>NC_051062.1:5091327-6461974 GCF_904848185.1 Acanthopagrus latus
ATTGACTCTTGCTCCCAACCCGTTAAATACTGAGGCTTTGGTGTGCCAACTGTCCCAACCTACCCTCCCAAAGCATCAGTATTTGATGGGTTGGGATTCCACTTTGAGTAAAGTTTCATTCCCATCAAACACTGATGCTTTGGGTGTCCCAACTCGTCACAAAATGACACACTGGGATTGTAGGTCGAGTCGGACGCCCCCCCAAAGAGTCAGTGCTTGACGAGTTGGGAATGAGACTCAAAAATCTACTGTCTTACATTTTTCTCATTGTTTGGAAAACTTTGAATAATGTCAGCACAAAATCAAAAAGCAAAAAAAAATCAACAAAGGTCTAGTTAGTTTTAGACATTCTTTATGCTGAAATGTTAGACATCATATCTCTATCCAGTTGGCATGTGTCGCTGTGGTAATACAGTGCCCTCCTGGTGGTTTGTGTTTCAAATAAACAGCCCGAGACAGCAGATGAATGGAGCTGTATAGTATCTCACTTCATGCCATGTAGTCATTGTGCACACGTCCTCCATCACAACAGACAAGATCAGCAGTGGCTGACATGTAGAAATGTGTTTGCAGTCATGGATGGCGAATCCTGAATTTGATGTAAACATCATTGTACATTACGTGCTGAGAAACCAATTTGAACGACTGACACACCACTGGAAATGCTGTACTGGCTGCAAACAGCATGTTAACATGGCTATTTTGTTCACATTGTCATGCTTATATTAGCATACATTTGAAGTACCCCATAGTGCTTTGAGGGGACAAATAACATTTCCTTGCATGCAAAATGAAGGAACAAACTTAATTCATAGCACAGAAATATGCAGTTTTCTGCACAAATTTGTCATTTTAGAGAGAGATGTGTCCATCCATCTTTGTAGAACATTTTCGAGGCAAACCCAGCAAGAGTTCTCAGTCTACCTTATGCCGCTCTGTTCATCTGCTTCACTTCACTGAATTGTCTAGCGACATGAAAGACACGTCTCGCCTTTCAACAGTTTGAGCGTTGCATTGTGACAGATGGCTCTGTCTGCACATAGAAGGAAAACTTTACGGTGATGTGAAGATTAGAGGATGGTCAGCAGAAACTTGCGGAGGCAACCACCCACACAGGTTTGACTGACACTTCACTGAGGAACATTAACAGGCATGGACTTTTCTTCTCTAATTACACATGTGTCAGTGCTTCAGGAGGGAAAAAAAATAGTTAAAGATCACCTGTCATACATACTATATCATGCTGTAGTTCCGCATAAAAATGTCTGAAAGAGATTTTTGGTAAATATTTTGTTGAGTTGTGAAAATGTGAAGATAGCTGGAGAGTAAGGAGGAAGAGACTAAACATATTTGAATAATGTTTTGATACATTACCTCACCCACGAACACTTCTGTCTGAGTCACATTTACATTTTCATCAGTAATGGTGGTTGTGTACATAAGCTGATATTACTGTGCTGCCATTGTTTGCACATAGAAGTCTCTCCAGACACAGTTTTAATGTTGTGAAGGGGTTTCCTAAACAGCAAAGTACAGTTGTTGCCTAAACATAACCAAGGTTTTTTTTGGCCAGAAGCTAAGCAAGTATCTTTGTTGCCTTATCCTAACAAAGCATAAACCTAAACCTAAGTATATTTGTTGCCTAAATCTAACCAAACAGTGACAGAAAACTAAAAAGAAACCAAAATCAGTGAACAGTATATTTATATATTGACGAACATTGACTGCTCGGAAACCACCCCAATCAAGAAGGTAAAAAGGGTGCCTAAAACAAAATGATGTAAAAAAGACTGAACTAATCCTTTTAAATGAAGGAAGAGTAAAAGACAGATAAAAGCCCTTTGCTGGTGGAATAAACAAACATGTTTCTTAATCACAATGACAGCTCTACTTCACATCAACAGTCCAAGGAGAAGGAAATCTTAAAAATAGATCCAGAGATGCCTGATGTGTAGCTGTTTGTGGATTATTAATGATCATCTTAGTGCTCTAGTTTGGGTACATTAAGTCATAAAGATGAAGCTTTGCCAGATTATTAAATCATCAAAAGGAAGCATCTTGGAGCAGGAGTGGAGAGTTGTACAATTGCTTGCACTGTATCTCATTAATGTTTAAAAAGGAACAGCATGCTCTGTGCTATACATTATAATGACGGTTGACAAAACACTGCATTGATCCACACAATAAATGGCTAGAAGCAGGTAGGACTTCCTCTCTCTCATGTTTCAGCATGTTTTTTTTCTTTTCTGGCCATACAAAGACAGTATTAGTTATGTATATTTTCAGCTCACCTAAACTGATAAAAAACGGCTTCTTATTTGATTCGCTCAAAGAGCAATCAAATTACACTTTTATAAAGCAGCTGATCAAAAGGAATTCGCCCCGGCAAATCCAATATGAGCATTCTTTGGCACATGCAGAGATGTTATACAATTGGTTAAACTGATTTGTAGGTTCCGCGTGTCTTTTGTGCAGCGTTTGGGAAAAACCAGATAGCAGAGTTGTGCACGTGTGCAGCAAGTGGATCAATGGCGAAAACTATTCCCGTGACTGCTCGAGCCACACGTCGGTGACAGCAGCCCGTGCTTAGCCGGACAGCTGGGCGTGATACATGAACCTCATTGCGCAATACAGGCAACCACATTCATTGCCGATTTAATGGTGTGTTTAATTAGCTTTTAATCATATTTTGATTCAGCCTCTTTCACTTCTGCAGGGTAAACCTGGATTTCTCCCCGTGTTCATTAACTCAGAGACAAATGCCCCGTCGTTTCCAATGACGTTCCCCGGACCTCAGGTAAATCTGACCTTTCATTTAGATCACTCGCGTGAATAACGAAAAGATTCAGAGGAAAACACTGACAAGCCGGATTGTGGCTTTCATTCATCAGGTGATATATCAAGCTGCTGGGGCCGAAAACACCGCCTCCCGCGAGCCGCATTTCTCCACTTCCTGCTACTTGTGCGCTCTCTGCAACAACACTGAACTCTAGGTAGGTGCCAGACCACCATGCATTTTTAATTTGCTTTGTCTCCAGGATGTGTAATGCAGTCAAGGTGTTGAAATGAGATAAACGTCATGCTCCAGAGGTAATTACCAATTCTCTATCCAAGACTGGGTCATTCTTCCAAACTCTCATAGAAGAGAGAAAACAAAAAAAAAAAAAAAAAAAAATATAAATAAAACATTCTCTTTCTTTCTTTTTTTTTGTAAGCTCAGCCTGTCCTTTTGTGAGAGTGGTTGTTAACTCCCCAAAGTCACTTTCCCTGTCTGTCTTAAGAACGGAGTAAGCGGAATCGTTTCTGCCTCATTTCCGAGGCAACCTCTGAAACCGACTCCTGTGTCAGGGCCAACCTGTGCTGACAACCCCCCGCTGTTGCGCGCACACATACACACAACCGCATGCACGCGCACACGACGGCCCCGCATGCAGTCTGAAATCCAGCATGACGTCTTGGATCTTCTCCCCCTCTCCTCAAATCTTGATTGACTAGCTTCTGCTCACAGCCTGCCAACCCTCCAGGGTCATTTACGCTGCCGAAAGAAGAAAAGGGATGGCGAAAAGAGACGGATCAGAAAGAAGCCCAATAAGGGGAATGAGTAGCAGAGGTGAATGGAAAGAGGAAACCTTGTCTCCTTTTTCTTTTCCCCCTGATTTTCTTTTTTAGTATTTCCAGCTCCCTCTGGGATTTTGTCATTAATTTATTTCTGCGGAGAAAAGTTGAACTAAAAACTAAAACACCAAATATTTTGTCAACCTTGGCGCCAGGGCCACACTGGAAGCGCTTTCTATAGAGATTAGTATGGGAGGTGTCAGGGACGGATATTTATTATTTCTTTGATGTGTAAAGGAAAATGGCTAAAATATCACTGAGTATCATATTTTCTGTGCGCTCACTTTGGAGGTTGTTTTTGCAAAAAAACACGATTTAAAGGCTAAAACCGGCTCCAGTGATGGAACATCGCTGTATTGTGATCTGCAAATCTTGCCAAATGTTGTGCGTGGTGAATGGGACACTCAAGGACGGTCGTAGAGTTGCTTCATCTTGACTCTGCTCGAGGATTTTTTCCATCCTTCCAAAACGTGAATGTTCACCTCGGCCTCACACTGCAGGCATTTTAAAGCACAATGTCTTCAAGGACCCCTCCAGATCTGGCTGGTGGTCAGACCACCATAAGCACTCGGAACGGACCAATAGAATGAACAATAGTGATTAAGCTCAGGATGACTATATTATGGATTTGGGTTAACATTATTATATCTCGGCGCAGGTAACAAAGGTACCTCAGCTGAGATGGACGGCCTAAACTGCAGGGTTTTTTTTTGATCTTTCAAGCAATATTAATGCTCTTCCTGGGGATTCTCTCCTTTTTTCCGTGATAAAAGGAGCTTTTTGTGGAAAGTTTTGCCTTGTCCACTCAGTGATCTAAGTATAGAGGGTGTCATATACAGATGGTAAAGCCCCTTGATGTTGGCCTATATACATTTAAAGTATTAAGTATTAAAGAAGGCAGTTGCTTTTCGCTGTCAAATGAATACAGTGAGTCTTTCCAAAGATGCAAATGTTGTAATTTTTATTTTAGTAATTTTCTGTCATATTTTGTAGTACATGTCTTTACTTTTCACTTAATGTCTTTTTTCCACCCCTTTTCACCACTCTTTTTGGTTTGGCTGTGTCTCCAGCATTCCTTTGTCTGTCCACGTATGTCCTCCATTTTTGTGTTAGTCTTTAGTTTTCTTGAATTCCCCATGTTTCCTTTTTGCTGCCTGCTTTTTCGTCGCCCGTCTTTTGTTGCTTGAGTTTTTGGACTTTGAGGGTGATTTTATGAAATCACTCCTTTTGTTCATCCACTTTGTGTCTTGCGTTGCAGCCCCTCTTGATGAACTCTTAACAGCTAAACTATACTTTAGTTGTGGCAAAAAAAAGTGCTTAAGTCATAATTTGACCAACATGTCACTATTTTGATTGTTCCTTCCTCCATGTGGCTTCATACCCCATGGGAGCATTTCAAAAGTTGCATGGGGTGTTTTATCTTGAAAATGGACGGGTTGCCCTAACCTCTTCCTGTGTCTGACTTCCTGCCTAGCTCGATCTGCTATGTCCAGCTTGAAGCAACTTCAATCAAAGACTGAATTATTACTGTTTGTTATGCTAGTTGCAGCTAATACAGGCTGAAGTCAGCAGCCGCAAGCAGAGACGAGGAGAAGGCTACTGAGGTCAAATTCCACACCCCCAGATTACTCAATATTCAATCATGTAGTCTTCAACTCTAGCTGACATTGGTAAATAAAGTCACTGTAGGCATTCTATCAGACTTCATACAGCTCCCTCTGAATCCACAAAAGACTTCTTCCGACTTTTTCTACATTTGTAGTAGTGCTCCCCAAGACCTGCGGAGTTTGATATGTTAAATCAAGGTGGATTCGCCTTAACTTGTGATCATATTACATAGTAAAAGCAGGTCACTCAACTTCCCTGATTATGGTTCTGACAATCTGACAAAGCTACAAATGGTGCAGGCATGTTTTTGAGATAACAAGGACACTTATTCATAACAGGTGTAAAAGCCCGTTGTGATGAAGTATAATCCAGATAATGTATTCAGATACAGATCACATGTTGATATCAGACGGTGGCCTAAAAGCACAGGGTAAAATGTTCTGCCAAGTTCTCTCAGAGGCTGCTTTACGAGCCCGAGCACTCAGGAATTGCTTGTGTTTGGTCACCGTGCCATTAAGCCCTGATTGATGTCGAGCTACAGGAATGGGTTTCCCTCTGGCAGATTCTTCTATCTCTGCAGATCGAGGCATTCTGAAGCTTGGCTGAGACAACCATTATGTTCTATATCACCCTCCCCCCAATTTGAATCATGGTGCTTTTCCCAGCCTCTACATTTGCACAATGGAGCCTGCTGTGCTGGGAACATTGCTCTAGCAAATCATTATATTCCTCCTGGAACGATAACCTGACATGATTCTATCGGGGAGGTTTCAAGGCTTTGTGTTTGTTCTTATATGCGCTGAATGAGCGTGGGCTGTGTTTAGACAAGTGTGTGCCTTTTTTTTTTGCAAAAATCATGTCCAATGAATTGCATCTGTCCCAAGCGATCTGCCGTCGAGTTCCAGAGACATTTTAATGATGATCAAACGGAAACAGGCTGCATCTCAGATCAGTTGGGACAGTCTCAGTGAAGGGTGTGTGAATTGGGTATTCATGGGGAGCTGAAGCAAGACTGACGTCAAAGAGATGGATTTAATCTACTTTTTACATTTCATAATGAGGTGTGAACTATCTAAAAGAAGACGGTGTGCTTTCTGCTTTTTTTATGAATACATTTGCTCATTATGGACTCACTCGTTACTTTTGATACTAATTTTGGCCAGAACGGTGGCTGGTGGTGACAAAATACACTCAAACTGCAAACAGTTTATAAAAGTTGTCTATTGTGGATAAACATTGGACTGATTTGATTATTTAAGTATTCAACAACATAAAATACTTATACTTAATACAGATGTGAAGCCCTGATATTCTAAACATCTGACAGGTCAATACTGAAAGCTATCGACAAAAGACACACATCTACGGATGTCCCCACAAAGTTGACGAGCCCGTTATTCAGATCACATTACAAAAGCATTAGCTTTATCCCCACTAAAAGAAAAAAATCCAACTGACAACAAGCAATGTTGTTAAACAGATGACAGAAGCTGCAGTTGGGAGGGGGGTGCATCAAATCCAAATTTTGCCCTGAGCCCCAAAATGTGTAGTGCAGGCCCCTCCCCTGAATGCGCAGTCTGCAGCTGGCAAGAGAGATGCTCCACGCTGGGGTTTTATAACTGAACAATGCACTATGAGCAGGAAACACATGAAATATGATGTATTCACATCAAAGATGATGAACAAATGCTTTAAAACTGTAGCCCGAGACTGCAGGTCAAACTTACTCATGTAGGCCGATGAAGAAGTTTAGCGTGGTTCAATTCGATTCGGCTGATAAAATCCTAAATGGGTTGGCATGCAGCCCTATTATATCATCCTGATACGCTTCTTTTCATAATTCAAATAAACAAAATATTGGTTTATAAGGGCAGAGCTAAGGTTTGATTTTTGTTTCCTCATCTCAACAGATTTGGACATGAGGAGCAAGACTGGTTAGCCAATCCGAGATGAATTTCAACAAATCCATTTTTTTTTTATTGCAAATCTACCCTATCTCATTTACACAGATGCTGGCGTAGACTAGCAAGTGGTACTTTTTGGTGACATTACAAAGCACCCAGGAAAACACTCTCATCTTAGGTGTCATTTTAAGCATCTTTCAGAGATTTAGTTGAAGATGTTGCCCGATTTACTTCACTCCCCAAGGCAGCACAGAGCCAAAGCTACAAGCTTACACAGCCAACACATGCTTATTGGAGAAAACTAGAGAAATTGAATTATTCATTCGAGGCAGCAGATGTTATTATTGTTGGAAATTCATCTGTTGATGTCATGAAAAGAAAAGAACGCCAAAATCTCACTTGGATCTCCTTTTGGAAGGCTGAATGTACTTTTAAGTCGTCGTGTGAGTTGAAACTCTGCCTGAGCTTCACGCTCATTTGCCGTTTCTCATTTGCGGGAACCTTGAGACCGGCCTATCTGAATAATACAGTTGCTCTATTAAACTGCGAACTAACACGGTGTGCATGTTCGCTGGATTAAGCGCATTCTCTTGCTTCATAGGTATTTTAGAATGTGCTTTTCTTTCTCGCTGAAATGAATTTGAATTTGGCACCTCGGTACAGGGCTGAAAGGAGTGAAAGGATGATAGCGAGGCAGCCGACGTCTCCGTGGCTGTTTAAAATGTAACATGAATTCTCATTAGGGTCGGAAAGGGGCTGTTGCAGAAGGAGTAATCCTTGGCAGGCGCCCGCAGCAGGCGCACTAATATTTCCAAAAGCATTAGCACGTCAAGCACATTCGGGTATGCGTACGAATGTGTGCGTCGATGTGACTGGTGGCTGGGAAGTAGGGCACCCACAGAGGGAGGTCGACACACACACACATACACACACACACACGCGTTCCTGGTGTCGACCTGACAGAGACAGACACACACCCACCTGAAGCTGAATCATCCAGAAAGTGCCGCCGCCGCCGCCGCTGTCGAGCTGCAACAGCCTGCGCGATTTGTTAATGCAAATTCAGGCCCAATCACACCCACGCTGACTTTGTTTAGGAGACGGGGGAGACACGCCGAGCGAGGTGAAAAGGAGGAGAGGAAATCAGAGCATCGTCGTGAGGAGCAGACGGCTGCGAGATAAATAGGAAAGGCAGGGGAAAGAGGGGGAGATCTTATTTGCGGTTAGAAAACAGAGACCGTGGGGAGGAAGACAGGAGAGACGGGCGAGATGGGGAGATGAGCAGCCGTCATGATTCTCATTTGAGTTATCATAAATTGTGCAACCCACACAGAACTGGAGGATTAAACCAAGAAGGAAACATGGCCTCAGGCGCAAACTGTACAGTAAAGGTTTTTTTTTTTTTTTTCCTAACTTGTGCCTGAAACAACCACAATCACATTGTTTATCAGTGAAATTAAAAGTTTAAAGATTGGGTTTGGTTTACGTAACCTAAAGAGACATCTTATCCTTATTTTCAGGTTCATCATTTTATTTTTGCTTACTACTAGTGTAGCTCCTCAAAAAACCCATCAGTTTTTTCATTCTGTCTAGTACTGCAGCACTGTATTCCCCCCTCCATCTCAAACGCTCTGTTTTAGCTCCTGTCTCTTTAAAGCCCCCGTCGCCGAAGGAGGAGGGGGTCTCCTCTGATTGGTCAGCTTACACTTGCCTAAGCCGACACCCCTAACAACAACACAGCAGTGGTGCTAAATCGATTCTCGTGTGCAGGACTACCAACAATGCATAAATTATGCCCACGTGTGACCCTGCAATGTAGTGTGATGTCACAGAGTAACAGAATTAACAGCAAACTGACGAGGCGTTTCAGGAAAGTGTGTTTTTGTGGGACAGAAGTGCCTCTGTTGGTGCACACCTTTTTAGCTTTCTAAATCTTTTAAATGCACAAAAACATATATGAAACACATAATAGTTCTCCTTTAAGTTATATTATGTATCATGTGTGACCTAGGTTGCTGTGACGATGCAATTTTCCCACCAATGAATACGCTTATGACCACACCACGTGAAGCACCGGTGACACTGACAGTTGTTAACTATCCCGCCCTCCTCATTATGTTAGCTGTGTCATTATTCATACTATCTTTTCTGACTTCCTCCTTTGTGGTCGTAATAATTGCTAGAGCCACTAGAGGTCGCCACTCAACAACAAATGTAAATACATGTGTGGTCATTTTCTCATAAGTACTACATTAACTCACATGGTGGTTGTAATAAAAATGTGGGTTTTTTGTTTTGTTTTTTTTTTCCTGCCGCTGCTGCATTCTGACCTTTGAAAATAAACAGCTCTTTGTCCTGTATGTGGCACCAGCCCAGGTACTGAACTCTGAGGCCCTGGGGAAATGCTAATCAGCCAGTTGGGACTTGTGAAAGGCCAGTGTGTACAGTAGCTTTGCCTGAGCCACTGTTAGCCCCTAGCTAGCAGATAAGTCGACATTAGACGTTTAATATGATTCTAAACACTGATATAGCACGCTCAGTGCCCGGCGCGGCTCCCTGGGCCAAAAAAACTCCTGAAAATACACCACCAGGATGTAGTCTGCAGGACATGAAGGTGACCAACGCTGATAGGCTGGAAGGGGATTTATCAAATTCCCATATGGGGTTGCCTGTATCTCTGCAAAGCCACAGTAGGGTTAATGCATTCCACATCCCGGCATACCGGCTATGCTTTTAATAAAGATTTGTTGTTCTAAATGGGGTCAGAAAAATCACTTTGAAGCAGTGTGTTTTCGTGGTTCAGTCGGAGGCAGAAAAGCAGTTTGTGCAGGAAAAAGATGAAGGATCAGCCAAACAAAGAGCGTCTTCCTCATTCATCTGCAAGAGACAAAAAGAAATGAAGGTTAAAGGCATCACAGTCCCGCCCACTCCGTTTGAATGATGGGAGTGACAGGTGAGCTCTGAAAGATGCGTTGCAGAAAAAAAAAATCAGCGAACATCAAGGACTGTCTTTTTTTTTTCCGCGTTATGAGACAAACCCCGGCAACAGATTGTTGTCTGAGCACCATCTTACGCATCAACTATTTTTTTCATGTTTCTCTTTCAATTTTGAAAAACAAAAACAGTTTTTCTTGTTCGAAAAACGCCTGCACAGCTTCGCTCATAGCTGCGTACCCCAGGTTTGTCATTGCAACCCCCCTGAGAAACATTTTACTAACCACTGATGACAAAATGATTTCTTATTTATTGAAAAGAAAAGGAAAAAAAAGGGTCTAATCTCATCCATTCATTCATTTAACTGTTTGATTATATTGCCGGTAAATGTTATCTCCCCCTGCTTTTAAACCTCCTGCACATTTCCCCAGAACATTATTAGCGTGTACAAATACTGGATCCCTTCTATTATATTTGAATTACTTTTGATGCTGTGCACTTGAAGGAAAAAAAAAAAAAAAAGAAGTCAATTATAAAGATATCTAGTTTAACAAATATCAAAATCAGCCTTGAAAACCCACCTCATTATACAGCGGGAGGGCATGATTCATTACTCCAGTGGGCTACAGCCATAATATGTATTTACATTCAATAATTACCACTACCTTTATAGTAGAGTGGCTTTTTATTGTTATGAGGTGATTCTGATTTTATCAGCAGCATTCCCCATGTACAAGAGCTCTGCAGGGAACAGACAGCGTGAACATGATGCAGAGACAAAGCTGGTTTATGTGCATATTTCACCCACAGTTTTATCATGAGTTGAGTACTGTTTCGTCCTGTTGCAAGTCTTACAGTTCTCTATCAGAAGTACTGTACAGGTTTGCTCACTCTATGGGTCACCTGTGGGCAGAGCAGTGAGCTGATACCGCAATATAACATTGACATGAACATGCCTGTTTACACATCCAGTAGGCAGAGAGCAATATAAATGTGCTTCTGGACACCCAATAAATACCAAAGTCTAATATCTATTCTCCCGTTGGATTAGTTTTGGTCTCCAGAAGAAATGTCTAGCATTTTGGATATCATATGCAACTACTACGTGGCAAGGGCTGCCTGCTACAGCTGGAAACCAAAATAATGAGTTGAAAGGCAATTGGCAACACAAGGCCTCAATCATTGTGTGGCTGGCATGTACGTGGCTCAGGAGAAAGGAGAGGGAACAAGATGTGGGTCTCCCTGTCTAGGCAATCGATCATTGGCTGTTGTAAGCTCTGGGAAGGGCATATAAACATTGAAACCGTTTTTTGACAGCCAGAAGCATGGAAAAGCATCCACAAATGCAGTCTGTCACTATTTTGTCACTATAAACATATGGAATACTGTCTTTTGGACTACATATTTGACTGATGATGATATACTGGACGTTTGGGAATAAGCGAAGACTGCTTTCGTTGGACTTTAATTCACTGCTGATACGCCCCGATGCTTTATTAGTGAACAGCCAAAACTATATACATGCACTTTGTTATTTGTACCTGCCTGATGTGGTAAACTGTCATGTCATTAGTCTATAGTCTCTTAACTGTGTTTGTACCATTCCTTGATTACGTAGTTTGTAAAGTAGATTCCAATAAATTGATTTTCTGTTATTTTTCTGTAATTTTACTTATCTGTTGCTGAAGCTACGAAGTGGACACTGTGGTAAATTATTTTGTCAGCCATGATAGCCCCAAGGTCAGCAGTATGTGCATACAACTCTTCAAATGTAGCATCACATGCCTCACAGAAGATGTAATTTCACTTCATACTTTTGAAGGGCACCAGTTGAAGGGTATAGCAACCACTGAAGGATCTGTGCTGATAGAGTTCAGACAGCCGACTATTCTCCTCTCCCTTGTGAACCCTGTTCGGCCTTAATCCACTGATTTATAAGATGAAGCCCCAACTTTCATTTTTTAAGAATTTTAGGATGCCAAACAAAGGCATATGGTTCAGCTGGCAATGCAATTTGTCATTCCAGACACTTAACTGCCATCAAAAGAAGACATGGCACTGGCAGGGTAGAGATGAAAAACACATTCTTCATGTTCACCCATGCATTCACAATGCACTCCATCGCTATTTTCTAACTCTAAAAAAAACTATAAGGGCTGTAAATGTGCAGGGGGATGACTCGAGTATCAACACATGGAGCACGTCACTTTGCCTTGTGGTGTCTAGCGCAAACAAGACTGTGCCCGCCATATCTCACTCTTCCTCAAAATCATCCGGCGTTTCTCTCTCACCCCCTCTATCTACTCCAACTATTGTTTTCCATCGCTGTATTTCTCCCCCCCCCCTCTCTCTCAGGGCCGAGTCGTCTATAGAATGTTAAACGCCTCTAACACTGTGATGTCCCTGCAGAGCCTGCTGTCCTGAGAGCGGAGGCTGAGCTGAATGCTAAATGGGGCAGCGGGCACAGTCGCCGGCGCTTACCACGGCTCGGGGGTTGCCGTTCGTCGCGTTCAACCTGTGGCTGGGCACATGTGAAAGTGAAATAGCGGATGTGGACACGAGGTGTCAAAGGGAGGGAATGAGAGTGAGTGGATGATGCCATGTGGGGAGCTAAAGAGGGTCACGAAAGGGGTTGGCAAATGAGGCATTGCCCTGGTCTCTCCTGTAAGCTGTGTTAATGATGATGAGTGAGGAGTGCGAGGACCCTGACTGTGCTGTATCTAAAAACGGCGAGCAAAAAAACCCGCCCCCCTTTCCCCTTACTGTAAATCATAATGTGTAGCTTGATGTCTAGATCACAAGAAATATAGGTTTAACTAATGCTTCAGAGGCTGAACCAATGTAATCGCCAGCATAAATGCTGAAATGTACATTTCTGCACACCACTGATACGTTGCAACTTTAGGTTTCTTTGGGTTTAAGAAACCGCAGAAAACTCGGTGTAGAACTGGACTCAGTCGACTGGTTGAGATGATCATGACCTTTGACCTCTCTCTTCATCATTTTGTCCCATTAGACACTTAGTGTGGAGAAGGTCTATTAAGCGTGAATTGTTCATCGTGAGGTCACAGTGACCTTTGACCCCTCAAATCAAATCAGAATTTTGGAAGAAATGTTCACCTGAACTTGAGGAGGAACTAAGAAATTCTGTCAGGGCATTTCTAGGATACCATGTTCACGAGAATGCCATGAGGCATCACACTGACCTCTCACCTTTGACCACCAAAATCGAATCGGTTCATCTTGGAGTCTAAGTAGAAATTTGTGTGTCAAACCAGCATCCCCTCTGATTCGTCATACAACATTCCGCCCATACACATAACATGAACATGATATGACACATGTTGTAGAAATGTCAGTATGGTACGTAAGAATGTGACTGTATCACTGGTTTGATGAAGCGTCACCTGCCAAAATTTTATATCCCGGCGGATGGGCTGTTAAAAGTCCACATTTACTTAACAAACTTTCTCGCTTTGACAGGCGACAGTGGCTCTGCACTCCTTTCTGATGTGTCTGTATGTGTGCTCGCAGCTGCAACTGCAGTCAAAATATTAGCAGAGTGCCACTTACATCAAGGGAGTTCATCATTGTCTTCTGCAGACAGTTCTTTTTCCAGGCAAACAACAGGTGTCTGAAATCAAAGATCAGGTAGCCTTAATTAAATGTAAATTTCACTTGCGGAGCGTGGAGCTTTTTTTCCTCCACTTTTAATTTATTTTTCCAACTCGGGATAAAAGTTGAGTAAATTTGCTTTCAACTTAAGCCCCATGTGTGATCTGCCGGATCATGGCATTAAACTGCGAAAGGAAATGTAATGGATTATTATTTTGGAATATGCTCCGTAATCATCCATGTGTCTGTGTTTGACCCTAAAAACACCATATTCTCCCTCAATCATAATCATGTTGTTTGCCTCGTCTATTTCACAATTTAATGAACTACATTTTCAATAGATGACTTCATAAGTGTAAAAACTAGAGCTAAAGGTGCACTATGTAGTTTTGGAGAATAAATTTAAACTCAAAATTTTGATCTTTATACTACTGATGAGATAATAATACAAACTCAGAAATAATCATTGTTTCCATAAGTGATGACAAGCTCTTCTCAGAGGAAAATAAGTTCCCAGAACAATGTTTGAGGCTGGAATGGTGGCAGGGTCCACCACAAATAAACAAAGTTAAACAGTAGAAATTTAGTTGCCTTTTAAGGTCAGTTTCAGGAGATCCAACGGCAGGTTCAGGCTACTCTACTCAAAGGCAGTTAGCCACAGTAAAAAAAAAAAAAAAAACAGACATTAAAGGTAACTACAGATAGTTAGCTAGTTGGTTCAGTTAGCCGTGCTGCTTGTAGTCCGGATCATGGATCTAACAGTTACTAGTAATGCACTTTAATAAAACAGGGATGCTCAGAAGTGACTGAAAAAAACCCCATGATAATGGTCAAAACTGATTCAGAGAGACAGAAATAGATGACCTGGCTCAAACTTAAGAAACCCTGGATCCTACGCTTCCCATAATGCAACACGGAAGCATTTTTTGTTAGACCCTTCTTGCTTGATAAAGGGGATACATCTCTGAAACTCCCATGTCTCCAGTTTGTAGCACATTCATTCTATTAAAACATGTTTTAAGGCATGCATTAGTCCCGGTGACATCGGTAGAGTGCCCCTTTAAGTTAAAGCAAGTCCCAGTCCTCAACAACTAAAGGCTGACTGGTTATCACCAAATATAATCATGATTTATTATCTACTGGAAAACGGGACCAGAGCGCGTGAATAATAAAAACTTCACGGCCAAGTGTAATTTCTCAAAATAATAAACGGCGCGGCACGACAATATCAGTGCTGAGGCAAAACAACGTCCAAGTGCACAATGTGTTTTTGAAAACAGCTCTCATCCTCTTTCCATCACTTGGACACACACCAGTGCAAGCGTTTAAGGGCAAATGATTGGCCCAGCAGCCGGCACAGCGGGCGGCAACCTTGACCAAACAGCAAAACAGAAGAGGGGAGAGAGAGAGAGAGGAAAAAAAAAAAAGGTTAGAAAACTCCTGATGTTATAGCCAGTGAGTCAGACGGCTCATCAGGATTTTCTGTCAGGTACCAGACGGCCAAGGCTTGTATGGCAAGGATGGAGACTGAGCAGACTTCCAAACACGTCTGTGCCCAGTAAATCTTTATAAACAAAGTTTAAAAAAAAAAAAAACACCAGAGGAAATTATTTGCATACATCATTTACCAATTATTGATTAGCCGTTTAACATGGACCACGAACCCTCTCACCGCTTCACCGACTGGTCCTGAAAACTCCAGCTGTGGTAGGTTTTGATAAGTAGCACCTTGTACCAGTCATACATACGTATATGGACAGCCATGTCTTTATTTTCCCTGGAAAGCCCAGCTCCTGCAGCCTCATGATGGTGCCTGAGGAGCTAGAATAAATGTCCAATGCGCTTTTCCGCAAACCACGGATAAGTTGAACTTTATTTCCAACTTCATTTCTATTTCACGTTTCACAATCCTGTGCAAAACATTTGGTTAGTGTTAGGAGAAGATCATGTTTTGATTCATCTGGTTCCACTGCCGCACATACAGCTATAAATCTTTTTGTATTGCCGCCACTAACAGCTGGGACATGTCCAGATGACATGCAAAAAGTATCCAGTTTTTGGTACCATAAACAGAGCATAAGTCGTCTACTTGTATGGTCAAAGATATTGACTTTTGTTGCCTCAAAGCCCCTCAGGAACTGTTCTGTTGTCTCATCAATAATATCCAGTTTGTTACGAATAATAGTTTAAAAATGTCTCCACGTCTCATCAAAACAAACAAAAAAAGTTTTCTATTTTGTTGCAACAAACACACCCAGATATATTGTTGTGTCAACCGTTCCATTGTCTTGTTTTGTTTCTACCACCACAGCTGGAAACTGTCCTGACATCCAATTAAAATGGTCTGATTTGTTACCTCGAACACGGGTGGAAGTTGTTCTGTCATCTTATCAAATGTGTTGCCACGAGCTGGAAATTGTCCCAACATCGTTTTTGTTGCTAGTCAAAATGATCTAGGTTTGATGTCTCAAACACTGCCAGAAATTGTCCAGACATCTGCTCAAAACTGTCAAAACTTGTCAAAACTGAAAAAAAGTAAAATTAAAATTGTCCCATTGTTTGGTCAAAAATAACCATCTCTGTTGCGACTAGCAAAGCTGGAAACTGTTGTGATGTCTTGTTTAAAATGTCAGCTTTTGTTTCCATAAATGGCAGAAAATGTCCTTGGTCAAAAAAAACAAAACAAAACGTGTTTTCCTGGCTAAAGATGTTGAAAAGATATCTCAAGCAGTGCTCTCCTGTCTAGCTGTAGACCACCACCACTGTCCCTTCCACCTCCCAACTTGACAGTCATCTCATAAACCCGTAATGCGAAAATGATACGTCAGGTGTTGACACGACCGTGCTTGTATGACTCGAAAACTGCGTAAAATCTTCATTTGGCCAGAGACTGACTCACACAGTCTGGGGGAGCAGAAACATGAGTAAGATGTTCTTTAATGATGACTAAATATGAGTCGAAGAGTTGCTCAAAATGCATAGCCTGGGACCAGGGGAGCGGAGAGCTTTTAAGGCAGCGGGAGTCGGTGACAAATGCACCGCCCAGGTACGAACGGGTGCAAACTTTGCACGCGAGGATGCATTTACACCTGGGCGCGCGCACGCGACACCTGCCTACGTGCATGTGTGGGCGCGCACATTCACACCTAAACGAACAGCTGCTGCGTTAAGCATTATCTAAATACAATCAGGATGCACTCACCAGCAGCACAATTTGCATCTCTCTCACTCTGTCTCGGCATTTCGCCATGGCTCGTCAGCACTTTAGTAAAAGGGCTTTTCACGCACAAACACAATAAAGCCCCCAACAGGCGTCTCAGGTGGGTAGCAAAGCTGTAATCCTCTTTCCATCTAAGCACCTTTTTACTGTAGGTAGAGGAGAGAGAGGGAGCAGAGATCCAGAATTTGTCACCGCCTTCCCCTTCCCTCAGCTGCAGGAGTATTTGCATAGCATCCACACAAGGTGCGAGGATTGATTTAATTGGCTATCTTGTCTCCTTCACTGAGATATGATAGCTGCGGGAGAAAAAAGAAATGAGGTTTTGTGCCGTGTTCGAGAGAGAAATAAAGATTTCCTTTTTTTTTATTTTTTTTTATGATAAATGCGTGCCTGCCTGTCTGTGAGCTTGCACTTAGGTGGCTGTCAATGTGTGTGTTTGTGTGAGCGGCCGCTCACATGTGTGGGGAAATACATGTGCGCCTCTCTGACGGCGGTGGGGAAAAAAAAAGTATTTTTCACAGCGAACCGGCGAGGGCCGAGACGGGGAACACACACTCTTTAGCTGAGAACACAGGCCTCATTTAGGTTAGCACAGGATTAGCCACGCCGAGCCGCACAAGCACAGGAATTAAAATGCAAATGAGGACAAGGATTGCACAAGAGGAGTGCAACAAGACGAGGATAAAATAGCATGGCTAAGGATGGATGCGATGTGTGCTGCACGGCCATTATTTATATTGTCGGCTGCGTTTAATTGCTACTGTTGTGGAGATGTCACACTAGCTGAAGCAGATCGAAACATGTATTCTGTTCACAGGACTGAGTATATGAGGCATTAAGATGGTTTGCTTAACTGGAATATTAACTGGAATATTTTGGCTATTAAGGTGGCTTTTGTGTACAAAGGAACCCAGCTGAAACAAAAGGGGGCATACGGTAGACTGCTGCTGTATTGATATTGCTAAAAGCATAAGTTTTCCTGAGAAGCACGTGACAACACACTTTATTACACTGGATGTCTTTCTGTTGTCAAAAGCACAATGTGCAACCAATGGTGAAATTAGTTTAAAGGGTAAATTTCCAGAATTTACCCTTTAATTCTTTTTTTTTTTTTTTTTTAAGTCCCCCCCATTGTTGGGAAGTGCTGCTCAGCCTGTTGAAACAGTTCAACTGTTGTCCGTGGCTCTAGAGGAGTGAAAAGTGAGAAAACAAACCTCTGATGATGTCATAGTCATCACTGTGATCTAATGAAAAATACTGTCAACTGAAGCGAGGCGCTGAAGAGTTTTCTGCCTCATACAATATATCAGATAAAACAGTTTCTTTACAGATCCCTCCACCATTATGTGTTGGTGTGAGAAACCTTGACAAACCAAAGAACACGTCAGTGGATGGAGAATAACTTAATTATACTGACCTCACCCTGTTTTTTCCACTATATCAGTGTTCCGATTAAATCCCTTCTAGATTAGGCATTATTGAATAGGGGCTCTCTATCGTAGGCTTGACATTGAGAAGGGTATGCAGTACTGAGGCAATTATAAGTTTTCTCTGCTTGCATCTGCCCTCCGGCTAAAAACACAGTGACAAATTAATCATCTTAAAATGGCCAAAACTAAAGGTTAGCCATAATCCTCCACATCATTGTCCATATACGAGCATAAGGACACGCACACACAGGCTCCTCTCCTCCTTGTCTCCTCTTGTGTCCTCTGAGTGGACATAATGAAAGTTAATGAATAAATCCATAACTTACATTATAAAAAATGGGACACCCTGCACGGGCAGGAAAGGACATCTCTTTGAATATGCGCATGGACTTCAATAGGGCGAGAACACCGCCTTGGGAGAGTTCAGGGGAGCAACCAAAACACAGGCCAAGTGAGCAGCAGTAAGAACAGCTGGGAGGGGAAGGACAATGTATGAATACAAGACTGAAAACAGACACTCAACCACTTTGGCTCTGGCTGCTGAAAGATCATCTTTTAAAAGGTTGTTTAATAACATTTATGAATGACATGAATTTTAGCCATTCGCAGAATTCGAATTCGAATGTTCATTGAAAGGGCGTTTTCACATTGTGCATGATATGAAAAAAAAAGGTTTCAATGCAAAGAAATATAGTGGCCTTCTAAGACATCACATCTCTTGAAACCAACGCAAATATCATATTTATGTCATTTTTCTGCATTGTTCGATTGGCTTTCAGTTACTGCGATCTCATTGCACCGTCTTCCACTACAGCAGTGTGACTGTTGGTGGTGGGACTTTCACTTTGGACTAATCTTGCTGATGGTACGCTGGTAATCTGTAATTTCTACGCTTCCCATTCATTGTCTGCCGATGCAGCCTTGCCTTACATACTGGCATCGCTGCATTTGAGAACGAATGTTTGCATGGTTGTAGGGAGGTATTGGTCAAGCATTCAGCGGGAGACACCTTGTTGCTGTTCTCCCCGCTGCCATCTTGCAAAAGATCCTGAAGTGTCCCCTGCCGTAGCAGCACACTACAGAGCAGCTTCGCTCCCCAGGCTGGCAGACTCTTGAACTCATCTTCTGAGACAACACTTAACACTCCATGAAACATTATTTCATCATTTATGAAAAATATCACTTGTACCTTGCTGCTGACTGTTGCTGTATGACAACATGTGCCTTCTCCTTTGATTTGTTTAAATTGGCCATTACAGCTCATTTGCTCAGATCAAGAAATATTGGTAGTGTCAGCCTTTAATCCTCTTTCTATTTTTTTCCAGCCTCACCTCTGAGGCAATTGTGCCTTTTACTCCTGGTTGGTGCGTTGAGTGACAGGTTCACTGTGCAAGAGTCATACAGTGTAAGTGCCGTGTTAAGGCCTGTGCGTGTCGGCCGGGGCCGAAGGGAATAGGTGACAGGAGAAGCAAAGAGGAGAGGCTGGGGTGTGTGTCAATTAGGCTTTTCCGCAGAGTGGCGCACCAAGTTGGACCTACAGCCTGTTTGGTTTGTCAGAACGTTGACTATCAATGATGGAGGTGTCATTGTGTCACAGCAGGAGGGTAGCCATCGAGCTTACCCCTCTAAGTCAGTAGAGCCCCATTAAAGGTGACTGTGAGAAAAACAAGATGACAACAGTAACAGTCCTGCTGTTCCGCTTATTGCTGAGGACTTCAGACACCTTAGCATCGGCCCAGCCCTCAGACTTGATTGGACTCACGACTCCTGATGGGATAAGCATTATCATTCCAGTGCCGGCGAAGTAGAAGAGTAAAGCGAAAGCCACTTTTCGAGAGCTCAGAAGTAATCATCTAGGCCCGGGCGAGATCATTTATTCAGCTCCTTTATGTGGTTGCGTTGTACTGTGAAGGTGCTCTTTGCCTATTACCACGTCTGTCCTTGTTTTATTAAAGCCGACAACTTTTGACATTGTGTGCCAACATTCAGTATCCATCTTAATAAAACCTGCATTAAGGGAGTTTTGACAACCTGGGGGCATTAAGATGAACTCACACTCACAGGCGGCCCCGAGATGTACTTTTCTCATCGAGGTGTTTCGACTAGTACCCAATAGGAGTTGTCCTTTTGGTTTCCTGGTCAAATTGAAGTCCATCAATCACTTGCTTTTTAGCTTTGTTTTGATCTACTAACTCTTAAGAGAAAAAAATGGCTCTCCATCTTGGATTGTCCTTACTTTTGACCAAGATCTAACTATCCCAATAACTACAGGATAGTCTGCCATGCGATTCTGTACAGATATTCCTGGTCCCCAGAGGATGAGTCCCACTGATTTTGGACTACACTATATTTCTATGGTTTTTATGATTGGTAAAAATAAATAAATAAATAAATAAATAAATAAATAGTGAAATCAGTCATTATCATAATTGGATATGGATGACACTGACTGATGTTTAGGTTCAGTTTCTAACAACACTGTGCACACAGTCTGGTTGGATTTAGTTAGTGAAACCACTTGGTTAGGGTAAATTAAATATCATGTTTTGGCCTAAAGTTCCTGGTTTTGTCACCACTTGTATGGCTTTAAATTTCCCAGCGTCACTTGGCTGGAAATGTCTTGACATCTTGTTAAAAAAACACCTTGTTTTTCCTCCACAAACCCAGCTAGAAATGTCCCAACATCTCGGTAGAGAACACCCTGTTTTGCCTCCACAGATGAGGCTGATCAAAGTTGAACTCTTCTGTCTTTTGCAGACACATAAGATGCCAACATTTCACTCTGGTGACTGGGCTGACGGATCAGTTTCAAACATGTTTCCGGGAGAATGTGGGGCTTTTTTGCAAAAGACTTCACATCGCAGGTTTTCATCTGTATTCAGTGCAGCCTCGGGATGGAAGCATCTGCTGTCCCGCTGTAAGCAACGGTGATTTAAGACGGCTGTATTTGTTGGCCCTGCCTTAATCCATAGGCTCTCCCTTAGAATGGAAGTTTGTCAGATAGACCGACAGTGGGACAGACTTTACTCAAGAAGGCTTGCTTGTCAAATTGCAGACACACAATCAGGCATTTGCACACACACACTCACTCACATTCTTTCCCCAGCAAGGGGTCACATACCCAATCAGGTACACACAAGCATCTACACACACATAGCAGTGTACTAGTTTGATATGGCGCTCAGAGTGTGATGACAGTATCAGGTCCTTGTGTGATTGAGGTGACGGAGGCAGAGACAGGATGGGGGCTGTCATCAGCTGTGAGTGACAGGAAGCTGAGGCGGGGAAGGTGGGGGTAGTGACAGCTGAGTTCATGGCATGCAGTCTATCCCTCTGTCTGTCTATGTGTTTGTCTCACCTCCTCCCTCCCTCACTGTCTCTCTACCCATCTGTCTCTTTTCTTATGCCTGCCAGTCTGTTTCAACCTTTCTGTCTTCTTTGTCCTGTCCGTCCATCTCTGTCTCTCTCTCTCTCTCTCTCTCTCTCACTTTCAAATACATATATATTTTTTTTCCGTCTCTCTCTCTCTGTCTGGATGATGGCTAGATGAATTTTGCCCTTTCTTCCCCGTGTCAGACACTGCATCAAGAAAAACAATGGGAGACCCATAAATAGGGTTTAGGGAACATGCACCCAATTTACTTTGACAGTGGGGGAGGTGTGTTTGTGTGTGCGTGCATGTGTATGTATGCGTGTGCACGGGCGTAAGTCACTTTGACAGCTGCTGCAAATGAGGCAATATTGCAGGTATTGACTGACATCGCTGGCCCCAGGCCCTCTGCCCGCTGAAAAAAGAGTGGTCATCATAAATCACAAGTTGTATTTGCAATTGATGCCGCGTCTGCAGAGACTTAAAATCCTAATCTAACCTATTTCAACAAGGAAGTGAAACCTGCGAAAATAGTTTGGCAAAGCTTACTTAAAGGCTTGGGATGTTGCTTTGGATGCTTTTACAAAAAAAACAATCGTTCATAATTAAATTTAATGCTCGAGGTGTAGAAAATCCCACAGGTTGCTCCCTTGATGAAGCAATAATCAATTAGATCAGAGCTAAGAAAAAAAAAAAAAGCCTCGCATTTATGGGTAACCTCTAGGGAATCGTTTTCACGCCCTACTCACTAATGTGCTGGAATCTCACCTTTCTTACCGTAATAGGCACACAGAGTCAATTCAAGTCAGTCAGTGGTTGGATTTAAATGATACTGGTATTTATTGAGCAGCACCATCATAATAAATGAAAGCAACACCTGTTGTTATCTGAAATATAGTAATTTTTTGTGTCTTTTTTCCATAAATTCAAGATAGGACAAGACAGTGCATGCAAGCATGGTGCCCATTCATTGCTGTGTAAGCATGTGTCAAAGTTTTCTTAGCATAGCTTCTTAGCTGACAGGTTTACTTTCTGTCTGTCATAATTAATACGTTTTAGATGTCAGCAGTTTTACAGATTTGTCTTGAAGAATGGTGCATTATGGAGAATGCTTTTTGGGACAGAAGGGTGTTTTCCGCTGCAATACTGCAAATGGCCACTGGCCAAAATGAAAAATGTTTCCAGGTCAATAATTCATCCATACTATATTTACCTGACACTTCATGGCTCAAGGCTCATTTATGCTCCCTTCATGCTTACCTTGAGTTTTTACTCTGCGCCTTGAAGCTGTGTGAACGCGAAAACAACGTGAGTGTCAAATGAGCCAGTGATGTACACCCTGCCTGTACATTGCAGCACTGTTAGAAACCCTGAAAACCCTAAAACAAACACTTCACATTATATTTTGGGAATTCTTGAATGCACATTTTTTTTATGCCCGCAACAGTGTCTGAGAAAAAAGACATATATATATTTATCTTTATATTCAAGATTGGTGCTTGGCTTCTGTTGTTGCATTAGTCGTCTGCAATAGCAAAATCCCAAACGTTTATTTTTGAAAATGTTGATAATATCTCTTCATCATTTGCATGAAGCAACTTACTTTCCTGTCTTTGTCTTTGTTCCCACCCTTATTCCTTTTCACCTGTGCTTTGTTAGTTACTCAGCCTCTGTTTATTCATGTCTGTGATTTTCCTTCACTCTTCATTGGTTCCTCTGTGTTTCCAGCACTGCTTTTGTTCCCTGTGGCTTCCTGGTTTGTTCTCAGTTTTTTTTTTTTGTTTTTTTTTTTTTTACTCTTTGGTTTATTCTTGGATTCTCCTTTGCCTGCCTTTTTGCTGCCAATTTTCTTGTCCCCTGCCTTTCTATTGCATGCATTTTGAATTTTGGACTTGGGCATTGTCATAAAAGCTTGCTTTTTTTTTTTTTTAACCCGCCTGCCTCTGTGTCTGTCTTTTGGGTCCTTTACTCCACCTGCGGGGCTTGGTAATCCAAGTTTGGACCACTTACAAGAAACAATAAAAGCAATGATTTGATGATTTATACACATGCCAACTATAAAAGCTCTTTTTTGTTTTGGTGAATGAGATGCTGGCCATCCAATAAAGCTGTGCTGTAACAATGTGAACAGCACTACACCAACGACAGTTGCAAAATGGTGTTTGGTGCCAATTTCCAAACATTTCTGAAGAGATCTGAGATGTGTCGTGAGCATTTAGAAATCTACTGCAAGACCCTCAAAAGGTAAATAACATCTCCAGATCTGTTCCTACTTCTTGTCGAGCTAATTACTAATCTAATATAGAATCATATATCAGTCACAGGGCATTTTACTGCAGAAAAACCCAGGGAAATCCCTGAATGTTTGAAACAATAAAAATCATTTTTCTCCATATAGGTCATGGACGTCACAGGAACTTGATATGTGCTATAATGTGCAGGGGTTAGAGTTTGGACCTGTGTCTTATCCTTGATTACAGAAAAACAACACTTTTTATCTCGGAAGGGGCACCACAGTTAGACATAGAAAGTCTTGACAGGGCATTATTAAGCTTCAACTATCAATTTTCACACCATTTTCACACCGCCCAGACAGTCTCCAGATTGAGATACAACTATTCATGGACGCACTACAGACCCGGACAGATAACCCCGATGGTACATTCATGCCAAGCAAATCATGTCAGGCCAGCTAGTCTCAGGTATCCCAGCAGCACATACTATTCTTAGGCTCCGCTGTCACTTTTTTGTCCGCTTTGCTTCCTCCCTTGTTCGGAACAAAGACTGTGAGATGAGGGTCATCTTTTCTGACAGCAAGGGCGGTCAGCCCCTCTGAGCTTGTCGTACTCGGCTGCCTTCAACAGTGCGCTGCTTTGACTCACCTCTTCGCTCGCTCGGGCGCACCTTCCCGTGCACTTCATTTCTGCGTGCGTGCACGTGGGTGAGTTAGTGAGTGAGTGAGAGGGAGGTTGTTAAAATCCTGATCTTTTAACACCTCTCAGCTTCAGCCTCTGCCGGGCTTGCGTGCATGTGCAGGGGAGTTGGCGTTGGCACAGCCCTGCCCTTTTAAAATCACTCTGCTCGGACTTCTTCTGTGTTGTCATGCCCGCAGTGTAAACGTCCCACATTAGCAGATCTGAAATCCTCTGTCAGGGAGGGTTCTGACCTTTGGATATAAATAACACTCTCTATTTGACTTGTGAACAGAATGGATGCACGGTTCTCCAAGCGACTGTTGGTGGCCGGGCTAATTGCTTTTGTGTGCTTGTCTCGTCGGCTGCCAAGTTGCACTCTGCTGAGCAACGGACTTGGCCTGCACATGAGAGAGAGTTGGACAACAGGGCTCTAAAATATGCCAACATCCATTTGACTGCTTGGCAGTAATACAAAGGGGATGGGAGAGAACGAGAGGGAAAGAGAATGAGACAGGGAAAGGTGAAGCAGTGGTGAATGAGAAACTGTCAGTGACCAGAGACGTAACAGCACAGGATGGTGAAAAATAGTAGACACAACGAATTTTGGATAATAACCCCTCATCTGTTTCAGCCTTATTTTCAATCCTGATAGTCCATGACCGAACAGGCGCTCCTGTGCTGTGTAGAAATTTACATAAAAATCAATACCTATTGACTTGCCATTAAATTTATTCCCCTTTCCCCTGAACTATTTTCCCTCGTCCTCCTCCCCTTTCTAATTCCTAATGATTGCCTTTCTGCTCAGTGGGGATTCTTCCGAAGCTTCGAAATTTCCTCCCCGCTCAACTCGCATCAACTCCACAGCAGCTCATGAACCCGCCTGTCATCCGAATCAGGCAGGGGATGAGTGACAGCATATCAAATCCCAATCTTTTAACCGGTTCTGGTTGGAGGAAGAAGAGAAAAGCTGATGAAAAGGGAAATCTGGCCCGAGGGCTGTGTCGGGAGTCAAAAATCTTGGCATGCCGGCAGAGGTTGATTTGTGTGTGTATTTTCTCAGAGGCTTGTATAATGGCTTTGACACTGAGCCTTCTCATTGTGACCATCAGTGGTAAGCCTCCGTGTTAGGTCACCTACCATATTTCCTCTCTGGCAGAAGTATTAAAAGTGTCAGTCTGCGAGCGCCAGGCAAGGAGCAGAGATTGCCCTCCCTGACATTTTTGCTTGACAGGAAACACACCATGTGTTTGCATCCATTTCAAAGTTTCGAGCGTTATCAATGAAGATGGAACTGCCATCTCTTCAACAACTTTCTATCCATCTCTCATGGGGTGGATCTATATGGTATGTGTAGTGAAAACTGCACAGCTTGAAGCCACAAAGAGAAAAGTACAACTCAAAATCACAAGACTGTGCTGTAATCTCTAATGACAGTCGGCAGTTGTTTCATGACGATCAGTGATTGGCTGTGTCGCATTATGTTTTCTTCTTCGAAGCCGCTGAACATCTAAAGCATCTTTTGACTGTGGGGTCTGCAGAGAAGAATCTCTCCATCCATTTGAATTAATTGGCTACGGAGCTGTGCATTTTAGACACTCCCAAAAGAGGATAGCATAGAAAAGTTATTTTCGGCGTGGAGCAAAACTTTGTCATCAATCGTTGGTTTGATGGTTACAAAAAGCAAAATACTGGGCTGCTGAGTGCAGCATGCTGTGGATAAATCTAATCAACATGTCTTAAGATAACGGGAGCTTCAAAAAAAAAAAGGGGGGGAAACACCAACAAATGATTTTGTACACACATTTCTAAAGCCACCATGCCATTTGATCGCCGGAGCCTTTTAGTGGGCGCCAAAGTGTTCCTGATTAAATACATCTTTTAGGAATTGGATGGTGTGAATACTGCTGAGTGGACCAGCAGCCAGAAGCCAGGATCAACATGAGAGGGGGGATGTCAATTACTAAATCACACATTGTAAGAGGTCACAGTAGAGGAGTGATTTGTTGGCTCGAGGGCTCACTCTCTCTAATAAAGGCACTGGCTTTTCCCCATTGTCCTGCACATCATCACTCTCCTCCCCCCCCCCCGTTATTATTGCCATTGGTCTGATTTTTTATTTATTTATTTTTTTCCCTTCTGGAGCACTATTTCCATTTGTGTGAAAGTTTGCAGGTAACACCAAAATGATGTGTCGATTCACTGACAGTAAGGCTCAGCCTGCTGGGGATGTGTGATGATGTGAGACAACAGTGTGTCTCTTGCGATGAGGTGCCACATATACAATATATTATTAATTACTTTCACTTGAAAATTAGACATAACTTAAAAGCACGTGATAGCATACGACTTTGCATTTTTTTTGTTATTTTGTTGACATTTATGAATGGAATAGCGTGTTTTTTTTGTTGGATTTTGATTGACTAAGGGAGCACCCGTGATGAGGATGACTAATTCAGCAAGTTCAAGTTCCTCAGATCCTTCATCACCGAGCCCCCACCATTTGCAAAATGGCATGAACCAGAGGAGGCAGAGGAAGTCACTGTGTAAACGTAGTTGCATAAAAGAGAGGAGAATCTTTTGTTGCACCGCAGCTCAGTGTGGGCATTGCATGGCCTCCGATTCCACTGCCTTGCCAATACATTACCTTTGCTAAATCCCACCTGTACAAAAGGCTTACAGGAAGAAGTGTGGGAGGAAGGCAACGGCGGCAATCTAACCCGCCCAGGCCGCAAACTGTTTTGTCCCTTGCTGTTTAGCAAATGGCACTGCAGCATCTCAACGCTGGAGCAGATTTTCCCCTGAAGCCATAAGACTGCTGAAGAAGAGGCTCATAAATACACCCAAGTGAACTTTACTAAACACTGAGCAACCACTACACCCACAAACACACACACACACTGCAGCCCACCCACACTTCATACAGTGGGCAGTGACCTTTGTAATGCCAAACTGACCCGTTCACACACTTGTTTAACAATCATGTGGGGCTCTTACAACAAGAATACATGAATTCTGCACAAGTCAGATACATGTAACCTGGCCTTTGGGTGCATGATATTCTTTATGAATGTACCACCATACCGCAGCTGCTGTGCATACTTTTCAGGGTAACTGGGCTGCGCAGTAGTCGGTCTGAAAGACAGAATGAGCAAATTGCCAATAGTTATCCCTCTTTCAATGATATTTAAATAACAGCTATGAGGAACTGATTGTCTCAAACATTCAAACAACGAGCTGTGATGAGTGCGGACTGTTGTGTTGCCTCACGTCTCCGTTTCCCAATGACCCGATGATGATGATTCTGGGTCTTTAACAAGATCATCATATGGGAAAGTGAAGGTAACATAGAATACCTGAAAGAAGCAAAAGTTTCATGTGAGGAACAGTTGGCAGCCAGCATACAGTGCCAGGGGACCAACGCAAGATCGAAGCTTGTGCCTTGGTCAAGGGGAATGACTGGATAATTAGCTAAATGTGCATGTTTTAATGGTGGGGCAACCCATGCTCACAAGTACACAACCTCAAATGGCAACGCCTGACCAAGCTGGCACAAAGGCACGTCCCCAGTGAACATATTAAACATGCGCAAGTGCAGGTCAAAAACGTCAGTCCTCAAAGGGGGGCGATATAGCGCTAATTAGAGCATTTCCAAGCCCACAGTAACAAACATGGTGTCTGGGGAAGAATGTGTACTGTTGTACCTACTAAGACAAAAATAAATGGACGGGGAAAGTGTTACAAATGTGTTTGTGCATACAGATAGGATCAGCCGGAGCTTCGTCAAAGCCGTGGTTGTTCTGACCAGAAGTGAACCAAAAACAGAAGGTGTCCACTTTCCCAGAAACACTCAGAACGCAAGAACTAAAACTGATCTAGCAGGGTGAACATAACGTGGCTGTTTTTTGGTTTTGTCCCCAAAAAACGGACATAGCTTTATTATCTTTAGACGGTGCACAACAGCAGGTGCTAATTTTCAAACTGCTGCCCCTTTTCTGTAGCTGGTGCCACTTCGACTGGAACTGCAGGTCTGAAGGTACTGCAACATGTGATAAAACATGCCAGGCCTGCTCCCAGGCGCTAAAATGACACTTTAAAGACCCTCTCACTTAAATCAGCACTTACAGGAAGTCTCAAGTTCAGACTAACCTGATTGTCATGCTAACCAGAACACAGGGGACATGCCGAACAATGAGCTGCTTATTTGATTGTGAGTCAGGACACTCAAGTCTATCAAATAATTTATTCAGAAGAGTGGAAAACCTTCCGTGAGAGAAGATATTAGATTTCAAAGCCAAGCTCACTCGCACAAAAGGGAGAATTGTTCATATTTAACAGGAGTATGTGTGGGTGATAAATAGTTCTTATTCTCTTCTCTGCTGCTCTGCAGAGAGACAGGAAGGATCTGAAAAAAATAAATAAAAAAGGGCAGAGATACACAGTTTGATGAGTCATGCTGACCTATGACCTGATGAGTTCAACCCTGCCATTGTTTCTGGTAAATCACAGCTTCTCAGCGCTCAGCCATGGAAGAATAGGCAGGTTTTCAGTCCAAATACAATACAATCCCACTAATTGGTTCTCTTCTATCTGGTTGACAGTGTTAATCAGGGAAATAAGCTGCGGTATGGTCTGGTTGGAAGGAAAACCCACACGCGCTTCCATGGCATCGGACAACGTTGGTTTTTGAAGGCAACATGGGACCATGTTGGCCACATGAACCGATGTGTCATTGTTGCACGCTTCTTAGTAAATCCACAGTGAATCACAGTTTGGGGTGTGACCAAAAGGGAAATATGCTCGGAGATATGAACCCATCGAGAGCAGTGCTGCTGATGCTAAAATTCTACTGGACAATAACTCAGTTTTTTCAAGTTTAGTTTAGTTTGTTCATTGTTTTAAGTAATAATTGATACACTTAAGACCTCTCAGACACTGAAAACAATCATTTCAGACATTATTCTTTTTGAGAACTGTAACGTTCTCTCAGTTGATTTAAAAGTCTCATTCATAACTCATCAAATAGTGTAATGTTAGCTAGGAAGTGGTTGAATGCTGATGTCTAACGGAAACTAATGGGTTCTTAAAGATGCTACTTTGCCTTGAAAGATGGCCCGATGTCCCTTTGGATCTTCGCTGTCCATTGTGTTTTCAGTCGCCGATCAATCAGTGAGAAGTAGAATGATCATTTTCAGATTCCTTCTGTTTATGGGACATTCCCACCCTGAGCACAATGTCAGAGGAAAATGGTCACCCTGTGAATATGATCTTTAATGTGCCAATTAGGCACAGAAGCAAGTAAGAAGAGACTGCTGGCAGGCAGGGAGAACGAAAGGAGGAGGAAGGAAATGCCTTCAACATGTTAAAGAAAAAAACAAAAAAAGCAACTCCATTGGTTACCTTTCATACCTTGGAGTTGCTATAACAAGCAGCAGTGTGAGCTTCGAACAAATATATCATAGGACATATCATATCGCTCAGACATGATATGATATGTACCACAATTACACAATCAGCCAGCTGTAGTTCTCTGCCCTGCTTGATTCAGTGGGGGTTTACCCTTTAACACAGATGCTGCAGCCATAATAAATGTCATATGACCCAATCCGTCATAGTTACATGACATTTCAGCACTTTAGAATGGTTAACAAGGCCTGATACATCATTGCCCAGGTCTGAGATAATGACTTGCCCACATGACAGTGATAGGAATCAGCAAATATTACTGTGTCCTGCTTAGTTTGTGAAATTCTATACAATATTGGACTCTCTGAGATTGTTAGTTTATTGAGATTCAAACAAAAGAAAAAATAAAGATTTAAAGGTTTGGTCATGCACTCTGCTGCCCCTCTCCCCAAACACACACGCACACATACCCACCCACACACACACAAGCTTCTCTCTCCCCCTGCAGAATCTGCTTCGACAAGATAAGTGCGGGACTTGTAATTGTGCGAGGGCCCTCATCTCTCCGCATTGGCTAATAATGGTGCTGTGAAAGCCTTGTGCTCATTACGCTAGCCTTTGTTGTTTTTATTGCACAGCTTGGTTGATTATTATTTTTTTTTTTTCAAGAGAATCCAGAAGGTTTAATGCTCTCCCTTGTTCCGCAAGCAGTGCTGCCACTGTGGCGAGCAAACTCCTGCAAAAACAAAGCAATAAATAAATGAATGATTAAAAAAACAATCCCATTCTTTAAAATTCAGGGAATTATAGATGGGCTTTTGTAAAGCACCTCCTGTATTTGCACACAACCACTTGGCATAAAGCACTTGCGATAGCAGTCCTGGTACTGATAGAGGGACCTTCACACTGCTTGCTAACTTGAGTGAACACTCAAAGTGGTGCTCACAGTATTAATGGCAATAGCCTGGACCAATTCAACCGCAGCAGTGTGTGGAAGCAGAGAAACCCAGATAAACTCCCCACATTCATTTTCCTTGCATGGCAAATACTTAGTCAATAGCTTGTGCCGGAGCTGTGTATGCTTTGATTTCCCATTATCTTTTTGAAAAATACGAGATTAAAGGCGACCTCGGGTTTAGCAGCCTATCATCGGGAGATGCAGACACAGACACAGTCCAAAGTCATTCCTTAGAAGTCAACCCTCTTAGAGTTGTTTTAGATTGCTGAAGCAGTGAACTGAAAACTTTGCAACTAATCATTCACAGATAAAGTACCGCGCCTTAAATTTCTGCGCTCTCCCATTTGCATTTACAAAATGGACACAGACCATGTATATGGAGTCAGTACACTGTAGAACATCACAGACCCATATAGTTATGTCTGCATATATCTCTTCTCTAAATCAGAATGTCAGTGTGAACTCAGCTGTATATCTTTTAAAAAAGTAAGGCAATCCATTCAACCCAAGTGGGCCAGATGATTTGAACAGCAGCAGTGTCTTGACGTGAGTGTAATGGCAGGGAGACGGTGAAATGCCACATTTAGTGGCTGAAAGTTATCAATAACTTTTTAAACATTTAAGCTATTGCTGTCAAAGTTATGTTTATAAAGGCTAATGACATTGCAGCTTTCTGGTGACCTGGGAAACAGCTTATTTTATTTTATTTTTTTATCTTAAGTTGGAAATCACCCGTGTCATTGGCAAGTCATGCAATCATTCTTATGGCCATGTTTCTTACTGCTGTTTACAGCTGGGACTCTATGCCAATAGACACAACAACCACCAGTGATGAAGAGTAAAATCTTTTACGGTCCAGAATCTAATTTACAATCTTATATAACATCCATCCAGAGCATCTGTACTTTGTCCTTTACAGCACTGATGCAAATGGCAACATGTTGAGCATCTCCAATGGGCAATTGTGTCAAGGAGCTCTTTCAGCGTCATTACTGTAATCACCAAGGAGCATTTTCTTGCCAGGAACCATTCAGACCGAGCATCTGACTGTATCTTTCTTCATTTCCGACGAGGAGGAGAAACTTCCCAGAATAGAATTTTAAACCATGGGACAAAGCAAGGTTGTTTATACACGTTCAAAGCCTAATGTCATGATATAAAGGGCAGACTGAAATACAAGGGAATAAAGCAAGGACATCTTGGCAAAGACTGGTCAGCTTGTGCAACCTGAAAAGGTACTCTCAGTGTAGTGCACCATCATGAGAGATTAATGTAGATATTATTATGATGAAATATTAACTCGGTATATGTAAAAGCCATCCTCCATCACAGTTATTGATGAGAAAGCCTTATACTGAATATTAAACTCCATAAATAAGTCTCCAAAGATGCTTAGCAACCTTCCTGTCAGGGTGGATTACACAGGGTCTAGGGGCATTCTTAAGGTAACAGCAGGGTGCCTTTACATAAACTCTTAGTTGGGAAAATGGCAGTTTAAAAATAGTTTTTAAAGGTATACTATGCAGGATTTGTCAGTTGTTGTAAGAAAACACATTGTTCCAAGTCGGCCCCCTCCTGTTGTGAGAGAAAGGGCAGCGGAGGTCAAGTGAGCTAGAGAGTTAATGAAGGGAGGGTAGTGTTAGATTTTTTATCAAATATTTGTATTTATCTTTGTTAGTCATTGCATTGTTGGTGCTGATTTTTTTCACACTTGTTTCATTCTAAATTCAGAAATATACAAAGTCAGAACTCCTGCAAAAACCTGCCCTCAGCACAAGCTTCACCATGTCCACTTTGTGCCTTCCTGCGCTCTGTGTGTTGCTCAGCCCCACCCACTGTCAACACACACACACACACACAGGTCTGCAGCTCTTCCTGCATCCGTGAAAGACCAAGAGAGGACAAGTGAGATGGAGACAGCAGAATAATGCTGGGGGTGGGGTCAAGAAACTGCCAGACATTTCAAGTAGTACAAAAGTGACAATTGACAATGATTACTTTTCTGTGAGTCTATATTTTGTCTGTAAGTTTGTTTTGATTGTTGACTTTTCAGGGCTATTTGCAGTCTTAGAGAGAACCAGTACAACACATGACTAAAACTGATACACCTCCTCCTACTGCTGATATACAGCAACAGTAAATCAGTAAAACAGTAAAAGTGATGTGCATGTTTGTTACAATGGTCCAAGTTGTAAAACATGTTAATAATTCGGAGCATGTGTTATTTACTCCTTGATAAAAGGCTAGTAGAACCACCTGACATGATTTCACATCTCGGTGCTGGACGAGGCTTTTAACTGTAATAACTGTAATAGCATTAAAAGCTTGTTTTGACGGGGTTCACAGTTCAGGAGGAACTTTATCCGTGTTTGTACCTAATCCCCCCCTCCCCCAGTTTTGGATTAGCACAGTGAATTTAAATTTGTGTAGTAATTGAGGCTTTCTCGTGAGTGTTTTTAGGGTTTAAAACTTTAAACAGGTAATATAAAAGATTAGGGAAGGAGCATAATAAGTTTGTGTAACAGCCACACTTGGAAAAGTATGTTGTCAGAAATTAAACAGCACTGAGGCGTTAAGTGCACAGGCTTTCTGTATTTTCAGTGACAGCGCAGCTATTAATTTATGCTGAATTCTCAGAGAGAGGAATCAGAAATGGCCCGTAGAAAAGAAAATATACCGATGCACACCACATCTTTGTACTTTTCGCCCCCACACCGCAACTTCTCACCTCGAAATCCCCCTAAATCTTCATCCCTCTCCCGCCTTGCATCGCCCTCACCCTCCACCCTCCACCCTCCAGGAGAATGAGAGGCACTAACAAGTGAAATAAGCTCGAGAATACTTCAATGATTGGATTATGTGAAAAAAAGAGTGTGCCAAAGGTAAGGACAAGAGGCACCTAAGCATTATCCCTACTCCATAAACGCTGCCAGCAATCTCCTGTTATGAGTTCTTGTTATGCACGGGAGAATAATAAGGCCGTCTCTTCTCATCGCTGAGAACAATAATGAGTTCTCTGTGAAACAGTCGTCGCGGTTCAATAGCTGCACCTCTGAATTCTGATTGCTCTCTCTTTTTTTTCTTGTGGTCTGAGACTTTCTTTCTCTCCCTCTATCATTTCTATCTCTTTCTTGCTCTCCGTGGCAAGGAAACTCCTCTCTGGGCATCAATCCCCTGCAAATACGATTAAAGCACCGAGTCATCATTTGGACCACAGGGTGTAGTTACCAAAGTAGCAAGGCTATGTGTGTGTGTGTGTGTGTGTGTGTGTGTGTGTGTGTGTGTGTGTGTGTCCGTTTGTCTGTCTGTGACATGTGAGAGGGTTCAAAGCCGCGGATCCGGAGAGGACTCTATTTCTCTATCCAGGAACAAAATGGGCAATCCCTTTCCACTCATCGCTCTGTCTCTTTGAGATTCAGCAGGGAGGGTAAGGCATGACCAATCGCACTCAGATATCCTCCCCCCGCCAACTTCTTCTCTTCTCCTCACCCCTCCCTTCTGCTCTCCCCTTTCCCCCCCAAGGCTCAGAATGTAATTGCGTAGTTTTTTTGCAGAACATCGGCGGTGAAGTGTGGAGGCTATTTTTTGATCTATTTTTTTGGTCTTCTTTTGTCTTTTTCTTCAGAGCACAGGGCCACATTAGGACATACGCCGAGAGAGGCAAAGTGAAGGGTAGCAGATGGAAACCGAGGGGTCTAAAAGTATTTTGATGCCTCTCAGAATGTCAAGTTGAATTTCTCAGGGCCACGCTGGGAAACGAAAGTGGCTTCGGCGTCGAAACGACAGCAATTAGAGGCATTCCTTACCCCTCAAAGGGGACCTACTGTACTTTGGAGCTACTTAAATGTGGAGCTCCTTTGCTGTCTGTCAGATGTACAGGGAGAAATGTCATCACAATTGACAGCATTGGGATTCTTTTGTTCTTGATTACTAAGATCAGAAGACAGAGAAGAAGAGAGCTCCGCCGGTGATTGCAACAGTCGGCGACAGACTTGTCACCGCGAAGCACCAATCAGAGCACAACACCACATTATTGGTGACATATCACTTTGTCTCAGTTTGGGCTGCTGGTAAACAGTAAACAATAGAGATTTTACTGGCTGACTGTCATCTGAATGAAAACAGCTGCATAACTTGTAGCCTGCTTATTCTTGCAGCAGTTTGTTTTGACAGGTAGCGAAAATTGGCATTCACGCCACCAACACATTAAAATTCCGGCATGAATGTACGCCGATCAGCCACAAACCCCTGACAGGTGAAGTGTTCTGTAGGGAAACCTCAGGTCCTGACATTCATATGGATGCCATTTGACATACACCACCAAGTACCAAGACCAAGTACACTCCATCATGGCAAAAGTACTCTGAGTCTACTCTGACACACCACAGAAGCTGCTCTGGAATGACCTGAGCAACATGACAAAGAGCTCAGGGTGTTGAAGTATCTCACCAAATTCTCCAGATCCTGATTCAATCAAGCATCCGTTGGGACCTGCCAGACTATGTCCATTCCATGGAGGCCCCATCTCACAACCTGCCAACACCCTGGTGCCAGACACCCCCAGAGGTCCTGTGTCCATGCCTTGACAGGTCAGAGCCAAGTCCAAATTCACAATCAGGCCTCCATGGATAAGACTTAGTCTGGTGTGTCCCACATATGCTTGATCGAATGGGGATCTGGGGAAATTTGGGAGCTGGATCAACACCCCAAGCTCTTTGTCACATTCCTCAATTCATTTGTAAGCAGTTTTTGTGTGTGCCACGAGTGCCATTGCCATAGGTTGGTGTAAATGTTTTGTGTGTCATGTAGCATCGACATGAATGGCAGGACACAAGGTTTCACAGTAGAACCCTGCACTGCAACAAGACGATCATTGTTATTCACTGCACACATCAGAGGTTTTGTTTTTGTGGCCGACCGGTGCACACATGGTACACCTGCACAACACAGTTTTTTGTGTGTGTTTTGCATTGAATGATGATAAGAGGCAGGAAATGGATCTCTTCTGACTGCCTTCCAATGCAGATTTGAAGATGTTTGTCGACGTGTGTGCGAGTTCTGCTTTGCTTTAACTCAGTAAGCTGCACAGTTTGTCCCGTTGTGCGAACTCAGAGGACAATCGCCAGAACAAACGCTTTGAATCAAGTTCATTTGTCTTGCGCAGACAGTGTGTGTTTGCTCTCGCTGTGGATCAAGAGCGGTACCTCTGTTTCTGTGTGTGTGTACATCTGAGAGAGACGGGAGAGCCTTCTGTGCATGCGATGACTGCATCTCTAGCCAGTGTACGACTAACCGTACTGTACCCCGTGACGGTTCTGTATGAATGCACGAGTAGAAACTATTGATGAAAGCGCCTGTGAAGCTGTTCTGATCTGACTGCGGCTGCAGGCGATAATGAGGCGATTGGCTTTGCTCAGATTGGAACGACACAACAATCAAATGTTGATGTTGGTCTGCTAAGCCACTCCTCCCAAGACGACTGGATAGAAGCTGCCAAAGTTTGCATTTAAATTATTCACCGAGCAGCTCTGGCCCAGAGGAGATTTCCGAGGGAGGGGGGTGATGATTGATCAAGTCAATCCTCATAGCTGCAAAGAAGTCAAGAGGATCCAGCCTGCTCGGCTGCCGCCTGAACTCCTGAAAGCTGATCTCATCTTTTTCGGTCCGTTTTAATTATGAATGACATTTGCTGAGCAGTGGTGCTGCTTGACAACTGCCAGAAGAAGATGGAGGTTGTTCTGAGCAGGCAAAATCAATCATCCCATCAATCAGTCATTTATGTATCTGTGCAGCTTGTATTGCTTAGCGGTAACTAGGAATCATTTCTGCTTTGTCCCCACGTGGGACATTTATTCCAAAAAAAAAACCCATCCATTTTGAATAAGAGTCAATTGGTGCGTTGACTAGACTTTTAGTCTGCATGCAAACACAGTCCCCTCCTAATAATCCAAGCTGCAAACCTGCATACAAACACAGTTGGCAACACTCCTGGGCCGGCCTCCCTGCCAGAAGCTTGAGGACAGAAGGCCAGCCGGTGACGATTAGACAAAGTGACACGTTATATAAATATATATTTATAGAAGCTGGGCAAAAGTAGAGCTTATCAATAATGCATATATAATTCATTAGAGCAATCAACCCACCCCCCCACCCACAAGCCAAAGCCAAGCCAGATAACATCTCCATTGGTCGGTGTCGCTTTAATTGATGGGTGAGGGGACCACTGAGATTGAGAGAGGAAGGAAGCAGGAAGCAGAGGGGAGGATGGATCGGGGGAAGAGGGGGGAGATAAAGATAAGGGGATGTGTGTGGGAGCGCGCGTGCTGACTCAAGCTCCGTTTTAGTGTGGCATTAAGACTTTGCAGTTTATGGATTTTACAGCAGCACTGTACCTCAATCTGTAAATCCAGCATCACAACTGGTGCCAGTGCAGTAAAAAAAAAAAAAAAAAGTGTGAAAAGTAGTATTTAGAGGACACCTTCCCTGTATAAATGCATGAAGACTAGTTAAAACTTCCTTTAAGACTTGAACCAAACAGCTTTAACCAACAAGGGCATGGATTTGTTTCATGGATATTCATGTTATTCCCCTTGTAGCACAGATTAGACATGCAATAAACAGAACAGCAAATGAAGCTAAAAAAAAGTACTACAGCCAGTTAGTATTGGAGGACATTACAAGAGACATTTTTTTTTTTTGTTAAAGGTCAAATCAAAGTAGTAGAGCCCAGAAAAGCCTCACTTTTAATTCATGAGTCAAGCTCCAAAATAGCAAATCCCTTATTTCCCATGATGCAATCTTGATCTCTCAATCATATTGTTCAGTGGTACATTCAAACAATGTTTGGCTTTTTGTTAACAATGCATAGTGTAAACAGATAAAATGTAATGTCACTTAAAGGCCCTGCTTGCAAGATGAAATTATTGTTGAGTCTCATTCCCAACTCGTCAAACATTCTGTACGCTCTGGGACGCTGTGCAATCCTAAAGCGTTGTTTGATGGCTCATTCGATGAGTTAGGAAGGAGGTTCAAAACTGTTCTCACAAAGAGGATCTTTAAACACGAAGAATCATCTTCCGCGCTCAAATTTATGGCCGCAACCAGCGATGAACATTCAACACATTAATCTTTTAGCAATTTACAATTTACCGCTCACAATCCCTCCAAGCTTCAAGTATCTCTTCATATTGCTTCATATTGCTTTATTCTGACCATACATTGTCAAGTCATGACAATGCAAAATAGAGAAATGGTGCAAAATCTTCACGTTTACATTGTCATTGTAGCAAACTCCCTGTCCATTCTGCAGCTCTCCTCCCTCCCTCTCTAACTCGCCACATGAGCACAGAGCGGTAATCACCAGTTCCCTGTCCTGGTCAGATAAAGTGGGCGGGGATACCTGAAGATTTGTTTTTTGTCCTTTACGGCATGAGCAAGCGGCGAGGACACATGGGTTACTGACCAAACACTACACAACAGGGATTACTGTTGGGATATAGAGCTATTTGGCACTCACTAAAAGCAACTTTAATGCACAAATATGGAGTTTATTTAAGAAATAGTTGGACATTATGGGAAATATGCTCACTCCTTATCTTGCTGAGGGTTCGGTGAGAAGATTAACACCACTCTCATGTCTGTACACTCAAATCGGAAATGAAGGCAGCAACTAATTATCTTAGCATAGCTGGGCAAACAGCTACCCTGCATCATTTGGCTCAATTGACGTAGACTGAAAAGAGAAGATTGTTTCTGGTTCTGCTGTAACCATTTTTGTCATTTGTTTTTAGATTTTTTAGATAGTTTTGATCTTATTTCAAAGACATCTATGTATTGTTTTAGAGGGATATCTATTGAAGTTAGCATGCTAACCAGCCACCCCCTTTGAGAGGTGATAGTCTTAAACTAAACAGGTTGACTTAGCTTACTAGCTAACAGTTAGCAGCAGTTACTCTGCTGATATGTTGCCCCTGTTTGAATTCACCAGGTGGCCAGTTCTTACCTACTGCAGCTTTTAAACTTTAGAGTGCCTATATTAACCACAATGCAACTTTGCCACTGAGTGTCATCACTGTAGGCAATATATCAGATTTTTTTATTCTTTTTTTCGCAGAGATGTTACGCTCCATTTTTATGTTACATCTGGCACATCTTTGTTTGCTTTTTATTTTTCCTGCACGGTGGCAATCCTCCAGCCCGTCTGTCCACCACGAGCACGACACTGAAATAGCCGCTGTGTGAAGTCGATGCTGCCACCGGTGTCCATCAAAAAGAAAGAGACACTAAACCTGTGTGTGTGTTTGCTCGCTTTTTTTTATTGAAGTCGTTTTCATATCTTAGCAAAACCTGCACTTGAGGAAAAACCACCTTTGCAGTAAAGCCCTGCTTTTATTTTTTATTATGTTGCAGGACAGAGTATATTGCTTCAAGATTGCAGCAGGATCCCCCAAGGGCCTAATTAGGACTATCAAAGCAAAACTAATGGGCAAGGTATCAAACTGCAAAACCGCTCAATCAAGGCCATATGCTTAGCGTGAAGGTCAAAGTGTTCTGTCACGCAACATCCCATCACTCCTGTCGCCGCGATGTGTACAGTATGATGCAGAACGCACCAACACGCCAGGCTGAGGTGTGTGTGCGTGTGAGTTTTTCTGTCTATCTGCTGATTGCATGATTCCCATTCACACACACAGCGCCACAACATCCCAATCCTCCCTGCCCGCGGCTGCCCCCCCCCCCCCACACACACACACACCACCCCCAGCCCTGCATCTAGAGCAGGACAATTAGTAATCCATCACGCTGTTTACAGTCTGGGTGGTGGCGCGAGGGAGACGGAGAGAAAAGAAGGCGAGGGACGGGCGGAGAATGTGTTAAAGGGGTGAGGAAAAAGAGGGAGGTCAAAAAGCAGCGTGGGGGGGGACGGAAAAATAGAAGTAAACAAGGGTAAGAGGACAGCGGGGACAAACAAGTGTTTTTGTACTGGATGGCAACTTCTTTTCCTGTGTGTGTGTGTGTGTCACAGTGAGTGTGTGTTTGCTTGTTTTGAATCATTGCAGTACACGGGCACGGTACACAGAGGAAGATTACGAGTCACCACCGCTTTAGCATGCCAAATCGGGAATCTGTGCAGGCGTGCATGCGCCGGCCTGCATGCATATTAATGCACGTGGGCGCTCACGTAGGAAAAGAATAATAAGGAAGCTGTGCGAGCTGTGGCAGGGAGAAAGAAGGATGGCACAGTGAGAAGGAGGACTGAAAAGGGACGGCGCTCCACTAGATGGCACTGTTGCGTGGTGGATTTGATCCCCCCCCCCATCCTCCCTGCATCCACTCCTCCTCTCCTCCCTTTTTCTAGGTCTCTGTTTCTATCTCATGTTGTCTCTTCCACCTCTCCTTTTTCACCTCCCTCTCTTCGTCCCCCTCTCTATGCGCCGCATGTATGATGGAGCCGGTTATACAGCTGGGAATTGAACACGCAGGAGTGTGCAGTTCCCTGAATCGAAGCAAGGTGCTTGAGAAAATAAAAAAAAAAAAACAGAAAGGCTTTACCCAAGGACAGTGTCTGTTTGTTTAATTGACTGCCACCCTCACACACTCACACACACACACACACACACACACACACACACACACACACACACACACACACACACACACTTATTCATGCTCACATTTTTTGCACACTCACAGAAACATGTGCGAGTACTCAGGCAAGCGTTCGTAACAAAGACACTCTTCTTGGCGCATAAAATAATACTTACTAATCAGAGAGGAGGTGCAATTTCTGCCTGGTTGAGATGAGTGAAAATGGATGCAGCAGTGTGGGCGAGCCGTCACACTATAGTGGAAGTCAAGTGTGGGTGAGTGGTGAGTGCAGAGGGATGGGAAATAAAAGGGCGGCGGATCACTGGTGTCAGGATTAACCGTTTTCTTGAGTCAACTTCACCAGCGCCTGTGATAATCAGGCCACCGCACACCTTTTGATGTGCTTCTAAAGCCAGGTCATTATGTAGCACCAGAGGCAACAAGCATTAATTAATGTGGAAAAAGTTTATCGGGAAGTTTATGGCGAACTGGCTTAAAATGAAAGACTTGTGTTGGAGTGCTCACACAAACTCAATGACAATAATTATATTGCTATATCTGACAATTTAATCCATTTCAAACTGGGCTCTGATCACATAACAGGCCATGCTAGCTGCGTGGTTTTTCCGCCGGTCTCTGGTTAGCTGCATGGTAGCACCCAATTAAAAGGCCTCTACTGCGATAGCCCCTTAAATCAGTCAGTCTGTCAATTATAATTTGGATGAGAGGTTGTGAAATCATAAATATCACACTAATTTGGCTCTGTGTTTTGGGTCAGGCCAACGTTCTGCCAAAATCAAAGCCGCACTCATGTTAGAATTGCATAATGACCAAGTATCTGGTGTCTCTTCCAGAAAGGTTGTCACAGAATCCATCAACATGGACACAAATGCTGTAATTTACTGAAATGATGAAGTTAGAACGGCCAATACTGATTACCGTTTGGAACTCATCTCCAAGCACCATTTGTCTTTTTACCACCCTGCTAGCATCGTTCCTCTATGGATGGCAATGTTGATCTGTTGTTTAGTGAGCAACCACTTTGTTCCAGACTGAAATGTCTCAATAATGCTTGGATTGATAACCAAGCACAGACAGTGTGTGCTTACATTCATGGCCTTGACCTCTGGCGTTTTTATTCTTCTGGTTTATGGCCATGTATTTTCTATTAACATATATCTACATGAGAATGCAGAATCTGTAGGCGTATCTTAAAGAGATGAGATTCTTGGATTGTAAGCATTCTGGTTTTGGTTTGTTCTCTGTGCGTAGTCTGTATTCACCAGTCTCATGTGAGCAGGCTTTAGTTGTGTTAACGGACCATGTGAAAATCAGGAAAACTCTTGTAGTAAAGAAACAGGCAAGGAGAGTGGCCTTGAATAACAGATCGGAGTCATGCAAGTGTGGTGACGTCGAGAGGAGGGAGGGTACTGCCGACTGCAAAACTGACCAGAAGTCAGCTATAATGATGAGAACGCTTTCAGCAGCTATAATTAGCCTTTGCAGAAATGTATTGACAGTCATATGCAGATATCTGCTTATAGATATTATCATTAGCATATTAGAATTAACAGTTTGATCAGCATTAGCTGACCTTGTGTTAAGATGATGAACACTGGAGACATCTACTGATCACTGGCAGTTTGGCATTGTTATTGCGAGCATGTTAGCAAATCGATGTTAGCATTTACAGTCTCACCGAGCAGCTGGAATAGCTGTAGACTCACTGTCTTGTTAGCATTGCTTTAATTCTCCCACACAAATCAATACAATAATACCCATCTAATTAAAAGTGCATTTGCTTCAATAGTGCAGCTGGTAATGATACAGGCAGATCTTAAATTAATACATTTATATTTGCACTTATTTGTCAATCATATTTAGTATAAAGAAACTGAATCTTGAAATGAGCTTCTAACTTAATCTTGAAGATAAATGTAGTACAGCAAAAGGTAGAATATTAGCAGTAGTAGTATATCTTGCAATGCAAATACTCAATACTGCAATAGTTAAAGTATATGTGGATAGTTTATTTCGAATATGTAAAAAAAAATATCATACACTAATGGACAGTCATAAAAGAAGTATATTTACTCCTAGAGTAAATATACTTAGTTTACCATCCACCAACCATCTTGTTGAACAACAAACTTAGTATTCAGCTGGATAGCAGTCAATCCTCAAACAGACAATAACATGACAGTTGACATACTGCATAAAATGCTTAACCTCTCACTATCATGTTGTTAAAGTCGTTGAATAGATGTTATCCGTGTATATTAAACATGGTCCTTGGTGGACTGAAACACTTCTGAAATTCTAATTATGTCTCAAACCCAAGGTCATCATTGGATTTTGAGTCATGACCAGACCTCGGGTAGGATGGCTCCCATTTTTAATGTCTCGCAAGAGCATTTTAAACCTTATTGAATCCGGCAATAAATACTGAAGGCATTACCTGCTACCTGTGCTGGGAATTAGCTTCATAAATATTTATACTGCCTTTAAAACATGGTAAGTAGCAGCATCATTAGTAGCAACTCTGTTTAGGATCTTAGAAATATCATACACTAGAATGTTGATTCTCTTGAGTCTCATGGTTTCATGTTTCTTTCCCTTCCCTTCATGAGACAGAGGCTTTTCTGGGGTCTCCAGCTGCCCATTCCCAGGAAACCCCTCCAGATCATATCCATTTACACCCACATTCATTTCTGGCCTTGGATCCTCTGTGGGACTCTATCATTTTGATAGAGGATAAGGGCTGCACGGAAAAACCCTCTGCGACAAAGCAGAGTAGTCCTTTGGCAAACTGTATGTCTAGACATCTAATTCAAATATGACCGTGTGAGTGATGGCTTTGCCCGTGGATGAGATTGAGTGCAGGGGAGTTTTCTTCTTCTCCTTCTTCTTGCACTCCAGAGAACTAAAATTGAGGAATAAGCTCTGTGACAGATTCAGATAGCAGCAAGAGATACTGTCAGCACCTCACCTCGGGCAGAAATCCATTGCTCAATATGTTTTTTTTTTTTTTCTGTTGATTTGAGTTTTTTTTTTTCTTCCCGAGACTATAATTATCATTGAATTGGCAGCCGTCCTCCTGCCTTTCCAGCTCCTCTGTTTTGCTAACTCTGTTTCCCTCACACTTGCTCTCTGCTCCCCCACCAACACCACCACCACCATCCTCTCCTTCTCTACAGTGCCAAGTAAATTATCAGATTGTTTACGAGCTGTAACAGAAACCTATTTCCAATCCACCAGCCGCTTTGAACCACGCCGCCATTATGGAGTGATCTGATAAAGCGGTTCAGCTGGATCATGAATGTTTGAAGAAGACGACCCAACAAGCCGTTTTCACTTCCTATCTGTGCAGCCGCGAATGAGACTCAAGTTCAAGTCAGTCTAATCTCCGAAAAACCCGCCGCAGCATTGCTTATTTTACTCGACGGGAGTGATTTTGGCCCGAGGGGTAAAACCTGTGCTGAAAAACTTTGCAGCATTAAAACATTGGTGCTTGCTGTGAGGTTGTGTGTACTTACAAAGGTAATGGGACAACAAGGAAACTATGAATGCACAAATTGCGATTTCAGCTCCCGTCTCTTAAGATGAATCATTTATCACAAGCTGTCGCGTCAGTGCTTTGAATGCTATACATGATATGAGGAATATATAAGACGATGATGATGATGATGATGAACATTTATTGGAGGGACATGAAGACTTGGGAAAATCAAGCATTCTGTTGCATCAAAAGACATTCTCTGAAACACTGTCTGTAGGTAGTTACACTGCAGTTAAGCTCGTCTTAGGTCGGTAAGAGAGAATTTTAAATTGGAAAGGCGTAACATATTTTATTTCTTGATATTTTGTGTGTTTATTTTCATCACGTATTAGGTACAAAGTGGTATCAAAAGCTAGCTGGCTAGCATGCTAACTAAAGTGAACATCTCTGCAGCACATTGCATTGGCATCTTTGACATAATGCCAACAACTGTTGTTTCTTGAGACTGGTAAGAAAGTTTCAAACTTAAAAAGTCTAACCATATCTTACAAATTGCTCCTTTAGTTTCCCAGAAAAGCCCCCAAACGTCACTTATGTTTAATGTACAGCTATGATAAAATCAATTTCCATCCCTAATACCGCAGGAAATATTTGAAGAAAAAGCAGTGATTGGGATTGAGAGATTGAGGAGAGCTATTCCTCCACACTGCAAGCTGGATGATCTAAGAATATACTTCACTAGTTTTTATTGTCCAACTTGATCTGACGCTTCCTGGCCACTAAAACTGGTCCAGCATTTATAATGTCCATCCTGCCCCTTAATATTTATTAGCTTTTCTCTGAACTTAGTCATCATGTATTTTATCTTTGCATATTAAAGCTGCAGTATATAGCCTGTATAGCAATGCGGTAATAAATAAATGCAGATTTAAAGAGCATGTTATAAGAATATTCAATGGTAGCTCCTTAGGTGGATACTGAATCATCCTGGTAAGTGTGTGTGTGTGTATGTGTGTGTGTGTGTGTATATCCCCTTCAGTTGCATTGCATTGTCTACACACCTGCTAGCAAACATTGCCACTTTTTACCCAGTCCTTAAAAGCACCTCTAAGTGTTGTTTTGATTTTAATTTTTCTTTTTTTTAATCCACGCACTTGCTCTCATGGCCCCTGCAGTGTTTAACTGCCAGTAAAAGATGCATACTGGACACACTGCTTAGGAACAGAACAAAGAGCAACGATGAGTTTACAACAGCCAAGGTCCATTAATGTTAACATATTGACATCAGCACTGTTAATTACTCAATTTGCTTAAATCTTGTCCTTGCGCTGATACTAAAGGAGACAAAAAAGGCACAGAAATAAGTGGTAGGACCATCAAAAAGCTTGTGAAGGCAAAACAAAAACCTTGAAAGTTGGCAAACTAAGTTAAAAAGGTATGCTTTACTCAAAGTCAGAATGATTTTTTTTTTATTTCAACAGAACAAAAGTGTTAAAGTATCATTACTTTAAAACACGCTAATATACAATATCAGCGCTAATCGGATGTATATGAAATTCAAATATGTACATTACAAGTTAAATCATATCTTGGGCACATCGACACCTCTCTCATAGTGCTGCAAATGGGTGCAAGTTGAGTCTGCAGCACAGTATTTTGAGGATTACACCACTGGATATTTATAAGAACAGTTTGAGATCTTTCCAGCTGTGTTTGTGATGACCAAAACTGAGCACCTCGCCCTGGGGGTGTCCGGTGTTGAGCACTAGGAAGTCCAATATCCAGTTGCACAGTGTTGTACTCAAGCCCAGAGTGTTACATTTTCCAATATTCTATTGAACACTGCGGAGCTGGAGTCAAAAAAACAGCATTCTGATGTAGCTGTTCTTATTCACCAGGTGTGTGAAGACTGATCAGAGGGCAGTGGATACGGCATCCTCAGTGGACCTGTTGATTACGAACGCATACTGGTTGAGGGTCCAAGATGCCAGGAGTGATCGGGAGACCATGGGACATTTCCAGCCCTGTTTGTGGTGCCCAAAACAGGTATTTTAAGCTGAACCATGTTTACCAAACCATAACTAGGTATATAAGCATAAGCACATCAATGTGAAGAGAGAAGTAGGGCATTATTATTATTATTATTGATAAAATATATCTGTATCTGTATTGATATTGTTGTTTCTGGCCCTATTTATTGGTATCAGATCAAACCCAATTCTGTGCACTGCTCTCCCCTTGCCACAACATTTCTTTTACTGCAGTCACCTACTATGCTATATAATATCTGCATTAACAATTTGACAGCTATCTTTTGACCTGTCTGGGATCAAAACACTGTGAAATCTGCCTCCACCCCATAGATGACAAGCATGTCCATCCCACTTGACATACTTCACTTCAAAACAGCTGAGACAAATAGAGAGATGGATCTGAAGGCCGTATTGCATAGGGCAGGGTGAGAAAACAACAATAAAGCTCACTTTGGCATCGGAGTCGTATTAAACCGTGCGGTTGAAGAGGGTCAGGCGCAACATTATGGGTGCAGTGTCTGAGATTCTCAGTCCTGTCTTGCAGTAGCAAGTCAAAGGTAACACTGGGTGTTTTGGGCTGTTACTAAAGCGCCCCAGTCAGTGCTGCTATCGTAAACAGGATGCAGTTTGACATCTCAGATGCAGCTGGCGAGCTGAGACTCCTTGTACTTCCATGACATGCTGAGCAGATGAAAAAAATAAATAAATAAAAAATGATACACCGTTGGCTCATGGGCGCCTTCCCACTGACACGTGCTTATTACTCATTCATTATTCCATGTCCCTAGCATGGCTCACAGATATATTGGAAATGGCTGCCGCCAGAGCCTTTTTGCAAAGCTGTCTCCATGAATGCGCCTTCCCTCGTTCATTCATTTGTCCCACTTTCCCTCTCTGTGTCTCCTCCCCAAAAGGCTAAATACTGCTCTCTCCACAGAGTTGTAAGCAGCCTGCCTGGTCACCCAGGGTCAGTCCGGTTTGTTGATTTAATCCTTGTCTGATGTTGTCTCAGCTCGTAGCCGGGCTCAAATGACTGCAGCGCCGGCCGACCGGGCCTCTACGTTCAGCGGTCTGATAACACCTCTCGGAGTCTGCCACTCCGATCTGATCTGAAAGCTGATGAGAAAGCAGCCACAGCGAGGTAGTAGTGTTTACCGGAGAAGGTTTAAGATCTGGCACCCAGCTGAGTGTAGTGGGAAGGAGCCGAGTGGAGCAAGGTTCACAGCAGAGAGGAGTTCATGTGCATTTTTTAAGGCAAGTCTCCAATGCTATTTATCCATCTGTCTAAAATATTGGGAAAAACAGCATCTAGTAAACTAAAGAATAGGAAAAAAAGTGAATGGAATTCAGCAGAGCACATATATCCTGCATTTCCACATTGGCTTTTGTCCCACATGTGGATTAAAATGACCACACCTGGAATCAACTTACATACTCGTTGCGTTCGCTGTCTGATTTGATAAGTGATGTTATGGATCCTATGCATGCCTCTCCGGCACGCAGCAGCATCAGCACAGCCTCTTGCATCACAATGGTATCTCCCATTATAAATGCATGTTAGCGTCAAGTGTGACTTAAAGAAAGGAATCGTATAACACAACTGCATTATTCATGTTTCACTTGACTTCGGATCTATTTTAAAAGTCATGAAATGGCCGAGGCATGTAATGCTGCTTCTGGAGGGTGCCCGTGGCCGATCTGTCGGTCACAGCGGCTACATTTTCTTGCTTTGACAGAATTATAAAAGTGAATATCTGACCGCGCTCCCGTATACAAGTGGGAGCTGCCCAGCACAAGTGCTCGCCCATTGCCGCTGGCCATCTTGCAGCTCCACTGGAGAAGAGGATTAAATGCCGTCTTCAATGGCGTCTCAGTGGCAGTTGTTAAGAGGGGGACAGTGCATTAATCATTCATTCCCTCCACCCAGATGTCGCCAGGCCCGTCTGAGGATCTGAACTGGCAACCGTTGGGTCACAGATGCGCTGGAGTCTATTAAAAATGGATACTATTTCTTGGACTTTATTCGGGGTTGTCGTCGTTTTGGTGTAACTGCACAAGTAAAAGCTCGAGTTCAACACTGTCCTGCACTTGTATATATGTGTGTGTTTGAGGGAAAGCTGGTGAGTAAGTGAGTGCGTGCATCCCTTCATTTTGGTAATGGAAATGCTGGGAAGCCTTTAGTAGTTGCCACTGGTAATGGAATGAGAACATATGTATAATTTAAGGCTCTGCTACTGGCTCCCAATGGAGCCAAGACACACACACACAAGCGAACACACACACCCACAAGAAGCTTAATCACTTGCAGTGTTTCTTCATCTGAGTGAATGAAAGTGGCACTAATACAGCACTGTAGTTTCAGCTCTCTTAAAGTCCCACCAAATATCCCTCTCTGCTTATTATTCTGCCAGTTGGCCTAGATGAGTCAAGACTACATGGTGATGATGCTGAGGGGGGCGAGAGGAAGGAGAGAAGGAAGAGTTCAGCTAAGGAAGGAGCGGGGAGAGTTCCGGTAGAAAAGGGAAAAAAAAAAGGTTGAGGATTTGCGGACGGCTGTTCTATTGATCAGTGAGCCATTGTGAATGTTTCCATAATGGGAAAAACTGGTGGCAGTCGTACTTTAGCGTTTATTAGCACGGCCGGTTTGAGTGTGCATGAGTGTGTGTGGTGAGTTTGTGTGTGTGTCTGAAACAGCAAGGTTTCATCAAGACCTTTATCCCCCAAATGTCAGTGATGCCTCCTGGCTTCAAGCTGTAATGCTGTGAGTGTGAGTGTGTGTGACTCTCCCCCCCCCAGTGTTGCTTGAAATGATTTTCTTTTTTTTTTTCCTTCTCATCCAATGTAAAATATCTTTCACCTTTTTTAATATACATCTTTATAAAATGTATACCTGCTGTATGATCGAAATAGATCATGTGGTCACAGAATATTGCATCTGGTGATAGAGCTGAATGCTTAATCAAACTTAAACGTGCATATTTATGTTTTCACACTTGTGTTTTAAAGGTCCACTGCGTAATTTTTAGGAATACATTATAATCATCGAGTGATTATATTTATGCCTAACCAAACTAAATAACAAACTGACCTTAAAGGACAACACAGTTTCATACTTTTTTACTTTGTTTATATGTGGCGGACCCTGCCACCTTTTCTAGCTTCAAACAGTGTTCTGGGGAACTTATTTTCCTCTGAGAGCGGCTTGTTTATTAAATATGTCTGAGTGTGTATTATCACCTAAAAAATATTGTAAATATTATTTAAAAAAACAAACAACTTTTGTCATACAAATAATCAATACTGTAACATGTTATTGGTTTTGTGTTCAGAGATGCTACTTTAGGACTGTATTGCTTTCACTTAGATATCTGGGATTTCAGTGAAGCTGTGCAGCCTGTAGTTCATTCCAGCCACCCATGACGCTGATTTGTGTGAGATCACATACCTGTGATTGGCAGAGAGCTAAGAGAATGTTTGTTGTTTTCTCCTGCAAGCTCCGAGAGCGGGAATTGAGGCGAGAGGGTAGTTCAGAGAGCTAACAGGTTTTTGTTCTTTTGGCTCACAGTGGCCTAGTGTACTCATTACTGATAAATTGCCAGTGAAACCTGTTAAAGTCTCACTTTCTTCGTACTGTGGGACACTACAATATGTTTAGATCATCCAGTCTAGTTCCTACAGTTGAATCTTTTAGCTTCACTGTGTAGAATGATCCATTTGCAGAGTTTGAAACGACCTAGGAGGTTTTCACATGCATTGCTGATATCTGATTTTAAGTGGTGGCCCTCCGAGCATAATTTGTGACATCACAAATAGTTTGGAAATCAATCCAGGCATAATATTCAGCAATTACAATGTGAAGTGGTAACTTAAAGCTTCCAGTTCAAATACAGTACAATGAGAATGAACTTTACAGTGAGGTCGTAGATGTCAGTTAGCAGCAGTTAACACTTAGTCCGGTAATATTTGGTTTGAGCTTGTATTCTACGGAAGGCTTCTGTTTGTATGTTTGTAAGTGCGCTCTCTTTTTAATGAAAAACGAAAACAAAATTAAAGTCAGCGGTGGGTCTTTGCATAAATGGCTAGCTGGTTGCATTACGTGATGTTTTCACAGAGCTAGTTTCACAGATCACAGCAACACAACCCCAGGGTTGCCTGCAACACTGCCTGCTCTGCACGGACACTGACCCGATCCACTCAGTCAGTTCACAAGCCCCTTGGACGGATCGCGTTTTCACATAAGCACTCCAGCAAAAGTTCACTTATTGACATTCACAAGCACACAGAAATGAAAGCAAAACTTAGCAGCAAAAAAGGGGGTTACTCCAACAACTGAATGTCTTGTCACGAAACTCTCAAACAGCCCATCATTTTGAATTCACACTGGTGCCGTGACTCCCATGCAGCTCAGCCAATTTGGAGATTTGACATTGTAGTCGAAGGTAAATGACGGGCAGCTGGCGGACAGTGAAAAGTAGTTGGGACCTCCGCGTTATTCTTTTTATCTTGTCACATCATTCTTTCAAGCTCATCAATTCATGTGAGTGGGGACTGATGGGATTCAGAGCCGCGTAACAGCTGGTCCTGTCAATGTCATATTGTGAATACATTGGAAATGATTGAGCTTTGTTACCACCATGTAAATATTGTAAAAGATGTGAGCTTATCTGGCCTTTTGTTGTGGTGGTAATTTACTTAATACAATATGTAATTTGTTGTGTTTAAAACATTTAAAACATTGCTATAGATTTCAACAGAATGTGAGGAGATAAAGACGGTGAAATGTCTATGTGTCGTCTATGTGTTATGTTGCAGAGATATATACAAAAGTTGGTATGCTAACCAGCTAGCCCCGAGCCACTTGGAGTGATAGTCTGATAGTGAACAACACCAACCCTCCAGGCAGAGTCAGCTTATATGCATGCTAGCTGCATGGCTAACTGAGCTGACTACAGTTAGCAGACTCTGGTGATATGCTGCCCCCTAGTTGTTTGGAGGATGAATTTGACAGGTGGCAAATTCTTACATAGTACACCTCTAAAAAAAAGAAAAAAAAGTCTACTTAAAAGTTAGAAATTCACAGGAGGTGGGTAACATATAGAAATTAAATCACAACTTAAATTGCCATCCTGGAATCACTCATCAGTCTCTGGGTGTAAAAATGCCACGAATGCATATAAAATGAATCCTGTCATGCAAACACAATGGCATGTTTCAAACCTCAAAAAAGCATTTGGGTAACAAACAGAGACAGAGAGAGAGAGAAAAAAAAAAAAAAAAAAAACATCGAAGAAGATGTATGCCGGTGCCAAATACATTGTCAGCATCATTTATACACAAAAAGGCCCTCCATATTGTCGCTATTTTTGCCCTTTGATTGGTATTTTCCAAACGACATTTTCAAAACACATTTGACTGTGGTATCATTAACATCCACTCACTTTCCTTCTGCTTGTGTGTGCAATTTGCATTTGATTCGTACCATTGAGCTATAATTTACGTGGGCCACGTCCCGTGTGTGTGTGTGTGTGTGTGTGCTTGTTGCAATATGATGCAGGCCGCCAAGCGATGAGTCAGGACATCATAATGACTGCGCGGCATCACTGAGAACGGTTCCCCTGCTTTGCATCCCCCCCCACCCCCGTCAAAACAGCTCCATTGTGCCTTGCCGCCGAGCTGGAAAGTCCCCCTTGCTTGACAGGCAATTCAGATTCCCAACAGCCGTCCACAAAAGGGCCAATGTCGCACGGCGGCTACCCTCTCTCCTTTTTTCCCTTCTTCCGTCCCTCTTTCCCTTTCTCTTTTTTTTTTGTTTGTTTTACAATGGAGTGTGAGAATGCAATCATCACGGCCGTTTTCAGATGGAGGAAGACAATTTGGAAGAGGGGGAGCGAGGAGGCGCTGTCCCTGGCTTGTTTATAGAGAGCTCCGCCAGACGACGGCGGTGGCGGCGGGGGGTGGGGGGGTGGACGAGGGACGGAGAGGACACAGAGCAGAGCGAAGGGATAAAGAGACACGGTGAGGGCGACAAAGATGGAGAGCAAGTGGAGGAGAAAAGATTGCACGGGCGAGGGATTGATGGATGCAGTGGGGGGATGACTGGAGGGGAGAGAGAGCATCTCTTCCATCGTGCTGTGGCAACCCCGATGCTGTCATTTCCTCCTGGCTCGTGCTACTGGTGCTAACAGACCCCCCCCCCTTTGAGCCTGACACACACTCCACCCGCCCTCATACATTCATACAAACAGACACACACTCCCCTTCTCATTCTATTAATCTGCCCCCTCTCTCCTCCGCGTTAGTATGGAGTCCCCCTCGAGACTGATTATGGTGGTCTGTGCGTACGTAGGTGTCCACGTAAGAATGTGTGTGTGTGTGTGTGTATGTGTGTATTTTTTTTCTATCTCCACTCTTCTATATCTCCCATTTGTTTCCCCCCCCCCCCCGCTCATGGCAGACACTTGCTGTAATAAAGTAAATGAGTTTGGGAAATGGCAAGACTCAAGGTGATATTTCAGCAAGCAACTCCCCAGCAACAACACTGTGGGGGAGGCAGCTGAGCATCTGAATGAGTTGTCTGACTGTGTGTGTGTGTGTGTGTGTGTGTGTGTGTGTGTGTGTGTGTGTGTGTGTGTGTGTTTGTATTATGCGCATTGAACTGGAGTGTAGTATTTGCAGGAGCTTGTTTTTATGTAAGCCACACATACCCACACTGCTAAATGTTAGGGTCCCCTCATTGCAAACAATGGATAGGGTGGCTGTAGCTGTATGTGTGTGTATATATATATATATATATATATATATATATATATATATATATATATATATATATATATATATATATATATATATATATATATATATATATATATATATATATATATATATATATATATATATATATATATACATACATACTGTATATATAATTGTGTATATATATATATATATATATATATATATATATATATATATATATATATATATATATATATATATATATATATATATGTTGCAGAATAAACACTCAAAAGTCAAAGCAAACACGACAAAGCCTCATTTAATGTGGGCTAAAGCAAGACAACAAAGCAGGAAATGTAAAAACACAAATAGTCGGTATGAGTCATTACAAGTAAAAAGAATAAAAGTGATAAAGCATTCAAAATCAAGAACAAAAACAAGAAATAAAAGCACTTACTAGCTTGCTAAGTTGTCTTGTTGTTGTGCTTGCTTGATGTGCGGCTGTGTTAGGGAACCTGTCAGCTTGCTACTTTTCAATCAAGTCGGCCCATTTTCAACAAAGATTTAGCCCGTTGCATGTTATAGTCAAGTGTCACTGTCTGCGATTCAGGCTATACTAGCTTGATGTGCTTTTACTGTTTTGAGATATGTCTAGCACTTGTGCAAACATTGACTGCCACACTGGCAAAAAACGCCTTAGGCCACATGTTTACTCCAAAACATGTGACATCCATGGCGCCAAATTGATTTTTTGTCTGAAGACATGCAAGTTAGCTTATTTAGTAACTTTAAACTGCCCACAGATGCACATGATGATGATTCAATACCTGCTGATCGGCTCCAGCCCCCCACAACACTGCAAAGGTTACGTGTATATAGGTAAAATTTAGATGATTGATGGATGGATGGATGGATGGAAAGCTTTTGTTTTTTTTTGTTTTTTTTAACTTTTAAATCACACAGTTAAAGATCTTTGTAAGTGCAACTTAATAGCTTCTTCTTTATATAAAAGCAATTTCAAAATAAAAGTACTCCAAAGGGTTTTAAAATTGCTCCAATCACAATTTTATCTCAATCGAATTATGTTTCCTGCTTTTAACATAATGACTAAGAAAGGTTGTTGAAAACACTTCAGGTACCTTACTTGCGGGTCAACTCTGGCAAGCTTTGGCCACAAAAAGGTGTATTTGAAATGGATGATTTTTCCCTATAAAGCTGGTCACTGCAGTTTTAAATGAATAGCTCATTTACAAGGAACTACTTCCAGCGGAGGATGCATACACATTTAGCGCTCTGCTGAGCGTTTAGAGCAGCAGGGTGGTAATTCGAAGCATAACGTTGTGCCTGCATTCGTCTTAATGAAGGAACATTACAATGAACGGTGCAATGGTCAGACTCACCAGTGTGTTTTTAATAGCTTTTGTGGGGCAATAAAGCCTTTCTGCACGCAGCGAGAAAAACATAGAAAATCAGCAGAATTATCCTCGAAATTACTATAGTGCTGTATATATAGCATTTTGCATTATAGCTGTTAATGTGGTCTTCTGTCTTTGCTAAGTTACATTATGGTTTTATGTCTATAAATGACAGTGAAGCACTTATAATGTCCCTCCTTGCTGCGCCCGCTGCCAGCCCAGCACCGCCCTGCTATACTCTGCTGCTTGTTTTCTTCCAGCAGGCTGTTGTACAAACAAGGATACACCAAAACAGCAACTATCAGAATTTTCCTGAATGAAAGGTCAGTGCCTCCCCGTGTCTAAAATTAGCCCAGAGCCGGCTGAGTCTCGCCACTTCGCGGTCGAACAAGTAACAAAGTCAATCTCGCCTTCTCTTTTAATTAGAGCAACGGCAAGATCCCTGCAGGAAAATCAGGCCATTGGATAAGCAGAGAGGAATAAGTAAGAATGCAATGGCATATTAAACATAAGAAAAAAAAAACAAAAAAAAAACATTTAATTAGAAGAAACGTATTGGGTAAACTATGTCTACTGTATTAATGGGTGTCCTTTGGTTGACATTTTCAAACTGCTGTAGCTTCAACCATTTTTACTACCTGTGGCTGAAATTCTGTTTTCATTTCAGCTCTGACCAGCTTGGCACGTGCCCCTGTCTGTGTGTGTGTGTGTGTGTGCACATTCTTAAAGATTATGTAATCGTCTGTGATTTTTCAGACCCCTGGCTGCTTGGGCTGACAAGCTCTTGCTCAGAATGGCGCTCTGAATGCTCCCCCTCCAGGGGGCGGGCTGGCTGCGAGCTGGCTCCAGCCGACCGTTTCCATGAGTCCCCTGTCTCCTCCTGTCCCAGTCACCCTCTCGCTCAGCCTCTCCATGAACACACAAGTCTGATGCCACCAAGCACAGTCAGTTCAGCATTTCACAAAAAATCTCTCTTACACATAAGGGTGTGGGTTTTTTTTTTTTTTGCACATTTTCAGTGTGTATGTTCAAGTTTCAAATGCGAAGGTGCACATCATCCATGTCGAGTATACAGCACGTTGAAAAAATTTGAAGTGTGTGTGCGCATTTCCAGAGCATATGGTCGCACATTCTCTGTGCATGTGCGTGAGATGCACAAACAGAACACACACGTTTTATCAATCTATTGGAAAGCAAATAACAAAGCTTACGCACACACACATAGAAGCACAGTAACATTGAAACCAAAAGTGCTGAAGACTTCATATGCTTTTGGGTAACTGATGTGGTCCCTGTCCCTTGTTTCCCATGGTGCTGTGGGGCATGCATAAAAACATGTATACACACACACACAAACATCCCTCCATGAGCAAAGTCACACATGCATCCCTATGCGCCCTTACATAAACGCCCCAACACACACACTTTGACATTTTACATGATGAAACGACAGAGGGAGGGAGGGGAACGTCAAGCACAAACAGACATCTTTCTCGCGCTCGGGCCTAGTTTGTGATGCGGAGTGACACGTCACGCTGCTGCGTAGGTATGCGTTTTGTGAGGATTAGATTGTGATTCGAATGATACTGGAGGGCACATCTAGTGGAGGGGGGGAGGAGACTGACGTGGCAGAGAGGAAGACAGCAACAGCAAGCGACCTGGAGGGGAGAAAGAGAGACAGACACAGAGGAGAGATCATTATTTGGCATGTCCGACAGTGAAGCAGGCAGGCTGTGAGTGTGTGTGTGTGTGTGTGTGTGTTTTCTGGGCATGCAGCTTCCGCTGCTCTCTCAAAGTCCTTCTCAATAATGTAAATGTCCCTCACTGGCGGGCCTGTCTTCTCTCTGTGCTCAATTGTTTCTGGCCTGTTATGCCTTTGCTCCCTCGCACTGTGTCAGCTGCTCGCCCCTGTGTGTTCTGTGGGACTCGCACAGATCTGTGACACTTCGTTTGAGCATATCTGTCGAGCGCAGGTTTTTTTGTTTTTTTTTCCTGCGCGTAAATATTGCACGCACGCGATCGAAAGAGAATCACGACACGAAACTTTGAATTGGCGGGAGAGGTGTGCGAATGCAGCGTTGGCAGGACAGGAGCGGCGCAAATGAGGGGACGACAGGGAAAAAAAAAAAAAAAAATGAGACGGAGGAGACGCCTGTACTGAAAAACAGACACAGAGTCCTGGAACCGTAATAAGGACGAATAAGGACGAAGCTCAGGGAATCAAAGGAAAAAGCAAAGTAAAAAAAAGAGCGCTGAATGTGAACAGGAACATAACCCTGACCGGGAAAAGGAAGACGGGCATAGAGAGAATAACGGATGTAATGTAAGGAAGGGAGTCTATTTGTTTGGCTTATGTTGTGCAACACACACACACACACACACACACACCGGCGCCACACACACCCGGCAGACAGGCCTCCCTGCGGGTTGTTAGCCATGCTTGCAGAAATACAGCTTCATTTCTGTTGACAGCCGGAAGAAAATAATTGGCCGATAACAACTCATCAGAATGCAGGCGATATGTATGATTTTCTCACCCAGTTGTATCTGAGACAATCAGCGGCAGTGTAAACAACCGAGCGGAGGGATCGTTTCATTTCTGTCAAGGCTGGCGTCGGGGAAGCAAAGTTTTGGATTTGCCTACACACACATTGATTTTATGGATTTTTTTTATTTTTTTTTCTTTGTCTGGGTCTTCGCTGCACACTTTCAGGCGCAGACAAATGAAGGATTTGGCAGGGGGCCTTTTGTATATTTCATGTCCGCGGAGCCCTGGTTTGTTTTGGGTGTTTTTTTTTCTTTTCGACACCGAAAAGTGCCAAAATAATGAGCCACACTGAAACCACGACGGGGGAATTGAAAAGCCAGCTCCCAAACAACTGTAAAGAGAAAAAAAAAAAAGTGCATTCTGGTGTTGAACAAGTGCTCGATTTCTGGTTTGGTCATGTTTCCATGGCGACTGTTAGTATCTGGAGCCGTATCAAATAACTTTCACAGTCAGCAAAGTGTTTGGGTGACTCATAGTTAGCCGACTGCTGCTGCGGGGGGAAAAACTCACAAGAGTCTGCTGCTCGAGTGTTTTTGAAGTGTCGCCAACCAAGCGGTGGTCTTGGGCATAATGAGATGACTGTAACGTCCACAGGTTGAACCCTGAACACGTGAAGCTCTCGAGCCCTGGGTGAGAAGAGTCGACACGCCAACCCCCGGCCCCGTCGCAACTACTCCTACCGCAGAGGTGATTCAGCCTTGTGTCGCTTCACCGGCTCGGGGTGTTACCCATCAACCGGACCTGAATTCAAGAGGAAGAGAAGATCTGCCTTCCCCAAAATTAGACGAGGGGACGCGTTGCTATAATTGAAATGCCTCCCTCCTGATTTGCGTAATCACTAGCCTGGTTCGTTGATCCTGTTTACCCCTCAATGTCTTCCTCACGGCGGGACGGCGACCAAGTCCCTCTGCATTTAAATTTACCAACCAATCAGCTGCGACCCCTTGGGTTTTCAGTCGAGCGTGGTTCGATTTGAAATCGCCCACTCGATTTCCTCCGCGTGACACTTTCTGTAATAGAGTAATAAAAGTGTTTATATGGTTGCATCCCCTCTAAAATAGACAGTATCTCACATGTCAGGGGCCGGCCCCTCCACCCCTTCCAAATAGCTCTCGTAAGTGGGTGACCTGTGCTAATTTTGTATCTCAAAAGCTCTCCTCGCTTAACACCAAAAGGACTCTTCAGGGTGCCATTTGTACTGGACGGGGGGGGAAACAGAAAATTGAGGCCAAATAGATGTCATTTAAATGTATAATTTACCTCTCTTGGCTCCTACATGAGCTTTTCCTTTCAGATGTTTTGCTCTCAGCGAGGGGCCCTCCCCAGATGAAATGACTCTTTGTCGCTGAAAGACTGTGCCATCTCCTTAAATTATCTGGGATTTTCTTTTACACGCAGCATGTCGTGTCGTCAGCGTCGGTATCACACAAATGGCTTTAAAGTGGTGAGAGAAAAAAAAAAAAAAATGTCAGAGGTGTTTTTGAAGTTGCCGTATGAACACTTTCAGACCTATTAAGTGTGATTTTCGCATTAACTCTCATACCTTGGTGTAATTACTGCAAACACAAAACAACAGTCGAAGCAGTTTGCAGCCTGCATCTCCCACCATTTACTTTTATCATATTTCTCCTCCCAACCATTCATGTGCATTTGTTTCATCTGCGCCTTTAACTGGGGTTGATCAGCCACATATCTGTACGCTGAGGTCGACCCAGACACCACAATAGATGTTCTCTTTTGTCACAACCGTGTGTTTCAAAGTGTAGGCATAGGAACCACCTGCTGATGAAACGTCCCAAATTTTTGTCTTTGGTAGTGATTTTCTTTTTCCCAGAAACATGAAGTCCTCAAGGGATGTTGGCCTTGATTGCCTTGAAGTGACTCAGCTTGTCATAAGGTTAGCTGTGGTAGTTTCCACAACTCTGATCCTCCTGGGCACCACCCAGCCTTCACCTAGATGAGCAAATCTGAATTTTCTTAAGTAATGGACAAAATTTGCTCCAGCTGACTCCCATTGGTCTGTTTTATTTTCCTGCGACCTGGCATCAGCCAGGACCAGCTGTAAATCCCAGATCGATTAGCATGACTCGTATCGCGACCCTCTTCCTTTCCTTCCAGCGGTGGTCCAGGCTGGAAGGTTGATAGAGGTTGTCTCCAATCTGCTGCTTTTAATCCAAAGTCTGCACATTCTTCTTTAATGCTGATCTTTCTGTCATAATGTGGCAAAACATGTTTCAACAATAAAGCGGTTTAAAAAACAAAAATGTTGCAAAAGTTAACTTGAACCAAACAACGGCCAACTGGAAAATGGGTGCCATCAGCTGTTTGTCCCGACTCTTTATGCTTAATCACTAACATTTGTCTGACATTGACAGCATAACATCAGTTGCGCTTTACTTTGCCAATTATCAGAAATCCAGTAAACACTTTGACTCCTGACCTATTTCTCTCCGTCTACAACTGCATTGTTTCAGTCATTGTTTGCCATTTGTTTGACTTCACAGACATCTGGAGTGTGCAGCCTTTTTTTTTTTTTTTTAAATTTCATCCAAAGCATTCGGATCAGCCAATTAAATCCCTCTGCATCCCGCTTTTACAAGTCAGAATACTGGCAGCAGATGGGTGAGTAAGCCGGAGACTGTTATGAAAAAAACGACAGTTTGATTAAAAATCAGTGATGCTATAAAAGCGTTGGTGTGCTGACATTGTGGTTTTTAATGCATCAATTGTAAACAAATTCATGGAGCAAATGTTGAGCTCATCTGTCAGGTACATTAAAACTGGGATGTGAGGCTCGCGGATGATACTTTAGGAGTGATTTATCCTCCCCAGTAGTGCCAGGCCTCACCCCCCATAAGTCAGCGCTCACCAATCGCAGCCCGCGCCCTTCCCCGCATGCCTATAATGATACCTGCACTCGTGATTGATGTGCGACGGGAGCGTTCCTACCAGCGCCGGTCATTTTTTTTGAAGCCTCAGCACTTCTCGACGGTGGGCAGCGCTACCTGAGCGCACCTGCTGATTTTCCCTCAATTAATGCCGCCGCGCATGTGTGTGAAGTGTCAGCTCGCCCGCTCGTTTCTGCCTGGCCTCTCACCGAGCTCATTTTCTCCTTCACTCTGTGTGAAGGCCATCTTCAGAGGGGGAGGGAAGCGAAAAGACAGGAAGGAACAAATCAGAGGGAGGGGAAAGACAAGCAGGTAGCGAGGAGGGAAAAAAAAAAAAAAAGTGAAACAAAGGCGAGTAGGGGAAAGAAAAAGGCTGTTAAAAAAGAATGAGCGAGCCTGGAGAAGAAAGGGGAACTGCCAGAAAGAGATAGAGAGAACGAGAGATAAAGGCCGTCAATGAGAGACCTTCTCCTGCGTGGCGTTAAAGTTATTTGTAGTTTTTGGACTCTTATTTAAACACACATCTGGGTTCAAATGATTGACTCCGGCTGTAATCTTTACGGCCGCGCCGCGCCGCGCTACTGAGACTCTGTTAAAAAGGGACGAAACCAGAATGTAAACTTTACGGCACTATTTATTGTAAAACACACACACAGACACAAACACAGTCGGCGAGATTGATTCCCAGACTCACGTACAACCGCGAGCCCGTACGCAAACACCGACCATAAAATTTGGTGTCGACATGCAGTTTTAGGACTCGAGACAAAAACAAAAGCGAGGGAATCTGCTCCTCGCCGCTCTGTGTGCTTTTCTACAAAAAAGCTGTCAAAGCCACTGCTGCAGGGGATTAGGAGCAGTATAGATCTGTAATGCATCACTACGGGCCCGAGCGAATAAACAAATTGGAGCGAAAAGCTCTGCACAAAAGGCTTGCCAGGAACTATTTATCAAAATTTTCCACCGGCCTGTTGTTTCTGACCTATCCGAACGCCTTCTCCCTCTCCTTTCCCGTGCCGAGAGGAGTACCTTATAGATGCGAGCTGACACCGCTGGCATATAGCCCCCGAGAAATTATAGCTCAGCCCTGTGCCGCACGACTTTTACCAACCTGTCAGTAATAGCTATTATCTTGTGTGACGGCAGCAATGTCCCCGCTCTAAGCCGTGGATAACTTCCAACATAATTGACCTCCATTCTGAGGTTACATCTTTTACTTTCCCCCTTACACTGGTAGTTCATCTCGTCCTTCTGCCACACACGGGGGTAACCTACATGGACATTTGTTACCATGGCACTGAGAGGCCGTTTCTTGAGTGCTTTATTACTCGTTGGGGGTGAACGGCGCTCTACATCAGGGCCCTCGTCCCTGAGTGTGTGCCTTGTCAAAGCCTCCACTTCACCCCCGCGCCACTGAAAGGGGCATAAGTGTGAAATTTATGTTTTGTTATTGTCCACCTCTCGGCTACTGGTTGCAAGGCTTTGTGAGGACACTCGAGGCGAACGCTGCTGCGATATGAATTTGAATCTCATTAGAGGAAACGCGTAGGCGCTTACCTTTGAGATTTAAATGCCTTTTCAATAGATAGAATAAAAGGAGGTGGACATGGGCCCCGGGTCTGACAAGTGAAGCTGCGTGGATGTGTTTTAAACCTGCATTCCTTTTAATGGCCAGCAGAGAGTGACTTCATTGGTTTCAGAAAGGAATCTGATCAGCTTATATAATTTGAAGCTTATGAGAAAATTACCCTACTTCTCACTTTATTTATCACTGCAGTGAACAGTTTCCCAATGAGTTTAGGGTCTCAATCACAAGTTTGGAGTGTTTTTCAATACAACGGGATGTTCATTTAATAAACTATGGTTATTCAAATAGATGATAAAGCAGGGTCTGTTTTAGGGTGTGGCTATAGTTGCTCCCACAGTGACCAGTCAATCATGCCAGCTTGTACATTAGCTGTGAGTGTGCTGTTGGGTGTTCTCCGTCTTTTCATCTGCGACCCTCTCACAGTGATTTTCCAGTCCAAGAATGTTAATTTAAATATTTTATTCAAGCAGAGATGAGTTTTTTCAGCATTCCGTTGATGTAAAAGACACCGAGGAGTTGGCTGTGCACCTTGTTCACCAAGCTACTTAGCGAGTGTTGATGAAAGTTCTTGTTTTGTGTTTCTTGAAGACGTTTCACCTCTCATCTAAGAGGCTTCTTCAGTTCTAACTAAATGGAAGGAAGTCAGAGACTTTGTAAAGTCTGTGTGGGAGTGTCCTTACAGAGTCGTTAAGGACACTTGTGAGCTCTGGGTTTCAGAATCGTTACCAAGTGGCCCCCTCAACATATGTGACAAGAGAATAAAATTACCCTCGCACCATGCCAAGTGAGGCTGTAAGTATATTAAGCAGTCGAGAGGATGTACATAATGGCACAGTGCAAGGTCGTATCATCAAGTAGTGTACGTGAAGTACGCGCCAGATTATCTTGTTTGTTTTCTGCCTCATTATTATGTCCACCTTCGAGTGACCTCATGGGATCTACTCCATTTCTTGAAGTTTTTAATTTCATTTACAAAAAAAACTCAAACAGACATGTCATTTCCAAGAACGACTGCTAAGACATGGATTGAGGAAATCTGTGATATGTATACCCTTTGAAGATGTAGTATTTTCAATTAAAAAGCAGCTGGCTGGATGAAGCTCGCTTCTGAGCGCTGGCGCGTGGAATGTTTCAGGCAGACTTCAATATAATACAGCAGCCCACACGACCCCCTCCCTCCCCACTTTGATAGCACCCACCAATCTAAATGAAATGTGTTGTTGTGTAGACAGCCGTGGGCGCTGGCCACTCAGTCGGAGTAAACACCTGTCTGAAATTGGCTGAAATTGGTACAATCCAGGGCGTGGAATCATTACACCGGCATGAGATCTTCTGTGTCATGTTGCCAATTTCATTAGGCCTGGGCGTGCTCTCCTCATGTTTCTTTGACAGCCTCACAGTTTTTTTTTTTTTTTTCCGGCACCATCTTATTTATTCGGCCTCTCTGGTGGATGTGGACAGGCTCCCTCCGGAGACAGAGCTCTCATTGTGAGGAGGACTCTGAAGAAGACTCATAAGAGAATCGCACTGACGCAGCGCCCTGTCAGTTGTAACATGTGCACGCGAATGTGCGTACGTGCCCACACACACAACAAGAGGGCATCATATACGGCTTTAGCTATATCCATAAGCCCGCACTAATAGTGAAGCTGTGCTGCCAATGAGAAAGCTAAAATAATTGGTCCACGGGGAGTCTCATTTTGTCTGTGTCAGTAGAAACAGCTCAGTGATAAAAGGCACAGATGCACGAATCAAAATAACATTGGGGGTATGCAAGTGGTCCGACCCTCGAAGAAAAACCGACAATATAAATTGGATGGCTTCATTTTGAGGACTCGGGGAGTTATGTACAGCAACGAAACATGCACAGCTCGTGTGTGTAACATGAGGCGCAAGCTGCTCTCAGCCATCTCGCAGCTCCTCCGGCTTTTAAATAATTAGAAAAGCTCAGATTTGATTTTTTTAAGTCACTCTCTAAGCATGTCCCAATGGCTTTTTTTTTATTAGATGTCTGAAAAATGAAAATGAAGTGGTTGCCTCTTTGAAACATGCCAATTAGGTGGCACTTTTTTTTTTCTTTTTGAGGAATAGGAGCAAATGTGCAGCACCACAGATGCCAAAGTCACTGTTCAATCGTCACACACACCAGCCTCCATCCACTCAATTAGAACCCCAGTCTGAAATGGGAGTTTTCTCGCCGTCAGCGACTTAAAAAAAGATGTGTTCTGTCGCGCTCTTTTGTGAATAACGTCTATGCGTCTGTTTGGGTGAATATCCCGGTTCTTGCTGTCAAAAAACTTTTTTTGGGGGGAAAGATATGAGCACAACTTTCCCAGATTGAGGGCGCTTGGTTCTCCGCAAGGGACGAGAAGAATCTCCATCTCCCTGCTCATATTCAAATGATCAGCTACAATTATTCTCGTCTTGTCAAAGATTCCGGTGCCATCATCTTGAAGGGACGCTATCCAGAGACCACTCTGACAAGAAGAAGAAAACCTGCCTCGGAGTGCTTACAGTGAAGCCAGGCCTATTTGTATCTGGATCAAAGATGTGCGACGGCGGCGTTGTGTACTCTCGCGCACCACGTTGCCTTGTAGACACGGAGTGTCTGATCGAAGAGAGACAGCAGAGTGAGCCCTGCGAATGGAAACGTCGGAGCGCTGTGCACACCTCCATGCTGCATGTCTGAAATTGGACATGAGCAGAGCCGCCGACTATGGGAGGCGAAGACGGAAAACATTTCTTTTCCTTTTTCTTTTTTTTTTCTCCCTTCCTCTTTTCTAGAAGTTCTACAAGACAACACGATTACAGCGCAGGGACCGAAAGAGAAAATGCACGGAAGCATCGATACAAAATGAAACCTGATGGTCGGTATAGTGCTGCTTCCTTCCAGGGCTCATTACAGAAGGTCGTCCTCCTTTTTCTCTGCTCTGCCCCCCTTTTTCTCCGGTTGTTTCTCTCCGTGTGTCATCTCCCCTTTTCATCTCCACCTCTCCCTGTAGTTTCCACGCTCTCCGTCCTTACTTATTTGACTTGGCATTCTCTCCATTTTTCCGCCAGTTTCTCGCTACTCTTCTGAAAGGTTAGCGCAGCAAAAGGTTCATGCCCGAATGTGACTCTGCCCCCTCAGATGGGGGCCTGCTCCTATAAACTAAATGACACTTCTTTTTAATCTTCCTGTTCCTCTGTGGGCGTTACTTGAAAGTTTGCGGTTCGGTATCCTCGCCTGCCCTCACGCAGCTGAAGGAAAGACTCAACGAGGGGCCTCATTTGTAGAGAAGTTGTGCAATCGAGCGTGACCTTACCAGAAGTGTACATCGGCGAACAATTTACTTGATATGGAAAACAGGCTGCACGTCGTCGGGATCCTCGCAAGGCATACAAGCAATATTTCAGGGTTCCAGTCTATATGAGAAAGAGCTGAGCCGCTCGCAAACAATCGCTGCACAGGATCGTCAGGGGAACAGAAGGCAGGAAACACTGCTGAGGTTGTAAGCTCCCTTGCAGGGCAAAAGGTCGGCGCACAGACAGGATACAAAGCGCATCAGAATGGATGCCCCCATTATTTCCATCATCCACATGCGTTCGCGCCATGTGTTTCGACATGAATGTTTTTTTTTTATAATCCGTCCTCGCCGCATCTGGAAGACCGTATGTTTTATTGTACGGGCTTCCAACTGTAGGCTGTAGCTCATTATTTTTTCCCAAGTCACTCCGTTCTTGTACAAACAGTTTGACTCAATTCAACACTTTTATGTTGTCACCGTCATCTCGGTGTTTGTCTTCCCTGTCGTTGTCTCGGCCAGGTCTTCCCCATTTCGGCCTTCATCTTTATCTCCCTTCTCCACTTGATTAAACCTTTTAGCCAAGACAAAGTACACCTGAGGCTGACAGGTTGCCATAGTACTGTCGTTTCAGTGTCATTTTATTGGTGTATTATGTGTCTCCTGGATATTTGTGGTGTCGTGTAGTGTTGCTGTTCCTCCAGGTTTCTTTTGCTCCTCACGAGCCTGACCCTGTCTTGTATCTGTCTGATTAGTCCAGCCCTGATCCCTGTGTTCCTCCCCGGTCTGCTTTCCCTCCACGCCTGAACTGCGTCTCCTTCGTAAGCCCAGTCCTGTTCCTTGTATTTTTCCAACCCATCAGCTACTTCCCTGTCCTTTGCCTTTTAACCACGCGTGACCCTCACCTGTATTTCTCCGCCATGTTAACTGCATGGTGCAGGAAGTTAAAAAGTCACAGGATCACAAGAGTCAGAACAACTCGTCCTCCAGGGACCATGAATATTTGTACAAACTTGCAATCCATTAAAGAGATACTAAAGTCTGGACACATCCAAGTGCACATCCAGGCCACCGGTTAACCTCTTACTGAGGTCATATAGCACAGATTTTAGCCAAAGCACAGAGACAGCAAACTCTCCATTACTGCTGGTTTTGGGTCTGCAGGCCTCCTGACCTGCATGTCCATTGACCATGAGAGGAAATCTATGCGAGACTAGTGAGAACATGTAAACTGTACACAGCCCACAGCTTGGACCTTTCTGGCGCAGACCAACAGAGCTAATGAATGAGGTGCTTTGCTACATATGCACTTCGCTGCAGGGTTTTATTACAATTTTATATAAAACAAATGCAAACTGGTTAAGTATCCACAAATCTACCCGGGAGATGTCACCAACAATTACAGACATTAGCACTATATTTAGAGTTAAGAATTTATGTAAAGGCAGAACAAAAGAATTGTATGTTTTACTCCAGCAACGGTAATGAATCACAGGACAAATATGCAAAAAGCCTGTCCACAAGTTTTCACTGTGTACTTAGAGTCATAAATCTTGCATTAGACATGAATGCATATTTTTATGCGGAAGGAGGCCCCAAGGCATTCCGATCTCCTTAGATTATGAAGGCACCTCACTCCATCTACATATGCTGCTGTGTGACAATTTCACCTTCAGTTGGATGCCGGAACATTAACTGATGAAGCCATTGATTTATTCATTGATGAGGAAACTGACAGTCTGTTGGTAAGCCTATATTTCCTGTGTTACATTCAGACGCCGCAGGTCACACAAAGGACTGTTAATCATCGACAATGCAGTGACTTTCAGCGGCATTTTATATTAACAACATCAAAAGTAATATGAGTTTACTGTTTAACTTTTAATTTCATATCACCTGCTTATAAAAGTAGAATTTAAATAAATTTGCTTGCCTTAAAGATATCATGTGTAAGACATGTAACATATGTAACCGCTAACTGGAGCTACCGTTAGGTAGTTAGCTTGGCTCGGCTCCAAACTGGGAGCTTGGAGCACCAGAGGACTGTTGGAGCTTTGCTTTGCTAACTAGTTAGCATGCTAACATCAGTAGATATCTCTGCCACACACAGGCTGTGTAATACTGTATCTACATTAGACTGAAAGGGTGAAGATGAGTTAAATGTATGTTTTCTTAGCGCATGAATTAAATTACTCAATAGAGAAACCTCAAGTAATGGTATTGCATTATTGTTAAGTAGCTAGCATAATATGTTCTATACAGAAATGATCAAAAAGTATTGAAAACTTGTGATGTTATGGCAAAGAAACATAAGCATAAAACTCATGAAAAGAAATCAAATAGCTTCCCTTAATTTTAAAAGTTGAGTTTTCCTGAAAACACCCCTGAGACTTTTCTGCTGAGAGCCACTCATCAATCATTTTTGCTGTAAAGTCTCCGGCTTGTTCACGGTGCAGTGAGAGTCAGAGCTGCAGGCTAATGTGCCGCCGAACTCTCGCTGAAAAATCAGGAGGCAAAGTAAGACCCTCCGTTCCCGCTTCCCTGCAATCATTTTCCGCCCCGGAAAACTGAACAGGTGGCACAAGGCTCCCTGGAGACATGGTGACAACCAGGAAAACAAATGTTGAGCCTACTTGAGTGGTAGAGTCAGGCTGGCAAATAAATGTGCTCGGGCTTAATTTCCATGATCAATGAATGGTTTCAGGGGGAAATCTGCATGTAAGAGAGTAAAAAGCCGGGTACATAACACAAGGTAATTCCCATTCGGAAGTGAAATGTCTGTTGCCACCGACTGTGCTCACTTTTGCATCCCACACCAACCCCCTCCCCACAATGCCGTCCCTTGGGAGACAATTGTTTTTGTGGCCATGTTTACTTTGTGAGGAATACTTCCAACGGCTACATACATCAGTACTGTAGAGGCTCATTTGCAAAACATATGAGACAGGCAACCTGTTCGCTGTCGTTTGGCAGTCTGTCTGCCAGTTGTAAACACACTGTAAAATATGCAGTGATTATAGAAGCAGGGTTGACTTTTCGAAAATATGTAAGACACATTAGATCCCTTTGTTTCTCATCAAGGGCAAGCAAGATCTTAATTACTCTGTATTTCCCTCAGTTATTCCATGTTTACATTTTAACTTCCTCATTAAATGGAATTGGAAGGTAATCATGACGATGGATCCAATCACATTTTACCATAACCTCTTTAAATATTAAATGAATAAGCAGGCCTTGAGAGGAAAAAAAAAAAAAAAAAAGAAAATGATTAATTGGCTGTTATCTGGCTCATTTAAACTGCAGGGTGTAGTAAGAAGTATCAGAAGTTCCTGTACACAAGAATGTGATTGAGAAGTACAGTCAATACTGAAAGTTTTCTGAAAGGTGTGGCAGTTTAAAATGTGGTGACATTTGTGGACCCTTGTAGTCGAATTGAAATAGACGTTGACTTCAAGGAGCCAAAACAGGGTTACTGAGGGCCCTCTCACTCCTACCATATTTGGTCCTGACTTCAGATTGACCCAAACCAGAATTACAGACATTAAGCCAAAGATGCAGAACCTTCTGTCGCATAGGACGGGTGGTCTCGTGCTGATCAAATCAAACATGTCTGCCAGTGATTAGTGTTTTTGGGCGCAGGTCATTCTCATGAGAACAAACGTAAAGGTCAACTGTGCTTGCAGGTATTCTGTAACCCATATTTACATTTATTGTTTAGCTGAGACGTCTATCAGCCTGTGATAATTAGGCTTGACCAAAAGAAAATGTTCACTTAATTCTGAACTGTTCAGAGCATTTCAGTGAGCCAAAAAGAGCAGTTTTTCCTTGACCTGAGTGTGAAGCAGAAGGGGCTTTTCATATTTGACGGGTTGTTGTTTATTGTACAATTCTCAGCATTGAGGAAACATCCTTGATTACAATGGTTTGGCTCAAAAATAGTAAAAACACCAAGGTCCCAAGTGTCTTGAACAGAACTGGTTCAAGAAATAGTCCTACTGTGGTGGAATTTGGTCCAGTGACTTTTGAAACAATGTGATAATTATAATGTTATGAAAGCTGCAAAAGAAATTACTCTGTTCATTCAGTTCTCCCCATTCATTTAAACTGCAGAAGATTATTATCTTCTGAATTAACAACCCACTAATGTTAGATGGCAAAACAAAGAAACTGCCAGTACAGGGAGACAGATCACATAGATAATGATGACAGGATGTATGTCATCTACAGTTCTTTGGTGTGCACATATTACTGTAATATGAAACCAAAACTAACTGTATCCAACATACACAATGTAACAAGGAGGGAAACCTTTATTCATATTTTCAAGTGTGAGTTTGTATAGTATGGAAATGTCACCTTAAGCAACATTTTCAGCCCAATTCTGTTTACTCAAAGTCTCCTTTTCAGGAGTTTTACTGCATCTCACAGTCTGCTAGTGAAGGCCGTGAAATGCAGTTGAAAGCTCTGGGAAAATTAAGATTTGATAAACCACACAGGCTTGTCATGTGTCGAAAAAACATGCTACTCATGGATGCTCAAAATTAGATGAATGGTACCTGTGTGGTTAACCTTGTTTTGATCGTTATTTGTTTTTACTGTAAACAATTGCTTAACTCCATTAATTTGTCATAATTTTCACACGTGTGGAAAGAACTTTTTTTTTTTTCTTACATTCAACTGCTGAAACTTGTTGGCACATGGAGCAAAACAAAAGCATTTGGTAGTGGTATGCCTCTTCGACCCTAGATTGTATTGCTATGTAATATATTCCCATTTATATTGATTAAGGCTGCCTCCAAAGTAGCCTCTCAAGCCATTTGGGCAGACCTCTTAAGTCATTGTCAATTAAGTCAGCACTGATGTTTGCTTGGGATTAGAGAATGAGAGAGAGTGCACTTTTGGTTCACTCAAGGCAAGGCTTATAAAACGAAGCCTGAATACACCACGTGAGGCCAACAAGAATTCCTGGTTTTCCTGGGAGCACATGCTTCTACTTGATGTTCCCATCTACAACCAAGCAAAGACGCAAAGGAAAATTGCTTCCTTTGTGTGCAAAATTACTTTGACGTTCAGCACATGATAGGCCAGCATGTATCCTTGACCATGGCAGTGTTGCTGTGCTTATTTCACATATCTGCAAAGGAAATGTGACACATGTATTGTTCGAACATGTTGCAGCGCTGTTGAGACATACATGTGTCAAAAGACAAAGGTGTAGGTGGTATATCTGAGATTACAGCCAACCTTCTCCATGACATTTCTTTTCATCGAGAATCAATACCTTCATTTCTTACAAAGATCTTGTTGGTTTGCTCCTGTTTGATCAGTTACATGTCTTGGTGTCATGCTGTGTCAATATCACAGCAGGGAGTGGCATTATCGCCTAAAGATTCCTCTGAGACAGGGCTACGCCTTTGTGGAACAGAAAAAAAGAGTTAGGTGTTGTACTAGTTCCTTAATAATTGTAAGAGCAGTCTTGCAAGACATTTTGCTTGACCAAATCAAACACCATCTGCAAAGGGATTAACTGTAGCAAATGACTGCACCCAACAGAACTGGCTTTGTCAAAAGGGAGAAGCCCCAGCATCGCCTGGGATCATTAAGTGGGGTTCCTGCCACTGCTAGGGGCTGGCAGCTTAAGGTTGACCTATACCTAGCAAGGCATCACAAGATCCCTGACACCAGAGACCACACATGTCTGAATCAACAAAGCAACTAGTTCTGCTGGAGTTGCGCAGGAAGAACAGATGGAGGAGGATTTCATGAGGAAAAAGAGATCCAAATATGGAGACCTTATCACAGAAGCCAAGGATGGTGAGTGTGGTGCTCTCTCACTGAGGGTGGCCATAGAGGCTTTGCCCGCCAATCCCTGTCCAGAGCCATGCAGGCTCCTTGGCTGGACTGCACAGGAAGAAAGCAGTCGGGAACATCACTGATGGCACAGAAAAGGCAGCAAGGCTGCTGCAGATGAAGAGGGGGTGACTACTGGACCACATACCCTACTTAGACATACACTGAGAACTGCCTGGGCTCTGATGATCCCTTGTTACATCATTGATGTTGTGTCTAGGATATGTGGAGAAACTAGTACAAGATGTGTTCTGGGACAGAAACAAACAAACCAAAAAAAAAAAAAACCTTTAAATTCAAATCCCAGCAACTCGCCGCTTGGACTTAATGCAGTTAATTACATGACAGTTGTCCATTTTGTTTGGACATGCCAACATACTGTCGCTCCTAACTCATATACAGCAAATTGGTTTGTGGCCTTGAGCTTCAAACTATGAAGCCCTGTCTACCCTAGTAGCATCAATTTTGCAAGATAAGTGATCCGTTATAATACATCCACAAACTGTTAACATGTAGGCTATTTTAGAACTTTTTCGGCTGTTATTAAAGTTGCAAAACAGTCGCTGATTGGGTAGTTTTATTTATATAAGCTACTTCGTTTAGGTTCAGGCACTACACAGCTAGGTTAAGATTAGACTCAAAAACTACTTGACTAGGTTCAGGCATAAAACGTCTGGGTTAGGTTTAGAAAAAGGTCATACGTCGGTGTAAAATAACTACATTCAGTCATGTCAGTTAGTAAACTTAAGTTCTGTAATTTCCATATGTTAACTCACTCACACAACTTGACTTGTAAACCAATCAATGTTGCTGCCAGGATGTGAACCCATGTGGCCAGAGGGAAAAGTCTTGTATATGTCCCATCCAACCAACCTGGCTAACCATAAATTGGCCTATTCTCTTTCTAATATTGCACCAGAGAGGTGTGATGCAATAGAGGGGAAACTAGAGTGTCACAGACACCATGAACAGGCTGCTGTATTTGACACATTGGGAGAGAGAACAGGCAGGACAAGTAAGAGCAAGCATATTTTTTGTTCATTATTGCCAAGTAACACACTCAATGGCAGTTTACAGGAATAAAATGTACAGTATACCTATGACATCAACATCCATGAGTGATGTAAACACCTAAATCACCAGAAGTCAAAGTAAATCCAATTCAACATGGTGATGAAGGCAGTAGGTTGAGTATGTTTTCAGGAAGCAAAATACGTGTTTGTGGAAATGATCATATCATGTAATCTGCTTGGATGCCACTGAAGTTGTAAGAGAAATTACAATAAGTTCAGGGTTTCCTGCATATGAGTAGTTTTCTTTTCTTTTTTTTTTTTTTTAGCCGACATGTACTTCTTTCAGTTATACAGAAAAAGTCAAAAGGTCAGTGGCAAGATGTGTGAGCTTTCAGCTTCCACCTGACTGTAACTGCCTGTTCCCTTGTAGTACATTTCCATCTCGCCGGCGCCTCCGCTTTCACCCAGATCTTCTAATTTAGTCTCAGTTCGAGGTGACATGTTCATTGTACATCCTTGTTAAATTCCCCCCAGGTTCAGTCCCATTTCCTGCCTGTTGGCTAAGTGACGTGCTTTTCTGGAGACCTAATCATGGAACGTAATGCTCACGTTAATTAATTTAACTCCAACCAAGTGCCACCAATTAGATATCTCTCAAAACACACCAAAATCATTTCCCATCTAAATCTGACTTAATCAGGTCTAATTAGACAATTATGTATTTATTCTGTTTAGCAGTCAAGCAATCAAGGGCAAATTGGTGGGAGCAGATGAATATACATCCGGTTGTGGGAAAATCTTGAAGTTTATCAAAAACATTTACAGGTTTGCCATTTAGTGTTTAAAAAAAAGATTGTGTTTAGGACACCACAATCACATTTTAACAATAATCTCTGTCTTTTTGTTTGCTTTAAAAGATCTCCCATATCCTAAAACCACTTGTGGATTTCCGGAGCACACACGGAATTATTTTGGAGAGGCAGAGCAACTCGTACTATCACTACCACGCCATTATGTGTTTTGCTTTCATGCCAGCAAAAAAGCAATAATACATTCTCCTTGACAGCAATTTCAAACAAATTGTTGAGTTGCCTTTTAATCTCCCAGATCGTGGACCTATTCAACTTTGTTTCCCTTCCTCTAACTTGTTTACTCAAATCCCGTTTGTGTATCTCCTTTTACCCTCTCTTCTTTTCTTCCTATTTTTCCCTTTCTGTATTATTCCCCCCAATCTCCATCACCCTAAAATCACAAGGCATGTGCAGTACCACAGACTTTTTCTTTTTCTAAATGGTTCTAAAAAAGAAAGAAAAAAAAACCCGTCCACATGGATAATTTATGAGAGTGTGCAGAGTCTGCCTGCCTCAGACAGATCTTAATTTGTGATAATATAATGTGTGATATGAACATTAAAACTTCCCATTTGTTTTAATAGCGAAGCACTCCCCGTGCCAATGTTTTCACATGAAACCCTCAGCCGAGGCGCCTGTGGACAGATTTATTTCTGTAGCTGTATGAAAACCAACATTTGTCTGGACTGCTTTGCACGTACAGACAAATACAAATAATATGGCGCAGGCTTATGGTGTTTGTGCAATAGTCTTTGATGTAACTTCATGCATAAAGGACTATATCAGAAGTTTTCAAGAAACTTCAGTGGATTTGAAAGAACAAACGGATTAATCCAAACATCAGATTTAAAAATATCCTCACAATAAGTCACAAGTAAGGCCAAGCATGATTGCACTGTTTGTCACTGTGACTCCAAGGAGTGTTTGATCCGCAACACTGCATCTTGTTTTTATAACACCTCAGTATTTGTGCTGTACAAAAATTAAAAGTGTTAATTAGGGAGCATTTAGCATTGGAACGAGCCAAGCTAGCTGTTTTACCTGCTTCCAGGCTGCATGCTAAGCTTATATACACCTATCTCCTGGCCTCACTATGAAGAACTTTCCACAGCCATAACTGTTCTTTTCTGTTACTGTTGGGTGGCTCGTTCACCATACATCATACAAACACAGCTAAGCAAATAGACTGGCGCGTTAAACTCCAACAAAAGCTGTCGTCTCTTCTTCCCAAATGTCCACTAGATCCACTTCAGTAAATGATTTTGTCCAAAAGGTAGTATTTCATGCACTCATGGTGATTAAATAGCAGCAAACTGCAATTTGTGATGCTTTTTTATTTGCTTTTTTATCCGTCATAACCTCCACCTTTTGAGGTCAGATCCCATTTAACTGTTACCCATGATGGCTGCTGACCTCTGGACTATTGACGCCTCATTTGAACATTAGGAGCTTCTTTATCCGCCCTGTGACCTGCCACAACCAATGAGCACACACCAAGCTCAGGATGATTGATGTAGTAAATTTCAAATCCATGGATACGTCATTTCAATAGGTTCTAAAGCCCTAAGATTGGGAATTATGCCTGTTTATGTCAGTTTATACATTGTTTTCTGTGTAGGTTGTATTTCCACCAAAGCAGATGGGGTGAGTAGATGATGACTGAATTGAATTTTTTCACTGAATCCTTTAATCTTAAAAGATTATTGCGGTCAAACGAAGATCGTTATTATGTCTTTATTTGCCTCTCTTCATCAGTCGCCTTGTTACCGCGCCTTGATGCCAGTTTGGACTTGAATCAGACCCAAACAATGTTACAAGCAACAATTTCGACGTTGCTGCAGAGTCAATTTAATTCAATGTTACTATCAATAAATACTGATTCATGTAGCTTTAAGTAAGGGAAACAACAAAACAAGCCAATCTAAATCCAATAACCCAAGGGAAGGCTACAGCAAATGTGGCCAGGGCCTCGTAAGTTCGACTAATCGATAGGAATTTTGAGAGAATCAAAAGGTGGGCGAAGAGGTCGGAGCATCTCAAGAACAAATTGATTTCCAGGCGCCTTTGAAAAATTGAGGTTAGCATTGAGAGTCATCAATGTCAAATGGGAGGCACAGCTCGTGGGATTAAAACCTGCCCTTCCTTCCTGAAGCAAATGGCATTGATTACACATTCTCCCAAGTAGTTATGCAGTTGGCTATCGACATAGACACACTTTCCCCGCTGTTTTGATCAATGACCAGGCACTCTCTCCTGTTCGCTGGCACACCTACGCAAGGCTGCCAGCTGCATGCAAACGCGCAGCGTCACGCCCTACAAGCCTACTTTATTTGCAATGCCGTGGGACTGTCTGCGGCCACTTTGGAAGTCGCTCTCTTTACTTTCACTTTGTCACTGCCAGGGTCAGAGAAAATCATGAAATAGCACAGGGCTCCCGGTGGGGCACTTTGTTTTCTGTGACACCGCGAAAGTCGTTTGTCATCACACAGCTAAAGAGTTATCCTGTAAAAATAGAATCAAATATATCTTCACCTCACCCACTCGTTCAGGGGCAGTCATCCTTGTTTGCTGTTTCCTATTTTTCTCGTCTACCCCCCTCCTTTCCATTTACTCTCATTTCCTACGTTCTCCCTTTGCTCCCTTCCCTCCTACACTGTTTTACCTCCTGCCTAATTTGGTGCATGGTCTGATATTTTGATGTAATTACCCTGGAAATTACTCAAGAGCTGGATTGCACTTAAAAGCAATTTAGCTTGTTTAGCTTCGTTTATGTGTGCCTATCAAGATGTGAGGCACTACGAGTCATTCCACTTGAAAAAAAACGCTGGAGTGTGTGCAGAGGTAAGCCTGATTCAACACTACACCCTGTTTACCAGCCTTCACCCTGAGGGACACCAGGAGAGGAAACCTCGGGAGTGTCTTTGCCGTCAAATCCAGAAATCTTTTGGAGCGCCTGCACCCCAAAATGAGTTTTCCTAATACATACTTTGGATGATTGACGTTCGCTCTAAAGACTGATGTATGTGCAGTCATTAGAAAAATGACTTCCCATTCCAACATCACAACTGGTCTGGAAGCCAATCATGTTTTAAATTACAATATGCAAATTGCATACATAATAGAAACATGGCAACATTTCCGAGACATGACTTTTGGGGCCAGGGACAGCTTTATAGATCTTTTTAACAAACAATTTTGCATATTCATATTGTTTGGAATTAGTAATTAGCAACATGATTTGGATGTGCTTATAATTTCTCAGTCATCTCAAAATTATTCATTGTGTCAATCATCCCACTCGGAGTCTGATTAATAATAGGTGGACAAATTGCTAAAGCTATTAGCGAGCTAGCGGTTCAAGAATGGCAGAGAAACAAGCAGCCAAAATCAACTTGCTAGTATTTGTGAGAACCAACAATACCCATGTTCTCTGTGTCTGTTCATCAGAATGACGTCAGCGGTTTTCTTGCATTTGGATGGAGATGTCCCCTCTTCCTGTCTAAAATGTCAACCATAGCTGTAAATTCCACCACCACCCACTGCAACTCGAGATTGAAGTCAGGTTATCAACATGTAGTTATGCCAACAGTTTGTTCTGGCCACTGGGCTGCCGCGTTTCAATCCCAGTGAGTTCTGGGTACATTTACATGTGCATTAACTTACATTAGACCTCATCCACATAAGATATCCAGTTACAGACTGCTAATGCTGAGTGTAAATGGGGTATATACTGTACTGTGGGTGTCTTTGTAACTGAAATTTTGCACTGATGTGTAGTAATCACAGAGTACCGACAAAGTTACTCTGTGTTGGCACCTAAAAACAAGACAATCATGGCTGTGTTTGGCATTTGTGGTTATTTCTGGTCTGAGGTACAATTAACATGCCATAACTTTGGGGGAGGACTTGTTTTGCCTACTTTGTTTTGGAGTGTCTATCACAGCTTTAGTTGGAGATTGATCTAGACCAATCTTTTTTCAATACAGGCCATAAAAAAAACAGTAGTTTCTTGAGAAAACTAAATAGTGTTTTTGCGAGAGTACGTGGTTAGAAAAGACAGAAAGGAATGTCCTTGTTAATCTAAAAAAATAGTGATTTGTGTGAGTGGACCCTGAAATACCTGAGATATTTACTGACTCTGTTTCTTTACCCAGCAAGCCCATTTAATTGCATTTTTAAAAAAAAACTGTATAGACTGATTTTGTCGATGTGGGTTGTAGGGCAAAACATTCCATGAAAACGATAAATACTTCAAATGTTTACACCAACATCAGGGGCTTAGCTCTCGAACACTGTGTCAGGTAAAGCTTGGCTACAGCTTGTACTGTTTGTGACGCCGGGTAGAGACTCAGCCTGAGTTGACACTAATGTGTTTGCATCCGAGTTGTGAGACACATAATGTATCCCACTTAGCCTTCATATCAGCGTTCGATAAACACATCGCAGAGCGGGAGCTAAAAGCTTACGGCGAGATGCAGATTGTGAGTTCTGTTGTTCCGCTTTGAATTCCTCTTGTTACTAAAAGTAATGCCGACGTGAACCCGACTGAGTGACATTGTGAGCTTCAGCGTAGTTCCATGAATTACGGGTGCACTCAGGCTGTGATTCAAATGTGCCTGACATACATCATATGATCAGAAATTCATGTGTTCCTGCATGTTGGGACTACAGATTTGTCGATGATGTGACATCTACACAAGGCATAACTTGAATCTGTAGCTGTTTTATTGTCTTAACACAGGCCGGGCCCAAGCAACAAGCTAACTCAGCAGTTGCTTGGGGTCCCCCACACCAGCAGGGCTCTTAAAATGTCACACACAATATGTTGATGAATACATATCCTTTGTGTCCGTGAAATGTTTTATCAGTGGCAAACATACAAAAGAAAATCAACATATTTTATCCATACTACTATACTATAAAAAAACATTTTTGTTTGTAAGTTTTATTTTATTTGCACACATAAAAGAGTGCCAGGAGTGGTCAGGAAGCCATCAGGCATGAACAACATACCTCACCTCCTGCAGAAATGATCAATAATTTGGGAAAATGCAACAGAAATACACACAACAGCAAAACTAACCAATCAACACACAAAGATCCAATTAAAACATGACAACATGCAAAGAATGAGTACAAGGAAAAAAAAACAAAAAAATAAATATATACACGTAGAAGAAGAAGAAAAAAAAAGGGTATTGTACTCCAGCTTAGTTCACCATGATGAGCATGATCACCATGATACAATTAAGGCAATTAAATGAATACAAATGTTATGTTTTAAACCCAGTGGAGCTGCTCAGCATCCACCAGTGCAGGGAAGAGGCTGTACTGAGTGTTAAGGCAAGTGTTCGAACGCTTTGATTTTTTTGCATAATTAATCCCAGTGATGGAGCGGTAATGAAGTTTCTGGATGGCGGCGGCGTGCGGTGGCATACAGAGCCGTGAGACGTTCACAACGGACGCAGCTGCGAGATCTATGGCGAGAGCGAGCTGCGGGATCGGCGGGTGGTATAGATCGGGCAGCTCGAATCCTCAAGTGAGTTGCGATCGAGTGATGCTCGTTTAGAAAAAAAACGCGACAAACAAAACCCTCTCTGTCTCTTAATTATGACATTTTCCTTTGGGCTCCGTGTGGATAAAGGCTATAGAAACAGTGCATTTAGTTATGCCACATCTATAAATAATTGATAACCTTGGCTTGAATTATTTATTCTTATCAGGATATAAATATTGCACAGCTCACATGAATAATTAAACACTATCAAATTTAATTCTGTGTGGCATCGGACTATTGTAAGCGCTCGGCTATGTGTAATTGCAGTAGTGACTGAGGGTTATGCCAAATGTTTGTCTAACTGCGAATACGATGGAACGACTGCTGCCTGATGAGGAACAGTTCCTCTCACCTGTTCCAACACCGTGTCAAAGTGTCAAAACTCATCCTGCAAGTAGTTTAACTTCTGGACTGGCATGCCACCTCTAAGTATACCTGGTCGTCCAACCGTTCTAATTTACATGGCTGGGTATCCCTGAATGTGATGTGGAGGGCCATAGATACCAGATCCAGGAAACACTTACGAAGATCTCGGAGGGGAATTAAATTATTAAGATTTCCGTCTCGCTCACGCAACGGTGGCTGAGCTGCCCTTAAGTGATGTGTTTAACCTCGAAACAGAGCGAAGTGGAGTAAACTACGGAGCGATTTTGACATAGCCAGGCTTTCTTTGCGAAAGAATGACACGTATCACAATGGCTTGCTTTGTTAAAGGAACACTGTGTCGTTTTGGGGAAGAAATTGGAAAAAAAATCTGCGCTTGCTGATTTTCTTATGGTTTAACAAACTAAAACTCTCCCTTATTTTCATGTCTGAATGAATCGAATAAACAAACTGTTTGATGTTGTGTATATGTGGTGGACCCTGCCACCTTTTTAGCTTCCAACAGTGTTCTGGGGACCTTATTTTCCTCCGAAAGCAATTTGTTTATTCAGTTAAAAAAAATAAAAATACATATTTCTGAAACTACACGGTGTCCCTTTGAACGTTATGTCCCATGATTGTCATTTATGCCCGACACCGTCCAATATTGAAGGATATGTGGGGGAAATGAAAGATTCTGGCCGAATCAAAGTCAATTTTATTAGTCGAATATTGTTTGCGATGAATACCAATAGACCAATCTATATTCTAAGCGGTTTTCTGTCAGCTGCAATACAAGCAATTTAAAATAAACCTTAAAAATATAACCCTAAGTGTGACACAATAAAAATAAAAAAAAAGTTTTCCATGAATAAAATATAGTTTTTAGCTTTAATTTAACTTATCGCATTTTAAAAAAAATCTTTTTAATGTTTGATTAAGGATATTTACATGTATAAAAATTCAAATGCATTTAAATGTGATCAAACACAGTTATAATATAAATATCCAGGCTTAAAGATGATAAAACAGTGCTGTTTTTAATACTGTGTGAACTTCTGTGATTGAATCAATAAAAGGTATGGCTGAAAAAAGAAAAGAAAAAAAAAAAAAAACTGGCATCAAAGGTACCAGTAGAGATAAAACAACCATCTGATGGCTTGGAATGTAAGAATAGTCACTTGCATAACATTGAAGTGCAAATTGTAATGTCACTTCAATCACTGGATTTCACAGCTGTTCAATGAGCGCAGCTTTGTTGCATTTGAAAGAAAAATGTTGACGAAAACTGCAGGAGTAACTTCATTTAAATTCTTGTATAACAATCGAAAGTGTCCCCACGCACTGTATGACTGCATCATGTGGCGAGGCAAAAAAAAAAAAAAAAAAAAAAAAAAGCAGTGCAGAGCGAAACTGTCCATCTGTGCTTTTTATTTTTTTTATTTTTTTTACCTATACAGGGATGGCCATTACCTAATTTGAAACTCAAAATGTTGCGTAATAGATCAGGAGCGAAGCACACACTGTGTAAAGGGGGAAAAAAAAAAAAGCAGGGCGCAGTGGAAATTGTAACATTATTGGATGGAAGCGACTACATCTGTCCACCTGGGCTCGAGTAATTTAAAATGGATTTGTGTTTAGGATGCCTGCCAGTTAATCTCTGTTAGTGATTCATATTTGCTCAAGGGGGCCCAAACAATAAAAAGAGCGACATGATTAACTCAATAGGGAGAGCGCAGCGCAGTGGATTCGGCTGGAGCTGTGTACGTTTACCGAGCTTTATCAAATCTGCATCACGAATGTAAAGCTGCGGCGGGTAACATGTATGGATTAACTTTTAATAAGAGACTGCGCTATCCGAGCGGCGGGTCACTTGGTGCAACATTGACTGACGGAGAGGGTTCTTGACTGAGTGCAGCTCTGTCAGTCAGTGGCAGTCAATTAAACTGGGGTTTGGAGTAAGAGTGGGAGCAACACTGTTCCTTATGTTTGTTTACTACGTCTACAATTCCACCTACCTCAAGAATTTAAATTGCTCATATTTCAGAGGGCATACACAGTTTGAAATGAACGCTATTATAGCATAGTGAATACCTGATGCATATGCATATGCAAATACTGTGGGAAGAATTCTTAGAAGGTTTAATTAAGAGCATCACTTGCATATAAAAAAATACTTCAAAATGCTGTTTTGCCCTTCAGATGAGGGTTTGATTGATTTCCCTGAGAGAACACATCCCTGACCCCAGAGGTATAAGCCAACTCAGTAGATTTACTGAGCGTTGTCGGTATCATTCTGAGGTTTCCATATGCTGCTACAACATTAACATCGCCTAGCCAGTTAACTAATGTTCATGACTCAAAAAGTGGCAGCATACTACTGGCTCATAACCCTTGTTAGAAGCTTTAACCAACACTCAGAATATTTACACAAAGAAAAAAGGAAAAAAAAAAAGGAAGGGATCTGTGTATTTCTTCCTCCACTGCTTTCAAAGCAATGCACCTTTACTATAGCAGCATGGTTGACAGGCTTTAGTCTATCGCAGCAGATGTGAGAAATGTATGGATTTACATCCCAGGAATATCAATTTTAGATGTGGCTATTCTTAGCCAAGTTCAATGACAGGGCGGATGACAGGAAAAATCGCCACCCGCCACCTTCATTGTGTTTTTTATCTTTATTCCCAATTTAGAAAGTGGCAGGAGTAAAGCACTAGACCTTTGCTATCAAAGCGTATGACTCATTCAGTAGTGTACTCAAGTTGGGGTCTTTGGTATTAGCTGCTGCTACTTTGGTAGGCTGACAGCCAGAATGTAGAATTAATTTTCTTCACCTAGACCTGCTTGTGCACACTGCCAGGCTCTGGGAAACTGATAAAAAGGCAGAGCCTGGCACCGAGCGAGTCTCTCTGGGAAGTTACTATGTTTGGTGGATGCTATAGGGCAGAGCTTGCTCAGCCAAGCTGCAGATATTACACTCATTTTCAGGGGGTGGGTTGCCATTTACAGTCACGTCTGGCCGCCAGTGGCGAAGACAGCTAAGATAAGGGGAAAGTGCTCAAGTGGCAGGGCAAGTGAAGGCATGGCTCCGCAACTTTGATTTCAAATTCTGTCGCGTCCGCGATCCTGATGAAATATTTCCCCCTCAGGCTGCTTAATACACACAGGGCTGATCATACCGCTGACAGTCGAGAGCTAACTCCACTTCTTATGTCAGGCAGTGTGCAGTGTGGAGCAGTGTGGCCCTCTGCCCACAACTGCTGCTCCTAATCGGGCCAGTTCTAATGTAGCCCAGGTCAAACAGCCGGTGGGCTACAGCTGTGTCCTGTAAAATGACAATGACACAATTCTTGATATGTCAAATGTCAAAGTATGCTGGCTTATTTACACCAATGTATCCAATTTGTTTGCACAGTTTAAACTTCTGAAGTCCTGCGATGAGAACTGTAATGCCATTTGAATCTTTGGCCATCAGACAATGAAATATTCACACTTAAAGGAGCAATGCTTAGTTTGGGAAAAGTCATTTAACTCAGGAGATTGGCTGATTTTGTATTCCTAAACAAACTAAATAAACCATCTCTCTTAGTTTTCATGACTGAATAATCTGAATCAACAAAATGACCTTAAAGGACAATTTCAGACTGTTTTATTTTGTTTATATGTGGTGGACCCTGCTACCTTTCCAGCTTTAAACTGTGACTTGGGACTTGATTCCCCCGGAGAACAAATTGTTTATTGAATATTTCTGAGTTTGTTTTATTACCTCATTATTATTGTAAATATTTAAATTCAGAGTTTGGATATCCTCCCCAAAACTACATAATGCCCCTTTAAAAGTCTCATATTATGCCCATTTTAAGGTTCATACTTGTATTTCAGCTGTCTGCTAGAAAATGTCTGAATGCTTTAATGTTCGAGAAACACATTATTTTATTCTTATACCGTCCATTGTTGCAGTACCTCTATTCATCCTCTGTGTCTTAGCCTCCCGTCATGTTTTTCGCATCAACTCTGCCACAGTTTTTGCAAACACAGTTGCGTCGGGATCAGCTGATAGTTGTGACATCACAAACTTAAGGAAGCAGCGCCTAGACGTGCATGGAAACAGGATATCACAGCCTCTATTAAAAAAGTGACATTTTTACAACGCTGGTTATATATTATCATTTTTTATTCCTGTGTTTTATGAACTTTTTTTTTTTCATTTCTTACCCATTCCAGCTGCTCCATAATGTTTTCCCCGGCATCATCATCATGCTATTAGTGTCCATCTTCTCCCTCTTAGAGCACTTCCAGTAATAAATGGTCAATTTCTTTGATTGTTCCCCACAGTAAATTGCACTAATAGTAATAAAGATGTTATATGAGGCTGCATTTTATTTGAATAGCTTTTTCTGATCGGGGTCTAATTTTATGCAGGCCTTGTTAGCAGAATTACCAGGGCAGCCCGTGTGTGTGTGTGTGTATTGCCTGTGTATGTGAAGGCAAATTTGCCTGCTGCTGGGAAAAAAGACGGACGGTAATATGAGCGAGGGAAATAGCCACTTTGTAACAGCTGCTGATTATTTGGACTACAGATCAGATTTCTCAAACGCTGCTGATTGGAAGCTGGTGAAAATTTTCAAAACGATACAGCTCACCTTTTGGAATTTTGGCTCACATTTCGCTAATTGGGAGTGTCCAAATTGCGAGTTGCGAGACGAGATGACATATGCCATCGATTAGCTATGAGGGGGACCGCAGTGTTCTGCTTGATCTGGTTGATGCTGACTGAGTGCAAAATAATTGGAGAAATTGTTTCCTGTTAAGATTCTGTGACATTTATCAGATGATACCTAATGTAGTGTCCATGAATTATTTAAGATATCATTTATTCTAACATTGAAGACTCCCAGTTATAATATGTGCAGGACGTGATATAATTGTCAATTTCCTTGCTTCAGGACTTCCTTTGGTTGGTTGTGACGTCAAAACTATACAGTCACTGTGAAGTTGCTAGGGAACCAATCTTTAGGCAGACAGTGACATTCTCCTTCAGCCATCACGCTATGCCGGTCAGTGTCTACTTTAAGATAACTTGGAGCAAAACATTTTTATAAGAAGAGCATACTCAAATTTAGGTTTATTAATCAAAGTTGATTTACTGGATAAATGGTCAAATATCAATTTAAAAAAAATAAAAATAAAATTACATTCAGAAAATATAAAATCTTGTTTCCAAGCCATGCCTGATGTTTCAGTGGGTTTTCCCGTCATGAAAATTAAATGACTTTCCACTCTTGCAAAAGCAACTATAAGCCATGCTTTAGACAGCTCAGGAATTTTAACACAGTCAAATGAATACCTGCCAGAAACCATAATCACAAAGTCCCATTTAATACAATAGTCCGCCTTCTGTGAATAGTCTGGACATGCTTTCATGTCTTTAAAAGCAGAGTGAAAAAAGATACTCAGCGCCCTCTCCTTCACCTCTCCTGATTGTTGATTTGAATGATTCCAGTTTGTGTCAACTAACAAATATGATAATGGCATTGAATGCACAACAAAGCATCCTAAGAAAGAGGACCTCCGGGTGTTTTCTTCTGAAGTGTACTAACACAGCATGTATACAGCACAAATCAGAAAAGAAACATTAGTGTTTTCCATTGTACAATAGTAGTTTCCAATTACACAATAGCCAAGGTTGCATTAGAAAAGGTCGATGGAAACAGGATAATTGAAAAACTGAACCAGCAGATCCACCTCGCAGTGTGCTCGTAAAAGGCATCTGGTCTGCTACATACTGGATATTGTGCGTGTCGTGCAAGCATGTTCATCGTAGTAACTGAAGCATTTTCATATTGCCGTATGTTGTCAGACATCTTTTAAAGGCATTCAGCGTTTTAAATCATGATGGTCTACAACCATGTGTGCATTTGTTTTGTATTCACCCCATACCACTGTTATCATGCTCAATATGCAGAAAGATAAGAGAATAAATCTTGCTTATAAGAGCAAAAATTATGCATTACAACGGCTATTTCTAACAACAGGCCACTCGAAACGGCGCGGCAGCATGCCATACCTCCTGACAAACCACAAAGATGCATTGTGTTAAGGAATTGGTTCTGACTAATACATGCAAGTTTATCTTGTGTGTTTTGCACATTTTTCGAGGCGCGTTAAGGAGGGAGTGCGGGCTGCGCACACCTAAAAAGGTGTTACTATCACAGTTTCAGACGAGGGATACATATTAATGCCAAATATGCCGTGAAAAACGGGCAAATATCTAAAAATATGCTGATCTCAAGTCTCGGATTCAGCCGAGGGAAAGGCCTCATGCATTATTCAAACGGCGGCTGCTACACTGACAATGAACGTTTATGTAAACCCAAAGTGAGATAATATGGCAAAAAAAGCGAATGCTAATTCACCTCACTAACAATATGAAGATGATCATTTGCATACTGAACCACTGTATCAAAGGTTAGAGTGGGAAAGAAGTGGAATTAAATGGAAATGCTCTCTTGATAGGAAGATAAACTTTGTGGAGAGAGCAAAGCTGCGTGTCATTCCCCCAGTGAGGAAAGGTCACCGAAGAAAGAGTTTTGAATAGACATAATTAACTGCCGAGGATTTTTTGAAAATCGCTCATTGAGGTTTTATGCCTTTTGTGTAATTAGTTTGACGTAAAGCCGCTGACAACAAGCTTTCAAGTTTACCCGCATGTTAAGCTCCAAACCTGCTAAAACAAATTGCTCTTTGCGCCGCCGAGGTCAGGATTGTTATCTAGCCGTAATGAAGCGGATTCGCGTTGACATTTAGACGTGGCGGTGCTTCGACTTTGATTGGGCAGTTTTGTAAAAGGCGTTGAGTCCAATTGCGGCGCGTCTTCTCGTGACACAGGTGGTGAAGGTCTTGAGACAAAAGGAGACTCGGGGAGGCTTCATCTTAATGACTACAGCACCGAGAGCACGAAAGCATGAAGACGTGACAGAAGACAAAAGAAATGAAGAAGAAGAGAAATTGAGGCCTGTAACACTAAGGAGGTAATGGTGAACACTCACATGATGATAGTCAAGTAACCTTTAAAGAAGAAGGTCTGTCCAAAATAAGTTCACATACCATCAGGTAAGCAGATGCTGCTTAAAAGTGTTAGTCAGAGGTCAATGTTTCTCACAATATATTTGTCTCCAGTGCAATATCTTTATTATATTTAATGTCACATCATTTCTTTGCAATAGTTCATTCTGCAGATGGGCAAGGCTTAAACCCATCTTTTTCCTAGACTCCATGATTCCTTTTGCAATTAAGGTTGTGACTTCCATAGTAACTGGCCACAGATGACGTTACCTAAAGAGACCTAAAGAGTGAATCACTCAAATACCCAAAGCGTTTGTGTATGACAACCTGAGAATGAGCACCAAAACCAACTGTCTTTTCTTCAGAACTGCTTTTAAAAAGCTTTTTGAGCCGCATTTATAGGCAACCCGACCCCACATGCGTAGATTACATTAAGTCAGTACGGGGCCTACATGAAAATGCTGGCTGGGAAAATATCTCACCCTGGACTTTGCCACTCATCTTTGCTTCCAATCTTGCCCGGTGGCCATTCGCAATATTGCACCCGAAACAACATTTCCCCCATATTATAGAAGGTTAGAATATGACTTCTTAGTTGAATTTACAGAAGTAACTTGGTTAAACTGAATGGTCTCCTTTCATGTTTAAACCTAACCAAACCATGGTTTTCAGAATTGTTCTATATTTAATGTAAAATATAATGTCAAAACAAACAAAAACAAAGCATACAGAACATGAATATTATATGTGAATGCCAGAAGTTACATTTAAATTTATTCAGTTTAGTCATTTCATTGTTTGATGATATTAGGCATATTTAGGGTTCATTTAAATATAATGTATATCATTTTATTTGTGTGTTTGCATTGGTGAGACAATTGTTGTGTTTTTCTGACCTTGGAGTGGCTTTTCACATCCAGAGTTAGCCATGTTGCACCACCTTGTTTCTATAGCAGCCCAGAACGGACACATTAAGCCCTGTAAGTGGCTGAATGAAGGGGTTCAGTTAGTTGCAACCTGCAAACACTGGAAGACACCACTTAATCCAACGCACTGGCCCTTTAAAAATCAAGTCAAAAACTTTCACGTGTATTTTATTTTATGTAATAGTTGTCATGAAACTGCGTTCACATAACTATATTAATCCGTGTACCCCGTGACTTCATTTTATTTCATCATACTGGTAATTACCTAGAATGCTGTTTCTTCTGTTAGTTTATGTATTTGAAAAAAAAAAAAAAAAGCATGGGTATGAGCATCTCAGTGCTCCCAGTGACAGCATGACCCCATTAACTGAGTGTGTTCCAGTGCCTTATAAAGAAAATCCTCCGTGCACTCCTGGTTTTAACAGGCACTCGGGCTTGTGCTGCCAATTACCCTGCCTATATCACACAAGTAGGCACCTGACGAGCTGCAAATACCACAAGTGAAGTAATGGGGAGGGAGACCGAGCAGATGTGGCCTCGACTGGACGAGCTTTGCTTTAAATTATGGCTGCGGGGGGGGGAGCGCATTAAACATGCAAACATTTATTTACCACGTGTGCACAGCCGTCACTGATTTAAGGGGCCTGCACACTGATTGGACCTAAAATTCCACCAATCGCAAGAAACGTCTTGCTCTGTGTTCGTCTGACACAAAATGCAAACCACGCGACTGTCTTTTCTAATACTTCTGATTTAAATGAATATGCAAATCTCTCCGTCATGCTGTAAGTCCCCCCTCCACACACACCCTCACATACACATCTATCAAACAAGCCTCATTTACTTCTCTTAACTTCCAACCACTCAACCACTACTCTTCCCTCCCAACTGTGAGATTAGCAGCGTACACGCGTGCGAGCTCGCGCGACGGCCGATCCCTCTCCGAGATTTAGCCGCCGAAGGATTGCTGCCTCTCTATAACACGCAAAACCCCCTTAATAAATCATCTTGTCCCCTCTCCCCTTTCCCGCGGATTCAAGGACCCCGCGATCAATCTGGCGCCCTCCTCCTCTGCAGAAGCCTCGCGATGCGAAAGCCTTGAGGGTGGAAGTGTGCGAACTGAAAGCGAGACGATGGAGAAACCTGGGGGTGGGGGGTTGACATGTGTTTGATATCGAAGAAATGCTGCTGAGTTGCGGAGCCCTGTGTGTGTGTGTGTGTGTGTGTGTGTGTGAGTGAGAGAAAGAGCACACATGGGGCACAGAACTCCTCTGTCTCTCAATTAAGAACATTCACCACAGGCAACAAAAAGGCCTGGAGGCTTACTTACTTCCTCACTGCGGCGAGATCATGGGCCCCGTATTGTAAATGTCAATCAATATCAGCTGCCGCGATGCCAGAAACGCAAACGGCACACGAGTTTCGGCTTCACTTTAGGCCACGGTCAAGGGAGCAAAAAAAAAAAAAACACAGTGGGACTTCTACGAGGCCGTCAATGCATTCATTTGCTTGCACCTTTGCAGTTGTCTCACGGGAGACGCCGACAAGCAAACTTTATTGCAGTATGCTGCGTTATACAATGAGGGGTCGCGGCAAGGTCGGGCTTGTAGGCGGAATGAGTTTAGTCCACATAAAAAAGTTCCCCCTTTCTTCACTCGCTTCCTCCCACCATCAAATTTAGCCCCTTATAGAGGGATCTCTGGGGGCGCGTGAACACACGCCCACACATGCAATATCACACGGCATGCAACGGACACACAAGCGCCTCCGCAATCACACACACACACGCACAGAAACGCTCGCACAGTTTTCTGACAAACACCAACACACACACGTGTAGTCAATCTCTCTGCATAGCCAACGGGAGGTAATCAAAGCCCTGATGTGCTCTAACCAGATCCATTAAGGAGCTAATAAAGGCTCTGGATGAGTTAATTAATGACCCCCAAGAACATCATCTGCCTCCAGTGCTACTGCTCAGACTGCTGCCTCCGACTCTCGCTGAGCAAATCCCGCATCAAAACAAAAACAGCCACAGTTGGGCGCGATTTAGGTGCAAATCCACTTGTTTTGGTGTCATGACGACCAGACAACGGGATAAATGATTTAAGCCCCATTGATTGGATGATGAGGCGTGTGTGTGTGTGTGTGTCGGCGCGAGCCTCATCTCGATGTATTTGATATGCAAGCACACTGCCAGAAAAGTCAATTTCTACCGAATGCCTGACAGACACAAGAAAGTAATTGATGCTAATGTGGGAAGAAGACGAGAGGGAAATCGAGCAAATCAATTAATAAAACATTTCATTCGTTTGGTGAAGCCTTGTGGAAACTTCACAGCTTCTTCAGAAGGCGAACCGGTCTCCGTTCTCTGCTCCGGCAGATAATGCTGTCAGCCCGTTCTGATAGAAACATTTTAAATTCTGTTTCACACATCGCTAATTGTATTTTTTTTAACTCATTGATGCTGCTGTTCAACTCATCTGACTTCTGTAATTAAAATGGAAAAAAAAAAAAAAAAGACTGTAGAATAATTATTTAATAGTGATTTGTTGAAGGCTCTTTCATTTCCTCTAAAATATCTCAATAATTTGCGTGGCTGAGAAAAGTCTGCTCAATTAAAATTTTAAGCAGCCATTGTTGCTGCACATGTTTAACTACCTAATTTGCAGCCTTTCTTCCATCTACATCTGAACTGATGATGGCCGTGCTTCCCAAAGTGCCAAATATTAATTTGCGAAGTGAGTGTCCTCTGATGACATCATCCTCAAATGTTGCATGGCTGTGGTCCAGATTGCAAGCTGTATATACATAATGAATCTGACAAATTGTTATCATTTCACTGCTTGCTGATTGATGAGCAACTAAAAGACAATGGATAGTGAACATCTGAAGGGACTTGCGCCTTTTTTTTCCAAGGTAGAACACCATTCTCTGTCAAAAAACACCTAATGTTAGCATTCCACTACTGCCTAGCTAACATTACTGATAGTTGTAGTGGATATAATTAAATGGTAGTTTGCTAGGAAGTGGTTGAATGCTTACATTAGCTAACAGACAATTGAAAATTTTACTTCAAAATGTGGCCCAATTTTATTGTCCAGTAACTTTTCAGTCTATGAGCAACAGGTAAGTGATGAAATGATAACAATCTGTCAGATTCCCTATGTTCATACGACCCGCAATCCACAGCTCATGATGGCCAACTCCCTAAAGAGGCAGTCCTGTCTGCAGAGAGCAGGTTCCTCTTTTTTAATGCTGTTTCTGTCTATTACTGCACTGTTTTCAAGTAGTGATATGGAGAGGTAGGCAGGGAAAGCTAACTGCAGAACATACAGGAAGTTAGCTAAAATGACAACAATGCTTACAACTTGCAACTTTAACTGGAAAATTATTTTATTTTGAAGCCACTTTTTGTGGATTTAATCTGTGGATTAAGGATCATGTCACAAGTCAAAAAAGCAAGAGTATATTTTATCACAGGAAAGTGTCCTCTTTAATGCCTCTGGTGCCCTTTTTGTTTTTTTTCCTGTGGCCCTCAGGAATCCTGAGTCCATCACTGTTTCAGCATGTGGCATCTGTTTTTTTTTTTTCTTTTTTTTTTGACTTTGCTCTTTGCTTTTATAAACTCTTATTATTATTTTTTGTACTTGGTTTATTTTACATGACTAATTTCAGATATATCCATGCGTTTTTACACTTTTTTGTATCTGATCTGACTGAAATCCTCACCAGTGGAACTCATTTATCACACACATAACTGCTGAAAGAGGTAATCTCTATGTCTAATGTGTGATGTAGTTCCCATCTATAGCCCTCAAATCCAATGCAACTCACATGTCAAGTGTTTCAATCGGATTGTGAAATGCCTTTTGACCCCCTTGTTAAATGTGTGGCTGCTGACTGAATTACTTTACAGCTTTCCTTTTATTGGCTAGGTTCCTGGTGACCTGGAGGCAGAAAATTAAAGAATATTGATTCAGTTATCAATACATATCTCGGTGTGTACGCACATAAGTGACCCTAAACCTTGACCCCGGTAACTTATGGATCTGAATCGACCTCGGCCCTCCACAACCGTCTGCTACCGAGGCAGAATGAGAGAATGATACTATCTCGCTTCACACATCGGCACTCTCTAGCACAGCGGCACCCTTGTTTTCTCACTCTCTCTCTTGACATTTAGCAATGTGCTAGCTAGGCAGGAAGCGCTCGCTTGTTTACAGGCTCGTTAAATGTTTCTCAGAGTCTCTGCACCCAACAAATGTGGTGATTATGGTCCACGGAGAGGCTCGGGTATGAGGGAAGCTCTACAAAGTCTTGCTATCATCACAAAGCACAGGCGGCATTATAAACCTAACTGCCTCTCTTTCGTCTTATTCATCTGCCTTCTGTATGCAGACTCAGCCCTTACTTACGGGCTCCACTCCCCGTAAAATAAAAACAATAATACAAATTAATTAAGTTGGCGTTTATTTGACATGGCTGGGAAAACACTCTTAGCGCATTCATACGTGTAGTTATGTGCTGGGTGGGCCCGATTTATCCTCTCTGTGTTGTTAGTGGTCACCAGGATTTGCTGAATTGTTAATGCAAGCAAGAATGCACACATGCACACACACAGCAACAGTATGCCTTGGGGGAGATTCAAACGGGGTGTGGAGGAATAAATTATGACAGTCTGTCCCATTAGGGACGTAGTCCCTGTCTCACTGTGGTACTGCAAAGATTTGCTTGAGATCGAAGGGTAAGTAGGGGTGGACAGTGCTCAAAATCAAAGTCGGGTTTGGGAAAAGATGATTTTTGATGAAAAAGATGATGTTTTTTCTTTTTTTTTTTTTTTTACCTCATTCGTCCATTATGTATGCCTGCTTATCCTTAAGAGGGTCAAAGGGGGCGGGAGCCAATCCCAACTGACATTGGGCGAGAGGCAGGGTACACCACATCCCAAACTCGATGTTAATTCAGTTATCTACTCACCCACATGCTGAGGTAAAGTTGGGTGAAATGAGTCCAGAAAAGAGTTGCAGAAATTCATAGCGTTGCAACAACTGAAGTAGATGGGAACTTGTTTTTTCTAAATCATAATCATAAAATCTACATATTATGTATCATTAAAACCCAATTAAACTATTATTTTTGTACATCCCACTCTCATTACAGCATAAAATCACACATCCCATGTTATCAGGCTTTTCACAAGACAGGGCAGTGTACCTGCATTTTGGCCTATGGGCTTAGGGGGCCTTGCCTCACGATGAAACTTGATCCTCATGCAACTGGAAAAAGACCACATTGAGTACACAAAAAAGACTATACAGTGAAAATGACTGAATTGTTGGTAGTTATTATCAGGACTGATGTGGGTTGGGAAATGTAACCCAGTGAGAGTTGAAAATGATATTAATAAAATGTGTTTTTATGGGAGTTTTTTGACATGGACATAGATCTTTTTAGTAAGTGTGGTCTGAGTGACGTCTTATTTTTTGTATGTTTCTTCTTTCAGTTGCTGGAGGGTTACATGAATGTTGTGATGCTGATTTTGCTGTGGAGCGCCAGGAACATTTTGTGGACAGCCAAACTTCCCCTGACATTTCATCAGCATGGGGGTAAGTAGATCATTTCATACAAACATCGAACAGCACATACAAAACTACAAACTGAATGATTTTACAATTTCAACTGTAAAAGCATATGAATTAAGATCAGAATTAGTTGAATCCCATTGCTGGCGAGTGGTACGAGTAATTTATGACAGTTTTCCAGAAGCCTTATGGTTTCATCGATACTCCACAGACCGGTAAATTTAAAGGTCAATCTGGCAAATTAAAGGTTCTGCCGTTACTGGTCTGGACTTTGAAGACCTGTCACTCATTTTATGTTGCTTGGAACTGGCGAGTGGAGGGAGCAAAGTGAGAGATTGTCTGTAGTTAAAATCCTTGGCAAGGATCCAAGCCTTAGAATTGTTAAAAGCTGCTGCAAATATTCTAATGTGGCTGATTAAAGCGTCTGTCACTAAGCCCCTTCGTTATTATCTCCATAATAAAGCGGACAGCTGGCACGTGTTTTCCCTTCTACTTTGTTATCGCTTCCTCCTCTTCCTTCCCTGTTTGTTCATTATGCTTGCGTGCAAACACGCCGCAGCCACACAAGCTCTCGGGCCCTCGGCACCATGTGATGAGGCAACCTTGCGAGCGCACCCGTTACCTGGGAAGATGGCGAAGGCGGAGGGCGATGGCAGCACGTATCTCAACGCGAGCAGACATTGAATTAATCAGCCGCGCTGGGGAAAATGTTACCAGACCGAATAGATTTTTTATTTTTTTTTCAAAACATCCGTCCTCACGTTTGCATCTGCAGGACTCTCCTGGCTTTGTGACGCTTGACCTACTCAGAGGGACAAAGTTTATATCCTGATGTCATCTCGTCCACGGCCACTGCATTTTACTGTTTCATTAACATTCAGGGCCTGATGGAAAGCATCAGTGCTGGGGCCATGGCGATCACTGGGACCAAGGGCATGGTGAATAAACATAATAACCACATGGGGTGACGCCTCACACACAGGAAAGGGGAAAAAAAGAGCCATTGAGATACTGTATGTGACTATAACCTTACCTTTCATCAAAATCAGGTAAATCCCACCAAGATTAAGATCTCATTTTCAAGGAGGATCTTAATCTCAGTTGGATTTATGTGCTAGAACACCACTTTGTTCAGTTTTTTCAAACAATAATATGAGGCTGAATGTCAAGAGGTATGACTAAGTGCCTCACAGAAATGGTAACACACAGTGCCTGTGAAAAGTATTCACCGCCTTGACTGTTCCCCATTTCACTGGAATCATGGTCAATGTGCAAAAAGTATACAAAACAAAATATATACAAAAAGAAAACTCTGACCTTAAAGGCAAAGGGGAAAAAAGAGACTTCTACAAAGTAATATAAATTGATTAAAAGTATACAATGTAAAATAGGTGATTGCATATGTATTTACCTCCTTTAAATGAACAGAGGTCCGGCCAGTTAGTGCTGGCAGCCCGCCAATTAGTGGAATGGAGATCACCTGGGTGCAGTGAGTGTGTCTCAATCAAGTGTAGTATAAAGACACCTGAGTCTGAATGTTCAGTCACTGGTTCACTCAATATTCCCCTGCCACAATTACATCATGCAGACAGGAGAACACACAAAGCAACTCTGTAAAAAGGTATTTGATGTTTTTGTTTTTTTGTTTTGTTTTGTTTTATAAGCCTTTGTAATATGATGTTAAACCCAACAACGTTCACGCCACCGACACACAAACTGATGCCATTTCCCAACACCTCCCAACATAATCACTTCAAAGCCTGACAAAGCAAACTTTCTGCTGCCATTGTTTGGTGTTTACTGTCCGAGGGGAATTCCTGGTTAGTCCTCTGTGATGGAACGGTCATTCCCTTTTAATAGCTTCCACTATATTTGGAAGGTACTGCATAATTAATAACATTGATAATATTCCATTCCACTGTATTTATGTTATTGCCTCCAACAGTCACCCTTATTAATGCTGTTTACAATTCTTCTCCCCCCCCATAAATATTCAGCAGCTACCATATCTTGCTAAATGTTATTGTCCTTTGAATACAAGAGTATCATTTCAAAACAGGAAATTAAAGAAAGACAGAAAAAAAAAATCAACAACAACAACAACAAAAAAAGAAACGAGTCCAAAGTACTGCCAGCGTTCTCGGTGATCAATTACGCCGATAAGCTCGCCGTTTTTCTATTCTTCTGCTTGTGATGAAAACCGAGCATGTGTGTTGATACAAAGACTCTCGTTCCAGATGAGGGGACTGTGTGCAAACCCCCCCCCCCCCACCACACACACACACACACACACTCATACCAATGATAATGCATAATACAGTGTTTCCCACACATTTATTTATTTGTGGCAGTCTGCCATAATATCAACATTGGCCACCACATATTGATTTTATATTTTTGGAGCTGTGCACCCTGTTCTCATTCACTCAAGCCAGCCCACATCTCAGTGCATAGCATGATATATATATGCCAATACAGTGGATGGCGCTGTGGTTTTTAGCCCTCTCGTAAAACCAACAAAGAAGAGGAGGAGGACTATTTAATGCAGTTGGCTTGACCGTAACTTCCTCTCCAGAGCAGACAGCTGGCCTCTTCGTGGAGATCAAACCCTGACAAAGAGCGCCAGGCCTTGAAGCCAGATTTTTTTGTCATGGCCAAGCTGTGTAATTACATTACTTTTTTTTCCCCAAAAAGCTAACATTGTGAAAGACAAATCTGTAAAACGGTAATAAGAGCCTTGCAACCCCTGCAAAATGACTGGTTTTACAGTCAGAATTTGGGCAATTCAGTCTTGAAGAGCCGCCCAGTTACATTTTATCCCCATCTAAGTTAGCTCGCCGCCAAACAGGAAGTTAGCCGACTCAGTTGGCGGAAGTCTCGAGGGCCCATGCTCTATGGCATCCCAGCTGGACAGCCACCGCCACAATTAAAGTCTGATTCTGTGGGAAACACTGTAAAAATGTAGTGGGGAAGGGAAATCTAATGTTAATTGTTGTCTCTCCTGTGTTTTTGACTTGAGAACTGGTGAATGGAAGTTTTGCCTGGATAATCTTGCAGTTCCTTTTTCATTCTTCTGTAAAAATGAGAAAAAAAAAAAACACTTAAGTAATAAACACAGTTAGATCAGAAGAAAAACAGAAAAAGCCTCTAAGGGCTTCCGTAGTTTGATATCCTTCAATTTAATGAAATCTTGCTTGAGCCAACAGTTTGCACAAATATTCAGCAGAGAGAAAACCGTCGCAGCAAAAGTACCAATTTCTCCTCAAACTGCAGACTCAATGGGACACAATAATACCAGGGTTCCAGCATGTCCTGTATTTTTCCAGTCATGTTTTTTTTTTTTTTTTTTTTTTTTAAAAAGAAAAGATGGGAGATGAGAGAAAATTGGTGTATCTTCTTCCAAAAAAGGGTTGATTTACACATTCTCATGTTTTCCTCTTTTTTTTTGAGAGCAAAGTGTTTGATGTCTGCTCAACAGCTGGCAGCTGAAATTAAGGCTGTGCTCAGGGACGGGGATGTTCAAATGGAAGGGGCATGCTCTCTGTTATGTTTGTAATGCTGCAAATGCCCCTCAAAGTTTTTTGAGCTTCTGAGTGTAGCTCGGGTAAGACAAACGAGTGAGGACAGAGTTTCATGTAGCGGCACAGAAACACTCAGAGAATAAACCAGCTTAAGGCGGCACAAAATGGCACAGGGAAATGAGTCCATGCCCTGAAATATTCGGATGTAGAAGCTCGTTGACGTTGTGGGCTGGTTGATGAGCTACTTTAGCCAGCGGGCTAACCGCTAACGCACTAACCTAGCTGGAACGTGCTTGTGTTAGTCATTCGCAGCAGCTCTCCTTCCTTCTTTTCCTCTGTACTGGGCCATTTTATTTCTCTCAAGTTTGAACATAATTTCAATTTGTATGAGAGTTTTTAAAAGGGCGATGAAAGGTCTCTGATTGTGCTAGCTGCAAGAGCTTGAAATACTACAACAGGAAAATAAGTTTGCATATTTGTGCCATTGACTGTGTCATGTCTGTCTACACACATTTTATATTTTTGATTTAGATGGAGAAGACGGCCTATGAGCTGATGACCCATTTTGGCGTCACCCTTACCAAGATAAAGTCTAACTTGCTAGCTCGCAACACGAGATCTGTCTCCAGTCCTGTCTGACTTTGCATACAACTGTGCCGCTTCGAAACTGTGTTTACCTGAATGGACCTTAGGTCATTATTTTATTTGATATATCTTTCGAGGAAAGTATCATCATTCTGCTTCCCTCTGCATCTGAAAAATGCTGCATATTCATGATGGAACTGCCCATTCTGCACGCGTGTACACATTTAAATGAGGCTTCCACGGAAATCATTTTAACTTTCATTGTTGTGATCTGCCAGCTGCAGGTTGCTGAGAAAAACTGTCCTGGGAGATGATTTCTTGAAAGCATTTGAAGCTCTGGATTCACAGCAAGGCATGCCGGGTACAAGGATGGCTGCAGGTCACTCTGGGAGACGCAGGTAATCACTGATTTAGATGTCGACGAGGCAGTTTGAGGGAAATTGGGCACAACATCTCATCAGAAAGCAGCACTGAACAGCAGTGCAAAGGAATTCAAGGTTGAATTGTTTTGTTCCTTTATAACCACAAGCACATGTACATGCTTTCACAAAGCAACACTCTTGAGCTGACTTGTACAGAATGTCAAACACAATATCTGGAAACCGTCTGACAAACGGGGAGAGAGGGTTCCTGCCTCGGGAATTTCACCTCAGAGTTGTTGGCGGTGATTGAAAAGACACTCAGATATCACACGACCTCTGAACGCTCATTGTTTTTTTCCTGATTCATTCCATGTGGATTCCCACAATGGGCTCGGTGTGCTTCGCTCGCTCCCCTTCAAATGCAAAAAGAGGCAAAGTTGAGTACCAAACTTGTGGCACGTGTGCCCCCTTGCCCCCCCCCCACCCCGAGAGACGCACGCAGAACAAACACAAATCTTGTAAATGTACTTGATCCCTGCCACGGGCATTGTTGTGCATTAAAACACACTAACAGTGAAGATTATGCGTGGATTTGGTGGGGCTTGAAAGAATAGGATCGGGACATTTCCACAGCAGAGAATAATTCCAACCATAAACGTACATATTCTAAAGGTCCCCGGGGTCTCTGGAATTGCTTATTTGCAGTTAAATCGCTTTTTTTGTTTATTCAACGTTCAGCTATGTCGGATATCAAGCACGCCATTCTTTTTTTATCTAAACCTGATCTGGCTCGGGGAAATGAACGAGCGATACTTAACGACTGTGCTGGCGCCCATCAGCAAAACACTGGAGCACCCCCTCATGGTCCATTACAGATGAGCAGTGGTCAACAATGGGGAAAATGGATTTGCTGGGCAGTTCCAAGTCGCGAGTGTGTGCAAATGAACGCCACGCAGCAGGGTGAAAATAACAAACAAGCGTGATTGACTCGGGTCACGCTGGCACTCTGGCATAAATCGGATTTTACTTCAGCACTGGCTCTAATAAATGCATTTAAAACTCAGGGGAGACTGTACAGGTGGAAACACAATTTTCATGCACTGGTTCAATTTTGAGATTTTGGACCATTTTGCTTTTTTTTTTTTTTTGCCAGACAAGTGGACCAGCAGGTCCATTATACACATTTAGATGACTGCTCTGAACATTTATACAAATAATTGCACATTTAATTCAATTCCTCACATGCATATTTAAACATGAAATGCATATTTAAAGTCAATACTTTATCGGACTGTGTGTGCAAGGCAGAATACCAGCAGCCTCACTCTGCTGTGTGCTGTAAATCCATGGTGCTGTCCATGGTGCTGAATTTTTCTGCATTTCCACCTTTTTCCCTCTGCTCCCTTCTGTCAGCTTGTCTTGGATCCACAACAGACGTAAAACTATATAGCTCAATGGTGAGGTGGGGTGTTCAAAATACAGGTTTGCACAATGATTACAGTTTGAGCAATATCATGCAATATATTTTGTTGGACCTTTTGTAACTTTTGTGATCCAGGTCTCTGCAGAGTGTCAGGGCCTGAGCAGGACCCCCAGTAGCAGTAGTACAACAGTCCAATGGAATGAAATTATACTACAGTGTTGCATGACCATCAGCTCTTCCAGTATATGTGAAGCCATCTGTGTGATTAGTGCATGTTGCACACACTGCAGGGTCCACAGCTGACTGTTGTGCTCTTTTTTTGCATTTTATTCAGGCTTTATTGAGGAAAGTGGTGGTGTATTTGTCAGTGTTTGTTGTATACATGGGCTGTAAAGTGTTTATCTATATATTAAAGGATCAGAATGGACTATTGTCAAAAAAATGAATTGTTATACTATAAAGGTATATTCTGTTTTATCATACCATATTATATTATCTAACCAGGTACATACCTTACATAAATATAGCAGGCAGAATGAAAACATACTTACACTTTAATGTTAACTACCTATTAACCAATGTTTAATTAACAATACTTTTACCATAATTTATGATGTTACTGTACAGTGTCACTTGAAGGTGTCAAAGCGATGAAGTGGAGTTTAAAATGTGAGCTGAGAAATAGCCAAATGTTTACCTGGCAGTCTGCTCCTGAACCTTAACTAATGGTGTTTTCCAGGAACTGACATTCCTCGTGCAACACCTTTCCTTTTGCGCTCCCCTGGGCAGAGCCAAATACCAGACACCCATTAAACAGCGACTGCAAAGAATAATAACACACATCGCGGCGCCTCCTCTGATCGAGGCTCGCATGTGGGAGCTAAGTGTGTCAACATTTCGCAGCCAAAAAATGTCACGTCTAACGACCGGGGCCTGAGTGCATCCCTGTGCAAGGAGAGTCACAATATGTCTACCTAATAGTGCTTATGCCTGAGCCTCTGCACTGCACTAAAAATGATTTAGTGAGACAGCTTTGTCTTCACACACAAAACTACTCTGGGACAAAACGGATGTGTGTGTGTGTGTGTGTGTGTGTGACATCAGCGCAGCCAACAGTTGGCAACATGCAATAATTAAACCACATTTACGGTCAGTGTCGGAAAATAGAACCGCGGCGGCGGCAGGCAGAGTTTAACAACATTCACACGACCGTTACGTGCCTTGGCAGCGCTCGCGCAAGTGTTTTTTTTGAGGCTGCATGTGGGAGACGAGACTCCGTGTTCCCACAAGGGATTCCATAATTCAGCGTTGGCGGTGTCGTCTTTGCCGCCCGCTTCAGAGGACGTCGAGAATCAAAGACATCTATTATCTCGATTCGATCACGCTCATCAAGCCGCTCGTCACCGCTCGTACCTGGACGCCTTCGGTGGGGTCAGCATCATGGCGACGGGGAGCACCGTGAGCATGCAGATGATTAATGAGTGAAGGTCTATTACACTGAGTGGCTTTTTTTATTTACCAGCGACACACCTGCTCTCATATAAGTCGAGGGGACTTAAAGCATACGCGGAGCAGCTTGGGAACGGCGTCAACAAATTGTGATCTTCGGCAGCTCGGTGCGTAAAAAGCTGACAGGTTCTGGGCTCTGTTCCCACCGGAGCGACTCACAGTAAATACATATGTGGCTAATGACACAGTGCTTTGAGTCGAATTACATCTCTTTTCTGTTAAAATGCCACTTACGTTAGGCCTGCATTCACTGAAATGCCATTTGCCTAGCGTTGGGAGGGGGGGAGGTGGCAGGCGCTGAAACTGAAACTGCATCATTTTACTCAGAGTTATAGGTTGGCTTGGATTAAAACACCCCAAAGCAGATGGGTTTCTTATGATTATAACATAGACATTTTTTTAACAACTTATGAACGGCAGAAGCAGCGCAGACTGACTCACTTAAGAGGCTTCCCGGTACAAAGCGAAGTATTACCACATTTTGCCTTTTTTTAATATATCTCCTCATATTCCAGTTTCATTAGCTGAAGCCTTGGTAATAAGCCATGTGATATATACCCCCCGCCCCCCTTTAGTTTGCAGACCTTGGCATGCAAATGAGAAGTGGCATTGGGGGTGGAGGTACTGCGCGTCTGAATTTATCTGAACTGATCAGAAACACAATTATGCCTTGCTCGCTCATAATAAACCACAGTTAAGTGGGTTGGAGAATTCATTTATTTACATTAACTCCGTCGCCGTTTGACAGTAATGGATGCCTTTCATTAATGAATGAAGGATTTCGGTGAGGCTGCGGCTCTCTTGTACCGAAGGCCCTTGGAGGAGGGGTGGTGGTGGTGGGGGGGGGCTGGACGGGGCGGAGTGCAAACAATTGATAAATGAAAACTTTTAGAGAGATTGTATTGAGCGATTCGGAGAATACTGCCAAGAAACAAATTGGCAAAAGGAATCCTTTTACCTCTCTCGCGCACACACACACACACACACACACACACACACACACACACACACACACACACACACAGGCTCTGTGATCCATGTTCCAGCCCTTTTGTAGTCTGTCTAAAATGAGGGGGGGGGGGGAAGAAAAAGGTTTTCCCATTGATTTTTTTTTTTTTTTTTTTCCCAGCTGATTTTGACTACGTAAAAAAAAAAAAAAAAAAAAAAAAGAGCACTCCACCCAGTGTGGTCTGCATGAAATTAATTTCTCCAGTAATGGGCCGTGATTTATAAAAAAATGAAAAGATGGCGGGATGCGTGCATACATACGTAGCTGTGTCTCTGTGCTCCCGTGCGCCACGGCCGGCGGCCTCGTTGTCGCCCATCGGTCTCTCTCTTGGCCCGGTGTTACAGACAGATGTCTTGTCTCCACGCCTGCCAAACCGTTCTGCCCACCCCCACCGCCATGCCGGCTGCCCCCATACTAGGCACTAATCTCCGTTTTGAATTAAAACATAATTGGGAATCATGAATCATTAATTCTTTTTTTTTTCTCATGGACAGCACAGGCGATGCCCTGTCAACTTGATGCACTGCCTCCCTTGTATATTTATTAAAGGCCCTTTGCGGTGTTGGACAGGGCCCGTGATGTACATATGGCTGAGACAGAGTGGGTGGGCCTGGACGCTGTGTGCAATGTCTTACTTAATGGTGATTCACATGCCCCGGGGTAACAGCTACCTTGACACTGCCTTGTGAAGTACTGCAAGGCTGTCGGAGCTCATATAAGCATGTATTATATATGGATTATCCAAGGTGAATGGCTATTACATGTGAAGTGGTGTTCGCACAAGACTGTTATAATGTTCTTACCAGAGGAGAAAAGTGAGACCAGATGAGAACTTATTTTTTTGAATGAGAGCCTTACTGTTATTATCATTATTTCGTAATCCCACCATTACACCTACACTGCAGTTACAGCAGAAACAGTGGGCATACTGAGCAGGAATGAGATTATTCAAGGTTGGTAAACATTATGATCATTGGCCGTGACCATGGCTCTGAAAGATCAGTCGCCCAACTGTGCTGCATAGTGATAAATCCATCGCACTGTCCATGACGCCAAATTAGTTGACAGATTTTTGATTATCTCTCTGTACTGTCCTTCTGTCAGATCTGTCTACGATCTATAGTATTCTATAGATTCTATCTATATAAAGGTGCAGCATGTGAGGATTTTAGTTGAAAACAATCAAAATTAGGTTAAATCAGCAGCAGATTCTTAAATAACAGGTTTGAAGTCACATTTTTTAGTTTATGTATTGTGTTGCAGAGATATCTGCTGAAGTTAACACACTAATAAGTTAGCCCTGACCCATCCCAGTCCGAAGCTCCTGTGTTAGCGGTGTTAACACCAGCAGTAACCGTGGTGAGCCAAGCTTCCAGTCCAGACTGCTAGCTGCACTTCTATATGGGACTGGCTAACAGTTGGCAGCAGGTAGCACTTAGTCTTGATGTTTTCTCCCTATTTGTTTTGAGTATGAATTACTCAGTGTGCCTCTCAAAGTGAAATGTGGCAATATGCAGTCGCAGAAGAGTGACTGGATCATAGAGAGTATTCCTGATGTTCTTTGGACACAGAGTCAGTTTTTTTGTCTGAATTTGCAGCAAAACCAAAAGTGACCTCATGTTTCTCATGACAACCTTTTGGAACAGGTTCAAATTTCAGAGTTTTTTTTTTTTTTTGTATCCCTCAAAAGCCTTTTGAGTGTTGTTTGACTAATCAGGGCTACAATATATGCAAACGTAATCATCCAAATTGGCATCAGAGAAGGTCATTCATAGGGCGAGGGCCAGCGCCCCTTGTTAAAGATTAACACATCACCTGTTGAACCTAGTGTTGCCATCAATGTTAACTTTATTTCTGATATTTTTACTTTTTTTTGTATTATATGTGAGAGAAAAACTGGAAGTAAGTGAAATGGATATTGATTACTACTGTCTCTCAGCCGAGAATGTGGTTCTGCTTTCAGACTGCATGCTGTGTGAAAGAGGATGAATCTTTGAAAACTATTCCTTGTATGTGCCTGCGGCCAAAAGAGTGCATTTGTCTTTGAACTTCATCCAAAACCGCACCGCTCTTTCTCCGCACATAAAATATTGCCACCTCTGGAAGTGCGGATTCCCTGATTTCAAGGATCACAAATTATTCTTAACAGCAAGTTCTATGTATGGCGTCTGAGACTTTAAGTGAAAGTTAATGATGTGGTAAATGAGTGGAAAGGCACACCAGTGTCACATACTGAAGCTTAATGTCAAGTTGTATCATTTCCATAATATTACGGCGACAGTTGCCGTCATGGCCGTCTAACCACTGATCTGTGTCACTGATCGAGTTGGCCTTTCATGTCTGTAGGCTGTCTGCACTTCCTGAGCATAATAAATCCCAATTTTTATATATGTAGTTCATCCATTCATACACTTATTCATGTATTAAAGATGTTTGACAGATGCACGTACGAGTTTCCAACTTCAATTAATATGGCCTCACTTTGATCGTCCAACATTGAGTCATATGCAACATGAGCGGCAACTGTACTTATGTACACTTAATACAGAAAGATTGGCTGTGACACTGCCATGCCCTCAAACTGATATAATTTGTACAAAATATGGCGCAGATCAAAAGCCCTCAGATCACCAATAGGTATAGACACAAAAATGAGTTTGCTTGCTAATGTTAAAGGGCTTACGGTCTTCAGTAGTTGTGCACAGACTCAGTCAAAATTGAGATTCAGGCTATGGGCTATAAGGAAAAACCTGTTTTGCTGTGTTGCTAATGTGCAAGACAGCACTAGGATCATAAATGTCTTTTGTTCAGAACATCTGACCGAATCAAACATTACTGGGGGCAAACTTTGGCCCACGGGTGCCACTTTGGGCTGTACAAAGGTGCAGCAGTGCTTTGAGCTAGATGCTAGATGCTAACATGCTAGCATGCTCACAGTGACATGCTGATTTTACAAGTGGGCTCGGTATTTGCATTGCTCATGATCTTAGTTTTGGGCTTCAGCATGATACATCAACATTAAACACAAAACCCAGCTGGGCTTGATGGTGCCAAAAAACAGAGTACTGGGCAACTTCCAGTCACTTCTCACAATTCATCCTGAAAGGACTGTAAATGTCTTGATATTCATGGTAACATTTACCTATAATATATAATAATGCCATCTTGTTTTATATAATGTATAAAAATGAATAAACTAAGAAGCTAACCTCTTCCATATGGTTATAATAAACAGCTTAATTGGTAGTGGACCTGCACTGAACATTATAGTGGGTGATAATGATTCACATACTCCTAAGTAAGTGTCACCCTTTGGCCTATGAAGTAGGCCACAGCTGCTGAGCTTCATCTAAGGATGAGAAGGTAAAACACTGATGCGTTGAATCTTGTGAAAAACCCCTGTATGATGCTCCCCAAGTGACAGCCTAAAACAAATGTATCGATTTTCCCATCGCCCGTTTAAATTACAATTTGTTATGCTCCCTGCAAACACCCTGTGCACATATGGAACAAAGCCAGCTGTCGTTTTTTAATTCACCTGTAGCTATCAATTAGTATAAAAGGCACGAAAATGGATATATTTGCTTTCTTTTTTTATTCCACACAGCGTCAGACAGCGTCGGCACGATTATTGGCTCAGAGAGCGTGGGTGGGACTGTGAAGAGTGCCATGTCTTAGTCAATACTGACTCATGCGCCCTCAAGTAAAAGCTGCCCTGACTTCACTTTATGAAGTAGGGCACGGGGCGTCTTTTTTTTTTTTTTTTTTTTTCGTGCAAAGGGGGAATGATGTATTGGATATGCAATGAGAACATGCACTGTGCAGATAACAAGGTTCCTTCACAGTGGGTGCGTTTGTGCGAGAGGGGCGAGAGCGAGTAGGGGGAGTGTGTGCGTGTCTCAGGCATCTTCTTCTTTTTTTTATGATGTATTGGAAATGCAAATGAACACATGTTCAGCTCAGGTAAGCAGATGGTATAGAAGAAAGAGATGAGCATATTTGGGAAAACACACCTCCAGGAATCAGAGTATGTTTTGCACACAGGCTTGAAAAAAAACATCTATATTTGTAAGGTTTCTGTCAGAGGCAGCGTATGATATCTCCATTAAAAACTGCAGCCGATTAAATATGTGCTCGAACATGAGAAAAGGTCAATAAGATGTGGGTTTCAGAACAAATGAAGAGGGTAAATACAGTTGTATTTTGATTTTTAAACAGCTTGTAATGATGGTTTCTTTCTAAGTAGCTCTGAGGATTAGCATCCAACAAACGGCACATCTTATAAAAGATACAGCAGCACCTCCAGGCTAGCAGGCTGCTAACTTCTCCGTGTCAGATCCTCTTCCCCCGAAATTTAAAACCCTCCACAATGAACTTTAATGAGCCATTCATTTTGTTTTCATACCCTATTATTTCCTCTCTCCTAGGGGTCAGTTTTTTTTTACAGGCGCCGCTTTGACTACCGCTTCACGGCTCCCACCTGGGCATTTCCGAGGCCATTTTTGCAATTTCTCCAAAGCAAGCATTTGGTTTGATTTGTTCGGGGAGGTGTAATTGGTCCGAGTTCAATTGAAAATCCCCCCACAACACGATTCGTGTGTTATCCGTAATAGCAGGATTAATATTTATCAATATGAACAGTGCTCTCCAAAAATCTCTTGCAAGCAGAGAAACTAAGCTCTGGGCTTGGATTTCCACAGAACTGCCATGGGTGAGACTACAAAATAGCTCATTTACTGTAAAAATAGCAGAGCTACTTCTTAGTCATTTGGGGTGAGTTCAAATCAAGTGTCGAGCTCTCGAAGGCAAGTTCAGGCACGAGTCAAAATCAAGTTGCAAGTCAAATCAGGTCTTCGCATGCTCATTAAAATGACACGCCGTTTGCACTCACTCCTTTTAAAGCTGTGATTATAGTGTTTTTGTTTTTTTTGACATAGCTGAGACAAATCATTTCCAAGCATTTGATCAATAATTAGGCGTTCAGTTGTGAGGCCAAGCCAGGCCTGGCTGATGCCGTCTTACTCAGTGAGTTTGAACCACACCAACAGCACAGCTCCAGGGAAGGCGATGTTGGTCAGTTCTCCTGCCACACTTAAATTACTGAGTTAATTCAGGATGGATTTGGTTTTTTTGTTGTTTTTTTCCCATAATTTAAGGCTTAAAGGTCCAGTTTAGGTGATTGTTGAGTCAAATTCCCATCTCAACAAATACTGACGCTTTGGGTTGGTAGGCTGGCATTTTACATTTTGTCGAGAAGAGCTGAACGATTAAATATTTGTATCAACTTTCCATTTAGCAAGAAGTTGGCTGGATTGGTCAGAGGAAGTCTTGGAAGTCTTATTTTAGACTCGTACGGTCAACTTTTTTCACTTCTCCATGGGAAATGGGGACAGGGGTCATGTTTGTCACATCAAAACCGGGAGTTTTTAATGAGACTCTTGGGACCAAACCAAGTGTTTTTTCTTGCCTAAACCTAACCAGACCACAAGCACAGCGTCCTGACAAGAGGAATAGAAAATTGAATGTAAGGAAACCAGTCAGTGCATCCTTTAAGAACAGTAATCGAAAATTTGGCATTATCTTGCGAATCTTGTTGTGTGTGTGTGTGTGTGTATGTGTGTGTGTGAGCTTCAGTCTAAGTCAAGTTTCAAGTCCTCATTTTCATGGCTGAAAGTCAGAAATCTCCAGTTTTTTTAGGACACACTGCCCAAATAATCTCCAAATTACATTACACATGTAGATCATGTCGGTTAAATTTTCCGCCCCGCGTTCCAACGCGCAGTTTAAGCTCAAACTCCGTCCCACTCTCTTCTCCGTTTCCCCTCCGACAGAAGCCAATACGCCAGCCAGCATTGCCAGGGACAGCCTGCGCACGCAATTTCTTAAAACATGCACGCTATTCCATTATGCTAATCGGCATTCTATTATGCTAATCCCATTTCCCAAATTTTGTTGTAGTTGAACCGACGAGATAAGTGGGGCGACATGATTGCATTAGAGAGCAATTTATTTCCTCTTTTTAAAGTGTAATGAAAAAAGTTTTTAATAACAGAACTAAACACCATTTCCCGATGCTTTTTCTTGGAGGAGGACGGAGAGAGTTCACCATTTGTTTGTCTTTTTTTTTTTTTTTTTGTTGCTCTATAAATTCTGGTAAATTGTCCTCTGAAATCAATAAGTGAATGACTTGTACAGCGACAGGACCCGGGGACAGAGGGAAGAAAAACATCCAACCTGGAGCTCGCAAAGAATAGCGGCGCCCTATTGTGAGCCACGGGCATGCTGCTGATGAAAACTTCACATTCTCCGTCAGTGAAGCCTTTTTCACTTTCAAATAATTCACTGCTTCCAACTTGAGGACGCTTCGGGTACAAACATTCGCCATGTTCCTTAATACCTCCTTTCCTTTTCTTTTTTTCCCCCTCTCAGGCTCTGCTCAGTTTGGCTTTTTTTTTTTTTTTGTTTCTAATTTTTAAATTTTTCCTTGTTTTCCTCCCCTCCCCTCACCAAAGCCATGCCCCCGGCTTGTCGGATTACAGTTATTGTGCTAAACAAGACAGGAAATCATGTCTTGCTCTTTATTATTCCGGCTCTCTCTGTCAGCGCGCTTCATTAGCTCATGTTCACATGCGCTTGTTGTAATTCCCTGAAAAGTTTCCCATTGTGAGCTCACCTTTTTTGAAAAGGGAGCTTGCACGCCAGCCGTCTCCCAGACGGGTCATCCGGTGCTCGCTGGTGTGATGCATTCAAGTGCGAGAAGATCAAAGAGACATTATTTTGATCCGTTTTGTTTCCCGGAGTCGAGAGCAGCTGCTCCACGACTGATTTCTTCCAAGTCACAGCATATTTGATATAGTCTTACTCTTAAGTGTTTTTTTTTTTTTTTTTTTTTAATCCAGAAGGTGCTCACATGCCTATTTAAAAAAAAGAAAAAACAAAAAAAAAAACAAAAAAAAGATTCCCATGCTCGAGTCAAAGCATATTGCTTTCTCTTTATGGCTCCTCTGGTTGGTTCTCCGAGGAGAGAAAAAGCACCTCCTCATGTGCAAAAAATCGTCTGACGTCGTAATTTATATGAAGTCTGTTTTACTGCACATCTGATGATAACTGCTTCGGAAATTTCCCCAGGAGCATAAAATCTGTTGCTACGCGGTCCCATTTATTTTTCTCTGAATGCGTAAATCCCAGCTCGTACAAGGAGAGGCCGTGATTTAGCGATGGGGGAAAGGGTGGTTAAGTGTTGTACTTTTGCGGGAACGACAGCAAGCGTATTTCACACATCTGTCCTTTTTTTTTTTTTAAAACCCCAAATGAAGTCAGTCGTGTTTGTTGATTGCTGAATGTCACCTTTGATAGTTCTGCATGAGTGGAGGTCATTCTGTCTTTTTCCAGCTCTCTCAAACACACACACACACACACACACACACACACACACACACACACACACACACACACACACACACAGACAGCCAAATGCCAGCATGGACTGTTGGTCAATAAGATATGACATCCGAGTTGTCAGTGTTTGTGGACGACCTGTCAGTGAGCGCTGCCTCGCCGACACAGACGGGGGGGAGGTGGGTCATGTGACTCGCCGTCGTGTGGACCATTTGTTGTCATCCCAGAAGCGACAGGGTCAGGGCGGAGACGGTGTTAGATCGTCCACGCTTCTCGTGGGTGTTTGTGTTTCTGTCTTCTTCGGTGAATATTGTACATTTGTTTTCTCCGCACACAAACACGAGTCTCCTGTCAGGGGCAAAAACAGCTGAGCGGAGTGGAAAGAAACCAGATTTACATGCGGTTTTATCCGCTGCAGGGCTTTTATATTTACCATTGACTGTGTTAGCCTTGTAGAATTTATATACTGTATACAGCATGGCATGGAAATTAACTCAATATTAATTAATCCTGCATATCTTTTGTGCAAGGTGAAAGCATTTGAAGTATCAACACGATTCAATGGATTTGTTTCATCATTAAGCAGCTTATAAGAAAAGTTTCTATCCAAACTTCCCTCTTACCTCTAGTGCTTTTTATCTATCTAGATTGTTTTTGCTGTGAGTCGCCGAGTGTTGGAGATGCCTGCTTTCTCTCAAGTATAATGGAACCAAGAGGCACTTGGCTCGTCATGCATAAAGCGATAACCCACAGACCTTGTTGTGTGCAGTTTCATGTAGGAACTAGTTTCGTTCTGTTTCACTGTGCAGAAAGTAGTGTGCATCTAGTCATGGATGGAAGGCTAGCTAATAAATCTTGCCAGCCCCAAGGAAAAGCGTTGGGCCTGAAGTCAACTTTCGAAGTGGCCAAAGCTGGGAATTGCAAGGTCACGTGACACACCGGCTGCCAAAATATACTTTTCCACTGAGTGTCGCAACCTCCGCATCTCTATTCCAGTTAGCCGGACGCTAAGCCGGAAGTCTCCAGTGCTCAAGCTCAAAGGGCCACAAGCCATCTAGTTCCATCTTGTAGACGAGAAAATGGACATCTCTTTGGCCAATATCTCCAAAACCTGGCAACTCACACCAGAATAGTCTAAAAGGATTAACAGCATTGCAGGTTGAAAAAAACAAAAACAAAAACAAAAAAAAACAACATAATGGACTTTTGATTTTGGGGTGAATTGTGCCTTTAAGCAGCTTAATGTAGGCTAGATGTGCTAACTCAACTAATAGGGTTGATCCAACTTCATTTAATAGGATCTGTCCAAAAACTTCCCTAATTGTGAAATTGGACAAGTAAGTAAAGTTGTTCATATCCATGGAGATTAAGATGACCTAAAATACATGCTGAGAGACGCAAAAAAATACAATGAAAATTATAAAACAATTTTATACATTATTTATGTCCCTCTGAGATATCTTTCAAAACATGTGACCTGCAAAATGCAACTTTTATATAGTGAATCTTCAGGCATTAGAACATGCTCACCAGTGCTGGAACAAACAGACATTCCTCAGTTTATTATGTCCACCTACATGGCGTGGTAAGAAAGAGCCGGGCTTCAAAGACAATAGGTCATGTCTTGACTGCGCTCCCTTACTTCCACCTCTGCGCCAAGAGACCAAGTTCTGGGAATGAAGCCAAGCCGCTGTGGGCTCTGAAAATGTGACACTTGTCTCATGTGAGTGATATACATTGCAGTAAGATTTTTCCCGCATCGTCATGGCAACGCTGATGAATTCTGGCCAGTGTTTGAATACAACTTGCATGTAGGTCAGAGGCCTTGGGATCTTTTTTTTTTTTTTTCTTTTTTTTTCCTTTTTCTTTTAACTGCATATCTATGTGGTGCAAATAAAATGTGACATCACGCAGCTTTTTGCTCTTCACACTCATTAGAAGCGAATCAAATCTGTGTCAAACATGACATGAAGTGGAGGGGGGGGGGTCCAAAGTGGGACAACTTCAGCCGCATTGCTGCTGTCGACTTTTGACGAGGGCAGGTGCCGCTTGGAGTTTTTCTCAGGCCGGGCTGACTGATTCACTTACTGTCTCGTCTGACCAGTCATCCAAGACACATACTAGGAGGATGTGCTTCAGCTGTGCAAACAGTAGCACTCCACTAGTCCCAGAGCTTCCACTCTGATTAGCTAACGGCACAGCTAACTAGCATAAAGGCAGCTATGATTAGCATCAGCAGGCAATTATTTGATTTGTTTGTTGTATGAATCTGACAGATAACAATTCTCACATTTTGGATCTTTAAAAATAAATGAAGGCTTGATAAATGGTTATTAATGTGTGGTTTGTTCGCAGTTAAATAAGCATAAACCAAAACCAAAATATAAGAAGTGGCTCCTTTAAGTGTCAACCTGAGAATGTTTTTTGAATGCGTATGAAATTTAACATATTCTCTGTCCAATCTCACAAACCAAACCAAGCTTTCTCAGAGTTTTTATTATCCCTCTGCAACATTGCTCCGTGTCTCCTTCCCGTCCTCTGGCTGACTTGCAGCCTTTTGATTATACTAGCGAGGAAATTGCAATAAATGTAGGGGGCCTCATCCAGGTACAGGATAATTTATTTTCTTTGCATGCAAAATGTGACTCCCAAGTTGAAAGCGAAATAGCAGGTGCTTCTCAACTGGGGTTACATTTCATTCTGGTGGGATATTTTGTACATAATAATTAGAATTTACAAGGGTTCTCAGTCTCTAATTCTTTCTTTCAACAAAACAGTCGGGAGTGGAGCTTTGGAGGAGCTTCAGTTTCTAATGAATGCGTCTGAAATGGATGCAAAGCTCACTATGAGCAGTGAAAAACAAAGAATATTGGGGAGAAGAAAAAACAGCAACACTGTTAGAGCGGGTCTTTTTGTCTACATGATGTGTCAAGTGCATGTAGAAGGGAGGAAAAGCTCTGCCTGTGCTGCTGCTTGTTCAGCCAGGCAGGGTCACGTAAAACTGGACGGCGTGACGCGGCTAATTCGATACCTCGGTCTCCTCTGTTTTGGATTCTATGTGCTCCCTAAAGGTCAGCGCTGCCAACGTGGTTTACAGTTATCCATTGTTGTGTTCGAGTTCATGAAATTTTTAGTTCTCGGGCACACATCTCTGCATGCAAATCAGCCCGGGATTCCCCCCCCGAGCTATGTTTATATCAGACAAAAAGTGCTTCACGCAGTTTACTCCTAATGCCTGGTGTCAGTGCAGGAGGGATAGTATGCTCTTTATGGAGTGGAATGAAAAGTAAAGGTACAGTCCAGTGTGTGTAATAAATAAATATTCATCAGTCCTTGAGAGGAGAGCTACAGTTTGAGGTCGGGAACATGGTGATGAAACATGCTCGAACAGTAACTTCGTAATAAGCATTTATTGATGTAAATAGGACAGGAGGATATCATCACCATACACCAGAGATGTTGACTTCCGAGGCTGATGGAATAATAACATATCTGTCTCGACCAATGTTTGTATCCTGTCACAAACCTGCTATTAGTGTTCCAAAACCCTGACCTTCATCAATGCACTAGCCCACCTTTAGTTGTACATTAATCATATTAATTTGTCGTAACTGCACATTTTCACTCAACCTTCCCATAGATGCAATGCACATAAGGTAGAAAGTAATGCGTTGAAGAAGGATCACACAAGTGAAATATGTCCGTATCTCAGTAGGGAATGTGTTCTTTCTTAACTGGGGGGACGTCCCCTAACCCCCTAAGACGATTATGGTCAGGCTTTGTGTTTCTCTTTAGTTTTGTTGGAATTTCTTTTTAGTGCCTTTTACTGTTTGCACTTTGGATTTTAGACTTTGGACTTTTTGTTCTTTCCCCCGTCCCGCCTCTGTGTGTCTTTTTGGGTGATCGCAAAGGGACAGGGGGACAGATGAAGGCAGGAGTGGAGAGTAAGACACAGCACCTGATATAATTTTCAATGTAAACCTGGGGAAACAACAAAACAAATACCAAACCTTGACCTTGAACACATAGATTTCTGAGTAGCCTCATGTGAGTAAATAAAGTAAATTCAAAACTGTTGTTGATCCATAGGAGTACATGTTTTTTTTTTTTTGTTTGTTTTTTTTGTAAAGGCTACAGCAATATTTTGTTTTCCAAACAGTCAGAAGATCTATATGTGCTTCTGGCATTAATCTATAGGAGTCTGAACACACTCAATTATTTATTATTTTTTATATATATATATATATATATATATATATATATATATATATATATATATATATATATATATATATATATATATATATATATATATATATATATATATATATATATATAATATACATTTCAGGATCTCCGACATTCAGATAAAGATGATAGTGAACTTGCTCATTCTGACTTCAAAACTGCTGGTTACTGAAAAAACTGCTACTTGATTAAGATTACATCATCCTGGTTTGAATATTCACCAAAGCAAAAGCATGTGAGCCATTATGCTACAAGCTTGTTTCACAAACAAGTTGTCTTCCACCACAAGTTTTTTCAAGTACTTTTTTCATATGTTATGTAAAGCCTGATGCACTTCCTCCTTCTTACACCTGAGCTTTTTTACATTTACATCTACTTTTGTTTTTAGGCTGCTTTCTCTTCAACCTTGCGGCTCAGCTGGTCCATGAATTGCGGAGCAGTCCTTTTGAACCCTTGAGCTTTTAATCCTTCAGTTTGGTTCATTTGAGGTTCACAGCAAAATAACCTCGCTGTGACCGCATGGAAATGCAGCTCTCGGTCGTTCTCCCTTCCCGAGCGTCAAGGTTTTTTTTTTTTTTTCTTTTTTTTTACATGAAAGCAAGAATGTGATCCTTGGTACCTGCAGGAAACAATCGTGAGATATACAAATTAATGGGTATAAAGAGATGGATGGATGGGTATGTGGTAGCACGCGGTGACTCATACATGGAAAGCCTCCTGTAACAAGGTGAAGCACGGGCAAAGTGCAGCCTGAGCTTGAATTCATTTACAAGCCATTTTTGTTTTCTCGTTTGTGGGTAGAAGTCTGTGCATGTCAGTGGAATTCACTAAACAGGCATCTGCGCGCGTTTCCTAATGGAAGAGGTCATCAGAAGTTTTACGTGAGCAAACTTTATTCAAATTCACAGTTCATTTGAAGAAGCTGAATAGGGCTGGGTTGGAAATAGATTTCTGATTCAGATCTATTGGTTATTGATTCACAACAACCAGTGAGGCAGTACAAGGACTTGCTTTGTACAGCAAAGTATGCCGAACAACAGCACAGTATTCATGGTGCATTTGAGTGCACTGAGAAACCTAATTTTAACCGGCCTCAAAGGTTGTTTCAAACAGATGCTTCAATATTATCTCATTTTCTTGCGCGTCATTACTTTCTTGTTCTTTCACTGCGGCGTTTTTTATTAATAAGATTTTAAAATACCAACGTTCCATTAATTTATCCATAGGCAGATTTTATTTGCAAATCTCTGAAACCATTTATTCAAATCTGAAGGTAAATGTGAATATCCTTAATAATGTGCCTGGTTAGAGGGTTCCTTGTATAATTTACAGCGTTAGTTCTCTCAGACTGTCCCAGTGCACCCAGCAAAATTGGTACCGTAACTGAATTATCCCCGGCCGAACTGATACTGCGCAGGCAATCAAATTGATTCCCAGCCTTGCGAATCAGAATCGCATTGGTGTCAGGAAAATCAGTGGCGATACCCAGCTCTCAAGCTGAGCCTCCAAAAAAACTCATACAGAGTCAACTTTTACCCAGACTAAATGGAAATGTCTGGGTGAAATCTCACCCCAAGTTTTCCTTAAATTTCTGCATAACCCACGAGCAAGCACCCGTCTTGCTGATGTGCTTATTTGAGCGCACAAGTTTTCTGAGCCGTCATCGCTACAGCTCTGCTTCCAAATTTTCCTCACTCCAGAGTGGTGCGACCTCCCCCCACACCCCATCAGCCCACCCACGCCAGCATGGCTTGTCAAGTGTTTACCCTTAAACAGATTCCCCCCAATAAGGCCAACCTTCACAACATTTCCCCAGTCGCCTTCTCCCTCCCGGATGCTTCCAATCCAGATCTCCATTGGTGGCCCTGCAAAGCTACAGGACAAGCTCCTACTTCATTGTCCGGATGCACACCCATGTTTGTGCATCCACTTGTCATGTGGCGACCATCCCCGCGGGGTCCCACCTCTCCATGCCGTCTCCTCTGTTTTCCCTCAGAGGGTGGAAGTCGTCATCTAACTGGTGATTGTTACCTTTTGCGAATAAAGGAAACATACTGAATACTCTGGTGTGAACAACTTGTTCCACCAACTTTATTTTTTTTCTCTTCTTTTTCTCTCTCTTCCTCGGTGTGTACCTCTGTGAGCTGATGATAAGGAGGACAAAATGTTCCTTTTTTTACAGGAGGTTCTGACTGTTAAGAGGCTGGAATAAAAACTTTGTTAACGTCCCTCAATTCGGCCATGCTTTTTTTTTCTTCTCCCGAATTAACCCTCCTTTTTGTAAGTTTTATGCGACCGCAAGCTCCAGCTACGCCTCAAACTTGTCTTTTTTGAAGCATCGATCGAGTATAATTAAGCTCCGTTTATTCAGTGTCAAATTAATAAGCTTTTGTCTGCTTCCTGGTATTTCTGGAAGTAAGTTGAAAAGTCAATTTCATACATACCATGGCCTTGGTTTGAGGCCCAATCAATAAAGGGTGACACGTTTGAATGTCTGCATTTCCATTTTTGGATGTTTTTGAGCATTGCTTGACAGTCGCCTTGCTGGAAAAAGGTTAAGATGATTGATGTATGAATGAAGCATAAACAGAGTAATAAGAGATATTCTTCTGACTGTGACAGCATTAGTTCCTCCTGTTGGAATATTTAAGCATTAACATAGATTATGAATATATCAGGAGTGACAGTGCATTATTTATTGTGGCGACCTATAATAAAAAGCATTCTGCCGATAAACACTTTGTTTCCCTCTGTCACTTCCATCCATAATTCCATTTAACTCTGCTTTAAGCAGGCTACCATTACATAGACCACATCCAAGTAGTTGAATGCACTCTAATAATGAGCAATCAAGCTCTTTCATTGTGTCGACGCTGCCGTGTCGCCTGTATTTGATTGGGAATAACAGAAATACATCATTCATAGCAGGAGAAAACAACAAAATGTGGGAATAATAAGCAAGCATGCATGTTTTTTGTTTTTTTTCTTTTAACCCTTTGTATGGAACAATGGATACAAATACATGCATATTATCTTTAATTATGAGACCCTGCAATGGTTTGAGAGTTACATTACCGCATGTACAGAACAAATGCACCTCCAACAGTCTGCATTATTTTTGTCCATTAGAGTGAAACAAACAACATTATTTCTTTTTAATTACATATTTCTAGACTCCAGCATACAAAATGCTCGACATATAATTCAACACTTGCTAAATATTTTAAATGACTAAACGTGGTTTTAAAACTAATTACAAAATGACCCAATTGCGCAACACCACGAGGCAGATCGAAAAGAGGGGGGGAAAAAGAAGAGAAAAAAGAGCAAGCTATAATCAAATGATGATGAATTCTAAAAGCATTGAACAAAAAGGGAACGAAAGCAGGCTGATGAGACGGAACACGGAGAAGCATAAACTGAAATAGGTTGCCACTGCAACTGGTTTCTGCCTCACAATGCACCAGATACAGCAGCCTGATTGGAAGTCCTACACTTCCAATTTTTTGTACAAATTGTGTTGTTTTTGTCTCTAACCGTAACCAAGTAATCTATGTGCCTAGCCCTAACCAATTCATTTGTGTGCCTAAACCTAACCAGTTACTGTTTTTGCCTAAACCTTACTGATTATCTTTTGTGTCTAAACCTAATCAAATTTGAAATGATAACAAAAGTCATAATGTGGGATAAATAAATGTTTGTCAGCCAGCTTTATTTTGAAAGTCTAACAGGTTGTTACGTATTAACCTAACCAAGTGTTTTTTTAACCTAAATCTAGTTAAGTAATGTTTTTGCCTAAACCTTACCAATTAGTTTTGTGTCTAAACCTAATCAAACCACAACTGACAACGTTAATAACATTAAAAAAGTAATAATATGGGATCTTATAGTGTGAATTAGTGTGTGTCAGCCAGCTCCCTTTTGAAAATCTAACAGGTTGTTATGTTTTGTGCGTCACTGCTAACATGCCCTCACAGTCCATAATTTGATGATATATTTTCTAACTGGACGTTGCACAGTACACATTATTGCCAATTTAACCGCAAAATTTGAGCCAAGAATAAAACCTGCAAAACAAAACAGGAGATGATTGAACTAAAAACCCCCAAAAGGTGACATATAACAATAAATTGGCCAATAGCATGGAAACTATTACTCTCCTCACACAATCGGGCATGATTTTGAAAAGGCCCAGGGTGCTTTTCCTCCCATCTCCATCCTAAACCAGCTCAAAAGAGTTCTATTGATGTAACAGAGACACCAAGTCCATTTCCAGTGCGCAGTTCCGAATGCCGGTGGGAAACCTAAAGTTAATATGAAAAAGACCCAGTGTGACACCGTCCAGCGCGTAAAGATCACAACCTTGGACTTATATAAAGCAGAAGCCACAGCGGTGGCTGCTTCAAATGGGGGCAGATCACATCGCAAAGATTGAACTTAACTTGGAGGGAGGCTCAACTTGTTGCCAAAGGTTGAATAGAGAAAAGGAGCTCACTGTGACTCACTGTGGCTGCGTATCTCACAAAGGACAGAGAGGACGAAGTAAGTCAGGTAATATCCTGTGTATTATTGTTGGTTATAACTATACAGATGATATTATCAAACTTAGTTAATCCGTCTAAATTTCATAATATCTTATGAAATCTGATACCACATCCGAGAACCCTTGAATAACCCTGAAATAACACATGGGCGTACAAAATACATAAATGGCAAAAGGTCTGACAATATGCAATAAAATCTTGATCTTCGATTTTTGGGGTGACAGATCCTGTATTGTGCGGTAAATCATATTCAGAGTATTTCCCATATGCCTCAGTGGCAGACTTAATTGGTCAGTGTTCTGAACTGTTATGTTTTGTTAATTCGATGTTAACAGTAGTAGCCGTCACACTCAAAAGTATCTAGAAGTCATGACAATATCATGATTCAAATAATTGTCGATAACAAAGTCAAATTTAACATATTGACGGCAGTTAATGATTAGAAAACATGTTAGCAGTGCTAACTTTGGCATGAATAGACAATTTAAGAGATTGTTTGAGCATGTACATGTAACATGACTACTTACGAAGACAAAATTTTACACTTTGTTCGACAAAATGCCAAAAAAGTCCTTTCACGGATGCTCCTATGGTTGATAAAACACGATAAACTTTCTGCAGGCTGACGCTCCAACACACACAACTGGTGTTTAATTTTTGCCTCTGCACCTCAAAGATATTGAGTTTGCAACTGTCCATCACATTTACTTTATAGTTAATTAAGCTTTAGTTAATAGTTGTTTCTATGCTTTAAAATGCAGCTTCACAATCAACAATTGCTTAATAAACGCATTTCATTGTTAGTTAGGAGTCCAGTAACAGTTAAATCAAGTTTAAACATTTATCATGTATTAAAGTGGGCTGTGTTGACCAAATTGGAGCCACACGAAGAGCTTCACAAACTTTACTGAAGCCAACCGGAAAAAGTGTGCTAAAACCCCTTGCTCTTCATCCTCCAGGTCATCTATGGCCTAACACTTCCCCTGAACACCCAACCAGCTGCAGTGAGTACAGCTAACTTTTTAATAATGCATCCCCTGCCTCAAAATGCTCTTTGACAAAAAACCATTAAGGGGTTAACACCCTCTGGAAAATAGTTATTCTCTTTGTGGGATAAGAAAACTGGTTTTCCTTACTGGTAAAAGTTGAGCAAAAAAAAACCATCAGAGTGGAGCTGGAGAAACTGTAGAAACAGATAAATGCACCACGTTCTGTATGTTCTGGCTGCCTTTCACATCCTTGTTTCTTTTCAAGGCCTGCTGCGTCTGAGCTTTGCTCAATGCACACACCGTGCTTTACACATTGTTATGATGTTCCACTCAAGATATTACTGAAGAACGGTTAGATATAAGCTCCAACTTTCTGCCTACAAACTGAATATTTGCAGTGAGATAAAAAAAAAAAAAAAAAAAAAGAAAGAAAGAAATAAGAAAATCGTTTTAAACAGAGAAATCCATCACCGGCTGTGCATTACGGAAGGAATGGGGTAGAATAAGAATGTCTAGATTAAGGCTCAATCATCAGAACTCCTCTTCCTGGATTGTTTCAACTGAAAACTTTAAATTATTTATTCCATGTAATTGTATATTTATGTATCAGTGCCATGAGGATATGATTTGCCATATTATTCGGGATTCTGTTATTGAAAATATTGGGAATTCCATGAAAGATCACAGAGCAATTACTGCACTCAACAGCTTCATTCAATAGTTCTATCATAAATGAATTTCATATATCATTCACATACCATATATCCATATATATATATATATATATATATATATATCTCTATATATATATATAGATATATATATATATATATATATATATATATATATATATATATATATATATAGAAATCATGCAAGCTTTTCTGGGAAATTCACTGGTGCGTTGAGTGTATCATCTGATTAGCTTCCAGTACCAAGAATCGTCATACAAGCCAAAGCCAGCTTCTTTGGAAATGATCCCCAAGACTAATTTTGTTTATTTGATAAGGAGTATATTTCACTTAAAAAAAAAGAAAAAAAAAAAAGTTTAATAACATCTTTTCCCAGCAGACTGAAACCTTGCTGTGAGCCACTTTTGATGCACCACTCAATTTTTCTTCAGATTTATGATTACCTGTAACGAATAATTATTTCATCAGGAACTATTTTTTCCTGCTCATCAGGGCTCGGAAAAGGCCTTGATTTGTGACGGGCTGTGTGTAATGACACTAGTGCAAGATGAAGTCGCATTACAGCTGTCTGCCGTGATCATTTGTCATCGGAATGGCACCATTAACAAAATCAGGGCAGGTATCAGTCACCTGGCTGAGGCGATTTCATCGTCCCTGTGACATTAGCGTGTCTGTGTCCGTGTAATGTATTAGGGTTTTAAAACAAGATCTAGCCCTTCAAACTAGAAATTATTTTGCTGTCTGAGGAGGTGCACATAAGACATACAAAAAGTAATAAATGTGAGAAAGTGACGTACATTCCCCTGCTCGGGAAATATCTCCTCACTTTGCTTTGCAAGTAAAAACACGCACCGTTCCTATCATTAATTAAAGTCCCCCACCACGTCTCTTCATAAGGTATCCATCGGGCGATGCCCAAGAGTTGAAACACCGTACATCTCTGAATAAATCATGGTGAGAAAGTGGAAGCAGTACTTGTTGTCTCCATTTTATCTTGTGTGAATAACAAGACCCTGGCACCTGCGCGAATTATTCATGCGGCTGTGCGCCCCGTGTCGTCCCCGCCTGCGAGGAAGCCATTGCGGGGATCCGGGCAGGTATCAGTCACTCGCTCATGGCATTTTCATCTTCTCTGTGACATGAGATTGTGCGGGGAGTGACACTGCACTGATGTATTGGGAGTGATTGCGGCCGGGCTTTAACTGCTCACAAGGCGATTTCAAAGGAAATCATTCCTCCCCGAGGCTGAATTTTCCACGATTATATCGACTTAAAAAATAGGTTGTGTTGCCTTCAGGAGTGTTAGCCCTTTAAACTCAACCTATGTGTTTGGCGAGATTGGAATAGACGGCCTGTTCTTGCATCCCCGGTGTTTTATTTTAAATTAAACTAAAGATGCCGAGGGTTCTGCCAGCAACAAATAGAGTTAAGGAGGAAATACAGCTACCAGGGGAAAGTAGATAACAAAGGTCTCTACAGACCTCCATATTCAATAGTGATGTAATTGGCGCTAACATAACTAAATGTCAGATTTAATGCATTACTCAGCGTAGACACTACAGCAGCTTAGGTAGCTTAGACATTAAAAACATGGTTATTTATTGTTACCCTGCTTCAGTGAACACAAGGAGAGTCCTCAAACAGGGTATTACAGGACATGTTTTGTGAATCTGTGAAGTGAAAAAGGGTCCACAGGCTCAGGGGTGACCAAGCAGATAGTGTGCTGTACTGTGATACCCACATGCCAGCTGAAAGGGTAGGCTGACTTTGGTTGGTGCCCAATTATTTACAACCATGCAAACATAGCCTACGATGACAAGTTTCAGTAAAAGCAGCAGAAATTAGATTGTCTTTTTTAATTCCTCACAAAACCATCACCCACAATGCAACTCAGTTAAGCCAGAGATTCAGCTGTGTTATGGCTAGTACCATAGCCTCTAGTAGAGCAGAGGAACAGGCTACGGAATTTGATTTTCAGTCTTGATGTCTTGATGTCCACGACCAATGCTGACACCTGAGGCAGAGTTTTCCTAGATGCAGCGAGAGGCTGCTGCAGAAACCTCATGCTTTTCCATCCTACTTTGTAACACTATTAAACCCGAATTTTAGCCAGGAACCCATTGAATGCTAGTGTTTGGGTATTGATTGACAAATATGTTTGACTGTGGAATATTGCCTCCTTTCTGAGTTGCTGACCAATCAGGAATGGTGACAGGATTTAGATTTGTCAGAAACCTGGAACACAACAGTTTGACATTGACATTATCCTCTTGATGACAGATGATACTGAGCTTCTCTTCCTGAGCATCATGCTGTCAGCACCCTGGGCTGACAATATGTGAATATGGTCTATTTGAGGCCTTCAGAGAAATGTTCCTCTTGGAAACAACACAGTTGTCAAAGTCGATACAGCCAAATAAAATCCTCGCCTTTTAAGAGCACATTAAAACATATCAGTCCAGACCCCAAATATTTTAAAATCAGATTAAGCATTACTTTTGAAGGCCTGAACAGTTTCCCGAGTGAACTGCGAGAAGTAAGACACTTCTTCAGAATACCAAGTGTCCCACAACTGAAGCAATCAATGCGTCTGTGATTTGCACATTTCAAAATGATTGGGAACAACACTCCAGCAGATGACAAATGAAAGCATACAGCAAGCATAAGGGACACAGATGCTTCAATAAGGGTGAGGATTGTGTTCCTTGGCATGGATTTGGTCCAGCTGCAACCTTAGAAGAAGCGGTCACTGCAAAAGTTTGCCTGAATTAGGGCCTTCTTCAGTGGACTAGTTCAGTCCCTGTTCAAAACATGTTGCTCAGCACAGATTATGTGATAATGTGAGGGGTTTAGCCTACAGATCCAGTCTTAACCCTTCTGAAATGCTCACAGACCTATCATCACCAGCCACATAAACTAGGTTTTGATATCATATTGAATCGCTTGGATCAAACATGAAAGTAACTGTGTGGAGGGTGGTGGGTAGGTGTGCAGAACAGCTGTGGGCCACTGGACATATGCCACACACCATCTTTACCTTAACTATGTCTTGATGTCCTGATGAAATAATTTAAAAAAACTATTGTCAATCATAATTCAGGATTCTATAGAACCGTCTGACACAAACATCCTCTATTTGCAGTATGTCAGGTATTTCAGTGCAATCTGCATTGGAAAATAGCAAACGTATCCTCTCAGTCCTTACAGGGCTGCCAGACCTAACAGTGTTCTCAGCAGAGGCCATGAGAACAAACAGAACTCAGATCCAACCTGATTGACTCACAATACAGAAAGTAAGCCAGAATAGCCCCCCCCCCCGCCCCTGCTGCTTTCACACAAGGACACAGAAGCAGACGCAGGGCTTGTCTCAGCACACCACACTCAAAAACACTTGGCTTCTACGCCCACAGGTCTTCACCGGGTCCTCGAGTAGCCCTGGGAAGCAACCTGTCACACAGCCTCGCCCATCAGGGATACGCACATCTCCACCACCCTCCCTGCTGTGCAAAAAAGTGTAGTGACCTATCTCACACTGACCCAAAGAGAGGCATTGTCAACAAACATGCTGCTTAATCTGTCATCATGTTGGTCGCTAAATACCAACATGTCCTTGCTCTCAGGCAATCCCTTCGTCTGCTTTTTTTTTTTTTACTAGAGCAGCGTTTGGATCATGAATACAAAAGGGCATCAACACTCAGTGATATTCTGAAGTATTCTGAGCCATAGCAGCGCGTTCAAAGCAGAACAAGACTTGGTTGTGTAATTTTCTTATGAGTTATTGTTCTAAGATCTTTGCTTCTGCAGATTTTTTCCCGGTCTACGTTGACAAAGTGACAGATTAAAAGCCGATCCTTGCAGTGTTTACCTTTTCTGACGAGACACTTTTAAAGGAAGGCTGACTGGCGGGATTTGATGTTGCAGTTTAAGTGTGCGGCACGAGGCTCTCAGGGCTGATTAAAGGAAATGAATGTTGCTGTTTTCTGCAATGTGATGGAATATTACCTCCCAGTCTTAGAGCAGTGAGATTATACACCTGAAAAAAAAGGTTTACATGAGTCAGCTCTTTACCATTTTAACGACTACATAAAGATAACTCAAGTTTGTTTAAAAGAACAACCTCTGCAACCGTCACACATTTTTTTGTTGCGGACAGCATTTTCAGGCATAAGTCTCACCTCTTTTGGATCCGACATTTCGACCCCTGCTTCACACTCATCGCTGTGATGTGGAAAGAAACCCGGCCAGGGTGTAAAATGAAAGAGTGAGAGCAAATAAAACAATAAAAGAAACTGATAAAGAGCTATCTTCTATTCTGAATGCAAAACACAGACACAGGAAATAATGTTAATGTTAATCCAGGTACTGTGCATATAGGAATTAACAGTTCTCTATAGGATTTGTGCCAAAATGGCATATTTGATCATTTGGTTGTGTCTCTAATACTTCCCCTTATAAATATATTTTTGCAATCAGATTTTTATGCTGACTGATCCAGTCCTGTATGAGCACAAAATGTTGGAGCAGTTTTTTTCTATTTCTGGAGCTGTCCCGAGCCAATCCTGAAGATAAGGAAAAATAAGAGTTGGCAAAAATTTAGAAGGCTACAGCTCCCACTTGAATGTGCCAGATACTTACTGTATCTTCTGTTCACTTCGTGAGGTTGGATCAGACTTGAATTTATTTGGGATTGTGACCAAAAATGAAAAAGAAGGAAAAATAAAACTAAACTTGATCAGGACATCCATAATTACTTCACAGCCGAGATTTCAATGTATCCCGTTTTAACTTTAACAGTTTTTCTCGCTGGTATAAAGACATTGAAGTAAAGAGATGTTGTCTACTTAAAGTTTCCACCACACCCGTACTAGACAATTTTGCTGATTCAAAAATGTTGATGTATTCAGAGCAATATCTAGGGAAATGATCTCACCTCTTGCCTAACTGGCTTTCTCCAGTTTCTTACTGTCCCGCAAGGAAAAAATAAGATACTTGATCTGCTGAATGCCGACATCAAGGAGGCTTACAGTGCTTCAGCTCGCAACCACTTGGCGGATTAGATCCCAATCTGGTCTTCTTCAACTGTGTTAGAAACCGTGTTTACTGAGGCGGCTTGAAACCACCCACTTATTCATGAAGTGGTCACCGGAGGCCAGCGAGCCTCTCAGGTGCTGTTTTTGAGTGCATGGCTTGGAACGTGCTGAAGGAGTCACAGGGGAAGAGCGCGGACACTGACATTGACAGAATGGTTTGCTGTACTACTGACTACATTAACTTCTGGGACTGTATGCTCTTTCCCAATAACACACCCTGGATAACCAGAGACTGCAGTGCACCCCTCAATCAGAAGGAAATTCTCACGAGCAAGCTGAATTGCAGATCAAAGCAGGCAAAGGAGGACTTTGGGAAGAATGTTGAAGAAAAAAAAAAAAAAAAAACAGGTGCGGGAGGTGTGGAGGAGAATGAGGATCATTACTGGTTATAAAAAAAAAAAAAATAGCCACACAACAGTGAGTGACGGACAAGGCCAGTGAGCTAAACCATTTCTTCAAAAGGTCTGAAATAGCAGCAAATGTCTGCCATGCCCCAGGCTGTAGAGCCTCTCCCATTCTCTCTCATATCACTACCGCTGTAACTTTTCGCACTCCCCTGTCCCTCACAGCAGATGAAGTGAAGACAGACATTGTGAGGCTGCAACTCAGATGATGAATGTCTGAGACCTCTTTAAAATTGTGCAGGCCAAGTGGATGAACTTCTCCAGAGGATCTTCACCCTCAGTCTTGGGGATGGTCCCTGTTCTGTGGAACACATCAGGTCTTGTACTGGTACCCGAGTCAGGGTGCCCCGATGTGCTAAATGACTACTGACAACTGACCTTCACTTACACATTATGAAGACCCTGGAGTGGCTTACCAAGAATAGACTGGTGCGGACACTGCAGTCCCTGACATGCTCCACATCTCACTTCAATAAGCCAGGTACTGTAGTTATTGGAGGATTGTGTTCTTTCCTAACTCCCAAGTTTGAAGAATGGGAGTAAATCACTTCTTTGCTTCCGGGGTCACAGATGAACACAGTGGATCCAGCTGGGCAACAGTGTCTCTGGGATGGCAGTGAGCATTGCTGAGGTTCCACAGGGGACTTTCTTGGGTTCCATTCCATCAGATTGTACAGCAGGACTGGACTGTCCTCTGCTCTTTTCTTATATCTTTGTCTCTCCATATAAACAACTTTTACTGGACATAAGTTTATACATCTTAAATTTCTTATCTCTTTCTCTCATATCATAAAAGTTCCTAACCCACATTGCAGCTGCTTATTCTGTCAGTTTCACAGTTTGTTTGTGGGTTGATGACACAATACATTGAACAATGTAGTATTTTACAATGCATTTTAATTTATGTTATCACTATTGTATTTCCTTGAGGGTTTTGAGAGGGTAGGGAACCATAGCATGCAATAAAAAAAATAATGATCCGTTTGTATGAGAGCACAGCAGTATGACAGCATTAAAGAGAAGTAAAGCGTGTTAGTTAGTTTTTTGTTGGCAAGAAAAATCAAGCCAGTACCCCTGGAAATGCTTATTTCCTACCATAACTGATATTAGATGGTAGATACCTATTGTATTTACAGCATAAAAAATGGCATACATTCCCCATAAATGCTGCCTCAATCCGAGTGTGCAAACATTAATGGACTAAGAAAGTAAAACAGCCTTGGAAAACAGCCCCTTGCACAATCACCCATCTCTCTCACAATATACACACATCGTGTATGAACAACAAAAAACAAAGCAGTGACAGAGGCATACGTTAAATGTGTTATTGACTTATTTTCCTGGCTTAAAGTTTCTTAAAGTTTCATTCCATTCTGAAGGTCAAGTCGACTTTGTCACAGACTATTATTCCTCACACAATCCCTGTTATTGTGAAGTGAGTGTCTGAAGAAAACTAAAGTGTAGTGATGTTGTGATTTCCCACACTGAGCCGTGATGCATTCGACTGTAATACAGTTCAATGTTGCAGTTTTGTTTGGTTTTTTTTTTCATCTTATAATCCAGCTTTTCCCATTGTCAGCATCATAATACACCTTCCGCAAAACACAATGTGGTTCCCCTTTTAAGGCTATTTACCATTGTATGGCTTTATACTGGGAAATGTAACAAGGCTGTTGTGGCTGCCCAATGTGTTCGTGGCCGGAGGAATTAACATACATACTGACATACTGTAAATGCAAATCCACATGTGCACCTTCAAAATCCCTATTCATGTTTGCTTTCTCAGTGACATAACATGGATTTCTATAAGTCTCTCTTGTATGTTCCCCAGGCTTCCCTCTGCTTGGCTAAGATAGCGTTCACTGGCTGCATATCCCCAATCCTACCTCCTTGCCATTCTCGCTTTTCTGTTATTTCTTTTCTTTTCTTTATGTCATCTTACCGTCACTCCCCTTTAGACAACATTTGGCTTTCCGAGAGGCATGCCGTTTCACATTTGTTGTTGAGACGTTACAGTTTTAGGATCAGGTGGGAGTTTTTCTAGTGTTTGTTTCCATCAAGACGTCCCATACAAAGCCAAGAATCCCTCAGTTCCTTAAGATTTCCTCACCTTGTCTCTCCTCATGTGCTCTAACTTCGTTTCAACTTCATTTATTTTGAAAAGTGAATTTTCTTTTTCTTCCTTTTTTCTGATGTTTAAAATGTCCAATTTGTAAGGAAGTCTCATAGCCAATTCATCAAATACTCACACAGTTGAATTGTAGGTCTGATCGGCTGCCATCCCAAAACATCAATATGTGATAATCTGGGAGTGAGACTTTCTTAAAAATTGGATCGTTTGTAAAGTAATGGACAACCTACTTAATCAGTCCAGAGATCAGCAAATGTGCAGGGTTATTTTCAGGAATAAAGTGTCTGTAAAACTCCCACAAAGGTGAAATTAAAACTGCAGAAAGAAATAGTACAATGCTTTCGGTAAGCACTTTTATTTCCCCAAAACGTCACATTCCAGTAGTTGATGGGCTTGCTCGCAGGTGGGTGAATGAGCTGCCGTCTCTTGGGCCGATTGAGAGATAGGAGGTGATAAGTCAAAATGCAAAAAGCATTTTTTGGTGGTTGTACTGAAGGGATGGGGGTCACGGCAATCATAGATGTGCATCTGGAAGTGGAAATTGCTATTTCACCCTGAAACAGCCAGTGAGTCAGACTGCTACAGAACAGGGCAGGAAAATTTAACAGGGTGGAGAATACAGAGTGATACAGACTATCAAGGTCATTTCTTTGGTCACCTTATCAAACGTGGCTAGATGATTGACACCATTATTCCTCTGTCCTCACATGTTTGCGACTCTATAATACTTGTTCGTTCTTCCATCTCATCATTTAGTTCACCACTGGTAAACATGTGAAGTTGTCCTGGCATTTGTTGTTAAATATTCTGCGTACCGAGCTGACATTCTGACCCAAGGTTGGCGCAAGAGGGAAAGTTTGTGAAATGTCTAGAATGAGAAATTGTTGTCTTGGGAGGATGAATATGAAACTTTCAGCTGGACGGCAGGGCCAAGGGAAAGGTCAAGGGGCCACTTATTAGAAACCATCCTTTGGTGATCATAAATATGCATATCAAAATCTGGCAAGTAGCTGTCAAGGATGGCTTGCTCCCAACCAAAGTCATAGACATAGACATGATGTACCGACTGCTGATGTGGCTAGCTGGTGAACTGCGAGCCCAACCCAATTGGCATATTAACTGCTGGTAAAGCCTGTTTCTGTAAAACCATAGACAATGTCAGACTTTGTTACTTTAGATTCAGTTTTCTTGTCACAACTCTGTTCTTATGTTCTGGTTAGGTTTATCCACAAAGGATTGAGAAACAACATTGGCTGGCTTAAAATATCTGTTTTGGTCTGGGCTGCAGAACCTGATAACCCTTGAAACCTTTGAAACTGAATGGTGCAGTCCAGTCCCTCAACAGGCTGCACTGTAAAGATGGATTCCTATTGTTCTGCTGTTAAAACGTCAATGTTAATGTTCATCGAAGTTGAAATTGTTGCAAGGGTTTTGCGAAGATTACTGTAACTATAAAAAGCTGACTTTACTTTTTAAAAAATCAGGAAACCAAAAACCTCAGAATTACCAAGTAGACAATTAAATTCAAGTAGTGTGTGGTAAAAAGTTTGAACAACGTTCTGTTAGTCTAATTACAAGTCTACTTTACGTGGCAATTTTGAGGTAATCATTTCAAAATTACAGTGTAAACCTCCAGGAATTAAAATCCAATCATTTGTATTTCACTTTAATTTTGGTTCTTAAGATACACACAAATGTGTCCATGGGTCCGTGCGGAGAAAAATAAAAAATGGGTGACACACATTGTAACTCTTAATTTGTTTGCAAATTTAAAGGTTAATTCCACCAATTGTGTGGCTCCAGAGGAAGCTGCATATAATCTTGCCACCAGTTATGTCACTCCATTGCTAAATTGCATTGTGGGAAATACAGGTGGCAGGTTTTGAATTGGAAGAATAATAAAAACGGCAATATCCCCGCTTCTGCTGTATCAGTTTTGATAATTTTTGATAATTAAAAAGTGTCTATAATGAGTAGTGTACCAGTAGTGTTGTAGGAGAGCAATGCTCAACCAGTGGACTGCTTTTTAAAACCTGGTGCCTGCAATGCCCACAATGCAAACACATTTTAATGTGTAAAACTGATGGAGCTATCCTTTAAGCTAGTAAGTGGCCGAATGGAAACCGAAGAATAATTATTTCCGGTTTGCCGGCATGGAAGGAAAAAAGCACAAGAACAGTGAGGAAAAACAAAATGATAGAAAATGTATTTTTTGGATGATAAATCATATAAAAGCAATGATTTGTGTGCATACATGTAAAACATTGTAAATTTATGTGAAAATTAAACAATCATGTAAATGGCACAAACTCAATTCTAGTAGCCTAATAGCCTATCATACAGGCGGGGGTACACCTGCCAGGCGGGAGTCTATAGCCTTCTATAGACACAGCAGACCTATTTACTGGGTGCACAGATACCATTTTGGTGACATCCCACTCATCATGTCATTGCCCAAGAGCCAGTATTCTTCTCTGTATTACAGTGCCAATGCTGTTGCCTGCGATGCATGCTTCAAAATGAACACCCTGGATTCATGATGGACACATGATAAATCAAGCCTGACTGACTGAACTGAAGGACACGAATGAAATCATCATGTCTAACCACGCTCGTTTTTTTTTTTTATTCCCCCGCTCGTTTTTATCATCTGGACCCCTTGGCGGCGTTATCAGTCGTGCTGCCAATAAAGTTCCAGTTATGAGCTCACGTGACGCTCATCCTGGAACCATCTGCCATTTGGTGGAGAGGAAGGGAACTCATCTATTTTCTGCTTGGAGTGGGTCTGCATCTGGACATCCATCACAGCCGGGGCTATTGTCTGTGTATGTGTGTATGTGTGTGTGTGTGTGCGGCATTGGCTGTTGCTGTCTTATCATCCCCCAACATCATAATATGGGCCAAAGCACATCAGCGAGTGTAATTGCACTTCTATCCTGACTCCCCCGAACCTCTCCTCCTCCATTCCCTGCTTACTCACAAGCATAGAGAGGGTAGTGCGTGTGTGTGTGTGTGTGTGTGTGTGTGTGTGTGTGTTTTAAAAAAATGGAAAATCATGGCAGTTACTTTTTTATGATGATATCACAACTGTGTCTGACATCTGTGTAATGGCAGTGTCCTGGTTTCGGGTGGAGAGCGAGGCGCCGGGTGACATAGTGTCAGCTGTTTTATGGAGAGATCCCCACATACAAAAGCACGAGAGGGAGGGCGAGAGAGTCTGTGACAGAGCAAGAATCAATGAGAGAGAAAGACTGAGGGAGAGATAACATCCTCCCACTTTATGGGGTGATTGGCAGATACATGGCAGCTTTTCTACCTGCCAATCCACTCAACCATCTTGTTCTCCCCATCAAATAAAGTCACACTGGGACAGTGATAGTGATGGCAGTGCGTTATAGAGATCTCGCTCGCATTATCATCACTGGAATGTACGATTGCAGTGTTGGTACAGTCATTATATGGTAGTTAGCCATACGAAGTTGCCTGATCGTGCTGCATTTGTTGGAGTACATGGTGGTAGTCATGCCAAACAGGGGCCTTTTTGCAGAAACTTCCAAATCCCAGATGACATTTGGGGTTTTCGGTTTTACACAAATATATTTCCTAACTTCATTTTGGAACAAATCTTATCTAATATTGTCTTTTTTTGCTATTACAGAGCCAAAACATTCAGGAAAGGTATGATAGCTAAGTAATGATGGCATACCTTGTCATAAATTCAAAATAACTGCCACTAACATCAATGTCAGCCTGTTAGGAGAAGCTTCAAAACTTATTTGGACAAGTGATCAGGAACATTTCCTGCGCTGAGGCCACAGATCTGGAAGCCTAACAACATCTGCATTGTGTTTCCTAGGTGCTGCTCCTACTCGCCTCACAAGGATCCCTCCTTTTATAGTGTTGGCCATCATCGCTTATGATGATAACATTGTACTCACAGTAATTGAGAGAATCTCTTGCCACGATGACCTTCCTGTAAAATCTCGTGTGAACACCATGCACATCTCATTGTCAAAACTGCCTTCTTCCACTTGAAAAACATAGCTCGCCTCCTCCCACTACGATGCATCCCTTTCATTACACCTGAGCTTGAAGGCTGCAACAGCATTCTTCATGGTATACCATCAGTCTTTCATGAACTGAAGATCAGTTACGTCAGTGCCTGTGAATACTCAATTCAAACTCCTTTTCTTCACTCACAAAATCCTCTGTAACCGGACCCCTTTTCTGTCTCAGTGACCTTCACCACCACACTCCCACCTCCGAGCGGGGTAACGGGGGCCTTCTCCACAGCCGCCCCTTTCCCCCCGGAGCTCTCTCCACAAACACATTCCCTGACAGCATCGATTTTGATAAGTTCAAGAAGTTCTTAAAACGTGCTTTTTTAGAACAGCTTTGATGTCCTGTGCTACCTCGTGCTGTTTCGTGCTTTTGTTCCCTTTGTTGTGTTAGACAAAACAACTCCCCCAAACTAAATGCCAACACAGGTTGTTTCTGATTGCCTCCTGAAATGACTCACACGTGTTTTGTTGATGCGGCACCCTTCAAGTTAAGTTTTGGTTATCATTATTATGGTATTACAGTCACGGACAGAGTCAGAAATCGTGATGATATAACAACGTCACGAGACACATCGGCTCGTGATAGAAGTGCACATTGTTTGCGTGGTTAAACGGACGCTGTTTTAAGTGTTGGAACAAGTGATAATTTCTGTCATTCTACCAGGGCAACTAAAGGCATGGTGTAAAGTTTGTCTTCATTTGGAGTTCAAACCAACAGTGAGCTTGAGTAGAACATCATCCCTTATAACCTCCTGTTGTGATTATGAGTGACATAAAGTTGTAATGTGAACATGATATGACATGTATCGTATAAATGTCTAATGTCTAACTTGAATGAATCGATGGTTTGCAAATACATTAATTGGCAACAAATTATCCCTGTGAAGGCTAAAACTATTACTACTAAGACTATTACTACACTCCTACTAATTCTTTTTTATAGTAAGATTACTACTACTGACACTACCGATAATAATGAAAATGACAATTATACAAATAAAGATAACAATACATGTGTTTGTGTATATTTGGCATGGTTTTTCCCACTCTTTATGGTGTAAATACATACGTGTTAACAAAAACAGGCATACAATTATATTTGCTTTATGTTTACTCTCACATATACAGAAGGTTAAACAACATTTGCTCCAAATGCTTGAACATATCTAATTATTACCATTTTCGTGAATATTTCTCCCTCCTCTGCACTGTGCATTATGGAAATTTCATTACATAAAGGTGTAGGCATGATAAAGTGGGCCGAGCCCATTCCCCAAATCCCCACACAATAATTTGCCATTAATTTTGCGCCTCAAATGTTTGGTTGCGAGTTATTATTCGTATATTTATCCATCCTTCTCACAAATGGGTTGGGCGGTTTTCCTAGAGGTTTTGGCCGGGGCCATTTCTGTAGGAGAACTCATCACTCATGGCCCAGATCTCCATTTCCTCATGAATAACATTGACAGATGGAGGACAACTGTCTTGTTGCTCTGCATGGCAAGGAGTGTGTCAGCGCGTGCGCATGTGTGTGTTTGTGGGTGAGTAAGAGAGATAGAGACAGGTGAGGAATAGAGAGGAGATAAGGCACATTGGCGAGCACGTCTGTATACGGCTTTGATACATCTGTACAGTGAATGAGTGTGAGCGAGAGGTGTGTGTCTAATCTCAGCTCGCGTGTTTCCATTTTTACATACACTCTCCTCGTACCCAGTTTTACTTACAGCACCCTTTATGTTGCGTGCACGTGAGCGCACTGCATAATGGGCATGTACTGAGTGCCTGTGTGCGTGTGTGTGTGTGTGGCATGTGTGTAAACATGTGATGGATGCATCCCTGGTACTCGCCACTCCGAGAAAGCATGCCGCCCTCCACTTGTCTTCAGTGCAATTAGGTTAAATAATGATACCACATAAATTCCCACAGCAGGAAAAAAGGCTCCCCTGCCCTTGTCGCCCTCTGAAATATGGCTGAATCCTCCGTGAATGGAGGTTGAGAAGAGGTGCGTGAGCATGTGTGCGAGCATATGTGTGTGTGTGTGTGGGTGTGTGTGTGTAGATACAGGGTGAAGGATTGGGTACCATGCGAAAGGAAAGGGAAAATCAATGAATCCAGATCAGAAATGCATTCATTGCACTTGTGTTAGTTTTCCATCCAAACAGAAAACTGTATTAGAAGTAAACTACATATATATCGCAGTTTATTGACCCACTTTGTGGCCAAAAGTATGTGGACACAGTCCCCCCCCCCCAGTAATTTTATCATCCCTAACTGAGATTGAATGTCAGATCCAGTGCGCCTTTGCCGTTCCTGTCACAATAATGTCCATGTGCACGAAGCAGGCTCCATAACATGCTTGTCTTGTACAGCTTACAGTCAGAAACCAAAAGGCTCTTCATTTACCATCATAAATAACAAATAAAAGCAACAAGTCCTTGGAAATAAGAAGGTGAAACATGTTTCACATTTTTGCTTCTAAACTGATTTAATAATGAATTAATCAAAATAGTTGGTCATTAATTTTCTATTAATGGACTAATGGATTCTTTGACTAATGGATGCAGCTTTATTCAGTGCCTGGACTTGATGAGCTCAGCAGCTACGTTCCAATATGTTGTGTGGAGAGAAGGATTTTAGAGGCATATTATGAAGCAGAATTATTAGACAGTGTTTACTAAGAACGTTTTATATGGTGGACCACCTCAGAAACTATTAGACTCCCCATTACCACAATTATGGCTGACATTAACAGTAGCATAGGCCGTTTGTTGCTCTGCTTAAAGGTGCAGTGTGAAATAATTTGAGTTAAAGCATTCAAAACTTCACAAAAGTAGCATTAGAATGTGAGGCACTCACAGTTTTGATGTTATGTTATATTGTGTTGTAGAAATATCCGCTAAAGTTAGCATGCTAACCAGCTAGCATTGTCCCGCCTGGTCCAAACTCTGGCAGGAGGGCTTTAATACTGCCCTTGTGCTGCGAGCGCCTAGTCTCAACCGCTAGATGCACAGCTTAACAAGCTAAATAGCTAACTGCGGCTACAGCTAGCAGCAGTAAGCTATTACTCTGGTGATACGTTGACCCCTGTTTGATTTGAATAATTGGATTCAGCAGGTGGCCAATTCTTTCCCATTGCCCCTTTAAGTTAAAACAGACGCTTTATGTTACTTCCGCTTAGTGTCTAGCCTTTGCAGGTTGAGTTTAGCTTGTAAAAGTTATATTCAATCATATTCATTTAATTTGAAATTCTGCTGTATTTTGATAGTTTATGCATTTTTTTAATCAACCAATCTAATTTTTAAAAACATTTCTGATATTCCTCCACATGCCACTAGAGGGAGCTCGCCACAGATTGAGAATAGTGGATATAAACTCCCTAATTAGCTGAACAGATTAAAAAAAAAAAAAAAAACAAGCCATATTTAACCTGAGCAGGCAGCAACTTGGTGTCTCTGAAAGACCACGTCTGGGGTCAGCGTTTCCGTTTTACCTGTGATTCACCTCGCTGCTCCGCTCGCAGAGAGGCCAGCTGGCTCACTTACAATTTAAAGAACCACCTCTAAGGGATGGAGGGGAAAGGACAGAGGGGGAAGGGAAAGGGAGAGGTGCAGGACGAGAGGGGGGGATAGAGGAAAGAAGGGGAGAGAGTAGATGCTGTGATGAGGCCGGTTGCCATGGCAACTAGTGGAGCAGGGCTCTGCTGGGCTCTGATATATATTGTTCCCCATGAGAGACGGAGGGAGAGCGAGTGGAAGATGGAGGAGGAGAGGGGGAAGGAGACGGGGAGAGTTAGTGGAGCGGGGTTGAGGACGTAAAAGAGAGAAGAAAAGAAAAGTTGAGAGGGGAGGGAGAAAACAAGACATGAAAGGAGACGGACACACATGGACCGAAAGGGACTGCCATTAGTGGGACGGTAAAGAAAAGGGGAAAAAAAAAAGAAGCAAAACAGACGGATAAAAGAAATCACAGTCTCTCAGGTACTTTATTACTTCCAGGACCCGGCTGGCCGTTCTTGTGATACGGCCCCTGCTGCCTGCCTCATCCCTATTATGACAAATCTGTCTCGTTTGGGCGTTATGAGGAGAGCCACTAGCTTAGCAGGGACCATATGAATCAGCCTCAGGTTAATGCCCTTGCCTCTGTGCGAACACACACGTGCTTCACACGCGCTGGCGGGGCATTTCGCACGGACCCGGCGGACGTGCTAAACTCTGAAATGTGGCCACAAATTGACACCACACACACACACACGGATGAAGCCATGCCTGGCGGGATCGCGCAGACAAATCCTAATTAGGGGGTTTGTCTCCAAGCAGGGATATTAAAGGCGGGCGGAGGAGACACCTTGCGCTAAATTTAGCCACAGACAAAAGCCAATATCCCTGCTGGAGTGTTTCCATGCATCTCCATAACACACACACATGTGGACATCCACGTGTTCCATCTCTGGTGTCTCTCCTAACGTATTAAGCTAAATCGTACCCGAGCGGAATCACAATTGACCTGTCGGCTCCGAGCTGTTTGTTCTGTCCATAAGGGAATTATTTAGCTACTCCTTGCCATTACAGCTCAGCCTCTTCCATGTGTATTAGAAGATGAAGGGGCTGGATATGTTCTTTTTTTTTTTTTTTTCCCTCTCCATAATCTCAACCTAATTGTGTGCTATCAGATGCATTAAGGATGACATTTAGAGGACGCCGCTGACAGTGAATGGCAAAGGCCTTTTAACCGCAGATCACCTTGTACCAGGCGTGTTTGTGTCTAAGCTTTTGCTTTTTCTGCCTGAATGCCTCTGCTTGTTTGTGTGTGTGTGTGTGTGTGTGTGCGTTCGTGCGCACGTGCATGTGGAGCGCCTGGCCTGGTCTTGAACCCAGCGGACAGGATGTGACATTGATTAAAATTCTGTCACATCGCTCATTTGGAGGTTGTAACACGAACGACACACGCGGAAGCACTTAGGATGAGTGATCTGCGTCGGGATCTGATGAACTCTCTGAAGTCGCCTCCAGAAATCCCCGGTACTGCGCGGGATTTTGTCGCGCTGTCGTAGGAATACACGGACACAAAAAAAAGGCTAACAAGTCAGTCACGTCTGAAAGAGAGAGAAAAAAAAAACCCTGAGCCACGCACTTCTTGGACTTGACCGCGGATGCATAGCAAACAGGGGTGGGCAGGGATATTAAGGCACGGTGGCATTCGATGAGATCCATCAAGGCATGGTGTATCATCAGTCAGCATAGTGAAGCATGAGCTGCCAGGACATGTAACACGCCCCTCAGCATTTCAAGCAGCAGCAAATGTAGCATTTAAAAACAGCGGACATGCCAGTGATGCAGCCACAAAGGTTGTGGAATGAGGAGGACGAGGCGTTGCTTGGCGCTACTTGCAGCGTCCTCTCCATGGCACAGCTAGAGTGGCGTGTAATAGGCAGTTCCAGGCCAGAGAGCGTCTACAAATCATCTTCGTGATGTTGATTTTTTTTCCCTTCTATATTCACTCTGATTTGGAATAACTTGGCACACATCAAAATTAAGCTCAGGGAAATCTGTTGAAGCTGTTTTTTTTTTCTTCTTTTTTTTTGTCCGGGTTATACGATTTGAACATCCAAAATCACCTCAATAACTGTTCGGACAGTTGTTTCTGCAAAACCTTGTATATGTTAAAACATTACATTTCTTTATAATGCAACTTTTCATTTGTGAAGTTCACTTTCTTTCTTGCTGATGCTTTGGTTAGGTTTAGGTACAGTACGCACTTGGCCAGGGTTAGGGAAACATCATATTATGGCTCATTTTATGGCTTTAAATACCTGTTTGGGTTGCCACAGAGACTGGAGATGGCCTGAGGTCTGGTTAAAAAGCAATTTTGGGGCACCCTGCTAATTCAGTCAGTATGTACACCAGCTGTGTCTCTGCCACAGCACCCCACAGTTTGATTCTTACCTTTGGCCCTCTTGCTGCATGTCACCCGCCCTCTCTGTCATCCAGTTTCCTCTCACATGTCTAATAAAGCCATTTAAAGTAAGTCTATTTAATATAGCACCTTTCACAGAGCACGCTCACAAAGGGCTTAACAAACAAGATTAAATAAAGCATCAAAAGCATAAAAGCAGCAGAAAGGAGGAAGAAACAAAACAAATAGAACCATGGAGATTACAACACTAGGTAGCAGCAGGTGAGACAAATGCCAGTTTGACAAAATAATTCTTCAGTTGTTTTTTGAAGGCATCAACAGACTGCATAACATAATTTACAAGGAGAGGAATACAATAAACCAAGAGCGTTTTGTGTGGAACAACAACAAAAAAAAAACATCTGCTTTTTATCATCACAAACACTTCTGGAAACTGTCCGGGTCTACTTAAAAAAATCCAGTGGTGTCCTGCCTCAACATTGTTGAAAGGCTGTAGTTCCTCTGCACAAGTATCCCACAGTGGGGCGCCCCAGGAGTTCATGCGCCCAGTGCACAGCGGCTGTGTTCTCACCTCAGCTGCCCAGGGTTCAGGTCAAACCTGCGGCCCTTTGCTGCCGGTAATCCCCCCCCCTCTCATCCGACCTCCTGTTCATGAAACGCTGACTTGAACCCAGGTCACGTCACCAAGTCAGGGAATAATGTGAACCTGATATAAGACGTTTTGCAGTCATGTCGATGTGGCACATACAAATCCGAGCGTATCTGTGATTTGCAGAAACGTTGACTGCTACCGTTTCATCCGGAAACATGGCCGGTTTGATCACAGAGAGCTCGCTCTGGTTGGACTCGTTTTGAGTCTTCATTTGTATGGAAAACCCACCGGCTATCAATATCACTACTCATATAATCCATCATTCATGGCCTCAGAGATACGCACCCATTGCTTCACAGCTCACAGCTGCTCGGGGCTATGCCTCAAACGTGAGACTAAAAATGGCGTTTGCAACCTTCAGATCACCTCCAGAAGTCTTTTCAGCACATTTGGAAATATCATAGAAACTTACTCGTCAACACATTTTTGCCATCGTGCTCCACAGATTAGCATGTGACACATCGGGAAAGGCGCAGATCGGCCCTGATTTTGTTTCCTTTTCACATGTCACATTTAAGGCTCCTGGATTCAATCAAGCGTAGGGGAAATATACAAGCTCGGAAATCCACGGAGCCACATATTCTCGTACTTTATGTATGACTTTATGGTTTTTATCTCCTTCCCGGCTCCATCATTCATTTCTGTCTTCCTCCTCGCTGGCCCACTGGTGCAATTTTCACCTCTGCCTCCGAGGTCAAGACCCTCCCTCTCCCGGCGGATCGCACTGTGGAATTATAAAGACGGAAACCGCAACCTTCCCCACTGCAGGATCATCCACCGGTGGGAGGAATATTAACGTGATGACCTCAAACAAAATGCCGGTTGCCCTCGGCAGCTGGGTAAACAGGTAATATCCCCCATTTAAACAGAGCATAATAGTAAAAAAGCCTCTCTTTGCAACCGTCCCCCCTCCTGGACTCTTTAAACACATCTCTTGGTGATTGCTTGATGCAAATGCGGCGCCCGGCGCTGGTTTCACTTTGGCTTCCATTACACTGTGCAAAGATTGGTAGGCTTGTCAGAATGGGAAATCAGCCTTTAATCATTTATGATGGCCATGTCTAAGTTGGGTATGCCCTGAAGTGCTCCGTCTCCTCTACGCTCCCCTTCCTCTCTGCTGCTGTGTTTCTGTCTCTGTCTACATCTCTCATTCTCTCACCCCCTTTCTGTCTCTGTCTCATCTTTTTCACAGTTTGCTCAACTCCCTGGGGAGAGGAATGATTCCTGTTTGCCCCTCCCGAAAACCACCTCTCTTGTCTCTCCTTAGCGTTGAGAAAAAGGATCTCGAGGCACGCTAACGCGACGGTCAAAAGGAGGGCGCTGTGCAAATGCCTCGACGTTACACCTCTCGAAATCTTTTCATGTCTTTAAACGCACCTGTGAAACCCGTAAACCTGTCTTTACCTACTTTTTTTTTTTCTCTTTGAATTGCCACATATTAGAAGAGGAAGGAGGGGGGAAAAAAAGTATCAGGGCAATTTCACTTTGTTTCTGCACACCTCACAGCCAAGCCTGATGCATAGCTTGTTCAGCAAGAGGCTCTCTCCTTCCCTCTCAAGCTGAAATCAAAGCCGGAGCAGAACAGGTGGGCAAGCTGGGATTGCGTGTGGAGCCTTTTAGATACCACATGCCACCTTTCTTTATGCCACCTTTGACAAAAGGCTACGGAAGTAAACACGCTCTGCCTCTCCTTCCTCTCTCACGCGTGCAAACACACACACACACACACACGCAGACACTCAGATGCACAACTTTAACAGCAGCCCCATCACCGACGTTGTTTTGCATGCCATTTGAGATTGTTTTCCCCCCGCCAAGTCCGACTGCCGTTTGACAATTTTCTATTTCCACATTGTTTCGCCTCTTCAATATTGACTTTGTTTTGTTTTCGTGTCGACACCGGAGCCCCAGCTTCTGTAACAGGATGGCATTTCCATTACTGCGCTTTATCTTCTATCGTCAGCAGTGGCAGTGGCACAGCCAGCGTACCATAATTGAGATCCTTGTGTGGCTGGGAAGCCAAGATACTCTGCCAGTGGATGTGAATTTGATTGCTAGGTCTTAAGTGTTTCTTAGAATTTTGAATATAATATACAGGCTGGTTGAATGTGCAGAAAGATGACTTCGGTAGTGTGAACCAATGCAAAAAGGTAATGGACAAAACAAAGAAAAAAAGTAAAAAAAAAAAAAGGGAAAACTATCTATTCTATACAATGGAGTGCGGCAGTTGACCCGAGGAGTCTCACAGGCCGAGAAAAGAAGCTGCTCCATAGTCTGGTGGAATGGCAGCAGCAGTATATTTTGGTGAACAGACTAGCTGTGGTAAAAGTTATCTTTTCCACATTTAACTTCACTGATGTCACTGATGCTTGGCAGATGCCAGTGATGTACTTTGTGGTTTAATCACCCACTGCAGAGCCGTTCTGTCCAGGGCCGTGCAAGGACCATGCCAGTTTGTGACGTTTCCACCTCAGCTCAACTAATGTAGACAGGGGCGTCTTGGTTCATCATCAGGGATGTGACTGCGTGCACTCAGCTAACAATCAGGTAAACATATATGTTACCAATCCAGACATTCAATAGTCAAAAAGGGTGTGATGGTGTGACATAACTCACAGCCAGGGCCGCTGCAAAGACTTGAGGAAAGGTACAAAAAAATGCACAACAATTTAATGAAATTAAGGATCGTGTCCTTGTTGGGTATGGTTAGCACTGTTGTACCTGGTTGAATGGACTGGCTGTGTTATGCTCTGAGAATGAATGAGATGTTGAGGACTTGACGGTGCTCAAGACTAACAGAGTCCCATTCAGACAGGCGAGTACAACGCTGAAACTCACTGACCTCACTCTCCAGATGAGTGTCAACAACTACTGTGTTACTAGTGTTGTGTATCTGTGATACACGGTGTGTGGAAAAAAAAAAGAAAAACAAAAAAAAAAACCCTCCCTTTTGCTTCAATATGTGTGTTTGTGACTTGAGTCTGCAGCTTATTGTTCATACATCTTTGTGTTGTCCACTTTGAGGATATTATTTTCTGTTGTTGAGTCGAGAAGTGTCAGGCTTTTAAATCTGTTTAATCTTAGTGGGTACATTTTACCATATTTTTTTACTTGAGTAAATGTCTAAGTATGCCGACATATGTGTTTTTATATTCATTTGTTGGCCTTTAACTCTGATTTAATGATTGGCTACACCTTTATAAAATAGTGCCCACATTTCAAACCCATGAAGTCCCAACTGCTCTGCATCCTGCCAAAAATTTGCATCATTCTGCACTCCGGGCATTTTTGATACCTCCAACTGTAAATGATTCTTAATAATTTAGTGTTAACCGATGGCTTGTCTGGGTTTTTGCTGAGCACAGTCTGCGGTCCACTTTATGAAGGCGCCCTGGACCGGGGAGGGTTGGCTTAGGTGCGAGCGAGGGGCGACAAAACGAGGGAGAGGATATGAGAATAAATGAGATAAATAAGAGATGGTGAAGGAAAGCAGGGGCGAATAAGCAACAGAGCGAGCGAGACGGTGCCAGGAGAAGCAAGTGTCCTGTTTAGGAGGGAGGCCGAGGTCAATAAAGTGCAGTCTGGTTTGAGAGAACGAGTCCTACTGCAGTTTTTATGAGCGGGCCTTCCTCCCTGTTCATGGGGTGGCCTCTCATAACAGAAGGAAAACAACTAATCAATAATTGAGGAGAGCAGTAAACACTGTGTGCACAGCTCCTCTCTGGGGGAATTCCTTTGCTGGCGAATATGTTTGTCTTGTGTGTGTGTGTATGTCCATGTGGGCATGCTTGCATGTGTTGCCTGTGTGGATATAAGGTTACTTCTCAACTGTAGTACATAGCAGGAATTTCACCTATCTTCTTATTCTCTGGCAAAAGGCCCCGATCGATAGAGGAGCCATCCGTCATCCTTGTAAGAAACAGGGGTCAGGGCTTTAAAAATGTGAAAGGACTCACCCTTTGAGAAAGTTATAGTCCTCGCTACTATGAATGACACCTTTAAAATTGGTGCCTGTCGGTCCAGAGGACAGTGTCAAGCCCGGCTCTCTTGCACAGGGAGTTTGGTTCACCGAGTCGAGAGTTGAAGTCAGTTCAACTCCTTACTCAAGGTCATAAAAAAAATGCTCTGTCTACTTCAGCTTTATGCCTTTAAATTGGGTAATGCAGCCATTTATCTTGTTGCCAGGCACCGGACACATACGCTTAAAGCTCTCCGCGAGTCTCCCTCTCCTATGCGAGTTTAAACATCCTCAAGTGTCCACTGCCTTTCGCCCCTTTGTTTCCCCTCTGGAAGTGCAATCATATGCTGTCCCAATGTTCCTCCGACGTTGTCTCCACGTGGAGATTATGATCCAGGCCAGAAATCACACGCATATACTGAAAAGAAATGAAATGTTCACTGTTCTTTGCCACCTGAGGGAAGAGGATAATAATATTTTAGAATGATTTTTTTTCTCTCTCTCTCTCTCTCTATATATATATATATATATTAGAAGAGGAATTACATCCATGGAGGAGTCATCCAGTGCATGAGGCAAATGGTAAAAGCGCTATTAGAGTGCTGATGACTTAGCGAGGACTGTATGAGCTAATTTGCCCAGATGGGATGGCTCCGGAGTGAGACGTGTAGGTAAGAGAGGCAGAAGCAGGGAGAGAGGCAGGCTGGGGGAGAGCAGAGAGAGGGCCGCCATGCTGTAGGCTGTTGTCATCATTTGAACCAGTCAGATGTCACCACAACGGAGCCTGTGTGGCACACGATATGTTGCTGCTGCTGCTGCTGCTGGAAAAACAGCCAGATTGCTCAAGGAAAAAAAAAAAAAAAAAGAAAATTGCTCAACTGGCTGTGATCACTGAATCCAAATGATCGCATGTGTTTGCTGTAAAACATACGTTGCAGACATTGCAGACGTGTTGTGAAATGTCTTCAACACAGCAGATATCCCATATGTGCCCACTTAGAGGCACACATTCGAGCACATCCTCATAACTTAATGGGAGTGGTATGCAGACCGATACAGAAAAATCGATACTTCCAGGCCAAAATGTTTCTGTCTTTGGATCGATTCTTATATTGAAACTCAGTAATTATGGTTAAATGTGCATATTAATCTCAACAGCGACATGGTAAAACCAGGATCTAGTATAAATAATGCCTGGTAGATAGGAGCTACTTCTCCATTTGCCTGTCATAGCCACACGGGAGCTATGGCCCTATAAATGCACAAGACACAAACTGACATTGATCATGGCTATAAACGCAACCTTGCTACCTATATATGTATCTTTGCCACGTCTCAGAACTGCAACAGCACAGTATGTGATGTGTGTGAAAGGGCAAGGCAGGCTTCAATCAGAAGTAGTGGTTACCTTCAGCTCTGGCAAGTTTTTGTCCAGATCCAGAGAAAGCGAGCGTCGCTCGAAGTTTATTACAGTCGCTAATTGCGGTAAAGTGATTCCCGTCTGTCTAGGTTTCAATTTGCGTGTTGACGGGTGTTCAGTGGAAACCTCAGGCAGGAAAACAACAAAGACAAGTTCCTACCTGGGATTGAGTGGGTGTCCCTTTTTAGACTCACAGTCGATCAATATGCTGACTTTGGTTTAGCAGGGTCAGATTTTCTCCCACACCTCCTTGTTTGAGACAGGTGCAGCAACACCACCACACGTGCTAAAGCCTCTCTTTCCCCCTCCCCTCACCAGTGTCTGTTTTGCGGTTGATATCTCGCACATTTTTTCACCCATCATCCCCCTCTCGACCTCGACTGAAACACTTAAATTGCCTTAATTTCAAGCTCTCTCCTTGTGCTTTGTGTCTCGCGTCCAAACGAGCTGCATCTCTGAAGGGCTGATGTGTTTACTAAGATGGAGAAGTTACGGCTTTGTGATGCGTGTTGTCTTGGATACACACAAAGCTGTCACAATGAGAACGAGGCTGGTGCGTGGAGCCCACTTGAGATCCCCTCATCACTGAAGATGCAGGTGTTCACAGCTGTTTTTCTGCACATTTGACGACCGCAATTTCCTCGTGACCAATATCTTTCTCACCGTCTGAAAGGCGCACACTTGATAATGATATATATTGTTTTTGGGGTAGGGCCTTAATGATCCAGACTTGTGTCTAGGAGGCACGTGCACGAATGTTGGCTGAGTAACTGCAAGTGTGTCTGGAAATGCCGCTCGTGGAGGCGAGTGTGTACTTTGTCTAAGACGCGCAACGTGCATTTGGACTTAGGTTTCCTCATATGTGTGTTGCAGGTGAACACTGCAGACAGTCAGCTTCAGGTCAGCTGAGCTTTGTGCGGGGATTAGTTGCCTGTTGGCAAAGTCAGAGCCTCAGAATCACTTTCTCCCTCAGGCTCTTTGTCACTCGGCCACAAACCGAAAAGACAGACACAGCGACAAGCAGACGGCGGGCCCATTTTGTTCAGGGCCATTTCCTCTGCTCCCTCCTCTCTACTCAATAACACTTACTCACCTTTGCCGCTGCCTGAAAAGCGCTTAATTCCAATTTAAAGCCTTTTATGTTTTTTAACAATGTACAGAATAGGCTAGACAGGTTTTATGACCTCAACTTCTGTAAAACTCTCCTAAAAAAAATCATTGCCATTAAAATAATGAATGGTAAATGCTGTGGAAAGCAGACACTTTAATTTGTGTTGACTCATGTGAAGTTTTGATGAGACATTAAAGGGTAAGTTCACCCCAAAATGAGAATTCTGTCATTAGAAAATCGCCTCCATGCAGATGGAAGGTCGTTTGTTAGTGAAGTAGGTGGGGACAGCTGTTCCATTTTTATTTGGATGAAGCCATTGAATGCCCATACATGTATATGTGAAACTGATAATGCAAACTAAATTATTACATTTAGATTTAGATTTTTTTTTTTTAATTATTTATTTATTTTTTTTATAAAATATAGTATAATATATACTATAGTTATAGTTTGGAGTTGTTGGGTTTCCTGAGATTTAGGGAGCCTTTTTGTGGTTGTTTTTTTTATTAGTATTATGAGTTTTTGTTTTATTATTTTGTGTCAGCTCTCCATTTACTTCAGTTGTTAATGACAATGCGGCAATGCTATTTAGATCTACAAAACGTGACCCGGCTGACCATCTGCGTGGGGGTTATTATATAATGACAGAACTCTTAGTTTTTGCGTGAACCTATCATATAACATCATATAATATTCTCTCATTAACAGCCAATCAAGGTTGACTCATTGGTATGCTGGGGCATAGCGCACAACTTGACAAAGACTGTAATTGGAAAAGCATATTAAAAGATAGTCTACATGAGGATAATTAACTCCATAAATAAGGCATGTGCTGGTGAGTAGCGCAACCTTTCCTTTAAAACAAATGCCCCGGTATGAAGGTCAGAGTGCCATGCATGACAAGGCTATGTGAAGTGTGACACACACACACACACCCCTCCACCAGATGAATGTGTGTGTGTGTGTATGAAGAATACCACAAGGATCTTGTCAATTAACCGCTGAAAACAATCCTTCACTGCCTTAGGGGGTTTAACAGCTAACTAGGAGGGCAGTGCCAGTCGGAGGGAAATTGGCCGCTCCACTAGGCTGCATGATGATGCTCAGGTGCAGCGCAGAAATGCTCATTAATTCCTGCTACCTGGGGCTGGCGAGCATACATGATGATGCCAACATTTGAGGAATTTGCATCACAACCCCTCGCATAAAGACGAGGGGATTGTAAAACATAATGAGATTTTTTTTAAATTTTTTTTTTACATAATGATGAAACAATGAGAAGTGCTACAAGGTTAGAAAAAAGGTGCTAAGCACTGTGTGCGAGTCTAAGGGGGGAAGTCAGAGTTGATTTCATTCTGCTTATTGTAACTGCAAGACACGCATGTCGTCCTGGAAAATTCTACTTGTGAAACATGGCATAAAAGAGCTTGCTGACAGAGGCATTATTCTTTAACCTTGAGTTTGAACTGGATCGGGTTCTACCATGACAAAATGCTAGCTGTATTGCTAAGAAATTCCAAGTTAATATACTGGCTCTTTGAGTAAATTGTATTGAATAACTGAGAAACAAATGCTTTTTCAACTCAGCTAAGCTGTTGAAGCTTCTCGGCATAAAGGCGCACATTAATGTAAGAGAAATTGCAGATTCCTGTAGAAGGTATGTCAAAGAGCTGAGTTATAACACAGTGTGAGAGTGCATGGAACCCCCCCTTTTTAATCATTGAGTTACTGATGACCCCTGACTAAGCAACATGTTTTATGGATGTATGTCCATAAATATCCATTATCCATTATATCCAAAGCAAAACAATAGCAGTACCAAAAAAAGGGAAAGGCTGTATGATCAAGCAAAATAGTGAACACTGAATTTTCAGTGTATCATTTTCTGTGAATACTGCAAATACTAAGTTATAAGAGCTAACTGTTGACTTGGGTTCATACTGCATACGAACATCATCAAAGATTTTGGCTCATTTGACCCGTCCAACCGTCCCTGACCCCTGCCCCCATGCCTCCTTTGCAGCAGCCATAATTGCTGCAGCCACTAGGGGTCGCTGCCTATTATGAAGCGCAAATATTGGGTCTAATAAGCTAGTTTCCCAGTTCATCTATTCACTGTATTGAAAAGTGTCTTAATAATGATCCCTTTAATTTAAGAAGGACTCATAACCCCCTGTGAAACTTTAGCGACCCCTAGGCTGGGAACCATTGACCTATGCTACACTTCAGTCTCAGCGATAAGAAAGTCACGATCAAGCAGAGTGCCCCTCTCTATCATTCATTAGCCGTAATCTAGTGATCACACTGTAAGGGAAAGTGTCTCATACCGGGGATTAATCAAGGCATTTAAAAGGCATTTCCATCGCTCGGCTGAGCTGCACGCTTGACCTCATGGATCATCGTCCGTTCACTGAGACGTGGATGCAGCAGAAAGTGCAGCCCCTACAAAAAAGTAAGTGAAGAAAAAGTCTGATCCATGGACGGTGTCCTTACAGTCCTTGCAAACGGGGACGTACGCTTTCAGGGGTGTGAGCCCACATCTGAGCGCTCATGCATGTGACTTAAGACCTATTTGACAGATCTTTCCACAAGGCTTTAAAGTGGAACTCCACTACCAGTTGTATTCATCAAGATGTGTCATGGGGACCCCAGAGGCATATTTCTAGAGTCTGAAAAAAAAAAAAAAACCCTGATGATGTCATCAGGGTTATTTGAGCTTTTTTATGTCGTTAATGGCAAAAAGACAACATGAGCTATGACAGCATAAACCCCTAGGCCACCAGGGCACCCAAGGCCACAAATTCTTAGTGGAAAGACTGACAGAAACGGGCAATTACCAGTCGGGAAGGGTCTAACGCAGAGATGCTATCAGGTTGAATTATAGGAAGTGTAGGATCCAGTGGTTAAGGAGCTTGACCCACACTAAAAACTAGGGGGTCTAAGCTTCTGTTGCAACAAATTAGCTAATCATTTTCTGTCTGTACAGTCTGTTTATTGAAAGTCCTCCATCCTCATGGAAATCATAATTCTACATAAATAAACGTCTGAATGTTAGATATTAACTCAGTTATTAACTCTTCAGAAAAATGTTGAGGTGCAGCTTTGCAGTGCCTGTCTTGGTATCACTTTACAGTAGGGATACATCGAAAAAGAAACATTAGTTAATGCAGCGTTAAACGTTAGCTAACAGTTAATGCGGATTAGCATGGCTACATATCATCATCATTGTAAGAACGTTAATTAACACTTAATGTTAACAAGAGACATTTGTTAACAGTTACTTAATGCTTATCATTGTTTTAATTAAAATGTTAGTTAATGCTCACTAAAGTATTTAAATCCACCTAAAAAGCAATGGTGAATGTTATGATTATTGCTGTTATTAGTTTTAATGGCTTCTGACAGTATTTTTCTGATATATTGATAAAAGATATGTCTAAAATTCTGGTAAAACATTAGACCTAAATAGGACAGCACAATGAAACAAGAGTTTTGAATCTGAAAATGTTTAGTGCGTTTCTGATTAGATAACGCCTCATTTGTGTATTTAAAGATTTAACAGTTCAGAAAAATTGTAATTCAAAAAGAAATGTTGCCTCGATGCAAGTCATTAATTGTGGAGGTTTCATGGCCATATCCGTTTGTTAATAAAAAAAAAAAATAGCCTATTCACCCACCGTGTTTCCCCTTGACTGTGACACTGCCTTTACAAATTGTTTTTTATCTCATTACAAGAAGACTCCGGGACTCAATTTCCTGTTAAATTTAGAGTCTTAACCTATGAAATAACTAAAGGTTGCTTGCTCTGTGTTGCTCGTGGTTGGTGCAGGCCAGTCAGCTGCTGCCTTCATATTTTTGCCCAAATGATTTGGACCTGAAGAAATGAGTGAAGAGAGCTTTGATAGACCCTAACTTTAAAAAGAAAAAAAAAACAAAAAAAAAAAAAAATGTACAAAACACCCCACTAAAAAGTTAAAAGATCCAGGTCTGGGGACACGGGCGGAAGAAGGCAGTCGGCTGAAGTCCCCCAAAGACTGGAGCGGACTACATCCCCATGCTGGCTTAAATAAAGGTCACCATAGCTGTCTGACACAAGAGGAAGCGGGGAGAGGCACAAGGACAGCCCGATAAGGGGAGAGCGACGAGCTCTCTAAAGGAAGCTAAAGGTCACATTTGTGCTGTTGAGGACTTGGCGGGGTCACCACGGTGGCGTCCTCATGGGACCTCAGCTGAGTCCAGCTCCCTGTTTGCCAAGGGAATGTACTGAAGTTTGGTTTGTACAGAGAGGAAAAGATGAGTATTGATTTGCTGAGTACAGCTGAGTGAAGTGGAATTGTTTGTTTGTATGTGGGTGTATGTTTGTGTGCACTGAGTTTATGCTACGTCTTCTTCATCTCGAGCCTCTGTTATCGCTCGCGCGCTAATATCCGCTGCTCGCTCTCAGTCTTCTTCCTCACCAGCACCCCCCCCTTCCTTCGCCTCAGATTCATTTTTCCTTTGCATCGTTCTCGCTGTCTTTCCCTCCATCTACCTCTCCTGCTGCTCCAGTAATCTATCCGACGCCGTGGTGAGCCGCTAGATGAGGATGAATTAATCATGTTTTCCAAAATGACTCATCTGCATGGAAACATGAAGCCGGCAAAGGTCAGGCTTCACTGCCGAGTTTCGGTGACCTCTACAAAATGGCTGCACCGATCATAATCCATTACGAATGGCCCTGATTGGGTGGTGTGTGTGTGTGTGTGTGTGTGTGTGTGTGTGTGTGTGTGAGTGGCTTTCACTTAATCGCCCCATATTTTGTCAGAAACACTCAGTTGCATCCAAGGTGGTCACTGACATATCTGCTCCCTCTCACATGTATCGATGGAGTTCAATGTTCCATTCGCACAAAGAACCAAACATTTGACAAACAATCCATGGAGAAAATTTCCAAGAGAGCCTTTTTTTTTTTTTGTAAGGGATAATAAACAAAGATTTCTCTGCTAGTAAACAGGTCTTCACATCCGCAGAGAGTTGCCCTGCTATGCAACGGTCTTCTGCAGAAGGGCCTAATTGCTTGGTCCGCCATTTGCTTGGGGGACAAGACGGTGGCATGAAATATTAACAGAAACTCTTGGGATACAAGCGAGGAGCCCATGACAGTTGGAGAGATTTATAATTAAGCAGGCGAGGATTAAAGACATAGACACACTCTCATCTCCCTCCCTCGACCTCCCTTTTCCCCTCTAAGACAGATACAAGCCGGCGCGCGCCTGCACAAGCACACAAGCACACAAGCATTAAGATTAATACACAGCTGGCCGGGCTGACAAAGCCAAACTGTAGAGTCAAGAGTCATTAACGCCTTCACGCATCCGAGAGTGCGCCACGAGCATAGAGCCCCCATGCCTGGAGAGACGCAGCGAAGGCCAAGGGTCATAAACTCACAGAATGTCGTCTTCACAGACAGTTAAATTTGTCCCGCTGTCCTTCATGCTCATTGGGCTGATTCAGGCAGCGAGTGCTGTGGCAGAGCTCACTTCACCTTTCCGTTTTTTTTTTTTTTTTTTTCCCCTCAGAGAAACGAGCCATGCAATCCAAGCAGTTTATTCAAGTTCAGAAGATTACCGTCGCACCGAAATGATGTACGACTTCTGACACATTCTTCATGGTATTATGGAGTTCTCTGACAGAGAGCAGTTTTTCCCCCTGAGGTGCATGGTAGATGGTGCAAGTGACACGTTCGCCCAGACCTGGCTCACACGAAACAATGCAAAGGCGTTCGGGTGGATTAACATCGCGGAAGTCCGGGGGAACTGTCTGTTACAGAAACTGCACCGATCAGGGAACTTTTGTGATGTTGCACCAAGAGTCTTACACTGCAGGATATATGATCAGTACGCCACATTCAAACATGGTTTCAACCAATCAATATCTGATGGCTTTTTTTTTTTTTTCTTTTACTGCCTTCTGTGGCACATTTTCTGATGCTGGCCCACCAGAACACAGACCACTCCTCTGTGACGTGATTGACAGGATAATTCCACCTTGATCACACATACTGTATCTATGCACACTCACACATGTTCTACCAACTGGAGAGGAAAAAGACAGAGCCCACTTATTCCTTTGGGTAACAGCGTGGTCATGTGATGGAATTCAGGTTCAGGTTCATGAACTAACAGTGACGTGGGTTACCGCTGACTCTGAGTCTTTATTCCTCCAGAAGGTCCAGACTCTGCCCTCCAAAGCTGGCCAGCTCAGTGGCAATGCCCCAATTCATGTATCTATGAATGAGTGTTGTAAAGTGCTTTGAGTGGTCCGAATAATAGAAAAAGCTCTAATGTAACTGTAAGCCAATTCAACAGCGATGGCAGACACAACCCAAGTGCACCTAATAAGCACAAAAGACAGCACGAATAGAGAGATCTCAGAAGCGGTTAGAACGAAACAAGACATCTGCGACTTCATCACATTCGGTTTAAGTCAGCTTCTAAAACCACAATGTCAAAAATACCAAACTCACACCACCAAAATTGAATCCACCGTGCCGCGGCCTGTCAGATTTTGTGCAAAGCCAAGCTCTTGAGTTCTTTTCCTTCGAGTCAACAAACAGTAAAAGACGTAATTTTCCCATTGTGAAGGTGAAATGGGATTCAAAAAGTCTATTGCTGCAGCTATATAAACGTATCCCCCTAAGCGGTTTTAACACATTGCTCAATTTCATTTCATAAACCAAAGACAACAGACTGCAGATGTACAAATTATGCAGTCCTTGTGTCACATTCCATTCAGCGTTTGATGCGAGTTCAGGCGACAGGCTCTGCCACATCCCTCCCTCCGCTCTCAGCCGGAGCAGCTATTATATCACTTTTGGGTTTTCTTTTCTCGGTGTAAGTACAGATCGTGCCTTTAAGCTCTCCTGCCAACAGGCTCGCTCGGTTTCACAGAGTTCCCAGCATTCTGAGAGAGAAATATAACTGGTGGAAAGGAAAAACAAAAAAAACAAACAAAAAAAAAAAAGGTGCATTACGCTGAAACTTGGGCCTGCGGGGCACAGAGCTGTGAAACACAACACATTAGCTTGTCAAAGTGGATGAAGTCATTTGTTTTCTTTTTTTTATTTTTTTTTATTACCGGATTGAAAGGCATCGTCGTGATGTTGCGCTGCGCCCCGGCTCGCACACGTGTGGCTCTCCGCGAGTCTGTGCTGGTGCATGTGCAGTCGTGTTTGTAGTACGTCTTGTTTAGTGCAGGGGGCTCATGTGGCGTCTGCACACGTCTCAGTCTCCCTTTGCCTCCACACATCGTTTCCATGTGTGTGCACGATTGATAGCATACTTAGGATACATAAAAACAGAAAGGGGAGAAGGGGGGCGGCGCATTTTGACCCATTATGCAAGTGTAATGAAACTCTGTCTCCACAGGCTCTGCATATAGTTTGCTCTGACTTCTCGAGGAAGGGAAAAAAGAAAAAAAAAATGTAAGCGCAGCAAAAATGAGCCTATGCATACTGACGAGAACTCAGCAATATCTCCAAGTATCTCTAGCAATTTTTTTTTTCACCCCTCAAAACCACACACATGCACTCACTCGCACAGCCCTGGTTACGATTCAACTTGAGACCGAAGATTAAAAAAAAAAAAAAAGCCAATAATATTCAGCTTTTGACTGGAATTTAGTAGCACATGCGGAGAAATCGTTTTTGCTTTTCCAAAATTTATAGAAAGCAAAACTCTGACGCTTGATGTCTCGACCCTCCTGAAGGGCTTTTTATTGACGCGAGGCACGCCTGTTGCAACTTTTAGACTTAATGAGACTATAATGAAGGTTCATCTGTGTAGTGTCTAATGGAGCACACCCTGGTTAAAACGTTGGCGAATAATGTTTTCTGCAAACTATTGATACATTCACATTTTTATTTGTCAAAGGCTACATGCACATAATGGTGTTTGTACAAAACGCTTAATACATGTTTACGGTGGTGATGGAGCTGGGATCTTTTGCCGTGAGGTTGTATGAGGTGCATATCTGTAGTCGGTGTGTTTGCTGCAGCCACCTAAAAAAAGAATGTGTATCTGTTTAAGTGTATGCCATATTTTGAACATTTTCAGTGCTTTGCATTGCTGTCAAGCAGCTGACGAACAGCTGACCTGCTGCGTAATACTTGTAATGCTTGCATGTACTAATACTGACATTGTATGGTTGAGTGAATGCAGTTCCAAAGGAAAGGGCTGTCTGATGGCATGTAAAGCGCCAAAAATGCTCTTTTAGCCAGCAAAAATACATCTTGCTGTCGGTCCCTGTTCCCTGTCGTTCCTACCGCTGCTTCTCCACACAGTGGGAGAGCTGACAGTCATCTACTGCAGGTAACACACTGACTAAAGATAAATATCTCATACGACCCCAGATCAAAATACCTGAAGTATCATTTTAAGAAAAAAAATGAGCAGTTGCTACATTAACAAATGTAAAGTTCCAATATGGTGGTCGGAGAAAAAAAAAACATATTTTGCAAACATTTATTCCAGCAATTTGGATGCACACACATATAAAAAGAGAAATGCGTGTCAAAAAGGGACACACGGACATTCCACAGGAACTCCACTCAAGTGACAGAGCATGTGCAGAGGACACACACTTACACACACACACACACACACACACACACATACACACAATCCAATGCACCGGTGCACAGTTTTTCATGTCAGATGCCAAAGCAATCATACTCCGTGCCAAAGAGCCCCAGCCATATGATTTCAGAGCTGTCAGGTGTGTGTGTGTGTATGTGTGTGCACGTGTGCACGCATGAGTGTGTCTGCGCGAGGAAGGAAAAAGGGGGAAGAGTGAGTGTGCTCAGTCACTGAATAGAGTTCAAACACTTAGTCATGTAAGTGGACCTCCTGCTGAGATGAGCCGCTGTGCTTTTGTCATATGTAACATACAGTACATGTCATGTATGTAGTATTCTGTGTGTGTGTGTGTTTGTGTGTGTGTGTGTGTGTGTGTGTGTGTGTGTGTGTGTGTGTGAGTGGGGGGGAATAAACATGTCCTCAAAAGTAGGTCATAGGTTAGGCTACTGTTATATGTATGTATAGACAGAAATACATATTATATGTAAATGGAATATATATATATATATATATATATATATATATATATATATATATATATATATATATATATATATATATATACACATAGTTGATACTACATAGTTCTACTGTGATTATTTTTTATAATTATGGTATTGCATTCGTATTATATCATTATATTGTTAATGATAATTTAGTTGATATGTTGGAAAATCATTTAAAATAGGTCAAAATAGGTAAGGCCATGAGAACCTCCCAAACCCCATTTACACCTGATATGGATATGTGATTTGCATCCGCACAGTTTATCCAGATAATAAAGACATCCAAGCCTCCCTTTCTCATTCACACTGGCCATTTTTCCAACACATTTCCATTATGTAGCTGAAGATTGGACCTCTCTGCAGAGCAAGAAAAACCTCTGAAGTGGCTGCAAATCAGCACCAGAGTCCCTGTTTGTTGATTTGTTGAGTAAGGGGAAACTTTATAGGCTTTATCATCTTCATTATGTGTCTCCTCTTATAAAGAAAAATCAGCAAATGTAATTTACTGAGTTTTTTTTTGTTTTGTTTTGTGTTGTTTTGTTTTCCATTTTGTGCCAGTTTGTCTTGGTGTGTTGCAGTAGGCATATAATACACCTGTAATCAGTAACTGGAGAGTCGTGGTTTTGGTGAGTTATCGCCTATTTTATTTCTTTTGTTATATCGTCCTCTGTCTTGATACTTTCTACCTCCTCGTCACCTGTGTTCCCGGTGTTCTCCTCCCCAGCCTGTTAGCGCTGCCAGTTTTCAGTTTGTGTTTAAGCCTTTGTTGTTCCCCCAGTTTTTTGCCACCTACGTTTCTACTGTTCCTGGTCCTCACATGTTCTGGTGGTTTTCTGGTATGTCCTCACTGGATTTTGGGACATCAGCTCATTAAAGTGTTCCTTTCTGTTCTTTACCTCCCTTCCTCTGTATGCGTCTTGCATTTGGGTCCTTTTTAAAGTATAATCTGTGACATAGAGGTGTGCCAAATTTTAACAACGTATAGCTAAAAAAAAAACCCAAATAACTGCATTATTTTTTACATTGCGCACAGATGCCAGCAAATTGTACAGATTGGGATTAAGACTAAAATCCGGACACAGTGCGAGCCAGACCTACTCTAGATGCCTGTATTCAGTTCAACCAACTGGATATGTTTCTGCTATCAGGCTTCACTAACGCTGGCAATCGTAATCATGCTAAGCAGCCCCACAAAGCTGAGTATCAACCCGATATATCAACCCAGGTTTTCCCACATCGAGCCATGAGCACGTGAACATAAAAGGGGGGCATGACCAACCGCAAACATGGATAAGTCTGCTGGCAGCAGAGCTGAATAAATTTGACAAACTATCGGACACATAGAAGAAGTGGTTAAGCACATAATCCAGGCTAAAAGCAGCAAACAACGTCAATGGCATGGCTTACAATGTCAAATCATTAGAAGAGCAGCAGATCTGACCATATTTACATTTGTGCGTCCTGTTGAATTATTGTGTTGGCTAGACCCATTTGTACGAATCTGGCAGTTTAAGCCCTTATTCTTTCATCGGCGCCCCCTGCGGTGTCAAAACAACGTGGGCGCAAATAAAACTGAGGCACATGAGGCAAACACTCCATCACCTGGGCTATGCGGAGGCGTCTCTCCTACACAGGAGTACACCTCGCTGATCTGTTACCTCCAGCACAACCTGCTTTGGAGCAGGTTAGGTGTGTGGCGCTACAAACCCGAAGTCGCCTCGCCAGCGACAGATCCTGCTCCTTAGCACAGGCTGATCACGTTCTGAACACATTTACGCCTCGCGTTAACATGTGTCTTTCCTTATCTGGATAATGTGTCTCGATGGAGATCACAGTTTAGCACCAGGTGTAGACCGCGAGCGAGACACAGCACTTCCCCCAGCCATAATCACCCTAAATGAATTGAATTACTGTGCAACGGGGTTCGGAATCTCAGCGCACATCAGAATGTTCTGATCAGTTTGGAAAGCAGGCTTTTGCATTCCAGGAGAAGCAGAGAATGTTAGACATTTTAAGCACAAAAACCCAAATATGTCAATTCAAGAAAAACCGGCACCACTTACTGGCTTCAAATGCCGCGCATGCTTCGGTCGAAAGTTTAACCGCGACACGCGCTATCTGATGTTTTAACCCCCGCGGAGTTCAGAAAGCGGGCTTGATAATAATGGGAGCGGCAGGCGGTGAAATAAACAGGTGAAGAAACAATGAAAGTGATTGAAATCGACACCTCTGTAATTCTCTATCAGTCCAAACAGTGCAAACGCGTTTGCAGATTATGCAGAGCCCTCCATCAAAATTCCCCTCCGAAGTAAAAATTTTAATGAGCGAGTTCTCCCACAGTTGGAAAGCAAACAAAATCAGCGTCTGGGTCCAGCACCTATAGGGGTTCACTTTGTGCCGATGTGACTCGCATATTCCGTCTCCGTCTCTGTGTGGGTGTTCCCGCCCAAACCTTGCATTCGTATGCAGCCTATGTTCCACCCTCGGCAAAACTTTCCCAAAAGTTCTGACCCACTTTGTGCCTGCTCTTTGCATATTGGTAAACATATTTATGAACATGTAACTTCTGTATAATCAGCTTCCTGAGTTTTACCCTCTTAAGGTCATTTGCCTCGCCGACTGTCTTATCTCTATCTTTTAGAACAAAGGGGGGATGAGAGAGGCTGATTAGGGCCTTCAGTTGTGTGTGTGTGTGCGCGTTGTTTGTGTGTGGGTATTTTCTTTGCATGGGTATAAGCCTTCAAAACTTTGTGCGTCTCCGGCTGTGTGCGTGCATACTCTCGTGTGTGTGTCTGTGTGTTCTCTCTCGTGGACCTCTGGGCCTTGAGTGTGTGTCAGCCTTGGACCAGAAACATGAAATTTGCATTCTTTAATTAACATCCAAGCATTCACTGGTGGTTGTAATTCCAAACTTGGGCTGCCGCTAGCTTTGGAATCACAAAGACAAACAACCCTGGAGGGGATTTTCCGTTTTTCACCCCCCCCCTTTTTTTTCTTTATTTTTTTATTTTCAGTCAGCTAATGAAAAAGCTGTGCATATAACTGGACTTGATTGGGTGACATTTGAGTGAGAGTTAGAAGTATTTCTGTAAATACACAAGTCCCCATGGATGGATCGCCTTCAGGATTTTTATTTTTGTTATTTTTTTTTTTCTGCTGTAAGATAAAAGGGCTCTTGTACTTAATGCGGAAAAAGAAGGGTGAAGTTTTCCTCTGCGGAGACGTGGGCGGGAATGTGAGGTGGCATGCAGTGTCAAGTTTAGTGAGGATGGTGGAAATATATGGCTATAATGTGTGGTTTCACTTTCTAATGATAACATTTACATATCATTTGTTCCTGTTCCTGTTAAAAAAAACAAACAAACAAACAAAAAAACATTGCCAACATGCCTTACAGTTAGATTTTTCCTATACATGTTTGTGCTAACTGCAGCTGGTTGTCTTCAATCCAATTTCAAGCCAAATATAATGGGCTGCAAGATGCTGTTGGTCCTATTGTTGGTTGATTGATTTTCTATTGCACCCTTGAACTTGTGAAATATTCCAATCACCATATACGTTTTTGCAAAACCACAGATATGTCAAAATATGTTCCGACATTTCTGTTACCAACCAAACAACCAACCAATCGATAAGGCAGACAACGGGCCAACCAACCAACCAACTAAATGGACAACCAACCAACCAAACTGAAAACCAGCCAACAAACCAACCAACCAACCAACTAAATGGACAACCAACCAACCAAACTGAAAACCAACCACCAAACCAACCAACCAAAAACACAACAAAACCAGCTGCAGATGTCCCAGGTTCCTGTCAAAATTATCCAGTTTTTCGGGACCTTTCTAGCCTTGAAATTGTCCCAATGTATCCCTAAAATTATGTTGTGGTTTCAAGCTTACACTGTCATAGTCCTAAGATTTATTTTAGTTGATTTGATTTTTTATGTTGAATATTTTTCATCACATATCCACTTCCAGCCTTTTCCTTAGAGCACCTACCTTTCCAGTTATTCATCAGCCATTGTGTTTTTTAAATCTGTGTTTCTCCTTCTCTCTTCGGTGGTTTGTTGGTTTTCATCCTGTGTCTCCTGAGGTCCTGCTTCTGTTCCCCAGTCCTTGTGTGTTCCCCGCGGTCCAGATTTGTTCCCCCTGGCTTCAAAGTTTGCCCTCCATATTAGCATTACTGGTTATTTTTTTCGGGATTCTCCGTGTTGCCGGTATGTTCCATGCATTTTTTATTTTTTAGACTTCAGTTTTCCATTATTAAAGCCTTCTTTTCTGAGTTGCTCCCGGTTGTACCAGCCAGCATCCATGTCTGAATTTGGGGTCCTTATTTTGAGAAACTTTGTGCAGAAACTCATTCTCAGGGGCTTGGCAGCTTTCTCACCTTTAACTCCACTGACATCCCCTCCCGATATAAAAGTCATAAATGTAATATGAACATGATATGACACATTTTGTAAGAAAAGGCCATTGTGGTACATATATGACACATATTTGACAAAACCTTAAATGCCAACATTTTATCCTTGTGAATGAATGTGTAAAAACCTAGATCAGATCTATGTTTTATACTTACAAAAAGTTGCCAGATAAGAGTCTGCACCCATCCATTTCTGAGGAAAATGTTTCAAACAGCATTTCATTAAAAAGGAGAGCCAGCATTTAGCCCTGCAGCATCTTTATGCTGGGGATGTAACCGAGCAGATGTAAGTGGCACCTGAATTTCTGCGGTAATAACTGTTCTTCTTGTTTATGTTTTTAAAACATATTTGCCTCAAACACAAACTACTTCTCCTCAGAGTTATAACGCTTATCTCAAACAGACTTCACACGAGCACTGCTGGGATGTTTGGATTTTGTAGCGCCGATACCTTTCGAAGAATCATTTGCGCACTTGGAATCACATAAAAATCCATATATAAACTCAGATGTTGTGAGGTATCTAATTAGCAGCTGGTACGACACGACCATGTGAAATATGGTCCCAATCCAGGAAAGTGTTTAAGCAGACCATTATGATGTTGACCTTTCGTTCATGAAACATCATCAATTTATCAAATTAGAAATGTGTGTGAAATTCTGTCATAATTATAGTATCTTGAATTATGACCTAATATGTGTTGACCTTTTACTTCAGACTACCACGATTTAATCAGTTCATCCTCAAGTCCAATTGGACATTTGTGGCAAATTTAAAGAAATTCCAGAGAGAGTCTCTGCAAGATCACATTCAGGAGCATGGGATGCAATCTGAAAGCATAATGCCTTCCGGCCACAGAAGCAGTCAGTGGAGTGCATTAAATCTTGGAGGTGGAGTTGTCTCGTGGGTAATCAAGAGAGGGTCCATCCTCAGTACCTTCTTTTTAGTGCATCATCCATTTGTGCACGAATTGCTGTGCAACATACATGAAAGTGTGACTGATGTTGCGCTGGAGTTATTTTCACGGTCGGTGTGAATCTTTTTAACTTTGAAGATCTTTTACAAGAACAACAAAGCACAATAGGTCTCTCAGATTTTTAAACAGATTACATTTGAGTTAAAACACAGACTGATTCAAGCTCAGAATGTCTTGTCATGTGCAGTTCAGCCAGCCAGTGCATATTCCTCTGGAAGCTTATTGTAACGATTTGTCTTCTGGGGTACAGCCACCAGGCAGAATCAGCTCCGCATTTGCCCAACAGCAGCAATCGGTACATTGAGACATAATCTAATCTGCAACACGTTCACACTGGGTTACAATTTGTTTAAACAAATAACTTCCAGCGCAAGATTCATTTGCATTAGTTTTAAATCTAAACGGTCATATGGGAATGCAACCGGAGCTTTCGCAGCAGCAGTGAGAACTGCTAAATGCAGCTTTTGTTGTATCTTGGATGGTTCAGTCATCTTTCATTTTTGATTCAGATTATTGTAATTTTTCTTACCGTGTTTTTTTTGAGTGATGTCACAAAACGGTTTAGCCTACATGGTTTCCTTTAAAGCGATATGAGCAGGAAGAAGGAAAAGACTCTCTCTCTTAACTTAATCACTGACAGATTGAATGTCTGATGGACTGTGTGCGCTCAAGTGATTCTGGGCTGAAAATATATATCCGCACAAACAGTTCCTGCTGCAGATGATGCGATTGAAATTTTTCAGAGGCAACTTCATTTCTTTGACTTTTCCTATAATTTTTGACATCCGTCTCCTGATTCTCATCAATATATTAACATGTTTTTGAGAAAAACCCACGAGGCCATGAACCCAGACGCTGCAGCTTCCTTTAAACAAACATCACACGGCGCAGCATGCTGGGGGTCAACGCATCACACACTGATCGTGTAGTCGAAGCGTCCCTGGGCCGAAGATTGGCATTTGGTATCTTTTAAAGTAAACAAAGGAAAAGAAAAGATCAGAAAGGCAAAATCGTCACAGGCGCTCCTTATTCCTGACCTGGGACCTGAGCTGGGCAGGGTCAAAATTACACAGTGTTTGGTTCAATCCAACTTGTACCCAACTAGAATGCATATAAAGAGAAAAAAGTATATTACACTTCAAAGTATCTAAGGCAAACATAGCTAATCATACACACATACACACCACCCTCGCGAGCCAGCAAGAGCTAGAATTATTGCATTTTGGAGATAATTATCATGTCGGACTCACAGTATTCAATGTATTTCATTTTATAGAACAAGTACTTACGCCAACAAATGTCCCCTACATTTTTGTTTTTTCAGGGTGTATAACATCAATGCTTGATGCTCACACCCACAGTCGAAGTTGATGGATGGTGTTTACCAGATGTCGAAAATTTGATGCGACGATGCCGACCGCATTATCATCGCCATCTATGTTGCTGCTGTAATGGCAAACCTTGATGCGCGGAAGGTTATATTCTAAGATGAGCTAATCTAATAAATAACTGGACTTAGTTGTGCATCATACAATGGTTAGTAATGAGCGTCGAAGCACCGTAATTACAGCATAATGGACTGGAAAGAAGTCACATGAGATGTAGAATCTCAGAAATTAACCAAACTGAGTCTTTAGACTAAAACCAACGTCTTGCATGAGAGAAATTATTGCACATTATGGCAATTTTTTTTCATAATTAATGGTATATCATGCAGCAGGCACAGTTATCCTATAAATACAACAATTGTAGTTCCTACAAATGTAGTCCGGCAGTGCACAGTCACGTGTCGCTTCAGATGGAGGCCTGAAGGGAGTCGGTGGACTTTGATCAGCCAGATACTTTCAAAACTCAGCTTGCCCTCACTGATTTCTCCAGTCTTACCAACCTTTAGCATCTTTAAAGCTAAGTAGGCGATGGAGGAATGATGAAACTCAGCCCTGGGTTTGTTTTTTTTACTGGTGGATGTTTGGTGCCAATGCAAATACAGACTGGTTGTTCCCTAATTTGTTTTTCCTAATTGTTCCCATCTGACCTACATGGTTACATAAAAAAAGGGCTTAAGCTGGTGGATAAATATTTGAAAAGACCTCAGAATGCTGACAATACAATGTTCTTCCTGACCCTACAGTGTGCTGCAAAAAACAACCATAATGATGAAAGAAGCAAACGAGCCTGGGTGCACTGATGTCGTCTGCAGCCCCTAAAGCCTCAAAATGTAATTTTCCGCAGGGATCATACTGGGATCCACTGCTGTTGGTCTTTTTCTGGCTGACATCACTGATGTGTCCACTTCCACTTGATGATCACAAAGGGACTTGTTTTTCTTTTCTTTTTTTTTCTTTTTTTCCCCGTGCGCAGACACAACATCAGATAGCGAAAGAGCTGAGGGAGAATGATGTCAGAGTCGTGCAACGTGTGATGCGTTACCAAAATACGTTGGACGGGCAACATCAGTCGCATCTGTGCACGTGTGCAACACGGAGGGAGGATTCTTCAAACGCCAGAGAAAATCAAAAGCTTCTCTCCACACACACGCGCACACACGCACACACACACGTACTGTAAAGTGCAGCTCAACGCTCAGTTTATCCGCCAGACTGAACCAAAGAATCCAGAAGTGAAACCGAGGCGGCGTGAAAAGGAAGTTGGGTAAAAAGCGAAGATAAACAGGAACAAAATGTGTGTTTGTGAGTGCGTTGCATGTGTTATGACAAAGTGGGGTTCGAGAGGGAGATGAAGGAGGGCAGAATCAGCCTCGGCACGGAGTGATGCACCGCTAATGATGTAATATGTTCTTGCTGCTGCTGGTGAAGGAGGGAGGAAACTGGCTCTGGCTGTGGGCTACAACAAGCAGCCTGTTGTTCCTTCTGTCTCACTCACTATCCCCCCAACACCCCACTTTGGTATTTCCAGTTTGCGATTTCTTTGACTTTCTGACTCAAATCTGATCTCTTTCTCACCATCGCCTATGTCGGGATGTTTTATCTCCCACAGCCTTTTTTCACATCTCTGCATTCCTCAGTTTGTCTGCCTTCTGTTTAAGCATTCATATGTTCATGTGTGTGTGTGTGTGTGTGTGTGCAGGACAAATCGAAGCAGCATGTGGATCGCGGTTACATAATTATGCGTTAATCAACAACCCGTACCCGGCCCGATCCCACATCATACATCATATTAGCGCAGAGGGGTCCGATACAGAGGTAAATCCAAGCCGAATAATACAGTTATTGCTGAATGGCAGCAGAATAAGTCTTTAGCCTAGTGTTTGGCTGAAAGGACACGGACACCCTCCTGACAGCCGTCGACCGCGAAGTGACCCGTGATTTATTTTTCTTGCAAGATGACCCAAACCTGCTGGATCCAAGGGGTCAGCTGGTGGGTATCAGTATAACTTACAGTGTCATATGTGCATGTACTCGTGTCGTATTAAAATTCAAATTTTGGCATTTGATTTTTCCTTCCCATTTCACTTCTGAGTCTCAGTCTCTTCATAACAGCATATAGGAGCCTGCACATACGGCATATTTCACTTTCCCTTTTATTTGATTTAATTCAGCCATTCTAATTTAACTGAATATTCTACTTGAATCAATCTATTTGTTCTGTACATATTCTCAACCTCCTGGGTGCTAATTTTCTAAATGTCTTTAAAATCACCACTCGAAACTCAGTCAAATTAAATATTGATGTGAATTTGTTTTTTTTGTTTTTTTTATATACGTTTTGTACAGAATTTCCACAGGGTTTGTGCTTAAGCCTAATGTTTCACACTTCTTTGACTAGATATATCAGAAATATTATTTTCATCTCTCATCCTTATTTCTTTTTTTTCCCTCCTTTTTTTTCTTTAGTGGCTGCAAACGTGTCCATGTCATCATTTGAAATGTAATCAATAATTGGAGACATCTGACATTGGCAGAGTTCCATCAGTAACTTCCAGTCGTCACATGTCAAATGTGACCTGTCACTCCCCCCCCCCCTCCAGTCGCACTGTGACACCAAGGGAGGATGTTTTCCTGTGTTATCTCCGTCTAACACCCATGAGGGGATCTGATTGGCTATTTGGTCGCCGGCCGGTGATTGGTGACATCGCCATTCGTGTGTCTGTCTGGATTACGGGTCTCTTCAAAGTGTGTGGAGGACAAAGGAAGGTGTGGGCTTGACATCTTCACTGCTATTCTCTTACGCAACTTATTACCAGCTGTGTAAGATAGCAGAGGAAGACAGAATGAGATAAGAACAGAACAACAACTACTGTATAAAATACAGACAGAGCTTCCGTGACTGAAAAGTGAAGCCAACAAGGGAATGACCCTAGTTCTCCATTGATTTATTACCTCAGTAAACAGTTTACCAGCAAGTTTACAATCTCAGTCACTAATTTAGAGTCTTATTCAATACATGGTGGTGTTCATTTTGTAAATCATGATCCCATTTAGATTAAAATAGATGATAAAAGTCTATCGCTTTAGGGCATTGCTGTCTTTTGATTCACAAGTCACTACCTCAGTTAGATCTAATGACAGCAGTAATGACAAACTTGCGGCTTCAAAACATTGGTCCACAAACCAATGACGGTGATGTCACAATGGGGTTATTCTTGATAACTGCAAGCCATAAACACTCAACTGTTTAAGGTTTTGTTAAACAAAATTCTGAACTGTACCCCCGTGAATACAACCAGTAGAATTTGAGTTTTCATTGGGTTGTGTATGTATTACATAGCTCCCTAATGCCTATGTAATGATGCACTTGTAAGTACTTCTGTACTCAGTCTCATTCATGCACTAAAATACCACATGATGAGGGACAACTGGCTACTGGATCTCTGAATGAAAGCTATCATTTTGTCAAATAATCAGTATTCGCCGCGAGAAGAAAAAAAATGAGCAAGAAAATGTCATGCTCAGGGAAGGGAGAAATGGATAGAGGGAGCAGAGGATTCGCTGGAAGTTCTGGCTGGGAATCTGGAGATAAAGCTTTTTCGATCTTTGGGATTTGGCCCTTTAGAGCTGTTGAGTTGGGTGCCATGTAGGGGGCAGATTAAGAGGAGGGTCTTACTCAGAAGGCCTGCTTGCTCAAACATGTCTGTTGTTTGACTGGGCTCAGCGCTGGTGGTCTCTGAAATCCACGGCAAGCTTTCAGATCTGATGTCTTTTTCATAGGCAAATGGCTTTGAGCTGATTAGGGAGTTCAGATGAAGGGCATGTAGGTTCATGCATGATAATGAATGCTATGGAACACTTGTATTCTAAGCAGCTGAGGCCATCACCAATAGTGTGTTCATCCGTGTAGATGTACTCAAATATTTGCAAGGAGAATATTTAATATTTTGCATCTGAAACATGATTTTCAACCCTGAAAGAAACAACAGCTCGGTATTTCTTTGAGGACACGGGAGGGTAAAACTGTACTTGTGACAGACTTGCCTGTCCCCGCCTTTTACACAATTACTGCTCCATTTTCCAGCCGTTGCTAGGATACCCAAATCCAATAGTTTTTTGAGGTCAACTCCCGCATGTCTCATCCAGAAACAAACGGGACGAGTGCGAGTAAATCAAAAATCTATCCCTAAATCCTCTATGACATCGTATCCCCAACTATCCGTTAATCCCTGGTTGTCACAGTCGAGGTAGATCAAAGTAAATAGGAGGCAATTGCCATGATGAAGTTTTGCCAGGAGCAGGCGTGTGAACAGTGAGGGTCCACTGGTGCTCCTCTTATCTGCCCGACTGCCCTTCAGCGCAGAAAGCATCCTTTTTGGGGTATAATCATGATTATGTTTGAAAACTGACTTTTAAAAACATATCAGAACCCCTCAGGCCTTTTTCATCCACAAAAAAAAAAAAAAAAAAAAGTCCTGCCAACTGGGGACTGCTTTTGAAACTCAAACCTCGGTTTTCATTCCCGGGCCAAAGTAGTTCTGGCATCCCAAAACAGTATTTGTTGAGGCTAGTATGCTATCCTTTATTTCAGATTTGCACATAAGCATCTTGCAGTCTTGTCCAATGCAAAAGATTACATTTGAAACCATACTGTTGTTCTTTGATCCATTATGGTCAAATCTGCTTTTCCAAGAACCTACTGGTCAAAATCCACTGGCGCGTTAAGAAGGAACTACATCAATTTTATGCTTAAAAGTTTGTTTACAGGCAACTTGTATCAAACCTTTGTACCTCTAGAGGGACCTGTGCAAAATCTACTAAAGTTAGCCTCAAATGACAGAACTTGCTTGAGGCTAGCAGCTCAGCTACATTAGCTGCTACTTACACGACACATCCAAATCAACTGATCTATTGTCCCTTTGTATGTGTTAGTCCTGAAGAATCATAATGTTGTACCAGGACCTTCGTTGTAACTGACCAGCAAGATTTTTGCAATGGAGAAGAAGAACCATGATCTTTTTGTACGTACTTAAGTTGCCTCAACCCAACCACCCGACTGAACAGACAATGTTTTGGGTCCTCTGGTGTAGCTAGCCAATAGCCGGATGACAGATAAAGTTTCAAGATTAATTTTGTTAATTTAGGTTGTAATTCCCAATTCTACATACACACAGATAAGATAATGCATACACAGGGGGCGCAACGTGTGATGATACCAAGATGGTGCCAGGATGATGGCAACTCTTCCTTCTCTGTGTGCCTGTAATTATTTAGAGTCCAATTAGAAACTTCAAAGTGAGAACGGCGTTGGAGTTGGGATGGGTTCCGAGGTTAACACTGAGCCAAATTTGTTGTCAAAATGTTCTTCTTGTCCTTATGTAATCTTGTTTATCTGCAACCAAACAAATCCCACTCAAACATAATTGATCAAATGAACATGGACTACAAACAGAAACCAGAGCACTTGCAGGTTCAGTCTGAACTGTGGTTCATTGTTGGGTTTCATTCCCTCCCGATGCTTTTGGTTTGCCAGACAGTCAAAGATGCTTTGTGCTGGTAGGACGTGTTGGCCACCGACCTGCAACATCGGTAATTGACAAGTTGGGAATGAGATTCCACAATCAACCATCTTACAAATTGGACCTCTGAGCTAACAGTCATAAGTACCTAAGGACAATCGTGTGGATGGCTGTGTGATGGCTCTGGAGCAACATTAATTATGATGTTGTAGGGACAATACCAAGACAGCGATATCAGATAAATACACCCTTATCTCAGATCAAACCGTTGGCAGTTTAATTGAATGGTGGGTAATGTCAGTGGTAGTACCTGCAGAAGATGAATGCTGGGAATAGAAATGCCTTATATCTCATGTTCTATAGTATTATCTTTGATCCCTTATTTAAACTGTCAATCACGAGTTTGAAAATGACTACCTTTTCATGTGCTGTAAACCCTCTGATGGGTACAGGTGTAAAGATGTCGACTGCCTTGCGATTGCAGGAACAGTCGGGCTACTCATTAAACCTGTGAACATCTGGCTCAGGGCTGATTGGAAGACAGTGCAGAACTAGCACATGCATATGGTGAAATCCAAGAGGAAGGAAATTGAAATTTCTTAGGATCGCTGTCTTTTTACTTGATACAGATTCAGCAAGTAGCCGGTCAGGATGATCCTCAGCTAGTCGATGTGCATGTAATGTATCACCTTATCATTGAAAACAGTGATGAGTTTACAAGCCGTTGCCAGGATTGTTCATTTATCTCAGCGGTACAGTGCGGGATGCTTACATTAAATTCTTATTACTTTCACTCAAGACATAAAAGTTACCAAAGTACATTCAAGCTCTCCCTGCAACACCCTTTTTCATATTTTTATAAAGCTGAGTAAATTCTCAGTGAGGCCCCAGAAAAAAAATCTCCCTCAGAGGATTATAAAGAAGGGATAACAAAACCTGGCGATTGCTATGAATCATTTGCATATCTTCTATTGTCAGTGGTTATGGTTGTGCAAATCATCACGTTGTTAGCATGAAATGACAAAAAGCAAGGACAACCTAAGAGAAAGCAGCACTTTTCACAGCAATAGTCTTTGTCCCCAGGACAAACTACGGAGTTTTTCTCCAAAAAGGACACCGTGACTCTGACCTTGGAGTACTTCTCTGTCGTCTTGCTCATGTAAGAATGTTGCCAGTACAGTGTCTGTTGCATGGTTTCTGTGGGAAACACCAATCAGCTAAATGGCTAAAATGTAAATGTGAACGATTCTAGATTACCGCTGCACTTTAAACGTGCCATTAGTGGCTTTGAGACTGGCTGCATTTCAATGCTGCAATCATGACTCAAACTGCATGGATACACCTGAAAATGAGAAAATGCCAGGTTTTCAAAGGAAATGGTTTGGGGTTTTTTTGCAATTGGATAATGCATAGTTGGTAACAATGATTGCTGCTCAATCTGTTTAGGTCAAATTGCTTGTGTTTTGTTTGTGGATGGCAGGCCCTTGGATTAAATTAAAACAAATGGAAATTGTGTCATGGCAGTCTGTGAGAATTATTATGTAGTTGTCCAAAGAATCAATATTGTACAGTGATGAAACTGGTGATTTACCCCCTGTAGCAGTGAAGCAAAGTCTCATGCCGTACAATATGGAATGCCCGAAGAAAGGATTCAAATTTGTACTTTTCCACAAGTCGTGGTCATGAACCCCTCGCCAGAGTGCATACAGATGCGGCAAAACCCATTCCTGTCGCCAAACGATTCGAAGCAGTGGGAATGGCATCTGCCTTCGTAACAAGTGAGCGTGTTGGATTTGAATGTATCGTCATGTCTCTGATGTGATCCGTCTCAAAACCAATTTGCCTCACACCGGCCATCACACACGTGCAAACAGAGAACAGGGATTTCCACAGCTAGTGCAAATGAAAGAAAGTAATCACGCTAAATCTCATAAAAGAGACGTTTTCCCCCAATGGGACACTCTAAAGGGACGAACCCATGAAGGCTGTTATTCATATATGTGCATGTGTGTGCGTATTGACCCCGGTCATGTCCACGGGATCCGACTGTCTTGGGAAATCTGCTCCAAATTGGACTTTAAGCAGAACTGAGCATGCTTTAATGAGGTGGCGATCAGGAGTGCAGGTCTGCAGCCGTAAGAAAGGACGAAGAATGGTTTACCAGCATGAGCGATATTGACACACAGAATTATTCTTCAGAGGTCTCAGTTTAGTGTGGAGATGAGCAGTTCAGGTCCCCTGTGATGAGGGAAATGAGAATGATAACAAGCATGCTTCCCTTGTTAATGCGATGGTGTGTGGAATTCAAAACCCCCAGGAGACAGGATTCCTGCGAAGGATAGGATAGGATCGGGCTTGTTTACACTTCCACTTGTTTAGTTCACAGTCAGGGGTCTCATATCCAGATAAAATCTAGATGTCATTTAATACCCTTGGTCTGCACTTAGCCACAGTGTGTGTCTCTGTTCGAGGTCACAGTTCTGATTGCATCCCTCTTTTGTCTTCAGTACTAGATGCTAATCCAGTCCAGGGGGTGCTGGTAATGCACCTCAAGCTGCCCGTGGCAAAAGATACCACAAAACAGTCTCCCCACTGTGGCTTGCACACAGCTATACATTAACTATGACAACACGCAATTGCATTGATAGATTTTGAGCGAGATGAGAGAGAAAGAAGAAATTTGGCTCCTGCTACTCTCTTAAACCTGCAGATCGTCCAGTGATGATACACTGATCAGGGATCAAGAGTGTGTTCAGTGTGTCCCCTGTAACAACATGTGTTCAGACACAGAACACATCCAAACTACTGAGTCTTATAAAGTAAATACAACAGCTAAATCTATGAAGATATAATGACTATAAATGGCTGTAGAAAATGGCTGTGTCCTGTATACGCTCAGAACACTTTGAGTATAAACTGAATAAAAGCACATTTTCATCTAATAAGCATTAATCAGATAATACGTCTTTCATAATTGTTATTAATGAGATTTTTATTGTACACTCAAGGGAATATCAGACTCTGGGTGGTTTATTCCCATTTCAGCAGGGCATTTTAGTTCACTGTTACCCCTCCTAGTTTAGAGACATGTTGTGATTAATGGACTGATAAATGGAATGGAATGCAGATAAAACTGGCTAGCCCTTGTAACATTAGAAATGTATTTGTGTTTTCATAAAAAGATGAAACTGTATCGTGTTGGACCTGAACATTTTCAGAAATTAATCCACAGCAGCCAAAGCCTTGTGGCAGCCATTTTTGTTACCAGTTTCCAGTTCACCATAAACCGTTGCGCCGAATGCTGAGTATGCAATCGTTGTAATCCTTGACCATCAAAACATTCGGGTAGAAACAATTTTCTGTGGTGGTCTCATGAGAGGAAACATGGCCAACTTCTTGATGTGACAAATAAATATAAGTATATACATTTACCAGTTGATGACTGGAAGTACTCCCACGGACAGTGTTTCAAACTAACAGTGGGACATCGTGGTGGGGACATTCAAGTCTTAGGCTGTTTTTCCTACTCTGGGCTTGGACTCCTGCACTGGTTCATTGTATTTAAAGTCGAAAGTCGGAACTTCGGAGATCCGTCTGCACATTCAACTGGAACGGCCCCTGAAGTCGGCTGTCAAACTCACAAAGTAGGACACACCTCAACAACCAAGAATCCAAGATACAAAGTATACAATCAGTGCTGTCCAACTTCTATCTTTAGACATGTTGCTTTTGAGCTTGAAATTAAATGGAAAGCACCGTGACTCCACCACGACAAAGGAAGCGACGCTCCATTCTTCAGAGACACGCTGTGCCCTCCGGTGTGCATTCTTGTGAGAAAAAAAGGATTCGCAGCTACAACAGGATAATGAGCCCAAACGCTTTGCAAGAGCTACTTGAGGACGCGAAGAAGACAGAGGAGTCGTGACTGTCATAGACTTTCCTCAACAATCACCTGACCTCGAACCCACTGAACATTCACCACACAAGCCATCGGTGCAGCGCTTTGAGGAGCACTAACAAGTCGAGTCGAGTCGAAGCCATACAGCGCCCCGTTATTCAAAATCTACTCATTCAGAGGTGACAGACGGTGAATTTTAAATCTCCCAGCGATGCGGCTCTACAAGGGCATTTTCACAGTTATTCAGAAACTTCAAGGGAGACATTAGTGTTGCCAAGCAATATGTTTCTTTTTGGGGACTGTGATTGCATTTGCTATTATCTAGCCATGGATTCTGGCACGCAGCTCTTTGATCTGCTGCTTCTGCTCTGACAAAACGTTCTCGCACACATTCAGCATGAGTGTCTGGGCAGAGCAAAGCACAAGAGGAGACGGCTGTTGTTGAGTGTTGACCCGGGACTGAACTGGACGTCCGGAGCCCTAAAGTCCAGACCCGGCAGCAGTGTCAGGCCACAGAGACATAGTGCTGTCTCCGTCGCATTTCAATGGGCAGAGACACTCACACCAACAAGAAAAAGAGAGGACACTACCTTCTTTCTCTCCATTAAACTCCCTTACGATGTCCTTTACTCGATCTCTGTCACTTTCTGTCCCTCTTTCTCCTCTCTTCTTGTCCATTAAAGTCATTCTTTCTGTCACTCTTCCTCCGTCTCTGTCTCTCTGGTGTGCAGGAGTCAGCCATTTGCTGCAATTGAAGCGCTCGCTCACAAGGTGAAAAAGGAAAAAACGGAATGTTCCTGATTCTCAGCACAAAATCGCTCATTCACTCCGCTCGCCCATTATCATCTTTCTTTTTTTTTTCCCCCCCTGTCCTCCTGGTCTTCACTTATTATCTCACTTTCAACAGAACTCAGCAAAAATTGTAAGCATAAATGTTTAGGCACTGTGATTATGTGAGGAACCGTGAGGAAATCTGCCACAGCCTCTGGCTGCCTTCCTATACACACCGCACATCATTATCAGAGTGAGTTCACGTGGCGCCAAAGAGGATTTCACTTCTAGTATCTCCTCTGATGACTGATGATGCTGAGGCCGTGCTGGTTAATTGTATTTGACAATTGCAAATAGTGCAGCCATGACATTAGAAGATGGATGGGATACAGGACAAAGGTTTTCGAAAATAAATTCTTCACTCCGTTTCAGGGTTCACCTGAGGGGAACAGTCGCGCGGTTTAGAATTCCCCGATTTCCTGAATGATGTCTCTCATATCGCTCAAGCCCACACAGGTTCAAACGTGCCTGCATTTACATACGTGAAAACGCCACTCAAAAAGTAAGCGCAGACACACACGTAGATAGTTGAAGCCTGACAACGAGTTTGGCTGCGGCTCAACAATCCGTTATACGTGGACTGACCCCGGAGGCTGGAGCGCCCTTTCTTTATCTTTGATGGTGCCTGTTCCCCACCGCCTGAGCTGAACTATGAAGCAGCAAGACTTCACAAATAGGGGGAGAGTAACTTCAAAGGTTGGAGATGATTTCCTCAGATCTTTGCTCAGAGTGGTATCGCCACGACACACTGAATGCAATTGTCTGTGCGGTTAGACTTCACAGACTTCGACTTTTCTGGCTTGAATGCAGATGGAAAGTCCCTGCCGAGGCAATATTGTATTTGATCACAAGAGGTTCACGGATTCCTGGTTAAGTTATCTGATGAAATTCTAGGAAAAAGAGATATAATAACATAACTTTAAAGGTCAAGTGTGCAGGATTTAGGAGGACCCATTCACAACTGTGTTTTCATTGGTTTACAGTCCCCTGGAACTCAGTCATTGTGTTTTGGATACTTAAGATAAATGGAATCTTCCACGGAGTCTGATATGTTCCCCTGCCATGTGTTTACTGTAGCCCCAGCAGCGGCCTAAGCTATTATTATTAGACATCATTTTTATGCTGGATAAACCAAAGTTTGAGGGTGTACAAGTTGTGCATTTTGGTAATGCAAAGTACAATTCTGCCTGAGCTGGGCCTGATCACACATTTTTGTCTGGTTCCATATCACAGCAATACTTACTTGAGAATTGAATTACATTGATTTTTTTTTTTTTTTTTATTGAAAAGGGGAGGTTCAAGAGGAAGGACAGTGATTGGCATTTTGTGCGATTCGGTGCCCCCTAAAGCTTCCGAGTGCAACACCACTGTTGTAAATACAAGTCCCAGGTCAGTAACAATCCATCAGAAGTAATGCAGATGCTAAAAACAAAACCTGTAATGCCATAACAGTATTGTTTGGAAGCTTGCATGTTGAGGTAAACGTGTATTTAACGCTCTGATCCACTGTTTTCACTGGAGTTACACAGCCCAGAAACAAGTGCTAACTGTGACAGACACCTTCCAACCAATTACAAGGTGCTGTACCTTTAAAATGATTATAAAACTGGTCTTTTAAGGTTACATGTTGCTTTAAATGATCTTGATGCAGCAGGAAAAGGCTGCTTTGCTGACTCTCACAAACCAATTTTTGAGCTCAGCCCATAAATAGTTGATTTCACAGCAAAAAACAAAACAGAACAAACACAGGTTTTGGTTGTGTTGTTTTTTTGTTTTTTGTTTTTTTTCCCCCTCACAACGCTATCACTGGTTAAATGTTTAGATTAACGGTGGAGAGAAATGAATGTCACAATAATGTTTTCTTCGTCTGCTTGCAGCGCTGCTGCAGGTCCCGGTGATTAAGTGAAAACAGGTGTGTGTGACGGCATCCTTGAAGGGAGTGGGGGAACTGGTGATTGCACTCTAGAGTTTGTAAAGCGCGCAATTCTTTGTCAGGCTCAGCCACTTTAGGTTAGAATTGTCGATTTTGGATGTTTTTGTTGAAACTTGCCCTTCTTTTTGTCATTTATTTTGTTTATTGAAAGCCTCCTGCCATCCTCGGCATCCTATTCGACGTTAACCATTTGCCTTTTCATGCTGCCTTTTATAAAAGATGATAGTTCTCCGTGCAAACATTCAAAGATATTTTTCAACTTGTGGCTTTAAACCGAGCGTGCCCCGTTTACAACCTTTAATTATTCCATTAACTTAAGCCTAATGTTGTGTATACGCACCGTAAAAAGTAATGATCTATCGCGCTATTATGGTCCTGTTTTTAAATAAAGATGATGTGTCTGTGATAAACCCGATCGTTTGGGATTCAGAGCCCAACAGAGATTGCAGGCCGCGATGCTGCTTCCCACACAGCTTACGATGTGCATCTGTTCTGGGTCTGTGGTTCAGGCGAGGTTTCACCCACGGAGACTACTGAGACGGACACATATGGTAAAATAAAGGGTTAATTGGATGCCGATGGACTTCACTGCTCTGATGTGTCTCCTGACCAATGCCTAACCTCACTGTACCAAGAAACTGCTTTTAATACTGCCAACAATACTGTTTCTCATTTGTCTGTGCGGATTCCATTCATGGGAGTATGAGCGCTTGGATTTTAACATCTTTTTTTTTTTTTTTCTTTCGTAGCTGCAACATTGGTGCTAAGCTAAGCATACTGAAGCATTTGCATCAATGCAAAAATGTCATGTTAGCGCTGGCATGTCTCTTATCCACTTTGTCTTGTAACAAACACCCTTAAGCAGTCCCTCTACTGCCATACAGAGCATTTTCCAGAAAGGTTGCCTTGGATCAGGTCTCTTTTTCAGGTCATGTTGTTCCAGGCTGTGTGCATTTTATTTATTTATTTATTTATTTTTTTTTTTCCCACCACCTTCGGGATATTTGAACCTTGGCACCATGTTTTTGCTGAAAGTTGCTGATTGTTTCTCGCGCAGGGTCAGGGAGGGAAATCACACAAGAAGCGGAATTACATTATAGCTTATTTGGAGGCCACAAGGTTTCACGGGAGCCATCCATCAAATGTTTGAGGTGCTTTTCGGAGCCCATAAAGAGGTGATTCTGCAAACACTGCATAGTCTCCGGGAGGTTCCGCTGAGCAAATCATGTACAGAGCACAGGCGCTCACCTCTTTGTGGGTGGACATCGCCGGCAGGTCAAGCTGAAAAATCAGACCAGAGACCTGCACCCTGTTGTTGGGTCTGCGGCGTCGGTATGTAGAAAATCACTTTATATGCGTGTTGATGTTTAGAGATGACCCAGAGTATAACGTGTTTTGCATATTTTTAACTAAATATGACCTCTAAATGAGTTTTTGTTGTAAGTAAAGGTGCAATTCATTAGGGGATACAGCTGCTCTGTTGATGCAGGCAAGTGTTCTTAGCACAACAAATCAGCTTCACAAGCTAATATCTGTACATTAAGACAGCGTCCATAACTTTAAAATACTTAGCTGGATTGCAAACATTAACAGAGCATTAACACAAGGTTATTTAAGAGGCCAGTCAATTGCTGTGGGCGACGCCGTAAAGCCAAGTTCAAAAAGTAATTGAAGTGCTTTTTATGACACGGCCTGTGTTATTCTCAGAGTCTCTTGTCAACAAATGCCACAAAAAGCCAACAACCTAAACCAACAATGAATTGATCCTTCTATTGTGTTGTCTGAGTATGTATATATATATATATATATATATATATATATATATAGTTCTGTTGTGCCATAGAACTCAATATTTGTCCAAAGACTAATAAAAAAAAAAATAAAAAAGACACACATTGGTGAGTCACCCTGTTGCGTGAAGACATACTTGGTCGTAAATCAATCCCACCTTCATTGTCTAACAGCCAGAAATCCAATGAAATAAGTTGATTCATGAAATCAGTGCAATTTGCAGCTGAAATTAGTTGATTAATTATTGGATTAAGTTTTGTTTGAGTTATGTTTGATAAAAGCTCCCAGGGTCTGAATATTATGATTTAAAAAAAAAAAAAAAAAAAAAAAAATATATATATATATATATATATATATATATATATATATATATATATATATATATATATATTTATTCCGTTATTTTGAAAGATATCAGAGGATTGCTTTTGCGTCAGAATTTTCATTCTCAGTCGGGGAAAAGAGACCAAATCCATGATTATGGTACATAAACTACCAGTTTGGAGGACAAGATTTACAGACTGCCGCAGCTCTGCAGCACGACAGCACTTTAGTATAATGCTGTTTTGTCTGAATTTGAATTTAAATATTTAATTTAGCCATATTGTGCAGCCTCTGAAGCTTTAAAGCTTCACTGCCCAGCTGTTCAAGGAAAACACTTCTCGGAAAAAACAACTTCCATTGTGACCAATGCGTTTGAGTGCCATAGGCAGTAGTGAGTGCTCAGGTATAAACTGAGACATTATAAAGAGACAAAGCACTTAAGGCATTTTTAATAGAAAAATCCTTATTACCAGGGATGGTGGTCGTCTGTCCCGTCCTTCCCCCCCAAAGCCAATCGTCTGCTTCATAGCAGCCAGACCAGGAAAGATGTCAGCCGATAGCTTTGTTGTATTGACAGAGGCGCTTCAGTTGCCTTTCACAGCAGTTTCAACAGATTTGGTGCACCTGCAGACAGACTTCAAATAGAAGGGGAGGATATCAGGCTAATGCAGGAGGTTTACAGATCAGAAATTAAACTTGCATCCAAGGGTGCCATTCTCCTACCTTATGCTTTCTGCTTGTTAATGTTTTGAAACCCCGAAAAAGGACATCCTATACGCTGAAATGGTCTTATCTTTACTTTTGCAGGGATTTAGCCATTTTTAATGCCAGAGCTTGCCTCTTGAAACACTTTTTCGCAGAGGTGCTGTCAATGCATCACAGGTTTAGCACCGTCAAAGACGATTGTGGTTGGTTTAAAAAAATATGAATTAAAATCTGAGTGACACTAGAGTTTTGGAGCCAATGCGTTTTTTTTTGTTGTTGTTGTTGTTTTTTTATATAAAGTACGGACGAGACGAGACAACTCTGGCTGTTCTGACTGACCAATCAGTCAGAAGTCAGTTGTTTTGGTACTATGCACAACTTTTGTTGAGTTACCAACTGTGATCCCCTTGTTATATTTTCTTGGGGATTATCACTTTGGCAGATTGTTATTCTGGTGTACTCACAGGCATTGTTGTATGTTCGAAACAGTTACAGAATAAAGCAAACCTTACCTTTCAAGTTTCCTTTTTGCCACCAACTAACAATCTCACCATCTCTTATTAGAGTAACAATTAACTTTTATTTGTGCTTTGGTTTTGCGCAATGGAACTAAACATGTCGCTGAGAGACAGCCGCATGTTGTATTTAATGAGCTCAAAGAGAGTGCGACTTTAAGTCATTGGAGTAACATGTGAGGGATAAATCAAGCCACAGCCACCACATGAGACATTTCTCACAAGCTGCTTGATTATAATCACACAACTGTCTTGGCATATGCTCCATGATTGGATTTGCATGGCTGATGCGCCGCACATCCATTTTCCTTTTAAAAGTAATGAAGACAGACTTTCAGAGGGTCATAACAGGGAAACAAACGGCGTCTTGTGTACTGAGGTGCTCATTAATAATGGGGCATGTCCCCGATTGCACTCAGAGACTCAGGCTGAGCCACACACCATATAGCCAGTCAGTCGTGAGCGTCCTAATGGTGCTGCATGATACATGACACAGGAGTGGGCAGCATTTCACACTTTGGACTTTTTTATGCCTTCGGATGGTTTTACATCACGTCCAGGCGCGAGGCGCCAGTTAGCACATTTACAACTATTATCCCCTTCATCTCAATAAAAGTTTCAATTACGGCGCAGAGATTGGATCAGATAAATGGGCCGTGGTGGCGGTGAAATACTGTACGCTCACATTCTGAGAAGACAAAGGAGAGCGAGGGCAAAAGACGGGGAGAGGTGATTCACGTGCAATGAGGCTGCAATCATGACTAAAAGTTGGATTCGGTGATTACGGAAATCTCCACCGGCGATGGCGTGCGTGCAGGCACAAACGCGCGCGTTCCGCACACACGTGTGTACGCTTCGACACAAGTGTGTTTAGGCTGCACGCGTTAATAATGAAAAGTTGTGCAAATGATGTGGAACAGAACCACTTACGATGCAAACGGAAATTTCTGATGAATTCGACGCAATTAAGGATCGCGGATCAGGCAGACGCAGTGAGAGGCATGTCAGTGTCGGCAGACAGAGATTAAAATAGTGCTTTATTTATTTCATTGCTGAGTCATTTACAGTGTGATATTCATTTTGCATCAAAAAATGAAAACATGGGAAGAGGACAGACTGTAGGATTTAGATTATGGTCCTTTTCCGGCCTGTTAGAAAGTGTCAACAGCAAGAAAAGATGGGTGATTCATTCTAACACAGTCAGTAATCAGAACTCACACAGATCCAATCACATGTACTGTATATCTATAGATTAGACCACATCTTGACAGATTTCTCCCACAGCTGTGTGCCCCTTTTGTTGCTCAACACTGCGTGAAAAAGGGATGTCTGGAGGAAGAGGAGGGGTTAGCTAACAATAAAAATCAAATAGCTTTGACAAATAGAGCTTTTGTACTGCAGCCAAACATAGCCTGCACGAAGCCCCGGGATAGGACTTTAAATCTTAGCATTCAGAAAGTGAGAGATATCGTAGGCTCGTGGAAAGCTTTTAAGTGGACGCAACACGACTGTGTTGAAAATCTGCGGAGGCTGCATGGCATCCCAACTAGGACATCTCCCTGCAGTTCACCTTTTGTGGGAAAAGCACAGGGCCAAGTGCAGGAGCAGCTAGACACTGAAATGTGGGCAAACAAATGATGCTCAGAACTCTTTGGTCATTCAAGCATAATGGAAAAAGACTGCACCTTTTGTAAACACTAGAATGTTTAATACTCAAAGGATCTGATGGTGATTACGGGATCAAAGGTCTAAGTGTTGCCCACTAGAAACAGAATTTATTTCAAACACTTTAAACAGGCTCATGAATCATTCATGACACAGAGCAGAAAAGCATTACCTCGCCACAGAATCACACCGTTGCTTCATAATAAAAGGTAACTTCCCGTGCAATATAGACAATAATCAGCCACAGCATTACAGCTACTGACTGGTAAAGTGTAAACCATTGATCGTCTTGCCACAGAAATTGTATCCTGACTTTCATATCAAGTGGTGGAGGTGATGGTGTTGGAGTCACAGTCCAAAGGGCTGCCAAGCCAGTAAAAGATATTTGGAAGCCACTGGATACTTTTTAGGGAGAACTCAGGACAATTTCCTTCTGTTTCTGGTGGCTGTGGCAGGTATTTTAGGCCAAAACATCACCTTTTTCTAACCCTGACCACATGGTTTTTGGCCTAAACCATAAGCAAAGCGCTGTTACAACATAACATTTAAAGTTGAACCTAAAGAAAGTTGCAACGCAAAGGAAATGTTTCAAGTTTCAACATATACCAACATGTCTGCCGAGTGGGTCGGGGACACCTTGGGTCCTTACATTCATACAGATGGCGCTAAACTCGCACCACCCACCCAAATGCTGCAGATCATGTTCACCCTCTCATGGTAACAGCAACCACTCCATAATGGACATGGCCCCCAAGCAGGACAATGTGCCGTGCGACACTGCTCAAAAAACTGTTCAAGAATGATCCAAGGGACATGACAAAGAGCTCAAGGGGCGACCCAGACCCAAAATACCCCAGATCCCAATCTGATCGAGCATCGAGTGTCTATGCCTCACCAGGGGAACAAGTCTCATACACAGAAGCCCAACCATGGATCAGACTCGTTACACAGTACCTCAGTACCTGACACCAAAAACTTGAAAAAAATCAAGCCACTGTGATTTTTTTTTTTTCCTTAACCTTGCCAGAAAATCTTCACATTCCGTCCCAGTTCTGAATTTCAGTGACAAAAAACATCACACACCGAGGACGCAAAACACTCTCAAGATGTTTGCTCAGACTCTGTCATGTCTGTGGAGGATGATGAGTAAAAAACATCCCTCAGATCAAGACTCAAATGGGATTTCAGTGCTGCAATTTGGGCAAATTGAGCACTGTGCAAGTACTTAGGCCTACACTGAATTTTGAACGTGACTGACGTAAATTTTAACAGTATCTCAGTGTGCAAGTATAATAAATGCTGTCCTCATTGTGCATTTATTTTGGTGAAGCCTGTGGAGATAAGTGGCCGTTACTGGTTTAGTGTTGTTCATTTAGGCACAGGCACGATATGTCATGATGATTAAAACTCTCATTTTAGAGTGAAAGTCTCAGTGTTTTAGCATATTAGTTGAAAGAATCAAGACTTCTGTGAATTGCGGGTGCACAGCAGTCACAGATAACGTCCCCAATGAATTCCCCTGTCCTTCGCTTGAGAATATTTCGATAAAGATCAGTAGATTATGACTGCAAAAGCCGTGTTTGGACAAAATAACAATGTACCTACTAACGCAAATAGAGCCCATGCAGGCTCTCCCTCCTTTTGGGATTTCCATTTTACCTTCGCATATGCAGTCCAGCGCTTAAAGCAGATATAACAAATCTCTTTATCCCTGCTGCTGTCTGTACAAACATAATCTCTAATTCAAGGAGGAAATCATTCATAATACTGGCCAAGGTTATTTAGATGAGCGCATCAGTGGAGAATGTTCATACTGTTTCAGGGCATGGCCACTAAAAGCGTGGTATTATGCTTTAGTAGAGATTTCAGCTTAGTGCGCTAATGCGAAGTTTAAGTCTGATCACATCCTTCATCACTACAGGCACACATGGCATTGTATTATCTCTCAAAGAGTTCTAGCACTTCCTTTTTTGGGCAAAGTTGTTAGGAAGATTTGATTTTAACGGCATAGCATTAGTTTAGGCAGAGCACTGATGAAGGGCTCGCATTAGCTATTTGGCTTCAGCTTCTTCATTCACGCTCCACTACAAGTGGATCGTTTAGCTGCTTTCTACCAGCTGAAGAGTAACGTCAAATTGATGTTCACACATGGACACATTGTATATGTAATTTCCATCACATTACAATGAAAACTCTTCACCATAAGTGTATCATTTCTTGTCATTTCTTTTTTCTTCTTTATCTAAGTGCTGAACTAAGAGCTTGCTTGAGGTTCCTCAAGATGTTTCACCTCTCATCTGAAAGGTTTCTTCAGTTCGAGCAGACATTTTAATCTCATGAGATATCATTTGAGTGGTTGAAACACCCGGCCCTTATGCCTCGGCGTCCCAGGATCCTTCCCCAGGCAGCTTAACAGCCAAGTGCACCTTGACTCATGTGAGGACCGGGGTGTCTCATTTGAGATCTTAACCATCCTCAAGGCATAAATGATCTTGCAGAGGTCTATTTCCCAGGGACTCCTTGACAGTCCGAACTGAAGAAACCTTCGTGAAGCAGGAGCACTTAGGGCCCAGACACAACTACCCAACATTCAAGAGCTAGCAATGAGAAGAGCGACTGTTGAGTCACCTCATGTTGCCTGTGTCTACAGCCGTGGGCCAACTAGATGTGTCTCGAGGTCCTCTGTCTGTGACAGTGATAGCCTGAGCTGGAAGTCTCGAGACTACGAATACACAAACCCACTGTAATCACTCCTGCTAGCAAAACTACTTCTGATTGAGAACATGTCTGTTTAAATCTGACGTTGATTCTCCATTCTAAGTCAGCTGAAAAACCGCCTACAAGGGCCACCTGGTGTCATCATGCGGGCCACGCCACAAAGTCCAGGGCCACGGACGCTTAGTGGAGGCTAGACACTGACCTGGATGACTGAGAACCAGAAAACAGTACTTGTAAAAATGATGGTGGCTATGGTGGCTGAGAAAAAACTTATTCAATCGCTATTAATGGAAGAAATCAATGGATGAACATCCAATCTGTGGAGGACAGATTGAAGCCACACAGTCCAGTGTTTCAGAGGATCACTAGCAAACACTGGCCACTCAGCTGTGGCCTGCCAAGCAAGTCGGCTCTCATCACAGGACAGTGTGCACTAAGAGCACATGTCTGCACTTCACACTCACCCTGAGTGTGCGACTTTTGACTTATGTAATCTGAGACGAACCCCCCTCTTCCTCCTCCTCCTCCTCCTCCTCCTCCTCCTCCTCCTCCTTGTCCTCTCTCTCTCACACCAGCCACCGTCTCCCCGAGGCGATGAGGAGACAGCGTTTGTGCAGTTCCAGCTTTGCTGTCCGTTAGCATGTTGCAGGCCAGGAGATCCACAGTCAGCCAGACATCCAGGCTGTAATGAGCAGAAGTGGCCCTGCTTTAACACTGATGCTAATGGATTTCTACAGTTCAGGAGCACTGTGGCGTCCCCATGGTCTTAATTCAAACGGGGATTAGCAACAGGAGAAGGAGTCATCTACAGAAAGGAAGGAGACGAGGGACAGAGACAATGAGGGGGGGGGAACACCAGTGTGGTGAAGCAGTTGGACAGTGGGATAGTAGAAGTTGGTCTGACTGGAAGCTGATTTTACTTTTTTGTCCGTGTGCAGTTACCACGGGCAGAAATAATTAGTTGAACTTAAAATGTGAAGCTAAAGGTTGCAAAATGTAAGAAAAAAAAAAAAAAAACACTTTGCTAATCTTAATCATATCTCATGGGTTCCAGTCAGCAGAACGCAACCCAGTTTGTGATTTAGGGGCGTTTTGAGAGATGTGCCAGACACCCCTCTCCGCTGTTATTATCATAACACCGATCGTGTACCATGCAACCGGTGTATTTTTCAATTTTCTGTTCGATGTGCTCCAGAAACCAGGCCGTCGGCACAGTGATACACAAGGTGATACATGTAAGATTTGGCTGTCTTATGAATACACAAGTTTATAAAAAAAAAAAAAAAAATGAGGGGCAGCATTTGAAAGTTGAGGTGTCCAACCCCCGATAGTAAGAATTAAGCAAATGCACATTCTCCCATTTAGCAGCTCATTTACTTCAAACTCCACATGCAAACTGCTCCATGTGGTGCGCTAAATCTTATTTATAAAAAGGCGCGACATCGCTGAATCCAAATGGAACTTGAACTGTCTCCTCCAAACTCGCACGCTCACCAAATATCAAACATTAAAGTGCGTCGTGCGAAGTGAAACTTGTACCGAAGTTAACCTTTCTCCCGCTCGCCTTATTAAACACTCAACGAGACATGTTACTGAAGCCTCGCCACGGTACCTGCTGCTTTTGATCATCCGCTGATAGATTCAGCACCGTACCTGCTGCTATATGTTCCACATATACCCAATTAAATTGAGTTTCCCCTCCCCCGCCGCGAAGTAACATGTAGCACACACTGGCGCCATATTTTCCCAGCAAGAACCAGTGTTGGTTTTTAATTAGTCCACTCATGTTTACCCCAGCCAATGAGAATATCTCCACAGCAGCTTTGTTTGTAAGTGTGATATTATGGGTCGCACAGTTTTTTTTGTTGTGTTACCATATGTGATGCATCTTTAAAAGGCCTCTCGCTAAGCTATTTGTCTGAACCGCCACAGGAATTCCCCTGTAAATAAGAATGTGTTTTTGGAGAACACTGTGGTTTTAAATAAAGATGGCTCACTCCATTTACTCCATTAAAATCTCCCCTCAGTGCTTAACTCAGTGCTTTACTCGCCTCAAGAATATTGACCGTGTATCATTGTCTTAAGTCTGCCAAGAGGGCCGCCACAGCTGTGTCCCCACTTCGACTCGCACTTTGCGCCGATGGTCTTTATGTGTACCCATAATTTACATCTCTCCCTTTCCCTTTTCGGTTTTAGGCTAAAGGCGAACAAATCCTGTGAGTAATTCAGTCAATAATATTGTTGCCACTGGGTCGATCACGGGCAAAAAGACAGCTAAATCACAAGTCTTATTACTTTGTTCTCGAGCTTAGGCAGCAAAGTGGAGAGAGTTTAGATAGCACTCTTCACTGATAAGTCTGTCTGACACTCACCCGTGTGCAGCAATTTGCCGCCTGTATGTTATATTTACTCCCACAAACATGCGTTGGGTTGAAACACGTAGATGATGAGCACAGAACTAAATGAGGTAGATGGAACGGAGGGGGGCTGCTGCTGTTGCTATCGCGCCCGCTCGGTCGATGATAAAATTATTCAGCATGAATTGTTGATGTCTTGGATAATTGCACGTTTCCATGGATACGGTCCCGCTGAATGTGGCCTGCTCTCGGCGCGGAGACGGGGAGAGACAGGAGAGATGGGAGAGACGGCGGTGGCGAGATTAAAACAGGCGAGGAGCGGGGGAAACTTTGCACAGCTGGCTCAGTGACGGGTGCAGTGGCAGGGCTGCTGCTCCAGAATAGCAGCACTGGCAAGTGGAGTGCTACTATGAGTCTGCCACTTGTTTCTGATTCCACGCTGCAGTGTGCACCGCACGATGGCATGTTTGCTCACCCTTCAAAAAAATACTGACCTGTAAAATAGAACTATGCGAGGGAACTACTACAGTACGGTACAGTATGATACAGGCCAATGCCCCTACCACTTAGCATTTTGCATGTTAAAGCCTAAGGGAAGTGTGTTCCAGTTCTAGGTGGGATAGAGGGGTGGGTAAAATGTTCAGGACTCCTCGTTGTTGCAATGCATTGTGGTCCTTTTCTTTGTAACAAGCATAAAACACGAGCTAGTGTTGTTATTACTGATCATGACCATCCGACATTTTCATGCCAGTATAGTATAAAAGCTTTATATCAGTCATTTACAAGCTTTTACATTTAACCACAGATAGGATTGCTTCATTTTGTCAAGATGAAGCAGCACAGTATGAAATCAAATGCCCTCGGTTTTGCCCCACAACCAGCCTGGAAGACACACTTCCAAATGTGAATGACTGCAATGTATGATAAAATGAACAGATCCCTGGTAACAGGTCAAAAGATTAATAGTCTTTCTATACAGAGTAGGGACCGCCATCCCCTGCTGATGGCAGCCACAGTGAGATCTTGTGATATGTGCACACCATGAGTGGCTTTTCTATCCAAAAGGAAAGCACAGTAAAAAAGATTTTTACCTTGATGACGTCTGCTGATACTCCTGCTTTTTTATGTCTCTCTTCGTTTACCACTCTCTCCCTGTAATATCTCAAATTGAACAGCTGACACAAAAGCCCTGAAAATGTCAATATCTCGTTACGCGTGAAGTGATAGCGAAACAGCAGCAGTCGGCCTTAACCACGATGACAAATACAGCACATTTTCTGTAGCTGCTCAACAATAATAGACTCCATGATTTGCCAATGGAAGGGATAAAAGTGAAACATGAGCAGCAGAAAAGAGTTTCTTTGAACACAGAAAACACAGACCTAGCACAGCCATGGGAAAGCATTTAGTTCTGCTTGGTGAAAATGAACAAAGAACCTTTAATCTGAAAAGGCTATGAGATTGACTGGAAAGATCAGTCACAATTAACAGTTCAGTGACTTCAAAGTATGCTGTATATGAACTGGCATGGCCCGTGAAGAGCCCAGCACAGGAAGGCTCTGCAGAGGGTGATAACAACCGCCCACAACGTCATTGGTACCCATCTACTGAGCGACAGTTATGCACCCACAACAGCAACGGAGTGGGGTTAGGATTAGCGATGGGGTTCGGCTGCAACCTGGCAAAAGATACAGAAGTATCCAGTGCTATTTCGTCAGACCAGCTTCTTTCCTTAGGCTGTGAGAATACTTTACTCCTTTACTGCTGAATCTACGAAACTGTGGGAATTTTAAAGTTGTAATTTGGAAGAAAGTAGATGTTTGTGTCTCATTCTGAGGCTTTTGGATAGCAGCCGACCCAACCTGTAATTCCAGTTGGGAAACCCGAAGTCTCAGTACTCAGTGAGCAATGGGAAGGACGCTCAAAAATCGAATGTCTTACAAATTTGATCTGTAAGTTTTGTCTGTTTTATATACGCAATCATTGAGTCGTCCCGCTGTTTCTTCCACCACCTGTCTCTGAGACTCTTGCACCCAGAATAGCAAAATGTACTGATTCATTATCACTGCGTTGTGGGCTAATGGTCTATCTACACCCACACTCAAAACTCAGCAGAGAACTGACCAAGTGTACTAAAATTGCAGGATTTTAAGTATACTTTGCTTCACTTTATGTACAACAGACTGTTAAACAGGCACACAGGCCAAGTATTAGTTTTGGCAGCCAAGTCAAAAAAAAGTATTCACTCTGGCTGCAAGCTGTGCAGTACAATTATGAACTTTCACCTTGGCTGCAATGCAAAGTAGACGTGGACAGAATGGAGGTTAGAGGACTAATGACTATGTATCTGAGTGAGACACCAGATACTAGAAGTGAGAATTTTCTAACAGCTGACAATCACATTGCTGTGCTAGATTCATCCATTTTCAACTCGTGCTTCGTCACAAAAGAGTGATCGGCATAAATCAGCATGTTCATTTTCAAACAGTGGAGATGTTGTTGAAAGGACAGAACTGAATGTGGTTTATTAAATAGAGAAGAATAGTATAGAATGGAAAGCGCAAAGAGATCGGTCTCTGAACACATAGTTAGTTCCAAATGCATCAATAGGCCCTCCTCTTGACTCAGGCGGTAAATTAAGGGGCAGGGCCCATTTTCCTCAGTGGGAGCCTTAACAGGAATTCTCTCATGCGTGGAGCTGAGCAGCCTGATGGGTTTTCAGCCTCAAACTGTCAAAGCATCACAGGCGGGGGGGTTGCGGTGGCTGAGAGGGTCGACCCTTTTTTTCTATGCAATGCAAATTGAACATAGAGGAAAACACATGTGCACCGGAAAACTGACCCCCTGTCAAGTGTTTGTGTGTGTGTTTGTGCACGCATGTGCATGTTATTGAACTTTTCCGGTTGGGCTGAAATTGCTCATGGGGGTAACGTGACAAAGGTTTTCACAGCAGAGGTATGCAGAGCAGATAATCACCAATTTCAGTATTGATTTTGGAGAAGGAGAGGGGGAAAAGAGGTGGAAAAAAAAGTCAGAAAAAAGGGTGGAAATATATCTGAGGTCAGCTCCTCTAAGTTGCCATAAGCACAGGCGATTTAGTCTGGGCCTCACATGATAAACACCCAGTTTACATGGGCCGAGATCCACCAGAGCACGCTACAAAAGTCAAACACCTCAGGTTTTTAAGTAATATTATAGTGCTTCACGAATCTAATAATGGGAGGGAAGAAAAATCCCATAAAATATGATTGTGTTTCTCTTATGAGTTCCATCGGCGGTGAATTTATCCAACAGCTGGGACCCGTTGAATGAAACCTGCGAGGACTCATTTGTGTTGAATATCAATTCAATGCTCAAATGCATTTCTGAAAGTAGGGGCAATTAACAGGCTAATTATCAGGACCGTGGAGAACATTCTAATCAGGGGAAAGAGCTTAAGTGAAATAGTGTTGTCAACGTTGGCTGAGTCAGGGTGAGTGAGAGAGGGAAATGTCTTTGGACTTGACCTTTGTTGTAAACTTGTGAAAGTGATTAAGACAGTTTAGAAATGCTACACGGTTGAATATTTGGTGTTATTTAATTCCCTAAAACTGTATTAACTTTTCATGAAAATGCATCCCAGGTCGTTCGCTAACATACTGTCTTACCAGATTAACAGTCCACGGCCATGCTAACAACAGGGCAGCTGTACTGAGGAACAGTGGTGCTTTGTGTTAAATGCTACTGTCAGCATTGCAACATGCTCAAAGTCAATTTAACATGCTGATGTTTGGTATAATGGTCCCCTTGTCAAAACCGTTTGTGTATTAGCATGCTAACATTTTCTAATTAGCACAAAACACAAAATCAGTTGAAAGCACCATCATTAGCTGTGCAGGTATTTGGTCCAAAGCATTTGACGCAACTAGATGAACTGAAATCTGAGATGTAATGCAGAGTGATGCAAGCCACCCGCTGTTTGTTTTGCAGAGGGTGAGATTTGCTGGTAGGTGGAGCAGGGAGGGTTATCTTCTTATACCTGCCCTTCTGGGAGTTTCAGTCTCTCTCAGCCAGGCGTACCACATCCACCTCAGCCTTCTTTCCTTGGTTTGCTTTGCTGCACCAGCCAACATGCTTCACATCATATTTACCACTCACCCTTACACTGCTAACATGACTGATTTCTTTCCCACTGACAGACCCCAGCAATTTGTTGGTATCTTTATGTCCTTTTTGTTGACTGATGCATCAGTGCCTTCCCTTTTTGTTGCTGACCTTGACATACACTAAGATGCACTTTTTGAAAGCACTGAAGTGAGAAATACGCAGCGCAGCACCAGAATCATGATTCATATTTGATCAGCACTGCCAGTCTGCCAGTTTGATCTGAGGTTCGTGGGCCTTGAAGGACCTTCAGACTTGATTGCAATTGGACTGACCTGCAACCAGTCAGATCAGTGAAACATGCGGCGAGACTGTTGAAGTCCGGACCACTGGCGCTTCTTTGTTGGGGATCGTTTAAAACCAGCCCTGTATTAGATAGATAAACGGTTGTGATTGGCCATCACAAACCAGGACAGAGAGAAATCTGTCTGAAGGGAGGGAGGCCAAATGGATCTGCCAGAGCATGAAACATGAGCTCAGCTGATTCATTTGGTTTCCAGGCTCATCTATGATGGATATTTGTTGAAATATTGCATTTATACATGGGTATATTACACAGATATAAGTATCAAACTTGAATAATGGTTGAAGTTCCAGGAAGGGGTGCATTTTGGGGGCACAATCGTTCGCACATGAACTGACAATGTCAGCACGGACTGGTGCAGTTCTGTGTATTCGCTTACGTTTTGTATTTGTTAGATATTGAATGAATGGGGATGTTCTGTTTTAGGCAGGAATCATTCTATATTGTGCTTGTTTGTCAGGTTGTCAGTTCCTGCTCGATGATTTATTCCCCTTAAAATTGACTTTAGGTGACAAAGATACTCAGTCGCAGTTCAGCTCAAAAAAGAAAAAAAAAATACAGATATGGCTGGTTTATAGTCAGGCATTTTGTTGTAAACAGTTTCCAGCCAATATTTCTATTAAATTTGTGTCTGCTTTTCCCTAGACCAAATGCAGCAGAACCCACCATCTCTCATTAACTGTGGCGGTTTCTTTTGATCTCCTGCCAGATGAGACTTGGGCAAGGTGAAAAGTTTAGTTTGGGGTGGAGAATGCATCTATGAGGGCTTTAATGAAAACGGTTGACCAATTTCTGGCACGGCACCAGGAGAAGATTCAATGCAAATACACTGGAACTCAAGGGAAGATGGAAAATGTATATCTCCCAATAGGTTTACTTCAAGTCTGAGGCTATAGAATGCGTAGAGGCCTTATTTAAATATGTCTCTTGAGGACAAACATTGAATTATTACATAGTTAAACCCCATAATGTTATGTCTATGTATTTATACTCCTCCTCCGCAGAAAAGCTGCAGTGGTAAAGCCACTTGAGGAGAAATTTACCAGGCCGTTGGCGATACCCGATTGCATTTAGCTGCAAATTTAGTTAAGCCTGATGGACTCGTCTGTGCTTTGTCCGTAATTTACCTTCACTCATTTTCATAACAGCTTCAGGCCCTGAGGAAACAGTTAAACATGAGCATCAGGGCTGATGCAGTGTGCTCTCTGTTCATTTTGCTTTGCAAACATGAGTAGCCGGCTATCAGATGTCATCATCCATCTCTGCATTATGACATTATAAAACCCTGTGAGAGCCGCTCCCTGAAGTTGCCTCGGATTGCACTCTCCGTCCAAACAAACTGCAGATACGATTACTGTGTACAACTGAGGCTAACACGTCATACTAACCATCATTAATACATTGTCAATTTATTTCCATTATATGTTAATGGTGAAATAGCTAGTAAAGGTGCAATATGTAAGTGTTTTGGTTGAGATCATTACAGACTTATATGAATGAATAACCGTTTTGAAGTTATGATGTCTATATAAACATATAAACAAAGTAAAACATTATGAAACTGTGTTGTAGTTAACTAGCTAACGACAACCGGTAGTGTCTTGCCCTCTGTTTGTTGTTTGAATCCAACAAGTTCCCAAATCTTACGCATTCCACCTTTAACTAAAGTTTAAAGCTTCTTTCCTCAGGCTGTGAGACTTGTCAGTTCAGTCCTCCCACTCCACTCTTCAATGTGTTTTATTTTTGTTGTTTCTGTGATGTGAAATGCTAAACAGATAACTGCATTTTGGCCTCACTCTGACAATTTTAAATGTATGTTAATATGTTAAATGTCTTCTCCAACATCCCCAGCTCTTCTCTCACATCTTGCCCTCCCACTGCATATAAATAGGCAGCGTTTGCACACGAGACACATGTTTACCGTCTGCTCGCGACGACTGTTGCCTGGCATTTCCTACATTTGGCTTGTTAATGTTGGCAGGTGAGGGAATAATTGTTCGTCTTACTTGTGTATTCGTAATTAGTTTTGAAAAACGGCATCAGCTGTCATGCCAAAATACATTCACATGAGCTCAAAGCCAAGAGCCCCATCCCTTTTTTTTTGTAAGTATCCTTTTAAAAGTCGACCATAAGTCTGAGGAGAAGTTTGATCTCTGTGGCCGTATTTACCTCCAGGTAGTTCTATATCGGGCATCCTTTCATTATACATCAATATCCAGGCACTAACAAGCTGTAGCAGTATTTTCCCCTTCTTTTTTTCCCACATCTGGGCCCATTCAGGCTTCATCTCCCTAAAATATATGCAGATAATTAAGCACCGGGGACACAATTAAGCAGACAGGTATGTGTGCCTTTGAGTTAATTGACTGATTTAAAGAGGGTAAGTGTACAGAGTAATGTTATCTGCTTGGCTACTCATTTTTGGAAGCTGTCTACACGGGGGAACATCATTTATCTTTTGATGGCACGTATATCGCCCCGTTGTAGACGGCAGTAGTAAACAAAAAGTTAGAAACGTCCGGTAATCAGACAGCAAACGGCATACCTCGCACATGATAATTATTCCCTTTTGCTGGAACGTGGATATTAACAATGCAAATTTCCCAGAATGATACTCCGGAGCTAAAGCGAGTCCACTTACGATGCAAATTTATGCTATGAATTATAAAATAAAATAAAAAAAGGGTGTGTTACATTATTGCGCAATTAATCAAATCCATGCCTGATTAAACATATGTTTGAGGGCTTAGGCTCACACCACATTATCCCAAACAATACAATTCAAAGGTTTTTGGTGTGTGTGTGTGTGTGTGTGTGTGCGCAAAAGTCATGTTTTTTTTAACTGTGCACCCTTATTGATTAAAGGAAATTTCAGTCATAACTCCCTCGCCCCTGTCCAGCTGAAGTAAATGGGGAAATGTTTGAAAGCCTAAATGGTCATACATTGAACATCTGGCATGATTTGAGCCTCTGGAAGCCCTGTGATCCTTGAATTGATTTTAAAAAATGTGTTTAAAAAAAAAAAAGTTCAATTTCTTTCTTTCTTTTTTTTGGTTGTTATTTCTGCTTTAAAAAAAAAAAAAAAAAAGTGAATGGGGGCTTTTTTTTAAATAACAACCAAGGGAAAAAATACATTTCCAGGAGCCCTGAGATCCCAGACTGATTTGAGAAGATGTGGGTGCAAAGGCTCAGCTGCACATTGAATGTGTAAATATTGTCTTATTAAATCAAATTGAAGTGGAGCTTCCAGAGACCTGAATTATGCTGGATGATCACTTCATGTTAACTGTTGTTTTCTAAGGTTTTAAACAAGTCCCCGTCTATGTCATTTGTTTAGGAGAATGCCACAATGCTGTCTTGCCGTGGAGCTCCAGAAGTGTTCTTGCACCTGAAACTCGGCCTGGCTTCTCACCTACGTGAAAGTGAGTAGAAAATGACTGAGAACACATTTTTGGGGGTGAAATGCTCCTTTAAACCTTTGTCGATGTGCACCTAATTCTTCAACTCAGGAATAACACCACAAAAAGTCTGCCGAGCGGTGATTGTATTCAAAGCCCAGAGCGAACATCTCTGAGCACAGGTAGCAACTGAATCATTATTTCCTGCGTGTCACCGATTATTCTGTAATGCCCACACGGACACAGTCCAGATTGTTTTTTTGTTCTGGGTATTGAATCACATGTGGCATTCCAGTGATAAAGGACCTTCCCACGGTGGGATCGATAAAGTAATACCGGTACTGCTAATACATTATAGATGCTTGTCTTTTCTTTATGTTACTGCTCCACGCCTGCCGCGGCTGGAAATGGAGTGCAGTCGAGTTGAGAGTTATGCATGACAGCGTTTGTTTTCCCTCTGAAGCTCTGACTGGCTGAAACCTGAAGAGGCAAATCAATTACACACATCATACAAAGCTGCCACGCAGGTGCTAATTACCAATTATTATGATTTTATATAGGTTAATTATTATATCCATCTGGATGGGGATGCTGAACGTTCTCCTATGTGAGAAGTGTCTCTTTTTTTATTTATTTTATCTAGCATGAGGTCCAAGGTTGAACAGCAAATGGCGTTCAATTTAACATGCGCCCCACGTTTTCTCTTAATGCTTGGTAATATTGATTGTGAATTTTTAATAAGCCCGGATAAGATCGGCGTAAACAAACACAGTTTTCAGCAATGAAAATACAATTACGGGGTCCATCATGGAGCCTTATTCTCTGTGTTTGTTTCTATCTGCAAATCCCCGAGTCATTAAAAGACTGAGGGGAGGGTGGGCGGGAGATGTACTTTGTTTGACTAAAGTCGCTCACGGGCCTGCATATGAATAAGTCTCCTTCCATCCAGATCAGCGTGCCACTTGGACGCGCCCATCGCCGTCTCATCAGCATTCAAATAAAGTGAGCCAGACGCTTCCTGGTATGGAAAACTGCCTGTAACACTTAATGTCATTTAGCGGCCCGCATCCGAGGCGATGTTTGCACAGGGAGATGCAGGTTTGGAATTTGTGGGTATTCAATATCCCTGTCTCTCAATAATAAATAAAGAAGTTTAATAATGATGAACATTTTGTAAATAATTGCTCTATTGGTAAATTGATCTTTGTCTGTTTCCGCCGTTGCATGACAGTTGGAGCATTTAAATCGACGTTCAATTCGGGGGTGACACACCGTAATGCCGTCGACCCACTGTGAAACGCTCCCGTTTGTTTCCCACTTGTGAGAGAAAAGCAGCAGACACATGCTTGTCTTGTAACTGATTATACCTCTCCTTATTAAAACTCGTGCAATAATGCGTCTGGCTTCCCAGGAGTGTGACTACTGTTCAGTCGAGCGTGCATCCTGCAGCTCTCAGCACCGGGCAGAACTAGTTGTATGCACACACGCAGAGACTTCTTCGGAGTTTTAACTCGGAAGAATTCCTTGCGAGCTCCGAGGAGTTTGTGATTCTTGTTAGCAGGTTTTCACATTTAATATATTCCCAGAGATGAAGGGAGTGCTCGGAACTCGCTGCACTATTTAACTTCCTTATTTTTATGTACGCACACATTCTTCTTCTTTGCCAACATCCCAAGGATAATATGGCTTTCGACCCATTTGAATAATTGCGGCATATGCTCCGCAATACCTCACGGGTTCCTTTTTCTTTCAGAAGCATTGGTGACAGTGTTTTATTTTTCCCATAAAGAGCTCAGGCGATTTCCAAAGGGAGCTCTTTTCAGTTCCAAACTCCTCAGATCTTATTCTTATGGCCAAGGACAGCCTGACAATTATTTGTACCATGAAGAAACACACTTAACCTAGAAGCAATAGCGCTAAGACTATAACTTGTTGGTAAAAACAACATCAAAATGTGAAGCTATTGCTGCTGAAGAGTTGAAGATTATACATTCTGATCAACAGCAAATAAAAGGCTTATGACAACATTACTGTCGGCTAGGAAAATATAACATGACTTGTTGACCCCAAGCATTGTGCCTCCTGCTGCTCACTGTACTTTTTGTCAAATGATATATAAATATTGTTTGTTGAAACTCAATAATAAATGGTGTTTATCACTGTGGAAGGTTGTAACTGTAATGATCAAGGTCAGGTGGGGTGGATGGTAAAGAGCATTATGAAACCAGGAGTCTTGTGTTGAAAAGTTTGTTAATTTTTGATGAAACCAAGTAGAAATGTTCCCGCGTTTTTCATGTTTTTAAAGGATAAGTTCACCAAAAGATGAGAATTCATATAAACCCTTGCGTCAGTGTGAAGTCAGATGAAGTTTCCATTTCTGGAACTCCACAACAAAGCAGCATCCTCCTGAACAGCTATAGTTTTGTTGGTATCTTTTGTAAGGCATGTTTGAGTATTTTGAAAAGGGCTAGAAGTTAAATGTATCATTATTATTATTATTATTATTATTATTATTATTATTATTTGTAGTAGCTCTAGTAAACAAGTAAACAAAGAAAAAACAAAGCATTACAAAGGCCCCATCCATCCATCCATCCATCCATCCATCCATCACAAACTGTTCTGCTGTTCTGATTTTTTTAATTTTTTTTTAAAATCTGAAATAAACCTATGTAATATCAAATCAAGAGGACACACATGAAAAAATGCACAGCAATGTTTAACACACTTCGTACCTGTGGAACCTTATTGTTTCACTTAAAGAAATAAACTATGAATAAGAACAGAATAAAATGGTTTGCAGCTTTCCATCAGATAACATTCAACATACAATCCACGCCTCCTGGCAAAAAGAGCATCTCCTCCCAGCACTAAAGCCAAGGCCTCTAAATAGCAAACCGTCGCTGATCATTCAGCACACAGTAATTATCAGGGCTATTTCGAACTCAACATTTCCTTGGCTAAATGCTTGAATAAGTGGTTCTTCAAGCATCTAGGTTATCTGGAAATTGCACCACATCTTTGGAAAGCTCCAGTCTGGGCCGCGGGCCCACAACAACACAGACGGCACTTGTGAAGGTGGCCAGTGATTTGAGACTCAGAACCAATCCCAACAAAAAAAAGCTTCCTGTTTTCATGCTGCTAGACCTGACTGCTGTAATTAATACAGCTCAAGATGAAATTCTGCTTGATGGACTGCATAAGTAGACTGGCCTGTGTGATGAGTTTTTAATTGCTCCAGATTATTTCTACTTCTGAGGGAGAGATGTGGTTGGTTCTAAGTAACTAAAGCTTTTACTCAGTGGAATCCCCCAAGGCTCTATTCTTGGACCATCGTTATCTCTTTTGGTCTTGTGTGCACAGAAAACATGGTATTAATTTATATCTCAGTCCTATGAGCTCTTGATTCTATTTAATTCATGAAATAGGCTTATGGATGTGATGTGCTTTCATGAATTGATTAAAGAGACAGATTAAACTAGCAAAATACAACTTTTATTGCTTTAAGATATCATCCTGGAGTAAATACTGATTGCACGTCTGTAATGGCTGTAGACAAATGACGCCATCCTCTAGAGATTTACTCCCTATAGGACGCACTTTCACTTTGCTGCAGAAACAGACAATAGCAAAAAAAAAACACAGATGGAGGATGCAAAGACGGCAAAAAGGACAAGTGATAGAAACCAAGGTGAAACAAGACTGAACGGACGAGCCTTCACTCTGGTGTTGCCCACTGACAAATGCTGTGAGGTTCGAGTAAAAGTTGTTGATAACTGCTTTAAGCTCATGCGGCACCAGTCAAAAAAAAAAAAAAAAAAAAAAAAAAAAAAAAAACTTTTCCGGTTTTACATTTTCATTGACTCCTTCACGATCTGCTTGTGAAGTGCAGCATTTTCAAGGCAGGCTCTAAAGTTTTTACCACTCTGACCTTTTGGACATTTCTTGAAATTGAGCTGTTGTGTAACATCCTTTAGCACTGGCTTCAGGCGATGGGATAGTCTCACTGAGAATATCAGGCAATAGGACACTTTGTCACGTTGGAACAAAGGGTGAAGATGAACTTTTAAACTGTTCAGGCAAATCCGTGACTCACTTTTTTTCAGATACTGAAATATATTCTTATGCTGTTTCAAAATCAGCTTCCCTCACATTTTTGTCAGACATCGTCATATTCACAATTTGTGCTCCAAAAGTTGGCTTTAATTATTACCCGTTACAATGGAATCCCACGTTTCCCTCTGAGCAAATTCAGCAATGTGCATCATGTCTGCATTATATCTGTGCATCCTTAAGAATAGATAACATTATTGGGAATTGCTTTTGCATTACAGCTTTTGACAGTAGGGATTCTTTAATGGCTGCAAGTGGACCAATTTAAGTACAAATGTGTCATCAATCCTGCATTTCTCTTCACAAACCAGGCAGCGCAGACCTCATTTAAGCATTTAAACATCTCCTTTACTGTATTGCTGGGAAAAGATTTGTAATGCATTGCCGCAATCAACATTTATTAACAAGACTAACAATGTAAAGATTGGAATTGAGGTGTTTCAGGCTCAAACATTTGTTCTGAGTGGGATGTTCATAATTAAGCGGGCATGCGGGGAGAGGTGCACTGATTCGTGCCTCCTCAAGTTGTAGCAGCTCTAAGAAGTATCGATTTAAAAGGGCAGATTCATGATCCTGCAGTCTTAGAGAAACATATTCTGTGGAAGCCTGGAGGTGCACTGCAGCACCTTGAGTGGAGTCGGACCCCATTTAGAGAACCATTTATGTGTTTTATATCGGTAACATGTTGAAGCTCTGAGAGTAGTTGTTGTTTCGGTTTGCATATCGATTGAACTTTGCTCAAGCCCGTGAAAAACAAACTGTAGCACAGTCTTATGTTTGGAATGGACGTTGCATTAGTCCTCGCTGGGAGATTTTGCAGGGAATGGTGTTGATGTCAAGCGAAGAGGAGTCGCTGCAAAAAGGTGGAATCAAGCCATCCGAACAAATGCTTTTGGTATCTGTTCCGCATGTTTTCAAGGCCCAACACAAACATGATTATTTGGAGGCCTAATGTGATTAACTTGTGAGGATGTAAACCTCCGTGGACCTTCGACAGGACGAGATGAATCAGCTGTAACAGGATGTTTTTAGTCAAAGATGTCATGCATGAATCCTCCTCCTCTGGTCCAACAGTGGCAAGAAGGCGAGAGATCACTAGTGTGGGTTTTCTTTTATGAGCTGTGCCAAGAGGCAGTGGAGTGTTTGGTTGAAATTTCCAGGCAGTCAGAAAATAACCAAACCTCATATATGTCTCATTAGTATTAAGCAATGCCTTGCTGAAGGGTTTGACAAGCTTTTACAAAGATTCAAGTGCCACCAAAATGTTGAAGCAAAGCCAAAAGTTCACAGCAGCTGAACTTTTTTCTAAACCAATCCAAAATAGATGAAAGGTTTTACTTGCCTGAAAAGTTGATTTATATGAAACATGTTCACATATTCCTGCTCATGGCATTTAAATGAGCAGCATGAAGTTGCAAAGCAGCGCTTGGTTCAAACTTTGGAGTGTTCAGCCCTTTGATTGATTTGAATAGCAACAACCCATCTCAACCTTGGATGTAAATTGCTGCAACACTGCAGGTCTCCATAGCCTCGACCTTCAATAACACTATTATCTTAAGGAGATTGATAATGGGAGCTAATAGCCTGCAGTTTGTCATGCTGAGAGCTGGGGTATCACGAAAACAGATATTCCAAACTGATGCTCATGTTTAAGTATTACCTCCCGAAAGTTTTGAATCTGTGCCAGCCAAATGTCAAATATGCTAAGTTCTTGCACTTGTTCTCAAGACTGTAGATTTACACCGCACATATAAACATGAGCCGAAGAGCAAGCACACAAAATACAGTGAACTGCCCTCCAAAGTAACTTTTTCTGACTGACTGACTGGCAGAGTCAAAAACAAAATAAAAAACAAAAAAAAAAAAAGAGAGAGAGAGAGAGAGCGAGAGAGAAGCTGGGTGAGTTGTGTCACGATGAAGCTAACCGCTAAAGGCACAAGTTTAGATAGGAGGGAAACGGTATCTTGGCAGCTTGACATCTTGAGTTTATGTTACTTAATGATATATCTCCAAACTTCTCCAGTTTACAACAAGACCTCCAACTGAAATGACACAATAGGTTGTTTGACTTCAACACTGATGCAGAGTTGGGATATGGCATGGCATCCTTTCTGCACCATCTACATGTTCCAACATGACAGGAATGATATGGATGTGTTCAGATACACACCTACAAGAATAAGGTGGAGTTTGGGTTTAGGCATCAAAATGTACTTAATTAAAGGTTAGGAGAAAGATCATGGACACACCAAGACCTGTAAACAGACTGTGATGTGAAATATCAGCACAGAGAGTTTGCTGGAAGTTCTGCACACAAGGGGGGCAAAAATATGAGCATGAGATGAAGCCCAGTCAGGGGGAAAAAAACAAAACAAAACAAAAAAAAACAGAACACTACAGCATAAGTACAAGAACATCCCAACGGTAGAAATCACTTTGCAAACACAATGACAAGAGCACTCATATAGTTGGAAGGAACAATCTGGCACCGCAGCAGAGAAGAGACCGGGATGATATAGCAGAGGTTGATGAGAAGATGATCTGCAGGTGCGCCTCTCTGCTGCTGGAGACGCCGCCACACACACACACACACACACACACACACACGCACAGACACACACACACACACACACACACACACACGCAGACACACACACACACACACACAAACACATACACACAGGCAGGAGAAGGAACAAAAACAAAAACAAACAAAAAAAAAAACCCGGACTGCCACAGTAGAACCGTGACCTCACATCCATGGGTGTAGGACGTATTTCAACTGTGGGTTTTCCCCCCTTGACATTATTTATCTATTATAACAATGGCGCGCTTTTGTGTGCGCGTCTTTAGCATCTGAATGGATTTAATACCGGAGCACACAGCATTTGTCCTGTAATTCTGGTTGCGCAGCACTGTAACAGAACCACGCAACACTGTCCAAGAGCCACAGAAGTTCTACATTTTCCCTGACAAATCACCCGTGCAGTCGTTACGGTGTGGACTCCCAGTTTCCCCAGCTAGCCATTAGCTTATAGCCATCAAATCAACAATTCCAAAGTGCTGTGTCCTATAACTAGGGTTAGAATAAAAGCATTTCATGAACAAAAAAAATAGGAAATTTGTGATGTATCGTCCAAATTGTCCAATAGAACATCCATGAAACAAGGATAAGCCGGTCAAATTACGAGGGCTGACACGGTAATGATGCTACACTGACACTTGCTGATTTTACAAAGGGCTCCGGCATTCTTTTGGACACAACACATTTTGGCACCGTCTGCACTGAACCAGCTCTGCCACCCCCCCGTCACCGTTACCTGTCATTGCTTGCCAAGTTGCTGCAGTCATCGTTGGAGACAGGGCTGCTCAGCTTTTTGCTCCCTCTTCTACTTCTGCAAAGACACACACACACACACACACAATATTCAGTGTTTTGCTGGCACTGCGAATGTGAACGAGCACAGGTGGAAAAGCAGGTACTGATTTCCCAAAGTGCCCGCGGTCTCTAAGCATACACCACATAACCGAAACAGGAGTGGTATGCATCATTGTGAGGTTCTCTTGGACAGTACGGATGAAAGTGAGCAACAAAGGCCAGAATTTGTAAATGTAAGCGCCTAACGGGACTAGGAAATGTGTCCGCATTGCTCAAAAGCAGGTGGATTAGTTACATTTTGTTTGTATTTGATATCTTTGATATCTTGCATGATCCTCTGGTAGGACAACATATCTTGTTTTTCTTATTTTCTTTCCCACCCATCCGAGAGACCTAGGACATTAAGATAATCCAAGCTTATACCATTCACAAACAAATCAAGCTACAGCCTTCTTTCTGATGGAGCGGGCGCCTCTTCCTCTTCTCCTCCTCCTCCTCCTCACCTTCCCGTCTCTCTCCCTCTCCCCTCCTTCCATTTCATTATGACATGTTCCGGGTCACTGCAGTGTTGCTACACCGAGCTGCCAACAAGCATATCATTTTCCATCAAGATCCTGCCCCATGGTTGCAGCGGCGGTATTGGTAGAAGGAGCAGACGGAGAGTAATGGACCTAAAGTGATGGCTCTGTCAAACAGACACTGGTGGGAGAGTAGCCTATAGAGCCGTAAATGGACCTGAATGGGAGGCGAGGGTAAATCTACTCAAGTCGGCAGTGAACGTAAAGGATTTGGCCGAGGTTTAAAACTTTTAATTAAAAGAAGACGATTTAAATACCTTCATATCGTTCATCTTCCTCCATTTGCACAGGGGAGAACTTTTTCTTTTTTTTTTTTTTTTCATAATTCAGCAATAATTCACTTTTGAATTCTGATCTCCCCCCCCCGCAAAAAAAAAAATCTCACCGTCGACCCCGTCCGGGAAAGATTTACACCGTGTGGCACTTGCTGTAATAGGCTTGTCCACAATGTCCGGTCGTGATTGATCTCACCCATCATGCCTCATGTGTAAAAGTACTTTGATTTACGCTTTGTTAATCTTTCACTGCCGGACAGAGGCCGCGCAAGTACTCCCCGAACCCAGCAATATGAGGCCCTGCTTGTGACTTATGGGGAAAAGTGGGTTCATAAATGGTCATAAACGCTGGCTGTATGAAATCATATAAAAAGAAATACATCCTGCGGTCTCCCGCCCTGCAAAAAAAATTATGAAAAGTGAAGGCCCATTACAGGAGCTGGGAGCGTTTAACACCTCGTGTCGTGAAGAAGTTAGATTTAACACTTATAATACTAGTACACTCAGATCAAACCTTGCAGATGGTAAAACATAATCGTGATGATGCTTCCTAACCATCTCTTGACAAAAGAATAAAAAGTATTTCCCTTTTTTCGACGCTCGCTTTTTATCTCAATGACAAAACTCTATCGTTAATAAAAGCAGCTCCGTTCCGTTTCTTACAGGAGGCACCTCACAAATCAGCCACTGCAGGGAGGCCACAGAGGGCTCGTGCCAAGAGAGGCAATTACATCCGGAAACATGTTTTTGCATAAATAACCCCGGATGTCCCGTTTGATGCATGTACTTGATAAACCACTTAGATAATCTTGTGCTAACGGCACCAAAATTGATCCCCCACCCTTGACTGCAACCATGCAAAGTAGAGGGGAAAAGAAAAAAAAAAAAAATGCCACTGTACTCAACTAATGTACAAATTAACTGTGCCGCTCAATCTTATTAATTGGGAGTTTAAAAATGTTATTTCATGTTTATTCCTTTTCGTTTTTCTCGTTGACTTCTCCCAGCATGGTGTGTATTGTTATTTTCAAAGCTACTCAGGGATACAATTGATTTGCATGTAGGAGGTAAAACACATCTTCTAAGACAGTTTTCATGAATAAAAAGAAGTTTCATGCACTCTGAATTTGTTGTTTGTTTTTAGGGGGTTTATTTTGTCCTGGTGCATACATTTCATCAATATATAAGCCCTGCATGCATGTTTGCCAATGCATAGAGGAGAGTGTCTCTGTTCCAGGGATGTAAGTGCCACGGTGACAAGACATCGTGAGCTTAAGTAATATCCTGTCTATGGAATATTCATGGGTTGTGTCACCAGGCTTTGGGTAAACATAAAGCATATTGTAGCAGTGGGGTCAGTGGGTGGAAGTGGGTTTCTCTTAAAGCCAATTTGTCTGAGCTGCTTTGATTTTACCCTGCTAAGCTTTATATAAGCAAGGAATTGTCAGAAATTTGAGTCAAGGATGCTTGAAATGGTAGTATGTGTCCTTAAAGTTACCCCACCCTTAGCAAAATAGTAGTTTATTCAAGTGTACTACAAGTATACTTATTTTATACTAAAACAGAGACAGTATACTTGAAGTGTACTTTTTATATACAATATTTTTATATACTTAAGAAAAGTATATTGAAGTATACTTGGCTTATACTTAAAAATATAAAGAATAGTCTAAGACTAAGTACAGTAATACTTAGACTTACACTTATACTTTAATACTAAAGCTTATACTTGTACTTTAGTATACTGTAATGCCCCTTGTGGACTGTGGCGCAAAGACTCTTGGGTTTTCTGTTGTTGGTGTAATTATGGTTCGTGAATGTGGTTGTGAATGAGATGATGTGTAAGATGGTTATGGGTTAAATCACATCCTTGTTCTGTGGATAAATTGTGTCGAGTTAACAAAGATGATAAAAATGTTGGCACTGTGAGTGAAGGGGTGTTTTCCGGGAGAGACTTCCCATCTGTTAAGTTGCAAGCATGTGTGGTGATGAATGCTGAATGTCTGACTAGAGCTTGCCAAATTAAAAATAGTAGTGTTTGATATGTCTTGATTTAAGCAAAGAATATGGTTAAGTCATTAACTTGTGGTTACATTTACTTTAGCACAGTAAAAATGCCTTTAACTACGTATATATTTAGTACACTAGTAGTATATAGATGAGTGTACTTGTTGTACACTTGAAAGTGTACTCCTGTAAACTTAAAATGAGCTCATAAAGTATACTTAAAGTATACTTTTATAAGCTTAAAATGTTCCAATTTGTCCAAAGAAGTATTACATTAGTATACTTTCTAGTATGCTACAAGTACATGGTCCATAGTATACTTGCTATATACTCAAGCATACTTAATAAAATGAACTTCAAGTAGACTACTTTTTGCTAAGGGCAGTTGAGGTTTATGCAAAATCTACATATTGCACCTGTAACACCATCAAACTTACTTAAGAGTTTAATTCACTAGCCTTATGCTAATAAACAAATTAATTGTCTAAACAAAACAGCGCACCACCTTCCCATGGGTGCTGCAAAGTGCCGCTCCACTGTACTTTTTCCCAGTAGGAGGTCAGATATTCTCAAGATCTGAGTTGTCTGGAGCGCAACATAAGTCATCCTTATTTGGATATTACATGTATGATGTGTCAGCATGTGTTCAGGGTTTAAAAGGGTCGATGTTGCTTCCAACGGCACACCGCAATGGATCAGAGTAACGTGTATAGAGACTTCTTATTTTACAACAGATTGCCCTAAGCCCTGATTAATGACTCAGGTTCGACACCCAGCTGCTGACCATAAAACAGCTGATTTTAAATTAAAAAGGAAAAAAAAAAATACGCTGACCATTAATCATTCATAGCTCTCTGCACGGGCATTGTTTAGCTGCTCTCGAACAACTGCATTACTTGCTGGAAGAATGAAGCCAATTAAGGCGAGGACTTTTGCACCGTTTCCTGGTTTACCAATTATCTTCCCCGACGACACGTCCCTTTCTTTGTTGCGGCTCCATTGTGTTTTTAAGGGTGTTTGAAAAAATGCTGCACAATGCTGCTTGGGGAAGAAGAAAAAAGAAAGTCGAACATACACGTAATGTTTTGTGTGTAAAAAAAAAAAAAAAAATATATATATATATATATATATATATATATATATATATATATATATATATATATATATATATATATATATATATATATATATATATATAAAAATGTCAGTTTCTGTCAGGAATGGCCCGTAACTGTTAATACATCCTGTAAACTGTGACCCAATCATGCGTGTGTCACACGCTGCCGAATGGCTTTAGGTTAGGCGTTTGATCCCTCATTTTCCCCCTCACTCCCATTATCCCTCCCTCTTCTTTTCTCTCTCCATCTCTTTTTATGCAGAAAACACACACACACACACACACACACACACACACACACACACACACACACACAAAGGCATGCGCGCACAATAAAGGAGAGCATAATTAACAGTGAGCGTTTGAAGACAAGTAGTCATACCCTCATTACAGGGCAGCTCCATTGCTCAGAAGGACACACACACAAACACACACACACAGTTGGCGAGGGCACAATCTCCGCCCAACATAGAGAGAAATAAAAGTCGTGACAAACGGATGGACAGCATCTGTTTCTCAGTGTCAGTCGGCAGCCTGGCGCTAATTGCAAATGCCAGAAGACACAGAACCGTGGCAAAGGCCTCTAGCAAAAACTTCTCCTCAGCTCTGTTATTTTACTCGTTTTCCTCCTCACTTTCTTCTTTTCTTCATGCTCCGGGGGTAAACAAGCGAGAGGGCCCGGTGGCTAGAAAAATCGCATTATATATGAAGCGCTTCATGCTATCACGCTGGTGTCTGTTTGTGTGTTATGAATCCTAACCACAGGCTTTCTATTCCCCAATCACCTTCTAATATGTTTTCTGACAGAGGTTGTCATGTTAGGGGAGTAAATATTGAAAAGGTGGATTCCTAAAAGGAGGATTTATCAGCTCGGGCAGGCTGTGTTATGGTTTACCTAAAATAATCATACATCTGCTGCATATGGATTCTGTATCATCTATTTACTGCCAACATAAACACCCCAGAAGCCACAACATGATTCAGTTTTTATTTTGATGTATGGGTCACATGAATTGCATGCCCCCCCCGCCATAAAGAAAACATGGTTTCCTTGCATATATTCCAGAATTTTGTCATGCAAAACATGCATGCGTCAGAGGGCATCTGCAGTGATTCGGACTCAGAATGGCCATAATGTGTTAATTTCGGCGAAGAAGAATATTCCAGCTTGAATGCTGAAACGCCGTCCTGAATTGCGGTCGATGGTTTGCCTGCCTTGTGGACTAGGACCCTATTGTTGAAATATGTAAGGTATGACAAGAAGTGTTGGGTGCCAACATTTTATCCTGGTGAGCGGGCTGAGATGGGTCATTGACATTCATTTCAATGAACAAAAAAACAAAAAACAAGGCAATAGCTAAATAATGAATTAGTGACTAGGAACAAAAAAAAGGAGGAAAAACCAACTAACACATTGCCAGTGTTAGGAAGGGATGGGTTGGGAAGAGGGTCACTCATAACATATCTGTGTTTGTGTATTAGAGAGGTTAGGCATGAGGGGCACAATTGGATATTGCAAATCTACTGGGAAGTCAACTAGCATTCACCTTCTGCACACATGTACAAATATTAAACTTTTTTTATGAAAAAGAAACAGCTTATGCTTGAAAAAACACCTTTCTCTCATCTTATGTTTTGATTAACAGTAAAACAGTTCTGATGACTAATCTCATTTTTGTTTTAGTCAAAAAAACACGATTGAGACTAAATCAAAGATCGCCTTCAGAACCAACGCTGATGAGCCATATCGCCCCTTACATGGCGCCGCACTTCCAAATGTACCCATCTCATGTTAACAGCAGCTGTGTTCGTTTTGCCTAAATATTGTGTAATTTATGTGTTCATTACCCCGGATACCTCAGGAGCGATAAGCGATCATCCATGGTGCCCTCTGTGTTCATTTGCTGTTTAATTTCATGCAAGCCATTTATCAACCAGATGTTTCCACCGAGTCCTAAGATTAAGTACCTGTGGTAATAAATGAGACTTTATCATTCGTGAAAAGATTTGTGTGCCGTGGGGGGGAAAAAAAAAAAAAAAAAAGTAAATAGCTGCTGACTATGAAGGTAGATTTATTATAGGTAAAAAGAAAAGTCAAGCTCATGCGGAAATGTTACATTATCATCAGTCAGGGATGATGAAGTTACACCGGTTGTGTGTATTAATGGTAAATGCTAAGTAATACATTTTGTCCGCTCGCTATGAATTTATGCAAATTGTCCTAAGTTGTGGTGGTTTTGCAGCCTCGACAAATGTTCCCAAACCATGGGCACTGAGGTTTGTTGGGGAATCGAGTGAGAACGACTGTCAAGCAGGAACAACAATATCCCCTTTAAAATGTGGCATTTCCTGCTGAGCGCTATTTGATAGGTTTTGCTTTACTGCTGTGTTAACCACATGTGGTTACACGACGTCGCCACACAAACATGTTAATTTAGTCGACTCTGGAAAACCCAGAATTATGAGTTGTTTTGTTTTGTTTTTTTGTAGTTCCAACTCCACTGTTGTTCTGCCAGCCATCACAATTTTACTTTCAACCTACTAAAACAAAGTGCACACCGGCTGTCTTTTTCATGCACCACCAACAGATGTCTATTTACGACGAAATAGCTTCCATTTTAATTCATCAGGTGTGACAGTGCACTAGCATTGGTATTTAGCATGCCATAGAAGAAATACACATAAATACAGTGGCTTATTTGTATTTAAATATGAAAGTTCATTAAGATATGAACTATAAATGACAATAGGCACACAATTCTTACAAATAACGTACCAGTCAGTCCAACGCTAAGATTCCAATGGATGCATGTGCGTTGTGTTGCGGCAAAGCCGGACCGGACGCGTATCTGGTGGGATTTAGCTGTGAGCAACTCTTTCGGACGCCATTTTCGCCAGAAGAAATATACACTTAGCTCCAAAGGCTGATCTTAGTTTAAAACCTTTACTCATAAATATGTAAATTCAATTATATGTTCATTGTTGATATCGTAGTTAGCATGCACTGAACTGAATTCTACTGCGAGGTATTTTCAATTGTCTGACCCCCTCATCTATGTAGATAGTGGACAAAAAATGTGAAACTCCTCTCAATGTAAAAAGAAATAGTCCTAATACAGCCTGTCAAGTTCTGTGGTGAATTTGGTGTTTTTCTGCTCTGCTGTCCTTGCAGAGGCGCACTGAGAGGCTGGGCGGAGTTTCACCTCACCGGAGTTGCTGACACACACCTGCAGCAGGTTGGCAATCGGCGCCTGCTTGAGCTTCCTGGTCCTCGCGCCGCCTCCTGCCAGATTTTGTCTGTTCTTGGAAAATCGAATTGTTATCCGCTCTGCCTCCGGCGCTCACCTGCACTCCCATCCACAAGTGGCTCTGCATCCTGCAACCCAGCTCTCACCACGCCTGCAGCCAGCACCCTCCGGCCTCCACACAGTGAGTGACCTCTTCTCCAACAGTTTCTCTACACCTTGCCCTTGCATATTTCGTGTGATGTATACACTGATACACCTTCCTGCGCTCTACTCCTCCCTCGTTGTCTGCTTTTGGGTCCTAACTAACCCTAGTGCAATACTGACACAAACTGACCTCAGAGCTGAAGAGATATAGTTACATTAAAAGCGGCACGGCTGCAAATGCTGCAACAAGCATATTTACTATTTCCTGAGGTTGTTATTCTAAGTGTCTGAAAACATTATGGAAATGATCACTTTTAGTGGATGTAACTTTGAACGTGGCAGTTTCTCTAACATTGCAGCCCTTGCAGGCATGTTGCAGCTGCTGGACCAATTCAAAAACTTTTGATAAGTATGAATCCCTTGCACCCCAGCATGTAAATTTAGGGGGTAAGGTTTAGCAGTACCATATTTCACTTGTTCACACGTCTAAATAAGCATTATAAACACTATAAAAGTAGTCTCCATGGCAAATTATTAGTTGATTGCAGTACAAAGTGGCCACTGAGTGCTCATTTTAATAATCCAGTCAATATACATTCAAGTTCCTGTAAAAACTGTAGTTTGTGGTACTCTGCGGATGTAACAAATAAGGTCAATCATTTCATGTTCACATAATCCAAAGAATTGTGTGCCTCCGAGGGATTGGACAAATCTGCAGTGTAACTCATAAGAATTGTTCCGCGGCAGACGTTTGCAGACAGAAAAGCATTACGGTTGGCTCGTGACTGTCTTTTCCACTCTCCAAAGTCAGTCTTTCGACGAAGAAAATTTGATTATCTGCTATCCTCAACATGTGTGCGCCGTCATCACCGGGATAAGTCTAACTGGAGCCCCGATTTTTCTTCAAAAAGTCTTATCTCCATACTGTCTGAAGCAACAATAAAATAAACTGATGGACTAATTTTCACTGCTGTAAAAGAACTAAGGAAGGAAGAAGCTCTTTTATAGTGTCTCTGAACTTTACAACCCCAACCTTCCACCACGTTGTACTGAAGTGAAATATCAGTGGGCTGTCTTATGGTTCTCTCTGAGCCCAAGAAAGACGAGAAGAGGGAGACTGAAGGCGAGCCGCCAGGTGATTATGGCGTATTAAGTGAAAATACAAAAGCTGTGGGAAGCTGACCAGAGCTCAGCATCATTATATCTTAATTTTTGCTGTCTATCAGCACACTGCTGATGCAACCCCTGATTTATCATGTTAGAGACACACATTTAACAATTGCGATGCTGTCTGTGTTTAGGGATTGACAAGAATACAACAGTAGTCCCCAGAAGTGCATTCAAAACTATATATTTATACGACTACTTTTGTTTCCAGCCTATCACCATCAAACAGACAAGGTCAGGTTGACTATGAAAACAGCGTATTACAACTCATATTTCCTTTTATTTGCTTAAGTGGTGACCTCTAGTGGCCGTACTAATCACTAATCAAAGAATGTCAAGTTGTATTGTCATTATTGTAAACCCAATGGCAATGTTTTGCCCAAAGCTAAGCGAACTGGCATGACGAAGGTCCGATTCACTTTTTGCTAGTGATGTGCCATTTTAGGAGTCAATGGCAAGTATCCTGATAAGTTGTTAAAGTATGGAGATGTCATAAAAAGTGAATATTATGATATGACATTGTTCATTGCAAGGTCAAATGACTCTACAGTCATAACAGGTTTTAACTTGCATCAACTCTGATTGTCAGTGACTAAAAAGAGACCCAGGTGGACATGCCAATTTGTGCCCCTGATTTTGGTGCTTGCATAAACATATTTTAATAAACTAGTATTAAACTAAATGCACCTTTTTTTTTTTTAAATAGTGAATGACGTTTGATTGTAATTGCAGTTCCATTCAAATGAGCTTTGAAGTTATCCATTTATTAATGTCTTAATGTATTTAATATCGTCCATTTTGTCTACAGCTGCTTTCGTTCATCTCACATCACCATGTTGCAAGCAATCCAAGGCCATTTTATGATTATTCATTCCATGATTACTGACATGAAAGGGCTCTAGCCACCCCATGCAGAGCTGTTCAAAGGTGAGCCACTCGCAGCTTGACACCGGGAGGCTATTACAGCTCCAGGCTGGAGCACAGCAGCCAAGAGCAGAAGATTTAATGACCCTGGTAATATGAGATGAACACTGACAAATCCAGGAAATATCACCACAAAGATGATATCTCAGTCTATAGATGGGCTCTTTGATCTATAGATTAAGGATATTACCTTCCTGGGGGGTCAAAAAACTCATCCTTCCCCTTTTTTAAACCAAAACCTGTTGGGGGTTAGAATGCAAAGTACAATTGGATAAAGTCAGATTAAAGACTAAAATAGTCTCTAGTTTTAATCATGGATAAAAAGCTTCCTTCAGTGCACAAAAACACAACAAAAAGTGAGCCTTATCCATTTAGTGTGTTTGTCAAACACAGTACACAGACGTCAGGAAAGAAAGCCTGTTGGGCAGCGAAGTATTCAAATACATATTCGTTGCTGAAAAATAAATATTTCAGACCATCCCATTGTGGTTGGAATTCAAGGTCCAGCTCAAGTAACTATTCATAATTCATACATGAGCTCAGTTATATTTCCAAAGTAGTTAACATTGTGGTAAGGAGAGAGCAGCGCGCTCATGAATGATTGAAAACCCCTGGCTTTCGCCCACCAGCTTCAGAGTTTGCTGCACTTATTTGGCCACAAACAAACATAGCATGACGTCGCAGAAGCACTCGCTAAATTGCTTTGCTCTACATCCCGTGGCAGTGGTTATGCTTTTTGATTGAACTCTAAAGAAACTTTCAATCCTGGCGCTCACAACCCATGCGAGGGCTGCAGGATGGGAATCATTTAATTTATATAGTTCTACGTTGAGCGATGACAGCAGAGATAGTGAAACGTGTATCTGTTGGTTGCCATGATAGACAAGACAATGAATATTTAGACTTTGTTTGTTCGAGCGCATCAATCCATTATCCTGCAAGTGAATCTATCAGCAGGAGGGAATGTGGTGCATCTTGTGCACGGCCACTAACACGCCTTCCCCACTGATTCCCCCTCCTCTCCATATGGACAGTATTTACGCCAGGTGTTAACTCTGATTCCTCCTTTTCATTCTGTCTGACGAGATCAGAGGATGCCGTTTGGATGTCAGAATGTTAAATAAGATGAATCTTCCGTCGTCTGTTAGCTCATCAATCATGTAAAAGCCTGTTAGCGGTCATGTTTTACTGCTCGTTCTTAAAGTTGAAGGTTTTTCTACGATTTCGACGTCGATACTACCCAGGAATATTTTCTCACTGTAAATGGAGTTGAATTTGAAACATACAAGTGCCAATTGCCATAACAGACCCCTCTGGCGTCACTATGTGAGGTGCCCCTCGAGTGCGGTGATATAAAGAGCAAGAAATGTCCAAGGCAGATGGTTAGATGGGTCATACACTCGACTTTTAACCTCTTAACCAAGAGTCAAGTATGATTAAAACATTTTAAGAACCTTAACCTATCCAAGTAGTCTGCAGAGCCTTAACCTAACCAAGTCATTTTAGTGCCTCAACCTAAATAATCACTTATGATGTTATTAGGATGTGTTTTGCATGTTATAAAAAAAATGTTTTTGTCAGTAAGCCTTATTATGAAAGTCTAACCAGACATTGCATGTGTATCATTGCAAACCTTACTGCCGAGTCCTTCGTGTTTAAACCCAACACTAGTGGAGCAGATCGAGCATCCTCGTTGGAAGCTTAAGGCCACGGATCCTGTGTTTCAGCTTGTCCTTCGCCAGCAGAATTTCTAAGCCCTTAGATTTAACCATCTCCTGAGAGCAGAAATTAGAACATTTTTTAAGTTGAATTCCTTGTATGTCTACACATATTTGACAAATGAAACCAATTCAACATTTCATTGATGGTACAATGGTTACCATTAGTGTACCTGTTTGTCACCTGTGGAGAATATCCAGTCTCCCTTAAAATTTCATTTCAAGGGAGGCGCTTTTAAAAACATGTCTTGTGAGTTGTTGGGTTGTAAAATGCTTTTATAAAACAAAGTGTTTTTCGCTGCACCTTGGCTACTACTGATAAAGAAATTAAAAACAAAAAGAGGTCTTGTGAATTTGCATATGAAGTGGGCACTCCAGATCCAATTACAACACACAAGACATATGCTGAGACACATTACAATACCAGGTGTGACCAGGGCGGAACTTTCAGTACACTCAAACCACAGTGATTAAATCATTTGCCATAAATTGTCATGTTGAAAGCAATACTATATTACAGGGTTATTATGAGGCCCAACAGCAAGGGTAAGGATTAATGTGCACAACAACATCATGGCAAAGGCACGTACCTCAGAATGTAGACTATAAATATCCCTCCACAGCAGAAACTCTCACTGCTCCTAAGCTTTGTGTGACTGTTGAGCAACATTATTAAATTTGTGCAATGAGAGTGCAGGGAAAGGATAAAAAAAAAAAAAAAAAGTCAAAATAAATATAAAAAATCTCGACTTTTTTTTGGGTGGTTAACATAAATGGATGTTTTGGCATGTGGGGCCGGCAAGCTACTGTGTTCGGTGGGTGGGCCGGCGTTGTTCATTCATGATAAATGTGCATTACACGCATGAGCGGCGCCAAACCGATTAAACACGAGTTGAAAATGGTTTGTCGGTTCCAACAGTCGGGGGAAGTGCCAGTGAAAAGCAGGCTGAAGTCCCGACATGTTAGCCCAAGCATATCTTGAGTTGTTTTGATGTAAAAAGCCGTTTTTGGTCAGGCTTTCTTATTTGTTGCCCGTTTCTCCGCCGTTCCCCGGAATACCATCTTGTTGTGGTAATAGTTGCCTCTTCAGGTTCCCCTCAGGCGGAAAGCTACCTGCTCAAGCTGAGGAGAATCTGTTGGCGTGGTGTGAGGGGCTACTTTGGATTCCCTTACAAGTCATTATCAATCTGTTCATTTCCCTCCGACATGGTTATAGGGCACACTACGGGGTCAGCCCACAGTTCTCTCTCTCCCTCCTCCTCCCTCCTTGCTCCTTGTCTTCTGACATACTGTATTACACACACACACACATACACGCGCACACACACACTGACATTTCTGATTACAGTGATTACCAAGCGGTGAAATGAAGTCATATTTTTGTTTCCAAATAACAGATTGTCAAAGCAACAAATGAATCTGCTCCCACCAGCAATGCGAAATAGACATATTATTTTCAAATTTCAATTTATTCTCTCGCGAAGGCTGCTGTCTTGTGGGGCTGCCACTCACACAATTGTTTTTCTCAATATCGTTAGCAATCAGGCAGTGAGACGTCGCCGCAGTTTGTCAGAAGGGGCTTATTTTTCATCTGTCGTCGCCTCTGTCGGGGAGTGTGGTTGGATCACATTCAGATGAACATTGGCTGGTGTGTTTACAGACTGTGCAAGAATGGGTGCTGAACTAGCGGGGCCCCCTATGGAGTTTTGGATCTCCTGTGTTGCCTTGGTTCAGCCCTTATATTGCATCTTTTTTGGTCATTGTCTTGCTGATTCTGCAAGAATAACTCCCGACAGGATTCTGCAGAATAAGAGGCGCAGTTGTCTTGTATTAGTATTGTTTTATCAGGTGTGTTTACCATTTTCTTGTATTAGTTTTTGCATGTGTGTCAAGGATACGTGTATTTTGACATGAAGATTCAGTGTATGGATGCCATTATTTGGCACACCAATTTTCATATGGAGACTTACTGCTCCTTTTTGACCTGGGAAGCAGCAATTAGTGAAACAATCTCAATTAAAATGGCTTAAAAATTCAGACCCAAAGTTGATGGCAAAAATGTCATCCACTTTTTCAAATGTATTGAGCTTTTCACCCAATATCTGACAGCCTTCATCAGCAGAGGGAGTTTGCTCATTTGCAATCCCACCTGAGTGCTGAGCTAATGTGACAGCTTATGCTCCGGTTAGATTTAGAGAATCAAAATCACTTTGGGTTAGAGAAACATGATCGTTTGCCTTTTCTGTTTTGATTGCAAAAAAGTCTCTGTAAAAATATCCAGTGATGTGACACTTACAAGTGTTGAAATGCATCTCAAAATGCAGCCACTTGCTTAGCAGCCTACAACTTTACCCCCATTGCCCCATCCTCCAACACAATAAGTCAGGTTTTGTATTTTTTTAAACGTGCCAATATGGTAGGCCTTTGCCCAGTGCATCCTCAAACCTAAACAACTGAAAAGTTTGTTAGCGTCTCCAAAAAACATGTCATCAATCTCAAAACAACATGGCCTTTGCAGTGTAACAGCAAAGTAAATACTGGAGCTCTGTCGTACAGTCACAGTCGTGTCATTGGGCAAGAAAAATACTTGGTTTTGGAAAAAACATCATTTGGGTTCAAATCTTGACTGTTCTATAACTTCAAACATATGGAGTTGCACTGGACCTCACAGTAGATGAAGGGGAGGATGAAGCACGTAAGGCGAGAGGATGGACCAGGCGGTTTTATTTAGGTTCGCAAGTTTTTGTAGTTGAGGAAGCATCTCGACGAGTCGCACTGTTTGGTTCAAGAGCTGATGAACAGCATGTGCACATGCAGGATGTTAGTCAGTCTTTGTGGTATTTGTCCTGCCCCTCTCCCCTGTGTTGTGCAGAATATCTATGTATATGTAGAATGTCTTAAACGCTCCAGATCAAGCAAGTAGGTGAGCTGAGATTTGTCATCTCTGCACGGACCTAAACTGACTTAACACAACAAATTACCCTATTTAGGCAGAAGCTTTCAGCATTGTCACTCACTTCTTCCCAGCTACATTTTCTGTTCATCTCCAAAAAAAAAAAAAAAGAACAAAATCATCATCCTTTCACCAACTCTTGTACAAAAACGAAATAAAGTACACAGAGGGGCCTTCTACAAAGCAAAGTGCTACAAAGAGTGTTGTATCGTCACTGTCAAACTAATGATTAAAAATGGATCTACACTCATTACCGTTTCAGGCATTTCTCTGTCAGCAAAGGCACTGTCACAGAGAGGTAATAAAAGAACTGTGGAACTGGTGACAGTTACCAAGGCAAAACAATTTCTCTGCCTGAGATGCAACAGAGAACAAACAATTGATTTCATACTGAGACTTATACTTTATTCATTGCCTGGATATAGAACTGCCAATCTACAGGCTAACTTGTATGCTTCCAAAATCCCCCTACAAAGCGATAAGAAATTCCCGACCCAGAACCGTGGCCTGCTCTGATAATGTCTTATCCGATGCTATTTTAACCTAAAGCAGGTGGAAATTCAATTCTCTTAAAACCCGCATGTCTTGTTAAGATGGTTTCCTTTAGAAAAACATATATATATATATATTTTTTTATTCTCCCTTTTCTGTTCTTCAGTGTCGCACCACAGTATCATTCTATGAAACTCATTCTACAGCTTTTCAGTTTCAGCACAGATGTAAATACAAATACAATGAGGTGACCCGACATGGATACATGATGAATCATGCTGCAGTAGTTTAATTCACCATGAAACATTATTTATGCAAATACAACCTGAATAACTGCAGGGAACAGGGGAACTGTGGGTGAACTGATTACTTTCATTTTTGGCCAAAGTCTGATTTGAAAGCTCACAGAAAATGACTATTGGCCCACAAGATAAAAAAAAAAAAAAAAAGTTTGGGCACCCCTTGTCTAATACCAGTGGATAGAAATGCACTTTTATTTTATTTTATTTTATTTTATTTTATTTTATTTTTTGCATTTACTGTTTGGACGACAATACATTTGGACTTCGAGCCAACTGTGCGCTGGCTGTTTTTGGGCTCTGCAATGACTGGAAAGGGACAGAGCAGTGAAAATGCAAACCACTAGTGAGATGTTTGAGATCAAATGTTCAAACAAAGGAAAACAAGAAGGTTACACAGGGATGTGTTGTAATAGTGTGGCAGTTTGGGTTGAATAAGGCCAACAGTGAGGACTGGGTGGAGGTAATCTAAACTTGATATACAAAGCCTTATAAATGAGCTGTATATAGCAGTCATTATAGCCATTATAAAGCACTATTTAAATGGTAATCTTAATGGAACCTTAATAAAAGGTGAAATAATTGATGACAATTATAATTTCATATAATTATCTCTGGGACATAAAGCAGCAGCTGCATGTACCTATGTTGAACTACACAAAATATTCCTTCAGAGATAAAGTGCCTGGATTCCGGGTTACATTTGTCAGGAGCTTCTATACCGCACAGACCAGGGCAACAAATAACTACACTGAAAATAAATCCATTAGCAGTAGATGTTGGATGAATCATGAACAGAAATTAAGGCCAACTTTCTTCAGCGGTGAGTTGCTGTGTTGCAGAAGCCTCAGATGGTTTGCAGCGGGGAGAACATTAGAATTGTTCAGTTTCTTTGAGTACGTACTTCTCTTCTCTGGACCATGCATCTTGCCGTGCTGCAGGGCAGATTCATGGACATGTGGTGAGTCATTTTTACTGTCTCCTCTGTACAACTGTGCTCTCCACAGTACCTAGCGGGCATCGTGAGGAGGCCTTAGGCTTGCTGAGGTCATCCGTCTATCCTCCCCCCTTAACCCTGCTGCTTGAATGCTTACTCTTCTGATGCATCAACCGACTGCATGATCTTTGGAGCAAAGTTGTGGAGGTACTAGCAGTAAAATGCTTACAAGCCAGCCCCGACTTATATAAAGATACAGACAAAAACATGTAGAAGGCCCAATGTCTGCTACTTGGAGAATAAACCAGTAAACAAATGTATCTTCAGGGTATAATCCAACTGAATGTGCTCCTACAAGCTCAAGTCCACAGTGAATTAAAATGTTAAAACTGAAGGTGTATAGGGGCTTGGGTTTTAAGAGGTTCAGTTAAGATAACATGAATAACAAAAGAAACCTGAAGGCGTCCAGCTATTTGCAAAGCTAGCTACACCTGCACAGGCAGCCTAATTGCCTAGTAACATTTTGGTCACCCAACTTGGCTCAAGAATAAACATAGTTTCCCTCAACTAGAATGAAATGGGGCAGCCAAGACACAAAAGGGGCCTGAACAGACCAGAGTTTCTGAATCAGAATGGGAGTGAGAGCCACCTGGGTGCCATCCCCCACCTCTTGGCTTGGCTGGGAGTGGGAAAGCCCCATGCTGCCTCCACTCATCAATAAGGAATCACTCTCTCCACCCTGAGTACCGGTGATCTGAATCCACCGCAATCAGTCCAGAGGGGTTTTGAAAATCAGCCCAAAACAAAGAAAAGATAGCAAGTCTTAAACAATGGAACTGCTACAAAGTGAGTAATAAGTTCATGAATACTGTTTGTAGCACCATATTTGAAGGAACTGAAGGTTTTCCTCTGCATGAATCAGGCTTTGTTTTTCCATCATTTTTCCCCCCAAACCTCCTGTTCACTGAAATCCTCACAAACATGAACGTTTGTGCATTTGCACTCTAAGCCGATTACCCAGCTGGACCAGTGTTAGGTACTTACTGTACCATGTTCAAAGCACACAAATCAGAGTATGTGCAAAACACAGATTGGGTGGCTACAGGTACATGGTGGCCCTCCTATCTCCAGTTTTCTTTAAACCACAAAAGTGACATGATTGATATTCCAAAAATAGCATTGTTATGTATTACAGTAGCTCCTTAATCTCCCATTGAAGGGCATTCACTCGCTTTAGAAAGGCCAAAAGTGACTCACCCACTCCAATGAAGGGGCTTGGTACAGAATAAAACTACAGCCCAGACCATGGATGTGACAAACGGAACACTAACCCTAAAAAACAAGCTGCAGTTTGAACATTTTAAAGACATACTCTGTCAGCTTTGCACAGAGGCAGATTATAGACCTTGAGAGGAGTGGGTGCGCGTTTCCAACCTTTTGGGAAGCCATTAACTCCCACACATTTTGGAACTATCTGAAACTGGTGGGGATAACATCTACAGTGTTTTCTGGTCTTTCCTGTCCTGTGCCTCAAGTTGCAGACATATGGATCCATTGTTCAATGCGAAGTGAACAGATCCTATTGATTTTCTATAGAGAGCCGGAGATTCTACTGTGTTTCAGCAGTGCTGGCAAGCCAGTGACCACTGTTCAAGACTGCATGCCAACCTTTGTATGTGCAGCCGCAAGCTAAACTTTTGATAATTGTCTCTGGACTTTCAAAATAAGTATGCATGACACCACTATATATATATATATATATATATATATATATATATATATATATATATATATATATATATATATATATATATATATATATATATATATATATATATATATATATATATATATATATATATATATATATATATATATATATATATATATATAGTGGTGTCATGCATACTTATTTTGAAAGTCCAGAGACAATTATCAAAAGTTTAGCTTGCGGCTGCACATACAAAGGTTGGCATGCAGTCTATATATATATATAGAGAGAGAGAGAGAGAGAGAGAGAGAGAGAGAGAGAGAGAGAGAGAGAGAGAGAAATGGACCAAAAAACCAACAGTTCTGTGGTTTGCCTAAACATACATTACCTTCCAATGCCATTGGGCTGCCCTGGTGGTCCGTTCTGTGCCTTCTCAGTATATTGTGAGTCTATGCACCCTGACTATTCCAAATCAGTTTTGACTTTAACTCCACATGGAAGCCCAGACTTTGTGTTTGTTTCATCCACTCTGTAAGAACCCAGTAGCCCTGCCACACCTGATAAGACTCCATCAGAGTGCATGGAGCTTGAAATCCCTTATCTCGCCTGTAGTCCACAGCACGTAGAGCTACAAACACACAGATACACTGCCCACAGGCACTGGGTTGTGACCTGTTGAGTGGCCACAGGTAGCTGCCACTCCACTCTCTCCATTCTGGCTACTAATGCTGAGGTGAGGGGGGGCAACGAGAGAGAACCAAACCCTGCCTCTCTCGAGCAGCTAAAAAACAGTATAACTGTGGCTGGCAGCAGGTGCCTCATTATTTTCTAATGCCTTGAAATGTTTCAGCGGTTCTGCAGAACAAAACATTGTAGCACCCTGGATTTCTCTGTGCGCTTACCCGTTAATGTTTTTTTTTCCTTAAAGTATCTGTTTTTTCAAGTTAATTTGCCAGGCATCTATTTCTTGGATGAATTTTTGTCTAATTTATGACTAAACATGGCCTCAGATGTGATGATGTAACACATTTAAAGTTCCCCTACTAAGCCAAGGCGTTAATTAATTTGTTTTGGCTGATAATCATTGATTGCTGTGTGTTGCAACAAGGAACAAAACTGTGACACTTGCACAGAGTTGTGATGTAATGGCAGAGACATCCGACAGATGCGGGATCACGATTGACTGTCAAAGCTGCATGTTTAACTTGTTGCATTTATAAACTATGGATATCTTGGTAACACGTGGTAACCATCATTAATAACTGGTACATTCATATTTAATTTATTTCCCCATTAACAAACAAATAAATGGAAACAATACACCACCAATATTCTGTTTGAAAAAGAATGGATGCCACGGATTGAAAATATGAGATAAGTTGACTTTCTTGAAAGTTCAACTATTTGACTTCATAGATTGCATCAGCAGTCAAATTTTAATTTGGCCTTCATGTGAACTCCGGGTTTATTATTGTGCTAGCGGTAGCTCATGCAGTTATTCTAAAATATGCTATTTGACGAATCTGTCTGAATTCAAATATTATCACAATCAAGTGAAATAACTGAATCATTACATTGCCAGTTAATCATTTAACAGAAAATCCTTTCAGCATAACATTTTGGAAACCTTATCAATACACTTTGTTAAAAGGCATTCATGAACAAGTATAAAAGAACAGTGCTGTACTGAAAGACAAGCTTGCTATCACAGGTTCCATGTGGCTAACAAGCTCCACACTGGAGGGAATTTGAATGTTGGCCTTTGTGTTACTGATCTCTCTGTCTTTTATGTAGTGCAGTATATACAGTATGTGCCTCCTCCACTAACAGTCTTTTTCTGTATTCTGCTCCCGTCAGTTCGTCTGGCACATAATGTGTTTGTCAGGCATGGAGGCCCCCAAGCTCGGCCAGGCTGAACTCCAGCCATACGTCTTTCTTTCATTACTTTGTCATAAGGATCCAGTGGCCTCCAACACCGGCCATTAATCCTACGCCAAGTCCCCACCTCCGACTCCCGTTCTGTTTGCAACTGAGCCCTGTCCTCCCATGGTATTTTCACTGAAAATGAGGACTTTAATAGTGCTGGGCCCTGTTAATTGTTCATCTGCACTTTTCCTCTTGTATTTGTCTGTCAGCCACGTGCAACATTTATTTTTATATTTTGCACTTTCAGGTAGCTTTCCTGATCTGATTATTGCCCGAACTCATGCACCGACTTACAAGCTCCTGTGGCCATTTGCAGTCCCCAACGGCTACACAAATCACATGAAACAACACTCTCAAATGGCCATTGTTGAGCAAACATTAAAGTGCATCAAACTTTTTTAATGAGACAAAAAGATAAACCTTTTTTAAAGAACACAAACAGAAAATATCGCTCCCGGCAATCACGTCTATCTGTTGGATGTTCATGCAGAGTAACACACGTTAAAATTGATTATTTTTATGCCTAATTGCTCTGGACATAACTTTGGCGGAATCCATCAGTGGATCAGACATTAGGTAGAAATACTCTTGGGTACTTTTGTTGATTTACCATCTATTTTGAGTGAAATACGGAATTTTTCAGCAACTAAATGCCTCCATGCATCACTTTTAGTGTTGTTGTGCTGCTGTATCGGGGCTATGAATTACTTTGTTTTTGAATGAGATCATAATACCGCTCTTTTTCTTGTGAAAAATAGACTGTTATGTAAATAGATATTCTTATCCAGTGTAATCTTTGTTTAAAGGGCTGCTCACTGATTTGAATGCTTGCCTCTTTTATGAGGAAGATCATGCAGATTCAGAAGTCGGTGTCGACTGTTGTATCCATCGGTGACATCTACGACCAGTAAAGCTCACGTAAAGGTGGGCAAAGCATCAGAAAGGTGACAAGTAATTGTCATGCAAGTCACAAATAGGACCAGAATTTTTGAACCAGTCAACGACAGCACTCTGGGGTTCCCAACTTAATCCAAAACCCTCAGTTCGGGATAGGAGTGAGAGTTTTTCTTCCATATAGCAGCTTTAAGTGATAATGGAGAATGGGTCTTTATAGAGAATAGAGAAAGATTTAAACCGCCTTTCACTGAACTAAGCAAGCTCTTCCTTCAGTTTCCATTTGTTGTGCTAAGATTGGCTGAACACACGCACACGCACACACGCACACACACACACACACACACATCTGTATTAACCACAGTAAGATGCAATTGATTTTTAAACTTCTCATTTAACTAAGAGAATAAAGTGGAAACAGACAACCTCCCTCAAGCCATTCTGAGTGGTATGGCGCCACTGTTGCAAAATGGATTGTTTTGCTCAGAGTGGCAACTACCAACAACACTGGTACAACAAAAAAACAAAACAAAAATCCCAGAAAAGTTAATTTAATCAGTTACTATGATGAATTGAGAGTAGATAGAAATGGTGCCAGGCTCCCAGCTTTACTGCAATCACCAAGTGGCAGACAGAATTGCATAGTGGAACCTTGTTTTTCATAAGGAATCTAAATGCATGTGGTGCTATTATTATTTATTGTGCAATTGGAAAAAAAAAAAGTGTGAGTTTCATAGTTTTAGTAGGTGAAATTTCCAAAACTTTACAACAACAGTACCGTTTTTAGGCTCAATGACATGAGCCATGTCTTACTAAAAGTTTGTATCAGTGTGCACACCAAAAAAGTTAAACTAGTTGCTGAACACAATCCGAAATGCGAGCATGTTGACTTGGATTTCGCACCACAAAAACATGCACCTTGTTCATACAATTTAGAGATTAATCAAGGTGGATTTAACATCACTACAGCACATCCTAATTTTCTGGGAGAATTTCAGTGTGATCAGTTTGCTGCCTTGACTTTATTGTTGATCAACAGTAGCCACCTTAAAACAGACACAATTGATCTCCCAGGCCTCAAATTAAACCCATGTAATCTTTGTTGCTCGAATGTATTGCAAAGGCGTTTTGTTTACTTGTCGGATCTGTATTCATTGGCAAGCAGCTGAAAATAGATGATAGGGGAGGTGATAAGAAGTGGCTTGGAATTTCAATCAGAAATGCCAGCATCTAGTATAGTATCCTGAGGTCCATGAAACCCAAAAACCCACCAGACAGATGCAACAGCACCAAAACCCTCCGTGTTGCATATCGTTATTATATTGAAATACCATCAAGCAAATGCAGAGCATGACTTAACCCACGAAAGCGTGAGTGTAGATCGAATTAATATTTATCAGTTAGGTTACATAATTAAGTCCTGCTGTCATTATTCAACGTTTACGTCTTCCATGTGATGCATAGCAATTTGCAAGCTGAGGATAAACATATGGATTACACTGAAAACCCTACATCTGCTCAATCTGGCATAGAGAATCATCCCGCACATAAATAATTACATTGTTGTCAGCCATACTTACTCCGTCCTGCATAATGTGATGAGTGAAGCATTAACAATGTCTTAGCAGAATGAATAATTCATGATGTGGCGGCACGTAACCATTAAGTGCTTGTTACCATTACTTGACACTAATAAATGTACATTATGATTGGGCATGATGGCTGGGAATCACAAAACAGAGAGGAGAAAGAGTGAGACCTGCGAGTGACTTAAGCGCTGATGGTGATGTTAAGTGCTTGTTTAATTACATTAATGATCTAACTGCTTTGAGGAAATGTACGGTTATCCTTGGTAAATACGACCATAACCCGTTTTGGCCAATTTCCAACGCAGGTCAGGATTAAAGAGATTTGTCAGATTATATTCCTGAAATGTTTTGCAACTAACAGCACAAGTTGAATATTTAATACTCTTGATTACATGCTATAATATAATGAAACATTGATTCAGAGCTTGCTGATTTACTCCCTCACTGGGAGTGATTGCCTCTAGAGATCATTTGTACATAAGTGGCAACAAATATATTCCATCCTCTGAGAGGGAGGTGAGTTGCATTATTGAGCATTGGGATTATCTTTGTTTACCGCATTGCTACCCTTAATCTCCCTTTATCCGGAATCCCAACCCTGAGTATGACAAATTTATTTATAATTTGGTTAATTTGTGTTAAGACGTGTGTGTACAAAGCGGCTTGATTTGCTTGAACGCCCTTCACTTTCCCTCTCAGCGGCGAAAACAACTAGGAACACTCCTCACTCATCTGCTGTTTTCCCATGCATACCAATAGGCCTGAATCGATGGCATCTTTTAATTGAAAATAGATGGAGCCGTTTATATGCAGCCTGATCTGCTGCACCTTTAGCCCTGTTCCTCTCACGCGCCGCGATTGCAGATATATGCTCCACTTAAATTTTTTTTTGTGTTGGTTTGTTCGAGGAACAAATCTGCCAGGCGCATTTCTGAGGGTAAGGAGCGTTAATGCTGTGAGGAGCTCAGGCTTTAATGTCATTAGTCAAAGGCAGAATGTTTAATCATCCCCCTGCTCGCTTATTGATTTGCCATTAGTCGACAACTATTTAAAGAAAACCTCGAAAAGAATCTCGAGCTCCAGCCGACGGCGTCTCTTAATCACCAACGGACGACCTTGGACTTGTTTAGTCGTATCACAACACCACATCACGTATCGCAGATACCTCGCCTCTGCACTTCCCCAGGACTATACATCATTTAGAAATGCCCAGAAGGCTCTCTTGATTGTGCTCCTGAGAGCGCATAAGGGATTCATGAGGGAACATAAAAAGGTAAGAAGAGGAAGACGCTACACAACAGCACAATGAAAATGGCTCCCAGGTGCATCACTACTGTGAAGCAACTTTTGTTTTTTCATCACTGGGAGTAAACCTTGGTGCCTTTACGACAGAACTGGGGAAATAATTCTGAGGTCGGGAATCATTTAGATTTCAATCCAAGAACTTGTAGAGACACACAGACCTTTGGTCGTTTGTAACATTGGTCTTGTTAATGAATTGCTGCACCTTAAGTGGTGCTGGAACTGATCCCAGCACTCTTTGGCTCGATCCCATCTCCAATTGTAACCCCCACCCCTTGATTGTAGTTGAAATCTCCCCCTACAGAAAGGGACAAACCTTGTGCGTCAAAAATTGTCGCTGATGGCTTTCGTGTGAACAGACTGTACCGAACATTTCAAAGTTTGCTGTGGTGATTTCTCTCGCATCGAGGCAACCCTGGTATTATCACACTGCCATTTGCAATTTATCCAATGGATGCTCGCAAAAAGTTCGCAACATTACACCATCGATCAAGCCCTCAGATAAAAAAAGAACAGTGCTTCATTACCTGGCCAGTAGCCACGTTTTATAGGCTAACATAAGCAACCAGCACTCCTACCCTGCCTGTCTGCACGACGCAGAGGAGCAGTACCACATGCAGCCCTCATATGCAATCTAAAGTAAAGAATGCAACACTGGAACACTTCAAAATGTGGGACTGTCTAGCATAAATCAGCAATAACAATTGCTAGCTAGCTAGAAAGTCACTGAGACATCAGCAAACTTGTGTATGTTTAATGCTTATTTTAAAGACAGGGCCCACGGTACACGGAAAAGACAGAGTTCTTAAAAGCCTCAGTTTGAAGCGTGCCTCTTGAGGGCCAGGGGTGCAGTGGGGTTGGGCCTGTTACAACTATTATGGTATGCACGAGACAAGTTTCCAAGGCTGACGCATAAAGATGACTGTTCACTTAAGGGCAAATAACCCAGCGCACATGTCTTGGGGATTACAGGAGCACACCAAAGCATGCTCACGCCCTTCTTGCTGTAAGGCAGCGATGAGTTCATCACGCCGCCCTATTTAGATCCAGTGTATGACTCGTTAACCTGTTCAGCCGCACAGGAGAAAACAAACCCTTCCTCTCTTTGCTTTTCATTTCCCTGTGTCTCCTTGATGTATGTATGAGGTTTTTTTTTTTTATTTTTTTTTTTATACATATAGAATAGAGAGGTCTGTTGTAACCACTGCAGTCTCATTTGATATGCTGTGAGCGTAATTCAGATATGCACTTACCGCGTACCGGGTAACAGTACCTCTACCCTGAACACACACGTGACACGATGTAAAGCTCGCCTATATGTCACAACAGACAGCTCTAAATCCCCTCGGCAGACAGATGTTTCGTCTGTCACGCGCTTTGATACATTGCACGTCAACAGCAATTCTAACCTAGATTCCTCTCCAGATGAGCACTTCAGCCTTGATTCGTGCAAGCAGTGCGAGCCGGAGTGCATTTCCCCCATCAAGGCTTTATTTACATGATCGATTGCCCATAATAGCACCATCACCTGCTGACATGAGAGACAGAAAGAAAGAGAGAGAGAGAGGATTGAGGGGAAAATTGATTAGTTTATATGTAGAATCTTAACAATCCCATTTGGGTTTTGCTCCAAGGTTGATCTGTGTTTGGGAAGAAACAAAAGGAAAAAGTTGTCAAGTCACTCCGGGTTCAAGGTGGAAATAATCTAGGCTGTTTGGACATCACAATCGATGTCACGAGAATGTTGTTTTTTCTGGATCGACTACCACGAGGTCAGCAAGCATTTCAGCTTCACCTCGTCATCTTTTTTTTTTTTTTTTTTTTTGCTTAACATTAGAGAAAATCCACACATATTTTCCCTTCATCCACTCAGTATAGTCGGCCAAAGGCACAGAGAGGCTGGTGCTGCCAGGAATCGATCCCTGGCTCATGCAGGTTTCAGAGTCAGCTGTCTTACAGATTGCAGCCCAGCATGTCTTCGTGTCACCACCGTGCAGAGCAATAATTATTGTGTTTGACATTCTGCATTTCTGTATGACTTCTTAAATTTTTTTTCCCATTGATGTTTTAACGCTGCGCGGCGCAGCGGCACTGCGTTAAGCACGGTCAACCTCGCAGCGAGGTTGGAAATCAAACTGGGACTTTCTGTGTAGAGTGCATATGCTCTCGCCATGTTTTGTCTGGGTTCCCCCCCCAAAGACATGAATATCAAAAGAAGCTGAACGTCTGAACTGTTGATCTGACTGTGTGTAAGCACCGTTATAAGCTGCCCACCTCATCAGGGCGCTGTCCTACCCTCCTGCTCAATGCATGCTGGGAAGGCCTCCAGCGCACCTGTGACTCTGGACACCCCCGGTTTACTCCAAGTGTCGAAAATGTGCAGTCACTTCAGAATTAATCACACTCAGTCATTCAGTCAAGTAATTGTAAAGTATTATACACATCAGCTGCACCTTTACAATGAACAATTACCTGAACCATTTCATATTTGTTAACAGCCTATTGTAATTAACTGCCCATGTATTAATGGTGATTCTTTGAAAGGATGACAAAAATTAATAGTACTAGAGTAAATATAAGACAGAGTGCTAGTTATGAAATAGTGCATCAAGTTAATTAATTTGATCACTTTTTTAACCCATATTTGTTCACATTTTGTCAAGTTGCCACCATTAAAAGTTTACATTTTGCGTATGTAACGTATGCACTGATAACTTGCTGGATTAGTTAAATGCTATAATAATGCTATAAAATCAGACAACATCTTAAAAATTCACACCATAAAGAGCGTCTTTTTGTGCTGTAGTCTCGACGCAGACTGGTGATGATAATGACATCCCGAGAAAGAAAATGTGACACTGATTCTAAAAATACGTGTATAATGGCTGTGTGTTGAGCTCTTAAGACAGACAGAAGTAGCTAAGTGGTTTAATATCCTCTATCACCTATTTCTGTCTTGACTGGATGTTCTCCGTTTGTGTAAGCAGGACACATACTGTACTGTGGAATGACAGATCAATTGCCGGGCTATGCCGCTATGCCTTTGTTTGCATTCGCTTCCTAAAACATGTTTTATAATAATAATGCGCTTTGATCAACTATACCAGCTGCAGCTTGTAAAGCCCAGCTGAGGCAGCTGGGGGGAAAGCAAAATAGTGGATTTGCCCTCCCCCATCCCATTCTCCACGCCTCCCCTCTCTGTCTCTTTCTCTCATTTCTGTCTCTCTAGTGGAAATAAACTGTTCTTTTTATATCAGGAAACAGCCACACAGCTGGTCCACTGTCACAGTTTGACTGATTCCCCGAGCCGTACGATTCATAATCATTGTGATCAATTATCATCTTGTTCCCAGATGACCATTTCTATTTGGTGTACCCTCTGTGGATTTCCGTGCAGCGATGGGAGGCAAAGTCATTTAAGAATATGACTGATCTTTGCGCTATCCATTTAGCTTTTTTTTCTCTCTCTCTCAGTTAGTTATTCTCTGAATAATAATTTGAATTTTTCCCTATATATAGCCACAAAATGCTTATGTACCAACACTTTTACAACCCTAAGTGTTGGACCACTTACATAAAATTAACTTCGCCGGATATGGCTTGTGATCAGTTGAAAGTGTCTCCTTTTTATAGAATAACAGCCGTCCCAGCTGTCAAAGTAGCTTACACTCATTGACACTGTTCATAAGGCAGAGATATATTATCATTTTAAGTAAAAAAAAGTGGACAGACAGGGAGAGGAATTTTCAATATGCACCGAGGAGCATCAATAATTAACTCCAGCGTCCAACCCAACCCTGTAATTCCTCTTCCCAAACCAGCGTGGTAGCAGGTTTGCTATGGTTTTGTGAAATTAACATTTTATAGATACAGGAGGCCGTTCCCTCAGTGCTAATAGACTAGACTAGTGTTACCAGGAGATCTGACAATGGAGAGGAATCTCAGTCGATGTGCTCTCATCTCAACTTTTAAACAGAATTTGATAGCAGTCAACTACCCCCCCCCTCCCCCCCCCCAAAAAAAAAAAAAAAAAAAAAATATGGATATGGATTAGATAAACCTGCCAGTTTTAGCAAATGCCAACTGTGTCTCCTAAAAAATGTCTGGCAACCTTCATCCCCGTTAACAACCTCCCTATGACTTCCGATTCTCCAGATATGTATTTTGCAGCCTGTCAGGCAGGTTGCTCCACAGCTGGAGAGTCCTTAAAGGGAGAGCTTGACCCCTGTAATCTCACACCCTTGACACGGGCGCAGCGGTTTCTGGTTGAAAAGCCATGCAGTTTGATAAGGGCACACTTATTCAGAGATTGAGTCTGGGACCAGGCCCTATAAATCAGTCACCGGAATAAAATGTTGTCATTTCACACATTTTATGTGTCAAACTGTAAATATTCTATCAGCGTTTTCTCAATACGTGTCATATCATACTCACCTTATGTGTATGTGAGACGACTCATTTATGTCCACAAAGCCAAAGACTACAGACAGTGTTGTAACACTTACGGTTAATTTGTAAGCATGAAACCATGGAACCACTTTGTTACAAGGGGTCATGGCGTTTTAACATCTGGAAGAGCAAAACCACTGGGTCAAGGGGCCATGTTTTTTGGTTTTTTTTTGGTTTTTTTTGAATGAAAGAACTGGATTTGTGACCTTTTGATAAATGTATGATAGAGACCACTGGATATTTCAAACAAGATGTCAGAACATGCCGTGTTTGTGGCAAAAATAACCAGGTCAGCCACATAACAGATCATAAGCACAATGTTGTCACAACCTCAAATTGACAATTGAAGCTAAAGCAACAAAGGTTGCAACACACATAAATGTAATGTTTTAACATATCAGTGGCTTGCATGAATGGTACACTACCAACATTTATTTGGAAATGTGGTTGATTTTTAAGGCCCAGTAATGAGTAAAAGCTTGAAATCATAATAAACTGGCTGTCAGTGTGAAGACATTAATTGGAGAGTTATATAATAGCTTTCCATTTGCTTTTTTTTCTGTTTAGTAGTAGAGCTACTGCCTGTTTTTTGATTTAAGTGTGCCTCTGAGGAGACCACTGGAATAATTTAGCCGTGAGGGAATGACAGCATGTAAGATACAGTACTTTACAGCCAACGCTTCTCTAATCTCCAATTGACACCACGCAGGTGTATGGAAATCAACTGCTGTAGCAAAAAAAACAACCAAAACAAACACTTAGAAAACTTTAATGCAGTACAAAATCCCTTCTTTTTTCTCTGTTGGAGATTACACAACTGCAGCACTGGCATCCAGCTAGGGGGTACTATCTAAGATGAGCTTTTCTTGTTGATTTATATTAGTGATAATGACAGCAGCATGGGACTCTCACTGATCTTCTTCAAATGAGGCTGGACGTGTCCATGTTGCAGGGAAGCCGTCAATGAGCATTTCCAAGGGTGCTCGCTCGCAGTGATTGACATCCGCCGAGATGCTAATGCCGCAGGACACGGGATAATTTCCCGCCTCGGAGTGTGTGTGTGTATGTAGATGATAGAAAAGGAGAGGGGGAATGCGTGTGTGTGTGTGTGTGTGTGTGTGTGTGTGTGTGTGTGTGTGTGTGTGTGTGTGTGTGTGTGTGTGTGTGTGTGTTTGCAGTGGTCTGGCGGAGAAGAAAAGTCCCCTGCCAAACGAGTCGTCCGGGGGTTGAGGCTCCTCGCGCAAAAAATGTCAACATCGCTGAAAATGAAGTTGAGGTAAAGTGCGTTAATGGACTCGTTTGGGAACTGCCACTGTGTCAAAAGCAACTTGTTAGAATGGGATCAAGAGAGAGAGGGCTGATTAATTATTTGCATATATTAGATTGGCGTAGCTGCTAAGGCGAGAGCAGTGTCTCTTGACATCAAGTTAGCCCCTCGGAGCTTCTGTCTCCACACTCGCACAGATCATCACCCATCAGCGATGTCCTGATTTCATTACTGTCGGCGTCTTGGCCATAGCAGTGCAATTCATGGGTCCTCTATGCGGCTTCATTTGTGTTATAACAAGGCCAATTTGGAGTCACACGGAGGCACAGACTCGGAGGTAATACCACTTCCTGTCAGAAAACTTTCACCAATTTTTCATTTTTCTTTTGCTCCAATTATGTGTCCTGGAGACATTTTTTCTGGGGGGGGGTGATGCTTGGATACATCCGCTGCATATGAATTCCCCCCTCCTTTTGTTCTGTCTCATTTAATGTCACACTCCCTGGAGAACGACGTGGTGTGTCCTCTTTGAGGGAAGGTGAGGCGGAGTGTCAATTAAACATTTTTTTTTTTCCCCCTCCTCTTCAAAGGGTGGGAGATACAAGGGGCAAAAAAAAAAAATAAATAATAGTAATTCAATGAGTTTTGTGCTTCCGTAAAAGAATGTCGGCAAGCAGAATGGCTGGGGATGCGCGTCCTGCCGAGAATCACAGCGAGGGGTCCTTTTTATTCCTTTTCTTACATTTTATTTATTTTGATTTCAAAAGTGAGCAAGCGGAAATTATTCGACTGGGGCCTGCAAGAGTTGTAATTAAATTTCACCCTGCGTCTCTACCGCTTGGGAGGGATACTATAATTTAGCTAAAGGGTTATTTTTTTTTTCTTTTCAACCTGAGCCCCCTGGAGTGGTTTCCTTTACATCCTGCTGTGTTGATGACCGTACTCCTGCTTTTCCGCCCCACTGAAATGAGCACGCGGTCGGACCCTGGTGATTGATTCCGTTTCACCGCGCACGCGATACGTGTTTCGCACCAGAGATCTGCATTTATGTATTTACTTTACCTTTTCCTTTTTTTCTCTCTCTATGGAGCTGTTATACTGTCAGTCAGCAGATGCATTGTTATGACATTTATGTGAATGAGGACTGCGAGGCTGAGGCAGGCGATGATGCTTCAATGATAGGACCTCTGATAGCTGTCGTGTGTGCTGTGGGTTCCTCAGAGAGGGGTTCAAAAAAAAAAAAGACCTTCATCATCATGACAAATGCCTGTTTCCCTGACTCAACCTGGGTCTTTATGACCTTCCTAAAGTCACGGAAAATACTTGATCGCACCGGATTCGTCCCTTTATGCCGTCCTTACAAAAGGGCCATTGCGATATATTCCCTTAGGTAATTGAAATCTGTGTCTCTGTCTGGGCAGTACATTTGTTAAGATCTGCATTAGTTGGCACTGTAACAATGGCATAAGTGGCCTCAAGTGCCTTTTATATTTCAGTGCCCTTGAGTCTAAATTGAATTATCCATGAACATTGCACTGTCTCCAGAGAAAAGCAGCTGACAAACCAGAGGGAAATGTGGACCCGGGGTGAAGCTAAACATTTGGTCCAGCACATTTAGGCCCGTAATGCAGCAAAAATACCTGCAGATGACTTCAACAGAGACATATTTCTGCCCACCACATGAAGCTGGTTATTGATTAAATACAGCTCTAGGAAGGATCTGAGAAAATAATTCCCTCTTATCAGCTAAAATGGCCATGTGATAAGAAAAAAGTCTGCCCCCACCAGATACTCAGTCGTCTAATTGAAACTTTGGCATCAGGTGTGGCTTCCAGGTGTTTCCAGCCACACTCATCACAACAAATAGCTCCAATTTTGTCTTCAATGTCCACATTTTAGTCAGAGTCAATTAATTGATTGCCAATGTCTAACTTCAACATGTTCTCACTACCAACTTGTCAAATTTGGCAGCTTGGTCAGTGGCCCCTAGCACCAGATTTGCACAGGAAGGGCTCTGCAGTCAGAAAAACAAGATTAGTATCAATGTGCAGGTAGTTTTCTTTATTTAGTATTAAAAAGGTTCTTTATTATTACTGCTGGTAATACTTTATAATACTCACCAACAGACTATAAATTGTAAATGAATAGTAGCTAATAGTTAATAGTCACTGTTAACAAACAGTGGAATTCTTTATAAGCCAGTTATTTAACAATAGAAATTATATAGCAAAATAGCAAATGAATAATGCCCATCCAAACTTGCCAAACAACTTTATAACACACAATTGCTTAATACATGGCTTATAAAGCATCTCATTGTTTGTAAAGACTCAAATTACTATTAACTAAAGTTTAACTATGAATTGACCATTTACTAATAATGCTCATTACAAAGCAATGCCTTACTGCTCTCAGCATGGACAAAACTGCATAAGGAGCATGATTACAGTGAGGCAGCTTAACATGCACAGTGTGATGTGCAGCTAATGTCCACAACTGTGCTGAAACTTGGAAATAGATACTGTAGCCTTGTAAACATAATAAATTAAACATTCTCACGTCTTTTGCAGTCCAGCAACCTACTATGGTGGAACGAAATTATGAGCGCAAACAAACCCATGCTGTTTACATGGAAAACTCTTTTGGTCATGTTTAATTAGTAATGCACTGCCAGCCAATGGAGTTCCCCAGTTCTACGTGCAGGCAGGGGGGCCTTTAAAGAGTAACGCCACTCATTTTACACATTAAAGAATGTTTACAGGGAGTCTTCAGCCTACAGGGAGTGCTGGTGCATATGTGAAGAAGTAGTATAAAGCCTGTTGTGGCTTCAGAGGAAGTTGCATGTTCAATTCCTGATAATTCTGATCACTTACCTCCAATGATGTCACTGAATGCCTTCGCAGATAACACAACTTACGAGACATCCTCATCCGGCTGACATCCCACATGGAATGATGGCACTTGGGTGGTCCACTGTTGGCTATGCCTGCTGTGGCAGATGTCAATCAAGAGTGAACCAAATAAGACAAAACTGGTCCAAATAGGCCACAGCTCATTCTGTTCTGGTGGGCCAGTTTTAGCTTATTACATTTGTTACTGGCTGACATGAGCAGACTGCCCAAGTACCATCATTCCAAGCTGTATGTGGGCCAGATGAACATATCTAGTATGGGCCACTATCTAGTAACAGTTTCGTAGGCTGGGTTGTGGGTAATTGAGGCACAGTCCACTAGTCTATAATTACACATCTGTAAAACTTTTGTCATTATGGAAAGTTTCTCACTTTAAAACAAACAAACAAACAAAAAAAAACTGGCGCCTCTATCACCCACAATGCAACTCGGCCACTGGAGGAACTGTCAGATTAGATCAGATTATGTGCAGCTTCTTCTGGAGACTCAAAAGGCATTCTAATACTTTTTTTCACAGATCCAGTAGTGCTCCCCAAGACCTATAACACACTTTAATGTGCGAAATTGGTTACTCTTGGAATAAAAGAAGCTGAGGCAACCCTTTAACACAAATAATAAAAAAAAAAAAAAACCTACAGATCAGACACCACCATTAGTCTGCTTTCTACAAAGCTAAAAGGTGTGTTGACTTAGTGATAAAGATGGGTGCAGCATTTCAACTGATTTTAGTCTTTGTTATACATTTTACAATCTCCCGCGGTGTCTCGCGACTAATATTGAAGTGGAATTACTTGATCTGTGCGCATGGCTGAGCATCCCCCCGGATCAGATACCAAGAGCAGAAGCAGTCGCCATTACAAAAGGTGATGGAATAGAGTGTCTTGGTGAACTGATGCAATGTGTCCATCGCTATAGAAAAGCCTATGATGGTCATTATACGCCTGATCATTATGATTCCCAGCATGAGGAAAATTACCCTCTGCTGCTGTCCTTTATTTGCTCACTGAATAGCAATTCATCCTCTACCTGTGTTCTCTCATCTTTCAGAAGTCTTTGAATGCCATTAGTGTGAGATATGTCCAGAAATGTATAAATACAGTATAAAACGATACATAATGTGTAGCATGTACTATAAAATGTATGTATTACGAGGTATTCATGTGGATATTTGAATGTAATGGAGCACAATTGACACCCATATTAGAAAACATTGCACGTTTGGCAATAAATCTGCTGAAATCAGAACATTCCGTGGAGGCTGCACGAGCCATGCAAAATTTGGCTTAGGCATTTTCCTATTTAGTTGCTGAATCCTGGCTACGTCTGAGAACTGTTGGAAATGCAAACAGAGCAACAGTTGCCAAAACTGCCAAAGAACAAGCAGATTGTTTCGTGTTTGCTGTTCCCAAGTTTTCCCAACACTAAGTTCAACAATAATGCTAAAAATAAATGCGGAACACATAAAATCTACATGAAAAAGGGAGAACATGCCAATGACATTACAAAGTAAAGACAGTGATCCTTTTTGAATTCTAGCAAAAAGAAAAAAAAAACATCAGAGCTGTCATGTTTTGCCTGTGAATCCGAAGTCTGATTCACTGCAATATATTCCTGTGTGCCATGGAGCTCTATTGATGTCCAAAAGCTATTAAAAACACATCAGTGAGCCACATTGTTGCACCGGGTATCATGTTCTTTCATTACCATGAACGTGGGCACTGTAGTGTATTTCCAGTCGATCCCACACACACGCACACACCCCTCCTGCTGCCGAAAATACTCTCTCCAGCACAAAATGAATATTAATTCACAGCTGAAAATAGTCCCCAACAAATCACTTAGACCTTTCTGAAAATAATACAAGATTTATTCATTGTTCTATGAGAGAAAACATAAACAATGGGCTGGGTGATGAATGCCACTGTCAGGGCTGGAAAGTCAGATGACATTAGGAGATGGACAGACTTGGTGTTTGTCATCATTGGATTTGATAGAACATTGTAGGATAAACAGCATTGTGAACATGTACACACAATCAATATGACATGCAGCTAATTTCGCCAATGGTAAATCCTGTAAATCCCCAGCTGTGTATCATCCTTGGACATTAACATAGTAACAGGTTTAGCAGATGGGATCACAGTTGGAAGATTAGCTTAAAACTTCAGCACGGTGTCTCGACATATTAGCTAATGCATCATCTCTGGTTGGATGCCTGCATTTTACTTATAGCCATTCGGTAATGTTAAAAATGCTGCCCTAATGCTCTTTGACTCAGTTTGGATCTTTGCACTCTTGCTATTATTGTTTACCAACAAATTTAACCTGTTTCCAGTTCAACTTATGTAAAATTGTCTCCAAATGCCCATCGCAATCCAGCCCAAAGTCAATTCAAAGATGTTGTGAAACCATTTGGAGTATGGGCATGGTTTGGGCCCCCATAGCTCTTAGATTAATCTATAAGATGTTAAATTATAGACCTATAACTCCCCCTATTAGCTAGAAAACACAATGGGTCTACATCTTATAGTGTCAGACAGTGCAAGTTCAAATTTAATAACACCTTCACTGAAAAGTGACACTCAACATGTTATTTCTAATTAAACATCCAGGCAACTGAGGGGGGAAGAAAAACATGATAATAACAAAACGCCCATGTTTGATAGTAACATGAGCATTAAATATATCCTTATTTATACCAACTTTGTGCATTACAAAATGGTGATGATAGGTGGAAAACAGCCTATACAAAGAGAACATTTTATATTTTATTTCCATGCTTAGGGCTTTAAAATCGATTTCAACCATATATTCACAGATTTGAAATCTCATGATTCATCAAAAAACTGACAGTAAGGCTGACAGTAAGAGAGAGAGATCACTCAATGGCTGTTGCAGGCCACAGGGCAGGCGTAGAAGCTCATAACTGGTCAGATCAATAGTTTAGAGGTTGGCAGTTTTTGACAGAAGCATGAAAATGCATTGGCAATTGCAGTATCTATTTTGTCACCATTTATTCAACATTTTACTGAAATGGATCTACTGGACATTTGGGAATAAGAGAAGACAGGTTTTGTTGGATTTTGACACATTATTGAAAACACCCAGATGCTCCATCTGCGAGTTGTCAAAACTTTCTACACGCTTGTTTGTTTGATTGCTGATTTGAACATGCCTGGTGTGGTTTTATCTGGAACCAAATCACAGGAATCCAAATTTTCTCACGATGTTTGGCATGGCTATACACTTGAATTGATGCTCTGGCCTATTTGCCTAGCTCTGTTTGTATCGCTTGGCCAACCAGCTGAAGGCCACTGTATGTTTGACATGGCTCTGAATGAAACCTTACCCTCGAATTTGACCTGTTTTCACATTACGTGACACTCCACTTATTTAGAATTCCTTTCCCTATCCTCCACTAAAGGGATACCACGTGGGATGACACATCCGGCTGCTGTGATGTATTAATTAGGCTTAACAGCAATCGCTCAAGTGGATTACCTATCTCCAGTAACAACTTATTAGATAAAGAAAGGGGTAAGAGGGTCAGACACATTTACATCACCTCATCTCAATATTGGGAGTCATGCAAGATGAAGGGATCTTAGCACTCCTCGAGGTGGACGCTGCAATCATGTTTCAAGGCTAAAGTATAATGAGGTAGTCTTGGGCTGACTGGAGGTAAATTGGGTAATTTATGGTCTAAAAGTGATATTGGCCTAAACTGCGAACTGCTGGTGTTAATAAGTGGAGGAAGCAAACAGGGAGGCCATGTGAGAGATGACTGGTATCGGTTAGAGATTAGTATTTCCTTATTCTGCCAGGAAATGTCTAAACACCTTTTTTTCTTTTAATCACCATGAATGGGTTTGGCTGTTATTTGTATTGCATTTCAGTCATTTTCAAGAGACATTATCAATGCCCACACCACAAGAATAAGAATGTTGGCAAAATGCTGAATTGGCTGTGCAGTCAGACTCTACGTTTTCAAATGGGTATAATCCGATTACTTTGAGTTCATCAGAGAAAAGGCAAAAAAAAAAGAATTAGAAAGGGCAATGTATGTATTAAGAACTCAAGGGAACTCTTCAGTGAGAAATTACCTGAAAAAACACCTGGGGAGGGTTAAAGAGTAGTGAAGCATTAGCTCCATTATTACTAACCCTTCACTATAGGATTTGTAATGAACTGGACCAGCGTGACATGGATTTACATTTGCATTACAACTGGTCACAATTCCCGCAGTACCATTGGGGAATCACCGTTAACAAAGCGCTGCTTGAGAAGGCTGACCTAGTGCGGCGAGGTTCTACTCAGTACTCTGAAACTGGTGATGGAGAGGACAATGCTTTGCCCATACTTTCAGATCTGTCATTCAGCTACATGCATGCATCATCGAGCCCGATAGAAAGGCTGTTCATATGGCAAGACAACATCTGAGAGGATTGGTCATCGATTGTTGACATAGGCTTTTCAATTCATTTTTATACTGCTGTAGGTGCTGATTGATTGTTGGGGATTGATTAAAGATGTTAAGGGATCCAGAGTTTTACCCAGGTCAGAGTGTTTGGTCTTTCACTAATAAGATGAAATTTATGCAAGGAATGTTTACAAAAAAACAATGGAAAGGTCATTGTGAATTGTTGCAAAATACCATTTCTAGCTTGTCCATGCATTCTAATGTGCAGCAAATGGATTCTTTGTCATTTTGTGAATGTTATTTTTCAGACTTCAATGGGAACACACAACATACAGGTATTAGTATTTAGAACGCAAAAATAAATGCTGTGCTGATTGCCTCTGGGTCCAAAGTTTAGGGTCGTATAAACAGAGCTTAATTATGCCAGACACAAATGTGATTTGTCTTTGTGTTTATTTGCTTCTATTGGTCAACATTTGATTGAAGCCGGTGAAGGTCCAGAGATTACATCTCCACAAATCAAACAGTCTGTGAGCGAGAGACTAACACCCCATTTCAGATCCACATCTGTGGAAAAACAAGGCATGAGTGATTTTGCAGTTTGGTTCCCCGTTGGTTTGATGAGTTTCCATACATTTCACTTTATAATGTGAAGTGGCCCTTCTGCTGTATATGAGGTTTGAAGAATATTATCACACTTGTGGGTAAAGCTGTCACCCCAGAGGAATCATTTCACCCCTTCAGTGAGGTTCATTTCCACAAAACATGGCATGGATTTGCTAAAAGTAAAGCAGGATATTCCTTCGGGGTATTATTTTTTGTTCTTGGTTGATTATGTAACAGAGGACCCTGAAGTAACATTTCTCCAAAGAATACTGCAGACACTCTTAAATTCTTTAAAGTGAAAAGTCACTGCAATGTCACACTGACCATGGTCATCATTTCCTTCCAAGTGGCATGTTGAAGGGTTTAATGAACCCCGTTGCCACAGATTTGTGAGATTTGCTCACAAGGGTTGCATAAATTCTGGTAAATGGTTTGACTCTCCATCTCCTGTGAGGAAAGTACACTAGACCTCCATATAACCTGTTCCTCTGGAGCCCCTGTTCAGCAGAAAGCCCTTTGGTGTTTTGGATATGGTCCAAAATCCAAGAATTAAAATGTTAATTCTTTGCTCGAACACCTGGAAGCAAAATGTTGTAATGGGAAAAGTTGCTCCAGGTACTGGAGCGCTGGTGGCAGCTGCACAACAGAGAGCCTCAACTGAGATCATTTTCACAGTTTGCATTAATACCATCTTTCAGCTCAAAATTGCTAATCGAGTACAAGGGATTCTTTGTGGAAACAGAGCAAAGAGAAAACATTGCATGAGGCCTTGTGCTCGGACAGGGGCAGAGCAACTCAAATCTTAGATACACCCTCAACAGGTGCAAGATGGAGACGTTGCTGTTTATGCTCTGCCACTCTACCAGGGTACACCTAACAGTGTGCCTGGTATAATCGTGTTTATTAGTCTTAACTATATCAGGGTTGCAAATTGTGTAATGTTGGCCAGCAATGGAGTGCGGAGAGAACTTCTGATTTAAGTTACTGCAATTTGACTGTGACCTTAATAAAAGTTTCTAGAGTAAGAGCAGCAAAGCTATTGCACCTGCACAAGTTTGTGTACCTTATAAGTGGACTGAATTGAGATCAGCCAAGTTACAAAGCAACCCTGCTAAATTGAGGTCCACTTAAGTGTTTTGGTTCATTTGGAGCACCTCTCTCAAAATAGCTGGATGACTCACAGAATATGATGTGATGGATATGTACACTGGATTTGCATGTAAGCACACGGTTCTGCGCCTCCCAGTGTCTGAGTGCATGACAATCAAAACTGCGGATAGACAAGTTGATAGACAAAGCTCAGAGTAAAAGTTTGAGGCTTGAGGCCACTGACCGAGCTGCCATATATGACGAGTTGGGAGTGAGAATGTGTTGGAGAGGAGCCAGGCTCTGTGTTGGAATGCCTTGGAATGTAGCCAGACCCTTAAAGAGAGAAAAAAAGAAGTCAATTTTCAAATAGGTCTAAAGAGTGAATAAACTGTTGTGATGATCAAACTGGTCTGGTACTGGTAATGTAGTAAAATAAATTGCAATCAAGAAGTGCTTAAACCCCCCCAAAACACTATCATGTAGTAATCTAATATTAATGTAATCTCAAATAACGTAGTTTTATATTTTATTCTCTCATCTGTTTTATTCATCTTAAAGCAACATTATGTAGAAATCGACATTTTGTGCAGTTTGGCTCCCTCCAAAGTTTCTGAGTGAAACACGACTGCCGTAAGCACAGATCCCAGGTCTGTAACAATTTGTCATTACTTGATGACAGTGGGCTTTGATCAATGCACTAAAACAAAGCTCTAACATGGCAAATCACTTGCTTAACCACCAACAGTTTAACAGTTGCCATGTTAGACATCCGCTTGACTAAATGTAATGTGAAATGAAACATTCTCTCTAAGTCTCGTGTGTGATTGTGACATTGTGTTCCAGAGTGGTAAAACATCAATTTCTGTACAACAACGAGATAACAAGTGAAATGGACCCTTGCAGATGTTAGAATGGATAATCGTTAATAGAATTATGGTGCTGTGTACTTTATTTGTCGAACACTGCAACCCACCTCTATCTAATCTGTACCGATCTCCAACTTTGTCACCACTGATTAACAGCAGTCTCTAACCGAAACCGCCTTAGAAACACAATGTGCAGCCACCACAGCTTTTATATATATATATATATATATATATATATATATATATATATATATATATATATATATATATATATATATATATATTATTAATATTATTATATTATATATTATATATTTTTATATATATATATTATATTTTATATAATATTTTATTATATTATATTTTATATATTTTATATATATATATATATATATATATATATATATATATATATATATATATATATATATATATATATATATATATATATATATATAGATATTTTTTTTTTTTTTTTTTTTTTTTATTAAAGTCCTCCACAGGGGTGGGCTCCATGGGCATCTTAATGCAATCAAGCGTGTGCTACTGCTGCACAAGAGAACCTTTGCAACAAGATAATCCCTCTCTTGCGTGATTTTCTAGCTGTCAGTGTAGTGATGGCAATTACAGGCCCTGGGGTGCCAGGCAGGTGGCCTTTGAGTTTTAAGGCGGTCTACGGGGGCCGTTTAACCTAGCTTACCTGACTTTTTACTGGAACCACTTTGGTCATTTTTAGAAAATATATCTATATGGGTGTGTGTGTGTATGGCTGTATTTAATGTCTACCCACAGTGGCTCACAATAAAATGTCAAAAGACTTTTAATGCAGAGTGCGGCAACTCCTCAAGCTCTCTTACATTAAAGGTGCAATACGTAATCATGTTGACTTCAGTTACATATCCAGCTGTGTTTGTGGTGACCATAAACAGGTATTTTAAGCCAAGTGGACTCATGTGCTTTACCCTAGAACACTAATGTGATTGTGGTCACGTGATTTTCATTGTGTTGCTGCTGATTCCCTGATTTTTCACAAATTTTAGAGCCTCTCATAAGGTCATAAGGATATCTTTTTTTTTTTTTTTTTATTTTATGAGAGGTTGTTTAGGGGGAAATAAAAGAAGAGTACTTCTTTTATTATATACCCCACATTGGTGATGGTGTTACAAAACTGTACATTAGTGTTATAGGCTAACTAGATCACAAGCACAGTGTTGTGACAACAGAAAATAGAAACTAGAAACTACATCCATGTGAAGTTCCAACAGAAGGAAATGTGAAAACTTCAAAATATATCAGTGGTTTAAAGAAAAATATGTTTGCAACATTTATTTGGGGTGAGAGGGTTGGTTGGTTTCATTTTTGAAAACCACAAGCATTAAAATGGTATGAAATAAATGAATAGTATGACTTTTCTAGAATGTCGAATCTCATTGAGATGAATGGATCAAGGCCCGATAATACAAAGACAGCCCCTCATAGTCCTGTCCTGTCCTGGAACCTCCAGAAACCCTGACTACTACTGCACATTGATATCATCTTTTGTTAAATGTGCTTAATATACACAAAGCTAAGCTGTGTTAAAATTGCTAGGTGGAATTAGTGGACAGTATAGTATTAAACAGACAATAAAGCACCTCCACAGTTATTTTGGAGAATAACATTAAAAGCTTCATTGGACTGCCCACTTAAAATGGTGATTTGCAAGAGAGGAGAATTAACCTTATTGTCCTGCAACTGTTCTCCACACAACTACCCTCTCTTTCGGCAAACAGTCCCACACGTTATGTGGATTTAGCTGATCAACTGAAATGAGACAGAATGCACTTCAGCGAGCTTCCAATTTGGTGTGCATCGCCCTTGTCTTCCCGCAAGCTAAACCGTGCGTATTAGCAGTTGCAACGCTGAAGTGCTGGATGGCATCAAAGTAAACAACATTTCCCTCTACCTCAGCAGTTCCATATTCAGTTTAACATTTTCCTCAGTACAGTATGTGAGCCTTGAATGACCTCAAGCACACTCCTCCGCCGCAAGCCCCTCTCGATTTTTGAAGTGTGTTCAAGTTGAACTGCATAATCAAAGAAAATGAGTGTAGATCACAGTATCTATCTTTTTTCTTCTGAGGCACATTAACGCTCAGAATGTGAAGCCTCTCGCAGACAGGACTCATATTATTCCTGCTTTCTATTTTTAGAGGAACATTTGAAAATAATTGGGCAACATCCACCGTACAGCGAGCCCAAAGGTCAGGTAAACTCACAGGAAATATGTAGGCATTTCAACTTTTCCATCAGCTTGCCCAGTCCCGGAGTTTCGAAGTGCATTAAAACTTCTACTTGAGTATTGCATGCAGTAGTTGGTTAACCCTTTAACTCTTAGTCACACATGTATGCATCTAAATTACCACACCTGACCCCATAAATACAGTTTCACATAATAACTTGAGTCACTGTTGGGTGTTGTTTACTTTCATAAAGCTGACCCACAGCCCCTGTTTCTTTTCCTCTGCTTCTTTTTTCTTTGTTTTTCATCTAGACTGTATCTCCACAGTAGTTTCTTTTTTGTTCTGGTCTTGCAAACACTAAATTATCCATCGGAGTGTGGATGGGCACGTGTTGGCTCTGTTTGTTCTCTCACTTAGATGCCTCACTCGAAAGAGCCGATCTCTCCATCTATGGCTCAGCAGGAAATGTCTCCATTTTTTTTTTCATAATATAATCTTTGTCCAAGTGAGACTGTGACTTTTAGAGGTCTCGATGTTGTTATACCTCGGCAATAATTTTCCGCTTGTCTGCTGAGACAGCCGACTATAACCAAGAGGGATGTGCCGTCGCCAAACAAAGTCACGTAGATTGGATTTTACGCTGTGATTACACCTCTGCTGTAACTCAGTTCTGAACGTGAGACATCGTAAATATATCACATACCTACTCCTTTTAGATAATGCTATCTGTGGTGTCCATCATAACAATATGTTCGTAAGTCCCCGTAGAAACTACTCACAAGAGATGAGGTACTTATGTATTGTCCCATAAGGAAATCTATGTAAAATTAGCCTAAAACACCTATCCAAGTTTACCCTAAAGTCACTTCAAAGCTGTTTCTTGAACCATTTGGAGTACAGGCACAAGCTTTCAGCTTACAGTCTGATTACCCTCCACCTACCGAACAGTCAGAAGCTCTGTACGTTTTTTAGGCATTGATCTATAGGAGTTTGAACACACTGAAATATTAATCTTTTTTCCCCCGCCAGAATTTGTTTATGCACATATAACCTGGCAGGTTAAGTGGCTTAGGAGAGAGGGCAAGGAATGGAGAACGAGTCCCCTGTCTTTGCAGCCACTTATTGCCTGTTGTGTAGACCCTAGTGTGGGCACAGATGATCATAACACATGGTTCTTATGAACACTCTAATCAGTCCACTCATATACGGATATTTGTATATGCTGTGCTAGAACATGTATGGTTCCACTTAATATCCCACCTAACCCACGTAAATAACAATCCACTTCATGTTCTACCTCACCAAGACATGAGAGAAAGTAAAAAGCCTTTAAATAACAGAAAACTGAGAGGAAAAGAAAAAAAAAAAAAAAAAAAAAAGCTGAGGGTTAAAAGGGTTAATCACAGTGTGGCCAAGTTTTGACAGCACTAATTGGACAAGTTTTTTAAAAACCGAAGGGTACTGGAACATTAGCAATTACTTTCTTTTCCCTTATGTGTGTTTTCATTTATATTTGCCTCCCAGATGATCTTTTGCTTGTTGGAGTCTTGTAGACTGTAATTAATAATTATTGTCCAATAATAAATATTGGTATGTTTTGATCAGTTTCGTTCCTCAGTGGTAACACAAACCTTTCCATATCCTGTGCATGTGCAGCAGTTATTAACAAAGCGGCCTATTTTACAAAGACAAGCCCAACATAAACCCCATCCCCAGTGGAAATCATGCAGTCGGTGCTCTCTAAAACCTGTAAACAGACTTCCCCTTGATGTGCCTCTTGTTTCGGGTACAGCCCTCGATAACTAATCAACCAAATGTGGTATACACGGTCGCCAGAAACGATATACTGGTATGATGTATCTATTAATTGCCCTCCCTCATCACGCCACTCGACTCCTGCTGCATGCGTATATGTTTGCCTTCACACTAGGGACCCACCACCACCACACACAGGAACACACACACACTCCAGCACAGTTCCCGACTGCCTGACCTGAGCAACGGCGAATCACTTTGACATGTTGTTAAGGTGTCACCGGGTAAACATCACTTGTCCTGAACCTTCCAGCTGCGGGTCTTCTTAATACATGGCAATACAGTGACACAGTGCTCCATTCCCATTAACCTCTGTCTACAAATATGGCTGTGGCAGTGGCAGGGAGAGAGAGAGGGGGGGGTGCTGCTTTGCATTTTGCGGCGCAGGTTGGGGCGACGAGGTAGTTTGAGGTAGATTGAGCATGATGAATGTTAATCGATGATACAGTATGTCCCGAACTGCATAATGAGCTTGTCGCTCAAGACTTCCACACCTCTGCAAATAGAGTTTGGCTTCTGCTCCCCGCTCTGTATTCAAGAGTGTGCGTGTACGCGCCATTAAATCTGCACTTGAATAGCTGGAGGAATCTCAGCATGCTAGTGTTGTTCGGAGTGTTTGTCATAAATTGTGAAATCCTACCTTGAAATACTGCCAGGTGCAGTGCGAGCCAGAGCAAAATTACTTTTGGTGTTCTATTGCTACCACTTTGATTATCATACCGCTCAACACGATGTAGTATTTTGAGGCAGTTTCTCACCTGGCTGTCATACAAAACAAGCAATCAAGGTTAACAGTCTGCTCTGTATTCACTATATTTTTGTGGGTTTTATTTATTTATTTTTATTTATATTTATATTTTTTTTTTCTGTTGTTTCCCTGTGGTTTCTTTTGTCTATTTAGCTGCTGTAAATTGGACCAGACTGTATCCTCATCACATTCCGAGGTTGACAAGCAGCAATTTCACAATCACTCATCATTTTTGGCATTTTTTCCTCCACTGATTATTTCTCTGATTCCCTTTGATTATTTTGCTGATCATCCATTCATGGATGTATAGGCAAAACCACAAGTCAGTTGATGAACAGATGGTGCCATTTGAATAGGGCAAATACAATATTAATGTCAGTTCACTGCAATGGAAAACATAGTTATCATACCATAACAGTCTGAACTGAACTACCTGGTTCAACTTTGACCTGCACTACTTACTGCAGTTGTGAAAACATATAGTTTTATGTGCAGACAAGGGGCTGTCTTCAAGACAAACAGCATTGTCCTAAGAGTTCCTTTGAAAAAGCAAATAAACAACATTATGAAAATGAGTCAGCCAACACCATTCTTATTAATATTTCCTGGAGTGCAAACAATAAATAAATAAATAAACAGAATCATGATTTTCATGCAAATGAGCTCTGAAGTTGTTTTCTGTGGAAATGCCCTATGAACAGTTGGTTCTACTGACCAAGTGTGTGTAGTTATGTTGAAATGCTCAGTGTCAAAATGCTATGTTAAGACTGATATTTTGCTGTCATTCTCAACCTAAACTAATGAAAAAAGAAAGAGAGGAAATAATGGAAGAAAAGACAATATAATTATATAAGTAGGAATCACAAGATAGTGAAACAAAAGCAGCAAAAGTGCATGAAATATATTATAAATGTGCATTAGGAATAAGGATAAAGACCAACAGAATAGATATGTACTGATCAAAATTATGCAAAAAACAATATTGGTGAATGCTGCAGTGTGTCAGCAATGTAACTAGAACATGTTCAATATGAACACAACAAAGTTATTGAAATGAAAATAGATAACACATCATACCTTGTTGCAGTGATGTCCTCATGCGTCCAAATCAAAGCAAATACTTATACAAATGTATCAAAACTGATAAAAAATAATTATAAAGTTATACATAAAAAAAAAAAAAAATACAAATTACAATAGAGTCTGGTCTCACTACAGTGACTTTTTTTTTGAAATTCAAATATCATGCAATATTGTGTAATAGCTCAAGTCCTTTAAGAAGATTGTGTAATCTATTGTATCCCTTCAACAGAGGAGCGGTGGAGGGTGTCGTCTTTCAAACAAGAGAGTTAATATAAATGGACACAGTGATGAAACAGTGTGAAATGTGTGGGAACCCTGGCGGCTTCGTCGCAAAGGCCATGTTTTTTTTATTTATTTTTTTTTTTCCCTGTGTGTTTATTATAGCCGGTGAATTGACTTGTACATAAATGAGATTTGACGTGTTTGAACGAGGCATGACAGACATGCTGTAGGAACTGGTCCTATAATAAAGACCTGGGTTAAATCATGTGGGGGATGTCGAATTGCTGCTTGTTAGAAGGTTTGGAAGTCACAGGTACCTCAAATTACGTGCGTGCGGGTGTATTGTTAACGTCTTTTGCGTCTTATTTAAAGCACTTTGAATCGTCTCGTTGGAATGTCTTTCCTTTACATATCACAGCTGGAAGTCAGATTGTATATATTCATCGATTTTAATACTTCTCGCACCTCTGTAACAATCCCCCGAAACAGATTTACATTTGCCAGATAATACGCAAATCTCCTCCATTGACTCTGCCACTTCCTCCATTTACCATTTGAATGCATGTGGAAGAATAAATGCATAAATGTATTTCTGGCAGATGAGATGAATGAAGTATTGACAGAGTGAAATAAGTGTGAATAGATGGAATTTTGAATGACTAAATGAGTGAATTCATGGAGTGGAATTTGCGCTGATGACTGAGTGACAGATTGGCTTTTAGCCACCGTGTCGACTTTTCTTGTTGCATAACCATCCGGCCTCGAATTTTCCGTCAGTGCGAGCCATTGCTTTGAATTCAGGATGGTCACGGCCTGGCTTTACTTTCCCGTGTTGTGACAGCAGGTATCCCCCCTCCAGCACGGCTCCCAGTGGAATGACAAATTCTGAAAATAAGGGAGAGTTTAGTGTTGGATTCACACCGACCACTCTTGGCAGATGGCAGCGTTTGGAACATCACATGGGGCATGCAGGTTTTCCCAGCTCTCACTGCGGGAGGGCAGGGAGGGGGGGTTGGTTGGTGTGTGCGGAGGCCATCTTGGACTGTGCTCAAACGACTAGCAGTGACTGATGGGCCCAAGGGATGTTTACCCCTGCCCAGCAGAATAAACACTTTTTTTTTTTTTTTTTTTTTGAATTTAGCCCTGTACAGCTCTGAGAAATCATGTGGGGAGATAGCAGGTCCCAGAGCCCTAAATGGTACATAGCAAACTGGCACTCAGCCTCGTGGTATTCAGAAGCATTGACGGCATTTTATGTTGATGTAAATTAACGTTTTGTTGTTTTTGTGTGTGTGTGTGTTTGTTTTCAGCTTTCTTTCTAAAAAGGACCTTATTTTGCAAAGTGCGGTGTTAAAATTAGTATCTCACCAGATGAGTTTGGGCTGTTCTTTAATAGTTTAATGGAGTAGCATTTAATTTAACACCTCCCTTGTAAGCCCTTTGCACTAAATGCTTCGACAGTACTTTTCAAGGTGAGGGAACCTGGAACCCAGTACACCAAATACACCCAAGGAGACACACATATAAAGGCTGTATTTTTTCCCTTACTTTTATGGTTTGACTGTTTTTTATTCTGCATCTAACTCCCCGGTCCAGTTTTCTCTGCTTGCATCTTGCCTGTGTTCCTTGTATCATCGTGGCCTGTGCTTTGTTAGTTTTGCTCCAGCTTTTAATTCCCAGCCCTTCTTGTTGCCTGCTTTTGTGAGTTGGCCCACAGCTTGAGTGCATTAAAGCTCACATTTTGTCACATCTTCCCGCCTCGCCTGTGTCTGCATCTGGGTCCTCACCATTTTTCAAAAAACCTTATCGTGACCCAGTTGCAGCAGCTCTCGTTGCCGTCTGGCGCCCTTACAGTGTGTGGCACTCGCTGTGATGAGACCTATTGTAGCCGTCAGAGAGAGTTTGAAGAGCATTCCAAAGTCAAAGAGACATAAATAACTGGTGACATATAGCGGCTTAATCTCTTGACCTCGTCATTGTCAGCTGTCTGCCGGGATCAAAGATCAGCTTCTCGTGTGATGGCCCGACCAGTAGCTGCACCAGTGAAGAGATAAAGCCCTTCTCTGCAGTTGTATAATTGTCCTTTTTCCTGCCCTGATTTGCAGGGTGTTGAAATGGCTCCGTGTTTAACAAACGCAGTAATTACTCTTTTCTTCGTTTTAGCTTGAACATGCTCTCTTCACAGGTTCAACGATCTTGACCCAAACCGCTTAGTAAGGAATACAAGTTTAATGTTTGGGAAAGGTACCATATGAGGTCTTGGCGTGACAAATGAGTTGCATTATTTTTTTAATTTTCCAAATTACACCCTCAAGTGTCATGTCTTGCTCTCCACTACCAGTCTTTGTCCGTTCTCTCTCGCTGTTTTTCTTCTGCTCACCTGCGCTCGGTTAGTTAATAATTCCTAGTTCATCCGTTCATGTCCTTGGATCGGTCCGTGCTCTCGTATTCCTTTTCTACCTGCATTGGGGTCGTTTTGTAAAAATCAGAACAGTGTATCTGTGTCACGATATTAGGGCGAAGGCCATGATCCCCAGTACTTGGCAACTCACACTCAAACAGTCTAGCTCGATGAATAGCACTAACAAGTAATGGGAAAATATGTAACTGTCGGGGTTGAACTGTCCCTTAACTTTATATCGAGTAAGTTAATCCCAAACTCTTGCACTCTGTTAAAACTTATATAAAGCTAAGCATATTTCTCTGAACATACTCATCTTTATACAGAAATACATATAACCACCAGTATGAACCACAAGAGGACCCTGTACCCTCCCTTTTTAGAATTCATTAGCACACACTCAACACGTCGCACGAGTCAGTTATATTTCGGTTGGCCTGTGAACCAGTTTCCTTCCAGGGAAAACAATCAATTCATACATGAAGTAGTGAGGAAGGCAGTCACCAAACATGGGTCAACATGGCGTGACTAAGGCTTTTAAAATCTGCCCTTATCCCTGAACATGTCCACCTGAGTCATGTCAGATTTGATTTTCATGGGCAGTTGCGTTTTTTGACAAAGATTCCCACGATGCCATACTACTTGACAACACTTCACAAAGCATGTCCTTTTGCTTTCATTATGTGATTGAGAGATCTTTAGCGACAGAAGTTAAATCTGTCACTTTTAAAAGAAATCTTCCCTGAGGTTCCTTCAAAGCTATCAGGCACGATTGTTTTCAAGTCGGGGCACTAAGGCTTGACTATGACACAAAACAATTTCACCAATCTATAAATCTACAATTCAAAGTGCTGAGTTGAGAATTGAACAGTCTGTTTCCAAACCATTTTATGGCACATATTTATTGCTCCTGTGCGTCCATCAATCTCTGTGTAGTTTGGGGGTTACAGCAAACAGGTCCCGGATCAGTCCTCCAACACTGAGATGCTTGATAAATGTTACCGTGAAACCGCTGCGGCCAAAGTGACAGTTGACATTTTATGATCGGAGCACTCGTAGTAACAAAGTATCCGTATCTTGTCTGCCGCGTGTGATGTATAGCCGCCAAGCCTGTTGTGGCTTCATTACGCCACCCCTGCGGTGTTTTCCCAAAGAATATCCAGCAGGAAGAATATCAAAAGTTCAGCCTTCAAGGGTGCTTTTCTTTCTTTTTTTTCTTTTTTTTTTCTTTTTTTCCCGAATAAGCTCATTTCAGAAAATATTGCCAAGAAGGACAGCCATCTAAGACATCATTAAGGGAGGAATAACAACCATAGCACAGCTGAACTCCTAGTGGAACAACAGCTTAAGAGATCATTAATGATATAGAACTGAGTCTACATGAGCATTGACTCATGTAGGAGCTGAGTTGATTATGCTAAGTTAATTGCATTGATAGAACACCGGCTCGTGGGCAATACTCAGTCGAATTAATCAGAAATCTCTGTTCAGTAAACCACAATATCTTTCTCTCTTTTTTTCTTTTTTTTCTATGTAAGGGGAGGCTAATAAAATGAATCAGTCCAAATACAGGACCAAACATCCGGATACCTACGGTGGGTGGCTTACAGAGTTGAATCAATATCTCTGCTTCCTTCCATGCCGCGGTGCGAGCCTGCTCCTCTGGACGCAGTGCCCTCTCCAACCCTGGAGGCAATCCATGCAGAAACCCTCGGTGCCGTCCGCCACACCACTGTAATGACACAGAGGAGGAGGCAGTGGATAAAGTCAGATCTGACAAATCTATCCTCCCTCCCTCTTCTTCTTGTGTGACAATTAGATGTGTTGTATGTGGGCCAGCAGCGCGGCGTGAGGGGTACTAATTAATGCCCCAGTGTAAATGTGATTTTTTTTTTCTTTCTTTTTTTTTTTTTTTCCCTCTTTTTTTTTCATTATTTGAGGAGGCAAGCGTCCCCTGCCCGGGCTCGTGATGTAACTGTCCAAGTCTCTCACTCACTCTTTCCTCTCCTGGCCGCCTCTCCCGAAAGGGTGAGACAGAGTTCACCACCGAGAGCCAAAATTTTTAAATGCCACGGGTCGCTTTTTAAAAGATCATCGTGGATTTTAACTGACGGATTTTCCTCGGCGCAGAATGAATGCCTTGAGGTGGCGGTGTGTCACCCGCGGACATGCGATTTCGTTCTCTTTTAATTGTCTGCGCGGCGAGCGAGTGAACTGAGAGCTGAGATTAAAGGATTCGTTTTAAGAATCATTTCAAAGCGACCCGTTGTCTCACCCATGACTAATTTAGTTAGCAGTGTTCTCCATTAACCACTGCTTTAACACAGCCTCTGTTGTGGAATGCTGTGTCATTTCAGTCCTGATGAAGCCACACTCTGCATATCCGCTTTTTAAAGAAGATGCTCTATTTGGTGGGAGATAATTGCTGCAATGTGTATTGTAATCACATCAAATTTAATGAATTATCAAACTTTTTTAATTAATTAATTATCTTTTTCTTTTTTTTTTTTTTATGTATACAGTTTCATTATTTGTGGCTTTGATACCACACCACAGCTGGAAAAATTTAACCAGATCTTCAGTCAGTTGTCTTCCTGATAGGAACATGGATACAATTCCATGCTAATCCATCCATTTGTTACATTAATATTGTTATAGTTGTAGATATAGTTCTCAAAGACACAAATGTCAGCCTCATGGTGGTACTAGAAGAAAAGTTAGAACACACAAGTCATAATGATACATCGTCTGGTAACTGGGAGAGAAATGGACATTATCTCATGAAGCAACTGCCAGTTGCATCGCCCCCCACTGAATAAGTCACTGTTTGTGAAGCAGGCAAACTCAGACGGGGGGTAATTCTATTTAGCTCTTCCTCACTCGTTTGATTCAAATCTCATCTGGGAAAAGTAATCAGAGTTGATCCTGTTAAAGGCGAGATCTCACATCTGCTCGCCGACGTCACATTCCAAGTGGCGGTGTTAATCCCCAACTGATGTCGCTTTGGCTGCCTCTACAGTTTTTAACATAACTGTTTTTGTTCAGTGACCTATGATGTCATGTGGCTCAGGGATGGCCCGGGATGGTAGGCAGTATGGTAATTCTCAGTTTCTTCCTTTGACCTTTTCATCTTGATGGACGTGCAGGGAGGGGAAGACGCTGGGAAAACGGCAGCGGGAGCAAGAACGATGCTATTGATGCGATGATATTGATGTTTTTTTTTTTCTCCAAGTGGTTAAGTGTCGCTGTAAGCCACGCTGTCACTTCACAAACAGAATAAGAGATTTGGCGAAGACGAGCTGCCGTGCCAGCATGGGCGGCTGAAAGAGAATTCATACATAGCAAAGCAGGGGAATGCGGTTTTGAGCGAGCTTGCGAGTGTTATTACATTACCTTGAGCTGTGTGTGGTCCCACATGGTATTGTGTCTCGGCGCACCGAGGGAGTCAAAGGAAAATGTCAACCAAATGCTTCCCATTTAGCAGCATCTGGTCCCCTCCCAGCAGATTCTGACCATTTATTATGTCAGGTAATTGTTTGGTAATCTCACTCCAGCCGTTCGCTCGGGCTTTTGATGGTGCGGCGAGGCTTTTTCTTGAAAGACAACATCATCCCCAACAGTGACAGCGTGTATTCCCTTTCACCTCTGTCGCAGTGTTTGGGAACTCTGTGAATCCCGCAGAAGCCCTTTGCTTTGAAAATACATTACGGCACCAGGAGCTGTGGCAGCTGCCCGGGCCGCGTTCAAAGGAAAACACGCATCCGCCCTCGCGTGCACTATGCCCTCTTATTATAAGCGTGCGATTCTGCTCTTGGAGATACACACTTCACTCAGGGTTGTGATTATGTGTCAGCGGGTGTGGGGCAAAGGGTTGGGGTGGGCAGAGGAGGAGGGTTGTTATCTTCATGGCTGAACAAGAACTAGATGGAGGCAAGGGGAACATCTTTCAAAAACTCTAGCCAGGACTCGGGGAGATAAGAGCGAACGCTCCACTGGCCTAGTATTGTGGAAGGGAAAATTGCAGCCGAATCGTCACAAAAGACTCAATACCCCCCGCAATTTACTGTCTGGATAAGGAATCATTGTAAATCATCTGTTAACTGACCACGGCTGTGCAGACGTATACCGCAGTGCACATGTGAACATTTCCTAATCATTATCCAAAACATGTCAAACACTTTTTTTTTTTTTTTGCCTGAAGATAAATATCTACAGAAGAAAGTGCCTCTTCACTGCAATTGCATTGCAAAGGTAAAGGTGTACATCTAACAGATGTCTAAACTGTGAGGCTTGAAGAGGGAAAACAAAAAAAAAAAAACAACAAAAAAAAAGACAAGTTGGCTGAAAAGATTGTCGCCTGCGCACTGATCGGCGTTCTCAGGACACAAACATCTTATCTTGGTCACAACATTGAAAGGATGAACAAGTGAAGTGTATAACTTGGATCATCTCATAACAATTTGTTGGGTTTTTTGGCATGCAGCACCCACCCAAACTGTTAAGACTAAGTACACATTCTCCCATCTATTTGAATCAGTGCTTTCTGGTGTGTTGGGCCAATCGTCTCACAATGTCTTAATAAATTAGTTGTAATGAATTTAGTAATTAAAGTAATCCCGAATGATATTGATGATACGATTTAATGCAGAACCCAGCATTCTCATCGCCGAGCAGCGTCCCGCTATGTAACAGTGCTCTTGAATCTTCCGCCTTAATCAATAGCATGATCAGCAGAAGGAAGTGTTGGACTAACGCCAACGGGAAATCACGGGTCAGGTGAGAGCTTCTTACCTCACAAGCCTCGCCAGATCTCAAACACAGATATCTTACTCCAGTTGTATCGCCCTTGAAATAATTTCAAAGGATAACGATAAATCTGATGACCTCAATGCAGGATATACTGGGTGCAATTTTTTATTTTTATTTTTTTCTATGTGAAACAACAAGCTCTAAACTAAATGAAAAAAAAGAAGAAGAAAAGGCCTCTGTGCAGCTCCCAGCAGGCTGTCACTCGCTCTCTGCAAGACATTACAGAGACTGGCGAGTGCAGTCCCTTTACAATCATTTTAGTCCAAACTGTTGCCGCTCAAGCTCAGCTGCGAAGGTGGCACAGTGGAGGCTGACAGGAAACACAGGAGGAATAACTGCAGTGCTGTTGCTAAGGCACCATCCAGCCTTAAGATTCAAGACTGGAGGGTGAAAGAAAAACGCAGCGCCATCTCTTTCACACAATAAAAGTTAGAGTCAGTGGATTATAGTGTATCTTCTGAAGAGAAGCTGTTATTGAGGTTACTTCCTTTTTTGTTTACCTTGTATAGGGCTAGACAGAGTCTGAAACAAACAAAAAAAAATCCTCATGTGGTGCTCTGGAGCTTTAAAAGAAGTGAGAAGTCTAGGTGAGAGTGTCAAGGTGAAAAAAGATGGGTTATATAACTGTAAAGCGTGTGGATGTTAGAAGCCAGCTTGGGATAGATATGTGTGAGGTTTTTAAGTTCATTATTACATAACTGCCCTTTACAGACAGAACATTCTGGTTCTTTTGAAGTTCAAGATACAAAAGTGGAAGTCGAGATCTGAGGTGAAGGACAACGTCACCCCAAATATGAGCTTATATGTGTAAAAGTGATAGTCATTGTTACTCTGAAACCCCTTAAAACAACAGTCCAACAGAAATTGAAATATCAATCACATTCTTTCATCATTTTTTATTTGTCTGTTACAGTTATTATATGAAGTTATTATGAAAATGATCATTTTTGTGATGGAGGTTGAATGGCAGAAGTAAAAAAAAAGTTCCATCTAGTTTTGTTCCATCAATATTGTTTTTTTGTGAAAGTGTCCATGATTACTGCAGTGGTTTTATTGTGCAATAATAGCAGTCGACTGCTTTGCAAAACATATATATATATATATATATATATATATATATATATATATATATATATATATATATATATATATATATATATATATATATATATATATATGCAGCTTCAGCTATGTTTAACTCTTGTGTTTTATGATGACTTTTTAAGGGTTTCCATGATAAATACTACTATGATGGTCAGTTGTGTTGTGGCAAAATACACACGCTTGATCACAAGTGGAAAAAAATAGCAGGGGTTTATACACTTGCAGCGACCATTCTGTGACATGAAGTGTCGCAGACGTCTCAATTTGAAATGAATCCCAGCACCTATTTTCACAGTGTGCGTCCGAGCTTAGTCCCGCGTTTAGCTAGTCAGCTGGGTATCGCTCCCCCACCGATGTAAACATTTGAACGCTCTGCTGCTCCCGCTCCTTGGCTAGACTGCCCGGAGTGTGTTCTGAGCACTGCGAGCAGATGACGCCCTGAATAAACAAACAGGAAGTCTGCCACTCCGTTGGTACCCCATCGGAGAATTACTGTTTTGAATTTACTCGCAATTTATGATATCATCCTCTTATTGGCAGGGAGGCCACGGCATATACACTGACACAGTGAACGTCTGCAGATTACAGCTTTCTGAGGGGACTTCATTGGATCTCCTGGGGAGATTCTAAATTACCTAACAATTTAAACTGGTAAAGCACTCTGACCTAAAACCGAGGCTGAATGATGAATAATTACTGCCAGTGATCTATTTTATGTCATTTCAGAGCAAGAAAACTAAGTCTTTATGAATATAAACTGTGTAAATTATAAATGTGATGAACCTTTGGAGCCTCGCAGTTATTTTTTGGGATTAGGCTTACCTTGGACACTAATGGAAAATGAAAATGCTATAATTATTGGTTTGAAAGTGAGATCGCAGTTGCCCAATGGGCAAAGTGAGTGAGTGAGTGCTAAATTGCAAGTGAGTGCTAAATTGCAAGTTTTCCTATTAAAGGGATTTGGATGTTAAATGCACTTAAGGTTTTGTTTTCTGTCTTGTTTTCAACGTTTAGATGTGTTGCTTCCTTGACAGAGTGAGTCGAGCTTCATTTTCGAGTTTCCTGTGATTCTGGTGTGTTCCGTCAAGGCTGTTTTTTAAAAGTCATGAGGAGCATGTGAGATAGCAGTGGGTAATCCGGCTGGATATGGACAATCGAGGGGATTAATAAACCTGTAAGTTTCAGTTTGAGCTAAATGTGAACATTAGCATGCTAACATGCTCATGCTGATAATGTGTTGATCTTTAGCAGACATAGTAACAATATTTGTTTATCATTGTTAACACTGATCCTTGCCATGTAGTGCAAAGTAGGGCTGGGGCTGATGGGAAAATTATTAGTTTCTCAGGGTTTTGGTCATAAACCAATGTATTGGGCAAAATCTGTGCAGACCACCCAATAGTTGTGAACATTTTTAGCAATAATCCCCAATGTCAAGCCCATGGTGGTCAGTGCAATGACTCATCAATCAACTATCTTAATAAACTGGACCTTTAAAATAAGGTTAAAACTGCCTATATGCACAAAGGTTACACTTCTACCAAACATGATCTCCTCATCTCACATGCCTATTAGAAGCCAGCACAAGCCTCTTCTTTGAAGGATCTTCAGGATTACGTCCTCACCTCCTGCTGTTCAGAGAGGGGTTGCTTAACGGCAACTGGTGGCTGAAACATATATTAATTAGTGCACCATCTTAAATGAACAGCACTGCAACAATGACCTCCACTTAAATAACTATAATATGCATCTGATTTGCATTTTGGCCATGTTATCTTTCCTTTGAATTAAATTTACACTTGCCTAGTGTCAGTGTAGGCTAAAGTGTGTCAGGTAGCAGTAATGTGACTGGTTAATTATTCCACAGAAAAGCTCTTTCAATGTAATTCAGGCCCAGGGGCTGTGCATTTGTTAGCATATAAAGAGGAGAGGCTGCAGGGCAGCAAAAGCAAAGACACTTTTACCTTCATCCTGAATCCTTGAGACTTTTGTTTACTCTTTTTAGGGAGAAAGTGGTGTGTCATGCCATCATTCTTTGAGCAGCATTTTAATGCGATAGAAAGTTAACCCCCAAAAAACATACCTGCAGCACTGTTCATCCATCAGATGTGATGTGAGTTTCCAGGTTTTGGAGACATCAGATATGTGTGCATGCTCTCTGATATACTGGAACTTGAGGGCCAATTGGATTGTTGTGTTGAAAGGACCAAAAAAAAAAAAAAAATACATTAATGCACCACCCAGAAGGAAGCTTGTAGCTACTTGTGGATACGGGATGCAAACATTAATGGCATCCTCCTTGGCTGAGCAGTAACATTAGCTAAATCAGTTAGCTTAGTTAGGTGGCATCGTGCCCCTGACTGGAGGGCTTCTCAGGGCTTCAGCATCGAGCACCCAAGTATTCTACTGATCATTAATCGAGCAATCATATACAAATTGTATACTATATAGGACTGTATTTTCTGTGGTTAATTATTTTCTTAAGCAAAATGTAGCTAACTTAGGGACACACAATCCTTAGCCAGGTGGACACCTCATTGATTTACATTCTTAACTAACCATTCCTGTACCTATAGCCATAGTAACATGTTCTTTACAAGCCTTACAGGTGCAAGACGTTAGTATTGACCACCTCTTGATATTCACACTCCAAACAATTAGGTGGTGGCATATTAACAGAGTAACTGCCAATTGCTGCCAACTGTAGCTGTCATTAGCTACTTAGCTCAGTAAGCAGTGCAGCTGGCTGGGAGCTCTGGGTGGTTTTATGAGAATGGACAACATGATTAGCATGCTAACTTCAGAAGATATCTCTGCCATGTAATACATGGATGTCCTTAACACAACGTCCTAAGACATTACTATTGTTTCTTCACAAATAAATGAAGTTTCTTACATAGTGCACCTTTAATTTCAACTAGCAGTCACATTGATTTATGTTAAATGCTATTGCTAACTTTATGTTACCTTGTGGGATGCATAGGCTGGATGTTGTCTGCTGATGTGCTGCGACATTGACAAAGTGTTATAGTGGTAAGCTAATTCCATTTTATTATAGACACACACCGTAAGGCGTTTCCTTTTAGCAATCTCAGGGACTTGAGGCCCTATATGTTTTCATTTGCACAGCTGTACAGTTGGTGGATGGTAGTGGATTATCACCATTAACTTACAGTCTACAAACCCATTGACTGATATCTCCAAAACAATCTGGATGGATAAATTTTGCTTGTTTTCATTCTTACCATCCATCTTCTAAAAGCAGATTCCGGATTGTTCAGCTTAATAAAGTCTACAAGGAAGTGGAAGGCAATAAGCTTTAGTTGGGTGCGTCACAAAAGTGCAAGGTAAACTTGGCTGAAGCCCGGGCTAAAGCTCAACACTGATTCTTATTATATCCACTGTCAATGCAAACAAGGTGGCATGAGGCCTGTCAGTGCACATTCAATCTGTGTCAACATCCTCCTGGCAAGGTTATCCTCAAACTAATCTCTGTGCGGAAGACATCTGTCCAGACAAAGTATCGGATCTGCTCGGGGATCAGATTATAACTGTTTGCCTTCGGGGAGTTGAGGCCTCAATAATGTATGGCTACATAATACCAAAAAATCCTGCGAAAAACCCCTTTCATGGACCTCACCTGACTTTATATGCTGGAAGGGCTGTGAAAAGCAAAAAAAAAAAAAACATAGGCTAACATGTCATCCTGATTGGTGGGTTTACCGTTGAGTTGAACACATTTAAGTGAAGGGCTCTAATCACGGGCTATTGAGCTGCCGTTGCGCAGCTGATTACAAATTGCATTCCAGGCTACCGTGTTGCCTTTGGGCTTAACTGCAATTGAATTAGACTGTCACCGTTCAGACATCTGAGCCAAACCAAAGAGCGTTCTGTGTCTGACAGGTGTTCTTTCCCCGTGACAGGTGAGGACGTGTCAGAGACGTCTCCATTGCTTTTAACAACGCCCCGCTTCCATATAGATGGGGATGTGCTTAAGTGTTCAAAGGGATTATCTCATGTCTTAAGTGTATAGATGAAAATAAACACCCCAGCTGTCAGTGGTTTTCTCGTAAGTATATGTCCATTCTCCTTTTTTTTTTTTTTTTTTAAAGAAAGCGGCTATGAGAGAGAAAGAAGATTGTGAGGGAAAAAATTTATCTAAATTTATCTGCCTCTGAAAGTCTCCTTTTTGCTTCAAACATGGATGTGTTCTTTTTTAAATTGTTCCCTTCACTACGATTGTCAAAAACACCAAATGAGGGAATATTTTGAGACTTTGAGGAGCATGAAAGCTGAGCCTGGAAACGCGCGACCTCTCTGAAATTAGGGAACTTCTGCGACTACCAATTGACAGTCGCCGGCTGGTTCTTTTAGTTTGTCTTCAAGCACCGCTTGATATCACCAGGTTACTGCTCATTCAAAACTCCCTACGCATTTCTTCCCAAATAAAGACGTTAGCGCCGGTCGTGTGAAAGCCGAAAGTAATGTCACCTATGGTGAAAGGTTGCAAATGGGCATTTAGAAGCATCAAAATGTTGTGCGGAGACCATAAAAGACACAAATGTAACACGATTTTTGTTCATTTTTGGGTTTATTTCATTTGGAAAGCTCTATTTATGAAAGTGCTTAGGGTCACACTTAATTTGATAGGTCTGCAAAGTCAATGTAAAGTAAGTACCAAGTAGTGTATTTTAAATTACTCTCTTACCCTATTATCTAAAAAATGTTTTAAAATATACCCTAACATGATTTAATAATAATAATTACAATAATAATAATAATAATAATGTCATTAAAAAATAGCAGCTAATCTTTTTGTTTTGTGTCCTTTAAGAACTTGCTGCCAACTTTAAACTTTCAACTATAAAATAAAACCAGATCAACAAGAAAAGAGGCGAGGAGCCAAAGGTAGCAGACAACTCGCTCTCACTCCCAACTTGTCGAGCGCAGCCTTTTGGCCTTAAAGGGCAGCACTGCCAACTTTTCAAATCGCAGTCAGTTTTCAACAATTGAATGTATTTTTTTTTTTTTTTTTTATCACTTATTATCTTGTGTGGTCTGTCATCTTCCAGGTCACTGCGGTAGAGTTTTTGTGGGGTTTTTGTGACTCGGGCCCCACTTAGCAATGCCTTGGCCTTCACAGTCGTCCTCATGGAACCACAGTTTCCACGTGGCAACTTCTAGTAGATATTCTGTCAATGAAATGTGATTTTGGGCTATATAAATACAACTGTAATCAGAAGTCCAAATTAAAAATACAGAAGAAAGTGTACTTGCAAGACAACAAACAAACATCCATGGAACATGCATGTGACAGTCTTGTAAATTCCCCTAAGTGTTGCCGAGGTATGTAAAGCATCTGATTCATTACCTGTGATTCCGCCCGTGTGTCTGCCTTGCGTCACCATTTTACACCCTGTCACAGCAACTTTCATGAGGCGTCGCTAAGAACTCGTAGATTGTCGTGAATGCCTTCATGATTGCCAGGTTCGGATCGATGCCTTAACAAGGGGGCCTTTCACGAGCCTGTAGTGAAAATTAAACCGTTGATAAACTCTGCAGCGTGGGAATCAATACCCTGCCCTTTTATTCTTAAACACGGCACACATTGCATGATGCGCGATCAAAACACTGAGGGGCTTTTATTGCGGCCACTGAGAATGCTCACGTGGAGAAAATGCATGTATGGATTCTTTGTAATTTTGTCCCAAATTGCTTTTTTTTTTTTGTTTTTTTTTTCTCCCACGGGGGGGGAAACCGTCAGACGGACTCACATTTAGTGGCGCGGGTTTTCGTCACAGTCGCTCCCCTCGCCGTGTAATCCGTCTTCCACGCCGAGGGGAAATGGCGGCGTCCCGTATTGTGCCGCGGCGAGAGTCGAATTGTGCGGTGTTCTAATCGCTGATCCCGCTAAATAATGCGTTAATTGCATCAACGCTGGCCGCGGCAGAACTAAGCGCCTTAGTAGGCGACGCTCGCATTGTGTGTGTTTAGCCGCTCCCATTATTCGAGGGAGCGGAGATCAATGCGGCGGCCTAATGGTTACGCCGGTGCGGTGGAGGCCCGCGGGAGCCGGTGGGATGTGTGGATGACAGAGAAAGAGAGAGGGCTCAGCTAGGCCTCTACAGCGGGACCCTCGGGGCAGCGTCTGCCGGGGCCTTTACGGGCTAACATGATAACACTGGCACGTGCGTCAGTGTAAGACGCTTATTCTTTGTGTCATTTAAAATCAATAACAACAGCACAACGCGTGTTGCCGGCCTATTAAATCCGCATGGGTCACAAGACGCAGCGCAGAAGTCGTTGCAACACGGCATAAGGGGATGTATTCAGATGTATTATTCATCTGGACAGCTCTGCTCCAGTCGCTTTAAATAGGTCTCATAAGAAATAAATATGGGCTATTCCTGATATATATATGAACACAAGCACTTTAAAGAGAAACAAAAACAAAAACAAAAAAAAAAAAAAGGTTTTGAATTATAGACGAACAGTTGCAGGTTTGATGAGCAGGACTCCAAATTAAAAGCACCTATACGTTCATCGGCGCTGTTTGTCTGCTCTTATACCCCTTCACCCTGGGGGGGAGGGAGGAGAAAAAAAAAAAAAAACAGGCTTTGAACATTTTCCAATAATCCTCTCTCCGTGTTGTGGTGCTATTAGATGCAGCTCTCTACGTTTTAGCGATCCAACCTTTACAACTTCGGGGGCGAGTACTGTACTTTTGACAACTTCTGTTTTGTTTTTTGTTTTTTTTGTCGTTATTTTTTTTCTTTTCTTTTTCTTTTTTCCTGATGCCTCCCTCGCTAATGAGAAGGTATTGACTATCCGGAGCGAGCGTTCGATGAGCCTATGGAAAGCCGGAGCTTCAAGTGCAGCCACATTATTCTGTTTTCCTTGCGAGACGCCTACATACATCAGGATGATCCATCTCCAGAGTCATTAACAAAATCACTTTAGCGCGGTTCTGACAAGCCTCAGTGATTGCCGCTAATGAACTTAGCACATCAAAGATAAATCAAAGCTGAGGAAAAAGGACTTGGTTTATGCACAGCTCGGAAAATAGGCAAATAATCCAGGGTATCTATTCTTTTGTCAGCATTGAGGAGATCAGCGATGTGTCACACACACACACACACACAGGACACAGGACTTTTGAGAATTCACTCATCCATCACGCCAACAACTAGAAACTGCTGTCAAAAGGAATGCCTTGTTTTTCTTGCAATTTGCACACTAAATGCTGTGACACGTTGCTAATATTAACATTGCATCGCCGACAGTTTTCATCTGCGACGGCATCCTTTGTCACCGAGGATGACATCTGTGTTCTTAAGAGAGCATTTCTATTTGCGGCACGACAATAAGAGACATTGCTCCGGTGTGTTTTTTTTTGTTTTTTTTTCCTGCATATTTTACATCCGTCAGTGAAGTGACAGCCGAGAAAAATGTTCCTGAACAGTGGGATGGCTGTGAGCACCGTGTGTAAGTTTGATAAACTCTCACCGCGGTACGCCCTCAGCAAAGATGTGTAAGCATTTTGCATAAGTCGAGGCGGGGCACGCCACATTCCCCCCCCATCGTGATTTATCTCGCCCCGGAATCCTGCTCGTCATTAGCGTTCGACGTCGTCAGCGTCTCCCGGTTCGTTCGAGCGTCCCGCCGCGTCTACCCGCAGCCACAGGACTGCTTACAGCTACAGCTGCGGTCTGCATCGCTGAAAAGAGTCGGCGGATATGGGTGTTTGCTGGGTGAGGAGGGGGAGGGGGGCGGACGGGTTGACGCGAGCTGTTGGCTCAAAACCCTCCACAGATCCTTGATTCATAACCTCCATGCAAATTTCATTTTGCGCTTCCTCTCCATGTTGATCAACATGGTGGATCCACATCAAACACAAATGGAATGAAACTTAAATGACAGGACCATGACGGAATCTTAGCAACGGGAGATAAACAAAATAAATGAATATATTCTCTAAAAAGTTATGTGTTATTATTACTTAAATCAATTATGTATCTTATTAAAAGTAACTCTTTTACTAACAAATTATAAATAAGGTTTTTAAACATAATTTATAGTATCTAACAGCATGCTCAACAGCAACACTAGCAAGCTAGCCATTCATGTCGCTGTCCCCAAGTCAACGCACCCTGCAGCCAATCAGAGTAGAGTATTAACCCAGACCAAGTTATTTAGGTTGGAACTGTGCAGATGTATGTAAGGGGCCGTGGTGGAAAAGCTAAACCATAAAGCAGACCTGCGACTGAAGAGAGCTCATTAAATGAAAAAAAAGGGGCCAAGAAGTAAAAGATCTGTCGAACCTCTGCAGGAAGCTGGGGAAAGAAAAAAAAATAATAAAAAACACACTTGCATCAAAATTAATTTGCCGTCTTCGCCCTGTTCTTGAAACGTAATGTCGGGTTACTGAGCATCACGAGAGGTTTCATAATCAAATTTTAATCTTTGACTCAAGGCTCATGAAAACACACCCAGTTCATATTAGAAAGGCTGATGCTCAAGCTGTTGCGGGGGCCGCACGATGCATCCATATGTGAATGCATCATATCTTGATTTCTGTCCAGGTTCCAGGATTATATTCAAGCTTTTACCACTGACTGAGCGGCTCCCTCTGACTGTAAATACCTTCAAACAAACCATTTGTTTTACACACACACACGGGGCCCTGTGCAAAACGTTTTCACTGCGAATGACTCACAAAATCGCCTGCCTGGTGCAATTTAAAGAAACACTTAAATGGATAGATGTGCTCTTCTCAGTAAAAATACCAAAAAAAAACAGCTCAGGCATATTTTGATAGAATCGTTTCATACCTCCAAAAAAAAAAAAAACTTCTCAGTGAAAACAAGTCAGTACTTCCCGTTCAAGCTCGCCGAGTCCTCCTTTTGAGCTCAATTATAACCCATATTATTGAATGTGAATAAATGAACAGCCGACCTCAGCGCAATTAGAGAAGACAAGAGGCGAATGAACGACGGGGGGATGGAAAGGGCAGGTTCACCGCGTTACACAAGTCTGCAGAACCCTAATTGGAGCCCCAGTTCTGTCCCATTTCAACACAATGTATCCCTTCAAAACCACTTGATGCGTTTTTGGTTTACTGGACAAAAAACTGGCAACAGAAAAAAAAAAAAAAATCAATCATTTGCCTGTAAGGCTAAGCGGGGCAGATTTCTATGAAGCCGGGATTAACAGAAATGGTGACCCCCGGATTTCTGGTCTAATCAAATTACCACAGACCACGCAGTGCTATTGAAGGCCGGTTCTGGATGATTTCTTGCTCTTCCCCCCCATTATTTTTAAATCACAACTTATTATATGCATGCATCATGATTAAAGACACATAGCAGAACTCTCTTAAAGCACACTGTGTAATAAATGCACTTTGAGGGTCAAGGAAGAGGTGCTTTAATTACAATTATTGGTTGTAAGCAGACGATAACTTTCATCAAACAGCCTGAATAAGCTATGGGGCTCCTGTTCCACGTTTTCTCCCATTGAATGAATATGTCAATAGGTAAATACCCCCCTCCTGTCAGTCACAACCCAGTCAATGCGCATAGTAGGATGGTTTCGACTTGAACAGTCTGTAAGTCCATTCATTTAAATGGAAAAAACAATACTGTGAATTACTGGTAGTTCTCAGTCGTTGTGATTGTGGTGCTGCTGCTAGTCTCGGAGTTAATGTTAATAAAGTTGTTGATGCCATAAGTACCATTGCCGTTGTTGTTAGTATTATTACCATTGTTACCATGTTGTTGTTGCCATTATTGCTATTGTCGTTGTGATTTTTATTATAATCACTGTTGTTGTTATTGCTATAGTTGTAGTTGTAGCCATTGTCATTGTCGCATGACCACTATCACTTTAACTGTTGCAGGTGCCAGCTGTTTTTATATTTCCAGTTGTTGTTAGCGCTGTGGTGCTGGTGTTGTTGTTGTTAATATTGCTATTGCAATGATCGTTATTTTCATCGTTGGCGATCTTGTTGGAGAAAGCGCTGGGTATCAAAATGAAAACATCTAACGCACGGATGAGATGGAGTTCAGCAGATCTAAACTCACACTAATAGGCAGAGTACTGTCAAACTCATTTACTGCCGTATCAACTGCCGGCTGATTCGCCGCTCACCTTCCCCTTTCTTTAAACTTGATTTCAGCACTGTGCGAGCATGAAATATATTCTCATGCTCAGCTGCTCTCGCCGCAAACCGATGATGTAAAAAAAAAAAAAATAAAGATTTGGGGGATTCATCTCCATTTAGCTCAAGAGGTTCAGAGTTCGACCCTGTTCCTCACATGAGTGAATCAGTCTGAGAGTTCAATCCTTGCTCTGGGCGAATTTTGTGATCAGAATGCCGCTCTGATCCAGTAGGGTTGGCTGATCGGACAAAGTCTAGCTTTCACGATCCCGTCGTTCTCACACAGGTGTGCGGTGATGCTCTTGATTAATGCTCATTGTGAACTTTGCATACTTCCACATTTAACAAACGTGCATATAGGCAATATTGGCACTTCGCACCACCTTTTGGAGTTCAGCTTTTTGGATGTCACTGCAGTGCATTGTTAGCATTGAAGTTCAGCTCAGCCTTTAAGTGAGTCGGCTTTCATGTGCAAACACGGAGTTACTGTCGGGTCTGATCCCCGCGTCTCGTGTCAACATCAGCTCTTAAAACAGCGGGGAGGAGGCTGCCAGCACTCGCGTGCCGTTTTCTTCATGCACTTCATGCAATGCAACTCGAGACGCTGTTATTGCCAGTGGAAACCACTCAGCAAAATCAGATCAGCAGTTTTTTTTATTTATTTATTTATTTTTTTTGTTATTCATCTATTGAATCCAGTGAATCCATTTGGTTTTGGAGACCCAAATAGGTATTTGTGTTCTAACTTAATCATCCCCATCATAAATATTTACTCCTCCTATTAGAAACGAAGATAAAATGAAGCATTTATTGGTTGAGACAAGTGACCCTCTTCTCACTAACAAAGCCAGAGCCCATGGGTTTGCCTACAGCACCCGAGATCTCTCTCCCCCCCCCCCCAACCCAACCCAACCCCACCCAACCCCTTGCATTTCAAACAGAATTTGTCCGGCGCACAAAGGCACCGTCCCAAAATCGCAGCCTAATGAGACACAAAGGATTTTAACACAGCTAGTGAGAATACATCAGACTTGTAAAGCAGATGCTTTGAAGATCTTTCACTTCTTTTTCCGCCTCCGCTCTAAGCCTGGCTGTCCCTTCCACCACCTTCCCCACAGCAAGGCCGCACATTCTGCAATATGTTGATTAGGGGGAGAAAAAAAAAAGAAAAGAAGAACAACGGGAGTATTGGCTGACATCGATTCCGAGTGTGATTGATACTGCCGTTGACGCGACTCTCGACTCCCACTGTCCGTGGATTTGCGCGTAAACACCGGCCTCTTACTGCCGTCCCCTAATCGAATTAATTTCGGCGTTCAATTATTGAAGCGTTCCTTGGCAAATCGAGCCGTCTCCCTCGGAATGCAGACATTAAATAGCCCCCGCAATCGAACCTACCTTGAAACAAACTTGAGGGTTTTAAACCGGCCTGCCCAGAGGAACAATTCCCATTCCGAAAGAATCAAATTACTTGTTTCTTTAATGAACTTGTTGAATGACGGTTGCGCAGGTATGAATATATACTCTTGGCGGAGCATTGTTAAGCTGCACATCAACATCACTATATAATCAGCGATAATAAGTCAAGGTTATTCTCTTTTTTTCTGCCTCTCCTACCCTTATTGTCTGCGAGACTGATGACTCTGGGGGAAGTATCTGAAGTATTCTAAAGCAGAAATTCCCCATGTGAACCATTTCGGGCTCCCGGCATTTGTCAGTGTTTATTGCGTTCCAGGGACGTTTATTTTATCACGGTCCCAAAAAGAGACGCTTTGGCTTGCAACATTCCGACGACTCTTCGAAGAAAAAAAACAAAAAAAACACCTTCTCGGCAAATTCCTTCAGGATCTTTTGATAACTGCTGCGCCGTAAGTGTCTTTTTTTTTTTTTTTTTTAACAGCGATTCTGACCTCGCCATCCCACCTCTCTGGCAGAGGATCACACGGAATTTGATGAGGCACGTTCGCGGGTTTGGGCTAGCGGTGCTCGCCACGATTATTGCAGACAGGTAGAGCTTTATCATCAAGGGCTGTTTTGTGCATTAGCTTGCAGAGCACACACCGCTGGGGCCCCCCGAATCCTCTTGCATTATAACAAAAAAAGACTGATTGTGCTCAACATAGCTCTTGGTTGTGATATTTTTCAAGAGAACTTGACCCGTTTTTTGGGGGGGTTTTTGTCAGCCTCCCGTCACTCGCTCTCGTGCCCCCGCTGTTGCCTGGTAGGATGATCAATATTTCCTGTGTGTGCAGCCACAGGCCTTATCGCAGGCATAATAAGCCTTGGTGAAAATGCAAGCGGCGGGATGCAACATTCAGGCTCCCCGTGTCTCACGAGGAGGCGAATCTTTCAGCGAAGAGGAGGCCGGGGCTGCTAACTGGGATGAGACAACGGGAGTGGGAGGGAAGGGGTGCGAGGGGAGGAGGGAGAGGGAGGGGAGGGGGAGGGGGAGGCAACAGCACCACAAGTCGTTCCTGAAACAAAAGGCTTCCCTTGGTTAAAAAACACAGCTGCAGTCTTTGTTTTTGGCACTCATTTCACAAGTCTGATGGAAATTTGCAGCTGAGGCATTCATTCCCCGAGTGCACGGGAGGGAGAGAAAGTGATTCAATGAGAGGAGAAGAAGGCGAGAGCGAGCGCGGAGGGGGGGATAGGAGTCAGGAGGAATGTGGAAAGTGCAAGGAGTACGCCATCATTAATGCAACGCAACATGTTGACCCACTTGCTCCGGAGATTTTTGGAGAAAACCCCGATTATGGTTTTGCGTCTGTAATTGATTATCTCCCTTTGAGGAGGAGGAACGGGCTACATGTTTGACTTGATTTGGAGGATTATCTAGCTTAAAGTGGAGAGAGGCCTCCAACTTTTTTTTTTTTTGCCTGAGATGACCGAAATCCCGTTTATTTCCCTATCACCCCCCCCTCCTTTTTTTTTTTTTTTTTTTTTTTTTTTTTTTTTACAATCAAACAATCAGTATTAGCCGGTTCCAGCGACTCGAAGGCAAATTTGCGCACAAAAGAACCCTGTGAACTCACCCAGACCGAGATCTCAGACAAAATAAAGCCACTGTTAATGGCTAATTTCTGTGTTATTGGCTAACAAAGTGCAGCAGTGTGGTCTTCCTGCCCCCCCCCCCCTTTTTTTTTTTTTTTTTTTTCTGAAGCCCAGCTGAACTCAGAATCCGTAATTGGTTCCCTAGCCCTGTTGCACCTCAAAAGGCTTACCATCATTACTGCCGAGCAGAGGAACGAGAGGGAAGAGGGAGCAAGATTCCAGACAATTATCTGTCCCTAGTGAGCAGGGGCCTGCAAGAAGAACTAAAGTGTGTGTGTGGGGGGGAGGTATGAAGAGGAGAGGCATATCAAAGGGACCCGTGTTTCTTTTTTCGTCATGCAAATGCGCCGTCATTTCGCAGCCGAGGAGGGAGAGCCTCACAGAGATGGGGACTGCTGGGTAAGGAGGGGAGACAGAAAGGAAGAAAAAAAAATAAATAAAAATTGCATCACTGTGTTGTGTCGGTACAAAGATTGCCTTTCATGCAGTGACAAAACTGTGCTTGTGTATGTTTGCAGACAGAATGATTTCTAGTGTGGAAGTTTTGGCAGACAAATGGAGGCATAGTGCTGGTGCATGGCTGCTGGTGCAGTACTGTATGTTGTAGTCACCGCTGTTTGACACTGATCTATGGATCTACGGATTTTATCTATGGAAGAGTTCTGACCTTTTTCTCAGAATTCTGATTATAGTTCAAGTCTTAGAAGTCTGGGAGAAAAAGTCAGAATAGGGCCGCTGTTTCTTTTTTCACGATTCAGACTTTTTTCACGAAATATCTGAGAAATAATTCAGAATTGAAAAAAAAAATATATCTTTTTTACAGTGTCCCTTACTGTCTTCCATACAGATACCCTGTTACATCCAAGGCTAAATGTTCCTGCAGTCTGTTCACGTCTGTTGCTCAAACTTCTGATGTGTGCAACCGGCTAAGAGCCTAGGAATGCCCGCCCTGCCGCACACGATCACTCAAGCGCGGTAAAAGCCCGAGCATGCTTCACGTGTGTTCCGCGGTCCACTGCACCTGGCAGATCATTAGCCGTAATACTGTGTACCTGTGATGCACGTGGTCACCCAGGTCTGACTTTCATTTCCATAAAACCGTTGAGCAGAGCGAGGTGACAATTCATAAAAAAAAAAAAAAAAGAACAGAATAAATAAATAACAACTTGAGTCGTGCATTAGCGCGATGACAGAAATGTCCCGCAGCTCATCACCTAATTCTGTTTTCCATCAGGTAAATGCAGGTTGGCATGCTGAACTTAATAAAAGATTAACCAGTGAACAAGTGCATTACCTGCTTTTATCTGCCATGGTACAGGCATTAAAGTGCTCCGCTGTGATTTATACAATCACGCTGAGTGTATTAGGCGACAGTTATCATTGATCGTGTTGGAAGTCAAACCAAAAGTCATTAACATGGAGATTCATAATGTGCTAAATAGACATAAACTCAACCGTATTACATAATACATAATATACTAGTCATTTTAAGATTTGATTATTTAATTAACAACAGTTTTTTTTTTCCTATGAATCTATATTTCTTTATCTGCTGCGGAACATTTATTAGACCACACTGTTCTTGGGGAAAATAACAATTTAATACTGTTGTACTTTGTTTATATGTGGCGGACCCTGCCACCTTTCTGTCTTCAAACAGTGCTCTGGGGACCTTATTTTCCTCTGAGAGCAGCTTGTTTATACAGTTATGGAAAAGATAAATGTTTCTGAGCTTTAGTATCACCTCATTCATGTTCAGAGTTTGAATTCAAAAGTACATAGTGGCCCTTTAATGTGAATACTCAAATATGGAAGTTTGTTAGAATGCTCATCCCAGGACTGAAATGAGGTCAGTTATAGAGTTGTTGTTGATGTTGGTTTCAGTAACCGTCTCTCTCGCGACAAAGCTACGACTAAAAGTCTGACAGGGCAAGAAAAATAAGCCGTCTGGCATTATGGGTTGTAAACAAGCCAACGCTTTGCCAGATTATGAGGTGAAACTAAGACTTAAATGCATAATTCTGGTAATAAGAGCAGAACCACTGAGTCAATCTGATGGATGTCTGGACTGGTTTGCATAATGACTTAACAATCTCCCTTGGTTTTCTCTGAGAAACCTCGAAAAAGTTGTTCGACGCCTGACTGATCACCTGACTGCTACTGTTTCTCGTCATGTTCCCTAATCTCGGCGAATTAAAAGTCGAAAAATATAACAACAAAGATGTATAATACAAGTCCCTATAATATATCTATCTCTGTATCACAAAATCAGACCAAACCAAACATTTCATCCGAAGCAATCTAGACTGAGCGAAATGTGAACTGCTACAATAAGTGCGTATCTCGTTAATAAAAAAGGCAGGCATAAGAGGGCTCAGCATGCCGCAGACAGCTGGGACAATTGCACACACTTCACTCTGACAATTAGAGGTTATGGGGAGATTTGGTGGTGGTGGTGGTGGGTGGGGGGGAATCACTTCCACTGTGGACTATCCACTCTGCAGGATGTCACAGCGCGTTGTTCGCAGCAGCTGTCACGCTGTGATGGGAAACCATTACATTTGTGTTGTGGATCTCTTTAGCCGTGGCGAAGTGTTCAGTGTACATTCCGGCGAGAGGGGAAGGCGAGGAAGAAAAAATAAATAAATAAATAAAAAAAAAAAATTGAGGAGTTTCTATTAAAGCGGTTTTGAGCCCTAAGAGGCTTTTTTTTTTTCTTTCCCCCCACACAAAAACGTGTGGATGAGGGAGAGGACAGAGACGGTCTAAACACTATTATGGGAGAGTCAGCACCTCTGCCGCTTTAGAGGCTTGATACTTTGTAGTGGAATCTCAGCTCTGACAGGCTCAACTTGACATGAGGCCCTCACTATACACTTAATATGTGCAATTATCCATCCATCCATCCATCTGCATCCCTCACATCTGCGAGTTGGAGTTTGTTATCCTCACCTCGCTCACACCCCCCTCTATGGCTTCCCTTCGTCATCCATCCATCCCAGCGAGGCTGGGCAAACTAGGACACACTTTTAAACTGCCAGCACTTTACCACCGCTGCTTAATAAAGTGGAAAACATGCACGGTTGCCTGCTTATCCCAAAATTAATTAGCAGAAAAATACCTGTCGTGCGTATTATAATTACCGGCCACTCACTCCGGCAGAGGCTGCCACCGGCATGCACCAGTGACTGCGAGAAGGGGAGCGAGTCGACGGCGCCTTGGCGACGCACAGTCTCTGTGTTTTTCCGTTCTTTTTTTTTCTGATTTTTTTCTTTTTTTTGGGGGAGAAATGCACATAATTATTTTGGGTTAACATCGAGGTTGCCATCCTCTTTACCCCGCATCCCAACAGGCTCCCTTCCTCCCCTCGGGATCCCACCACCAAACAATTAGTCTCAGACTTGATAAAACTGTATTACCACAGCATGTCTCAGTAAACACGGGCCTCTGGAAAGAATTCAAAGGAGGTCTAATATTGATATATTTAACATAATGTATGGGCGTCTTGTTCGGGAGATATTCTCCAGCTCAGCAAAACAATTTATTTTGTTTCCCCCCCCCCCCCCGCCTCAACAGGAATGGAGTAATCTGCTGCTACAGAATTCATTTGTCAAGGAAAAAAAGAAAAACAAAAAACGGCACAAATATTGGAAGCGGGTATCACGATCATGTGAGTGCACTCCAAACTCATAAGCGACATGGTGAATCAAAGGCACGCGTTTTTCTTGACACGGCGAACGTTGTGGCACAAAAAAAAGAAAAAAAAGAGAGAGGAGTTTCACCGTGAAATTCTGTCTTAGCGCTGTAATTATAGGCGCTGGTGACTCCGATCTGAGATGTTATTCATCTTATCACCTTTAATCAACAGATATATGATGTGTTTATCAGTTCGGCCTTGTGACTCGCATGCATCCATTCGCAAAACACACACACACACACACACACAAGAGCTTTTTAATCTCCCCCCTGTTCTCCCCAACACATTCTTCTGGTGTGCAGGGGCTGGTTAAATAGTGTGACACTGATCTGGAATGATTAAAACAGAAGAGACCCCGTCCTCCCTCCAACCCTCTCGTCTCCCCACCAAACCCGCCCCCCCCCCTCCCCGCCCATCCTTCTCATCTCATCTATGCTCCAGCAGTCACATATTCTTTGAAGGAGAGATTTAATTGGATCTCCTCAGAAGGTGCTGTCAGATTAACCAAGCAGAAAAACAGAGTTTGGCCGGTCATGCTTCTATCTGGGGCCCCTCAGATTGCTTCCGACAGACAGTGATCCCAATAATCCCGCTGCAACATGATAAAGGGGGCAGAGATATTGGATCAAAAGCATATATGCATTTTTTTGACTGGGCTTTGAAGGCACTCGTGGCGAGGCGATGACGAGATAAGTTCCCCGGTAATTATATGTGGCCTTGACGTGAAATGTGAAATTGAATAGGATGTGGTGGTTAGAGACCAACCAACCCACCCCCCTTGTTCCACTACTGTATGTTTCTGCTGAGAGCGCTCTTAATGTGGTTTCACAGAACAACACACACACACAGATGGCAAGAATAAACATATAAATGTATACTTCGGGAAAATTCGACCGCTTACCATATGCATCAACCAAGCGTTCTATTACTCAGGTACATCCCTCTTGACGTGCCATCATCTATTTCCATTCCGCTCTCTGGGAGGTTATCTTCTTTACCATTTCATTCCCTCTTTATGTTTATCCCTAGAAAATGGCCTGTCACCGCGGAGAGAGGGTGTAGAAGCATCGTAAGCCCAACAGGAAAAAAAAAAAAACTCCCGGGCAATCGCCAAGGCGCCATCCATACGAGCCTTGGTTTGGCACCCACCCCCCTGTTGAAACAATGCCACTTCACTAACAGCCTGTTTGCAATTTGAGTTTTCTGGACTGAAGACAAATCCATTTTTCTTTACAAATTTAAGTCGCTAAACTATTATTAGGGGGAGGGGGGAGGAGAAAAAAAAAAAAAAAAACAGATTAAATGCGGCAGCTAAGCCAAATTAATACGTGTCGGAAACAGTGGAGAACAGATTCTTTTTGAAAAACTCATTCAAGTTGTGCAAGTCGAACACAGACTTACGTCCCAGTGACGGACGTTTGATTGTGCTTCATTCGGATGCAGTGTGAGTGCATTAACCTGTGAGGCTGCTGCCACTTTCACGGACGGCGTTAACAGACCTGCGACCCAAAACGTAAAAGTTAGACATGCAAACCGCTAAGAGACATTGCTGTTATCTAATCAACTCATAAATTCAAACATTTTTGTACAATGTTACGTGTTTAATCAATTGGAATTGATTGTTGAAAGTGTAAGTACTTCAGCTATAGTTTACTATTGACACAATTATACCTTTACAGAATAAGAACATTTGTTTGGTTTTACTTCTTCAAAGGCTTGATTTAAATGAAATTCAAACCAACAAGTGATCAACACCAACATATGGTTTATATGAGAAATTGAAGATGCAGACCATAAGGCGGTTTTAATTTAGGCCATACATTCTGAAACGGAACAGGTCAGCAACAGTTATTTCTCCACATATGACTGTATAAATAAAACTGACAGCCCCGCTGTCTTTATGTTCTAAGAATAGCAAAGCTATAACTCCATTTTTCATCAAACCTGTGTGTTTCTCCATTGTGTATTGAGCAACATGGCCTCATAGGGATGCCTGTATGACAGATGGCTGTTTTCTTTTTCCTGGCGTTTTCCTGCTTAAAAACAAAACAAACAAAAAAAGGACTGTTGTTGGTAGCAGTGAGGAGCCCCATTAACACATTCACCTTAGGGTGGCCTTAAGGGCAGGGTCAATGCGGCGTAACACACTAAACTAGGATGCTGTTTTCTTGCTATTCTGCATCATGACCTCCAGTCAGCGCTGCCTTAAATGTTCGTGACAGCTCTGCCAGCGGCTGTGGAGTATCAGTGCACTAGTTTCGGTCTGCATCTCTAGGTCAAGGTCCATGTCTATTAATTGTCAAGTGGGCGCCTGGCTGCCACTTTCTGCTGACATGTTTTTCGTTTTATTTTATGTGGAACAGCCTCGTTTTCAATGACAGCGAAGCGTCTCACGCGCACACGCATACTAATCCAAACCTGCACCTGTTTGTGTGTTCACACATGATTCTATTAAATGCTTAAGGGTTGTTTGATATGAATAATACATGACAATGATTCCCCCGCAGGATGTTATGGAAATTTCAATCAGGGGAGATGTATGACTGGCATGAAAAATACTTGCATCCTCCCATTCTCCACTTGTTGTATGTGTGGGTAATAATGCGATCATGATTGGGAACGAGGCTATAGATTACCAATGTTGTAGACAAACGTCTGCTGACAGCGATATCTCACCCCACTCCTGTGATTAAGCAGTTCCCTTCTGGCAGAGATTACAAACTGCCTACATGAGTGAGATCCAAACAGTTATGTTTGGTTTACGGCCTGGTTCGCAGTGGGCTGGGCCCCAACAATGGGAGGGATGGAGGGCTGCTTCTGCAGGATACCCACGTCTTAGGGACAAAAACACCGAAGGAATGGCTTCATCGCGGAGTCTGTCACAGTGATTAATCAAACCAGCCCTCACTAAAAACAAACAAATTGATTGAGTGAGTGAGCTGGGCATACCGTGAAGTGAGGTATTCAATTCTTTAAAGCAACAATGAGCAACTTTGCGCATTGTTGCTCCCCAATGGCATCGAGAGGTCACTTATTTGGAAGAAGAAACAAATACAGTCTGCCGGAGACGATGTATTGTGACATCGGAGCACACACAGCGCACTTAAGTCCACCAACCCATTCTGTCTGTGATCCGTCTGGAGCAAAGAAGGGTTCAGGGAAAAAAATAAAAAATAAAAAGCCTTTTGAACACTCTGCACTGAGCATACAGCCTATAGTGTCAATTTCCTTTCTGGTGACACCTGATCTCAACTGTACTCATAGTGCAATGTATGTCATATGAGTTGTGTATAGCATACTTCAGAGACATATGTTGAACAAACTTGAACAAAAAAAAAAAAAACTTGAATTGAATGAATTCTATTAAAAATGAAGTGTTCTGAGGCATTCCATCTCCCCCTGTCCACTGCATTCACATCTAAACCGCTGTTGTTCGAATCACCTGCCCCCTCAAGTGGTCGCCAGTTCGTTGCAGGTGCCAATGTTGCTAACACGAGCTAGCAACAGAATGTGATCCCTATTTAAGTTAGCAAGTTGCTAAATCCAAAGTTAGCCAGTCAAAGTCTCAACTGTGCACACTCAATGGGCCACACAACACAAAGGATCCTGGTATTTCTGTAACCAGGAAGTCATGCTTTTATGGCTCCTAGCGCTACTTGGCAGCATTCGTAGGAATAGACAGTATGAGAAGAATAATATTAATAATAATGATACTTTTCTTACAGAAACTAGTTTTATTTATTTTATTTTTTTATTTTTTATGGTGACTTTGTTACTTGTCTAAAAAGAGCACATAAATAACATATTCTAAAAGGGACACGCTTAAGTTGCATGTCTGTGCGTGTGAGAGTGAGTCCATGTGAGACAGCGTCTCTAAAGTAGCCGGGACATATCTTTACACTTAACAACCAGGACTTCACTTTATACCACAGCACTGCACTAGTGAATGTGTCATGGGCTGGATGGGGGAATGTGTACATTATGTTAGCAAGGAGACACTGGGAGCTGCATAAAACCCAGACACTAATGGAGTATGTGTGTTTTTCTGCTCTGGCAGGGACGCGGAGAGCGAGATGGTGTTGTTATTTCACCCCCCAGCATCCCAAATACAGTAATGCATAGGGCTATTTTTGCTGTGCACCTCTGTGTTTCAGAAAAAGAAGAAAAAAAAAACAAACAAACTTCAGACTGGCATGTGCAATCAGGGGGAAACAAAATTCAAAAAAGTCAGGTTCTCTTCAGCCACGGACATTTGATCCATTTTAATAATTCTTAATTTTTGTAACATAGTGCCACCTAATTATTTGTTTAAAGGCTTGGGGGGTCTCTTTGTTTAGAATTGAAAATGATGTCTTCCCCGGATAGTCAATCAATGGAACCTCACTCTGCATGTGCAACGGCTTAGAAATCCAATCCAGCCTGGAAAAAACTTAAATAGAGCCATCGGTTATCTATTTATAGAATGTGACGTAGTGAATAGATATGTGATTGCTGAGCCGTTCAGTTCTTCATGTTTAATTGTAAAATCCAGTGTCAATTGGGGACAACACAGTTGAATTGATCATGCTCTGGATAAGATTCCCAACCACAGAGATCTTTCTCAGGCATCCTGTATAGGCCTCTGTAAGATACGGTGAAAAATACATTTAATACAAACAAATTAACTAAAAAAAAAAACCAAAACAAAACAACAAGCATTACTGATTGCTGCATACCGCAGCAAAACAAATCTTGAGTGAAACCCATTACAGTATTTATCATGGCTTTCAATCACCCACATAATAGCATGCTAATTAACCTTTTCACTGGCAAAGATGTACAGCCAATTACCCCACTGGATTGGCACAGACCGTTGATCACCAAAGATGTAAAATGGGGGAAAAGCGATAACCGCGGCTTGGCTGTGCTGATGGGTCTGATGCTGCCTGGTGCTCATCAACAAAAGGAAAAAATAAAAAACTCAGCCCCTCGCTCTCTGTGCTAGAGTGTGATCAAACTGCACCATATAAAAGCACAGCAATGTGGTCAGAATCTAGAGGAACAACTAACACATCCCAGTTATCCGATGGTTTATTACCCATAGTGTCCATGTGGAGTAATGATTAAAACCCCCGTGCTAAGAATTACTTTTGAAAAAAGTCATGGGGTTAAACTCATGTGGATGCTGCTCACCATTTTAATGTGCTGGCTTCTGCTACTGCAGTGCTTTACTCCCACTGTCCAGTTGTTGGTTTGTGGATTGTTGTTTAGGAGAAAATGCACATAAGTTATAAGTCTTCAAAATGTACCACAGGGCCTAAAGTATAACAGCATCCAATCTTCTGGGAAAGCCCCCCCCCCGCCCTCCCCCACACAACATGGGTGCAGGTATTTGCTCCCATACAACCACAGGAGCATTAGTGAGGTCGGGCACTGATGCTGGTCGGCAATGCCCGGGTCACAGTTGGCCCTCCAATTTGTTCCAGAGGTGCTGGACGGGACCAAGGTCAAGACTCCGTGCAGACCACTCAAGTTTTTTTTCCACACCAAACTGGGGAAACAATTTCTCAATGTCAAGTTCAAATAGCAAAAGGTGCCATCAACAAGCTGTTGCGACAAAGTTGGAGACACACTATTGGGCAAGAAAGATTCTTGAGTGCTGTGGCATTAGGAGTTCTGCTCGAGGTAGTCAATGCGGGATTTATCATTTTCGTTATTCTCTGTTTGCTTAGTGAGTCAAATGCAGTTAATGTAAGCTGAAGCACGGTGGTGTTCTGCATACTCTGTCTGAATGTGGATGTGAAAGGCTGTTTCTGACCTTTTTTTTTATCTCTCATGATCTGTAAATGGAAAGTACCGACATACAATTCTGAAGGAAAGTGAAAAAAAAAAATAAATAAATAATAAAAACCATAATAGAGCTCCTTTACATAACTAGTCGCAGCATTGTCAACTACGTCAAAACGCCTCCATACCATCAGTTTTCCCACATAGTTTTTAGTAGTTTGAAATCTCTTGAAACTATGGTTGATATTTTCCGCCTGGAAAGTAATGATCAGTCTTTGAGTTGAGTTCAAGTTATTGCAAAAACAAAACTCAGCACCTGACAGGACAAACATTGCCCCAAAACAAACAGTAAGTCCACCGCAATTATATGTAGAAATTGGCGTTTTGTGCTCTTTGGCGCCCCCTGAAGTTTTTGCATGCAACGCAACTATCATATTTATACAGATCCCAGGTCTGTAACAACTTACCTAACCTACCTAATATAGGTGCTAGCTACAAACAAAACTCATTACATCATGACAGTGTTAAGTGTTAAGTCATCCCACCCTCTCACTCCCCATAGGATGGTGCCACACCACTGGATTTTGTTTGAATGTGGCCAAGATACACACATGAATTCAAACATCATAGTGTTGTTATATTTTGCAGAAAGGTACGGATGCATACGGAGACACGTTGGCAGGCAGGTTAAGAAGCAAAACCAGTTAATAACATAGCGATGCAAAGGCAACTATGAGAATGCAAGAACTTAATGGTAATGTGAAAATGGAAGACAAGCGGGAAACAAATCAGGAATACGGGAGGACAAGGGAACACGCTGGATAAAACACAATGGCAAATGAACAAATAAAAAAAAAAAACTGTGCACGAACAAAAGGGCAGAAAAAAGACAAAGACAGGAAGTGGAAGTGTATAATCTGCATCTAAGTAAAGCAAGATAAGACTGACCAAAAACCCAAACCAACAGAGGCATACCTGTAATGGGCACCAAGTGACCTTGACGCAGCCCTAAAACAGAATTATACATCAATTAGACATCGGTGTCCAGATACTTGGGGCCCTATAGCATTACAAAATAGCATATTAAGATTGATATTTTGCCGTAATACATAACATATACCACACATTTGACTGATCTGTCTGCTGTCTATGACAGCATTTGCTTTTCGCCCAAAGGTCATGAAGTTAAATCATGTGAGAAATTGGGCTTTGGAACCCACTCATGACTTCAAATAAAGTATAGATCGTTCTTCAAAGATTCCCCACCGGCGTCAGTGTCTGGGATATCAGTCCCAGCTTCCCCTCCCGCCCAGACGACCCCCTCCTCCGTACCACCAGTCTGCAAGCGTGTAAGCGGGGCCAACTCTCAACGCCATGCATGCTTCTCCTCCCTGTGGAACGGCTGACACTCTGCGCTTTGATCTTTGCGGCTGTTTCTCATGTCTACAAGGAGTGAGAAAATGCACCAGATTGATGGACTATCCCTCTGTCATTCCGAAGGAGGAGGAGGGGGCAGTGGAGGGGGAAGCGGACGTGTCCTTTAATGTTACGCAGCGGGCGAGGGGCGATTCATCTTCGCCTGTGCCTTGTTTCCTAATCAGCTCATGAAGTCGCAGTGCGCTGCGCTATTTGTGAATGGCGCCGACGACAGACGCCGCTTGGCCGATCGTCCACTCCATCTGCTGTGATCGACACCGCCAGATTGGAGACGCTTCCTGGGTCCTCTCCACATGTCCAGCGCTCGGGCTAGATGACTGGGTCCACACCAAATTACTTGTCACTTTGATATCAGAGCAAGCGCTAGTCTTCTGTTATATTTCGGGAGAGCTGGTGTGAGTAATACAATTTTACATAGCTACGCATTTACTTTAGGTATAACAGCTTGTGACACATTCCGCATTCTGGCTTATACGCCATATGGGTCGCCCGGGTCCATGTGTCCTCACAGTAAGTCACAGCAGTAAGCAGGTATTATGTAACAACGTGAAGTGTGATTTATAACAGTGTGTCCAAGAACAAAGACTTCACTATAACGGTGGCTTGTTTTTAAATGGAGACGAATGTGAGCTTTGAAGTTCACACTTCTATATGTAAATAGCACTTGTTAGAACTACACAGTGATGCAGAAATAATTTGAGTCAACATTGTTTACATCATATTGCGTAGCAGGTGACTTTCAGAGCTTGCGGAGGATGGAGGATGTTAAAATTGAAAGAAAGTTTGTCTGTTGGATTTAGAATTAAGAGGGAATAAACACTGTGCAAGAGGGGACATTTTGTGCAGTAAAGCACTGAAGTGGGATGTCTTTTCCTACGTGGGTTTAATCAAAAAAGAAAAAGATAGCTTTGAAATCCAAGGCTGACCTTGATCTTCACTGCTACTTGAATATTTTAGAAAAGTGGTGAAAAGGGGCAGCGAGACGTCAGGTTCGGGCTCTATCCCACACAGCTTTCATCAAAAGGAGCGACTTTGCGGGCTGGGAGTCAGAAAAAATATACAAAGTTAAAATTGTCAAGTCTGTTTTAGCCATGACTCTAATGGTACCCGACTGGCTAGTCTAGTTAAGAGGGGCAGTATCATTTTGGTTTTGAGCTATTTTCCACGTGGAATTGAAAGAGATAACTTTGAACGCTGGGATCATAGTTCTGGGGCTTAAACACATTGCATAGTGAGCATAGCCTAAGCAAATATCTGTGTATTAAAGCTGCAATATATAAACACTGAGTAGGGGGCAGTATATCATTAGAGTAGCTGCTAACTGCTGTCACTGGTGTAAGCTCGTTAGCTCCTCCAGGCTGGTGCAGGCTGTGAGCTTGGAGCACCAGGGGAAGTGTTGGTGTTGACTCCGCTAGCACAGGAGCTTTGAATCCAGAAGGGCCCCGACTAGCTGGTTAGCGTGCTAAGCATTGCAACACAAACTGTTATTCCTCCACAATCTGTTGACGCATCAGTGAAGTCTAACATGTTGCACTTTCAAATGGATTTGATTTCCTGCAGTAATATCCCCAGTTTCGGTGCAAACATTTTTGACGGCTGTCTTAACACAACACACCATACTGGCCGATCAGCGAGTGCAGGGGTGATTTTCTTCCAAAGCCGTGTTAGATTTCCTACGAGGCAAAACTCTTACCAACCCGATGATCTGATTCTACATTATGGATCAATAAAGAACTGGCAGGGTTCATGCACACTTAGAATTCTGGTTCATTTCATCTGATCCCTGGAGCATTTAAAGCTCTTTGTGAGAGTGGTTCCATATAGTAGGTGCACAATAAACAACTGCATGAACGTGATTGTGGTAGTTATATAACATTGACCTTGCTTCTGGATATATTGGAAACAATGGAAAAACACACCTGCACCTGTAGTCTTATGGTTTAGTGGTGGTCCTCCATACTTGGCCAACAGCCGTTTGAAACTATCCATTGGTTTCATGCTTACAATGTTGACAATAGCCAGTGATTTCATGCTTACAGAAAATATTTTCTTTAAACCTGTTATTGAAGATTTTTAACAGAGTCATGGAATAATCAGTGAGGAACTCTCAAATCTCCAGGTCCACGTTTATGTAGACATTAAATGCATATGGTTAATTTAGTCTCTGCGGCTGCATATGCAATATTCATAAGACGACTCCCTTATAGTCTCTATTCTTACAAATGAGAATCTCTCCCTTTCTCTTCAAATGCAGTCTAAGATGGTGCTGGCTTCTGTCTACCTGCGCCTCGACCCCTACAAGCCTACGTTTTTAATGATGCCTGCCATTTCTGGGACCTACATTGTTGAATATAGTTAATTTATTACTTACAACTGCCGTTTTCCATATTAGCTTTAAGACTGCTGCAGTTAAACCTCTATTTAAGAAACCACACCTTGATCCAAGGTCTCTGAATAATCATCGCCCGCTCTCTGCTTCTGGTACTTTTGAAAGGAACTGAACTCCAGTCGTGTCTCTGCAACTTTCGGCCCACATTCAACATTATTCTTTTTGAACATTTTCTCTCTGCCGTCAGGGTCTGTCACTGTGAAGTGCACTTGCTAGAGCGGTGTGTGATGCCCTTCTTGTTATGGATTCAAATTTCACCTTGGCAATTCTGTTGCTTGATCTCGGCCTGGCTTTTGACACCATAGATCACTGTATTGTCCTGGACTAAGTGGAAAATCAATTGGGCGTCGTGGCCACGCACTCACATGATGGAGGTTTAGCTTTGTGAGAGAACAGTGTGTTTCCAATAATAATAATAAATCCCCAAAATGCAGGATGCTGGTCATTGACCTTTCTCAACAGAGGTTAATCATTGTAACAGTAACTCTTGGGAACTATTTATTTTCTCAAAGTTCAAATTCCAAGACACTTGTATTTAATGTTAGGTTTGATCCTACCCTCTTATTTGATGAGCAAATTAAATGAACACCAAGAACCTCCTTTTCCACCTGTGCCTAATCGCTAACATTTGGTCACTAATTCACATCTTCTCATCTCTGACTTCAAACCATGTTACACTTATTTAAGCGTCTGTGTACATGTCGTTAATTTCAGATGTCCCAAATTGGATCTCCATCCCCACGCGATCCATCCGTCCAAGAGATGCTTCATATCTCTCCCTTGCGTGCATGTTTTCCTTGGCTTTCCCTCCTTGTGTTTGTTGATTTCCTATCTCATATTTGTGTGAATGGTGTGACTGGGCTTTGCCTCCGTGTGTTTGTGCGGTCTGTCCATAATGTCATAGTCAATTCTGTACACACAACATCTGTTGAACGTCTGCCCATACTGGAAGGGGGATCTCTGCTCCGTTGCTCTTCCTGAGGTGTCTTCCTTCCTGTCCCCTGTTGGAGGGCATGTAATTAAATTATGGGTCTAAGGACAGAGGGTGTCATATGCTGATCAGATTGTAGAGCCCCCTTGAGGCAATATTGTGATTTGTTATATTGGTCCTATAAATAAAACTGACTTACTTAATTAACCTTAAGATGATTTTGGCAATGATGAGCAACAGAATCAAATTTGTATGAGCTCACAGTTCCCCCCTGTGTGGTGATCATACACAGATCAGCCAAAACATTACAACCACTAATAGGTGACCTGAATATCATTGAACAGCTCTGTAGGATGCAGTTTTGTGTCAGGCAACCTTGCGTCCTGGTAGTCATTTGGACGTTCTTTGACGCATGACAACCATCTAAACTGCTGCACACCAAATACAGCCCCTCATGGTCAGGGCTATACCTGATAGCCTCCTTGGTCAATGATATTCAGTTCACCTGTCATTGGTTTTAATGTTTTGATTAATTGGTGTATACATTGAGAAAAAACACAAGTTAATAGCTAATGATGATTGCTGCCTGACACTAAGTAGTCAGAGTTTGATTAACAACAGCTCCGTTTATGTCATGAATTAGTCTTCAACTCTTTTGTTCCTTTATTTATCTGGAGCTACTTCCTGTGTTTTGTTCTCTCTCAATAATGAACTGCTCCCAAGTTTCCTTGAAAGTGAACCAAGAGTTTAGTCAGTCTCAGCAGGGCTGTTTTTTGTGTGCACCCACATTTGAATGGCTCTGTTTCACCGAGTGAACTAAACGAAAAGAAGTTGCTCCACAGTCTGTTTCAAGTGCCGCAGGTTTGCTTGAAATAATGCCCCCTAAGGCAGATTCAAGCAACGCCGACAGCTGTTTGTGGCTCCATCCTCTGTAAATTACCTTTATTTGTGATAACCTGACAGATTCCTGCAGAGTTAATGGGTAATTCACATCTTGGTTAATGAGTTTACCATATGTTGGAGGTAGGGTGATGGCAAACACAAAGCAGACGAGATTTCATCATCTTACGAACAACAGTTTTCTAAAAAAGCAGGCAGGAAGATAAGGCGGTATTTAAAGTATTTAAACATGAAATCACCCGCGGAGGTAATTGGAATTATAGTCAAAAGTAATTATTGCTGATGCTTGTTAGATAACTGATAACTCCAGCAGCATTCAGCCTATTCAATGATGCATTACTTTGATGTTCAGTTGAATGGAGGAGCTTAAAAAAAAGTGTTCCCACCCAATATGAATGTAAACTGAAGGAAGAGTATGGACAGCAGATGGCTCATTGTCATTTACACTGAGTTCTCATGCATTTATTTCAGAATTACAGACCGCGGGGGGTGTAGTGTTGCATACACTCAGGTCGATGGTGTATACACCTCCCTGTGTTGGTGGATTTACTCTGTACCCTCATGCCGGAGATAAGCATCAATGTCCGTCTTGCACAGACAGGCTGTAGCCATTAATGTTAGGATCTAATCTATGTTGTTAGATGCTGCACACGGTAGATTCCTTTTTCCTCAGGTTTAGCAGTTAAGGCGAGGCCTCCTTTCAAGGCCATACATGCATCACAGCACACTAAAACAGAACCCAGGCTTCCCCCCTGCCCAATCAAAAACCTTTAACCAGTATATCAGCCTTCAATCACACCCCAGTCATCTTAATCCTGAAGTCTGCTTAAGACATCAACTAAATAAAGCAGACATTGCTCTGTGGTTTTAAGCCATCAGGGGCTTAATACTCCGTCTTCATTAATACGCTTGTACTGTAAACCTTAATGTTGCCATTTGTAGACCATAACTTGACATATAGGACCAGATTTAGCACAATTTGACACGGCTGTGTTGATGTTGTTCCTGGAACATCACAATTAGTGTTGCTACAGAAAGAAGCTCCTTGGTTCAAGTCCCACTGGGTTAGGGCCTTTCTGTGAGTTTGCACAGAAATGCTATCCAGTTTTCCCCCCGCCATCAAAACATGCACACACTAGGTTAACCCTCCGGTCAAGTTTAATGTTTGATGAAGGCACTCGCTCAGATCTGGAGGGGTCCCAGGGCGTGATCGTTGCCCACTGCGCCCTTGGGACGGGTTAAATGCAGAGAACTAGTTCCACTATGTCCACTCTCCTGCTCCCTGCTCAAATATGCTCCATTAGTTATCATCCCTTGTGTGTTCAAGTCTGTGTTTTTCCCTCACTCTTTGTTGGGTTTTCTCCTCTATTTCATATCTATTCCCCTGTCTCGTGTTTTCCTTGTGTCTTGCCTATGTTTCTGCCTGTGTTCCTGGTGTCCCCTTTGTTTGTACTGGTTTGTTTGGCCTTTGGGTTTTTTTTTTTTTTGTTTGTTTTTTTTGTTTTTTTGCATTCTTGGATTCATTTTGCTTGCATTGACTACAGATTTAGATTCATTAAAGCTCCCTTCTTGTTTTTCAGCCTCCAAGCCTCTGTGTCATGCAATTTGGTCCTGCATTCGATAATCCATAACAACCTTGCACGGTATTGTTGGATCAGTATCAGTGCCCTCACCCCAAAATGTTCAGTACAGGTCAGTCAGGCTAAAAAACAGCAAAATATCTGTTATTGTAACAACCTGTCTAACAAACTCTAATCAAACGATGGCTTTTTAATCAATGTTTGCCATTTGTGTATTTGATATAAGAGCATTAACATAATTGGAAACAAGTCATTTATTTATTCATCTGTTCTTCTATTAACATATATGGTAGATGCGGTGCCATGGGAATAATTCAGGCTTTAGCCGAATTCACAAATCAAAGCTGCATATTTTTGTCAACAAAGACGTTTCATTACTTCCAATGCGAGCCACAGTCCTTGTTTTAAATGAATCGAGACATGCATATTTCAGCAGTGAGCTGATTTAAATGAGTCACCAAACACAATTGGATAATTATGGAAATGAGCTCGTCTGATCCAAATTTAACTCATTCGGTTTCATTTAATCAGATTTACATTGTTTTTGCCTTCACAGAGATGCACTTTAGCTCCTCGTTTGTGTTTACCAACTCGGGCGTACGTTGACTGTTCCTGCAGATAATCATTAACTGGAGTATTGGTTTAATGTTAATCAAGACATACAGTGCATTTAGAATGAAACATTATGAACACAATCATATGAGGGGACTTTAAATAGACTGTCAAGAATGTTACACTCATTAGGTTTATGAAAAACAAAAAGCAAATCCATCCCTCGGCTGCTGCCATCTATTCCACCGCACGAGCCAGTGTGCACAGGTCATCCAAGGACTTACCAAAGCGCTCATGATTCACACAGCGAGATGCAACGTCCCCAGCAGCTTAAATTGACTAGACACCCCCAAGGCCGGCCAGTTATTGGCTCCCACCCCTCAGCAAGAGTCAAAAGGCGACGGGGATGAGCTACCATCAAAAAACGACATTTATTTCGGGTGAACAGTGTGCTGCAAGTCACATTCAATGTCAGCAGAGAGAAAGGCTCGGGTTTCTGGGGTTTACAAAGCCATTAGCGGAATAGTTGTTCTGTAAAGGGCAGGGATAGTGGGGAAAAAAGAAAAGAAAAAAGAAATAGGTGAGAATGTTCGATGCAATATTTCCTTTACATGAATCGAAACGTGATGATATGAGGACAAAATTAAAGACTGGACGTGTGCTATTAAACACTTACAGAATTTAATAGTTAACCCTAAAAAAAGGGGAACAAGTCACAAAGGCCTCTGCATGCATTGAACACAACAGTCTTATCCATAAGCTTTGCACTCAAGAAATGACTCATTCAGCACTGACATGACAAACCAACCAACAGGACATTATCACTGACTGTCAACAGGTGACTGAACATTCAGTGCATGCACAATTGGATTTATTCTAAATGTTCCAAAAGCTGCAGTGGGCTTTCCCCCCAGTGGTGTCAGTGTTCAGGCAAACAAGCACAACTGCACAGTAAAATATCCAATTCATACACACAGACCGCGTTAGAGAGATATTTAGCCATCGGGATAAAAGTTGTAGCCTCTCTAACTTATGTTTTGACTTCAACCTCTCCCTTTTATTTCTCACTGCACATGTTGCCGTGAAGGACATCTTCTTTGCTGACAGAGCTCCTCTTCATTGTCGGGACTAGCTAACTGGTAAAGGTTCATGCCTTCCATTCATTGTCTGTGAAGGAAGCTGAGCGAGGCACATTGCGATTCGAGAGATGGGCCATCGTGTTGTTCACACGTGGAAACACCTGATCAACAATAAAAAAACAAACATTATTGAGTAAAATGAATGCAGTGCGTGGCCTTGGCCTTTTCTATTGTGAAGTATGAGGACAATACCACCATCATTCCTACGGCAACTAACTATAACTATACACATTGGAGCAATAAGAAGCATCCTGACTGGAAACATCACAAGTGAAACCTTGATCCCTCATCAGAGCTACTTTCCCAGACTATGTAGGAGCTTTAACAATATGGCCGGACAAACTCCGTCCCCTTCCTTTTCCTACCACATCAAACCTCTTTCCCAGCGGACTGTTTGACTTGTTAAAAAGGGAAAGTGCATGTGTAACTAACAATGTTATCGATAGCTCTGTTTGGGTATTCCAGTGAGCCTGCATGAATGATACCAAAACCTGGACCACTCACTTCTGTGTGGAATGCTTGCAGGATCAATGTTATTGATTACACCTGTGCTTTTCCTGCTGTGTCATGTCAGGACGTCTGCAGTGACCTCACAGACTGAACATTTACCATCTGTTACAACCCAGAGGGGATAGGTACGCTAATTACAGGCAAATTGATGAATAGGGGATAAATGGGCCACTTAATTAAATAAGTGGCACCTGACATAAGATGCAGAAAAAAAATATATATACATATATTCTTTAATTTACAGTTTTTTCAACAGTGGAGTCCTTGCTTCCAGAGAGAATTGCTACCGCATTTCAGGGGGGCTGACAAGCTGGAGTTGATGTAGTGAAAAAACCAGAGCGGGGAAAGTAACCTTGCATATTACACCACATGTTTGTTGACAGAAAACCCATCACACAAGTGTGTGATGTGGAGACGCTGTGGGCATGTTGTGCTTTAAAAGGAGTGGGTTCATAAAGACACTTTGATGTCCTCTGGTTTGCCCCGAGTCCCAGAATTTTTGAAGCGGGTGCGGAAGAAGGAGAGCTTATGAGGGAGCTATATTTGTATTTTAAACATTTCACATAGGGGTCAAAGTGATACATAGCTTAACTGAGTGAAAATGTTTCGTCTGATAAATCTGAACGCAACACGGCGCACGGAACGTGGTGAGCATCATCCTGCGGTGACCTTAACTCGGCAGATAACCTTATTGTTTACTCAAGAGTCAAAAATCGTGTTTTTTTTCACAAAGCTGCCGATGCAGCTGAATAAAACATAAGGTCACAAATCATGGAATACATATTTAATGCTACAAAACAAGTGGGCTAAGGAAAAAAAAAAAAAAAAAAATTCCCCCCACCTTGTTTGATTTGAAAAATATTCTTTGGGATATTCCAACACCTGGGCTTTCATGGTAAAATGAGCTGCTCTCAAGGTTCAAATTCAAATCTTGACCCCACCCAAATTAGTCAAATTTGTTATTTATATTATCATAATCATTGACTTTATCATTACTGCATGGTAGTTAGCCTGTCTGGCATTTTATTGCAGCCCTAATTTGCATGTATCGCTACACATCACAAAGCATTTCATTTAAATGCGCCACCAAATGTGTGCAGCCTTCATTACTTCCACTTGATTTTACACCTGGACCAGATAAGGAAGTGTTTAAGCAGCACTCAGATTAAGTGCAGCTCTGCCGCAAAAGGCCACTTTCAGCACTGTACTAAATATCACCTCACGCTGAAGTAATTGTGCGATGAAAGCTTCGAGGGGCTTCATGTCGCTGTCAGAAATGTCTGTTTTTGATACAGTGGTTAAGTCGGTAGCATCTTCAAAACAGGAGCCCGGGCGAGCTTGACATGTGACAATAGCACTTTTTCATTCAGCTTCATACTTTCACTCCCTTCATCTGTCACTCAGCCGAGAGACTCGCCACTTCCCCCTGATAAACAGCTCAATCTAGTTGAATGAGAATAGGCGGTACGCTTCTTTTATTCCGATTTCCTCGCAACGTTTGAGGCCCAGATTGAGCTGAAGCTGACCAGCTGGTTATCGGAGCTTCCATGCATCCACACATTTCCGCAGAACCTGTATCCTATCAGTTCGGTTCTATTGGATACCTTCAGCAGAAGACTCCTCTCCCATTTCACAGCCTGTCAGTCACTTTGGTTTGTCTGGCATTCTGTCAGTGAATCGCTTTGATTTTTCTGTCTCATTTCTTTGAGTTTCTCTGTCACCATGTCTGCCTGCCTATCGTAAGTCAGCCGCTAAGCCTGTCTCTCTTAGTTTGTTGGTCACTCTTCCTGTGTATGGCTCTGTACATAAATCAATACACTTTCTGGCATTTTAGAAAGTTGATGATGAAGTTGATCTTCATGCTATCTTCAGAAGATATCTGTTGTTGATTCCCATTCTGTCTGTTTTTTCAGCTGTTTTTTTATGTTTTTTTTTTTTACTAATTTCTTACTTATTGATCCATTAAAAATATGTATTAATGTATTATCCTCAGTATTCTAAAGTTTTTAATAGTCTTTTGCAAGTAGACCTGCATACAAACAGAAGATGTGAGTATTCTTGGGCTCAGATCTAATGGTTATTAATGCTGTCCCCCAAGAATCCATGCTCGGATGACTGCTCTTTTACTAATGCACAAACAATTTTGTCTCTGAAGACTAATCCATTTGTAGAAAAGGACAGTAGTGACTTGTCTTGCTTGTGTCCAAAAAAGGCGATGCTCCAAGATCTGCTGTTCTCATAGTCTGGTTAGGTTTAGGCACATAGAAAAAAAAAACAAAAAAAAACAAAAAAAAACACTTGTTTAGGGCCAGAAAAGGATCACATTTTGGATGAAAATACTTGTTTTGGGCAGAAAAACCTAAAAATAATATTTGTTTTGCATCGACAAATATTGAACCGCTGTCTTGAGCGATGGTTGCTAGCTTTCTGGTCTAGCTGTAGCTCCATCACCATCCCCTCCACCTGAAAGACGGGCATGAAAGAAAGGTATAAACACATAATGTGAATGCGATGTGACAGGTATTGCACAAATGTCATTATGGTTCATGTGACATGTACAAATGTGGAAGAATCAGTGGTTTGCCGAAATGTCATCAACCAAATATTTTATTATGGCCACTGGCTTTGTAAGATCGCCTTTCATGCTTTGGTTTCACATTGGCACCTTTACACTTTTTGCCCTTTTTTCATAAACCTTTACATAGTTGACATTATGAGTTGATGAGGATCCGCCGAAATGCATTATTATTCCGGTCTGACCGGCGAGACAGTGTCATTTTCAGAGGAGGCATGAGGTCAGCTTTGCCTTCAAGGATTTATGAATGACACACCTCTGTGGGTCACGTCCTTCAGGGGATCCAGCGCAGGATTTGACACAGCTTCTGTATACAGACGTGAAATTGAATGGGTATGTCTCTGGTGTGAGAGCCCCGGAAAACAATGGCAGAGACATCAGGAGGGAGGCCCGGCATTAGTGTGAAATACTGTCTGGCAGTCATGTGGAGGGCTCTGGGCTCTAGGCTACAGTGGCCATAGCATTTGATAAATGTGTGCGTGTGGCCTTAACATAAATCAGGAAATGTAAAATGTATGAGGTAAAGCTAGCTGATAAGACCACACTTGGAAATATAACACAATGCTGTTAGTGTACACAATGTTGAAACATATGTAACTCATTTAAGTTATTTCATTTAAATTTCATTTTTTTTTTTTTCATTTTCAATTTGAGACATTTTTTCCCCATATTTGCCATCCCAGCTATTGATTACATTTATGATTTGATTATTCACCACATGCATTTATTGCATTTCATCTATTTAAAAGGAGAGCAGACATGAATCAACATTTCTCACATTGTGCCAGTGTTCGCCAGCTGGCTAATTTTCAACAGCACTCATTTTGGCAAGGTGTTTTGATGTTTATATATCAACAGAAGCAGGACTGACTGTTCTCGAATACACGAGCCCCCCCTCCCCCTCCCAAATCTCCCACATCACTCAGGAGTGTGATGAGCAAAACATTATGGGGCATCATAAATCAAGATTAAATACCATCTCCAGTGCACTCTCATGACTTGTGCGAGGGTCATTTGTGATCATGTAATTACCCGGCGTCCTGTGCATCAACTTTTTAAGAATGATTTACAGTACAGGGTTCATCTGGCCACATTAATCATTCTCATGTTAATAGGTTCCACCGTTGCTTGTCTCTCCCAGGGCCCAGGGTGAACTGAGAAAAATACCAAAGAGCTCAAAATTGATGTCAAGCCATTGCGTGCCATTACTCACCGAGCAGCATATTGTCAGCGTGGATTTTGATTGTGAGCGGGATGAGAATAGGTATTAGAGACGTAAAGGCTGTCACGTTTGTCCTCTCAATTGATATGCAGCGCGCTACACCCAAATGGCCAAAACAACAAAAATACTGACATTAAGATTCCCCTCAGCTTTGTCTGTTTTTATCTAGCGCTGTTTTTGGCCCAGTCATTTACTAAAGGAAAGGTCACCACCATTTATTACTAACATACAGTAATGCCTGTGACTGCGTAAGGGCAGTCCATTTTATTACACTGGAAAGCTGTGTCTCAAATGTTATTTCACATTTGTTTTCCTTAAGGAGTGATTCAATAAGAATAAGGCTCTTTGCAAGATCTCTTCGAACAGATATGCATGATTTACAGTACAGGTTTTACAAGGTCGCGCGGTTCCCCCGCCTTGTGATGGACCATTTTCATTTCAGTTCATTTGATAATAATGAAATGCCAAGCATGTGTTTGAATGACAACCACACGGTGACCTAAAAGAAGTCCCCACAACTTGTCCGAGTTGAATGCAATGCTCCGGTTTTTGATCCCTCGCTGTAATACCAAGCTATATGGAAGTGGCGGCATGTGTGAATTCTGAGCGATGATCAGTCGTGGCTTACGTTTAAATCCCCCACATTGGCGCTTGCTTTATTAAATAAGCAGAACTGAGAGACAGAGACAGAATCCTACATTGTTCTTTTAGGAATTAGTGAATCTTATGATGTCCTGGTGGCTATAGGAGGGCTAATCCTTGGCTGAATTAAAGATGTAACTTTTGTATAAATACCAGTTTTAATGCTTGGATTTTGTGTGTGTGTGCGTGCGCGTAAGTGACAAGAGACAAGCATGCCAGCTCTTCTTAATGAGACCCCATAGATTTTCCTTATTTTCTGAAATTAAATTATGGTCGACCCAAAGGAAGTTATTAGTTCACAATTAGAACTTAAACACAGAGATTTATACGTGATTTCCTTAATCAGCATGTTCTCAGCTCCCAACTAAATCGGCAGCCTCAAACTTCAAACTATGGAGCACTATAAGTGGCCCTCAAGTGCAAGTTTTGCACGCAAGGGGCTCAGACATCAAATTAGCATCAACATGTTATATACAACATTAGGTTGGCCTTTCAAAAAAAAAAGGTCTTCGGTCAAGTTAGCAACAAAATGTAATATACAACACCTGGTTGGACATTCAAATTAGTGCACTGAGTATTGTCCAGTTTTAAATGATATTCATATTGTCAGACAGCTGAAGTTTGGTTAGATTAAAAAATAAATACTGGTTAAGTTTAGGCACAAAAACCACTTGGTTAGATTTAGGGAAATCTAACTGTGGGTCAAATTGTCTACGTTCCTGTAACTTATGTGCATAACGAAAGTCACATAACACAGGTCATACCACTCATGCATTGTAAATTATTTCATTCACATACATTGACCTAGCTTGATATTGACTCCTGGTCTCTGGGGTAAATTCTTGTATATGACCCATCCAGCCACTCGCTCTTGTTGCTGCACTTGAGGAGTGTTCCAAGAACTAGAGGGGTAACTACAAGGCCACAGACCAGGCTGATGTATTTGGCCCACTGGAAGAGAGAAAGGCTGAACGTTAACACTTCCATACCTACTGAACATCCATGTAAAAGAAAAAAAAAAACATGGACATTGTTCCACTGAGCCTTACGTTCCTCCTTCGTGACTTGTAAATAGTGCAAGTTGCAGCAGACTTTTTAGTAAAACAGTCATTCCTCATTCTGCCTGCGCAAGCTATGAAACTAATCTCTCTAAGAAACACTCAACATTTCATGTATTTCCTCCACGCCGGTGCCAAACTAATTGAAGACCACTGCAGCGGCTCTCCATAACTTTTAATTATTCCGCTGTTTTTCAGTTGTTTCTCTTGAGCCCTGAAGCATGCTTAGAACAACCGCCACATTTGTCTTCTTGTTAAGTGTATCTGCATCAGATTTACACAACACTGTTAGAATTACATCTGGGATTTGCTCTGGGGCTGAACCCTGGGGTCGTCAGCCACCTGAAACCAGAAGGATCTACTGATGGAGCTGGTTACTAAAGGGATTGTGTGGGTGGATGTGAGAGATAAAGACAATATAGGCCGATAGGAAGAAAAAAAAAAAAAATGAAGAGAAATTCCTTCCTTCCATCTGATGTCATAGGGAATGTGGGAGCGCTCGCTAACAAGATGGATGAGCCCCTTGCATTGGCCAAGACAAAGGCTAGTGGGACTCTAATGTTCACTGAGATGTGGCGTTAGCTTGAGCTCCTGCAGTGGACTCTACGGGGAGCTTTCCATGTGAAAATGAAGAGATGAGAAGAAGGGATGGGGGCCTTGCCATTTTTATTCTCGCTTGATCGTATAATTCAGGGTACGCTGTACATTTCTCAAGAGCAGACCTTTTCCTCCCGGCTCAGCAGCATTACCTGCTTTCATCAGCCACGTCTGTTGCTGTTAGCATTGTGTAACATCACCTACTGAGATCACGCAGGATTGCGAAATACAATATCCCAGCACCCTGATTGAAATACCCACGTAGCTCTCAATTCTGCTTCTCTGATTACCTTATATAAAGTGTACTTGACTAGCCAGTGGTAAGGGTGCATAAGCTCCACTGATTTCCCCCTTCTACAGATCACACTCCAAATGCACCCATCTGTTTCCAGATTCCAGGCTTGACAGGTGTGCCAACTGTCAAGCAGCTGCATATTAACCTCGTAAGACTGTGTTTTGAGAACTCTATGGAGATCGCACTGAACCGGCTCTACCCTGGCATCACTGATTACATTATATGACTGGTGAATCATATATATAGTGAAAATATAGTTCCAGATATTAAGCAATGGGCCACCATGGACATTAAAAAAAAAAAAAAAAAAAAAAAAAGAAAGGTGCCAAGAGAGAACAATTGAGTGAATTCATTGAAATGTAGCTGGGGTGGCAGTGACAGCTCATTGGTCATGTAAGTTAAACATAAGTTTTGTCTTTTTTTTTTTTTTTTTACCTTAAAATAGCAGCTATAAGGTAATGAGTGTTGTTTGTATTTAGCACCTATGTTACGCCTTGCAATTAGTTACAGACCTTGAATTCGTATTTGTGACAGTGATGTTGTACCCTGGGCGCTAAATCACATGGTATTCCAATTTAAACATAACTTCACTTTAAGCTATTGAAAAGGTTGACCATGGCTATCTAAATAATGATTATAGATAAGCTACACAGTATTTAAGCCAAGTATCTAACATATTTACAATGAAAATAAATTGCCCACATACTTCTAACTCCCCAATATCCTTGCTAGAAAGAAGCAAAGGGACCTGTTTCTAGAGATTTGCACTAGTTTACTTATATCTTCACTCATGGGGGAAATCACATCTCGGGGCTACTACACACCGAGACCTCCCAGCTCGCTGTGCCTGATCCCATCTGTTGAAGGATCCTACGGTGGGCGGGGGGGGGGGGGGGGGGTAGACTTTATAAACCAGTGGCCTCACCTCCAAAGACCTCCCTGTGACCTGTCCTAAAGTTTGCCGACAGCACAACTGTTCAACTATTCGCGTTGCTTTATTCATGACGGTGACAAGTCGGAGCGCAAACATGCGGTGGAACAGCTGGCTGCCCGCTTCAGCCAAAACAATCTGGGACTACATGCTGCAAAGATGAGTGTGGGCTCCGTGAAGAGCCAATCTTTTACTCCTCATCAGCATCAATAGTGAGTAGCCCTAATTCCAGCTCCCGCAAATCAGAAGTAGTGGAGTTGCACCTTCCTGACAACAGCAGACTGTGCATTTCTACCCTGCGATCATCATACCGGCGGTCTGAGACGTCCACCCAGTGTGACAGAAGGGGCCAGCCTTGCATCATCCAGTCAGGAGGAGGAAATCATTAGCAGCGACTTGCCCTCCCCTCAGCGCATGTAGAGCGCCAGGATTAGGAAGCACATGACCACGCTCCTCTATATGAGGAGTGCTTATAGAACTGTCAGGACCAAGACCAGCACATCATTAACAGCTTGTTTTACAGAGCTGTCCCACAAATGAGCAAAGATCTGACAGTAGACGTTTATAATAATCATAATTAAAAAATGGTAAATTCAGTTGATTAAACGCATTTCTTAAGCAACTGTTGACTGTAAAGTTGCAACTGCACTTTTTGATAATTATCTTTTTTTAATACTTGTTTATATTGATGCTTATATTGACATTTATACTGTCAAAATGAGGAGCTGCTAACTGTGTTTCGTTGTTTCTGAAACAATGCCAGTGAACATCTTTTCTATTCTTCAACATGAATTCGGGACTTTTCCTTGACCTTGGGACATCTCAAGCCATATCAGTGGTGACTCAAACAGGTTTCCTGAGCCAAAACATAATCCTGTCCTGGCCCTAACCAAGTGATTTTTGTACTTAAACCAAACCAGAGCACAGGCACTGCCTTAAAGATAAAGATGAAATGAAAAACTGAACTTAAAGTAACATAAAATTGCAATATAAAGACATTTCAACATATGCCTGGTCTGTAGCAATATTCACTGCCAACATTTACTCTGACCATCAGGTTATGTTAACAAGCATCAGTTTAAAGGAAAAGAGTGCAAGTTTTTTGAAAGGATTGGTGGGCTTTGAAGACCACAGGTAGCTGTAGAATTATATTAGCTGAGGAAAATACTTTGAACATCGGAGTCCCCCTGGAATGGAGGTTCAGACAGGAGATGATTAGGAGTCAGACAAGGCGATCCGTATCCCCGGTGAGTGAATATTCTGTTTTGACCGATGTTTTAGTGCAACACTCTGTATGAAGGCTTTTGCGGCTGTGATGAGGGGCCTCATATGACAATTTGCTGCCAGGGATCACACCAAGATGCTTAGCGGCCTGGGCAGGATTCACTATGTTGTTGTCACCGGCGATAAGTTTAAAGCGGCTGGCAGACATCCAGCTTGATATGTCAGCCAGTCAAGCGGAGAAGCAGACCTGTTTGTCTGAGGAAGAGAGGATGATGGAAAAGTATACTTCGGTGGGTACTGTAGAGGACAAGAGAAAATGTGGCACAGAAAAAGGTGTCGAGTGGATCAGGGGGGAGAGGCAGGAGGAAGGTACAGGAGGAAACCCTGGGGAATTAGCAAAAAGGGATTCAAGTGAAGGCACAGGCCGGCCACAGAAATGTGATTTGAGTGGTCAGACAGTCAGAGTGGAGAGAAGTTGGAAAGGGCAGCGAGTGGCAGCTGCTGTGTCACGGTTTTGAAGGCGGACTTGAAAGTCCTGAAAGGGCCAGGAGGGAAGCGGCTCTCGCAGTGCGGAGGACCTCATCGACAGCACGCGATGCCGTCTGAGGACAGGCCACCTCCGAGTCTTTGAAGTGCGACCAATTCAGTGAGGGATTAGACAGCTGATCGGTTAATTTGAAGCAGCACATTCAAGCTTTTTACAAAGAGGGCGAAAGACAAACAGCCAGCCACCCACGCATGCAGGCACTCAAGGAGCAGATGCTACATCTGCAGCACAATGTCGACGCCACACTCGCCAACTTTGCACATTAGCAAGTGCAATCTGAAACAGTAGCAAGTGTTGACTGGAACACTTCTGTCTGGGTTTAGATATGCTGCAATCATGCAATTATATAACCTAAGAAAAGTCCATTAAACTGTGGTTACTTTTATTCACAAAGCACTATTTAATTTTGCATTCCCTGTTAGAGGGAAAAAAAGGAAATGGTAAGTCAAAGGAGATGCAGTTGGAGATCTAGTTATGTTCAGCAAGGTCACCTGAGGACAAACACTACACTTTGTTTTAAAGAACAACAAACTATGAATGAAAGATTTTGCAGATATTTGCAACTTTAGTACCTTTTTGGCAACATTTTGGCTGATATAAGATTTTAGCTTGACACCCTAAATCTGCCCTCCAAATTGATTGACAAATCTTTCATCAAGCGGGTTTGGATCCAGTAGTAGTTAAGTCCAAGTTATGTTTTTTGATGCATTAAAGGTCTTTTTCATGTCACGTCCACTCAAAAATGCAACGTGTGTGTGATTATCCTCCTGCATTAATGTTTTCATAAATACCAGTTGGGTATTTAGCATCGTTAGCCACATCATCCTCCACACAGCGTCTCCGCGATTGGACAACACATACCCCACTTCTAATATGTGGGCGAATATGGGCCGACATTTATATTGGTCAGACTCTACAAATTATATAATTTCTGCAGCATATCACTTATGGAACACATCAGTCACCATCCTATACACTTTCCACTGACTCCAAAACTCCAATGAACTATTCCTTTAGTACATTATGACAGTGAGTACGGATTCAATAATGGATTCAGATTGGCTTGAATGCTGCCAAAATCCCAAACCCTGATGCCTGCCAAATCTACTGATGTGTAATTTTTTTTATCCTCTTTTGTTTTAATCTCACATTTTGACCATAAATTCATAGCAACCTGGAGTTCAACTGCTAAGAACATAATTGCTTCACAATCGCACGATGCTGTGTGAGGATCTCCCAAACATTAGTCGCCAACGGAAAATCATTCTTATTTTCCACCAAGCATCCCCATTATAAAGACATGATATGGCATTATATACTGACAGTGGCATGCTGATTCAGTTGTTAGTCCTCTCTGAGCTCAGCAAGGAGCCATCAAAGCTGCACAATACAGCCCCTATTACATTCCACCTAATTACCTTTGGCTGGAGTGGACTGCAACTGATTATGCCGGCACGTGTTTAAAACACTCTGGAAAAGGAGAGAGCCACAGCACGAGGAAGCACTTCTGTTTCTCCATTTAAAAAAAAAAAAAAAAAAAAAAAATCCAACGCCAGGTCTGAGAAGCTGGTGATTAGGTGTGCAGGCTGATTTTGAGGATGATTAAGTGTCAAGGTCGTACAATTGAGACTGAGCACTGCTTGTACAGCTTTCCCTTTCACTGGTCACATGGAAATGAAAGCGCTCACAGCAGCATTGTAACAAACATTTCTTATCATGGGTTCACTTTCATATGGTCCCACATTTTAAATTGTCCCCGCCCAACACCACCTCATACATGCATAATTAAGTTGATTGCCAGTGATGGATGGTCTGTGAAACTGAGAGGGGACAAATAGAGTGGTCTGCCCTAACTGTGCCAAAGTTACTTAGACATCACTACTTGGAGATCAACTAAAATAAACTAATAAGTCCCTTTCTAAAAATCAGTCATCAGCTTGAAGTGTGTTCTTCTATTTTGTCGAGGCATGTCTGCATCAAAGGTTATACGATTACTGTGTGTCGCATTCCAGGCTTCTTTTCCATTCATCCACCTGAATAGAAATGCCACCGACAGTGTTGCCAAATAACATTCACGAATAACGGTGCTATTTGTTGTTCTTAAAAAAAAATTAATGAAGAAAATCCCTGTTTATCTTGAACAATTGTCAATGAAAAAATGTTTGTTTTTCCATCACTTTTGATGTTTACTTATTTGAACTCAATTTGAGATTGAAGAACAGCAACACATCAGCCCCATTAACAAGTTGTTATGAATGCACCAGTAAGCGCAGTTATTTATTTTTGAAATAACACAGTTATGCCACAATCATTTACCCCAAAATATAATCATCTCAAGCCCCTGGTGTGATAGTTACCATCACCCATCTAAGAATGTCGAACATGGTGATGTAATGTCCCTTCTCCCTTGCTTTGCTGGTGCTATAATTACTCTGGACAATAGGGCACCCAGCTTACAAGGAAGACATATATATGCCATTATGAGCTGCTTTTACAGTCCAACTGTATAGCATTTTTTTTCTGATGAGGACACTCCCAGTGAATAATAGTGAACCTAAGCCAAACAACTGCATAAAACTAGTGTAAATCCCAACACCTGTGGTGAATTAAAGCCACTGTAAGTGCTTGAAATGCATTGTTCACAAGGCAATGCACTAACAGGGCCTACAGAATAAAATAAACAGTAAAATAAAAAAATAAAGAACCGCTTGCGTCAAAGCCAGCAGGTGTGCGGAGGAGGCTCCAACAAGTTGTTCCATGTTTCTCTTGTACTTTTGTCTTCAACCTGAGCTGATCTTGCAGATTGAGTGACGCAAATTATCAAAGGCTGTTTCTCTCCTTTAAATTTTTAAAGTTCAAACCTGTACCTGTCACACTTACATTATACTGTGCTTGAGGAGTGAGCGGGGGAGACATACAGCCGTCAAATAAAGCAGGCTTAATTGATCCGCTGAACATGGCAGCACTTATCTCCCCGCCCTCTCTCGCCGGCTTTCTCGCTCTGCTGTTCAGTCTTCAGTCTCACTTCATTCCTTAAAAAAAAAAAAAAAAAAACTGAAACGGGGGATGTTTGTCAGGATTCTGTGAATCCAGGCTGTGCTCTCCCCGCTCACACTGCTCCGAGGCCGACTATGGAAATAATCGAAACTGTGTCACCAGAGCCGGAAAGGTTAATCTTCGCAGACAGAGAGTGGGCAGTGCAGCTGAAGAGATAGACTTTAGAGTTTACTGCCCTGCTATTTGTCATACTAAGCCTCTGCTTTAGACAAGGCAACTGGACACCTTGATCCGCTTAAATTAACTGTCAACATAAATGCAGCGCTGGGGGAAAAAATAAATAGGAATAACACCCCCCCCACCCCACACCCCCACTCGCCCTCCTGCACCCACATCGTCCCATAACAGAAGTGGTCTTGGATGGAAAGGTCGAAACTGTGTCGACCGCAGGAGTTAAGACAGCTCACAGAGATGAGTTTGAGATCCATAACAAGCCCTTAAGGGCTTGAAACCTGCAAAACTTGACCTGAGCCCCCACAGACTTACCTCCAGTGCACATAATTGGAAAAAAAAAGAGAGGGAGAAAAAAGAAAATGCCTGCCAGCCCACCAGCAGAGAGCAACAATTCCACAAAAAAAAAACAAAAAAAAACAAGAATAGGAATAGGCTAATGGGGCAGGTTGCTTATAAATGTACTAAAGTAGATGAGAACTTATGGCCGGTGATCCATATTTTCATTAGAGGGATACCGTCCCGGGCAACTTCTGAATGGGATTGTTTCAGCGGGGCCTTGGCAGGTGGCGTTGTCATCAATCATTTTTAAAAAGGGGGTAATTAACTGAGTCAAAAATGATAAAAAAACAATAAAATCTACAGCACATACGGTGTGCTTACAGCATCCACCGAGGTAGGAATCTCTATATGACCAAATGCGAACGAAAATAACTGATCCATGTACGGATTATTATTTCGAGAAGAGTGAGCTGAACTGCCACGGGAGGAAACATTACTTATATAAGATGCATTTCATCGTATTGCATTGAAAAAAGGTATAAGCTCTCTCGCAGTGAATATGTCTGCCGCCACTGTTCTCCCGAAGGACTCTCCAATATTCTCAATTCGCAGATGCAAACCCTGACAATTCTTTGCAAGTCACAATCCAAATGGGTCATCGTGTGCTTTCCCCACCTCTGTACTGCTACTGTTGCACACCTTGCCTCCCTTTGTTTGCCAACCCTCATTCTCAGCCTGTCTTCAGACCTTTGACCCCCCCCTCGCTCTCCCCTTCCACATAAATGTGCCCTCATGGTGAATACCTTGCCTTTTGATGTGTCAATTTTTTTTTTTTTTGGACTTCTGCTCAGTTCCCTTAAGGCGTTTCTTTGGCGCGAGCCTCCTGAACTCCCGCGCTGTCAAGAGGTTTCTTTTTTTTTCTGAGTTCCCGGCAGAGACTCCTCTCCATCTGCCCGGCGCTCTCCAGGTGGACCGCTCTGACATTTTGTTCAGTCACTGGCAAATAATGGCAGACAGGGAGCGGGGAGATGAGCGGATGTGTTTCACCATATCCCATTTTGAAGCCATTTTTATATAACTGTTGCCTTATTTGAACTCTACCTCACTATTTTTTCTTTTTCCCCTTACATTGCCACAATGCCTAATGGAGTTTTGAGTCCATTTGGGAACTCAGATATTGACATTTTCTTTGTAAAACAGCATCTTCTACAGTCTATATGATAAAACTGTCTGCTCCCCTGCACTTTCCTGAACTAAGTGGCTGTATTTCAATTTCAACTAGCGCAAGGTAATCCATCACAGCGAGCGCGTCTGCATTTATTTTTGTCAAAATTATTGTACTGTGGTAATGTATTTCTGTATTCCCCTGAAGAATCAAAACTTACAGCTGCATTATGTGACAGTAACTGGAACTGAGAAAAAATAAATAACTGATTCACTGTGTTTTCCTGACCAAGAAACTAAATGCAGCATCCATTGCAGCCATTATTGTACAGCATATGCTCCTTCAAGACATTGTTTGTCCATCTCCGACACAGAGGTTAAAGTTTAGACATAGATTACTAATGTATTGAATGCGAATTTAAGTCTCGACCTTCCGGGACAGGACACTTAAGTTCATAAAGGTCAGCTTACTTGACTTTAACTGAATGAAATGGTCTTCATAAAGCTGGTGATTTTAGCTTTTGGTGCTGTGACAGCCCTCTCTGGACCCTCCCCTTTTAATAAGGGAGGCAGGAAGTGCACCACTGTCGAGGAAATGAACTGGCAGACAATAATAATGATAATAATAAAGAAAAAGAAAATCAGAAATAAATATGATGGTGAATTACAGTAAGGCCGAAGTTAAGTGTGTAATCAAATCAATAATGGGCAGTGGATGGAAGAAAGAACGGAGCCGAGAAAATGAAGGCAGGCATTATATATATATATATATATATTTTTTTTTTTTTTTTTCAAAATAAAGTAGATAGAAATGAGAAAAACTAGCAGAACTAAGAAAGAAAAACACAATTTTGGCAAGAATGAGATTTGGGCACACTAGTCCTCACAGTACACTTATGATAAATTGGCAAGCATGGAATTGGTATGTGTGGAAATTGAATCATACAGGGAACAGTAGAGCATGTCACTATTTAATGTCTTAAGTACCATACAGATTCTAAAAAATACAAAATGCAGGATATACAAGATATAGTGCTATATTTATATTTTGGGAAAATACAGAGCTTCGAGAAAGAATACTATATAGGCACAATATAGATAGAGAGGTACATAGGCAAAATTCTGATCCACACTCCACACTCATCTGGAGGTGGCAGTGACATCAAAAAGCTGTTTCCCAGCCACCAAAATACACAAGAAGTAGAAAAAAGAAGAGAAAGACACCACTGATAACTACCTGTAGCTGCTGCTCATCAGCTATTTGTTTCTTTTCCTCCACCTGAGCATATAGTATGTGATTGCTCAAGTAAAATAGGGTGGTGCGTATCTTGGTTGGGGCTGTTCATTTGAAAAATGTGCCTTTTGATTGATGCATTAATGGCAACATGGGAGTCATGCTATGCAGGGTCAAAGTGAAGTCGTTCGCGGAAATGAGTCTTGAGTCTTGAGTCTTGAGCCTTTCTCGGAAGATGACGAGGGATTCTGCTGTCCTGACATTGGTTGGGAGTTTGTTCCACCACTGAGGTGCCAGAACAGGGAAGAGTCATGACTTTGCCGAGCGACCTTTGTTTGCTCTAAGCGATGGCAGCACTGGCTAGCCAGCTGATGTAATGGAGTAAAGTGCTGGGGGGGCTTGGACCAGGGGTTGCGTTGCATCCTTTGTTAGGAAAGACCAGATCCTGCAAATGCTGTAGAGGGCAAATTCTAAAACTCCAGGGATTAGTTTTAATATTTGCCAATATTTTGAATACTTGATCATAGATCATTGTCTGGCATGTGGTTTGTTCATACTGAACGACAACGGCCTGTCCAGGCTGCCACTCCAGATGACTTTAAATTTGAATTGCACTCTTCTGTGAACCGTTGCAAGGCACATCTCCCTTTTTTACACATTTTGATTTATTTCGTCAACTGAATTCTTATGGTAACTTATCAAAAGTGGAGCGAGCGCAGTATTGTAAGATTCTGTTTGAAAGGAAGCTTTTTGTTCAAAGTGGTACCTCCGGTTAAATCTCTTTCCTGCATGAGCTGAACCTTGGCTGGTTGTTGCGAGGGGTCAGTGTCTGACTTCTTGTCTTGGAGGCTGACGAAATCAAAAGCACATTTGGAGAAACCAGAGACAAATGTTCTGCTGAGGTGGACAGTGAAGTCAAACAGTAATTAATTATTGGGGAAAAAAGAAAAACAAAAGACTTGATAGGGTCAGAACAGTTCTGACTCATTAGCAGGTCCAACACTTCCAGCTTTTTATGCTTTCACACTGCAGGAATAATTGTCAGGATCAAGTATAAGTTCCAAATAGAACTATGGCTCGTGGGCTGGTTGGGTCAGAGAAGAGACCAAAAGCAACATTTTGATGTTACATGTTTTAGCAGAGGGTTATATAACTGATAGCTGCTGCCAACAACAGAAAGAAAAGAAATACATGTCTATATAATAACATCAATATAATAACATGCCACTAATTGTACCACAAACAATATTGAATATAAATGTCAGGGGACTGGGGGCAGAAACTCAGAAATAAATAACCTGCATGAATAGATACGTTTGGAAAAAAAGCAATTAAACTAATGCACTAAAAGGGAAATTAAATGGCAATGTAAACAATGACCTGAATACAAAACAGAAACCTTAATTTGTCAGATTTTTTTTTCTTTTTTTCAAAAATAAATTTAAAGGTGTCATTGGTAACATTCAGATGCTAAATGTGGCATCCCATCTCTCCCCTTACATTGCATTCATGGTACAACACAGCTGTTGGTCAGATTGTTTGTCCCCTTAAGTGGGTGCCAGTTCATGTAAAAGCTAACACCGCTAAAGCTAGAGAACATCAACATTGCTAATACTAGCAAGCTTAAACGTATTTCTAATTATTTATTGTATTATTATTTATTGAAAGCGACATTGCTATTCTGCTCTGTAGACATTCTATTTTCTCTACAGAAATATGTTATCAGTATGACGTACTGATTAATCAAATCTTTATGTTTAAATTCAATTTGTGGTATGTTTAATGCAATTTATCCATTGATAACAATTTATATGTTTTATTCATTAATGATTTTGGCAGTGTTAATCCTCCATAGATTCCAGGTGATTCTGAAATGCTACAAGATCGCTTTAACACTGAGCGTTAAAAGTTGCTCATAATGCAGTCCAATAATTCTATAAATCTCTCACTGTTTGCAAGATGAACCGCTGTATGTGTGCAATTCCTTTGAAGAACTGTTACTTTGCGTTTGCTTATTACGAAGACAACGAGACAATGTTTTTTTTTGTTTGTTTTTTTTCTGTTTTCCTCCCCTGCAAACACAGGCAATTATCTGTGCTAAGCGTTAGATGCATTGTTTGGGAAGAACTGGCTAATGAAGTGAAAAATCTTACTGAGTCAACACCTAACAACTAAACAGTCGAGGCAAGCAAGTAAGAGGCAGCTCGCCCGGTATGTTGTGGGGGGTAGTCTTGTTTACACCTCTGGATACATACACCCACATCTGACCGGGACCGCTGCAGTCCAAACCCAAACTGGCTCTGGCTTCAGAACCCACTGTGTTTGTTCCTGTTTGTAATTTATTTATTCATTATCTCTTTGTCTCTGTGACAAAGGTTTTTGTTCAAAGTGGGTTTTTTTTTTTTTTGCATATCTTTGACTCGACTGGATTTGAGGCCACTGAGCTGCTCAGCTGGTGATTCTCACTCCGGGCATGCTGGGAGAGAAAGCACAGCGGCTTCTCCACCGCTACTTCCCAGCGCCAGCCTGGTGATATTCTACCCTTGTGCTCGCCTCTTTAACCAGAAAGCTGGGCCTGCTTTTGTTGATTTACTACAATGTGTGATTCCCCCCACCTCTCCCAAAAAACAAAAAAAAAAACAATGGCCTGGATATGCTTCAGTATCACACTCAAAAGGAATTGTGTCTTTTTTTTTTGTCCCCCGTGGTTTCATCATCAAGCTCTATATTTATCTACAGATGAAACTACCCTACATTGATTAGAGCTCTAGTCCCGACAACTAAACTCAATAGTGCAAGGAGTTGATTTATGCCAACAGTTAGTGTTGTTCACATTTTGATCATTTATTCATCATGCTCTGGAGCCTCTTTTTTTGGAGGGGGGAGAGAAAGAAGAGAATAAAAGATCAGAAATGTCGCCGTTGATTGTCAGGAGCGAGGAACAGAATAAAGACGGAATAGGAGCAAGTGTGGGAAGAGAAGAACCCAAAATGCAACGCTGGAATAGCTCGCGATATTCGCCCCGGAGTGAGTCTATGTAGGCCGGCTCGATTTTATTCAGCGTGGGTAAGCAGGGAAAATAGACCACGCAGGTTGAGGAGGTCCCAAATTGTTTTGCGGCAACCTCATAAAAGATGGGAAATTGTGTTTTTTTTTTTTCTTTTTTTTTTCTTTTTTTCAGCTGATATGCGGAGCCAAGGTGAAGGGCATGGTTTGGCTGGGGCCACAAACACCCACACGACAAAACACACTGCGAGAAGCAATTTCCCTCTATCATGCCATTGATCTTTCCTACGGTGCTTGCCTTGTGGATTACCATATGTAAAAAAAAAAAAAAAACAGGGTTGTGTTAACAAAACATGTGATTGAAAATCCATTGACTCATTTTTTTTCTTTTTTTTTCCCAACACATTAAATAGATCAAAAACCTCATATTACATGTAGAGGCCTTTTTTTTTTTTTTGACAGTCTGTCTACTTTCCCTGGGTGAGAAATGATTTCATCTGAAAGCTGAGTGTCTATTCAAACAACTGAAATTCAAATTAATTTAAATGAATGCAGATGTACTTCCTCAGCCACGGAACAAGTCATCATCTTGATTAATTTTCGGCACTAAATCATATCATTTTCCGTGTTGCACAAAAATACCGGAATGATGGGAGGCCGCTTATTGATTCCTGCTGGATTTCCTCTGGCCGTTTGAGGCCCCGGCGGCACCAGAGAAAGCCAGTTTTTTTTACGACAAGAAGCATGCACGACAGATAAAACACACACCGGTGAGAGGGGGGCGCCGCAATTCCAAAGGGAGCGTCGGACGGCATCAGTAGGTTCAGGTTCACTGTGTGTCATTTGGAGTGGATTGGCGCCATTTGCAGTGCTTCAAAGCCCAAGACTGGCTTTTAGGGTCACAGGAAAAGTGCGGCAGGGAGCCGAAGTGTTCAAAAGAGAAGCTTTTTAGGTGTTGCGCTCGACTGTTTTAACTGTGAGGAAGCCAACTGTATGCATGCACCCTTTATTTGAGAACTCTCGCAGCGGGAGAAGAAGGAACCACACTGTGGAGGCATAGTTATGTTATTGTTCCGGTCACGTTGTCTTGTCTCATTTTTATCCTTTTTTTCTCCCTCTCCTCCTCTCTGCCTGGATGATGATGAAGAAGAAGAAGAAGCCCACAAACTGCATGACATCATAATTAAACTCAGCCACATAGCGTCTGGGGGGGGGGAGAGCAGTCATGTCCAATCGGATTGTGATTAAAAATGAGAAAAGACGGACGGATGATAAACAAGCTCCCCAGAGTTAAACTGCGAACGTCAGATTCGGTGATGTCCATATTGTTTTCCATTTGGCTTAATCAAATGTCAGCGGCAAAGCTCGGGGATTTGTCAGAACGTGGCCTTGCCGTTCCGACCTCCAACAGTGAAAGAGTGAAGCATAATCTGCTCCGAGTCTTGTTTATTATTCAAAAAACGCCCTCAACTGAGGATTTAGGAAATACTTGACTAAATCGACACGTTCTGCCTCCATTACAATCCGTCTGCGGCGGCGAAAAAAGGGGCCCTCGCACAGACAGTAAGCCATTGTTTTAGCGGAGTCATTTCCCTCCATATGTGTCTTTTAATGTGAAATCTGGATTAAAAATGCAAGCCGGATCAACAAGCGAAAAGATTACCAACGAGAAAAACTTTGTTATCCCCTTTGCATGGGGAGGGAAAAAAAAGCCCCAAACCCTTCAGAAGGCATGAAACGAGCCCTGTTGCGAGCTTTGTGTCGGCGGTTTCGAGCAATCGGCTTCGGATTGCCGGTGGAAACAAACCTAGTGCACTTCAAACAAAACTATTTTTTAAATTTATTTTTGCCAGAGGGAGGGTAGTCTGACTTTTTTAGGGGGGAGAACGGCGGAGGTCTTTTATCTTTTTTTCTCATCTTTAGGGTAGAGGGAGAAAAATCTATATACATACACATATCAAACCGTTATCCAAAAAGACAACTTTCATGTCTTTAATGGGTTATTGAGAGCTATTTCGTGCAGAATTTACCACAATTTTATTATTTTGATATATTGGAGGGGGTGGTATGCAACAGTAATAGACTTTCTATATATGTACATCTAATAACAATATTCTAGTTTTTTTTTTTTTTTTTTCTATTTCTAGGTTCGTTGATTAAACAAAATGAGCTACTTATATTTTCACAGTGCACTGATATGAAGCGTGTCCTCAGGCTAATGTTTAAATTAGTATCACTGGCATACTGTATGTATTGAAATACTTACAAATGTCATATTAAATAGAAATGACCACCTGTACAATTCATATTCCAAACAAATATGGGGCAGCATACCCCCAGACTAAATGCTGTGAACTGTACCTGCTGTTAGCTAGTGCGCATAGTTCATCATATACCAGGGGAGTGTTGGTGTTGTAAGTGATACATTTGTTAAATACAGATCAATAAATATAACCAACACATTATTAAATTGTCTATCTATCTATCTATTAATATATGCTAAATCTATTTTGGGTAATAGATTTTTAAATAAACAACAGTGAATATTACCAGTGCATTAGCAAAATGTCCATTCATTATGTTCATAGAGCACATTTACAGTATGTTTGCATGTTTTGTCATATATATGGACCTGATTTTTTTTAAATGTATTTTTGATGTACAACATGTTTTTTTTCTTTTTCTCCATAAGGCAGGGGGTTCTCAAACCTCCCTTCAGTTTAAAAACACAGTAGGAAAGCTGATTTTCCACATGCATCACCTCTCCACTCCGTCTCACCGCGGGAACAGTCAGTACATGTTGTTTGGCTGACAGTTGTTTGGTAACCATCCGCACGCTGTACGTCACACTAACTGATTTCCACATTGTTTGCTATTAGGCTTATAAAATGTCAGCAGTAATATTTCAGGATTTGGCGAACGTGCCCCCGTGTCGGAGGACCTCTAACCACAGAATAGCTTTATAGCAATAATCCGTTGAAGTCTTGTTTACAATACAAAGCAAGCACCCTTCTCTGAGGGCTTTAGAGAATGCTAAGGATAGAATGGAAGCAGTGCCTATGAATGCGGCTCTTCACTTGTCACCATAACAGCCTCTCCAGAAAATTGCACAGTTGCAAAGTATGTAATTAGAATAATTGGCGGCGAACGGCGGAGTAAATGTTTGACAATATACATGCACTGTTTGGATCTACATTATTTTATCAGTCCGTGCCTATGTGTCAAGGCAGGGGCTGAGGCGGGGATTTGCAAATGCCACTTAGAATAAGGAAGAAGGTCAGGAGTCCTCTCAGTCATTTATGTTGTCCAGTGCACCGTTCTTTCGAAACACGCGACGAGAGAGGGTGATTCAGGAAAGATTCTGCCCCGCGAGGGTGATGCATAACTCTCAATGTAAAGGCGGAGCTATATGTGCGTTGTCACTGTCAAATGAATAATTGCTTAAAGGCAAAGTGTGTTTTATCTGACAATGAAAACAAAGACATGGTTTGATGATGTTGTGAAGTAGATGAAGTAGACCATTGCAGATGAAAATACATACAATATATAGTTGCGTTTGGACATTTTAATGCAGCAATTTTACTTATATCTAACAGCAACACAGATAGGAACATTTTGTTTGGCTATTCCCAAAATGACATAGCCTACCATAGCACCACTGAGGGTAGAAGCAATGAACTAATCCAAATTTCGTCCTACTGGAACGTCATCGACATACGTTTATGTTTAGGGTTTAGGTGCCAGAACTAGTTGATCAGTTTAAGGGAAAAGAAAATAAAATACAACGTCATCACGGTAACACAGGCCACACTTGAGAAGCATTATCTGCAATTGTACAACAAATGGGAACAAGTTCTCAATTATTTTCTGCCTGTCAGTGGAGGGTTGAAGATCAACAGTCTGAGATACGCCGCTGTGACTTGGAGGGCCCTTGATGGAGTACAGCTCTTGTGTTCACTTGTGGTAGACTCCATTACTTCTCCATACATAGATGGCAGTGGGGAGAGGATCCCCAGCAAATTTGATCAGCGAGATTACAAACCGCCGTGTAGTAGATCATTTAAACCTCATCTCTGTTGCCTGCAAGGACCACAATACATTACTCCCTCTGTGCGGTGCATCTATCAGTACCCTTCGCCTTGCCACTGCAGGTCTCCCAAGATCAGATGAAAGAGGGAAGAGCGCACCGACCAAACCGGGGTCTCGACCCGGCGGGGTCAAGAGAATGTGAAACATGGCCGACAGTGTTCCAATGACGCTTTGAATGGGCGCAGATTCATCACGCAGGGGTGGCAGTGGGCAGAGAGAGGTGGCCTCGATGGAAGCTATCGGTAATGATAGACGGCCGGACGAGTGTCTCGGAGCCCTGGGAGAGCACGCTGACCTGGTCTGCACATTGCAGAAGGACACATAATCTATTGCTGTAATTGGCCCCTAGCAAATAAAAAGGGAATCGACAGTGGATTTGTGGGAGATATAGCATCATTTTCTGGAAGTACATAGAATCAGGTATATGTGGCAGTTTTGCATTTGATAAATCAGATGGTTTAAAGGTGTAACATTGACAGTTATAGAAAAATCAAGTCAGAAAGTATACATGCTCTAGCCCATTGATTATACACTGTGTATGCTATATTTTAGAAGTGCTGACCATTTTCCAAAGCATTCCAACAGTAGATTTTTGCATCAGTGAATGCAGCTTGCCTTGAATGCAGTATGAAAACACACGTGGACACATGCTTGAGACACAAATGTTGTCTTTGATTACAGCCAACATCCACTTGTTGAGCTATGTTTTCTTTTTCTTTCATGCAATTGCTGCTTAGTATGGACTTTTTTGCAAGTTTTCTTGGTGGTGTGCTCAGAATTGAGAGATATGAGAAGTGGATGCCAAGCAGCATTGATTTCAGTGTCACTGGTAGGGAGAAATAATTAGAAAGGTTTAAAGTTTAATTTTACTTTTGCATTATAAATGTTGATGTCTGGCTAACTTTTTAATCTCAGATATTGAGCCTGTCACTGGCTATTGACCCGGATGTTTTGTCATGCCCCGTATGATTATTGGTGATAAAGAAGTACGATAATTGGAACCGATATACATTTGGAGAAAAAGTGAAAATCCTAGCGTTTGAATTTAGAGTGAGCAGTGATGAAATATAACTAAAATACATTTCTGAGCCACTTTTACTTTACGCGAGTATTTCCACTATTTGCAGAAAATATGTGGTCGAAGCCTGTTTGTTTCACTTGCTCCAACCTGAAGACTTTAAACAATCTTTATAATCTTTCCTTTTGCACTACCAATCGGTGATGATGACAGTGCTTCATATAAATGAAGTTATAGCGCATACTGCAGAAGTCTTATGGCCAAGAAGAGAAAACATGCCAGTGGGTGTGTGCCCAGGAAACTGGGGCACTGGAGGCAACACCAGGCAACGGCTTGTGTGGTCAAAATCATTCATGAATGGGCTTTCTCGAAAGAGCCGTGTACGGTGAACTTCAGTGGTCAGTGAATGCCTCCTTTCAGTGGGGCTTACACTGGCAGACATATCCTGCGTTGGCTAGCTCATTACACATTATGCAGAGTTCATTGTATGGTTGGGCATTCAGGAGTACTGCATTTTGGCCAACTAAGGAAATCTAAGTGGTTGAATAGTCGATTAACACAGAGGATTTGTCATACTTTTTATCCACCCGATACCAATGACATTTTTTTTTTGTCAAAAAGCGTCTCAAATACAACCTTTTAATGGAGTTCTAATGAAGGCAGGACCAACATCGTGGTAAGTGAAAAAGCAGGGGCCCTGATTGGTTTTGAGATGCCGTTTAGTCCGTGGAAGTGGATCATTTGTGTACCCTCTCCCTGAGCTGGAGCTCTGAGCGGATTTCCTAAATACCTCAAATTATTTAACATGCCATAATGTAGAAAAAAATCATTCAGTTTTAAATATTACTATAACTACATCATGAGGAACATGACACGTCAACAGCAGGACGATGGAAACTCAACAGATGACTGGACAACGACTTGATTTAATTCAAACTTAACTAACGGGGGGATGAGACGCTGGTGAAGGCAGAGAAACACAGGTGGGGCGATGAACAGAAAAAAAAAAAAAAAAAAACACACTAGAAGCAAGGAAGCGGCTGATAGGCTGCAAAAACACCGGGGAGGGGGAAAGCTAATAGAGGAGATGCAGTGCAGGTGTGGAGGGAAATCTAGACTGGTGAGCAGGACAAGAAAACAGGGGGAAAAGTGCAAAAGCACACATACAATGAAACTAACTTGACAGGACTATGATTCCAGTAAATAATGTTATGAAACCCATAGTGTGCAGTTCCACCGCAACCCTAGATTGAACCCACAGTGCTTTGTTAGAGGGGGATCAAGGAGCAACGGTTAGAGTTGAAAAGAATCAAAGTGTACAATTATTTTGATAAAATATGCCAAAATAGTCCTAGAAAAATCAGAAAGCCCCTCTCAACATTCATGCTTGACTCGCCCGAAAGCCCTGACATTGTCACACATCTACCAGCCATTGTCACGCTCCCAACTCATTTGCATGTTGGCTCCGTTTCAGTCTTAACGCCGCAAAAAAAAAAAAAAAAAAATGTCCCGGGGATCTAAACAAGGGGTGGAATTGGATAACTGCCCTCAATTATTCATTTATTTGCTCCGACGCGTGTCCAGATTTGTAACCACCTCATCAGCCTGACCTCTCCGTGAGAACACCTGCGCTAACTGTTTGCCTAGGTGTTAAAATTATGCCCCTCTTAAAACCCCCAGCGCCTGACTCGTGTTGTGTTTTAATTTAAAAGGGAACAACCTTGGCGTATACAGCGGCATTAGAAAAAATAAAACATAAAAAAGAAACAAAAAAAAACAGAACAACTCTGCTTTGCAACCCTCAGCCCATTCTCTTGAGAAACAATTATCATTCTTTACTGTGACTTTTAAGAGCTGCTTGAGGGCCAAGCAGAGACAACGACAAGGACGTCTCCCTGTTTATGGAATCGTGCGAATATTATGCTCAGCTCCCCACTGAGAAGTTGGACTTTTCAGACTGATATGCCCGGCACACGCAGCACTGCCACGACAACCCCTTTTTGCTCCCCCCCCCCGCGCATTTCCAAACATTTTCTTTGCAGCTGTGTGTGAGTTAATGCTGTCATTAGACTATTGGATCCTGTAGCCAAATTATAATGTGATCTCCCGCATCATCTATTCTTCTCTTCCCTCTGAGCTGATGAATAGCTTAAGGTCAGATGATCAAATTAGTGGCTCCCATTACTCCCCAGACACTAATGGCATCTTTATGAAAGGAAAGATATGTAATCTCTCCAAAAGCCTTTTGGAGACCAAACAGTTTGTCTGTAGCTGAAATGTGAGTGCACTGCTTGGTGAATTGTAAAGTGAATTGGAAAGGGGGGGTGGCGGCATGGTGTGGCGCCTCTAAGTGCTAATCCGAGTCCCCCCCACCCCCTCACACACACATAATGTGACATGTTTTTAGTTCTTCTAACTCTGCATGCATCTGTCTGGTAATCTGTGTGTGTCACCACACACTCCATTATGGGATATCTCATTTCATAAGTGCAAAAAATGAATTACAAAACGAGGTCCCCCTTAAAACACAGCAACCGCAAATTGGGATCGATGAATGGGTTTGGGTCAACCGAGCTCCCTCCAACTGACCACATCATTAAAAATGTTTATCCTCCCACTGTGTCAACTCACTGTTATTTGAGGACGGTCTCACTTAATTAATCCATGTTCGCATTGTTGGGACTGGAGGCCACCCAAGGATAGTTTGACATCACGATTAAAGGAGAGAGGCTAGGATACGCAATGCTCTGTTTTATTGTTTGTTTTAGTTTATATGTTATGGTCAACACATATAGGGGGTTTTAATAGCAAAACTATCAAATACATAAACAAATACATAATTATATATGAGCATGCATATAAAGTCATACATAACTTTAAAACAAAATGCATATGTAAACACACACATAACTATATATCAAAATTTGTATAAATGATTATATGACTGTTTTAAATGCATGTAAATGCATACATCATAACAACATGCATACATCATAACAAATGCATTATTGCACACATACATACAAATCAAAATGCATATTAATGCATATATAACTGTATTACAAAATGCATTTAAATGCATACATAAATGTATAAATACACACGTGAAACATGTGATGTGTCGTTATTTATTTATGTATTTAATTATTTATAATGACAGTTCAGCATTGAATTGAATAAATAATCAATGTTTTTTTTTATTTATAGATTAAATTATAATATTGTGTTCATGTTTAATTAGCATAATTATGTATCAATTAAAGTTATTATGTAACTACATTTGTTAAATTATATGAGAATTTTGGTATGTACATATTATTAAATCATTCAGTTATTTAAGCATTTAATCATAACATTGCTTGTGTGTTTATATATGTTATTATCATAATTTGTATTAATTCAGACACTTAGTCTTGGCCGTTACAACCTTCCATACAAATCCCATAACAAGACCAAAACAATAAGTGATAACACTATTGATTGATCTATTGCCTGCTTAGCCAAAGCTTGATCATTTTTTTAGTGTGCCATTTTGTTTCCATTGTTGTCCAAAGGCTATGAAACCCCATCGATGTCACACAGTTAAACTGATTATATTGCTTCATTACAATGAACAGGGGCACATTTTTATATCCACACCGCCTTTGAGCCAAAAGTACTGACTAGTGCACCATACATGAATTAATTCTGTTAGAGAATGACAGCTGCGGCCACAGTCCTAACTACAACAAGGAAAATGGAGCACGGTACCCCACTGCTGCTATCTTTCAGAAATGAAATACATTTTAAGCTTATTTTACTTGTTTATAGATCTTTTGAATGACCTTATTGCTCTCTACATCAAAGATTTTATTTTGTGTTATGTTCCAACCAGGTCACTGAGGTCCCCCGCCACTTTTTCTTTTGAATGTTCCTTATGCGTACAATAAAGGGACCTGTGAGGGTGCTCTCAGTTTTTATGCCCACACACTGTGTGCCACTGTACATCACAATGGCGAGCTCTCTCAGTAATTTTTAAAAGGGAATTAAAGACCCAGTGTTTAAATCTGGCTTTCAGTTTGAACTGATGTTGAGCTTCACTATTTAATTGTCGTATTGTTGTATTTTTTTATTTTTATTTTTTTTCCTGCACAGTTCAACTACTTATGTTTATTTTAGAGCGCAACCAATATATCATCTATATATACCTCTATACCAATATATGCTTTGATAGAGCCTGAGCAAAAAGGCGAAGCTCTCGATTTACCGGTCAATCTGCGTTCCTACCCTCACCTATAGTCATGAACTTTGGATCATGATCGAAAGAATAAGAACACGGATACAAGCAGCCGAAATGAGTTTCTTCCATAGGGTGGTTGGATGGCTTAGAGATAGTGTGAGGATCATATGTATCTGATGCCCCCTGGACATCTTCCCCGGGAGGTGCTCCTGCCCCACCAGGAGGAGAACCCGAGGAAGACCCAGGACACGCTGGAGTGACTATGTCGCTCGGCTGGCCTGGGAACGCCTTGGGATCCTCCTGGAAGAGCAGGTGGAAGTGTCCAGGGAGAGGGAAGTCTGGGTGTCTCTGCTCAGGCAGCTGCCCCCGCAACCTGTGACATTGCTGTTGTTTTTAGAGATTATAATGCAGAAAAATACATATGTGTTTAAGCCAATATACTACCTATTATTGTAAAAGAAAAGAAAAAGAAATAGGTCAGGCACTAGTTTAATTTTGTTCTGATTTGTTTCTGAATCTGAAGCACGTTGCATCTTTGTATGAGAAGCATTAAAACATTTTCAGATGTCAGTGAGCTTTGTTTTTTTTAAATGAAATATATTTGTGACTTGTTATTCAGCATAAAATTCTTGCCGCCACGAAAACGGGAGAACTAATGTGTTGTTTGTTTTTGGCAAGACTAAGGGAAATATTAGATGCAAACAGCCTTTTTTTTTTTTTTTTTTTTCAAATTGTGCTCGATTTGTCCTGACTAAATTTGTAAAATTTTCAGAAAAACAGAGTATGAGGGAACAGACGCTCCAACTTGTCTTTAATTGTTTTGTTTTTTATTGTTCTTTTTTTTAAACCAAGCTGTCGCACACTAAATCACATCTTCCTCGCCGTGTTCGGAATCCGACATTGCCCAGATTTTATTTGAATTCCCAGCCATCCCAGAGGCCAACATGGGGTGACTTGATCTCGAACCAGGCCCCGGAAATCAAACAGCTTGGCTTCAGCGAGAGACCCCCCGGACAGCCGCAGTGGAAGTCCATCACTGGGTCGCAGCCTCAATCCGTCACTGTCTCCTGCTGCTATCAAGAGCAGGTCCAGGGAGAAGGACGGGAGTGACTCAGGACTGCAGTGCTCCGCTTCACTCTTTTGTATTTTTCATAAACATGTTTCTTGTCCAGCGCGCTCATTAAATCTACACCAGCCATATGCCAGACGATGTAGTTAGAAGCAACGGATGAGTTGCTTTTAGGCAGTCTGAATGTGAACTCAATTTTTAGCAGGCTCCCCCCAGTATTCACAGCATATAGTATGAATATTGATGTTATTTCTACCGCAAATGGAGTGGCCTGCTTTGGAGAGCCTGGTGCAAAAAACAGAATCTTCACCTGGACTGAAATCCAACAGTTTAGTTCCCTTAAAAGATCCCCCCCTCCCCGCGCACCGCCACCAGCCGCAGCGGAGGTTCAGGTTATAACCTCAATCCCTCACTCTGAGGTTGGAGATAGACTGTATTCACTTTCCACTCAGCCAGCTGTAATGTGCTCTGAATTCAAACTGAAAATGCAAACCAGAAACCTTGAGGTATTTCAAGTTAATCCAGACTGAATGTACACCTCAAAAATACATTCTTCACCTGGCATCTGCTCGACGGTACATTTTAAACGAAGTAATCATGGGTTTTTTCGGCAGGGTTCTGGAACTTTTTCCATGTTTATTTATTTATTTATTTATTTTACATCCAATGTTGTGTCTTAACCACCCACCACTGTACGCCATTAAGGCTCAGCAATCTCAGTGCAGCACTGTATTCCACTTTTGGCCATGTCCACTTGTTATTTTGGCTCTTTAATGATACTTTGAGCCCAGAGGATAGGATTAGCTGCGACGCTGCTGAATCCAGTTACTTCCACGGGGGCAGAGAGACTCTTTTGGATTTAGCAGCAGACTTTCTGCAGACCTTTCTTTCTCCGGCCTGAGTGCCAACTCTGACCTTACAAGAGGTGGAAGCTTCACAATGGGATTGTCAGGTGTGTGTGTTTTTTTTTAGTCTTTATTCCGACAAAATTCATAATTCAGGCTATTATTGAATCTCTGGAAAAGGGCATGGGAACAATCTGACAGTGTAAGGGTGGATGTGGGCAAGACACACGTCTCATGGGTTATCATATGCTGCCATGCCAATTTGTCCTCTTTCCTTTGACAAAAAAAGACAGCCCCACACCCAAAATGACTGCAATAGGGTTAAACCTCTGTCAGTAATTCCTCTAAGCATTTAACAAATGATCAGTGGTGATTTACATACTCAAAGCATCACATTCGCTGGCAGGCAGTCATTTTCTAAAAAGCTGTTGGAAGCCTGAATTTCACTTTATGTTTTCTTCTCTTGTCTTCTTGCCCTGAGTGGATCAATGTTGTTAAAGTATGATGATCTCACCCGAGGTGAAATGAAAAAAAATACAATCATGACGCAGTTGGCTACTACAAAATGTTAGAGCCAGTGTTCGTCCACACAGCCAATTTTACTTTGGCCCAAATACAGCAATGGATCACTGTCCAGAGGTGGTCCAGATCAGGTAGCTGGGACACAGGTGCCTGTGACATAAGCCTGGGTTTTGGGCCAGAATAGGGTCAGCTATAGTCATACAGTTTGCTGACAAATTGCTTAACGGCCATGCCGAGGCCACCAGATCTGGATCACCAGTGGAACAAAATGTCATGGTCTCTGTTCGACTGATTTCATTCTTTTATGTTGGAAGCCAATCCTCATATGTCATATCTTACTTTCCACTTCCTGTCTCTGTCTTGCTTTCCCTTTCTCTGCATACACGTGTTTGTATTGTTCATTCGCCCTGGAGTTTTTAAGTCTGCGTTTTACTTTACTTTTTGGGAGTTCATCTGTTTTCGTCCCCACCTAGTATTAGTGTGTCCAGGCTTCTCGCTGTCCTCGGTTTTATATTTCTTTTTTCGCCAGCTTTGGTTCTTGCATTTTCAATTTTGGACTGTGGACATCAGCTTATCATTGAAGGTCCCATCTGTTAGGTGGCTGCAGATAGTATTTTCGAGTCTCATTCCAAACTTGTCAAATACTGATGTTTGGGCATTGTAGGTCGGGTCAGCCACTATTTTAAAGCTTCGGTATGTGACGAGTTTGGAATGAGACTCAAACATCAATGCTTTTGGATTGTAGGTAGGGCGAGGCACTGTCCAAAAGTGTCAGCATTATGTACACCTTCAGAATAAGACTAAAAAAAATCAATTATGATACAGCTCACTTTTGCCTCTGTGTAACGTAATGGTTTTGGCACCCATATTTCCAATGATTTGCGCTACACCACGTCTTTCGCACTGTTGAGCAAAGCGGTTCTCCGCGGCACTGCGCTGAACCCAGCAGCAAGCACAGAGCAATGCACTTTCTGTCTGGAGGGCCCATTGCTGTATTGTGGCCCATCACTGGGCGAGACTAATTTTGCTATGTGGGAAGATAATGGGATGGAAGAGTGAATGTAACACGGGGGTATGACTCACACTGAAAGGAATCTCATCACAGCTTCAGACATTTGTGATAGTAAAAGACAAAAGTTTGCAATCTTTTAAAAATATTTTTATTGGCTTGACTTGAAACTGTGCCCTTAACTATGAATGCCTGTGATATGACAAATATGGCACTCCTCCCTGCTCCTTACAGCTGGACGCTTACCTATTAGCAGACCATTTGGACTTGGAGTCCAAAATCCAAAGTGTGCCTTTGTGATTTAATTAGGGGATTGCAAACGAGCAGGCAGGGCTCTCTCGAGGTGGCAGGCTCATAACTCACCGCCTCTTTTGCCCCTCGCTCTCCAAGACAAAGTAAGAGCTCGTCATCATCCTGTATTACAGAGTTACAGAATCCCCCTTGTAACGGCCATCTTGGATCCATTCTTCTGTACCTCTCACGAACTAGGTCACATTCTATTCCTGTATTTAGCGAGCTTCGAAATTTACTTCACTGCCCCTTCCGCCCCTGTTTAAGGATTGCTGAGGATCCCAAAAGGATCCAGTCACCTTTAATGTGGGAGGAATTTCAAAAGACGCACTTCTGCTTTGTCATTTTTAATTATCCCAACCTCCAGAGGGGATCACTCACTGCATGCTGCTTTAACACTGGAAGTCCAAAAGGCAACAGATGTGTCACATCCCAACAAAAACGCTTTATAATTGGCTTCAAAATACAGTGAGTCAAATAGTTCCTCAGTCCGGAACCTCATAAGTGCAGAGTTTGGTTTCAATTCCAACCATGATTTCTTCTTGATTGTTAAAGAATTTTTGCGGCCCTTTAAAAGCACCAAATTCTGATAGTACTTATTATAGAAAATGCAGACAAGCTGCAGAACCAGACATATCTGCCGCTGGAACTTTTTTTAGGGGGGTTGCTTATTTTTGTACATATCTGTGTGAAGGCAGGATTGTAAACATAGCTCCAATTATATGGTTTGCCTAAAGGGAAGAGCAACGAGGCTTACTTCAGCATCTGCTGCTTTGTGATGCACATGCTGACCTCTCACTCTCACCCCTTCTGGGGAATTATTTATCATTAAAGATATAACAAATTGAATATAAACAGTACCCACCACTTTGACTCTGAATGAGAAAATGGCTATGTTTATGGAACAGGTTACATAACTGGCATGACTTATGTAATGAAGTCAGTTACATTGTCTCATTTCTGTAGTTATTCAGCAATTCAGTCAGGTAAGGCTGAAGTGAAATTGAATGCCTGATGGTTGGCATTGTTTAGGATGTGTAAAGCTGGGGCTGGCAAATTATTTTGGAGGCCTTTTTTTGTTGTAGTAGAAACTCTCTCAACATCCTGACAGCAATCAAATGCTCTGACAAAAAAAAAAAAAAAAAGAGAAGAAAAAAAGCTGGTGCCTGGTTGCACAGCTCTCAGAAGCACCATCCAATCATTTTGTTCAGATCGGGTGAAATGATTGGATGGCCTTCCTGCTTGTCTGCCTGCATACCTTCCTACTCGCTCATTCTTTGCACATGACAAGAATGGCCCACAAAGCTTGGTGTGGATATATCAACCTCCAAGGAAGAGCACCAAGCTTTGAAGCCAGCTGTTGCAGTAACTAATAGTCAGGTGAAGAAAAAAAGAAATAAAAAAAAAATACAAAAGTACTTTTTGCCATAAGCTTATGTTGTGAATGAAGCATCTGTAAAATGATGGTTATATTTTGATTAAAATCACAACAACCACAACCTGACGTATTCCACTTACATATCTTGAGTCATTCGGTCCGCTATCTTTTGTTAAGTACTGAAGAGCTGAACAAAGACATAATTTTATTCCCATTTCCCTGTTAGCCGGCTGGGTGGAAGTGGACTAGATCTGGGTCATTTTATACCTGAGATGTCAAGAGCTATTTTTGGCTTCATTCGCCACTGAGCAGCTTTCATAGAAATGAGCAGGGCTCGGCCTTCAACGTTGTATCCAGATTTAAATGATTAGATACACGTGATATATTGCGAAAGCTAAGCGAGCTAAGGTGCATAAGATATGCAGCATAAATTTCCCAATTCTAACATGCTAGCTTGACAGCAGTGAGTTATTGAAATTTCAGGCAATTACAAATTTTACTTACAAATTATACTTACATGTGAATGAGGCACGAGGCAGTTGGTAGTTCACGGTTACAACACTACACTGCCCCTGAGCTTTTCATACAGTGGCTTAACCCAGTTAGCACAAAGCACACCAGAGGGGATGGGATTTTTGTTCCTGTTGAGATACTTCTACATGCTTTCCAACACTGTCTTAAATATGTTCCTAAACACTTAACAGGAACCAGGCTGGTACACCGGGTGCACCAGATAACCTCTAATAATTGTTCAATTAAACTTTGAGTTGAGTGGCCCTCAACGAGAGAAAGGAACAATGTTCCTTTTCAAACCAAACAGCATCCCCCACTGTTGAACCAACATTGATATAATAAAAACAGATGAATAGAAAGCAAAGTTTTGATTAGCAGTCTCTCTTTGTCATTGAATTGTGGACGAGACAATGATCACTAGCACCTGGAGAATGTTCCACTGTTCCTGTCTGGGCCAGTGTAAAGTCAAGGCATTTTTTTTTTTTTTTTTTCCCTTTACCCATGAAATTCAGGCAACCTTTTGATCCAAAGATGTCAGTAAGCATCATATTGTCCATCGTATCGCTGAAAATCTTACACATTAAACCCTTGTCTGAAGCATTCATGCAAGTTCTAACTCCGTCTTAAGTATTCTGACTAAGCATTCCCAAATCATCATTCAAATATTGCATATTACATTTACAATCCAAATGTGGACTGACTGTAAGCGCACTGGTGAAAGCATTTTTTTATTTTTTATTTTTTTCCAAAAAAAAAAATCCTTCTGCCTGCCAGAGGAAATGGCACCATGCATGCTTGACCTTATTTCCACTCAGTATACATTATGCAATCAAATCGAGGTTTGCGGATGACATTAATGAAGCCAACTGCGTTCCGGCGCAGGTCTCCCGCTTGGCCAAACAAACATCTGCTAGTCAGCTATAAAGGGAAGGGGGGGGGGGGGGGATACCAAGGAAGATATTCAGGCCTGTCAGGTCTCTGGCCTGAATGCTTTTACTTCACTGCTGTCCTCCTTCCTGAATGCACCATGACACTGAATCACAAAATAAATCAGTCTTGTATCCGGAGTGGTTATGAGTGTAGATTATTAATGGCTTTGAGAGGGCACATTGAGGGGAGGGAACTCCATTACATTGGCTGCAGGGTACATGTTATTCCTTCTGACCTGAATGACCCCATTTACTTAATAGCATATTGCATAGGAACATACAGAACAACCTAATCATATGCACTGTAGCCCCACATACACACACACCTCAGCTTTCTTACTGCCATAAAGATAAGTCCATGTATAAGTAATTGTAGCAGTTGTGATTTAAAGGGAACATATATTCACATATAGTTGGGTTTCTGAAATACCTACCAACCCACAAACCAAAATAAGACATCCCAGCATGTAAACATTTGCTAGTAGTTGCGCAAAATTTAAGTATGAACCTGAAAGTGAGCATGATGTCTCCTTTAAAATGGAACAAGACATCTCTAGCCATGCTTGAGTCGTAGCTGGGCTTAGTTCAAATAAACCGCTGTGCCTGTATGCTCAGAATCACAATGCTATCAGTCTAATGTTTTGCAGGTATATCATTTCCATGTTAGCCAATAGGGGTCTGCAAATCCACGTTTGATTTGACTTTTGAAGTTTCACATTTTGATTTGATTTAAAAAAGAAAACAAAAATCAACACTAGCACCTGGATTTGTAAAGATAAACAGTTCATAGATTGTAGGCCGTGACTACTGCCATTTCATGTTCAAATACTTTAAAAGCATGGGGGAATTGTAAAGCAGCTTAACCTTATCCTGGTGTCTTTTTGCAGTTAAGGTTTAGGCAAGTTCAAAAAATAATTAACCCAAAAAATACATTCATTTAAAAAAAAAAAATGAGTTGCACAAATAAATACAACCCTAAAAACAAAAATATTACAAAAGACAGACATAAAAAAACACTCCTATTCAACATCTCAGATCAGCTGGTTAGCATGCTAACATTTGACAATTGGCACCAATGGGAATGGCATTATTTTTGAAGGCATTTGGTCATAAACCAAAGTATTGGACAAATTGAAATTCTGACCTTACGATGGCACTAGATTGAAGGGTAAGTGATCACCAATCTTATTGAAATTCATCCCGAAGGGTACATGAAGGTCTGTATCAGACAGTGATGAAATCATGAGAGTATTAGATATCAGACCAGTTAATTTTTTATGCCCTTTTCAGAGCTCCTCAGACAAAGCAGACCCAGGTTGTCAAGGAAAATTGTTCTCTGCTCTTCTGGGTTATTTTAGCCCCCTATGTTTATTTCCTTGGCTTTGTCATTTGGCCAGGAAGTCCACATAGTTCCCTTTCAAAGAACAGGACAAACATTTTGTTCTCCCTAAAACAGTCAGCTCTCGATTGATGTCATTGCTAGAAATGATTATTTCTTGACCAGTCTCAAGAGTTGGACTCAGTTACAAATAAAGGGGGGAAAAAACAAAATGTGTTTCTCAGGTTGTCTCTATGACAACAAACAGGGGATTATGTAAAATTCCATCAATCAAATCACAGGAGCAGAAGACTCCATTGTAGACTTTGTCTTTTCTGGTGTACTTTACTTATACTATTATTTAGATTATGTGTTGAAGCAGACAGTTTGTTAAGGTCAGGCAGGAAAATGCGGGAATATGATCCTTTAGTTTCGCTGGTACTGAAGTGGGATGAAAATTCTGCCTCTGTCTGAAAGCAGCTGAGTAAAGCCAAGTAAGCTCTAACTGGCGGTAATCCTATTCCCTCTTTTGAGACGTTTCTTTCTCATCTCACCCAGGAGTGGATGACCTTGGTTAGCTTAGACACTCGACAAGATGCAGCACTTTCAAATATTGCCAAAATAAATAACCTTGTACAGTGACTCAATGAAAAGAGCAAAGGTCTCCAGACTGACTGACTTCTGTTTTTTTTTTTTTTCCTTCTGGTGTTCTTTGAGGTCTGGACATGAAAGTTACGCACATGCTTTATCTTAGCATCTTGCCGGCCTCAATGGTTGAAAGAAGTTGCGGAGGGAGGGCTGGACCGAGAGCTAAAGATCAACACAGCGCGGTATTGATTTCATGTTTTTTTCTTTCTTTCTCCAAAGTACCTCGATATCAGAATTAATTTGAGCTGCACCAACTCTGTCTCCCAGTCTTCCTCCTGCCTGTATATGAAAACAGACAGAGTGATGAGGAGCAGGACAGAAGCAGAGCTGAGTGTTACAACTTTTTTTTTTGTTTTGACACTGGTTACATAAAAAAAAAGAATGAACCCGCTGATCCGGAAAAAGTGACGGTGGAAAGTAATTGGGACATCATCTCAGCACAGTTTTTCTTCCGATGACTTTCTGTTTTTCGAATCCACTCTCATTTGAAATTTGCATCAATAATCCCAGTGCTACAATGAAGGGAGGGATTAACGTCAGCAGAATAATTGAAGAAATGGATTTTGGGCTTGATGTTGCTTAGCAACCCCTTAATTTGAGTTTCTAATGGTAGCTTTAATTTCAGTCAATTGAGTCACTCCCAGAACACACGCACAGGAGGCACAGTTTTCCCTACCCACCTCACTGGAGTTACATTTCTGAGTCAGAGGTGATACGCACTTGATGTAACTGTTTAAACAGCATATGAAAAATTCAGATCATCAGCTGTAGCACGCAGGCCAATTGCATTCCGGTGTGCCAGTTGCACATCATTGTGATCATCGTTAACCAGGGCCTCATTTCCCTACTTTTTCGCTGATGGATTCTCGTCGTGTTGTTTTGTAATGGCTCCGCAATTTCACAGCAGAAGACAGCAGGGTAAAGGTGGGTGAGCAATGTCATCATACTTATTCAGCTTTTTGAAGACATGCTCATGCGGTTGTTGACGGCGCTATCATGCTCAAAAGGGTGTATTTTGGTCATGTTTTGAGCTTCCCTTGACCTGTCTGGATTGCAGTGTCCACTGCCACTGCACAGCTCAAGGGTAAATTGAATCACTCTTATTGTAATCAAATGCTGTGTTGGGAGAACGAGAAATTAGACAAGAAACTTGTTTTTGTGTGTAGTCGTCTGGCTTTACCATCACTTCTTGGAATTTAATGGCATCTAGATTTCCCTGATGTGTTGTGCACCGGCTGCTCAGTCCGTACGAACTTGGCATTGGAATTGGTGCCAGTTGAAGGTCAGCATGGACTACAATATGGAGTGTGGACTGATAGCTGGAGGGGTGCCAGTTTGCCTCCTATAGGCGCTGCTGAGGTGAACTTGAGCAAGGCGCTGAAGCCTTAACTGCTTGGAGCAATGACTGTGTGGCAGCCACTTCACTCAGGCAACTCTCCAACCAAGGCAGTTTGAGCCCCCCCCCTGCACCAGTTCTACACGATTTGACAGCTGACAAATCAGCTTCTGACCAGGAGAACTGGCTTCAGAGTGGTGCCAGCACTTGCCGGTCTAGAACCAAGAACCACTTACATCAGGGGCTGGAGGCGGGATTATTATCACCAAAACAAGATAATTTACAACTTTGTGTAATGTAGTGTCTGGTCTTCACATATAAATGACGCGCGGCCATTGTTGCCATGTTAAATGTGGTGCTAGCATTGCTGGTATTGCTGAGACGTAAATAGTAGTAGTAGTATAATTTAACCGACTACTGTAATTTTGCGGGTGTCACATGTCACCACTGGATGTAAATTGTACGGTGGAGATTGGACGCAAATCCTATTGGTATTGCTGTTAACTTCAGTCAGCCACCAACATGCAGACTATTTGCTGATACACTGGAAAACCTTAATCACTGGGTCACCATTGCAGTTCCAGTTAGCAGATGTTGAACACATCTGGGTATACAGACACTCATAAAAGCAAGTGCATATACAGACCTATGTGCTGCTGTCAGTATCTATGGTGTTCTCGACAAACGGTTCTGTATGACTATAATTTGTGGGAGACAGGGATGACTAAAAGTCTATCCTGTGTTTAATGTACTCCCCTCTGCATCAGTCTCTGTAGGCCTACAGAGGGTTATTCCCAGTTCATCGCAGCACCATCCCTTTTTGGACTCACTCGTAATTTCAGCATTCATTTGATTTGACGGCAGGCCGGGCAAATCCAAAATTCAAAGCAAAACATTTTCATTTTCGACGTGGGCGCGCATGTGTGTCCTCCTTTACGGTTAACCAACACTGATATCAGACTTGTTGTTTGCACAGCTTGAGTGATGTGGCACCAAAGTGACCTACAAAACAGCCGTGGTGGGGCCATAAATCACATTGGGTCTGGAATTAATCACTGTGTAGAGGACATCTTCTGCCACCGCTGTCCTCTCACAATCACTCTCTGCAAAACGCTTACACCCCCACCCCCACCCCACCCCATCCATCCGCCTTTTCCTCCATCGCTCCATCAGCCACCAAAGCGACCACCGATAGGTCTCGAGAGGAAGAAAGAAGAGAGAGATGTCCTTTCCACCACTCATTTAAAATGCAGGTTAAAGTTTATAGAGTCGCCTGCATGCCAGCCATCCGAAATGCTTTTCAGCAGAGAGAACTGAAGACAATGAAGACATTGTTTTTGGAGATTAACCTCGAGACCACTTTCTTTTTATTTCACAGCCTTCGCCCCACAGCGCCACCATTATGATCACTGTCAGTTTTATTTCAGGACGGCGACTATAGGGACCGGGATGAGAGCAAGAAAGGGTGAGGAGGAGGAGAACGGTGTGCCTGATTTATTAGACGACAGACACAGTGGGGATCCAATCAACATTACATCGGATGCCAACACCAAGTCGGCGTGAGGCACTTCACTTCAAGGGCAGCTGCCGTCAGTTCAAAGACAAGCAGGCACAGTGGCTGTTGTCTTCACTGTAGGGCTCAATCTGCCACTCTCTGATTCTTCTACAACACTACAACCCTCCACTGGAAAATTACAGAGCTCACGATAATTGCCATCTTATTTCAGCAGTCTGTCATAACAACTTGACAATGAATGTGTAGTAGTTTAAGGCGCGGGTGCCACACAAACAGATATTAAAATGCAAACAGTGGCACAGTCTTGGCGCTTAGCAACACTTGCGTGACGGCTTAGCAGGGAAGGAGATGGCCTTCACATATGAATGCTCCTTGTGACTCAGCATTCCACTGTTTCTTTGGCTCTTAAATTTGCTACATTCAAGTGTGGTTACAGGTGTCGGGGTAGTGCTGCTGCATGCACAGAGCCCAAAGCATACTAAAAGACAACTTAATCACATATGCAGTCGTATTCCCCAAGACGTCTGAACACACTTTAAATGTGTAAAAGTGGTGGACTTACCCTTTTTAATCTGTGAGTGATTGGTGATTGGATTCGGATATAGACATACAGACCCCCTAGCAGCAGAAAAATAAAAAGTGTGTGAGTGTGTTTTTTTATTTATTTATTTTTTTTTTTCAACATGGCTAATTGGAAAGCTTCTAATTCCCCAAAGTCACAGTGTGAAGACATTTGATCCACAGGTTATTTAACAGCTGACTTACTTAATTACTGGTGTGCTGGTACATACGTGGGACATCACAAGAGAGCGCTGCTGCCTTTTGACTACAGATATATTAATCTTTTTATCCCCCTCGCTGCACATCTTGCAGTCGCTGACATTGAACGCAGAGTAGCAGGCGTCCAGATTGCTTCATAACAAGTAGAAAAATGGTTCAAATGGAAAAAAAGGAAAAAGTACACTCAACAGTGTATGTTTCTGACGCACTGTCACCACCGTAACAAGGTCGCTTCAGGATACTGAGAATCTATATTTAGCCGCCTTTCCAAGACTTCCTAGTATCAAGTTTTTGAGTAGAGTTTGGTCGCCATCCATCACCTGCCAAGTAAGTTGGCTCATTTCCCTCCCTTTTCCACTCCTACTTCAGTTTTAAAACCCAGCAATGGTTTATGTGACAGGGTATCCCAACCTTCATCATTTGTGGTTCAAGCAATTCTGCTTTTGGGGTTAGGGTTAGGGTTCTGCCTCTGTTTTTTCTTGTCTTTTCTTCTTTTTTTTTTTTCCCTTTCCCTACCTCTGGAGTCGATTTTTTCCCCTCCAGGTGGCCTAATGGATTACAATCTCACACTACGGGAGACTGGACAAGTACGCCGGGTGTAAAAGGCGTTGGCATGTCAAGCCAAATTTGCGACCGCCGCTGCGGGGCTGAGAGGCATCTCTCACCTCTCACCCCGATGGGTTGAGCCATGTTTGATAGCTGACAGCTGTCTGAAATACTCTCTCGGAGGTCATTCAAAGGCCTCGGCGTGTGAATAATGTCCAATTTCCCCTGAATCTGCGTTTATTTTTTTTTAAATCATACACATATACTACCTAGTTTGGCTCTTTGCTCTTTGGCTAGGCGGTCGGGCAGGAAGAAGAAGAAGGGGTATGAGTGAGGGTCAGGAGTGGATATTCCAATTTCCCAAAAGATTATGAGGGTGTTCTCGATGTATAAACACACTCATACGAGATGAGCTTTCATAGTCGGAGCTCAAACGCAGGCCAACAGGGTTTCATCACCTTATTTTCATGTTTTCTGACCTTGCATGCAGTGTACTCTGATCCAGCCCTCCCACACTCCATATACCCTTGACTGCAATAAACAGTCCAAAAGCAATGCAGCAACAACAAACGAAGGCCGATAATGACCGCTCACCAACAACACACCGGAGCGTGATGACTGTTTTGATTGCATCAATTTTTGACCCTCTTTGTCAGATATCTGGCATTTCACCGTTGAATGGGTGTGCATTTTTTTCCAGGAGTGGGAACCTTAAGTGGGTGCTGCGAGAGCCGTTTGTGTTTTTCAATGCTCACTCAAAGCCACGCATGACCCAGATGGTGCACAAGTGGCTCCGGCCCCCGAACAACACAACACACAAACGGCGAAAAAAAAAAAAAAAATGAACAAACGCACAAAACTAAACTTGAGGACCTGTTGCACCAAAGCAGCACTTTAAGATGGAGTAATTGGCTTTGTTTTGGCCGGCTTAGTAATGGCAAATTCTGCAAAGTCAGTCACAATGGGGTCAACAGCACAGAGTGTCTGGATTTTTAGAGCTATATTGTACATACTTCTATAATGAACACTATTCAAATGCATTTTTGTTAAGATAGAGGCAATTTAAAGGGGGAAAGCTGAAGCCACTGTGGTATTGTTGCGATCCAGTTTGGAAAGTCACCCTGGCTCTTCACTCAGTCCTTTTCTGCTTTTATTCATTCCCTGTTTTTTTTTGTTTGTTTGTTTGTTTTTTTTCATCATTTACTAATTACAGTCTCTGTATCGTTTATGATCCCCTTGAGTTTTTTTTTTTTACTTAATGTGATCACTTTCATACTTTTTTTTTGGCTCAAATCTGAATTATAATCAGCCATTATGGCTATTATGATGATACCTGATGTGAATGTAAGCCAAATTAACATCCTTTTTGAAAAAAAATGTCTTATCCAAATGCATGTGTGTGCAAAGGCCTTGCTGTTTTTTATCCTTTTTCTATTAAAAAAAAAAAGTTTTAATCACTGAGTTCTCTCCTTATTTTTCAAATTCTTCATCGGGCTTCACATTCTCCTGTTTTCCGTGTAGTGTTACAGTCACTCGGGCACTCTAAAGGGATTCTCAACTCAAAGAAATATTCATTCTTATTCATTTAATGTTTATTTGCGTAGGGATGAGTATGTAAAGTGACGCCACACACCACTGCATTTACAGCCAAAGCTGATTCACAGAGCCCGTCCCTAGATGGACGTTTTAAAATACATAAAACCGAACAATATGAGTGCAAACTCATAAAAAAGTTAGAAAGCCAGAACAATATGAACTACAGACTGCAATATATTTGTATCATAAAACAAGATAAATATAATGGTCTTACTTATTTATATTCTTATTTCCTCAGATAAAGTCACTTTTCTGGTGCTGTACTTCAGAGATGTTTTTTTTTTACATTTTTGAATGATATAATTAGGACAGCTCTCTGCACCTGTGCTACTTTGGTTAATGAGTCCTCATGTAACAAAGGAATGACCTTAAATGGAGGAGGGAATGCAGCACACCTGTTTGACCCAGCGGCAGTCGTATGAGCAAACAGAGTCACAATGTGGAATTTGAGAGCAAACTACATTTGAGGTTGACACCCAAGAACATAAAAAAAAAAAATGAATAAGAAATCAGTGAAAGATGAAGTCAAGGTTTTGGTATTTGTATCATTTTGCAGGCCGAGTGCTCTCATGTTGGCTTTTTTCTGCAGTGAGCACAGACTGAGATCCATGCATGGTCTAAACTGGGCAGAGCACTTTCATAAAAAAAAAAAAAAAAAACATTTTCTTTTTCTTTTTGACTTTTTTTTTTTTTTTCTCAGAATAAAAGTTTTAAGTTGTATCCTTTTCAGAAATTATCTCAAAATGCATGCAGTAAGTCTTAATATTTCATCGTTAAAGGGGCACTGTATAGTTTTGGAGATATTTACAACATTTACTGAGGTAGGGTCCACCTAAACAAAGTGAAATGAAACTGCGTTGTCCTTTGAGGTCAGATGGTTTGTTCAGTCATGAAAACAATGACAGTTTGTTTATTGAGTTTATTCAGGCATTCGAAATAAATGCAATTAGTCAATGAAAATCTTTCTGTTGATTGCACCTTTAAATGTCAACTGATACAGGATTCATATTCCCTTGTTTGCTTATCATATCATGGTCACTTCTCCACTTATTTAAGAAATGTACATTCTACTACAAATATCTATGTATACAGTGCAATAAATAATGTGGGTTAATGCACATTATTTGTCATAATTATATATGTGTGCATATATCCTTCTTGCACGGTGGGTGTGAGTCTGCTGCTGTCAGAGCTGCTCAACGCTTCCACAGTCTGGTGCAGGGGCTGAGACGTGTTGTCCGTGATTGACGTCAGCTTGGCGAACATCCTCCCCTCTCCCACCATGGGCGTTTGTCAGTCACATGACCTTCACTCCAAACTAGCACTGTATCATTAAAGATTGGAGGAAAAGCCTTTTGGAACCGCGTGATCGTGCACCACCATACACCCGATGAAATATTAAACACAAATGGCTGATTATACTCAATCATGTTTTTGTTTTTTATTTTTTTATTTTTTTTGTGGCCAACTTGTTTTGTTCATTTTTACTAACTACAGGCTTCATATTGTCTATTATGCCCTTGTGTTTTTTAACTAATGCAGTGTCTTCCACTCTTTTTCTAGATGAAAACTCAAATCAAATCATCCATTACTGCTATTATGGAAATACCCCATGTGTATGAAAGCCAAATGAATCTTTTTTTTTTTGTTTGTTTTAATTAATATTATTTCTATTTGTTTAAATAGCATGTTTGTTTTTTTTTTGTTTTTTTTTGCAGGTATGTGATGCTTACCTCTGTGACTAAAAACAAATGAACAATATTGTTTCTCAGAGCTGGCTCTCACACTGACGCCTTTTCATATTCATTGTCATTTCAAGTAATTCTCGGCTTTTATGTTGCATATCATCACCTTGTGTTTTTCTAGCTAATGTGATCTGCTTAACACTTTATAGTCGAAAACTGAAATTAAATCATCCATTACAGCTGTTATGACAATCCCCACATGCCTGATACTATTGCATGCCAAATCAGTATCCGTTTTGTGATGTCTTTTGGCTACCTGTCTTTTCATTTCCATCCTAATTTGTAGTCGAGGTGCACTACGTAGTTCTGAGGATGACAGATTTTAAGCAGAAGATAAAGATCTTCAATGGCTGGTTTTGTATTCTTAAACAAATTTAATAAACCAATTATCTTTGTTTTCACAACTAAACACACTGACCTTAAAGGACAATACAACTTCATACTGTTCAGCTTCATTATCATCTCATCTCATTAGTATTATAAATTGCAAATAAATACCAAGTTTGAAGTTTTTCTCCAAAACTACATAGTTCCCCTTTAATTTAGATATATTGCTGTCTTTTTTTTCTTCCTTTTTTACAATAGGCCTCATAGTCCCCTGTCTGTCTTGTATAACATTTACATGTGCACACAAGATGCTTGTGTCATGAAATGAGAGAAATCATGCACTTATTTATTTATTTTCCTCCAGAGCCGATGCATTGGAAAAGTCACTTTTCTTGCGTTGTGTTTTTTAAAGTTCTAACCATGATGTAATCAGTGTAACTCTATGCACCTGTGCTCGTTGGCTTAAGGACTCACGTGACCACCCGTGTGACCAGTGGAGTATTAAATGTGGCACACCTGTTCAACAGACCCTGCTGCCAAGCAAGTCATAATGCTGCCTGAAGGAAATCTTCTCTGTGGCCTTTTCTTTTCCTCTCCTGTAAACCCCAACCCACCCACCCAAGGATCAAATGCGTCACAGCACCCAGATTTTACCGATTTCCCCCCGGTCAATCAATCCCCCCCCAGAAAGGAAAACAACATTTCCCTGTTGTCACAGCAATTAATCGGAAACAGTTAATCAAGATCTATGAAGGGGGATCCTCAGCAGGACAGATGGACTGTCCTCTGATTGGTGGCTGGGGTGTTGCAAATCGCTGTCAGGGAATCAATACTTTGCAATTAAGTGACATTTGCTCCCGAGGGGACACCCATATCCCCACGGTACATCCCATCATGAGTTGTTTTAAGCGCATGGCTCGTTTGAACTTTTTTTTTACCGCCTTTTTCATCCCCAGTTTTTCCTGCTTCGGCTTCAATCAGAGCAAAGGAGCAAGAGGAAGCCAAATGAAAAGACATTTGGAGGAGCGCACAGGGCAGCGGAAAGCATGCCAAAAGCGTACATTTCCAAGGTCATTATCCTAAGTTGTAATGGGGGAAGGAAAAAAAAAACAGAAGTGACTCGGACCGAACGAGGCAATATGCAAAAACTCGGAGGAGCGCCGTGAAACTGAGGCTAAAAACAATTTCTAGGATTGTGCAACAACTTGCCAAGAATGCCATCAGCCACAATATGAGCAAAAAACATTGATGCTATCTGTTTCATGCTCGACTGCTGATGTTTCACCCAGTCCGCTGCAGACTCACGCCCCCCCCCACGAAGATTATTGCTAACAGCTAGCTCCCCTTCCCCGGAAACCCAGTACGCACAGTCAATTACGTTATTGGGTTAGCAGCTGTAATGGCCTCGGAGGGGCGATAGGACGCACTTACGCCAAGGTGGGCTGGGACGATCGGTAAATGATTGCGGCATTAGCTTACCTGCCACCCCCACCACCACCTTGGGTGCCATCTTGTAAAATGCAGGGGGGGGGGGGAGATGCAATCCAATGAATCAGACTCCACTCTTGTTCAGTAAATGAACTGAGCTGGGTGTCTATTAATGTCAGCCTGTGACATACATGTCTGAGGCCTGCCTGTAACACAGAGGGCCTTTGTGGTAAGTGGGGAGCGAATTATTTATTATTTATGAAGAGGAGATCCATCCTCAAGATATCTTTTACAGCTAATTGACTTACTATACGTTATGATTCAGTTATTTTTAAGAGCTGAATCCAAACTGATTACGCCCAAAAAAAAAAAACAAAAAAAAAAAAAACATTAAATAAGAGATTGAGTGAGTGGTATCTGAATGTCTTCAATGCAACTGTGATTGCGCTCGTCTCTGGCTCGGTAATTCAGAGACAGCCGGATGTCTGTGAGTATGCTGATTTATTTATTTATTTATTTTTCTCATTCCATCAGGGATATAAATAAAAAGAAATAAAGAAAAGGCATAACAAAACTGCCCGTCCGGCGTGCGCCTGAGGACGTTTGACAATTTGTGAGAAGCGACATCCATCTTCAAGACAAAGTATTGAACCCCGATGCTAGGGGAAATCAGCAAACACATTCATTTCTGTCAGGCAAAACCACTGCAGACAGGAGAGGTGCATTGTTTCTATTTGCCAATGATCAATTTTTGATGAGAGGAGGAAAAAAAAAGAGAGGAAAAAAAGGAACCAGAGCTCAGAAGTAGCGCCGCGTTAAAATGTTTATGGTGTTAAAGCCGAGTGTATAACTTTCTCTTTTTTCGCCTATTTTCTCCGCCGCTGATTGCTACGTTCTGCGAAATGGGAGCATTCGAGTTAGATAACAGGCCTCGCTCTCTTCCATTTTTTAAAAGATATGTTAAACCATTTCTGCTCTGTCTGAAGGCCATGCGGCAGTGATAGGGGGTGCAAAAAAAAATAAAAGCTTTTTTTTTTTTTTTTTTTAGGATCCAAATTAAAAATGAATGCGGGGCATGTGCCGCGTCCTCAGATATCTCTTTGACTCCCTGACTTGAAAGAGCTCACATGCAAGCAAAATTAACTCGAATTTACAACTCGCTCCTCTTTAATCGATTCTAATTTCGTATTAATAAAGATGAGTTTCTTTGATTTCTAGTCAAGCTATGAATGTACCTTTATCTCCTGATTTCATGAGATCATGACCCATTGCTCTAACGTCTTTTTTTTTTTTTTTTTAGCGTCATACAGGTTCGAACTGGCCTTTTGCAACACTGGAGCATTTGCATACGTGTCACACAGTTGCACGCGGCGCAGCAATAACCGAGGCCACTTTTGACTCTGGGAAACTAAAGGCTCTGTTGTCACTCTGCCGCAGATCAGGTGCGGTGACCTCACGCTGGGGCGGAGAGGTAATTTTCACTCAGCGCAAAGTGGATTCCTTCCCACATTTGCTGGTAATTTCACAGCAAGCCGTGACATCACTCGTGTCGGAATCAGTGTGGAGCACACTAGAGTGGAGTGACGGCATGACCGGGGGTGTAGTGGTGGGTTTTTTTTTTTGTTTTTTTTTGTGTGGCCAAAAATAAGCTGTTTTCAAACACATCCTTGGCATTGACGCAAGTGTTCAGAGCTGTTTTTTTTTTTTTTTTTTTTCCCTCATCTTTTCTTTGTAGCTTGCTATAGCACATAATGGATATCACATGAATGCATGCAATGCTCGCTCTTTTTTTTTTTTTTTTTTTTTTCCTGGATTTCTTGTTTGAGGCCATTTTATATTAATAATGCAAGTACAGAAGTCTACAAAGGAGTTAGATTCACAAGACGGTTATAGATCATAATACGTCATCCCCCTTTATGAACCCTTTGTCTGCAGCTATTTCCATAGAGGCTCTCATTATATGTATGAGTCGTTGAACATTTGTCACACTCCCTCTGTATATGCTGTGATTCAAGCTCCTCTGCTTTGTGTTTGGGTTGCCGGACTACAAAACCGTCGGCCCTCCCCACATTTAGACCTTTGAGTATGAATGTGATAAGTCACCATTTCTTACCTCATGAGTCTTTATGTCTGTTTTCTAATGAGCTGCAAGGTAAAATTAACTTTTTAAACTCTCTACTGGAGGTCATTTTGGGACTCTACTCATCCCTCTTTTTGGCAAAAACAAAGTCATCTGTCAACACTTATCCTTGGAAAAAGGCAAGGAACATCTGGCCAGGCCACTGACCTGCACCCAAAGCATTACTGCTGAACATCTTGGGACAGAACTCAACTTACTGTTCTCCACGTTGTTGCTTTTGTTTGCATTTTAAGTCCACCGGAACACCCGGCGCAGGAAATTCAGTACCTTCTGCTTTTCTGGACATCAATTACGTTGTTTTTTTTTCGACAAAGCGGTGCCAACACGCGACACCTTTAGGCCCCTTTTAGCATAAAAGCAACCAATCTGAAATGTTTCAGACACATTCAAGTTCTCTCTGCGCAGCTCCTGCTCTCACAGCCAACCATTCCCTTAAACCTCAATCAGAATACAAAAATGTGTTGCTTTGTTCATCACGGTATGACTCATTAAAATGAAAGCGCATGAGAGGTGAACGCAGCCAGTGTTTACTGACATTTCATCCGACCGATAAAACCCTCATAACCAAGGTCTGCACATGGATAGCTTGTATCTTACATAACGCTCTGTGCGGCATGGCAAGAAGTGTTCAGCTTTTTGGGCAGAGAGCAGCTGATCACACCCAGAGCCTGCAAGACCTACTGGTAATGTTTCCCACCGTATCCAGCACTTTTCACAACTGTCCTGCCGGTGCACCCGTGCTGGGGACAGCGCCTTAGGTCACACAATGACCGCAAAAATCTGCCGGTCACACTCGAATGAGCTTGCGCCACCTTCTGTGTCTGCCTGAAGTGTGTTGGTTCATGACGGCGGGGGCCTCGGTGTGCAAGAGCATCAAGTGGCAACTGTGAAATGCTTAATATCTACAAAGCCGAACTGATTACATCCCGAGTGCTGTACTCTTGTTTGTAATGCTACATTTCTATTATTTAATATCGCGTCGCTCGTCTCTTACCAGCAATCACTTCCTCAGAATTGGTGCTACATTTCAAGTGGCACATATCTGCTAATGAAACTCATCAAACAAGAGAATTGATGTGTTATTTCATTCTGCTCGCAGTTCATAGCTGTCAAACAGAGACAAAGTGAGGCAGGGATCCACAGCCGCCCCTCCTCACCGATCTAAGCGATCGGGATGCCACCGAGGGGAAACAAAGTATTTCAGCAGGACTGCTTTAAAACAAATATCACCTCTGACACCGGGGATTCATAATTGCCACGGCAGCATTCTGCTTTTATCAGTGATGCACGACACACAAACACCCATCCTTTACAAAGTGAGGAAAAGATAACCAGTTTGCTGATCTGTTCAAGTCCCTTTCTGCAATAAAGAGCGAGAAAATGACCGCAAATGTTGGCGCCCTTGGGTTCACACGTCCGCTCATCGCTGCGGATTTACCCATGCAGCTCCACATGGATGTGTTTCAGGTATTAAATATGTCCAAAAGTGCCAATTTCCCTGACTCTGGTGCAGTGACTTGCCTTAAAGGGACACACCGGCTGCACATTATCATCAGATTACTGATCATTCAGAGTGCCAGCTTGCGATAACAGTTGTGTAATGTCCTCTATCCAGGGAGGAAGGGTCTAATCAGATATGTAATTGACTTGCACCGTGGGAGATGGAGGTTCCAGTATCTCTGACCCATGCTAGCAACTTAAAGTCAGGATATGCCTCTGCTGCATGAATTTTGCCCATCCTTTCTGTTAAATCTGTCCCTTTCGAGTCGTCCAAATTTATGGCTGTGCACTTTTACATGGATGGGATACCGCTTTTGATCTCTTGTTTTCAGATACAGACACTCGCTAACCCTAAAGCTAGCCTAATTGCAATAACAACCACTCCATATGGAAATACAGCTTTCTTGCCTCAGTATACCCTTTTCACAGCTGACATTTTGACTTTTTCAACTTCTGAAGTTAATAATGGTGGCTGCATTCCTTTAAGGTCACCTGGTGCCAGGGCTTTGGTTTTGTGCATGCACAATCAATGACACTGGTTACTAGGACACTTAAAAGAATGAAGCCATCATTAGAGCGATTGGTCCCACCTGTGCTTTGCCTGCTTCGACCAGACAAAGGGTGCTTACCATCTCTCCGTTTTTTGCCTCCTAGTCTCCTCACACTCCAGTCCTCCTGCCAGTGACCCAGAAAGCAACCTCGACGTGCCATCAAAACAAACTTCCTTCCCTGTCCTAACAACATTTAAGTCCATCCTCATATTGACAGTGAAGGCAACTTAAAACAGATCAAGTCTCCTTATAAGACGGCGACACTTAGCCACAGTTATTACAGCCCTAAAAGTGGAAGAATTTGTAGAATAAAGAAAAAAAAAAGTGACCAGAATGCAACAGGAATTTATTTTAGCAGGGCACTTTTTGAAAGTCTTGTCTTCACTGGAATTGATAAAAATTTCACTCCGTCTCACCCAAAGAGGACAATGGAGCCGTGGGGAGCAGTTAGGGGTTTGGTGTGCAAGGGCTGGCGCTTCTGTAGCGACCAGTCCATGCTCTGTAGTCTGGTCCGAACCCTCTGGCCCCCAAGCCGGGTCCCTGTGGACTGAGCTACCGCCACCCCGAAACATGTTGCATGCACGAAACACTGTGTTCTCAGTCTTGATACACTCTGGTCTTGGTCATGAATTGGTGGTACAAATGGATGAGAAAACAGGAGGATGTCTGCCATGACAAACGGTCCATTAGAGAGAAATGACCTGATAAGACTTCGGCAGTTTATCAGTCACTCTCTACTTTAACCCTTTTTGAAGTGACTATCACTGTGAACCCCTTGATGAATATTTTAAATGTTATAAGGGAAAAAAAAAATTACCACGCATTATTCATAATCTTATTCTTGATGCGCAAAATTGTGAATCTTTAATATTGTTTGACAATCTAAAGTAGGATTTGAGTCAAACAGTAACTTTTTAATTAATAAAAAAGAAAAACAGCTTTCCTGTCATTCACGCCATGTGCTGGAAAACAAAATATCTTCAAAGATCCCAAGCTTTTCTTTTATGATCTAATTAAGAAATCAGACAAGATGGTTTTTAAAGGATTTCTTTTTGTCACGTACAGAATTATCTTCAGCGCACAGACGGGACATTAATAAGAAAAAACTGCTCTGCGGCATGTGCAGCTTTGTCAACATATACAAAGGCTCACAAATGTCCGGACACACAAACATAAAAAACAAGGTGATGCTTGGCCGGTTTCTCGAAGCAGTGATCGCTCTTTTTTTTTTTTTCTTTTTTTTTGCTGCAACAGTCTGTAACTCCCTCACACACTCGCATGCACACAAATTACAACGGACACCCCCGTTTGATTGATATACCCGTAGAGATTTCGCAGCAGCTGATCCGGAAACACACACGGGCAGGTTAATGACACGACCCCGCCGCGACCTCATCCTCTGGGCTGTTTATGTGTACCATCAGCAGGGATGAAACTGGCTGAGTCAGGCTGTTTATGTGCATTCTCAATTTCTTATTTTTGCATTCCGCAGTATGTTCTCCCTCGCATATGCAAGCAGGGATGTTCCGCCCGCCACATTTGGCATTGCAGAAGTAATGCAGTTTAGAGCGAGATTGTCTGTTGTTCGTGTCTGTTTGTTTGCAGCGGGAACAGAACAATTTGTTTCATTATTAATTTAGCCAAACTCGGGCCAGTTTCTGTCCGTTTCTTGCTCTGGCAGGTTTGATTTGCTGTGGATGAAGTCTCCCCATCCGCTGAGTCTTGAGGCAAATCTTGCAAAAAAACACAAAGATAAGCAGCCTTTCCTCCTGATTCATTTCGATTTATCCACCCGAATATAAACAAAAACTAAATATTATGCTGCACAAAAATCAACTGGTTGGGAGTGTTTGTGCGTGCGTGTTTGTGTACGTGTTTACTGCCACAGAGCCTTGGCGGGAGGCCCGATGCGTCATTCCCACTCTTCCTCGTGGAAAGAGGAGCGTGTAACATTTGCATGCGCTCGGTCACCAGAGGCCCGGGCACTGAACATCGCATGCCGTCTGCATAACAAGCTGCATCCAAATGTCTGTTTTCATTTCAGCTGTCCACAGTCAGAGAAAAAAAAAAAAAACGTCCGGATAATAAACCACATTGATCTCTCGCGGTCCTATTGTTATTTGTGTGCTCTCTCTCTCCGAGTGTCACTTTCTATCATTTCAGACAACCATCTCTCCTCAGTCGCCACTTTTTGTTTTTTTTTCTTCCTTTTGCATCGAAACAAAATTGTGTCTTCATCTCCTGAAAAATCTCAAGTTGTTCACTTCAACTTGGATTGACGCTATTGCCACTTAAAGCAGGCATGAGATGGCACCATGACAGAAAGCAACACAAAGCAGATAAAGGGTGTGGGGGGGGGGGACTCCATTTGCACTTCAATGTGTCAACTTTTGAACTTGAAGCTGCAAAAATGCACCCGTTCCCTCAAGAATCACTTACTCAGGGCCATTTAGAGGCCTGGCAAACTCAGGTTTATTCCATCTATTCATGCACTTGCAGTACTAGTGAAATCTGTTGTTGTGTTTTTTTTTTTTTTTTTTTTAAGACAAACCGGCTTTCTTGTTATGTGCTCAAACATACCACTACTAATGCCACGAAAATGCACTGCTGACACACCTGCAGTGCATTCGTCCTTGTGTTGGCCGATAAGGAAAGAAGAAAATACAGCATTTTCACCTGTGTGGGGCCTTAAAGAACACACGAGCGCGATTGTTCCTTCAGCACCACACTGCTTCAAATTGGGTTTACACATACACAGCCCGCCTGATACAACCACAGTCCTCTGCTGTTGGCCGCTGAGCAGCTCCAGTGGAGTAATTGAGGATTGAGAGCTTTGCCCAGGGGCGTCTCAATTGTAGTTGTTGATGGAAGGCAGTGTTAGTCACTTCCCCTGACATCCCCAGCTACTGCGGGGATTCACTGAATTGATCTATGGGTTAGGCTGTGGAGACATGTTGTTCAGTGAGTAATAATGATGACAATCTCACTTTATTATTATCATTACTATTAATAATAGTAGTGGTAGTTGTAGCAGCAGTGGTAGTAGTGTTGGTCATACTGTTAAAAATGCATTTTAAAACTGTTACTGTTGGTGCGACAGCGTGAGCGACATGGTTATGTGACCCAGAAACCTTGATCTCAGCGCGATGAAAAGACTGAGTAACGCACCTGGTTGTATTAATAAGTAGGCAGGTTTTCTTATTTAGTGAACTAGTAGAAAGACTGTCTGTTTTGGAAAGTCACACAGGTCAGAAGAAACACGTATCAGCGGAGGGAACTGACAACACCGGCGCTCTCCTTCTGAGTGAATGTCTGTCTGATCACAAGTGTTTTACCTGCGTTTCCATCACTCTCCTGCTTGATCTTCGTTGCCTCCACCATCAGGAGGGTTCTTTTTTCTTTTGAAGTGCAGTTTGCGGGGTCGGTCCGGTTGCTTCGCCGCCACATGGGGAAAGCGACTGGGGAAAAAAAAAAGCTTCAGTTGTGCTGTAATTCGTCCTTCATTTTGGCGGGGAGGATTGAGACAGATGGCAAACAGGATAGCATTGTGAAGGCAAGGTTTATAGGGAACCAGTTGGTAAGACAAGTGTCAAATTTTGACTCCACTGCTATTCATATTTTTGATTTTTTTTTTTTTTTGTTCAATCCAATACATGACAATAATTTAATTAAATATGATATTATCTGTAGGTTAAACAGTATTTCAAAAGCATTGTCATGCAAAAAATGAAAAATCTCTATGTTTTAAATTGGTGGTAAGACATGTCAGTCGATTTCAGAGCGAGTTCCAATCCTGTGCTTTTGAACGTTTGATGGTAGGATGACCCTTCTGGTTACAGTTGTCAGATCTATTTGACTTTCACTGGGAGCCCTACACGTCCCAGAATTACATACGCAATCAACTACTAGGGATAATAGTATGCCCTGCAGGTTCTACTCTTTTAAATATGCATTAGATGAGGAATAAAAAAGCATCAGTACAACTGTGCTGCACCCATAAAGCAGAGCTGGCAATGGTTTCACTAGCATGGAGGATATTGTTATTTTCTATATTCTGTTCTTCAAACAAACTTACTTGGACTTTCTCAATTAATCTGTATGGGTGACATCACAGTTAATCCCACTGGGACCAATACTTGTTCCAGTCCAGCAATCAGATACCAGCATATTGCTGCTGATGGGAAATACCTCTGGGGACCATGCATTTCTGTAAAATTTACCAGCAATCCATCTTGAAGTTGAGCTGAGAGATTTCAGTCTGTATCAAACTGGCTGTCTGAAGAAAGAAACACTCTTCTGAACTGAATCATGCAGATCCATCAATTATACAGAAACATAATGCAACATTGAAGAATAAATGTACATGTGTTGAATAAAAGAAGCAGCCGCACAAATCTTTTAAACGGTACAAAGAAACGGCTGTACTTAAGCTCAGAGTCCAGCAGGCTCTGAGTGCAGATGAATGTGACATGGCCGGGACACTAAGAGCTACAGTGCATGTACACATACTAACACTTTGTCTATATCTGTCTCCCACACCCTCACAGGCCCTGTCTCCAGCTTTTTTTCCTCCACGGAAGGCCACTCTCCGCTCTTATTGGTGAGCTGCAGCAGGAACTCAAAAGCGGGCTGTCAGGTACTACGAGCTCTTCATTAGACACAGCACTTTCGCAGCCATACCCAGCACCATGTAATAGAATTTATAGAGTGGTAGTTGAATTACCCCCCTCTCCCCCCCTCCAAGAGGGCCCCAGCCGAATGAGTGGGGAGAGATACTGGGACCATCCAAAGCCATCGACTCTGTGCTGTAAATTGATTTCAGGCCTTTTGAATTAGCAGAGGGGCGGAGGCGAGGCGCTGATATTTGGTTTACAATCTTAAGTTGGAAAACTCATTGAGATTGTCATGCACTATTAGCCAATTGCTATGTGAATGCACTGAAAGCCTTCTTGACAGGTAGCGCCTTGGCTGACATTGATTGAATTAGCATAATGTTTTGTACTTCATGTTCACAGCAAAGAATAGACCTATTTTTAGCTTGTGTGCCCAATGGGTTACAGCCATTGGGTTGCGGACAATACATGTTGGTGGAAGCACTGCTATAATGTTGATTGCTTCATTCGACCAATGTGAATTGACCACTTTTTTTGTAAAACAACAGAGAGTAAAAAACACTGATACAGTCCCATATTTGGCATTGAAATGAAGGAAGAAAAAAAAAAAAGCTTCATCTTCTCTTGTAGATCTATTACAGGTCAATTTTTTATGATAGCTGATTGTTGACCCAAAGCATCTGGTGGAAGTGCTGCTACAGTGCTGTTTGTTTAATTCAACCAGCGTGACTGGACCACCCATTCCTTCAAAACAAATGAAAGAATAAAAAGACTGACACATTCCCATATTTCGAATTGAAGTTCCACAAGTTCTTTTTTTGCTTAACGCTAAGGGAGAGTAGAATTACCTTTTTCAGTATCCCATAATTGCTCGACTCAAACTTCATGAAAAACTTCTTCTGTTGGTCTATCGAAAGTCCAGTTTTTCAGAAAGCATCAATATTTGACGAGTCCTGAGTGAGACTCAGCCATTAGTTTTTCTTACGGTCAATTTCTGATCAAAAATAAAGTTTAAACCACTGGCAAATATAATGCACTTGGCAATATGGTAATACCACTATGTGTCTTAATTGCCTGACCTTTTCATAAAACTTACAGATACAAGCTTTCAAGTCAAGTGTTTTGGCAGCAGACACTTTTTGTTCTGTAGTGCTTACCTTTTTATTCATGGCCCATGAATTTTCCAAAAGGTCAGAGGTATAACTTCATTACATCCTCCAGTCAATAATATATTGAACTAATAACACACACATTCAACAACACTGCATATTAGCTGTAGCCAGGGGGGCAAATGGCACTGTTTGCCAGATTAGAGGTGCTGAGGTGTTCAAGTGCTAGAGTGGAGTGAATGCACGTTTCTCCATTACTTCTAGAATGTTCGACTGCTTCTTTTGTCTTTGGCAGTGATGGAATGCAACTATGTCGATATACTCAAGTACTTTATTTGAGTATAATTGTACTTTAGATTTACTTTACGTGTTTTGCTTCTTTACTTCTAATCCTATACACATTAGAGGCAGATATTGTACTCACTCACACATATTTATTTGCTAACTTTTGCAACAAACAACACATTTAAATTCATTTATATTTTGCAAAACAGATTTAACTCCTCTGGTCAATGATTGGTCATCCCATAGTATGCATTATCAACGTGCCTATACATTTGTGTGTAATTTACATGTATCCCTAGTTTGTATACCTAAGCACTAAGTCAAATTTAATTTTCTGTCTATAATTCTTCTCAAATACATTTATTATCAGGTACTTTAAGAAATGTACTCAACTTCACTTTTACCAAGGTAATATTTTACGCAACACTTTTCTTTGCTAACTTTAAGAACAGCTTTCCTTGAGCACTACCGTCACTGGACTGATAGCGATGACTTATCATGATATTGAAACTAAACTCATTGTGCACATTTTATCACAGTGGCACCCAATGTCCATACATAATGCAATAACCTTCACATCGCGGAGTGTGTATTGATTCGCAGAACAGTTATCCTGATCTCGGTCCAGACTTTCATGTTTCTTTGCCAAACTGAGCAAAACAGAACATCGGTTACAATGTTTTACTTTCCAAATCCTTAAATCTGAGAAGATTTAACACACAAGTGAATGAAAGGTATAACACCTTTGCCAAATCAGACACTTCTTCTTCACTTACTTCCAGAAACTACCTGAATTCACTTGACAGCACAATCTTTAATTGTTAGATTGGTAGGTAAAGGGATTAGGAGCGAAAAGTTCTGCATATTAGGCAGCCGGTCTGTGCCAATCTAAAGTTAACACGACTTTCATTATACGCCCCTTCCTCTGTGAAGGTGGGACATCCCTGCCCAGATGAAGATTTATTTCCACATGTCTCTTGGAGATGTAAAAAATCTAATAGATATTTATGGTTGGGCTCTTTTTAATCTAAGAGGAGTCGAAACATCTGCGACAAATTTTGGCTGAATGAGACTTTCAATCTGTCATACACACGAGCACAGCCAGTAGAAACGGATCTGTTGCTTGAAGTAGGTATCATTCATGTGCCCCACGACCTGTAAAGTGAAGTTCACATTCAAAGTTGATGACAGTTCTCAGGAAAGAATGTGTTTCTTTATCGTAGTTAATTTTAGTATGAATAGAGCCAACACAAATGTGTAAAAGATCTGCTGTGTATGTACACATTCCCAGTCTTTATTGGAAGCAATTTTTGCCATTAAGTCCTACAAGAAGTCACATAAGGTGCGCGCAGACTCTCAAAGACAGGAAGGCCAAGGTCTATCAGGCCCATTATTAAAATACAGATTGCTTCCTTCCCATAATAGGAATCTCACACATCTTTCACTAGCGAAGCATATAAATGTGTATTAGGCCTGGCACTAGGTCGGGAAGAATTAGTTTCATTTGCATTATTCATCGACCTAGCAGGCAGACACATCTATCAAGGCTTGGGTGACTTGCTGTTGCAGAATTTTAAACATTACCTGTTAAGATATACACAGGGTATTTACTGAGGCGTTTTTCGTACAGTGGTCACAACAGCATCTATATCTATATCTATATCTATATCTATATCTCTATATATATATCTATATATATATATATATATATATATATATATATATATATCTATATATATATATATATATATATATATATATATATATATATATTACGCCCGGGACCTGAGGCTCCAGACAGACAACAACCTGATGGGCTAATAATTGGTTGATTTCTGAACAGTTGGTGAAGTTCGTTTGGAGGGGGGGAAGGAAAAGAAGCTGAGTCCATTAAAAGTAAGCTTACTGTGCTCTGCAAAGACAACAGAATAAACAGCTCGAGCGAGAATGGCACTCCGCCAATGAATAGACCGGTATGCTGTATCAAACGCAGCATAGATGGCTAATCAATGTGGCGCAGTTGACTTTCCGATAAGCCCATCAGTTAAGGTTGATTACTGTCATCAGCACTAATTAAGGCAACAAGAGTACCTACCGTCCGTATGCAGTTGGGTTGACTGTCAACAGTCAAATACTGTGGTTGGTAAACAATCGGTAGAAGCCAGTGTGGCAATGTAAATGAGCGTACATAGAATCGACTGTTTTCCTAGGCTGTATTTTTCTTTTCCAATCTAACCTTCATGGTGCAGGAAGATTAAAGTTAAAGTTTCAATTCATTTGTGGGTAAATGCAAGTAATTGAGTTGGGAGTACAGTAAATAATTACAGATAGACATTTAATTTTAAAGGTGTTTAATTAAAACATGATTGCAGGTTAAATACCCCCTCAAAAATATGTTTCAGATTGATCCTTTAAACAAAGATGATTTTAATTTATATTAACAAAAATCTTTAATTTTTCTTTCCTGTTTATTTCTGAGTTTTTCCTTGTATTTTTAAATGTAAATGAATATCAATAAAACTCCAACAAGTATGCTGTAAGTCTAATGTAAAACAACATGAATAATCTTCAACTGTGGATAACCATAACAGTTCCATTCTTAACAGCATGTTTTTTTTTTTATTACATTTTCTTAAATACGATTGATTTGAGTAGTTCATCATTTAATTATATCCAATATTGATAAATAAAAACACAATATTTTCCATATAAAATGATGGAATAAAATCCAACTTATAACACCACTCCTAATTCTAACAAAGTTCAACCATTTAAGGGTAATTCAATGATATTTGTATATGTAAATATCCTTAATGAAACAAAATTACTTAAAGATAAACAAGATTTCATGTGAAATTATACTGTCCCCTGCTGCTGGAACATTGGGCAGCGCATTGCACTTTCACCGGGGGTGGAGGCTGCTGAGAACACGCGCCAGTGCGTGGCCTTGTGCACGCATGTGCCTCATGTTGTCCTTTTTCCATCCAGTAAACATTTTTAACCATATTGTAGAATGTCTTTTGATGTCCTTTATGATTCTCAGGCAGGTGCCATGCAATTATTTTGCAATTGTTAAAACCTGTATTCAGGAACTGTGCCTTTGAGCAAGCTGCCAGGACTTCCTAAAGGTTATGATGTCACAAATGTACAGACACCAAGCTCAGCCATGCCACCAGCACGTGGCAAAATCATGGTGGCCGGTGCCTGCTTAGGCCTGTGAAAGCTGACCAATTAGAGCACACTGGGGTTTTCAAGAGGGGGTCTTAAAGACACAGGCACTAAAACAGTGTGTTAAGACAAATGGTAAGTGAAAAAATAGTTTTTGAACATTAGGGCACATAAATGATCTCTCATAGTCACCCAAAATAAAAATATGAACCTGAGCATGATCTCTGCATACCAAGGCAGAACACCATGCATGCATATGTGTATTCATCAAATGTTCCATATTTTTAATACTTAAAGCTCTACAGTAAAATACATCCATACGAACTCTGGATAACCTTTTTTTATCCTTGCTGAGATTATTTATAAGATTATCATCATTTCAATCTCACCCCACTGCAGTCCCCTCAGTGCTTCCCATCCTGCAGCAATTGTGAACTTAATAAACTTAGAGTAGAAGGCATTGTCTCAAATTATTTATTATTCCAGGAAAATGGGCAAGGAACTGCAGTTGCACTGACCACTGAAGCGACTGCAGCGATTATTTACTATATCATACAGATACTTCCCCATCCATTCTAAGCATATGCAGTTGCTAACATGAATGCTCTCTGGCAGAGCTGAAAGCCCGAGCCGTATTCTTACAGTGTTCACATAAATAAATATGAAGAGAGACATACTACATAGTGGAAGCTACAGAGGAATACTCCAAATCAGAGAGCAGCGTGGAATGTGTCTACGGGTGGTTAAACATGGCCTGCAGACTTGCCTCATATAAGACAATGGAGGATGTAAGGCTTGCTGAATCCGGCTAATGCAGTGAAGTGGCAGCTGCAGTCATGTGCTGTGAAGTACATCTCTGTCATCTAAAACTGTTCAGAAGGTGACAGCTACTACTTTTTTTTTTTTTTTTCCCCTTGTCTAGCGTCAAATGAGATGTTTCAGAAATAAGAACTTACTCCCAGCCTGTTCAACAGGGAGTCTACGTACTATGAGCCTCAAATAACAGACCATCATGTTGTGACAGCTTATGCAAGTTTATGCACGATACAACCGCAAAACAGGCCCACTCACAGGCCTCATTCAGACCAATTTGGATATTGTGGTGATTAGCGATGAGGGTCCACAGTGTCATTACATGGCCCATTTGTGTGACGTGATGTTTGCTTTTAGGCCCCAAGTGAAACACAACGTTACACAGTTGCATGAAGTAAACTAAAGTATTTAGCAATGCTACTAGGATGCCCACAAGTGACCCCTCCTGATCAACTGGCTAACCTATAGGATTTTCCAATTAACTTCTGTGGTAAACACAAGTTTTTACGAAACTGACATTTTGTTTAGCAAGGCGATCTTCACAAATTTATCATTCAATTAAATAAAATACAATTAAATGATTTGCTTCTAAAACTTTACAATTGTGAAATAAATGAACTTTAGTTATTTCATTAACCACAAAGATAACATTTATTAAGGATTAGAAAGTGGTGCACATTTTTGAAGTAGTCTTTGTTGGAGCTGATGCCTTTTCCAAGGACTTTGTGGACTTTGAAATGAGAATCCAACTCCGCTGTCAATGCCTGTAATTGCTCCCTCCTCTAACAAATCTGAACATCTGGAACATTCTCTTATCTTAGACAGTCTCCAGCTCAAAAACAATGCAGCACCTCAAGACAGATTGCATCAGAGCCTCCATATTAGCAGGAAGAACAATAGTGTATAGGGGAAGGTGGGATGGTAATGAGTTCTGGATCACCAACCACATAAACAATACCCTTAACAGATGGGCGCCAACAAGTACCAGCTGCGGAGGCAGTGGAGTGAGGCAGAGACTTGTCGTTGGAGAGGACTAAATAAAACCCACTTCTGTGGGGTTCGGTCTTGCAGGGGACAGTGGCAGCCGTGACATCCTCCGAAGGGAAGCCAACCTGTGGCCGCTGACGCACGGGCAGCAGGTGGAATGAGGACGGCGGCAGACAGTGTTGTGCCCCCTTGAGGATGGCAGCTCCACTTTGATCCAATGCATGATTCATCACAGGCTGACTTGACCAAGGACAGCCAAGGAGCTTCCATACAAAAAAAAAAAAAAGTTCGTATCACATTTCTTACCAGTATCAACTTAATTTCTACCTGAGGAGGGTTAATGCAGGAATCTCAGGGAAGGCTCACCTGAATGTTTACAGAGGGCAATGAGTTGTCAGAGATACACTTCTAAGACCATTATAGACCCAAGTATTGACACCCACAACTTTCAGATCTTGACATGGCGGTCCATTGTGCAGGCGTCAATGGAAACTCAGGAACTTCTTGAGTGAGTTGAGAAAGTCGAAGCCAAAGAATTTCTGGCATTTTTTAATGAACAAAAAAGAAACATGCACATCAAAGACTACAATCCGATGTCAGACCTTCACAGAATACCAGCTGCAATACAAAAGCTGTACCAAGAGTCTCCTTGCATTCATGAGTCACCAAGAGGGTCACCAACAACTGATAGCTCTTTTCTTGATTCATTTGTTTGCTCAAAGCCAGAGAAACTTCTTAAATCTGTCCAAGTGAAAAACCTGCTCTGCACGCCTGTGAATCGTTTAGTATCTGTAGATGTCGTCTTTGCTTTATCTGCTTGATTGTGTCCCATTATCTTTGTCCGCTTGGCGACCTTCAGACAAGGTGAGCACAAAACATTTGGACTTGGAAACACGCAGTTCGCCTCCATATAATTATCCCCATCCAGTCTGTGGGTGATTGAAAATGCATTTGGCCGATATAGGCTTTTTAGGCACGACACAAACAGCCAGCAGCATAAACAGAAAAAAAAAAAGTGCCAGGCTCACAGATTGCAAAGGTCTCTTTGATTAAGGTGGCAGATTAGTCTCAATAAACAATCATTAAAAATAATACCCACTGGCTTTGAAACGCCTCAAAGAAAAAGCCTGTGTGAAAACACAGACTGCCAGGGCATAGCCTTGTTTTAATATGTTGCAGGTGTGTTATCCGTGCCCCCTGCCCACCGAGGCATTTGGACAGGAACTAAAGCACCTTGTGAAAACACTTAAATGTGTCTTTGTGTGCAAGCATTGTTTTTGTGCTTCTCAGCTCCATGGAATATTTCATACAGGTAGTTTTCAGCCCGTGACCCTCTGCTGCTGAGGCTGTTCACACTTCTCTGCACCCGGTGAAAGTACAGCAGAGGAAGACGGAGAAGGCGAAGGCAGCACTACTGGATTCTGTAACAGCTACAGTTTGGTTGCGATCCAGTATGTTGAGTTCACAGCTTTGCCCTTATTTTTCAGATCGCATGCATAGCGTTAACTTTTCAACCCTATCACAAAAATAAATGTGTACATATCTATAAATTATCCAGTGGTGTCATGCTCATGAAATTAAAAGGCCACAGTCCCTCATCAAAAATATTCAGTGGTTTCTCGCTTCCAAATGTTTGTCTTTGACTTGCTCACTACCTGTTGACCTTGCTGGCCTGTTGATTTGAAAATGTATCAGCTTACCTGATTTTGTCCCCACAAACATGGCTGGAAAATGATGAAACCCAGCCTCAAACAGTGGTCTCTGGCTTGATAGCCAGCTGTCCTACCTGGTCTAGCTAGTTTAGAAAAAGACAAAGTTTTGGCTTACCTGGATCTGTTCCCAGAAACACAGCTGGAAAATCTTCCAAAGTCTCATTAAACATATCCAGTGGTTCCCACTCTTAAAAATGTTGAAACACCCTCTTAAACCGTGGAGTGGCTTGGTAGTTGGCTGACCAAGCTGGCATGGTCATGTTCAGGCACAAAAGACACTTGGTTAGGATGAGGAAAAGATCATGTTCAGACTTAAATAGTTCTGTCACCATTGAAAATGTCCAGTGGTTTCACATGTTGAAATGGTGTCTCAAACAGTGGTCCTTGGCTTGGTTGGCGCCTGCTGACCTAGCTGATCAGGTTAGGTTAGGGTAACAAAACATTTTGGTTAGGGTTAGGTGCAGATCATGTTTCGGCTTACCTGGTTCCCCTGGCACCAACACGAGTGGAAAATCCCCACAGCTCGTTAAGAATACCCAGCGGTTTCATTCTTACAAACACCGGCAGCCATCTGGCTTAGCTGTAATGCCACCACAGCCCCCTCCATCTGCTGACACGAAAGTCAGCTCATACCTCTATTGTGCGCATGACACGACGCATACTGTAGAAATGTTAATATGATGCATATGACGCACAGATATTTGATCATAAAATGCCAACACTTTTTTTTTTCTCCTGTCGTCTGGGCTGAGACTGTTGTTATTAGCGATGGCATTAGCGGGCTTTTTGAGGGAATGGCCTGTATGATAATACAAATCTCCCTGAAACAAATTGTTTGAACAAAATGTTTGGCTTCTCAAAATCCATTCGAGTGCCGAAGCAACCCAACAACAGAAAAACATACACTTTCAAAAACTGAAGAGCTTAGTCTCATTTGCCAAGGCTTCTTAATTGTGTACAAAGTATCTGCAAGTACATTTCTACAACTGTGCACAGGGTGATAGAATTTATGTTTTCATTACTGCACATTTTGATAACTATGTGTGTGTTTTGGTAAAAGTCCAGCTGGGCTGGGCAAAGCGGGGGGGGGGAGAAAAATGTAATGAAGACAAAGTGAAGCCAAAACACATGCTTGTTCACAGCAAGGAGGGAGAATTGGATTGATTCACCATCTCGCACCTGGGAGCTGCAGTGTACACCCACAGCCTTTGGCCACTGACCAGCTCCGAGGGAGAAGTCGAGGAGGTGTGTGTTTGTGTGTGTGAGCACACGAAGGGAGTCTTGTTAGTTTTCCCAGCATGCTTGCAAACTGCTAAAATTTCCACTTTGCCCAGCCAAGTGTAGAGCAGACTGCAATGTTGAATTAAATTGAATTGAATTATTATTATTTTTTTTTTAATCTGGCATGTGTTGCATGTTGAATATTTATATTATTCCCATCAATGAAAGCTCCCATATTATGCTTTATTTTTTAGTTTCATACTTTTACTTTGGGTGTCTACTATAACATGTTTGCATGCTTTATAGGGGCAATATTTAAGAATATTAGTTGTCAATATTCAAAATATCAACCTAAATTATAGACAGGATGTAAATAAATAACTGTTTATGTGTTGTGTTCAGGAGATATTAACTGAAGTTTGGATGGCTGCAGGCTAGCACCTGCCCTTCCTGGTCCTCAGCTTCTGTGCTAGCATAAACACGATCATTCTGAGCCTCTAGCTGCACAGCTAACTTGGCTAACAGCAGCTACAGTTAGCAGCTGTTAGAGGTTATTCTGGCGATATGCAACCCCTGTCCTCTGTCTGAAAGCTCTGTCTTAGTGCCTGTCTCTTTAAGAATCCTGCCCTCATTGGTCAGTTCCCACAAGCCTCAGTTGGTACCATCCACCCACTTTTCTCGCATAAGCTCTGCCAGTGCTTTTTTTTTCACCCCGGCCATGGTTAGGGGCATGACTGAGGGCGTGACTGTATGTCTGTGACATCACAACCATGCAGAAATACTTGCGGCTCGTTTAAAGTCTCATATTTCTGAATATGGGTGTTGTGCAATTCTTGGTGGACTGGGCATTTTGATATTTTTACAGTATTAATACAGCATCTAGACCTGCTTTATTAGAATAATCTCACTTTCAATTCACCGTGACCTTTAAATGATCTCTCTCTTTGTGTTTACATATTTAGAATTAGTTAAATATCTAGACATTTTTCCTAAATGAACACAAAATCCTCCAGAACTGCACTTGCACGGCCAAGCCATTCGCAAGGGCGGTCAGTGGGCAGCCTCTGTGCAATTCCTCCCCCACCCCCATCTGCATCTACTGTGCATTAACACTGCAGACAGTTTGAGCATACTGTAACATAAACCGTCTGAACAAACTAGTTATAGGACTTTCCCTTTGTAAATTCCTACAGCTGAGCAGTATTTTGATTCTGCTCCAGGGCACTGAGCCAACATGCAGCAGTAGCTCAGCAAACAGGCAGTAAAAAGTGGGAATGGCATATCTGTACACACATTTTCAAACGCAAACTCACACCTGGGAGTGAATGCATTGCCGTAATGCATTACTGCTGTCCTGCGCCGTGCCACAACATACTTATTTAATGGATTCCAGCCAGTATACTGTCAATGTCAAATACCTTAAAGGCACAACACATCCTGAATATTTTCAGATTAGACTAGGATATTTTTTCAGGGTAAATATATACCGACTTTAATTTTTTTCCATTTCTGTCAACTCAATATGCCTTCTCCAATATGAACTGTGTCCACAGAGACTTGCGCCGGACAATGTGGGTTATGTTTGATTTAGTGGTCAGGGCAGCCTGGTCATTTCACCTGAGTCGCCGTTCGTAATCCGGCTTTGGGCGAATCAAGGTGCGGGCGAGGGGTACAAATTGAGCTTGCCCGTCTACGCATGGCGTGTTTGGTTGAGGGCTGCTGCCATGCTCTGATGTGGGGTAGCTGGAGTACGACTAATTGGTCGGAGCTGGTTCTGGGTCAGAGGACAGCTGGTTTACAGCCAGGAAAATGGAGTAAAAAAAAAAAAAAAATGCCAGCACAGGTGAGCCTCTTGCTTATCCCCTCCAAAAGAAGACAGAAACCAGAATATATCATGGAGTAAAAAAAAAATTCTCCTTTACCTGTAGTGCTACTTATTCATCTAGACTGATTTAGGAGATACTGGACATAGAGATGTATGCCTTCTCTTGATTATAATACAACTAGATGGTACTTGGCTTTTGGCGCTCAAAATGCTGAAAAACTAAACAAAAAAACCAACAACAACTTATTAGCAGTGTCATGAAATCATGACTCACTTCATCAAGATAATCCTCAGACCTTGTTGTAAGACGTTTTTGTCCTAGTTTGAGTTTGTGGTTTTGTTATTTCCGGTTTTCTTTATTATTTTACGACATCTCTGGTTCAGTCTCATAGAAGTGTAAGGCTAAATCAGTTCAGTGAACAGTAAGTATATCAATTACATAACAGTGCAAACACTGATGCTCAATTACATACTTGCATCATTTCCTTTGAATCCCATCTGCATCATTTGAATCCCACATAGGAATGGCGGACCCCGCCACTTACAATAAACACTACTATATATAAAAGTTAATTACAGAATCTGGATATGCTGAATGGCTTTTGCTGAGAGGATGTAAGCCAATTTTAGCATTTCCCGATGGATTGAGTTCCAGGCAAGAATGAATTGACCGAACCTTACAGCACCCTGCAGCCCACACAGTGAGCTTTAATCATTACGTTTCTATATCTGAAGTCTCCATTGTTTCCAACTGCAAACCTGCTGTTCAAAGGCCTTATTTCTAACAGAGAATACTGTCCTGAGTCAAAATAAAGTTGGTTCCCCTCTAAATGCGAGATACATCTGCCAGCTAGGCATTCAGGTAGATAACAGTCATTTCATAAAATTACAGCCCTTAGCCTCTTTTAGCTTCTGTTAAACGTGTGTTAAACAGGAGTAACTCAATCTGCGCTTCTCTATATTTTACAAGCGCTTATAACCGTCCCCCAGCCGTTGAAAATGCATTATGTTTTCCCACGGTATATTGATCTTTGTTAGTACGGCTATGATGTAGCACGGGATAATATTAGCTCTCTTACGAGGGGGAAAATAATGGAGGTACAGTCGTTCGCCTCTTAAAATAAGGAGGGCAGGGAAGGGGGAAGGCAGGGGGAGAATTCAGTGGAGTAAGAGGAGCAAGATGTTAACATATCGGATTAGATGGCTGCAGGCACTTGTTCTCAAGGTGTGTGTATTGTACAGTTACTCCAAAATGCACCAGATTGATGTATTTTGCTGTTGAGAGTTTTTAAATTCTGAACGTTTCAAGAGCAAATAACGCCCCTCAACACAACCACGAGGTTGCGGTTAACCGTGGGCGTCTGGAGGGCTCGGGGTCACCCACAAGCGGCGTGTCCATGTTGCCTTTCAGGGCGTTTCAACAGGGATGCATGCTCTGGTCACCAGAGGCATCAAACCTGTGACCTTTCGGCTATAAAGCACGCACTCTAATTACCGCCGCTGGGCACCGCTCAGCAGAAACACCAGCGTGACCCACGGTATCTCACCAGCCGTCCATCATCCGCTATCACAGCGCGAACCGCCGAGGTCAGAAAACTTCGCTCGTCTCCCTTCTTTCAAAAAGCGGGGAACAGCGTTCACTTCGACTGGCACCAGCGGCGGCTCGAGACTGGGAGCACGCATCACCCGAAACCATCCGGGGATCTTCCCCCGGACGGTTTGACGATTAATAATTTCGACAACATACTGTAGATGATACTCCAGCGATGATAGGTTTGAATTGTAGCCGAGGGCGATGCCACTTCTCATTTATTTTTCAATTAAAAGTGACATTCAGAATGACGTCCCCAGCTTGTACTCTGATGTATTTTGGCTTCGTGACAGATTCAACAAGGTATGGTACCCCTGACAATAACAACAACCTCTTCCTCCCCCCCGTGCCTCCTCAATTCCAGATTTTTTTGGGAACGCTGCCAAGCTGCCACAGCCACAACCCTGACAGATCAGATAATTCAGGACTCAGTCCCTTAACTCCTGCCATCAAAAAAAAAGTGCCTCCGTATCACCTCCTCCCATCGACTCACGTTGCAATGCATCTCCCACCTGCGCTATCTGGATATCTAGTTAAGTCATGAAGGATGCATATCAACTCAATTTGCTATTGATTGCTCTGGTAATTAGGCATAATTTAATTTCGCCCACAACCCTCCCCCCCACCCCACCTCCCTCGATTCCATCTTACCCTTGTTTTTTTAAGACCCAGAGGAAATCAAGAAGGCGTCTCCGGCAGAATATGTAATTTTCTCTGAATATGTATTCCCCAGATCAGCCAAACCTGATACAACACAACTTCATTTTGGGGGTTGGGGGTGGGGGTAAATTACCGGGAAGGCAAAAGAGGGAGTCGAGCACACGCTGTGAGGGAGTATCTGTTGTAGGAGTTGTTGGCTGTGGGCGCGAGTCTGACCTGGGAATGAACCTGTGTCTTACATCTTTGCTGGTGTAATGTAACTTTGAGCACATAACTGATTCATAAGGCAACCTTCACTTTACCTTTTTTTTGATAAAATGAGAAAAAAAAAATGACTTTCTGCATTTTAAAATATTTAATAGATCAAGATAAGGCAAGGGCTGCTGTGAGGTTCAGTCGATTCACGACTTGCCTGGAACTCAATCCATCAGGAACTTCTAGCTGCTCATTGAAAGTTGTGAGCACCTGAACCTCAGTGAAATAAAACCAATTTTTGAAGCTTTCTATGGTGGGAATACTTTCAGAAATATATATATATATATATCTATATATATCTATATATATATATATATATATATATATATATATATATATATATATATATATATATATATATATATATATAAGCAGTGTATCTACATCCTGTAATTACCTCTCTACATAGTGCTTTTTATGTTAGTGGCAGGGTCCGCCACTCCCATGTGGGATCTGCAGTATGTGCATGAGGGATTCACAGGAAATAATGCATGTACATAATTGAGCATTACTGTTTTTAACTCCGTCTTAATTGATATTAGCAACACTGGTTTAGCGTCGCACTGAATAAGATAAGATTGTGGTACTCCAGTGGTGTCATCTTTGATTATTCCGTGTATTCATTACCCACAATGCAAATCTTTAAAACTGAGCCTGTGGCAGCCTTCAAAAGACAGTAATGTTAATGTTAGAGGGTTGGCCACGAAAGCCAAGAAGAACTGAGGATGATAACAACTTTAAGATCACTGTGATCAGTGAGGCACAGTACAATTAAAGTAAACATGTTGTTCTGTTTTCCACATATGGATGGATATGGATATCAACAGTATTCCACATGGCACATTGTTTTAACCCATTTGGATCCCCTCAGCATTCCGGTCGAGATCTGTCATGTGACTACAACCATCCACATCATCTACAGTTGACTGCAATGTAGCCAATCATCTATTAATCATATTCAATCATATTGTTAAAACACATTACCTCCTGAGATGCCATAATACTTCTACAAAATGTCATATGTTTTCATTGTATTATTGCTAATGCGTTCAAAGTGCATTTAGAGTATTGGAATAATTAAATGACAGTCACTGGTGAGAGGTTGTTGTTGCTCCGCTCTGTTTGCATTTCCAAACCCTGTCCATTTACGAACCCACAGTGTTGCTATTTTAAGAGGCCAAGGCCTCCAAAAAAGAAAACATTTGTGAAGCATATTGTGAGTGGGAGTGCCATTCTGAGATCATGCCCAGTTTCTCTACACCATATGATATCATTCACCAGGGCTATCAATCATCCTGTGAGATTCAAACTTTCGGGTCTCACTTGCTTTGGGTTTTTTTTTTTTTTTGGTGCATATTTACGACCGACTTTTGAAAAACAGCCACACAGGAAAAAAAACAAAAAAAACAAACAAAAAAAACAAAAAACAAGCACAAAATCCTCGGATTTACATTCGCCACTGTGCGAACTGATCCAAAACGCCTCACAGCAACCGCCTGCCTTTTTTTTTGCCTCCTTTTTCTTTTTTAAGCTCTTATACATCAGCTCAAAACTGATAACAGCGTCTGCATCACTACGGCGAGAGAGAGAGAGCGATGCAAATAAGGAACAGCATTTGCATACCCTTTCAATCAAATTTTCAGGCACATAATATCAGTCTGGATCTCTGACAGAGACCCAAATGTCGGTATGCGGCGTATCCACCGAGTTCTTAGTGTTCGGGGCTTTTCTTACTTTATTTTTTTCCCCGAGCCCAGCACTTGATTTAAAAATGAGTCAAAAAACCCTTTTTTCAGCGTCCCCTTGGTGGCTGTTTCACAACTGATGAGCTTCATAGCGTTTCGCCTTTGTTAAAGATAGCTAAGCCTCCTCGAGAGAGAGGATTTTTTTTTTTTTTTTCGTAGCATGAGAGGAGGATAAAAATTCAGACCGTTTCAGAGGCATTTAATAATAACAAGCAAGTGGCGGCGGCCCTGTTTTTTTTTTTTTTTCTTCTTACCCTGAAACTCTCTCTAACAAGGGGAAAAGCACTCACTAATTTGTGCTGCCTCCATTTGTTAAGTACTCCCAAGGTTTCACACCTTTTCCTATAAACTTAAAATATCAGAAACTGGCAACTAAAACGCACAGCACAGGAAGCTTTGGCCTCTCTCACTCTCCATGCCGCATTACTGCATCTGCAAATCCTCGGTGAAGATAACATGCAAGCTCTTTCTGAACTTTTCAACCTTTCTTTTTTCCAATACACCCCACTTTTTTTGTTAACTTATGCATAAAAAAAGGGGGCTTCACTTTAAAGCACCTATTAGCGTTTCCATTGCGACACGCTAACGTTCAGTTTTTTGTGATGTGCATATCCGTGAGGGACGTTCAAAACCAGCGACATGCTGGAGCTCGAAATTACTCCAATGACAAAATGACTCAGCCGACAAAAGAGGAAAACCATATTTAGCATCGCTTCATTTGCCCAGTGCCATGTCTATACAGTAATTTGTAGTGATAGCATTAGAGTGGAGCTTTGATATGATCCAAATTGCAGCTCCGCTTTTCTTTCCTAGAGCACAGCCCGGAGCCAATTTTCATCACTACTTCCGCGTTCTGGCAGCCATTGTGTTCTGCTCTGTTCCTGCCACGTCGCTGACATTTTGAATGTGAGTCAAAAGAGCCCGTAGTCAACTTCTGCAGTCTGAAGGCACGGAAGCAATGTCAAGCCTGAATCAGACGTGATATAGGGGTATCCGGGGCTCAGCCGGCGAAGGTTGAAGTTGCTGGCACACTACGAGAACCCTGGAACGGCTTTGAACCCCCCAGATCACTGAGGGAATTGTGTAAAACCTCACAAATTCACAGCTTTACATGAGCCAGTTACCTTTATTCACTTCAACTTGACTCCTGCTTGACAATTCCTACTGAAGTACTACATGAACAGGAAATTTAAAAAAAAAAAAAAAAAAGGAACAACCTCTTGAGCGTCACCAAATCAGCGCATCAGCATCCTAAAAATTTCTCAGTCGACTTTGTGAGCAGCTTATCAGGTCCCATATTAAACATACAATTTATTTTCGCCAGATTGGCTCATCAGATTCATCATTGTTTGACCATTTCAGTCATGTGGGCATGAGGATGTATTTTGGGATATGTATGTATGTCTTTGTGAAGACTGAGATTGATTTTGGCAATATTTAATGTTGTGGTGACTAACAACAAGAACACAAGTAAACATTTGAAAAGGAGAACATGTGGATATGGAAGACATTTTCCTGGAAAATAGTAAATAAAGTGCAACAACTAGGAAATGACACCCCCATGAGATGTCTGGTACTTTACATCTGTAAGCTCTGTGAATAAATTGTAGCAGGAAGAAAAAAATATATATATTAGCAGTGAAGACCTACGAAGGGGAAGAATGGCTGCTCCCCTGACACATGACCAATCACCAATAATTGTTAAGGAAATCCCCTTTAACAGAGAACCATTTATCAGCTTGATAATTTATGACCTTTCCTAAGTTTAAGAAAAGATCCATAGAAAAAGACCCAACGGCACTTTTTAAACAGCACAACCATCCCAAATCACAACTAAGCCCATACAGATTGTTGGCATTGGACTTCATGTCAAAAGTATGTTACACATATCGTGTAAAACATGACATTTTCCTTATTTGGTTTAATGACATATTTTATGGTCATTTACACATCTTGCAACAGTTAATTCAACATGCACATGAAGAGTTTATGTTAATATTTTTTCTACACATTGTCAGGTTGCAGGGTTTATTCTTGTTGTTATTATCATGGGGAGCTACACATACAGAATTTTGGGGGCTGTGCGATGAAGATCAGAAGACTGACAGTTATCGCTTATATGGGGAAAATAGATGTTAGTGTCTTAGTCAAGACTCAAAATATATATATATATATATATATATATATATAGGCGTGCGTGTGCTGTGAAGCAGTCATCCCTGCCTTCCCCTCCGTTCCTTGATAGCGGTACAACTCGGGGGAGATGATTGCCATGGCATCACCAGCCGTCCGCTGCCACTTCAGCCCCCTGTAAGCCTTCAAAGAGCAGCCATGGAGAAGAAGGCCCTCTAAGTGTACAAAGCACTCTAAGCCCTGCTTTTTCCATAGCACTTAACCACATCTTTATTAGGGCGGCTGTCTCTGTGAGGCACCTCTGTCCTTGCTCCAGGGGGCCCATGTGTGAGATGTGTAACTGGCCTGGTGGAGGTGGAGGAGATGGGTGGGTGCAGTCACAGATGTAAGTCGCATGTTTGAAGTACAACTCAAGCATAGGAAACGTGTCCTTTCACACTCATATGCATGAGCAAAAAAACAAGCTCCGACTTCCAATCAGACCGCTCGTGCGATATATGCAAAAATACACAACCTTAACATGCAGATCGGAATCAGAAATGAAGGAGTGTATTAAATAAAGAAACACTCTGATACAAACAACAGAGCGAAGAAAAAAACAACCACTGTGCTGTTAGTGATTAGGATCTACTGATAGGTTGAAACGATTTTCCTCTCTCTGAACTCCTCAGCAACGGTGTGGCTAAATTATACAGCGAGCTTGACGTGGCTTCCTTCTCCCCCTCCCTCCTTCAGCTTTGATGTTGATCACAGTTAATTACTTTGACGTCCCAGGAAAGAAAAGTTATTACAAGCTCGAAGCTCCTGATTTTCTTTTGTACGTGTGTTTTTTTTTTTTTTTTCCCTCAGAATTTGTTCCCATTTCCACTCTCACACTTTCTTTTTATGTCTCGTTTCTGTCCCTCACGCCATCTTTACGGGGGCATTTTGCTTCTGACCACATTGTGGGATATAGATCTCGTTAATTCTTGCCTCGCAGCGTCTTTTGAGACATGCCATTGTTTGTATTTGTGTATGTATCTTTTTTTTTTTTTCCCCTCCCCTCGGTCGCTTTGCTTTTGTGGTTCATTATTATTATTTTTTTTTATTTACAAGGCGGCAATTATTTCAACAAGAACAGCGGAGCCAAAAATACCAGTTTATTAGAAGCAAGACAAACAATGTCAGAAGTGCGTCAGTCAATTTATGAACCACTACTACCACTGATGCAATGCCTCTCTTAATACAAACAGTAGTACAAATAATGATTCATTTGTTTCTTCCTCTTGTATAGTCAACCTTTCAGTCACTCGATCTAATTAAGTCCTTTTGTTGGCACCTTGACATAACCAAACTGCAAATGTTTGACAAAGTTAATTTGAATCCAATTGCATTTTTAGTACAAATTCCTTGTTTATCAGCACGTTTTATTTTGAAAGTCTAATTGGCATGTGCATTATGGCTAACTTCACTGCAGAGCCCTTTGAGGGTTAGGTAGTGCTCAAGGCCACGAACAGAGCTGCTGTACGTGATGAGCTGGGAGTTAGAAAATCATATTGGTCTGTGCCTACTGCTTACAGCATTGTTAAGGCAATCACATTTTTACATTTATTTATTTTTTTTAATCATCCCGTCCAATTTTAGAGCTATGGCAACGGCGAGTACACATGGGATATGTGGTTCCCGAGGTCCAAATAAACAGAAGTCCAATAATATGAAAGTATGGCAAAAACTGAGAACGAAAAAACATATGCGAAGGATGCATATGGTACACAATCCTGTGGGAGCACCATTACAAAATGCAATACCCACAAGCCTCAAACACGTCGCTACAACTCCGTCTGTAGCATGTTGCTCATATCAAAAGCCTCGTTAGAACCCACAGGACATAGAGAAACAACACTGTGAATGCAGCGTTGGACTGTCTGTCATTGCTTGGGTGAAAAAAAAATAAAAAATTGAAACAATAGAATACAATAGTAGTGGTGGCTATTATAAAAAAAAAGAATGCCACAACGTGCAACCACTCACCGCATGAAAAGAAAGTCTCCACTGGCAGCATTGCAAAGTGTGCACAGCGAATAAAACACTCTCTGATAAGGCGTGCCATAGATCATGTTGCTGCATATTCCACTCTCATAAACAATATGGATGCATTTACTGGCCTGCCACATGTCCAATCTCCCACATCAGTGTATCAACACTAATCCAGTTACCACCGCTCATTATCCCCCGCCTGCCGATACACGTTGATTGAAATATGATACTCATCTGAGATTGAATTAACGTCAAGGTCACAACGGTAACCTTCCGACAGATGAGTACAGGAATGCTTTAAACACCACAGATGTGGCTTAGAAGTGAGTCCGGTCATTGGCGTAATGGCACGCGTGTGGCTTGGAAACGAGCAGCGCCATGGCTCCCGTGTTTGAAGTCGACTGCAAATATTGATCCTGAGAAGATTCATATATGCAGACATGTTCACGGTTAATTGCTAATGGATACTTTAAGGCTGCTCCAGAACGCATTGTTCTGTGTCCTTGTGTATTTGGATTCAAGAAAGTTACAAGTCTTGCATGTGACGAAGCTTATTTTACAAGCAAAGATGTTTTCACTGTTGAAAAATTAAATGCCACGGGGAAAACTGAAAGTAACCTTATCTCAGTCTCTCCTTTGATTTTTTTGACAACCAGAGATTCCTTCCATTTTAGTTAGATGACAGATGTCTTTTGGCCCCCTCCGCTTTCCATCCGGTGCCTTGTCTCCTTTTTTCCGCTCCATCGCACCGCCTTCCTCCAGCATAGCGGACGGAGTTCTTCAGCGGACCTGCCGCCTCACCTCTGTGCTCCAAACTTTTGATTTTGTTGCGTGCGGAAGTCTCTCTTCTCCGGCCTCTGTTATAGCTTTTCTTTTTTCCTATCCTGCCTCCTCCCACCTGCCACCTGTCTCAAATGAATAATTAAAAAAAAAAGAAACAAACAAATAAACAAAAAAACTGTCCAGTATCATCTGATCCTGTGATCCTCAGTCCAAAGAAACACGCACTGTGGAGCACATCAAGAAGAGAAAATCCAAATGTAAAACATATGTAAATAATATATATAAATACTGATAAAACTGCAAATTTTAACCAGCAAATGTTGATATCAAGTGTAATAAATACTAAAGGAGAGGCCCACCCTGGTTCAAATTTAACCATCATGTTTCTCATTTCTCATGTAACATGTATGCAGCCACAAAAAAAAAAAAAAAAAAAATGTCTCAATCAACCAAAATGAGGTTTGCTTCCCGTTTGTGACCAATAGTCCAAGAGTGATGTGTTTAAACCTACAACGGAGGTAAATGAACATACCTAAATGATGTAATTGATGTCATGTACATTAGGTGATGGTAATTATTGTAACTCATAGTATGATCTTTTCCTAGTCTTAACCAAGTGGTTTATTCTGGCACTTAAACCTAACCAAGTAGAAAAAAGCTGCCACCATTATGTAGATTCGCTTAAAGCAAATTCAAATTTTGAGCTGTTGTCAAGCCAGGCAACAAAACAACATTTTGAATGCCAATTAGCATAAAACCGTGTCAAATTTCAGTATCTTTTTAGTGGAAAATGAGTGAAAAAGGAGTAACTCATGAGCCCTAGATCATAGTGCAACATTATACTGAGTGTAGTCATACACAGAGAAGTGTCTTTGGTGCTGCCTTGGCAGTGGAACAACAAAAGGCAAATTAAAGCTAATTAACATCTGTTTGTGGCTCTTCAGCGTGATTTAGGCTGTCAGGTTTCCTTCAGACCAACCAGACTCGCAGGCACCCAGAGGAGGCAGGAAGGAAGCTGTCGTAAGAGCATCACACCCGCGTGCACACACACACACACACACGGAAATGCTCCCAAATCAACACTCCGAGCATGTACGTACACAAGCCGAGCCACATAAAACAGATTGGTATTACTGCGTGCTCACAAAGACACATACAGCGATCATACAGGAACCCGCTGCACAAACGCAGATGCACATTAACACTCACACTCTGGTGCTAATAAAGGAGGTGTTCATTTCCCTCAGCCAGACTGTAACAGTGTGTGTTGTGTGGGTGCAGAAAGACAGCAGCTCCTGTTTTCTTTCATGTTTTTTGTGAAACTTTCTACTTTAGCAAAAAAGAAAAAAAAAAAAAAAAAAAAAAAAGGAAAAGCTTTCCAAAGTCAAATTCCGAATTGAACTTTTTCTGATAAGAAATGTTCCGCCGTTCCGAGCTCTAAAGGAAATTATCTAAATCTAAAAAAGTACATCAACCGCGGGCAGATCCTTGAATAAAAGAAATCCTTGAAATACTAGCATTTTCCAGGCAAGAAAGTCTGTATAAAAAAAAAAAAAAAAGGTTTATAAGCTGTTTTTGAATATCTTGATTAAAATATTCTGATTTCATGCACAGTAGCAGTTTTTCGCCTTTGCAGGCAGTATAAATCTAGAACCACATAAGGTGGGTTATGGATGATTGTGACATGTGGCCCTCAAACGCATTTGCTCTATATGTTATTGCTGATCCTCCGTGCCCTTCCTGATCATGTGATGTCCTGATGTCACTGACTCATGGTCTGTTGCCTGTTGTCCTCCCTCTCTCCAGGTGAGCCTGCTCAGGCTGATTGAGGCGTCAGTAAAGAGGGGGAGGGGACTCAAGTCTGGTTGCTTTTTCAATTCCTGGTCTGACAGAAGCAGCAGCACATGTAGCTTTGTTTGTTCTTTTACCTTTTCTGTTGGGTCCAGTAGTTCAGTTTTGGGGCGCTATCTCTGTTGTAGGGTTTAGCTTGGGGAATGTTTGGGTAGGGTAGAGGGAGGAGCCCGGTTTCGACGGCCCTGTAAGGGTTGGACCGAGGCGGCTTCCCTTGTTTTGTTCTTTTTTGCTGGACCATGAATTTGTAGTTGGTCGGCGTTCTTTGGGGTTAGTTTTGGTTTACTTTTGATTGATTCATTCTGCCTGTTGAAATAAAATCCTTCCATTTTGGACCTCTTGGCTGGTGTAATATTATTTGACCGCTTTGGGCCAAGAGCTGTCCTTTGGGGTCATGACAATTATGACTATGTTAAAAAACAGTTTGGTCATTATCTGCTCATCCCCATGCCGAAAGTCGGGTGAGGTCAACAGGACCTTGCTTGAACTGCATGGCAAACCTGTGCTGCACATATTCCCAAAATGTTTGCCCAACACAACTTGAACAAATCTGCAAGAGATTCCAAGTTCATTTGACAATACATTATTCATCTCTCAAAGGTGCAGTATGTAACAATTGTTTGCCTGCAAAATTCATACTCAAAACAAATAGCGGGGAGCATATCACCAAAGTAACTGCTGCTAGCTGTAAATGTAAATGTAGCTGCAGCTACCTTTTGCTAGTTAGCTCAGTTTGCTGTCCAACTAGCGAATTTGACTTGGAGCTCTGGCACCAGGGGGGTCTAAGTGTTTGCACTGCTAGCGTTGGAGCTTTGAGGCTGGCTAGTTAGCATGCTAACTTCAGTAGCCATCTCTTGAACACAATATATCATAAGGTCAACACTGCTCTCTATTCACATTCTGTTGATCATTTTGTTTTTTATGCTTTCACTGTAAAGTATGACATATAGCCATGATTGTTGCTGCTGGCTAAAAGCATTAGCACTGAGGTGGGTGCACGAGCTCAAACATTTGTCAGTGATGCAAATAAAGTCAAAGTAAGCCATGCAGCTAGTGAATTAGTAGAGGTACCAAGGAAGTGCTTGTGTACACCCCTAGCACAGTAGCTTTGGACAGGGATGGGATGGAGCTAGGAAGTTGGCATGCTAGGATTTTGAGTACTCTATACAAGTTGTATGGAGCCATCATTTGTTTTTCTTAGTTTCATTATGTTAAGTACCCGTTTATTTCAGGGGGGCGAGTGGATGACTGAATTTTTTTTTTTTTCACATTCGGTGAACTGTTCCTTTAAAGCCCCATCAGCTGTCTCGCCAAGTCAAACAGAGCTGTGTGCTCATGAGCATATGCTCCCTTTCAAACAGCAGTATGTTGCAATAGTTTTGTGATCTTTTGTGCCGCGTCCCTTTTAAGGTGCACCCCCCAACACAATCTGTTAACCTTTCTCATGGTCCTTCAAGAGAACAAGCTGTGGAGGTTTCTGAATTTTCCACGGAGATGCATCAGTCCAAGGCCACACAGGATGCATCTGTGAAGAGACAGATGGGCGAGGTACACAATGTCAGAGGAATATTGTTGTTAAAACCAGAAAGCGGGGACTCTCTCTCTGTCTGTTTTTCCTTCATTTTGTCTGTTGTCCCACACAATCATGCACACATGCAAATGAGGGAAAGGGAAGAAGGATCCGACACATGCGCACATTTGCACGCTCCGTTACCTTAAGAGGATATTTTCGCAAATTCCTCCTGAGTCATGCTCCTCTTACAGACACATCCACCTTTTTTTTTTTTTGTTGTTTAGCTATGCAGGGCCAGGTGACTCACCTCTCTCTGTAACATCAAAACCCTCCAAGAGATGCATACAGCACAACACAAGAGGGCTTGGTTTTTGGGTTCCTGTAGGTGGTGGAGAGACGGAGACAGAAAGAGAGAGAGAGACGGAGAGAGAAAGAGAGAGAGAGAGGGAGAGAGGGAGAGAGACGGAGAGAGAGATCTCACGCACACTTGCATTCTCACTGGCATGCAAAAAAAAACACACACACACTGGGATGCTAATGTCATGCACACACTCTCCTGCCTTGTGCATACACTCCTCCGGCTCGACTGGCTTATCAGCGAGGCAGACAATACCATCCCACATGTAGCGCGATCTATCATTGTGGGCCAGGGACTGCATTACAAGGCCTTAGATTGTGGACTAGATGGGCCTCTCAAGGGGAAGAGGCAGAGTTTGCCAGAACCGTGGAAGCAGGGCAAAGCTGCATAGCCAAGCAGCGGAAATGAAAGGCGGCCTGGGCCTCTTGGATCTCTCTCTCTCTTTTTTTTTTTTTTTTTCTCTCCCCCTCCATCTCTCCCTCCCGCCCGTCGCCGTCCCTTCTCTCTCTGTTGCTCGCGCCGCAATAAAGGGGAGATCATGCTTGACTGAAGAGGCGGTGTTGGAGGGGGAAAGTGGATGGGCTGTGTGGATGGAATGATTGAGGGGAGATTTCTGATAAGGATGAAAAGGGAGGGGGGGGTGAGAATATAAAAGAAGTCAGTGTTTTGTGCCGTCGCTGATGGCGATACCGGCGGCGGAGGCGATGGTCTCGTGTCTAATTAAAAGTTTGCCCTTGGTGGAGGCTGAATTTCCCCAAAAATGTTGTCAAGTGAATACTCCGGGGGGTGGTGGTGTACATCAGGTGCGTTGCACCATTGTCAACAGTCATATGCGGTGAATAAGAAGGAGCAGCGTGCATTCAAATAGATGCCGATTGCCGTGTAGATAAAAGGTAATGGGGGATAATACACTCCCCGGATGAGAAACGACAATGTCCTCCATTTTAATTACACTTATACATGAAGCGCCACGCAAACAGACACTTCTGGGTGAGCAAGACAGTGATTTTCACCAAATTATGACAGTGACTGACTGTGACAGCTCCCATTCTGAACGCTAATACACATTTGCATTGAATTGTTCCCGTGGCTTATTCCTTATAACCTTAACCCCAAACCGTTTCGTTCGGCTCAAGTTCAACATGCTGATACTTTAATGCAAAGTGACAGTGAGACGCCGCACATAACCGCTGTTCCATTTGGCATCCAGATGCAGAATAATTCCAGGCTCCAATTTAAAAAAAAACAAAAAAAAACCACAAAAACAAAGGAGGAGGATGCTTTGACTGTCTAATTGCGAAAAAAGACCAAGAGTGCATTAAGTCATCTACGTATATATTTTAATTCCAACCTATTTTTTCTGAACGCTGAGTAATGCAGCGAGGCGTCTTCTTCAGAGCTCCGAAGACACGCACAAGCAATATCTGCTTGTGAATAATTGAAGATTGCCTAACGGTCGAAACAATATTATGCCACTTAGGATGCAAGCTTACCTGGTGTTATTGCAGGAAAAAAAAAAAAATATATTGGATCGACGCAGGGGAAAAAAAAAAAAAAAAGAGGCCTAGACTGAATCGATCGGGCGCTGCTCTTTGTGGTAAGACAGCCGCTGAGTCCATTTTCCATCACTGGATGCTAAGTGGATGGATAAGAGCAGTTCTTCAAGTTTGCTTGACTGTGATTTCTGATGTTTGAACTTCTTAGGTGGGATCTATTCTTTCTTATCAGACAATTTACCATCTCGAGTCTTTGGACGATCATGTTAATAACTCATACATATGCATTTAAGTAATCCTTGTGGGTGTCTGAAGAGGTACTAGAAAATAATTTGTGACGCATCGGTCTTCAATATCATCTTAACCCGCTGAACCCTTTTTCTCAGTGATATCTGAGTCAGGACTGTGTAGACGCCATGCGCACACTGCAGGATTGTCCATGACTTGCCTTTGGTATCGCACATGTCAATTAGCATACAGTATGTCCATAAATCTGCCTGCAAGCAGATGCTCTTTACTACTCAATTATTGCGTCACATTCCTCGCAACTCGCCTTTTTACTGCTCTGTGCACATTGATTGCTGTAGCGCAAACATAGATTGCAAGCAGTTAATGCAGAATCCATGATGTCGAAACCATTGGGCAACCAAGGTAGGCAATTACATAAAATAAGATTGCTCTGGTGTAGCCCAGGGGCACGCACTAGTTACAAGTGGGTCTTATATGGAAACAGCATCCAGTTTCTAATGTGGTCATCGCTTCCAAATTGTAGATTTGTAGACTTGCAAGACCAACATTCCTTTCACCCTTCACCGGAATGGTAAGGAATCATCTCATGTTGTAAGTTGCAGCTTGGACCGCAGATGGGCTGGTAGACAATTATGGCACAGCATCCGAACACCTTGAGGTCTTTTTCTGGACATTACAAACCATCAACTTACTTTTTATATTATCAGAGTTTAAGCCATTGATTGTCATGGATTTGCATTTCTATGCCTCTATCCTGATTGGAAGTCACTGTAGTAGTGACTTGTGAAGCACAATCTCACCACACCTTGCTTTATTGTCTGTTTACCATTAATGTCTTCTAGACCTGGAAATGATGGTCACTGCTCAGCCTTGCTTCCAATGTTGCCCGGTGGCCACTTGTGGCACTGCAGTGGAAAATTCCCTACTGCTGCCGGGAAAAATAGACCACCATTATAAAAGAGATGACCATAAAACTTGATGGGACTACTCCAACTGCAAATAAGAAGTCTGTAGGCAGATTGGGAGGTAGTGGGTGGATCCCAGCAGGGAAAACTACTGCATGTACTTAGTGGGCAGCATAACCAGGAAACAAACCTAGGAAGCTAGAAATCTTTTTTCGTGCTCATGCACCAGGCGAGCAATTCTCACTGGCCTGGATTGGCGCCATCTTCGCATTTGCTATGTAGTTCTTATTTCCCATCTATATCGGATCATCATTTACAAAAATGAACGTCACACGGTATTGAAGTAGACTCGAAACCTGCAACTGAGACCATGAACTCATTAAGAAAATGTTTACTGAGCTCATAAATGAAGTGAATATTAGGGTCACTTTCTCATAAGCTTACATGCAATCAGACTTCTTTTTTTTTTTAAGTCTATTTTGAATGCAGGTTTAAGAGACATTCCCACTGGCTTCACTTTTCGGACCCAAAATCTGCTTGATGTGCGCACAGATTCAAACACGCTTTCACTCTACTATTTAGCTCAAACTGTGCCACGGCATGTCTCACTGACCTCCCAATGTTAAAGTTTGAAATATAAAAGAATACATGTTCAACTCACCCTTGTTTATCTTTGGCTTTACACACTTTCATCCCCACAATTAGGTACTGAATTATGAAACCACGGTGGTAATCATATCTGTGGTTTGAGGCTGCTGTTAAATAAAAACTGAATATAAAGTGACTGATTGGATTTCTTCAGTTCAAAGACAGGGATATAAAATAACAGCCAGAAAGTCGGCGAGGAGACATAAGAGAGGGAAAAGAGAAATAATTGTACACTTCACAGATATTCTAGAGGAGATAAATGTCAGCCATTTCGAGAGGTCATGTTATATATAGGTTATATAATAAACCCAGCTCATACATTAAGTTTTTATGTATCCTTGCAGTGCCAGACAACGTTTGCTGAAGAATTGGGGGGGGGGAACCTGAAATGATGGCAGTTGTGTTGACAGTGCAGTGAGTTTGCAACACTTTGCATCTTGCATGGGGGGCCTGATGCAATGAACAAATCAAAATAACATTTATAATGTTGTTTTATCAGCTTGAAATTTCAAAAATTTGAGTAACTATGTTTATGAAGAATCTGCTGGCAGCATATTCAAAAGACTTAAACATAAAATAAATTGAAAGTAACAGTCTTTCAACAGATTCGGGTTCACTTATTGCTCAATGTTGGATTGGGAACTGACAAAGTGACTTATACTGAGATAGCATCTTTTCTTCAAGTAAGCCTTGCCTACATCAAATAACAGAATTTCATATAAAATAACCAGAATCGTTCGAACTGTGGTGGAAAGAAATTTGTTCTTGTATGACACAAATGTAAACCCAACACAACTTCACCCATTTGTTAAGGGACTACCATTTTGAAGCTTTGAATATGTTATTGCAACAATGGCCATCTTGGATTTTTGGAGCCACAACGTTTTGACAAGGTTGCGGGGCTGGGAAAGACACTCTGAGTGGATCTAGCCATGAACCCTGAGATAAACCATTGTAGCAACTTGTAAATCACAAGCTAGCCTTGCCCTAAAGCATACCCTGCTTTGTTGTCCATTTTACTCTAAATGTGGCAAAAGTTTACAAAATGGAAATCATGCTGGAATAACGAAGACTTGAAACTAGTGATTGAGATCATGAACTCATCTGTAAAATGTTTACTGACTTAATAAATCAAGTGAGAAGAAGGGTCAGTTTCTCATAAGCTTACATTCTTTTGCAACCAGTGGAGTGGCAGCTTTCTGGTCATGAGAAAGAATACAGACTTGAGGCACCATAATCAAACAGCTAATAGTAGGAATCCCCTGAAGGAAAAGAGGCCATGAAACATGATTCTGAATTTTAATCTTCAGCAAAAAAAAAAAAGAAAAGGAAAGGAAAAAAAAAAATATTTCAGGTTCTTCTTGATTTTCTCACAGGAGTAGATCAGCTTTTGTATGGGTTATGGCATTCGTATGTGACCAAAGCCGACCGCTTTGAAATGTGCAATGTTTTGCCGTTTATGTGTACAAATTATGAATTTCCCATGAGGAAATGTTCATTGCCACGTGCGATACTTGTGACATTTACTTTGCACATGTTCAAATTTTAGCTTGCATGTGTGAGCATTCAATCCTGACGTAAAACGGCACATTGCATGTCACATTTTGTGGGAAAAGGGGGAACACTTTCAGTGTAACGAGAGATACTCTTTCTTTGCAAATGTAATGCAAGCAGCGAGAGTGAAAAAAAAAACAGAAGCCATCGTTCTCACACACTCGTCCATAATGCCGCGATGAGATCACGAGTAGACAAACCGACAACCTGCTGCGCAAATGAACAGAAACATGGCATCTCGGTGTGATTCATATTTTACTCAGTCACACAGAACTACAAACACACACACACATACACACACACACACACACACACACACACACACACACACACACACACACACACACACACACACACACACACTTAGTGAGTCATGCTTAAGCACAAGTGTGGGTGACAAAAAAAAGAGAGAGGGGAAAACAAAAAAGAAAAAAAACAGTGATTTTAATCTTATTGATTTCAGCACCAACCTGCTTGTCGTGCAACACAGCTCCATATAAAGAGGTGGCAGCAGGGCAATTTTTTTTGTTCCTACTCCTCCGCAAAAAATGACTAAAGCTTGAGATGAAGGCTCCTTTGCGGCAGACGGGGGGATTTCCAATCAGTAGGCACTTTTCTTAGATCTAATGAGGCGGAATGGTGAGCAGGTTAATAGCTGTTTCTTTTTTTTTGTTTTTTTGTTTTTTTCCTGGAGTCTTGTATCATAATGCCGTCGCAACAGGAACGCCGCCCCCCTACGGCCGCGGCTTTAAACTAGACCCCGCTGATTATCATCACATGTTCTTTGAGCAGAAAAACAGAAATTGCAACCGCCCACCGTGGCAGCCTGTCGCCACACACTTTAGCACTGTGAGTCTTTGAGTTTAGCCATCTGGTGCGAGCACTGGTGGCAAGTTCACTGCCTCGTTTTCCATTATCCACCATGCATGTCATCATACAGAAGACACTGATAAAAACCTTTGGCCCTGGTATGTCATGGTGAGTTGACTTTTAAATCCTGAATGGCTACAGGCTTTTCTTCTGCTCCCTCTCTTTATTTTTTTTCATCGTTATTTCTTTTAAATAAAGGTCATAGTGCTTATTATTTGATTTCCATTTGAAGACATTTCAAGCAGAATACTGCACACTTGCTCCATCTTCACCGAACAGGTCCAAAATGTTGCTAACATGAGCAGTCTTACAAATAACATATACTAGAATGAAAGGCTTTCCTCCACACGCAGATGGATACAATCTGTCGTCTCATTTAAACGCAGTGGTGAACACTTAAAACAGATGTGTGACAGATATAAATTATGGGAAGTAGGCGTTATTTTCCCCCCTAGCATGCCATTCCATTTTGCCATTTAGAACGTCGTAGTTGCATTCACAGAATATCAAACTGCAAAAGCTGATACTGTTATGGAAAAATGAACAGGCGTTAAGTCAATAACAGCCCTCATTAATTCATTGTAAAAGTATAGGTTGATGAAGGTTCTCGGTCATCCAGGTCATGATAAGTCTATGTGCTAAAAGTAACTAGACTTTTGTCTGTTTTCTTGAAGACATTTCACCTCTCATCCAAGAGGCTTCTTCAGTTCGAATGGGGGGTTGTTAGTTCAAACTATGGAAAGCTTTATGAACAATATCTTCAGGTTTGTAAACACTAGTTGCAACTTTCTGATGGCCGTCCAAATAATGTTTACAGATGAACAAGACAGTGTTGTAGTAATGTAATCATGCTAGTAAGATTCTGTGTTTCTGAAGCAAATGCATGTATTTACAGTCCACTTTGGCTTGAATTCTGAATTGTACTTTCAAAAAAAAAAAAAAAAAACACCCTTTGAATAAGATTGGAATGTTATCTTTTTCATGAAACCAATGACAGAATGAGGGTAAGGACGGTTGCTTTTCAGCATACCGAGTCCTTTAATCACATGACTTGAGATTCACACGGTGTTGATGGGAACCGAAGCGCGAGGTGTTCATCTGCACTGGGTCCAATTGCGATTCTCACCCGCAGGTTCGAACGCTGAGCCGCCCTCACAAAATAACACCCTCTGACTGACATTGAATTCTTTTGTCTTTTGACAGAATTAGGCTAAAGAAGGCCTCTGTCTCATTTTTTTTTCCCACTTTGAGAAATGATGGCTCTAAATTTCTTTCTTTAAAGGTTATTTTTATGGCCTTTTCCACCGCTGCACAGCAAATAGACTCGTGACATGACATATGCGTTTGTCAGCTGAACCGTGCCCCGAGTTTCCAGCGAGCTGTGCGGGACCCATGCACTGAATCCCAATGTCCTCGCCCCCATCCTCCTGCATTAATCCCACAATACGGCCGGGGTGGGGCTGAATTAAATGATTGACTCGCCTAATTGATGAGACTGATTAAACTCCGATCATCATTTACTTAGCTTGTCATCTTAAGCAACTTCATTTACCAATAAAAGAATAGTACTTAAATAATTATGATGATGGACTAGATCCGCAGTGCTCGTCTGTTTTTTTATCTTTTTAATCTTTTTTTTTTCTTTTTTTCTTTTTTTTTTTCGAAAAGGAGAAAAAGAACACATTAATATTACATTTAGGCATTTGGCTGACACTTTTATCCAGATCGACTTTCAATGACTGCGAGAGCAGAAAAGAAATGAGGACATTTAATCCCCCCCCCCCGCACACACACACACACACACACACAAGTTTGGAGGATATGAAATGCAGTTTTGATGAAGGATTTCGGTAAAATACTTTCCCATGCCTTCATAAAGACAGAGCTGAGGAGACCTTTTAATACATCACGCAATGCAGGTCTCTTCAGGGCGCTTTTTTTTTTTTTTTTTTTTGGGTGGAAGAAGGTGATACATGCAGGGAAATATCTAAATCAAATAATACGCGAGAGTTACTTTTAGCGGTGGGTGAGATGATAATAGGGTGTTGCTGAAAAATGTAAGCCGCGGTCACGCGACCTTGGGAAGAGCAGGACGTTTTACCCGGCTAACTAGATGTGAAATTCACCCTGTTTGTGAAAATTTAATTCTCGTGTCGGTTTTGATCAGTGATAAAAAATTCAGCTCTTGCTTGACTCCAACCTTTGCTGTAGCATTGAACAGATCACAGTTTTGTTTTGTTTTGTTTTGTCGGACATTGGGAAGTGCAGTTTTGCCCTTCGTCCTCCCCAGCCCTGTTTCTTTAGGCCTGTATGTGTTTGGGGAATCGTCACCGTTAGAAGTTCAGTCAGTCATTAAAAGTATGCCGAATTAGCTGGATTTCTTTGATATTGGATAAAACTTAAATGTGTGAGGATCCTCAGGCAGGCTCTGAAGTTTAAAAAGGCCTCTTTTTTTAAAGGGTTTTAAAGCGGTTTGTTCGCAATGGACATTGGAGAGAATTGCATATTAAGCCTGGATGTTTGGAAAAGTGGCACCATTACAACTATGCCAGATTATTTGTTAGCAGTTCCTGTATGCAGTATTCCCATGGTGGTACAGACAGCTATCACCGTATTGCTTTAGCATTAGAGAAACCAAAAAATGTAAGGATTTTCAGGCAAGTTCTCAGCAGGAGAATCTTTTTGAAAGGATTTCAAAGCAGATTTACGTCTGTTCATTCGCAATGGGGATGTTTGTATTATAAGCCTGTTTTTGTCTCCAAATTTGGCACCACAGAAAGTATGCCGAAGTAGCTATTTGCAGTTCCTGTATGCAATGTGCCCGTGGATGTGTAACCAGCTATCACTGGATTGAAGAAAAGATAAAAACATCACTATTTTTAGGCAAATTCTGATGGTATGAGGAGCATTTTCTTTTACGGTTCTCAAAGTAGATTTGTGTTTTTCCACAATGGACATGGACAGATAATTATATTTCTGCGCTGGCTTTGAAAATGCTTCCATTGAAAGTGTGCCGAATTAGCTATTAGTAGTTCCTTTATGTAATGTACCCATGGAGGTACACACAGCTATCACTGGATGACTTTGATATTGAAGTAAACTTAAAAATATGAGGATTCTCAGGCAAGTCCTGATTTTATAAGGAACATGTATTTTTTTTTTTTGGAAGTGTTTTCCCAGCAGATCTTAAAAGATAATTGGCAATAGTTACTGGAGATAATTACAGCATATTTGAAGCCTGTGTTTGTTTGGAAATTGGCGCCATTAAAAGTATGCCGAATTGGCTGAGAGCTGTTCCTGTACGCACTGTGCCCATGGAAGTACATCCAGCGATCACTGGGTTACTTTGATACTGGAGAAAAGTTTAAAACTTGAGTGTTCTAAGGCAATTTCTGAAGTGAGAAGGAGAATTTATTCATTAAGGGTTTCTCGGTAGATTTATGCAAAGCTTGGACGTTGGAGATAATTACATCCTTGGAAAAATGTAAGTCAGACTCAATCTGACGATCGCGTCCATCAGACTGGGTTCAGATTCTACTGATCCATCGGAGCATGAGTGTGGTTTTTGATGAAAACTGCAGCTACGTTTCAACCCTCCATGCAGTATCTTTGCTTCACATGTGTATCTCTCTTCATGCCCCTCTTTTGAGCGAGCCTCGCATAGATCATAGATCTGCAGATGCATTTTTTTTCTCCAATAAAGCAGACTGACAGTTTCCATTACCAGAGTTAAAAATAACTCGCCTGTCGTGTAGATTTTGAACATGCTTTGAAAAAAAAAAAAAAAAACGTGCGCTTGTGCTTTGGAGTTGTACAGATAATCCGTCTTTGTGTATTTTGTGGAGAAACTGACAAACTGTAATGATAACTGTAATTACATGGAACACTCGTAATCATGGTAAAGGACAAGGAGAGTAACAGCACTTATTTTCATATGTTGCGTGGTGAATTATTGGAGGGAGGAGGGAAAAAAAAAAAAAAAAACTACAAAGCATCTGATTGAAAATGCTCACAAAGGCAGTGATTACACCTTGGAGAAGCGCGTCTTGGCGGCTACATTCTACTTCTTCCCCATCCACACATAATGCAATCTGAGTGGCCCTTGTTACGCACGCATCTTAATGATACGATCTGAAGAGCTTTGGATAATAATTACCGCGCACAATCGCCGTTTCTGGGTCCGGAATCACAGCTGTAGTCAAAAATACTTAGTCTGATTAATAGGAAGGTTTTGATCCTTTAAAGGGAGAATGCGTCTCACTGACTCATTCCCCGCCTAATGATAGGCTGTCGGCGTGTTATAATGTTATACCAGCAACGCGGTATTGTCTCCTTTGAGTTTTAATTATGAAGAAAGGCAAACAGGTCAAATTGACCTTGTCTTTGGGGAGGGGGGAGGGCAATCAAAGGAATGGAAAGAAACGTGCTCATTGAAGTAGTCGTGCAACTCTTCTTTCCTCGCCAACACTTTTTTTTTTTTTTTCTTTTTAAACCCTTTGGCGTAATCAAGGGGCAACGCTGTCGCCAAGGAACGCAAGTGCCACAACAGGCTGTCAACACTTCCTAAAGGTGCAAACCAAGGGAGCATCGACATGCGGAGGGTTGCTGATGCCCATTCATTAAGCAGGAGTGATTATATACACCGGGCTCCTTTGCAACACGTTCAATTGCAAGGAGGCAAGGCCACTATTTCAAGGCAAATCTTCTCTGTGCGCTTGACAACGGAAAGAACAAACCCAAGATATAAGGTTTTCGAGCGAGGGTTCATTTGGCACAGCCGTTGATGCACGTTTCCATTTTGGCCCTCCTGGCAGGTGAAAGTCACCTCGATAATGGTCCGATTTACGTGTATTCAACACATTGTCAGCAGCAGTCAACAGCTATGTATGGTCCAAAGCTGACCCAAACGGAGCAACCGGTCGGCCTGGAGCAGGTGGAAGGTGCAGATAGCGCTGATACTGCTGACTCCGTCGATCTGCTGCGTAAACGGGGGGCCACATGCAAACTAAATGTCGGCTCAGATGGCTCAATGGACAAGATGATTAGGTTTAACTCTAATGAGCATGAAAGCACAGCCCGGATGTGACCTGATCAGATACTGTTTCCTTATACATCTTCTTCTATATCTTTGCTTTTTCTTTTTTAAAGTTCACATTTGACACACATGTGGCAAATTCTTAAAATCATCCACGCCTCCTTGTAAATTTGGTATCAAACGCTATACATTAAGAGCTGTCTTCCCTCGTGTTTTCGGTGCAGTGTCTTACCTCCCAGCAGCTGTTTGAACACACTGTTCTTTAACTGACTCGGCCTTTTACTCCAAATTTATGAAAGAACATCGCACATTGATGGTAAACGTGTACATTTCACAAATCCAGTAAAGACAGTACAAAGATAACTCTTTCTATGTGTAATGAATAATCTGTTTCTCACTGTGATGCTGGTATACGTTTCCATATAGAGTGGGTAAGTGAGATGTTATCTCAAGTAGTCACCGGATCAGGTGTGAGTTGACTGGCTTGAATCTGTCCACTTACAATCGGATGAATAATCCACATGTAAACTTCTTTCAGGGACCCCCCACAAGGCTCAGACTGTAACTCGACCCCTGCTGTGGGCCACAATAAACTGTTTAGTGAACCAGCCTTGAGTGATTTGTGTTAAACTTCAATTTCCTGTCTAGAATGAGGGTGAATAAAAGCCAGTCGGCGCTTTAACAAAGACACCATGGTCTGATTTCATACTGCACATGTGAATAGTTTTCTACACCTCAGCAGGACACGGTGAAGTCGGTTACCTTGCTTAGGTATTAATTTCCTTATTCACTGCAAAAAAAAAATGAAAAATGCAGCAAATGCATGAACATGAGCAATCATGTTGAGTTTTGGCTCTGAACAACAAGAGAAGCAGCAGCGGTTGGCTCTACAGTAAGCGTTAGCCGTGATCAGCGACTGTGGGAAAGATTTTCAGTTTCTTCATTTCAGCTGAAGCACACACATAGCTATTTTTCTTGTGTAAGCAGGAAAATACAACAAAAAGCTTATTCCTTGAAATTAGACCCGATGCTAATATTATTTGTGGTCGGCATGGGGTTGTCCAGGTGGTGACGGAATCCGCCATTTCTGCACTAAAGGCAGGCTGCCTTCTAAACCAAGACAAATCTACAAAAGATTGATGCATGCGCGTGATTATTTACTTTGCTGTGTTTGCAGTGGCTGTCACATTGAGATAGACGACCTGTATTTTTACACACCTTTCAGTTCGGTGTCAGAGCCAAATGTGACTTCTCTATTCCATGTGTTTTTTTTTTCCTCTAATCCTCAATACTGACCACTGTCTTTGCTGTGCGTCAAAGAATGCTTCTTTTTTCAGCGATGGGCTGATGCCACGCTAATTTTAGCTTGACTGTTTTTACTTTTAATGAGGCCTTTCAAGCACATTAGCTACGATCAGCCTGTATCAAAAAAAAAAAAAGACGTCCTTTTGACTGATACACACAAATCAAACAAGGTGCTGAATCTCCGAGACTCCTTAAGTCGGCGCGGCGGGCCACCACAACAAGCCTTCATAGCGGATCCTGAGCCTCGTAAAACCCCGTCAAAATGGACCAAAGGTTGTGTCAAGCGGGATTATTCCTGGCTCGGGGAAAAAAAAAAAAAGGGAAAAGAGAGCAAAAATGTGAATGTCATTTCAAAAGTAGGTTGAGCAAGTCAAAAATAGCTTCAAAGCCCTCAGACTTGAGAACAAAATCCCAAGAGTAAGTCTTCTGAGGTAAGAAAAAAGGATTCAATGATGGTTTTTGCACGTTAAACATACCTGATGCTTGCTCGGTGGCGTTTCATACTTGAACTTCATCAGGATAACATCAGTAACAGCAGTGACTGGGCATTTCTCAGCGAACAAAGCTGGTGTATGGTGGTCTTTTGCACTGTGCTGCTAAAACATGTAGAGGACAACAGCATCCTGCAGATGTCAGCTGTTAAAACCACATTTCTTTCCCATTTTTTCTCTCTGACAAATTAGCACAGTTAAGATAATCAGTGTTTGCAGCGAAGGTTGAAAACAAGTCTTCAGCCATTAAGTTATAAAACCACTTCCAGACGGTAAGAGCACTGCAAAATTGTGTAATTCAGCGGGCATGAGGATCACCATGTGCAGAATCCTCTTTGTTCCTCAAAATCTCTTTATTCTGCTGAGAGCTGTCTGCACAGCGCACAGAAGCCTTGACATGCAGCATCCCCGCCAGCCAACGACTGCACCTTTTAAAAAAAGAAATTAAAAGTCCCGACAGTCTCCGTGTCAATAAGGGCAGACTTTTTTTTTGTTTGTTTTGTTTTTTTTTTTGTCATGGCTGGTCCTCATCAATTTGTCAGACGCATCACACTTCTGCACAGCGGTGCCTTTTTTTTTACGGCTTGGAGAGTAGTTGGCTACCAGCTGCCCTCCGTCTGAGACCTGCCAAACACCATAGCGGGGGTAAAGGGCGAGGTAGAGCGCTGCCGTCCCTGCCCATCCGCTCAACCACCTGTTTGACATTCTGCCCTCTGGATAAGGGCTCCAGCGCAGCAGCAGCGGCGCCTGCGATGCTCCCCAGAACAGGGATAAGAAAGGAAAAAAATAAGTGAGGATTCCCACTGCGCTGTGCGCTGTGCCTGCTGCTGTGTTTTGCACAGGGGTGATATCACAGGATGGTTGATTTTTCAAGTAGTAACCACTACATTGCAGCCATGCTTCCATGGCCCAGCTTCAAATGAAGGTCATTACCAGTAACATGTGGAATTTATGCTTATACAAAGACAATTGAAGGTTACACTTTACAATAAGGTATGCAAAGATGTCAGTAGTTACTGAGGAACGAGCTGTGAAAAAACATGAGTAACTGATGTACTGATGAGTCGGAGAACAGACTGGGAGATACAAATTATAATACTCTGCATTTTACCGCTTTCAGTGTAAGTGATCTTTCTTTCCGATTGTTAAATTTATATCTGCAATGTGCTACTTTGGCTCTGATACAGCATCCTCCATCCACACGGCCTATAATCACAGAGTAATCTCAATCTGCCAAGTAACTCATTTGTTGGTAAATTGCCATTTTTCAACTGCAAATAAACATCTGTTTTCAGTCGCCCTGATTTCGAGCAATCGGTTATCGGCCCTGAAAAAAGCAAAATCAATCCAAAGACCCTTAAACTTCACGATTGCTTTTTTTTTCCCCTCATGAGATCAGATCCAATCTTCAGTATTATGAATGGCAGGTTTTGGCTTTTTTTGGATGAAAAAGATCTACTTAAACGAGATGTGTTTTTCTAAAATGATATGTGGTGGACCCTGCCACCTTTTTAGCTTCAGTGTTCTGGGACCTTATTTTTAGTAGCAGCCATTGCTAATCAAGGCTAATGCTAACTGAAGCTCCTACTGCTGCTGCTTCAAAAGGCAAAACAGGGGCCGATGCTATTGTGAGGCGTCCACAAATATATATATTCCATTGTTTGATATTATTTATGGTCTGCATGGGGTTTGTTGAGTCTCGTAGGAGTGCTGACTGAAAGAGACTCGGCTCCTTATTTGAGTTTGATCGCAGCTAATGTGCTTGAAAGGCCTCGTCTGGTTAAAAACAATGAAGCTGAAATTAGCACGACGTCGACCCCGCTGCTGGGGAAAAAACAAAAAAAATTAAAAATTAGCATTCTTGGACGCATAATACAGACGGCGGTCAGTCAGCGAACAGCGCTGCAGCGCTGCCAAACACTCAGTAGCATTTGGCTCCGACACCAAAAACCAAAAGTGGCAAAATAAACGTCGTATCTCGGTGTAACAGCCGTTGCGAACATGATTAGCTTTACATTGCTGTCGCGGTACTCCGGTGCGCGATAATAAAGTCATAGAAAGTATGTTTTCCGTGCCGACTTCGCAGATAAAGCCCCGCTCCGCCAGCTCATTTAAAAAACTGAAAACTATGACAGCTGCTGTCATTAGAAATTCATTGCAAGTCAATTAAGTCAGTGAATCAATTAGCAGAATGAACACTATGTATGTGATATCTTCTTAATTACTCGCTAACGTTGTATGTTCTCGCGCCATGTGGTCCCTCTGTCTGCTCTTTTCTGCCTTTTTTTTTTTTTTTTTGTCTTCGCTTTGACTCCAGCCACGAGAAGAAGACGAGGGAGGAGGATGAGGAGGGAGGCGTCGATGCCAGCGGACCGGCCACAGCTATTGGTTCCCCGTGTGCCTGTCAGGGGGACTCCACTCTCCTCTTTTTTTTTTTTTTCTACAGTAGCTCCAGTCTTCTCTCCCCTGCGACCTCCCTCCTCGTCTCCTTCCTCCCCTCCCCGCCGAAGCCCTTCTTTTCTCCCGGCGTGTTAGCTCGGCTCTGCAACGTGCGGCGGCCATGTGCTGGCGGCCACCTCACACCACGGACTGGAACCTTGACCTCACAGCACCCCCCCTCGAGGCCTCCCTCAGTGCTCCTTTTTTTTTTTTTTTCCTCCCCCCTCTCGTTCCAAAATACTTTCTTCCCTGCCAGCGAAACTGTCCCACTTTCTCTCACTCTCCCTCTCCCGCTCTCCTCCTCACTCTTCTTCTTCTTCTTCTTCTTCCATCCCTCTTTGTCCCAGTCAGAGTGCATCCTGCTCTGTGAGAAGCCAGCTGCCTGTGACTGGAATCCCTCATTACCCCCGTCAACTTTTGACGTAGCGGCGGAATTATATTTGTCCATAGAACCCCCCACCCACCACCACCCAATCCCACACCCAGGAAACATAAGACACAATTAGATCGAGGAACACGTGGAAGAATAAGTAATTATCCCATACAGTGTTTAAAGAAATAACCAGAAAAAGCCCCCCCGCCCTCTTTTGAGCTCAAGGGATCATCATAAATGCAGCGCAAGCAATTACTGCGACTGGCTGTCACGTCACTCTCTGTTTAGAAAATGCTCCCCGGTGGAGGCACAATGTGCATACTAATCAATACAAACGTTGGCGGGGAGGGGCTCCCGAGGAGCGGGCGAGCATGCTCATCCGCCGGTTGCGAAAAAAAAAAAAGAAGGGTGGCATGTTCTCACGCGAATTCAGCACCTATGGCGGCGTCTTTCCTCCTGTTTTATTAACGGCAAGCTCGACTGATTGTTTCAAAGGCCCCGCTCTCATTAAGTAACCCAGCGCTCGTTCCCTGACACATTCGCCCGTAATGGCACACATGTAGCACTATTACCAGCGCCGGCATTCTCCCATGTATCACAAAGGCAAATTGGCTCGCCTTTGGGACTTGGACTGTGTTTTTTTTCTTTTGTTTTTTCAACGTCGAGCATGTGAGGGATGGGCGGGGGCTTGGGTGTTCAAAAAAAAAAAAAAAAAAAATGCAGCCTTGCTTGTGATTACATTTTTCATGCCCAAAAGAGAAATAGGAAAGAGTGTTTCAGCTCACTTGCTTTCATAATTTAGCAATTACAGCAGCAGGGAAAAATAACTACACGAGGTTAGACGTCCCTATGAATGCTTAAGGAATGACTTGCTAACTTTCTTTTTTTTTGGACGTTTCCCCGCTTTTTTTTTTTTTCGTATCTGTAGAAATGCCCTTGAACGTTCATCAGTGGAGTCTCGCCGCTGATTACATCTCTCCCTCCTCACTTGATGAGTCAAGTGTGAAAGTGTGATAGCGTGCGTCTGCTTCACACCCCCACCCCAAAAAACCTACCTGGCCTATTCCTTTTTTTCCACCCTCGACAAACGCCTCACCTTAAACTCTGCCGCGGCGCCCCGAAGCCTCAAACGGAATAAAACATGGGCGCCGAGTGACGCACCCGGCCTGTCACATATGTGAGCATTGTTCCCTGATTGCTCTGTGAGATATCCATCAGCTCAAAGCCTTATTCCCCCCCACCACCACCACCACCACCCTCCACCCCGCTTCCCTCTCTCGCAGCTTAAGCTGGCAGTCGGCCCGCACACATTAACGCTTAGCGAGCGCAGGCGGCAGCATGCAAACGCGGGCGCGCGCACGCTTCTGAAGGGAGCAGCAGGAAGGCAGAGGCAGATCACATCATGCAAATCGCTGTCGCTTGTCGGGACGTGCGTGGCATCAGAACAGAAATTAAGGGAGGGGACGGGCTGAGGAGGAGGAGGAGGAGGGACTTCCAGGCCGAGGCCATGTTTTTCCAAAGCTTTTGTGCTCTTGACCCCCCTCCGGTTTCCTCTTCACGCTTGCCTGGCCGCGGTGACAGAGTGTGTGACATGCCGTCGGACACCACAAAGGTCAACAAGATAAGCATATGGCCTTTGGGATAATAGAAGCAGAGGGAAATATGTATGGCGGCCTGTGTATCACCTTAAATCCTCCCCCCTCCTCTTCTGTCTCCCCGCTGGTCGCCGGCTACAGGTGGCTAGCAAGGTGACACGGCATCTTGTTGTCGAAAAAGCAGGAGCCAGCCATATGCCCGCGTCTCTGCGAAAAGCTGTTTTTCCCTGTTAGGCAAGCAGATGTCTGTGCCAGAAAGTTGCTGCTACATCGGCGGACTCGTTTACTTCCTTGTCGTCAGCGTTTGCTCTCTTCATCCGCGGACATCTGGGACGGTGACTGGGCCTGAAATGAGAGGACGGAGCGGGATGTGTGTTTTTTTTTGTTTTTTTTTCCTCTCCCATCTCTGTGAATCTCCTGATCAACATGGGACGAACAAAAGTTTTCAAAACGGCAACAACAGAAATAAAAGTTCTGTGTCTGACTGCTTCATGTAGTTTTTTGTTTTTTTTGTTTTTTTTGTTTCCACTTAGGGGAAACAAAAAGAGGCCCCATCTGAAAGAATTATTCAGATTTAGATATCAACAACGCTCCTCCGGTGGTAAAACAGTAAAACATGCCATCTGTTCCCACATTATAAACATACAAAAAAAAAAAAAGCACTGAAGCACAGGCAGCTAATTTATCCAAAATGTTGGTCTTTGCAATCTGGGAATTACACTCGCAGCCAAATTATTCCTCCTGCATTGCAGCACTTTCTCCGGTGAGTGATGGTCCTTTAACAAGCTCCTCTCTCAACGGCACCGAGAAATCCCCGAGCTTAATGATGTCTGCCATCACGCCTGCGGTAGCTCAAACAGGTGAGGTCGCGAGCATGTTTTTTTTTTTTTTTTTTTTTTCCCAAAGAATAATTTGTTTGTTTTAAATAAGGAGTTTGTTCCGGAAAACGAGCGTCGCCGTGAAGGTGACACGGCGATAAGCCTCGGAAGCAGCTGCACCTGTTTTTTAAAGTGACGCGTTCAGGTGTTTTTAATAATCCACAGGATGAGACGTTGTGGGTACAGGCAGTCCCTGCTTTTATCTTGTATGAATTGCACTTTAAAAGATCACTCTATCCAAGTTTACGCCCATTTGCCGCTTAAAGTTGGCAAAAACGATGTGATGAAAGCCAGTTTGGACCATTTTGTGACCACGTCATGGCGTCTGAGCAACAATGGCTCTGCTAGAAAGAACATACAGAGGACACCGACGCCAGATTACATGGTAAAAACCTTCATCTGTATTCATCTTTCACATTCATTTGAATTTTTATATTTCCGGTACCAATGAGGTAGTAATGCAAACTCAAAAATGTCTATTTTTATTCTATATTTGAATAAACGAGCTGTTCTCAGAGGAAAATGAGCTCCACAGAGGACTGTTTGACGCTAGGAAGGTGGCAGAGTCCGCCACATGTAAACAAAGTGAATCCCTTCAAGTCATTTAAGGTCAGTTTGTTTATTCAGTCAAGAAAACACAGATAGCAGTTTATTAAGTTTGTTTAGGCATCAAAACGACCAATCAGTCAATGAGGATCTTTCTCTTATGATTAAAAACAAGACATAAACAACCGGGCAAGCCACGCAAACTTAGCTCACCCCCCCCCCCCGAAATTGTAAAATAATTAAAATAAGATGAATAAACAGTAACTGACCTACTGCTTATTTCTAACCAAAACTAAAATAACAAAAAACCCACAACACAAGCCATGCTAAGGGAAAATATTAGCAAAGAACAAGGGAAAAAGAAATTCCGTAAAGCTATCGCCTGTTGCTGCAACAGACAACTGCTGAAGTCATCACTGGTTTAGCTCATTGTTCATCCTAAATGTAGTCAAATTTCAACCAAAAAAAAATAAAAAAATACCAAAAATCATCACGTGAAACACCCGCGGAGAGTTTTTTTTTTTTTTCTTTTTTGCCCAATCTGTTGCCATTCATTGACTGTAAATTATTCTCATCATGTACAGGCGCCACAAAAGAAATCCTTTGTGAACACTGTCCTTGAACATTTTTTTTTTTTTTTTTTTTAAATCAGAACCACAGGCAGCAGATGAAAATCAATTTGGTGATAGAGGAGAAAAAAAAAAAAAAAAAATGAAAAGCAGAGGAAAGAAATCGAAAGTTTGTCCTGACAGTACGAGTCCCACCAGGCAGGTTGAGATACCACAAAGGACTATTTGCTCGGCTTCTTTTTGCGTTTATTTGGCCGTATTAATGCAACATTAAAGACAAAATGTCTTTCCTCGTCGCCTGGATTTGTTTCAAAATCAAGCTGATCTCCTTCTTCAAAGTTTCTGCGGGATCACCGATACCGCGCATGTTAGCCCGAGGGGCCCGAGCGCTGGGCTCCGGACTCGCCGTTACGAGATACAAGCCGTGTTTGGACACACTCCATGGGTCCCATGTGCACTCACCGCAGAGAATCTCCTTCAGGTGTGCACACACCTTGCGATGCGACATGAATCCGCCGCGGAGATTTTCGCACATGCACGCCCGCTGTTTTTCAGCGCAGCGGAACCGGGTTGAATGTGGCGCGGCGCCCCTGCTAAATATTAATCTGCCTTTTTTTTTTCCCCCTTTTTTTTTTGTGTGTCTTATCACTTCTGCTGCATGTGTGTAACGTTTGGCAGGATGCTGGCAGGGCTCCGGATCAGCCCAGGGGAAGCTGGGAGAGGGAGAAACTTGGAAGGCACCTCATCACAGGACCCCACCAGATGCTGGAGTTGTTCACCCATCGAGCATGAAATTTTGTCTGCGGGGAGATGATTTATAATTTTACTCTTACTGCTTGGGGGGGGGGAAGCAGGGGGAGAGAGAGAGAGACGCTGTGAAAGGGGAGAAATGCATATCTAGTGTTTTTTCTCTTTGCCAGCAAATTCCTGAATGGTTTCCAGGCTTTGATTATTTTTCATTCTGTGACTGCAATAACACAGAGGGGGCAGAGAGAGGGAGAGAGACGAGAGCGATGAAGAGTACTTGGTATTTAGTCGGGTTGAGGAGTTGGAGGCAATGGTCCTTTGCCGATGCCGTGTTTGCATGAGTCCACAAAATCATTACGGCGCGCCACACTGGCCCCAGCCATCGAGCGCGCATCTACCAACGGCGATCAGCTATACATCAGTTCTTATTTTGAGGGAACGCTAAAATTGATGGCGCTTGCTCACAGTCGTGAGGGCTAAGTGGAAAGTTCCCCGTGGTGGCCCAGGGACAACAAAAACCTGGTTTTCCTTATTAGGACAATTAGCTTCAACGTCCTGCGGTGGAGTGTTTTCGTCAATTATCGAGCAGTCAGGAACATTGGCTGCTTTTAATGACGGTAAAATGTGAAAGAGCTACATGCTTCATGGGGTATGTTTGGCGCTGTGAAGTCAAAACTTTTTTAGTTTAGTTTTTTTTTTTTTTTCCCCCTTTCCTTGTGTTGAAAAAAAGCTAAAATTACTGCTCCTGAAAGCCTCGTCAGTCTTCCCACCTTTTATTTATTCCTTGATTTGTGACATCGCACTAGGTCACTGTGTCACACATTTAGCACAACTGCTCTGTTGTTGTTAGCATAGCTGGCTCAGGTGTGTGGGCGCTGGCAAATCAGAGCAGACTGGATATTCAGGAGGCGGGGCCTAAAAGAGACAGGAGATGAAACAGAGTTTCAGACACAGTGCGAGAAACAGTGTATGAGAAAACTGATGTTTTTTTGAGCATCAGGTCAATTCAACTCATTAAAAAATGAACAGTGCCAGACTGCTGCATTTTTTTGTGTCTAAACTTTAAAGCCCTGAATTTGTTTGAATTCTTTTGGAACACACTTTTGAAAAAGAAACCTTACCTTCACTGATTGTGAGTCCCTCTGCTGAAACTTTTTGAAAACTTTTATATATATATATATATATATATATATATATATATATATATATATATATATATATATATATATATATATATATATATATATATATATATATATATATATATATATATATATATATATATAGCTGCATAAACCAGCTCTACATTTTGCCAACAGGTCAGTACAAGTATGAAACTAAAAAGATTCTATTCTGTAATTGGCTCAGTAGGATCAAAGATTTCTGACCTAAAGATGGTGATTTTTTCACAGAGAAGACAGAAATGATGATGGATATGATGGATAAACCGAATTAGATCAAACATTTAAGACATCATGAATCATGAATTCATATTCAAATATATTTGTGACCTATTTCCTTGATTAACCTACTGTATTGACCAGTCCAAACCTCCATATCCCATGCATTTTCTTCTAATTCTGTTTATCTATGGACTATATAGGCAGGTAACTACCCACTTGCCAAACCTACAACCCTTTATGTGAGTGACTAAGAAGCTTTGGCCTGCCACTCAGCAGCAACAAGCATATAAAAGACGGAGAGAAATGGCGATTCGATGGACGAGCTCTGATGGAGGTGATATGTTGCATCCACTTGCTTGATAAATAATTCTAAATTGATGGAGGAATCAAGTTGAACACTGACAGACAACATTTTTATTGAGGCTGTTGAGGGGTTATGGACCATTTTCCATTAAAGCGATGATAAGTCTGATTTTCATGGCTCATTGCACAAAACGACCATAATGCAGGTTGGTAGGGTTTCTGATCAATACCAGTACCTTGAAACTATCTCCCTGCACCGGCATTTCATCCCCAGTTATAAATTACCTTTTTAATATTTCTGTTGGTTCTTCGCTCTAATTGGTTTACCCATCTCAACAGAGCGGCAAAGCCATTTTTCAAGACTCCAGGCACTCACACGCGATTCCCATCCTTTTTGAGTCACTGCACCTCTGAGATTTCCACAAACAATCTTTTATAGGGTGAAAAACGACAAGTTGAAACAGATTGCGCCTGACACGTATGTTCCGCGTTGCATGTGTCATCTATTTGCCCTCTGGCTTCACTAATCCACTCCTGCGTCACTCCAAATCACAACTCGTGTCATTCTGAGCAGCCTTTTTTTTTTTTTTTTTTTTAATTCTTTCTTTTTTTTTTTGCCACTCCTCTTTGAGTGAACGGATGCGGTGAGAGCGCCTGGATGTAATTGACCTTGTAAAAGCTGAACGCAGCGGCCACAAAGACAGAAACTAAGTGAGTTTAACTTTAAAGTGCCATCTATCCAAATCCTCATCTTGAAACAATCAAGTGGCTTCTGACATACCTTGATGTCGGTTTGAAATGAACCCTTTTGTGGATGTGAAACTAAAAACCTCAAACGATAGAACCGGCGTTGTGGACTCTGACCTACCCCCACCAACTTCGGTTCCACTCGCTGCCTCGTCAAAACAAAACCTTAAATAGATTTTTCTAACCTTCACTTATCCCGGGAAGGTTCACCAAGCTCGCCCGTTGTTCTTTTCTTTCTTTTCTTTTTTTTTTTTTGTTTTGCTTCACTTTTATACACTTACACACATTCACACCTGGGAGCTGCCCGGCACGACCGCAGTCTTCCAACATTAGCCTCGCAGGAATTCCTCTGGAGCTGATGGGGATTAATTGTCTTGCTCAAGGGCATCTCAATGGGAATTGTGGCGAGTAGGGAGCGTGTTTCTCATTAACTTTCCTGCTCAGATTTTCCGGGCCGTTTGGGGAAACTGAACCGGCCACCTCTGTCATCTTTTTTTTTTTTTTTTTTAGGCTGCATGAGTTATTTTGTCTGCATGAGTAACTGATGCCCCCAATCTTCTGTTGTATAATTATATCCGGGGCTGCAGTGCTTGATTCTGATCTCTCGGCTGATTTTCAAACATCTTAGTCTTGGTCTACTTTAGTTATGTCCCATATTGGGGCTTTTTCCTTTGAACGACTTGGCTTTTGAAGACTTCAGAAGAGTGTTTGGAATGAAAAACTTCTTCTATCTCCCTTGACATTTTACCTACATCTGTTTAAAATTGTAATTGGCTCTTTTGGTCCTTGTGTTCTCTCCATAATCCACATTCTCTGATATCTTATGTTCCTGCTAATTTCAAATAAAGGCTGTTGTTCAAGCACTTCTAAGAAAAGCAAATCTTGACCTTTCTTTGTCCCAAAACAATATTCTTCACAATAACCACTCTGGTTGCACTCGCTCCAAACAGCCCTCCTCAGTCTCACATCTTGATGCATGATGAAGCTTACCTTGCATGGCAGCTAGATTCAACATGGTAATGAGCCGCAGTGGTTCAGACGTCCTCTGATGAACTACTGGCAGCTACGGATGTGGTTTGTTAGCTGGAAACCATTCTGAACTAAGTCCCGTTCTGTAACCACATAAGATGGAAATGATGATGACTATCATAAATCCCACTGGACCTTTCTGTCTGCTGTTGTTTTTTTTACACCTAATTTTAAACTTTAGCACACTGTGCTTTTGGAGTTGAAGGTCTGGAACTCTCTTTTGACTTAAGCTCTTTCGACATTATGCACCCCCTTTTTAGAAGGAGCTCAAGACCCAGTTGTTTAGACTTGCCTTTGTGACATTATTCATAGATTCTGTTTTATAGTGCTTTTGCTCTCTTGTGCGTATTTTATGTGTGCTGCCTTATTTTAGTGGTGGAGCACAGTGTGACATTTTGCCTTTAGGATGTACTAATAAACAGACTTACTTAAGGCTTGTGGGTCTCATATGACAAGTTTCACGACTGGTTTGTGGGCACTGCGGAGAGCAAAGACCACTCCAGCTGTGTAGTCCAAATGTAGGCAAAGGAAGTGTCTTTCTGGCACCACCGGAGGAGCCTTTGTCTCGTCACCCTTTTATGATGCGTTTGGCCTTGACGTATTGACTTTGAAGGAGGCAATTCAGACTTGCCCTCAGTCTGATCAACTGTTGAATGTTGGCTTTATTTATTTTTTATTTTTTATCTTCCCATCAAATGTGTGTGCGAACAGACATTTTCAACACTGAGATTACCGCATGGATCTGGATAGAACCTGACCCAACAATAAATACTTTATAATAAATTAAAAATCCCTCTGTATAAGAACGCGCCAAAGGTCACATAGATGCGATACTCTGCCTGCAAGAATACAGTGTTCCTCCCACATGCACTGTTTGACTATCTGATCTCATGCCAGCGATGTAAGACAGAGTTCAAAATCCATCTGCTTTGAATCCGGAGCATAAAGCCACAATAAATAAGATATATGTCCAAAATAGAGTCTTCTGAGCTGGAAAACCCTTAAACTCAATGACACATTACAGAAAAGTGAAGTTTTTTTCACGCCCTTGCTCTCGGCACTTTCATTACACAAAAAAACCCCGAGGTAATCGCTTCAAGAGCTCTGACAATTGAGGGGATGTCATTGTCTTGTGGAAGAAAAGCTTCTTTAGTCAGTCACCCTGAGAGCCTCTATCATTAGACATCCATCTGAAAGTATCAGGTTCTGTTTGGATGAAGGGCACAGATTTGGTACACTCACATATATAATATAGTCTCTAAATGGTTGCATGTATTGTATGGCCGGTCTGTTGTGCCAACTATTAGCCAAACTGGAAAGCTTTAGCTCATTTTGTAGGGCAGGAGCCCAGGGTGCAAGTCCTTGTGTAGGCAAAGGTTTAACATAATTTTTCCATTAATCATTGTCTACTTCACAGTGCATGGTCACAGTGTTCCTGTTTGTGTGCTGCGCCGTAAGATGCCAATGTCATTTGTACTACACGTGCTACATTCTGCTGTGCAAGAGGTAGCCGGCACTCTGAGTTTAGCCAGGTTTCCCCGAACCAAAAGCCCGCGTCTGGCGATATCGTCGAAAATTGCCGAAACAGCGTGAAAGCGGGGATGAGATAAATGACAAGAATATTTCCGGCAACCACTGTGCAGCTTAATTTGTCACGTAGGATGTGTGTCTTGCTCACGAGTGATTGTTTCAAGGACAAATAGAAAATGAACATGATTTCAGACTGCATGAAAAAAGTCAAATTAAATGTCAAATCAGGGGCATATTTTTGCCTCTGTGGTTAATTGCCTGTGATTGCTATTTAACACCATATCATGCCCTGCAGTTCAAAACAGCATGTTTGGCTAAAATTGTCTTGAAGATGACTTATTTGATCTTGAAATATGAACCTCTTATGTCTCCTCAGACCCCGAAGACACTCTGTAATTAATCCTATTATGAAAGGACCTCCCGTGGGTTGCCCCGAACTGGCCTCGAGAGATTGTTTTGAGCATAATCCTGTTTAAATCAATCAAAAACAAATACCACAATGGCTGGAGTGTTAATTCTTTTTTGCGGCGGGAAGCTAAGGCTATTGTCTTGCATCGCATCACTCTGTACACTGGTAATGCCATCACTGTGTTATGCCAAGTGGGTGGAGACACTGCTGTTTTAGCTTAACTTATACTTAGATGAGAACAAGGTGTGTGATTATCAAGGACAATTGCATACATTTAGCAAAACCAGTGTAAGCTCTGTGTCAAACTATCAAAAACTGTTTTGGATTAAAATGTTTTGTGTCTGTATTTAGTAAAATGTCATTTGTAAAATAACTGTGATCTCTGACTAACATTTTCAAAATATTGCCAATGAATATTCTCAGATTGCACAGATGTTAAGAAATATGAAGCACTTGAATATAGTCCAAGACGTGATAGATGTCTTGAAGTTGGTACATAATGCTAAGGGTGCCATAGTCTTGCATAATTTCATACAAAGTAACACATTTGGCATTTGTGACAGGAAAAAAAAAAAAAATGGAGACGTTGTTCAATTGGTACGGTGCCAAATTATCCAATTTGTCAAAAGGAAATATTATAATTACATGTTTCCAATAATGAATAATTAGTGAAGGGGTATGTACATGTGTTTAATTGAAATACATTTTCAAGGACGTTCTTCTGGAAAAAAACTGCTCAAGTAAACTTAAACGACTGCCTCAGAACTGCCTCTGTATTTTACCCTCTAATTGGTGCCAGCTTTGTTCTTTTCCCCGAGAATTTAAACAGAAATTTGATTAGGAACTCTGGGTGCATTAATCAGATTAGTGCCTTACTCCGGTTATGACTGGGCTCTCACGGCGTACATGTCCACGCATTGATTGAGACTGACTCACGCCGCCAGCCCCAGACACATCAGTGAAAAGTGTGGGTTCCCCCGCTCTTGACTGATGTGATCCCGCTGAACAGTAATGATGACAAAAGTATCCGTGTGACAGAGTGCCCACGCCGACACAAACTGAAGAATCTTGAAGGTTCTTTCATCTTGTGTGGAGGTCAGTGGGAGTGGCGAGAGAGGCACAATTTATTGTCCAAACACTGACTTGTAAATAATGGGCAGAAATGGTAAACAGCGGGATGCCATCTCAGGCAAAAAAATGATGAGATGAGGCTGCAGAACGGGGCCGCAGAAAAGCAGCGTGCTTCATTTATTAAAGGAAAAAAAAAAAAGAAAAAAACAGATTTATCTAACCTCGGCAGCACGGTGCCTTATCGCAGAAACAAAGAATCTGGTTTTACATTGATAATCGCAAAGAATACACATTCACTTTGGTGCCACGCGATGAATGATGGATCGCTATAGGGCTTGACGACTTTTGCAATGTATCATAAGTTGGATTAAAAGGGAAAACAAAACAAACACTTGAATTCAACAATTCATGTGTGTTCAGGAAACAGCAAATTTATTAATGTCTCCATCATATCTTGGCAGGCCCAATTGTATGGAAGATAGTGACAACTTCCTCCAGTCCAATCCATCCTTCATGCATTGGCAAACACAATATATTTTATGATTTTACTGAATTTACAAGCTTGCAATAGGCATTATTGCAGAAAGAGCCCGGAGGAAATTACTATACAGTGCCTATAAATTGTCACTGTACATATCACCCTGTGTACATCGCGGTTTATTGATAGTTTTTATCGTTCATTCCACTGTGATTAACTTTAATATCCATTTCCTCATTTCTGAAATGATATCTTTTTCATTCCCCTGCCTCTTCTCCTCCACCCCCGTATTTTTCTTCGTCTCCTTCAGTTCTTCTCATTCTCCTCTTTTATTTCTTCTCTTAATCTCCCTGTTCTCCTGCCTCTTGCTTGTCCTCTCTCCGCGCCTCTTTCTTTCTGACAATATATTATTGTGCTACTTTTATTCGTCACTAATATTTCTTTTGCCTACCTTTCTTAATAGCTTTCCACATTTGTCATTTTCCATATATTTAGAGCATTGGAATTCATTCTTGATCCTGGGAACATATATATAGTTAGTGGGTCTTTAAATCAGAAATAGACAACTTATCAACTTTCTCAATCTCATATGTTGGCACCTCTGCCAAAAAGTTGGCTACCGTTGGCAGCCTGGCTGGCATCCAAAAAAAAAAAAAAAGCCACCTGTTAGAATCCCAATTGTGGTAATTCCAACTTGCACTTGTTTTACTGGGAAAAGCCAGCCCTTGGCAGTCCGGACACTGCGGACAGGTATCCAAAATCACCCAGAGAAGGCCAAAGAGTTTAAAAGCACAGCAAGTTAGGCCAATTATCACAGGATAGTCGACTCAATGGTGCGAGGCCAAACTCGCAAAAACTCAGAAGGGAGCACAAGGGAACAATTATCAAGGAACTATAATAGCATCATCAACAATAAAAACCATAACCCTTAACAGCAGACCAAGACATAACAATTTCATTACACACCTTTTTTCCTCTTCCTCCTGTCCGATCTTATTGGATTTCACTCAGCCAATAAACAAGGTCTGTACTTGACAGCTTTGTTTTTTTTTTGTTCAAACAGTCTAACAAGATAGTGCGGGGTTCTCTTAAGGCGGCCCGGATTGAAAGTGTGGATGTCAGAGTTGGTCAACGGATATACACAGCAGCTGACAAAGTGTTTACATCCAGACCTCTGCCAGATTCAGCCAGGTCAACACCGAACCATACAAACACCAGCGGTCAATTTGGAATGACAATGTGTTTTTGTTCCACATACGAGAACTTGTTGAATAAACACCCCAAGATCTTAAGCTGCGTGCTCACAATCAATTTCTCTTCCTCATTACATTTCAAAAGACTTTTGATCATCTGTCGAGGAAGCATGCACATCCCGATTTCTTGGCAATTTCTCCCTAATTATATAAGACGCGGGAGCATGCGAAATGACAGATGGGTCATTCTAGTGATCCGGGAGACGGAGAGAATCATTTCCCCAATGATCCCGACACCAAAAAACAGACAACAAAGTGCATCATCTGGACCGCATTAGCAGCCTGTCTCATTATTTCGAGGAGGACTAAGAAAAAAAAAAAAAAAAAAAAGAAACATCCAAAAACTTGATCTGTATTTGGAGCAGAATCCAAAGGCTGGAGGTTTGTGGAGAGTAAACAGATTTTAATGATGGTAACAACCAGATTTGACTCTCAAATGTATTTTTTTTTTTCCTTTTCCTCGACTGTGAAACTCGGCTTTATTAGAAGCAGTTATTTGTATTTAGAATGTCAGAAAAACAGAACAAGATGATACTATCAATCGCGGCCTTTAAAGCTGCCGTAGCCTCGAACAACGTGAAAAACTCCTTCGCAAGAACAAAAAAAAAGGCTCAAACTTCACCTGTATCCTGCTAAGTTATGCAGAGAGGGCTCATTGTCCCCCAAGTCATCCTTCTGCTCGACATTTATCCTGGGACAGAGTCGGCGGGTGGTTGACACCCGCGGAAGGATGGGGAGTGGCAGGGGCGCCACCTCTCAACAGGTGCCCGTGATTAGCATGAAGCCGGTCCTGCCAAAGTGCGGAAAGTGAGAATAAAGAGAGGGCAGAGGCGTCAAAGCGTGGTTCAGCTCATGTTTATGTATACGGATGTTAAGCAACTTTTTTTTCTTTCGACCGACACTCAAAGACACCTGGAAGGTTGTTAAGGTGGAGGAGGAACTACTTTGCCGCTGTGATCATCCACGTTTCTAAGCAAAGATTCCTCAAAGACTCGTACAACCTTCCCTGATGAGTACAAAGAACTGACAATGAGCCGCCGAACAAAAAAAAAAGAAAAGCAAAAAAAAAAAAAAAAACACGCCGCAACATCGCACATCTAACAACCCTGCTTCCTTTTCGAACTTTGATCGTGCACACCTCAGCCGTGTCCCAGCCCTGCGTGAGTTTGCCGCTTTCTTGCAGAGTTTGTTCACGCACAAGGAAAAGCAACAGCGTGCACACACAGGGAGTAAGTGGTGCTCAAGCTAATCTCCTGGCTGATACAGCGCCATAGACGGACATTATGCATGCATGTGCACACCCTCCTGTAGCCGCTCGTTCATACGAGGCCTGTGTACACCGGGCATCAGCCGGCGTTTCCTGAGGATCAGGAGACGAAGCAGCTCTTTGATTCGTCAGATCCGGGAGGCCTGTTCTTTATTCCCTAACGTTGGTAAAAAAAACGAGCGCCTGCTGTGACTAATCTGCGGGATGAGGGGAATAAGACGGAGCACATTTCTGCCGCAAACGGAAGGGCAGGAAATGTCTATTCCACTAGCGATACGGTTCAAAGATAATTTTCCACTGCAACTAAGTGTTGATATTTCAGACAATTATTTGAATTGAAGCAGTATGATTGGAGAGCTCTTGGTTCGCTCACAGGGCTGATATGGCTCTGGGTAGATCAGAAATATCAAGTCATGAAATGACTGCGGCGGATGTGGCTTATTGCTGACTTTTACACCGGAGATATCCCTGTGGATTTTACAGGAATGGAAAGACGTGCAGAAACTGACAATGCTAGGATAGCTATGTTTACAAAAACCACCTCATGCACACCTCCGACTAATTTTGGTTTGACCAGAGGTTTAATTTAGGGTCTCCTAGATGTGGGGTGCATTGGCCTTCAACCCTAGGGGGTGCGTTCAGGTTCCCCCTTGAAAAGCTCATTGGCGCTGTCAGAGATGACATGGTGCATTTAAGTGCACTTGGAAATGCATGCTTGAATGGCAACAACGGTTTTTTGCTTTCCCCCCCCCCTGCATCTCTTTTCCTTCCTTTGTTGAAATACACAGCCCTGCGTCGGTTATTATGTTTTAATCTTTCACTACAGAGTTTTTGATAACCACAAGCCAGAAATCATAAGAACATTCCACTGATTTCTCCAGAGGCAGGTTTGAAAAATTATATTAAACCTTATCAAATTGTTATCACGTAAGCAGCAGTGCTGGAGATGGCTCGGGTGGAGCTCACTCGATCGAGTTTATGCAGTGTAATGTTGGGTTCTTTCCTGAGGCTCCCGAGCTCATACCTAACACTGCAGCATAACAAAATGTTTTTTTTTTTTTTTTCCACGTGTTGCTGAAAAAGACGACAATTTCCATTTCTTTCCTCCAACCTTTTTTGTTTTAAAATGACAATCAAACAAACATTTGAAGTGGTAATGCCAAAGTAAAGTCCCCTCAGAAGTATTCTTATGTGCGGTGATTGTGAGTGTCTTGTAATGCTGCCGGCGCGGGATTTCTGATTGAGCGGTCTGTGATTTGATCTGATGGAGAAAAGTATCACATGAGAGTTCTTTCAGGGTGAACGGAGGCCAGCCGCCCCCTCCGCTCCGAATGGAGGCCGTCCGGATATCCCACTGTCTTATTTATGAGCGGGAGCAAGGATCATGACATCGCCTCCTAATTGGGCGCATGAACATCAGTCATTCAGATAATGGCAGGGGAAAAGAGAGTAAAGTCAAAACAGACGACTCCAGTGTTAACAGACAAATATATTAAGTGTATAAGTAATTGTGGGATGCAATTCATTTTGGCGCCAGTGCCTCTGTGTCTTATCACTCCTTGTGGAAAAAAAAAAAAAAAAAAAAAACACACACTGCGCCGCAGATAAGAGCACAGGGAGCGATCACAGCAACCCCCTCCTGGGAATCAAAGAGTCGGCAGGTAGATGCCGAGGTGTTGGCGGGAGTAGATAAAAAAGTGTAGACGCAGCGGGAGGCGGCCGCATCGGCAGACAGAGCGGGTAAACAGGAGGTGGACACGGGAGGGAGGAGCTGTTATGAAGGTGAAAATGCACCACCAGGAACGGAGGCTCCGTGTCGCGGTTGACAAGCGAGTCCTTGTTCTGAGCCTCGTCGGCGGGGGCGCGATGGCGACCTGGAAAAGTGGGGCGAGAAAACGGACAGACAGATGGGCAGAGTTTTAATCAGCAACGACAATCGGCCTCTCTCTGCACCAGCACGTCAGTGCCCAGAAAATTTTGGACGAGACGGCAAAGATTAACTGAGCTGAATCTTCATTTATATTAAAACAGCGATTGAGAAACTTTTAATTCCCCATCTATATACGGCACATAGGAAACATTTCCCAAACATGAGGACAGTCAAAAAGCTCTTGTGGAGATTGTCTCTTTTTCCGTGGCTTCGATTTAGGAGGGGTCACCTCTACAGAAGTTGGAGCATGATTCTGATTCACCGGACAGATAGAACAATGATCATTTTTTTCTTGCATTGGAAAAAAAAAAAAAGAAAAAAAAAAGAAAAGAAAAACACCCTGTCAAGCCTTTTTCTCCTGTACTTTCATTAATTCAAAAGAAAATACATATTCTGCACTAATGCCTGTATCCAGCCCACATTATAGGCCTACACAGTGTTTGGACCATGTAGTTTTGGAAACACAACTCTAATTCATTCGTTTTCTGCATTCTGCCGGAATTTTTGAGTAGGCATTGGACATTTTGTACACAGTTAAGAGTATAGATGCATTCCAGTGGCTGTGTCCTCGGGAGCTGATGAGACATGAAATACAAAATTTCAGAACGGCACATCAGAAGCTATACCACCACAAGCCTCTCGGAAGCTGGAAAAAAAAAAAAAAACTGTGCAAGGTTTCCAACAAACTGGGTGTGATCTTGGTCGAAGAGGTGACAAGAACGCCCGGAAACCTGAAGAGTTCTTTGTCTGTGATGAAAGATCGCTCGCCGTGAGGACATTAAGCCGCGGCAGCTCTGCAAGTCCAGGTTGCGAGGGCAGAGAGCAGAGAGAAAGAGGGAAAACCACACTTGAATACAAAGCCTGATAGTAACCTGGGGTTTGTGGGAAAAAATCCATCCAGAGAGCGAGTCACAAAAGATCTTGTTTTCTGATAATAGGAAATTAATTGAACTCCGCAACAGAAATGGTCTGGCAGTGTCTGCATTATTATTTTTTTTGTGTTTGTGATGTAATTGCCTGCCGTATCTTCAAGTGCTTCTTATCCCTGGAATCTGTGCAACCTCAGCTAACAGGTATTGCAAGGCAACAAACAATTATAACTAATGAAAAAAAAAAAAAAAGTATTGAAATGATGTCATGAATTTTCAATCAAACTATACTAAATACATTGGTTCACTGCACACTGATCCATGGTGCACATGCTGCTAAGGTATTCCTTAACACAATTCATTTGACCCATGTAGACGTTTTACAAAAAATGCTAATTTCTTGGAGCATCTTCAAATGCTCATTGTGCTCAAAACTACAACATACTTTGATCAACACTATGAAATACAGTTTCATCAAAACTACAACATTCACTTTACTTAAAAGTACAAAATACACACTGATCAAAACTAAAACTGATACTCTTCTATAAACTGACTCTGTTTGTTTTCATTTCTCCCTTAGAACTATCATTCTGCATCTCTGCCCCCCTTCCACCAGTCACTGGAATGACACACTGTCACGCGATGTAATGACATCACCATGCAGCATGATCAGGTGGAGATGAGGTGTCCTGCTGCTAGAGGAGCACATGCTCTATCTGTAATATAGATTTTTATTAATTTCAGATTGATTGAAAAAGGATCATGTCAAGAACAATATCCATTTTTTTTTTATTGGGTTAAACTTTAAACTCCGACCGGATTTCAAAAGTTGTATGGAGTGCAGCTGTGGATGCACCGGGCTGTTGCTGTGCCTTTCAGCTACAGCAGCAGGACTGGGGGGAAACAATAACTGGAGCCAAGGTCGGGCATATTCTCAAAGACTCAGTAACCTTGCAGGCCCTCTAACGTTAGACCTATAGACCTCAGCTATTCACCTCGGACACCAGCATTCAACTGTAGTGGCTTCAGAAGGATGTGTAGGTTCTTCAGTGGGATGACTCTAAGGTAGCGGATTATATGTTGAGCAAATCCCCCAACAATGATGGGATGGAATCCAAAACGGTGAATGTGCCAAGCTCATGCGGAGATATCCAAAAACACTGGATGCTGTAGCCACTGCCAAAGAGGCTTATCAAGCACCCGTTTAAGGTGCTGACTATGTATTACATTCACATTAAGCTATGTTATTACTTTATTTCTTAAGTTTTTGGCTCCAGATTTTTAAAAAAGAAACATTCAAAATGTGGGTTGTAGGGTTTGTCTCAACTGATGTTTTAAAAAAAACAAATAGCAAAAACAGAAAAAAAGTGATTCAAACCATTTCTGAGAGGCTGGATGTTTTCTGAAGGCAACGCAGGAATGATTTTTCTAAGCCACAGTCGGTGAAGTACCTAATCGTTCACTGTTGCATTTAATCACTGTACATGATCAGGTCAGACGCCACGCTCTGCATTGTATTAGATTCCACTCAGCGCACCGCCTAAGACGCGATGAGCTTCAGCCACTCGGGCTTCTATTTCTCGTGCTCTTGCTCAACCGGATGATTAGTGGCGATAAGTAACACACACATGCATGCAGGCACACACACAAGCTTGACCTTACATTCTGAGGATTTAAAGGAGGCGAAGATGAAAAATGTTTGCGCGAGGGAACAGAGCAGATCGCAGTCCTTGGTCCAGCAACGCTGCATTGAACCACTGCAACTGTATTTATGTTTATGCGGCAGATAATTAACTATTGATTTTAAGCTTTTGAAGCCCTCGTTTTCTAGATGAAAAGTAAAAGGAGGCCGCGAGCCGATAATCTGCAACATTTTTGGTCTTCGAAGTCAAGGACCCGTCTCTTTGCTCTATTCCTCAGAGGTCTAAAGGGCAATTGATTACCTTCGCATCCACGTGGATTCCGCCGACCCCAGCTGACCTCAATGTACAGCTTGCCTCGGCCCTAATTCATCGCCTTCACCGCCCTCCCCCTACCGCTCATCCTGCAATTTTAATCCAGTTCAAATGAGTTCGGCATGTCTGCAAAGTTTTCTCTTTTCAATTGGTTTCGAGTCAGTGATGGACGGCCCCCATTTCGCGCCGGTGTGTTGACATGTAGGAGATGGGGCGCCGCCATTTTAAAAGTCAATATCGCAGAGACAGATTGGCAATTTGAGAGCGAAGTGACACAGTGAGTATTCAGGGAGACGTATCAGACCTTAACATTTGCCAAAGTGTGACAGCATGAGTGCAGCAAGAGCGCAAATGATGTGTTAAAATGAGCAACACACCGGCTACGTAAAGCAAATTGATTGTCTGCCATATTTTATGACTGACACAGTCAACACGAACTTACTTTGAAATTGACCCGAATGGTACTTTAAGTTTTAATGTAAAAATGATTTGCCTCCCTGAAACAGTGGGGACGCAGGGACGCATAGCAATTAGACGAAAGTGGCTCAGTCTTTTGTGATGACAAATCATCCACCTTTTATGAAGTGTATGAAGACAATGTTGCAGTATGTGGCTGACCCTGCCCTCTGACCCTCTTGTCGATGAGAACCTTGGGGACCATTTTTAAAATAAAACTGGAAATCCGAAGCCCATTAAGTGGTCCCGAGAGTGATCTCAAAACCACATGGTATTGGGTGGATTTTAGAGCCCAATGAGCAGTTTGACCGAAGCTCAGATTTGAGGATGGCCATGGCCATGGGTATATCATAAAAGTTTACCTTCTTGGGAGCATGAAAATACATTTTTTTGTCCTCTGGGTGGCCTTTAAAAAAGGCCATGCAGGGTCCTAAATTGAAAAAGTTTAATCATATAGGAAACATGAATATGCTTAATGAATTCCTCTTGGACTATGAATCTCAACAGAAAATGTCATAGAAATCTCCAAGTTACATTATATTTGCGACCCTCCAGTAAGCCATTATAAACTGACCTCAACTCACAACTAGAACAATATTAATGACTACTGTGAAACTTTTTTACCTGTTTCGCTAACTGGTACAATAGTTTGATACATCATCTGGGGAGCATGAATGTCTGGAAAAAAATGATATTAAGTTAATTCATTAAAGCTGGGCTACTTACAATGACTTGATCTGCTGGCCAGAGGAGGTCAGGGGATCAGGACATGCATTAGGATTCATGCCATGAGTATGCTTAGTGATTTTCTTTTGTTCATGAGTAGACATCCTGGCACGCTTCTTGAGCTAGGACATTACCAAAACAGAGAGATTAATCTTCTGGGGATCATGAAACTCTACAGAGTAGTGAAGGCAACATCAAAATGTCAACTCTGATTCCTGTAGTAGTTCGATTTGAAACATGGGAAGCATGAATGTCTGCAACGTCATGTTATTTAAAGCTATATATTTGACTTTGCTTTGGTTCTAAAGGAAAGCTCAAAATATCAAGGAAGTTGTGAGGGTCCATCCTCTGAGGAGCAGGCATGTCTGTGTGAAGTTTCATCTAATTCATCCAAAAGTAACTGTAAATATATTCCAGTTTGGACCAAAGCAGGGGCTAAAATTTAGAAAACACTTATAGGAGAAGCAAACCAAAACTTTTCAGCTGTTTCATCCAGTATTTGTCTTTGACAAACGCTATGATGCTCTGATCTTGTGTTTCAGCCTGCCTGGAGCATGGGATGGACAGGATGTTCTTTTTATCTGCAGTCCTATTTGTTCAGACAGTGTGTGCCACTAAAAAATCAATCACTGTTGTTTTCCACTTCTTTGAAAATCTATTTGAAAAAAAAAGCAATCCTGTTTCCCAAAAGTAACAGTGGTCATCTGTGTTCATAGTCTATACATTATGGCACTGACTCTGATAAACTTTCCTTTTTCCTCTTTGGCACCGGTCCATTGGCTCAGTGCAGGAGGATAGTGTTTAGCCTGTAAGCACAACCCGTCAGACAGAAAGAATAAATAGATTTCAGAGTGAGCATGGCAGAAAAGTGCAGCAGGCAGAGCAAAAAAACAAAACAAAATGGGCTTTTAGGGATTTGGCTGCTGTGGCTTGATGTAGTGAGAAGAGGACGGGAGTAAGATAAATCTCCAATGCATTGTTATAATAAGAAATAATAGAACCACGGCGAGATTTTACTCTTTTTATTGCTTTTTAGATCATTTATGGGCATAGGATAATAACAATTTCCATCAAGTGAAATCTTCTGTACATTATAAAATGCAGAAAACACAATAGCGGAGCCCGAGAACAAAGTCCACCATTCTTTAACTGAGGTACAAAAGCTGTACTTGCTGACAGCTGAGATGAAACAACAGTTTGCAGGTTTAATTTGAAATCGAACGTACATCAGAAGGCTGCTCTGTGCTGCAGAAAGGCAAAATGTACATATGTCCCTCTTTGTTTAAGAACTTAAACTGCCCTTACTGCCTTTGACTGCCATTTAAGTGACTCAGATTCATTATAAGTCTAAGTGCTGTGCTGTGTTTGATCATAATATAACACCGCCTTTTTGCGATTGTTCTCTGCAGTTCTTTTTTGAGTGTGTGTTTTAAGGATTTGGGATTTGCCCTCCAGATGTTTATAATGTTCAAAAAAACAATGCAAATCGTGAGTTTATTCCCCCAAGAAAGGTCTGAAGGATTGGAGAGTGTGCGAAAAGAGCTCAATAAATCCTCGAGAGAACCCTCGAGCACACTCCAATTTCACAGTGGGACAGCCATGAGCCTTGGCGAGCTTATCAGGAATCTGTGAACTGGTCTTCATTGGAAATAGGTCAAGTTGTGTCATTATTCAAAACCGCATGCACTGAACTGTCATTGCACTTTAAAAAAATGATAGCTGGGTAAAATTAGGACTGGGAAAAGGGAGTTAAAGCTCAACAAATGTTGGAAAAAAGAGCTATTTGTAAATGTTTTTTTTTTTCATCCACTTTGGTTCAGAATAACATGTTGTTGTGCAAGGGGAGAAAATTGCCGTCTCGATTTCAGGTTGGGTCACTTGGTTCCGGGCTGCCCATTGTTTAGTTCGGTTTATGTCTCCATTAGGTTCCAGAGTGGACAAATAATGGACGGATTTTAGAAATAATGACCACTTATTTTCACCCCCCAAACGTTCGACAACTGGCAGGTTCCATTATTATCTGTCTCCCTGTCTCTGTATTTCTGTGAAAACGGATACCAAATCAAGTGACATTTTGTACAAACATTCAGCGGTTAAATTCTGAAATTCTGATCCGCACAACATCACTTTCAAACCAGTTCCCGTCTGGAAAATACAGCTGCAGGTTGAAACTTTGTGCTGCAGCATGTAGCCGGCTTCAGTTGTGGCAAAATTGGCCTGACTGGGGAGTTTTTCATGAAACATGGATGCTTCAGCAGCTATTGAGCGGCATCCACTTCTAAAGGCGATGGATCTTTAGATGATAACTCTCACTGTGAAGCAGCCAGGGCAGAGAATGACTCCGTCCTGGCCAGGGCTCTAGATCTAATCTCAAAGTCTGACTTGCCGTACTGTGGCCGCCGTTATCCTGATTGATCATTTTCATCTGTGATGATCCTCTCACTCCTCTGTCTGCTATACCATCAAGACGCCAAGGACTGGCCTTGCTAATTAGCACTTAAAGTTATACTGTTATTTTAAATTTTATTTCCCACTTCCGCCCTTGTGTCACCCTTTTGTGTGCCTAATCATGCTCAAATTCACATCGTAATCCTTCAGGTGCAACCTCTTGATCCCTAACTACATGCAGGCTTTGATTTTGGAGCTTTCTTTAATTAGGAAGGCTTAACAGAGAATGCAGTAGGATCACTAAATTGCACAATTTCAACATTCCCTCCGCCATAAATCTCCTATAAACCCTTTCTGAAAGTCATAACCCAGATGGCAGACATCATAAATACCCTCAATTTAAGGTTGCAAAACTTGCAGTGGATCTATTAAGTATATACAGAGATAAACTGCACAATAGCAGCCACTCTAATTAGCTGGGGCACTTTCAAGCTATTGTCTAATCTATAGAGTTAGCTTGGCAACTTTCCCTTTGGTGACCATGAAAAGGACTGGCAGCCAGTAAACTGACCCCAACACCACCCTGTCAGTCAGTGGCAGTTGTTTTCTGGAGCTTTAAAAGAGCCAATTTGCAAATGATCTCCATCATAAACAAACATGGCCAGAGTTTACAGTCGTATACATCCATCAGAGGGAGACTTCCGAGATGCAGAATCTTCCAAACAAGCATTCATTTGGCCAATCACTGACCCCTGGCTTGGTCATATCTAACACGGGACTCTGTAAAGTTACTTCCAGTCGAAGGCTAATGTTATACCAATCGTGTTATTCCAGGTTCTAGTGTGAACGCTTAGAGCGCTTATTTCATAACCGCTGCAGGCCCCGAGGGAACCACATCGGCGCTCGCTGGAAGCATGGACAGATTATGAGACAATTGGACCCTTGGGCGTGTATTGCATGATGTCTGAATGGGCACTAGAACTAAACACCCTACTGAAAACCTGAGGGTGCAAACGCTTCCTTTGAAGATGTCATGGTGACTTCTTCTTTGTCACATCTTCAAAGTCAATGCGGAGGCTTTCCCTTTAGTTTTTTTGAAAGGGATTTTTTTTTTTTTTTTTTGATGGAGTCCTTTAACCCTCCAATGAGAAACTGAATGTATTTCTTTGCAACCAATGTACATGATGGCTGGCAGTGCTCGCGAACAACAAATAATACCTGAAGTTGTCGAAGTCAGTTCGCTTTTCACCTTACCCCATCTTAACCTGTGCCCACCTTCATCTCTAAATCCAACCCTAACCAGCCAGTGGAAAAGATTTGCATTGGGTTGCTATGGTTTCATCTTTATGACCCTTTACGTTTGAAAATTGATGCGTCCATCTCAAACAATGTAACCGTAGCTGCCGATGTACTATCCCATGTCCTCCCCTGTTGACAAACCTAAGTTCTCGTTCTCACAGGTGTCGGCCATGGTTCAAACCTTTGATGGGTGACTCACGTGAACGATCATATACACCCACCCACCAAGAATTGTGGTGCTACTTCTTGGTTTGGTATGGATCTGTAACCTTTCAGAAAATGTGCATGTCATTTTAATCTGCGTGAACTTAACTTTGAGCCAGCTCTTAAAGGGAAGTGAGATCACTGCTTTTCGTAGTCCATGATGCAAGGGCCTTCAGATGTGCTTGGGCCTATCATATAAACCCACATGGCAATCCATCCATGGCTAAGAGCAGCACTGTGGCTCAGATCTAAGCCAGTAAGGTCTGTTTGCTCAAATTGGACCTTGTCCATTTACCAGGATTTCTCTTACATACCAAAAATATCTAAGCCATCCAGACATCCTCTTCTCAAATGTAAAAGTGCCATTCAAAATGGCGCAGAACTGTCTGAAAGTCTCAGACTTCAATCACAAGTAATTACTGGATTTGACCCCGACACTGCTTGATATAGTGGGAATAAAGTGACAGATGTTGACGTCTAATAGCCATCAGGTACTCACACTCAGAAACCATTAACGAAATGAACTGAGGGTAACTTCTTAATGACATCAAAGAGAACAGGCATGTCCATCACACATTAATAACTTCACAGGGGCAGGAACTGGATTCCTTTTCAACTTCACTCAAAACACAAGTTGTTGACGAAAAATGTGTGCGCCGCAATGATTTCAAGAAGGAAAAAAAAAAAAAAAACGTGTGAAAAATGTAACGGCTAATTAAATTTGTCGCTTGGCAGAAAGGAAGTCAGGTTGGGCTGGCGAGGTATCAAAATAACACGTGAGGAATATCTCCGTCGCAACGCACGCTCGGATATGCTCCACCCCGCCACGACCCGAATGGATGAAGTGGGGAGAGAAAGGGAGCGAAAGACGGGAGGTGGCACATCAGCCGCCCGACCGTCTCATAGATGTGTCTAAAAGCCGATACAGTTGCAGCGCCGTGAGCACCTCAAAGGTGAGCCCTGACCTGACTGAAGAGTTCTGACAAGTGGGTTTCTTCTTCCTCTTTGGTGAGGATAAACAACTCATCCAGCAAAGTGTATGCGTGTTTACGGGTATGAAGAGGAGGGCGCGAAGGGGAGGCGAGAGGAGCGAGGGAAGGAAAACAGAATCTTTCGAGTTCATCCCAATTAAATAAAATGAATCGCTGCAGAGCGAGAGCCGAGCGGATCGCAACAACACTGCCAACGGGTCTCCCACTGTTCCAGCCAGCAGGCTCCGGCCACCCTCGGAGATTAATCAAATTCACGGAATGTTTGATTTGCATTTCATTAAAGATTTGGGTGGAAAATTAATGGGGAGGCACTTTGTTTTCAGGGGACAGACTGCTCAATTCGAAACCCATCTCGGTTCTGTGTCGCGCCTTCACTTTGCTGTGTCACTCAAATTCCTTTTTTATCATTGCCGACATGGCTCTGGGTTTCTCTCTTGTCGCTCTCTTGGGAATGGGAAGGGAATCAGCTCAATCTGATGTTTTTCTGGCCCCAGCCTTCTGTTTATTCGCCAGCCTCTGTTTTACTGCATGCGTTATGTTTGCTTGCGGTGCAAAAAGCAGGACTCTAAGTAAGATGAATTATCTTAAATCAAGCCAATAGACGCTTGGTTCTGATCTGAATGCATTTCTTCTCTCCAGGCAGTTTTTCATGTTAAAGAATTTCACTTGTCCTAAGCTATTTTGTCCTTAATTATCTTAACAAGATATTATAAATTGTTAATGCTTGAAACTGTAATGACTAGAATCAACAATGACAAGCACAAAATCACTTTGTCCAAGTTGGAATTTCTTATTTCAAGCATCCCGTCCTTTTTATCTCCTCACTATAAGAGCAGAACTTTGTGTCGGCTGATCCAAGAATTGGTCCATTAATCTTTAATACATGGGCTGGGTGTCTGTTGTCTGTAATAATAAGGCTTAAGGCTTTGTTTGATTTGTTATCTTGAACATTTTCCTTTTCACCCTGACCACCAGTGGCTTTTATCTTGTTCTGGGTTCAGGGTTGGGGTTTTGTCCTTTGTTCTGCGACTGGCCACTGAGCCCTTAATGACAAAGTGAAAAGTTATGCCTTTGCCTGAGATTATTTTCTTAATTTAGCAAGACAATCTCGCTTTCAGTAGTTGTAAAAGTACAATTATCTGACTCACGATTACTTATTTTAAGCACAATATGCTATTTGCTACAGCATACTGTGCTGAAAATAAGTGACTTCTGGGGTATATGTCCTTATTTCAAGATGATTGCAATAGCAGTTGTTGCTAAATCTGCAGTTGTCCTGACTATAGGGGGCCTGCCCTCATCAATCATATATACAATATAGGTAGAAAATTAAAGCAGCTTATTATGAACCTGTCGTCTGCAGCGATCGCAAGAGGACTTTGACCCAGGAGAACGCTGTTCATGTCTGGTGTGAAACCTGAAGTCAACAATGAGTTATTTTTTAACTCACCAATGCAGTCAAGTAATTTCAGGTCATAATAGCATAGCAAATACTACTTAAATCATTTCTTTGTATCAAGACAGAGGTACTAGCCAAGTTTTAAGATACATGTGGGTTCTTTGAGACTAAATATTTGTACTTCAAATAAAAATAATTTAAAAAAAATCTTGGCAAGTGAATTTTTCCCCATAAGCAGACCATTCTGCTCTAACGTTAGCTACTGCTGTTGTAGCAAAGCAGAGGGAGGCACTGCCACGGAGCACTCCTGGAAGTCACTCACGGCTGTCATGGAAAATCTGACCCCAGGCGTTTTTTCCCCCCCCCCAATTTTTCACAGTCCAGCTGCATCGAGCGAGTGACGCGATTGTCCACAGGCTGGCATAGATAACTGAGAAAGACGGGCTCTCACGTTTCGCTTCCTGTTAGAATCCACTCACATATTGCAAATTTAAAAAATGATAAATACATGTGAATTGCTGCAAACTGTTAAATGGGGCCCTCTAAATGTTATTGTTTTTTTTTTTCTTAATTATTCCTGTGTGTCTTTTACCTTACTCACTGAAAGCTGTTTCAGTTTGCCAGGCCTCAGCCTTCTACCAGATGAGTGAAAAGAAAATACATACTGTTGGCTGACATATTTCCATCATGCTATGACAGTCTGCATGACGAATGAATACATGAATAGACACGGGTGTATGTGATGTGGCCAGAGCCATGCATTTGTAAGTACTTTTCTGTGAATGCAACCACAGTAATCATCACCAGCACCGCGGTCTTCCCCACCGTAACTGCTTTTTTTTTTCTTTTTATCAGCCTCACGCATGCATTGTCCCATATACCTAAACAGCTGCCAGTTGTCGTGTGCGCTATGTGCACAGATGGGTAGAATCCTGATCTCTTTTTTACTGTCCAAATGTATCCCATGTTTCGGTGGCTGTGCAAACTCTGGAACATCTGGGTCACATCAAATTTGTGACATCTGTGTCCTTTTTGGATGTATGCCCCAGATTTCTAAAACAGTCGGGGATATACATACACTTAAAAAGCGCTCTGTTTTGTTCTGCTGGTGTGTCACCCTAGATGCACGTTATCATATTCTAACGTTGAATTATTAGAAGCATCATTATCGGTTTCAGTGTAACTCACAGTTAACCCTCACGGCTTACCGGTTTGCTTTTCACTTGCACATTTGGGAGCGTTTCAGCTCTCCGTGCCAGACTGCGTCAGTTCACCCGCTCTCTGATCAAACAGTTTAAGACCAGGCCTCTGCTGGTCTCCCTGCCCATCTGTATAAACAACATCCACATGAATGACATGTCAGGACTGGAAACACTGATCCAGATCTTATCAATAGCAACCGGTATTGATAATCAATTTCAATGAACCTGCAGTATGTTGTCGACCCATTCGCATTTGCACACTGGCAATCAATATTATGGAAGTGCTTACCGGCCTACAGCCGTGACCTGTCAGGGGATTGGCTCCGGAGTTACACATTTTCATCTCCTGACCTTTTTCTCCGTCAATATTTATGAGAAACTGGGATTCGAAATTATACGACTGACGGCAGAATAAAATGCAAAGGATTAAAGTTTCAAATTTAACTACCTCCCCCACGTATTTCATAACATTATATTAAGGCTCGGGAAAAAAAAAAAAAAAAAGAAGGATGAGAAAAAATAAAACTTGGATATCATTTAACCCAGGAGAATCAGAGCAGTGTTGGAAGTACAACCGTCAAATAGAAACATACAGCGCGATCCACCCTGCCAACACGAACATGTTGGCAAATCATCCAGATCAAACCGAGCGTTTTGTTTTAATGATGTCTGAAGCTTGACACCGGAGTCAGCCTCATCTACTGCCAATGAGGAAGCGCGTGAGGGAGGGCGAGATTGGCATCAAGCCCATTCGAGTGAAATTGGTAAAAATAAATAGATAAACAAATAAATAAATAAAAAATATATTATGAAGTCTGTGACCACATGTGAATCTGTAGTGGAGCACATCTGACATACATGATAACCTCAATAATGGTAGACATGAGCAGCTGATATCAACCTGTTAAGCCCGAGCGGAGCCCAGTTGGGCCATTTTTTGAGCACCTACGGTATCATATTAGTGAAATATACAATTTGGTACCTGGGAAATTTCAAATGGCACATTTGGAGATTCTGCTTGAGAACTCCCTACCAAAACTTCCCTCACTCTGTTCTGATTTTCACTTTATTAGCACAAAAGTTGGCAGAGGTAATGTTCAGATGTGATGTGATCAAGAGGTCATATCAGATTTACCTTGGAGTTGCAGAGATCCGCTCTGTTAATTATTGAGCAGAGACACAAAATAGAGGTTAAGGATGATTCATCTTTAAATGTGGTGCATTTGCAATTGAACCTCTCACTCCTGGGCTAAAACAATCCACCGCAGTGCAGAGGACGATAATGTTATTACATTGATTTTTTATAACTTAACTCATTTTGCCTGTTTGTAATTTTCTGAGGAGAACAGCCCGAACATTAATGACTATGGATTTCCAGAGCAGAACTTGTCAGGGCTCGGCTGTTCATTATCATACTGTATATAGGGGCAGTCGCGCCGCGGATTGGAAATGCACTGACAAAGTGAAATATCACTTTAAAAAGCAAACTTTGGCTCAGGCCATTTCCTCGTTTGCATAATATATTTTATGCAAACGAGCCCGCCATATCTTTATTGATCTAAGAAGGAAATTATGATAGATTTGGAAGGCGCTTTGCAGTAGGAGGATCATTTTAGAGACCGGTTGGTTCATGCAAGCAAGGCTGTCATAATAAAGTATCAGACATGTATATATTATACCATCTCACTTATCTTATCGACTGAGTCAGTTAGTCGCTTTCATGATAGATAGATTAGACCTGCGTTTGACAAATGTGTCTGATCTTTGTATATGGGTCTACCCAGGCCAACTCGCCTACAATCCAGAACTTTTCCCACTTCATGCCATGGATTCTCTTAAAAAATAATAATGTTGAGACTTATATAAAATTCATGGGAACTGGTACAATTCTATAGCTGCACTCCAAATACTTTTTACATTATGTATTTTTTAAAATTTGGCTGTCAGAGCAAAAATGTTCCCTGTATGTGTCCCCTTTACATCACCGATCACTAATTTTTCACTGGGCTGGCTGAAATTTGTACTGAACACCCAAGAAACCCTAAGGAAACAACACGTTCTCATTTAAACAGCTTTTGCTGAAGGGTAACATAAATCAAGTTAATAAAAGGAAGTCATTTTTTTACCCGAACAAACAACATTTTCAGCAAATTCATATCTCATCCGGATTTTGTTTCTGTGTAGTATTGCTGTAGTTCTGTCACTCTGATTCCTTTGTTTCTCTCAAGGTAGCGCTCCGAAAGCTCTTTTGATTGCTTGGTTTGTTTGGTAGAACAAGCCGCCACAAGGTATGCTCAAATTGTCAAACCGGCCCTGTTCCGCCATTGCAGATGTAGGTGCCAGAACAGGAGGATCCCACTCTCTACATGTTCCCCGAGCAGACAGGACCATCGCTCGTGGGCAAAGTTGTGGACAGGGATACCAGAAAATGTCTTTTCTCTTTTCCTGCATGAGCAAGGTTGTGGAAAAACAAGGGTCACTTTAACACTTATTTTAACAAGAAAATAATGCTCACAGCAGCTCTAAAGGTATGCACCGTGTTTCTGAGTCTTCCAAGCTGCATATCCACTGTGTAAAAACAGAGTGAATGCAAAAAGTAAGGATTCTAACTTCACAGGAACTACAGTGGTGAGGTCAATTAATGTAAAAGCCATTATCCCTTATTGATTTTCCCTTTTGTCTTCTTTTACTGCTTACAAGGCAGCAGATGAGAAGATTAAAGCTTTGAGCCAACCGGGGGAAGTGTGTAGGACTGTGTATCTGTAGGATCCTCTTTATGTTTTATACTTGTGTAATAACTAATGCAAACGTCCCCTTAAGCATTGTGCTGTATATGAGAAATAGGCAGGGTAGATCATAATGAGCACAATTTTGAGATGTTTTTGAACATAATTTTCCTCGATGAAACATCCTGTAATGGCATTGCTAGCAGCATCATTCTCAGTAATAACTATCCATCCCCCTCTGCCTCTCATCTCATCCTGAAAGGCTGCTTGAAAATCTGCAGCAAACACTCGAAAGCCACTACACTATGCTTACCTCCCTCTACTTAACCAGCAGAACCCTCTCGCCGCGCAATTATGCAACATTTGGGGTTAGGAGTTCACAAAGTCATTAAATGCTTTTCTAATTATTATTGATTGAGCGCCAAAGGATCGATGCAAATCTGGAGCGGCGGAGAGGCCAAGACAGCAGTGAGGTATGGCGCCTTCAAACCTGCCAAGAGAGAAACCTCTTCCAAAGGCATGTGGTTAAAAACTACCAGCTGCCACCAAAACTTTGTGATTAACCAATTTTTTTTTTTTTTTTTTTTTCCCATTTTCAGATTACCCTATCTATAAAGGAAAGGGACGCAGTATACTTTTTCTGCATCAGGCCTGAAAACATATGTCGGATCAATGAAAAGAAAAACTGTTGCCTTTTTCTTCTGCGAAAAATCAAGGCACTGTGAGTGGAACCAAAAATAACCTACATAAAACCTATCATGGGAAACGTTTCTTTCTTATTGGTTAGTGCCATCCCTACAATCAGAAAGGCAACCTTGAAAACATCGAATTTGGCACAGAGAGCACACTGAGGCCCAATCCAAAACTCCCCTTGCCCCTACCGCTGAGTCCTACTAAGGTCCAGGAGTAGGGTGTCCCAATTCTCATTGGGTTGCACGGTTAGAGCGAAGTGTTTTGGACTACATGGCCCTCCAAACTGAGGTTTGCCAGAGGCACACTGCAAACCGAGTCTTATGGGGACTCTCTATCATTTCAATGCAATGTTGTACACTTTGTCAGGGATTTGAAGATGCCACCACCTTTATTAACCAGGTCTGGTCCAATGCCCGAGGCAAGAGAAAATTCACAACACAGCCTGAGATAAGACTCAAAAATGTAACCTTTTTTTGAAGAAACAAATTCATTAAAACTACAACTAGACATCCTGAATTAAAAAGGCCCCACAGAGGTCAACGAGACGAGGCCAACACACAACACTGCAAGTGAATTAGGATAAACTTAATAGCCACACACTGAAATATGCTGCTCGGCCATCAGTGCACTGCAAGATGATGGAACTGAGTGTACCCGCTGCACGTTAATAAATAAGGGACCAAAGCATTTCTGACCTGCCCACAACACTAAGTCCAGGTTTCTTGATACATCCATGAGCAATGTTCTCTATAACCTGCGTGGCAAGACAGTGTGATGGCAGACAACCTGCTTGAGTTCAGTCTCTCTCATGCGCCATCCAGCTGTTCCATGCCCATATTTATACCAGGACCTGGGCTGCTAACGTTAGCCTTAAGAGTGCTGCTAGTGTCCTCTTTAGTTGATGACTTGATTAACAGCGTTAAGTTGTGTCCATGCTTACCTATCCCCATCAGAGAAAATGGCTAATAGACCATATACATGGCGGCCATTTTTCTCTTCATGCTTAGGGTGGGGAATTCAAAAGCTGGGATGATGATCTGCAACTAGAAAGACGATGGATAATGTAAGTCTGGAGGGACATTAGGTGAACCGTAATGTTATCATTCAACCACTTCATAGGTATCGTTTGATTATGTTAACTGTCTTTCACCCCGATGTCCAAATTGTGCGTTGATATTTTTTGAATTGTTTTATTCTTCACCTATCTTATGGTGTAACAATATCCAACAGCGATGTAAGCTAGAAAGTGGTTGAATGCTATTAGCTGTTGTCTAAGGGGGATGTTTTTTTTAAAACATGTTTTTTTAACCTTGTAATAGGATCCAATTTCCTTCTGACATTTCACTATGAAATATACCAGGTTTGCCATGTTAAGGCAAAAGAGATCACTACAGCTGTTACAGCGAATAAGAAAATGTTGCCATCAACAACTACTGATGATGTATGATGGCCTTGAAGAGTTGTCCCATCTCACAGGGGGGAGAGTTCAACCACTACCACTTGTATCAATGTTCAAAGGGGCAAGGGAGCACATATACACGAGGGGTCGGGGTGAGAATCGGAAATAGATTTCAATCTACGCAGGCAATTTGAGTGTTCTCTTTAGTACAAAAGGTTCTAAACTATATGGGAATCGAATGCACTGATGCAATCTATGGAAGGGAAAATATGACTGTAACAAATTGAATGATATACTGGATTATTGGATTTAATTAATTGAAGATAGCCTTGGTTAATTAAATGGCTTTCGGTAAATGCCCCCTTGTGCTTCCTGTTACAAAAATAGCCTCGGAAAAAAAGAAGTGCCAGCAGAACTTTTCTTTGGTCTTTATATCTCACAATTTTGTATTCTGCTCAGTTCCGGGCGCAGTGATGTAATCCCTTCAAGATTTCACTTGTGCGCCGCATCTTTTCTTCCCCTGTTAGTCTCAATCCGTCAATCAATCAGGGGCATTGTTTGGGCTTAATAACAAACAAAGAATGTGTAGGCTCTTCCTTTCATGACCCGTCACTGTGTGAGTCGCTTCTGCTCCAATTTTGCCGGCGCGTTCGGCTGCAGATAGCGGCCCCCGAGCGCTCCCTTTGCTCTCCTTACTCCTTTTTTTTTTTTTTTTTCTCTCTCTTTTCAGAATTGCATAAAATTACAGTAAGTGGAGCATATCTATCTATCAGGACGTGTCACAAAGAGTCAATGAAAACTCATTAGTCGGATGCATCGGAGGTGAAACTAATTTTAGATTCCAACAAAAGGTGGGCACATGCGTCTGCGTTTCCTTTTAACTTTCCCATCTGTCTTTTTTTTTTTTTTTTTTTTGTTAACCAAGCAGACTGTATATGTTTGTGCCCTCGAACACTTGATCAAAAGCTAAACAGCTTATTAAACCATTATGATAAGATCCTCTTTTTCTTGTTTAAATGCTAATTCATGTGGACATGTGGTCTCTCTTTGTCTCGAGGTTCTTTGATTCCGCCTGTCCGTCTCCCTCCCTCTGTCTCTCGCAAACAATGATCGGTCTCTCTTAGAGCCTCGTCTGCCTCATCTGCCTCGGCATCGGAGCCATTGAGGAGCTCTGCAACATCCGCTGCAATTGGAGTTTTCCTCATATATTCTCAGAAGAGAGAAGAGAGACAATAACTCTCTGAAAAAGATGAACGCGCGGCAATAACCTCGTGGGGGATTTATGGTGATTTTCCCACACGTCGAGTACCTCGCATCCCCAAATTAGGCGTCTTTCTGCTCGCGTCTCATATGTTACAGACGACGCAGAGGCAATATACAGTTCAGTGCGAGTGCTACACGTGGCTGCAGGCTGCCATCAAGATCACAGACAAAGCCACATTATCATAAGGAGCTTATATTGTCGTCTGCGAGGTTCCTCTGCTTTGTTTCGATATCATTGTCGCTAAGTGCTCGCTGATGGGCCGCTTTTGTATCGTGCCACCGAGAGCGGCTGTCAATCAAGCTGGTTGGATTGCATTTCAAAGTTTGGATTCTATTCATTGCGGGGTTCGCCCTCGTTCTCGTTTGACCTCTTGTCCTGGAAATTAGCATAATGCAAACTCACCGAACGGCTAGAGGAACAGTCCTGCGGTCCTTCGGTATAACAGCATTTTTCAGAACCCAGGCCTGCTTGAAATGAAGTGGTCTGTATAAGATCAATAACTGAGCCCATTCTTAGCACTCAAAAGTAGGGGTGCCCAACCCAAACGTCGGAATCAATGTTGGCTGAGTGCATTTCTGCCTTCTTGCTGATGTCTGTCTTTAGCAAAGTTGTTCTGCAACTTGCATGTCATGCCTTTGCTCGTCGTTTTTTGTGGAGTTATAGTTAAACAAAATGAAGACCCAAATGCAGACGCACACGGGAGGCAAGGATTGAAGAACAAAAGGCGAGCTTTAATAAAACAGAGCTGAAATACAAAAAAAAACAAAAAAAAACAAGACAACTAGAAAAATCGAAAATGAGTCACAAGGACCAAAAACAAAAGCAGCCACAGAAGGCTTAAACAACGTGCAACAAAAGCAAAGTACAAATCAAATGAGAATCAAGAAACCAAAAACAAGAACATACCAGCAGGGAGACACTGGAGAAGACACAACGGGGGAAGATGGTGCAGCAAACAGGCGGGCATGAATACATACTGACAAAACTGATGAGGGGGACGAGGAACAAGTGGAACGATGAGGGAAAAGGACACCTTGGTCTGGCTGGACCAAGGCGCTGGTTTGGTCAATGGTCAAGATCTGGAATCGGTCCCCAGGCTCGCTTTGCTTAGCTTAGTTAAACATAATAAATGTGATTGTGATGCTATTATAAAGTATTGTTTTTTTTTCTTTTTGGTCTTTGGAAATGTTCTTAACTTTGGAGTGTTAATTTAACATCGTGTTTATGTTGCTAGTATTGTTCTTTATAGTGTACGTTAATATGAAGCGATACCTTGTTTATATTTTAATGAAGAACATGTTGCAGTTTATAACTTCAGCTCTTAATGATCCATCTGAAACCCCTCAGTCACAGACTGCAGGTTTCATAATGCAACATCAGAGGTTTTTGCTCCAGCCAGGGTGGACCTGTCAGGTGCATTCCTATGGGATATTTCCTCCGAATGGGAGTCTGGAGTCAGGAACAATAAAACATGGCCTCCCTCAGGGCAATTGTGCAGTAAAGCAGCAATACTTTATCCATGATTCTGATAGAGGCCTTCCTCTGAGACTGAGGAGGCCTTTCTTCTCTTGCACCACTTAGTCCATTTCAGTCTGTCTTGGGAATGTGTTCCCTCTGAGTCCCAGAAGCACATGAACACAGATAGTGGGTCGTAATCCACTTGCCATCGCTGGTGATTGATTGTTTGCACAGCTGTGAGACACCCAGCAGCCCGCTCCTCCTCCGAGGCCCCGCGGGGCACTTGGCTTGGGGACATCTCAGACACATCGGAGCGAATCCGCCAAGTGTTGTGTCTGGCCAGGGCAAATTAAATTCATATTTTGAAATGTTTCATTCTAAAATGCTTACAGGAATTTCATTTGAAGTCCAGCTCCTTGATCTTCAAAAGCGATTCCGAGCAAACACTTCTGGAATCTTTAATTAGTCTGATACGTCATGGTTAGACTCTCGTACCTCAAATACTTAAGGTACTTAGAAAACTTGCCAAAATCTCCTAAGTATACTTACATTTTTGTGAAACTAAATTCTGGGATTTTTTTTGTTTTTTTGGTTTTTTTTTTTTTCCCCATGTTGACATGCAATAGACAAAATCAAACATCACAAGCCCCAATCAAATAATACAGGGAGTCAGACTGCTGCGTGATCATTCCAGCCTGAACAGCTTTTGCTTACATATACCAGTTCCCCCTCATGAATATGGAAGGAGTCGGTGGTATCCTTGTTTTCATACGTGGCCTTATCCTGACCCAGAATGCATCCTGCTGTTGCTCGCAAAAAAAAAAAAAAAATCCTGAACAAGGGGGTCACACCGTACGAGCCGTGCAGCCTGGAACTCCCCCGTGGGGGATATCACACCGCACCTGTGTGACATAGTGACAAGTGACATAGACTTTACAAGGTAGACCCAGCAGAGCAAATATCCATTATGATTGCAGGCACAATACAAACCTGTAGAGGGCTTTATTAAACCATTAGGAGCATTATCCTATAATCTTGAACTTGCCATCTCATAGACAGCTGTTATGCAAGTGTGTTTTCCATTTATGTAGATGAAAGATGCTTATATATAGACTTTCCCTATATATAAACATCACAATTTTCTATAAAATTGTATTAACGTCATTTTAATTTCCAACATATGGTATCAGCATTTAGATATATGCAGAAAACAAAAGGGAAGGTTTCAGGGAAAACTGAATTTGTTTTCCATCTCTTTCTAGTCACAACACCCTCTACTTTCTGATAATACTGGCCCCTGGAAATGCAATCCGAATCCTCATGATAAAATACCAATCTCCATATATCCATGATATGTGTGCCTTGGCATATACATCTAATCCTTTAGATCCGTGGGATCACCCAAACAAAACAGAGGCTCACTGCAGCTTCACTGTTTATCATTCATGTACGACAGGTTTCCTCGGGTAAAAGATAGTTCTGAAGTTCTTCACAAGTGTTTTTTTTTTTTTTTTTTTTGGATGGAATATTTCATTAGAAGATTGGAAGATTGGCTGGATTGGAGTGAGATGCGCTGTGAATGTAAATGCTGTGAAAATGAAGTTGTTCTATTGATTTCGGTGATCCTTTGTGCTTACATCTAGCAACACCATTGTACCAACACCAATGTATTTTACCCTCTACCTGGGTTGATGTTGATTATTGACTAGGACACACACAGAACACACACACACTGTCATGCATTATTTCTTTAAAAAAAAGAAGACCTTAGCTTTCCTTTAGTGTAAAACTTGCTCCAACATAGATAATTAAGTCTTTTATTCAAAGTTATATTCCAAGTTTTATCTGTTGTATTAAGTAATGAATGAATATAGACGAAATAAATTAATCCACTGAATGACTGCAGGCGACAAATGATTGCCATTTGAATGTATTCAGACTATAGACTATAATCATGCAAGGCCAAAGCTGTTATTACCTGAATATTTCATCTCGCACGGTGCCTTGGAGTATAATTGAGTGTGATTGCCGTGACAGTGTTTGTTATTGGGCACATCTTCGTGACGTTTCATCTACAATGCACGTCAAATCACTTGGAGTGGAATTCTATTTAAGTTTGAGATGGAAGTATGTGAGCACCCGCTGTATTAAAACTCTCTTCCGAGCGTAGCATATGTGATGAAAGTAACATTTGTGGAGGAATTATGTTTGGCAGGCTCCAGGAAAGTAGCTCCAACCTGAGCATACCCCATCAGTAAGTTATATCTCTGTTTTACATCTCATCTTCTGAAATAGCAGCAAAGACGTTGATGGCAGAAATTGAGTTTTGATTTGTGAATCGGCATGCCAAAAATGTTTCACATAACTTTGAGGCAACCGGTTTTGAATTCAAGTCACTCATCAGCTGCTGTTTTAATGCATTTTCATCTCTAAAGCCACTTTCTGTGGCACACTTTTAAATAATTTTGTGCGCCACTCCATCCAAGCTCCGAAGTCCTGGGCAGATTCATTGTTTCTGTTCCCTGCTGCATCAAAACAAGTCCTCAAAACCAAATGAGAAAATGATTCATACCCAGCCTCCGTTCTGTAAGCCAGATCACATTTGTAAAAGTTTTTTGAAGGCAATACATATTACTTGAATGTTTAGGTTTAAATATGTTTTGGCCATAGTTCTGTATAAAATTGAGGGTTTCATCAACTACCTAGAGGACTGTTATCATATAGATGTTTCTGTTGTATGTGCTTTAATTGCCCTCTGTTACCTGAGTCTGTGTGTGTTCAGTTGGCTGCAGGTGTGTTTGATTGTAGGTTGTCTGGGGAGCTGATTGGTTCCAGCCTCGAGGCCAGAGGTATAAAGGCCGGCTCCTCCCAGTTCCTGTGGGCTCTTCTCTCAGTCAGACTGCCAGCATGGCTGTCTGTGTTCTAGATGTGCTGAAAACCTTTTACAAATGCTTTGCTGCAGGTGGTGCTTGGGGGATGGGAAGAGGGGAGTCTCATGTTCATGTTGTGCCAGGGTTTCCTCTAGGCCCTGGTCATAACAAGGACTTATGTTAAAATGGAGAGTCACATCCTGAGAAAAGAAGCTGCCTTGCAGTCTGCTGGTATGGCAGCAGATACTTCTGCATCCTTTGGCACATGGCAGCAGGGTGAACAGAGTGGGGCCAGGGTGGAGGTTGTCTTTTTAATTATAATTTGGGCTCCATGCAGACACCTCATGGCACCGATATCACTGATGCCCGGTGCATGGTTTACCAGCCCGGCTGGGGGATTTTGGTGAAGCATTCACAAGCTGTGGAGAGTTTGACGGTTGTTTCCAGAATTTCTTAGAAGTGGTAGAGTTAAAATAAATAAAATATAACCGAAAACATGAATGATTCAGTAGTTGTCCACCAGACTTTCATATTCCTGGCAGCACACAAAGGACTTTGAATCATGATTTAGACTTTCATTTTGGGAAAAATAAAAACAATGATGGTTTATTTTCTTGGGTTTGTCATTTTTCTTTCTTTTTTTTTTTAAATTGGAAATTTCCAAGAATTAACTGGGTGATCTCGTAATAATTAGGAGTGAAAGTAACTAATTGCAACTACTCAAAATGCTATAATGAGTTATGAGCTATTTTTGAGTAAAATTGTAATTAATCTCTAAATCCTCCATCTACATTCTCGTAGCCAGTAAAGACAGAGTCTAAAAATCCCACAAGACAACCAGCCACAGTCTGTTCAACCCATTCCCTGAATAAATAGTTGCCTAGTGCATTTCTGCAAAACCACAGAAGTTCAACAGTTCAAGCTGAGCGTTTCTTTATGTTGCAACTTGGTTTGTTTAGGGTCAATTTTCTATTTCTCTCTAGTCAAACACTGTGCTTAATACCCGTTCATGGTTAGTAATAGGAAAACATCATGGTTTTGCCCAAATTCCTGTTAAAAATATCCAGTTTGGGTCAACACAGACCCAGTTGAAAAGGACCTCGGGTTCCTCGTTTGACTCCCTCAACCTCTCAAAGTTAAAATGCAGGTTGTTAACATGAAACATGAACACAATGTGGCAAGTTTTGTTAAATGTTAATATGGCACATACAAACATGGACGTATCTGCGGTTGGCAAAACCCTTAACTGCTCACACTTCTTATCCTGGTGACTGGGACATCACCCTGCTGCCATCTGACAAAAGATACGGGAGTATGCACCGCTATTTGATTAAAGAAAAAGAATGTTTACTGTCGACAGGAAATAGGGAACAAATAAAAGTTGTCCCTTTCCACATCACCAATTTATTGACAGGCCCGTCAACACTGACCTTAAAAACTATTTGGCTTTGTGGCTCTAAAAATGTCACGCCATGTCCAACTTTGAGTCATAAATTTGCATTGCTGCTATTAGATAGATACAAAGATATCTTCATCAAATTCTTCATGGCAGTCTGAGCCTCTACAACACTACTATCTTATGACACCTGTCAGTCCGAATCCAAGAATGAAACAGATAATGTGACGGACGCCCCTTCTCAGTTGCATTAACATGTGCCATCGGGACTAATTGCACATTCGTGTATTGATGAGAAAGCGGTGAACATAGCATGTTTTTGTAAATTTGCATTTGGGAAGTTCACCGCACTTGTGAAAAAACTAGAAAGTGCAGAACAAGGGCCCTGAAGACAGGCTTCTCTTTGTGAATAACTCACACCCGGTGATGACAACCGGCAGCCGATGTATAATTTGGCATCACGTCTACAATAATGATGGTGAACATAAGCAATCCTCCGTATTAGCAGCGCCACATCAATATCTTCAAATGATTCCTATTGTCTCACTTCCCTGTGGTGTAATCCAAGCCATGCTGTCGTCTTTGTCTCATCTGAGAACCCAGCAGTGGAAATCAATAGTTTTCCACGAGACAACAAAGGATGTTGTACGTCGACCCTGCTGTATTTCTCAAGATGAATTTAATCAACAGCTGCGTGTCTCTCATTATGGTGTAGCGCAGTGTTACTCTTGTCTTTTTGTTTAATCAGTTTAACTGGCATGTGTCAAACCTTTCAGGCCCGAAAAAAAGGAAACAGAAAAAAAAGACTTTGTGAAGAATCAGTGAAGCAGAGCAGGTTTTTTTTTTTTTTTTTTTTTTTTTCAGAGATGTGAGAAATTGGGCCAGCTTTGTTATAGATGTTACAGAAGCCATTTTTTTTTCTTTTTTCTTCCATTTCCTGGAAGGTCACCTGTTTGAATTCACAGATCACCTATGGTACTTGTGGGCAGGGGAAGTGAATGAGCACCACCCTCCAGAGAGAAGGAGAGGGAGACAAGAGACAGAAAGGGAGATAGATAGATATAAACGACCTCGGCCTCTGGAACTAAATGTCCCCGTACATCTAAGAGCCTATTAGAAGCTTCTGCCTCTTTTTTTCTCTCTGCTGCATACGCACCTCATCCTCCATCAAGGAGAGAATATAGGGGAGGAGTGGACAGCCCCGTGTCTCTCTCCTTGGGGAAATAAACTAAGCATTTGTGACTGGGTTGTATCCGCATCTCCCTCAATGCTTGTTGACAGGTTTGTCACCAGAGATTATACATATGACTCCTGTCCATTACTGGAGACCATATATAGATTTGTGACTGCCCAGTAAATTGGGCCGTTGGTGAAATTAAAGCTTCTGGGAATTGGCACCGGGCCACACGATGAATGAATGATGAATCTATTGAATGTCTGAGCTGTTTCTTCACAGTGAGTATTGGCAGGTGTAATTTCAATTCAATTATTTGTTGCAAATGAGTCAACAACACGGCAACAATCGAGTGCTTTTATATAGGCCCTATAGAGCCAGAGCTGTGTTTATTTCAACAAATACAGCACAAAAAAGTTAGTGATTTCTTTGAGAATGAGGGGGGAAAAAAAAAAGTTAACTTGTTGTCAATATGCAAAAAAACATGCAAATCTCGAAACTGTGCTCAAAGGTGCAATATGTAAGAAACAAAAGGGTTAGCATACCAGTAATAATAACTAACTGCCACTAACTATATTCTGTTCATAGATTCATAACTGTTGCTACTGTTAACTTGTTAGCTCAGACTTCCAGGCAAGTGTTGGCGTTCATGCCCTTAGCATGGGAGCTAATGCCTTAAATAATGCTTGTATGAGGTAAAAATAGGCTAGATGACATCCTGCTACATCCCTGTTTGACACACGTGTGGGATGCAGTATTTACGCCAGCATTGTGGCTGCACTAACACAGACACTGAAATGATAAGCAAGTCGTTTTGCTGCGATTTTGCAGCCATATGTCCAGCCTGCTTGGGCCTCAACAGTCAGAAAACAACTCTATAAACTCATGCTCACTGATAGGGGACATTCATGTGTTGCTCCGTGTTCAGAAATATCCTAAGATCAATATCATCAAGATTGCTCTCTGGGAGGAGATACAGAAGTATCCACTGTTATACCACCAGAAAATGGAGAAGTTTCCCCTCAGGCTATGCAAAAACATGAAAGAGTCACAGTTCGGTCAGGTTTAGGCAACAAAGCTACATGCTTAGGTTTAAGGAATCATTTATGTTTGCACGGGTACATTAGATACATAACTAAGCATGTGCACACTCGCCGCAGGCTCTCTCTCCCAGGCTTACTGACCCAACACCGAGGCAAGAATGTTCATGTTTACATCGTCCGCCGCTCCACCGCAGTTCACAGTTCATGAATCCCCTCGGGCCGTGTTCTTAAGCGCCATTGTCATGCTATGTTGTACACCTCGGCGCTGTCAGAGCCTGACGCACATGTTCATCAAAAATGCAGACGAGGCACTTTGATCACAGACGAGTGGGGCCCGGAGAGCCGGTGCACAGGTGTTCGCTACCTTGACAATGTCACCACCTCGGTCCCATCTGGTTCTACTGTAACATCCATATGCATGGTGTTTTTTTTTTTCAAGCCTGCCTGCCATCTCGCTACACTTCATCCCTTCATCGCCACCCCTCCCTTCTGTCACAGAGATAGGCACCACTGAGGCTCGCTTTTCTCTCAAGAACACCTTCATCTACCCTTGTAGCGTCTTCCAAAGCTCCGTGATAATGCTCTTGGATTTCATTCATTCATGAGCTGTGCGCGGAATGTTATGAAAAGTTTGAGCGGAAAGTGCGAGCTCTAGCAATGTCGGAAACTTTGCAGCAGGCGGTAGCGCTTATTAAAATATGAAGCCTTGCTGTAATGCATATGTCAATTCACTGGGCTCGATTCATGTGAAGGAGATGTTTTTTAAATCATCCTAAGAATAGACATCTCATTGTCACCGCAATAGAATGCAGCTCAGTTATGATACGCGCACTTGAACAAGCTTCTCCTTAAGCTGAATAGCACTGTAACAGACTGTGGTGTTGATGTCATCCAGAGACAAACCCCTGGAGCTGCTCCACAGACAGTGAATAATGTAGCAACTGCTTCCACTCTGACAGCAGACATGGTGATTTTTACTGGTGCATGGGCAGATATTCTGATACACAGCTGGAGGCCCGACATTCACATAAAACCCATTCTATGAGCAGCCGGAGTGGGTCAATAACTCACCCACAATGGGCCATCTCCACAAAGTGTCCCCTGATGACATCATCAGCTGGGGTTTTAATGCTTTGACTTCCAGCATAGGGAGACATCTGTTGCTTTGGAGACATTAACTTTATAGTGCAAAGACCTCGCATGGTGTTTTAGGGTGGATTTAAGACATTGTCTGTTTGTTTGAATGGTCTTACCTTAATTATAATAACCTAACTGTAAACTGACTTCTATAAAATGCTCATAAATATGTTACCACATGTGATAAGAAGCCGTTTTTGAAAGGAGCAATTTGTAAGATATGGCCAGAATTTTGTTTGTTAACATTCAAAAAATGAACTCTGCATTATCAACCAGATGTAGGGAAACAATGCTACTGATTTTATGTCTGATACAGGTAGGTTTTTAAGCAATAAGCAGCATCCATTTTGCTTGCTTATTAAATTTTTTGGGGGGAGCTCAAGTGGAAGAAAGCAGTATAACTCTCCAGAGACACAATGCACCGAGGTTGTTTTGCAAAAGTGCAGTTGTTGTGTGCCTTGGACACGCCGCCAGGTGGAGTCAGGTACAATCGAGTCAAAAGCAGTAACGACAAGAGCTCTGCGGCGACCTTGGAGAACACAGTCGTATTGGACAAACTTGGATGTTAGTCCAAATAGTTAATTTTATATATTTTGTGCTTCGGGTGAAAAAACTAAAGTGCAGAATGAAGCATGTTTTGGATTTGCATAATCAAATTTTGTTTAGTGTGGGGTTATTTGTTTCTAATGTTTATTAGTTTTAATATTCAACTAAATAAATCAAACTGAGAGGTTAATAAAATAAAATGAAAAAAATAAAAAAATAAATAAGAGCCTCTCCTTGAATGTGTTCCAGCCCTGGAAATCATTTGACATCCAATCTGAAGTAACTGTGATTCTTCCGTTATACTCCAGAATCGCATTTGGTTATATAGACCCAACAAGTTGTGAAAATGTAATTAGAACACCTAGCTATTAATATGAAGCAGTTGGAGGCTGGTGGCTGATTATTCATTACCTCTTGTCTACACACTCGCACAGCTGCCCGAGCAGTGTGTCGCTGTCATGGTCGCCCCATCTGTTTGGTGCTGGTGGTTAAAGTAAGGCAATAAATGAATGAGAGTGGGAAAATGAGGAAAGGCTTTGGGACGGGGGAATGTAGAGAGTATCTGGGGGGAGATATGCCACATAAGTGAAATATATTACACGAGAAAGGAACAAAGAGGCTCACTTGGTGTGTTTAAATTATCAGTTTTATAACAATTTGCTATTATTTGAAATTAAGTTAATGCTTAAAATGCAGAAATTCTCAGCGGTTGGGGTTTGGTAAAATATTTTGTATTTATATATCTATATTCACAGCTGAAGGGAGCAACATGTGAAGAAATGAGAAAAATCTACTAATTGTTCTGCTTTTAAAAGATGCTTTTCTGAGTGCTCTCTATCTCCATCGCAATTAATCAGTCTGAGATTTTTTGCTTTTCACAAATTAATGAGCTTTCATCATTAGGTTTTGCGTAATTAATTTCATTGAGCACATCTGACAGCTTTATGTCATGCACGGTAAAACTTGAAATTACATGTTAATGCCTCAATAAATGGGGGGAAAAAAAGAAGAAGAGAACAATGGTGACTTTGAGGTAATGGCACTCCATCAGAGGCAACGCCATTTTATTGAGCAGAAAAGGTGCATTACACGGTCTAAGATAAATACGAGGTCGATTTATAAATTTACCATGTAAGTGGGAAGATAACCATCCATTGCGATGCTGCCTTGCCAAACTAGTGATTAAATGTCAGCTGCAGTGGTGGCATACAACCCAGCGATGGTGTGCTCACTATCTTGATCTAGATTTGCATGGTAGATAGAAATTGGTACAAAAGGACAGGCAGGGCTTAGCAGGAAAATATAAAACAGTACAGTACATGTACAGCATTTTCTCTTAAAGGGAAACATATTCAACCTGTTGCTTTCCTGTATGGAGAACTGAAACTGCCACAATAGCCTAACCCCAAGCCAGAAATAACTGAACTATAAAATGATACAACAATATGTACTTTTTTTTTTGTACATTTGTTTTTCCCACTCCCATTCTACTGTGATATAATTGTCCCCCTTATTATTTAAATTTAAATATGATTAGGACTTCTTACAAATGACAATCTTGACAATCCCTCTGATGGAAGATGATGGAAACAACTGTCCAAATTCTTACATAGAATCTAAACAATCACTTTGAACCACAACAATATCATAATAAGGATCATAATAATATTTCTATTCAGAAATATCATTCATATAACATTTGATTAATTCATTATATTCTACATATATTTTTATTTTATATGTTATGTTATTGTTGATGCATTAAATTGGCATAAAAAATAATTAATTGAACCATTATTGTGTTTTTTTTTATTATTTCTGATTTAGACAGTTTGAATTTCCCATACTCTTCATCTTCCTTGTTCATTGAATCAGTGGAAGTGATATAGATTTAAATATTTGGCACAAGTTTAGGAAGACATTGTCAGCATGAAAGTCAAATTAGTGGATGTATTAGTTTGGAAATATTTTACACTGCCTGCAATTACATTTAGTGCAACAACAGAAATCTTTTAAAAGACAGGGAAGGTGATACGATATGTTTGCTCCCTAACTCCCAAATAAAAAGACAAAGAACAACTATGCCTTCTCTGTAATGTAACACTGAGCCCCTATTCTTGTCTTCTGAGCACACAGACATTCATAGAAAGTGCTAAGTAACTCCTTAAAACAGTTTGTTGCCCAAAACTAGAGAATGAGAGTAAATAGTGAACACGTTGGGGACTATTTTTAGGTGTGGATTAACGCAAGTGTTAATATTTACAATGCGGCAGGAGGACGGAGTGTGTGGGATCGACTTAAAATAAACTAGATGTGTTCGTAAACATGTCATCCTGTGCAACGGCGTGGCCCAGTGATGTGTTTTTTATAGTTACAGAACGAAATGGAGCACTATTGCACAAAAGATATATATCATGTTTTGGATATACAAATGAAAACAATACGGCCAAAAAAGATAAAATATATACATATTCTTCAGAGGCTTTTACACCTCACACCATTAGGTCGACAGGAAGTGTTTCAATCATACCTGAGACAAAAGTGACACATCATGTGTTGTTGTTGAGGGCAGAGATATTTCCAGTGGCGCCTCTGCCTGAAATGCCGAAGTGTGAACTTGTATATAGACTCAAATTGAATCTAAGAGTGAAAACATAACAGAAAACATACACCAGCTTCTGGCCTCGAGGGTCAGCCAGGCTTAGGCAACACTCTTGTTACTGTTGTTATATTCTGGATGTGTTTATTGATATAACTTGCAGTGGCTGAATAAAAAATAAATGGAATGAGCAAAGAATACACTAACAAGCAAGATGAATATTGCATAAGCATCTACCTCCTTGTAGTTAAAGGTTATGCGGGGAAAAGAATGAGTTGAAAAGGTAGCGAAAATGAGAAAATGACCTGCTTTTTCTCCGATGTCACAACAGGTGCATAAGTATGAAAATGTAATGGGTCATATCGTCGGATTACGGATGCCAAACTCGGAGAAGCTGTTTTGTTTTGTTTTTTTTGTTTTTTTTCTCCCTGCTCTTTCACATCACATTCTTTCATTTTTAATTAATCTCCAGGTTTAAGCTCAGGAAGTCTCACAAACCAATTAAATGCAGTCGGTCCTCTGCCTCGAGTTGTTCATCAACTCAGAGCCTCAAATACTTTGCCTGTAAAAAGCAGTGTGTGCATGTATGTGTGCATAAATGAATGTAGCACCGCTTCAACCTCTTGGAATCTTCAAAGGAATGAAATACATGAAAATCCATCTTGCTTAAAATTCCCCTATCCAGCATGGAGGGGGAGATACTGGAGCCATTCCATAAGAGGCAAGGCCAGATATGATCGTCCAAAGGAGAGACTTTGTGTGAGCCTCCGCCATTTTAATCCATCACGCTACATAATTTCTAATGCTGTTGACTTAGGGACTGAGTTTGACCGCAGTCGACATCACAGGATGATGCACTTCACAGAATATCCGCGTTGATTTGTGTAATAGTTCCTGGGGAGAATTGAAATCTTGACCTTTTATCAGTTTGGAGGGAAATGATTGAATGCTTTTTTAGACCTCAGCAGGGCAGTTCACCACATTTCTTTCTCGACGACAAGGTGGTACAAAACAGAAAAAAAAGACAGAATGAAAAAAGAATGCAACTGCTCTGTAGTCTGGTGTTACGGTGGGCAGAGTGTACAGACTTTGGCTGGGGTAGGTGTTTTAGTGTTCTCACCAATGTCACTGATGAACCGTGGATGGGTACTGTTCATCAGCTCCTTTGATTGTCCTATGTGCACCGCTCTACAAGATGGTCTATTGATGATGGTGCAGTCATGGGTGTTTAGTGTGAACAGTAGGGGGCTGAGCACACAGCCCTGGGGGGCTTCAGTGTTCAGCACTACAGTAGTGGAAGTTCTAATTTTTCTTTAGCTTTTTTAGCCGTGCTAGTGGCTATAGGGATGGTAATGTGGCTTGTCAGATATCTTGACAACTATTTGATCGAATGCCATGAAATGTCTTAAGTCCTACCGACAACAGCATGTACAGTATTTAGAGTGCATCAAAGACATTTTCTGTGGTGCATTTTTGACATTTGCGTCTGGGGGGAATGTAAACAGCAGGAACAAGATGGGAATAATAATGTGGATGGCGTCTACAAATTAAAAGTTTCAACAATAGGTAAACAATGTCACTATCAACTTTGAGCACCAAACATCAATGTTGTAGTAATAATAATAATAATAATAATAATAATAATCTCTGACATATCTCTTTTTTTGTTGAGACATGACCAAAGACATATTTCTTGACTGTGTGTTCCTTGGATAACTTGAGGTTAAAAAATGTGGTTTTATGCGAAATGTCTCAAATGTCAGATGGACTGCCATTGAATTTGGTAGAAACACTCATGTCCGCCCCCCGGGATGCACTGTAATCACATTAGCCTGCTAATAATTACTTGCACAACTAATGACACTCCCATAACCCTGAGCTGTACTTTGTGTTTAGCGCTAATTGCCAAATGTTAGCATGCTAAGCTAAAATGGCGGCCGAGGAAATCATTACATTCTCCTAACATGCGCATATTAGTATTTTCATTATGAGCATATTAGCTAGCTGACTTTAGCGTTTAAGGCACACGTTAAAGTCACCCAATTAGCCTCACAGTGCCGGTGGCATGGTTGCAAAGTCTGATGATTCTTTATGTTTCTTAGCCCCTGCAAGAGTGCCTTTTCTTGTATGCCACATACACACATAAGGCATGTACACACACTCAAGTGAAATAAATGAATAAATAACAGCAACGCGCACCTTATTAAAATGTAACTTGTGATTAATCTTTATGCCCCGGTTCATCAGCTTTTTGCTGACCCATTTTTATGCCTCTGTGCTCTCGCTATGGTTCACAAGTTAGCGAAATTGCTCTGAAAATTAATAACACATCATTATGCATTTAAGGTAACACAATTAAACATCTTGTTATTATCGTACTTTTCCAAATTTAATGTGCTGTTTTCCAATCCTCGCACTCTCTTAGGCATTCAGGGGTGCCTTTTAATTGAGGAGATATTAAAAAGGGCTAATGACATTTAATGGGCAAGTGTCTAAGTGGGACAATAAAGACATATCCGTCACACTCATAATACATAAACATAACATACTATGCTAGACACACAAAGGAGGGGAAACTCCGTTTGCCATTATGATAATACTCCGACTGATACTGTGGCTGAAACGTGCCTGCCTAAAACATGGTCACACACTTGACGTGAACTGTATTTGATGGCTGGCTGACAGCTTTCAACTTGCGCCCGGCCTCCCCCAGCTTTTTTTCTCCCATTGTCAGAAAATATCTCGTCTCCTCTTGACTCAGTGTTGGGAGCTGGCGGCTTCTGGTTTGAAGGCTGTGATGGGATTTGGGGAATAACTGCTACTCCAGATTAAGGATGGAGATGACGATGACTAGTGACTGACAAAACAGACTTCTGGGAGGGCTTAGTTACTATACAGTATCAAGGTCAAGCGGCTGGTGGAGGAAAGACGCTTCACGATGAGCACTAGCTGTGCAGACATGCTGAATGCGCACCGACCTGCCCATTATGGTTTCGTAATATAATTGTGATGGAGGTTTTGCTGATGGTGAAAGGCAGGTTCAGGGCATCGCCTACAGCCCTGAGCAGTATGTGGCTCCATTTGAAGATGTTCTAAAAAAGACCAAAAAGAATTATAAATACATCAACAACACTTTTATTTTGCCGTTATCAGATCTCTTTCGGAAAACACTACTTTAATATTATTTAGTTGGAAAAGGGAAATGGAAAAATAAAGCTTAGGAGAAGCAAAGATTGCTTTAATGCACTTTACCTGCTCTCTCACTCTCTCTCTCTCACACACACACACACACACACACACACACACACACACACACACACACACACACACACACACACACACACACACAAACACTGTGTAGGAGAATGCCCACTGTATCCCTCCAATGGTTTACATAACTGAAATGATGTGCTTCAGCTCTTCCCTGCTTATCACCATGAGCCACACTTTATTGCCAGGGCCACCTCAAAGAAAATTAAATGCAGCCTCATCCGTTTGATACCCCCCGAGCACATTTTGTGAGGTTCTATTGCTGCTGAGATATTGTTGAGCTGCTGTATTTTTCAAACACCCCCCTCCCCCCCAAAGATCCAGCTAAACCACACATTTTTCTCTCTGTTTTCTCGTCGCCACAATCACAATGGCTCACATTAGCTTCTGACTCCTTTCTGCGCCCCAGTGTGTCTAACAATGTCCTCCTGGGCGGTAAAAACAATGAACAATAAAGCAGACGGAATATTGTTCCGTTACAAGGATATTTTTTTTGTCCCCCTCCTCTCTTTTCTGATTTGCTTCACTAAAGTATTTTCACAGAAATATTTCACAGTGGATGAACTTTGAGTTAGTGTTCGCGAACGTTTCTGAAAATCTTGGATGATGGACTTCAAATGAATCACTTCCTGAAATGATTAGTTTAGCTCTCTGACGGTTGGAGTGAACACACAGGTGTAAGCTCACCCACCGAGTGAGCGGTTGCGAGTCATTCGTTTCGAGGAGAAATAGAGTGAGAATGCATGGGAATCTAATCAAGACGCGAGATTGACTTTTGTGTTGTTACTAAAGCAGGTGAAGTCACTCAAGTAAGTTACAGTACTTGGCTAAATGTAGTTATTTGACCTCATAATACAATTTTTTTCCTAAATCTTACCAAAAACTGTTTGTGCCTCAACTTACCAATCAGCTTTTGGCTTAACCTAACCACGTATTTTGTGCCGAGACCTAACCAATTCAGTCCAGAAGTTCTTTTCTTTTCTTTTCTTATCTTTTTTTTTTTTTTTTTTTTAATGTTTGAAAGTCTAATCCAACATTACTGCTTGACTTGGATTGGATAGGTTGGAAGACAGTGTAGGATTTGAGTCTACAGTGTGTGAAACCTTAGACTACGACAAAGTGAACATGTCACTGAGACGCCTAAGCCCACCACTCTAGTACGAAGTAGCACCAAATGTTATTTTTAATAATTGGGCATTACATGGAGGGATTTCAACTGTCAGTTTGCAATGCTATCTTTATCCAGCTCACTGGCTTATCCTTTAGAATTGAGTATTCTCAGTTAAATAGTTGGCAAGCTAAACCAAACGATCAACAATGTTTAAAATCATTGATTGGAATAAATCTTTTTGATGGGTAGATTCTTGTGATTCAGCACATTAAAAAAAAAAAAAAAAAAAAAAATTCTTTGCAAATCACTACTCATACTCTCACAAAAAGCCCAGCAAATCATTAAATTAGAAAATTTAATACCCCTCCAAATTAGTCCCTGTAAGCTTTTTGCTGCATGGTATTGATCTATGGCCTTTCCTCACAAAATATAAAACCAATTAATAACATATTGGAAAATAAATGACTTTTTCTATTAAAAAAAAAAAAGAAAAAGAAATCTCTTATGCCTGTTTGGCCTTTGCACTAATGATGTTCGCCAAAGGAGTCGGTAATGAAGTTTTTACCCCTCTCAGATATATGAAATGTTAAAGCTGAAATGAGGGGATATAAATGGGGCTCGCTGAAAGGAGTTAAAATACAATACCAGTCTGCTGCAGGAGCATCAAAATATCTTTAAACTCTTGAATTTCTGCCATGTGCACACCAGCCAAAACCTTTGTTATGCATGGCCACCGCATGCACGACTTATATAATTCTTGCATATAAATAGAGAGGCTATTGTGGGAGTGCTGCTCGGACACACTGCGATTTCATTTCTAGAATAATAGTAATTGAAAACGACTTCTTTTGTGGCTAAAACTCTATTGCACATGAGGGTTTTAGATAATATGTTGCCATTTTTACTGTACATTGATGGCAACTTACAGAACTTGGTTTGGTACTGTGTGCTAGAATGCATTGAAAAGAAAGTAGTTTTGCTCATTTTGTCACTGCGAGTACTTTGCCAAGCCACAAAAAACAAACAAAAAAAAAATATACAGAATGTACATACATTAGATTTGAGCTCAATATTTATCTCCAATTACCTGTAAATACTGGCCTTGTAATTATCTCTCTGTCTATCATTATTTTCATACTACATATCACATAAAAGCTGTGTTTACAAATCGTCTATATTCCTAACTCTCTGTGCAGCACCTCCACCAATTTCCCCTGCACCACCGCACAGAACGGCTATCCAAATCCGACTGTGTGATTGAATACGACCATTTCCAATTTTCAATATACCTGGTTTTCAAGAGCAAACCCTCAAGTAACCTGTTCACACTTTTTTTTTTTTTTCCTGCAGATTTTTCTTTGACAGAATAATGATGCAACTGCCTTGGGAATTAATGCAACTTCATCCATTTCATTTCAAAGTTTAAGCTGGGTAAAAAAAAAAAAAAAAAAAAAGACAGCCAAGACCTGTAAGGACACAGAGATGTAAATTCATGTTGAGTTTGTTCTTTTTACATTATTACTTGATATTGACTGAGAACTTTGTATCAAACCTTGGCCTCTGCTTAATGGCTCATGGTATATTGCAACAGTTGTGATCAGGATTGCAGTGTAATAGAAAATGAAAGGATTTCTCCACAAGATTCATCAGCACAGACTTTTGAATAAGATTGGAAGTCAATTCCGGAGTACCTTGGCAGGTTCAAAAGACTGACCTTGCATTTGAAACGAGAACGAAAAACAGGAACATTCTTTCAGAAGGTTAAGATAAAAGGCAAAAGCAGCTAAAGGTCACGTTTTCCTCCGAGGAAATCTTATATTACTGTTAAACTGTTTTAAAGAAAGTTATCACAAACAATTATGAAGCTTCAAAACGCATGTAAAACCTACAAGTCAGGCCTCTAGCAATGAATCTGTGTAACAAAATTAATTGTAGGCAGTTTTACAATTAACTGATGCAATAAACATCAGGTCCGACATCGCCTAAATTACAAGCACATAAATACCATAGAGTAAGATTCCCAGAAATCCTATCCTGAAATATTCCTGCAACCGCAAAATAACAATTTAGGTGAGGAGTGGAAGGAAATGAACTTTAACAAGCTAAGGAGGAAGAGAGAAGACACTTTTGAGAGCAATTAGAGTGTGAAGAAGAGAGAGGGGAAGTGATTCGCTGAGGAGAAGTTGATGGGAAGACCTTCTTGAAATGTGAGTGACTCTGCTGACTGAAGTCTTGAGGGTCAGTCCACTGCTGGAGAGCCTGAGGAGACCGAGGGGCAAGACTGATTGCCTCCGAGAACAGGTCGGCACGGAGAGAGGGGGTGCCAAGTGTCTCGGAGTGGCAGATGCGAGAGCGAGCAAAAACTTGACCATAGGGGTGTGAATCGCTCCGAAGTGCAGGGTGCAGCGCAGGTTCAACGATTTTGAATTTGAGACAATCAGACTCGGGCTGCCAGGAGGAATGTAAGGAGCAATTTGGAGATGTTGTAGGTGAGAACAGCTCAGGTTTTCTGGAATGGTTAAGGGGCCAAGAAGGATGGCATGGGTGGAAAACGTAGACACAGCAAATTGGGATGTAATATAAATTGGGTATAATGCTGGGATGATGAGTTTTTGCTGGTTAAGCAGGACAAATTATGTCAGCAACGGCTGAAAAGTTTGGTTCATACAGCAGGGCAGGTATTAGCATATTCATGTCAATCCTGGAATCGATTGTGCTGGAAAAACTTAACTACTAAGAGCAAGTTAAGATTTATTGTACTTATTCTTCTTTATTTATTCTACTTATTATCTTCTTAAGATCTTAACAATACCTGATCGTACCTTTGATATGTTCTAGGAAGGATTTAAAGGTACATTCATGGCTCATAACTCTTCACCTCCGTGCACATGGTTCCCCAGTAGCCATGTAAAGTGTCTCAAATCCGCTCCTTTTCGTACCAAAATATAACCTTTTTTTTTTTTCATATCATGCCTGATTCCAACTTTCTGGTTTGGCAGAAATCGCTGTGCTTCCTCTCAAGGCCCTGCGAGGATCAACACTTTCACAAGCCATGTACAACTGTTTGTCAGCATCACACCTTTATTTCTGGCGCTATGTTTGAGTACACAGTGATTTAGAGGGCCTGTAAGGATCAGGAACTTCTTGTGGGGAAAAAAAAGCAGTCTTGTTGAGACGAAGTGGTGGGCAGACATCCATCTGTCTCCAAGGCATGCACAGACATGCCCCTCAACCCGAGTGTTCGATGGTGAACGAGAAAAGTAGAGTAGGGGTGTTGTTAGCGTTGAAATGGTACATTGGTGAAGTCAAGAAACAAGATCACAGGGCCCAGGACTGAGCCCGCAGGGGTCCCAGAGGAGAAGGTGAGTGCTGACAACAGTGTTCCCCTCCACAATTCTTACTTAGAATGATAATGAATCTCACCAGATTCAAAGGTGCAATGGACTCCTGAAGCAAAACTGAGACGATCAGAATTCAAGGAGGAACAGTGTTCTGTGCAGTGCTGGGAGTGCATGTTTCCACATCTAACTTTCTCATAAGTTCCACCTGCAAATATAAAAAGAAATATATATATATATATATATATTTATATTATATTATATTATATTATATTATATTATATTATATTATATTCTTGTAAAATATTTTGCTTCTGTTCTATACGAGCAGCAGTCCCAATTATTCCATACTAATTTTGTACTTAACCAGATACACATTCCCATTGGCTTCGCCTCAAGATAAACTTTCATGCATTTCCACTTGATTGATAGGAAGTTTCTAAAACAGGATACCTGCAGAGGAGATGACGGCGTCCCCGCCATCAAAGAACTCATGTTTTCAAAGAACAAAAGTAAGATGGCCTCTCACGGGGAATTTCTGGTAAGTTTACCTTTCAGACGGTATCGCACAGCTGCAGGTTGAAGTAATTATATACTGTTAAGCGCGTCCCCCATGGCTTGTGAGAACATGGGAGAATGAGAGGAATGTGTGCTCTTGAAGTATTATATTCCTCTGAGAAGCACTCCATTTCTTTTTCTCTTTTTTTCATATTTCTTTCTTTATTTATTTTTTTTTTCCAATCCCACAGTGGTTTGACTTCAAAGGGCTGAAACATTCCTAGAGTATCCAGGTTTTCTATGTCTAATTAAGGATTTGAGAGGTGCTGCTTCTTGCTGCCATGTGTTTTTGTAAACAATCAATATTTCCCTCACCAGAAATAGGTACTTCAGAGGAAAGATATGGTGGGACTCAAAATCAAAAAGCTCCTCTCCAGTAATCAACCAGCCAAAATTAGCTTGATACATGTTGTTGTAAAAACACGATGCTTGACTTGTGCAAAGCCACTTAACACCGCAATATCAGCCATGATTACCAGTGCCTTATGATAATAAATGCATCAGCTCTGTTCAGCCAGATGGAGCTTTTGCCTGTTAAATAATCAATCATGATCATACGATTTTGTACTTGTACTCTTTGGAAATAAATATTCCGTGTCAAACAGCTGACTTGCCTTAAGGCATCCATCATTGTCTCTATAAGCAGAATAATAAAAGATGGACCACATCTTGAGCACAAAGTAGTTTTGTGTTGTTTTTGTCCTTTTTGGTGATGCATATATGATTATCATCCTTTAAGAAATGCAGTTCATATATAGTGTTCCAAACAGATCTCAATCTTTTCAATGTTTTAACTTTTAGAAAAAATATATATATATATATATGCACTTACAGAGCCAAGAAAAACAGGAATTACACGTTTTACAAAGAATATGGGGATAAGATTGTGTTGCATTCAATTGCAAAAACTAGGCTGCTAGACTTGGATAGGTGCATGCGGGAGACAGATTTTTTTTTGGCTCGCAATTTAACCACAAAATGATCCACATTAATATGGCAGGCTGGGACTTAGCCCAGCTATTAGATTTACATAATCTCCTGGTGAAATGCGGCTATTACTGTAATCATAGGACATCAGAGATTCTTTTTTTTTTTCTTTTTTTCGTTTCTTATGAAAGGGGAAATGTAAAAAGAGAAAGTCTTGGGAGTCTCACTAAGATCTGCCCAGATGGCATATGGATTTGCAGTCTATGTTTTAATATTTCTTCAGTGGTAACAGAGACTTTGATTCTTAATTAAAGCAGCAAGACATGAGCACCATTAAATTGCAAGTAGTTGCATTCTCCGATCATCCATGTGCTTTTCTTTTTAGCAGCACAGCTCCTGCGGTCCTTTAAGGTCAGTTTCTGGCCAAACTATATAATAACTATTCCCCCAAACTTGTTCACTGTCCAACACTCTTAAGCGATTTTGAACCGCATTTAAAAAAAGCAAAAATAAAGCAAAACAAAACAAAGCCAAGCTTCAATTTAAACAGGTTTTAGAATCAAGGTTCAAGGTGATGTATTTGTTATCTTGGATGTTGTGGTGGGGACAGGCCTCTGTAAAGATTTTTGGCACAACAATTTCTGATTTCCTGAGTCCTATTTGTTCATGTCACTTTCCTGGGACCAGGAGCGGCTTTAAATCCGAGCTGGATTAGCATGGCCCTTATCTCGACTCTCTCCCCTCCTTCGTTGGTCAGTCCGGCTTGTTGGGTTGGACTGGTGAAAGATGCTATGAGCAGGGAATGTCTCAACTTTCCCCGGCCCCTCAAACCTGCAATTTCTTCTCCAGTGCTGATCAATTTATTTCTGTGATATACTGTAGATAAGACTTGTTTGAGCAACACAAATGGAAAAACAAAAACGCAGAGAAATTTAAAGGAACTACTGGCCGTTGCATTTGCAGCACAATATGCAATCAAGGGTCTAATGCTAATAAAAGCCTTTTAAAAAGTACAGAATTCATCCTTGCAGGTCTCTCTCTCTCTCTCTCTCTCTCTCTCTCTCTCTCTCTCTCTCTCTCTCTCTCTCTCTCTCTCTCTCTCTCTCTTTCTCTTCAGCCTTTTTAGTTTGATGGCAACAGATTCAGAGTGCATCTCCCAACGCCAACTTGTCGTGATTGGCTCCAGAAATTATTAAAACACATAAAGGAGATTCATTTAGTTATGAAGCTACGATCACGCTGGCCAAGGCACAGATTGGTGTGCTCAACGATCTACTCTACCATCATCTCAAAAGGATCGAGATGCTCTTGAACGCACAACCTGCAGAAATAACCGTTTTACCAATTGAAAACCCACCAAACATATAAAAGAATTTCAAAGCCTTAATTGTTTTCCCCTTCTGAATTGCACTCTGTCTCTTTTATTTTATTCACTAGACATTTTTCCTTCTGTACCCTTCAGGTATCATAGTAAGCCATGACAGACAGCCACCATTGACAATACCAGGACCCCGACTCTGAAGCAGGTACATGAAAATTACCATTAAGCTATAGCCCTCTCCACAGTGAAACGTCAAAATGTTTTCCGCAGAAGAGGCTTATTGTAAGTACACTTCTTAACATGTAACATACATAGTGAAGGGCATGGGTGCTAAGGGGGATTAGAGTTCACCACGTGCAAACAAGACTATGCAGGTTAAAGTGTTGTGTTGATGCACTTTGTGAAACATTTGATGTTCCTTTCGTATTTTCAGTGTTTGTTACCTGATATCTGGTCGTGGCAGATGGTATGTTCCAATTTGGTAAAAGGCGAGACACAAGTCGACTGTTCGACTGCACACTCTTTAAGTCACAAATGAAGTCAGCTGCATTCTAGAGACCTTTGTCATCATCTAACAGGAAGAACATGCCAAAAGCAACAGTCACAAACGAGCTTGGCACAAAAGGAATCACTCTGGTGTGGAATCGGTCATCCCAACCCTGAAGCTGGGATGGCAGGCGGCCTAATGTACACAGACGCAGTATAGCGTCCCAGGCATACAGTGCATATGTCCTTGATGATAGTGTTTGTGGTGGAGAGCGGAGTGGAGAATAGCGAGTCGATCCTCAAGGTGGATGCAGGGAAGAGTAAGCAAATAACAGGCTAGCTGCTGGGTTTTCTCCTTGAAACAGATACTTCAAAAAAGTGTGTTTCTTTCAAGAGGTTAGATGCATAAATGAAGACACTGAACACGATGGTGCGAGATGGAGTATTCTATCCACTATATATGCACAGAAGAGGCATGACATGACTTATGAATAACTGTAAAAAATAATTGTAAAAAAAAATGGCAACAAGTAATACATTATATTTAGTCTAATGTTTACCTGTTTTCATCACACTGCCTCAATATGCTTCATTAAATTAGAGCAAATTTGTTTTGTTGCATTTGCATATCTTTGAAATTAAAATTTGCACCGCTCTACACTCGGTGAAGGCATCTACACAAAACTTCTTTGCAAGAAAAAAACACTTCTGTTTTCTTTCTTTTTTTCTTTTGCATTATATGCTTTGTATATTTGTGTATTGGCTTGATTGTTAGTTTAACCTGTTCTAGAAACATATGTAAAATGATGCTAAAACGCCATCGAACCATGTGAATTACAGGCACGGTTAGAAGCTTTAACTGCCCCTGTTAGCTGGAAAACACAATGGAAAACACTCGGTTCAAATTTAATAACAATATCACTGAAAATGGACCCGTAACACTTGTTTTTCTAAGGAAATATTCAGGCGAATGGCACAAAGAAAAAGCCATTTTATGACCTTAAAATACCCCTGCCTGAGAGAAACAGGAGCAAAAACTCATTATAATTCTTTATTTCCTTATGTGCACCAACTTTGTGCATAATGGAATGCCTTAGATTAAGGCGCGTGGGTCTTGTTTCACGGATTAGTCAGTGCCTGAATTTTAACATTAACCTGCCGCTATGAAATACAAATAGATGAATCTAAATTGTCCGTATCTTTTATTTTAAACCACTTTAAGTCGTTTGTGTTGAGTCTCCTCTGTCTTTTTCTTTTTTGTTTTTTTTTTTTCTTTTTCCGAAGGATGAGGGTTGATACAGAAGCATGCTGCTCAGGGACCAAAAAGGATAATACAGGAAAAGGCAGGAATAGAGAGACAGAGAGGGAGAGAGAGAGAGAGATGGAGGGGGGGTGAGGACTGTGGTGCAGCTGGGAGGTTGAATCATCAAGCTTGGTGGAATTTCAGCAGCTGCAGAGAAAGAGGGGAGCAACACATTGTTAAGGAGATTAGAGGAATAGTCAGAGGAGAGAATCCCTTTTACTTTAATCCCATATGGGTTTAAATGGAGAGGAGAAGACACTGTTTGAACATTTGTGCAACCGGGGCAACAGTCAGTTGGCTCAAAAATGCCAAAAAAAAAAAAAGTAGCCATCGCCAAAAAAAGGCAGAAAGAGGCAAAACCAAACGTCAGATGGGTGACCAAGAACCTGAAATCAAGGTTGCACAGAGTTGTACACTGTCCACGTCCCACATAAACAGAAGTGATAGAGGCAGCTGGATGCAGGGTGCCCAATTTGTTAAGTGGCGTGATTATTATTGTGTATGCAAATGGATGCAAGGGGATGTCGTTTGAGTTGGAGTGTTAAAGGGAAATTTGGTTTCAGCTCAGCGTTTGGCAAACAGCAAAGAAATGTGACCTTGGCTATGTAAAATACAAAGGCTCGGTTCGCAAAGTGCACTCATTAGAGAAACAAATTAAAGGTTTCCGTCCGGGGGGAGATTTCTGTGCTGACTCTGACTGTAAAACAGTGGCGCTCTTTAACATGCCGACAAAGGATGATTTGAGTTTAAAGGCGAGGAAAAAAACGTTTCATTACAGAGTTGAACCCCAAAGTCATGCTGTCAAAGCGTGTGCCATTTAGCACGCCTTCAGCCACAGAGCAGGGCCTAATCAGTGAGAGGAACCTGCCACAGCAGCGCTTGAATGTAAAGAGGCAACCTGAACACTGTAAACCCACCAGGGCCTATGACTCGGCTCTGTATTACTGATGGGTAAAAGCCACAGTGATACATGTGTTAAAAGGATTCTGAGAGCGTTCATGTCACTCTCAAATTGTCATATGCAATGATTGTTGTGCTCATTAACGGCACATACAGAGGTCATTTTTATCTGCACTTTTTGGGCTTTCAGGTTATGGATGTGCCAGAGCGTGGCTGTTTCCTCATCGTCTTCTCACTGGACCTTCCCCCTCAGGTCACCAAGTATGAAGTTTTTGTGCCTAAACTTAACAAAGTAGTTTTGGTGCATTTAACCTAACCAAGTGGTTTTGGTGCACAAAGTGGTTCATGTTTTTTGAGTCCTTTTCTGGCTTTCTAACTTAGCAAACTTCAACTTTTAATTGGAGCTATTGGCCATGCCAGAGCGTCCCGTGGTTTAAAAATGGAATGACAGTCTTGATACTCAGCGCTGAAGCCAATCTCGCTTTGGAGCCTGGTGCTGCTCTGAGAGCTTGCCTCAGATTCCTTATCCGAGGACACGAATGAGGAAATCATTTTTCAACCCATTAACCCAATTCAGCTTAATATACAAACTATTGTCACTGTCATTCAATACATTTGTCTGAATTCCCATTTTCTTGAGTCAGTATTTTTAACATCCCAACACAACTTCTAAACTTCTGCACTCAAACTCATTCTTAAACTATTACACACTTTATTTTTACGTTATTTTGACAAATGAAGAGATACAATAGATATAAATGACTAAGCATCTGACAAGCAAATGAACCAGTGTTTATGGCAGCCCAATAAATGTATGGGAAAACTGTAAGGTAGGCCAGGAGCACCTCATACTATTTCATAAATGTCCGGTACATCTATATGCATCAAATGAATTATTCAGCGCTCCCTCAAGCCGGAGTTGTTTTTAACTTGACCATGATGCTGACTAATCACTCCTTTCTGTATTGTGTGTATATACAAAGAGTCCTTATCCAGGTTTTGTCCTGTTCTTCTGCTGATATAAAGTCACTCTGGTCAAATGACTGTGTGACCTGACGTGCTCTTAGAAAGTAGCTTAGAGGGTATTTGGTTGATCCCTCCCACAAATATTTGCTTTTTTTTTTATCATTATTTTTTTTTCTTTAAAGCTGCACTTTTGCACGCCCCTAAATGTTACTGAGCGAGAGCTGTCTAATAGCTGTAAAAAATGTATTACCTCAAAACCATAAAACGCGATGCCGATAACTGGACGCGGCACTTTCATACCAACCAGCCAGCTTACTGTAAAATTCCTTTTACATACTTTGAAAAATCGCCTCAAGCACAGTTTGCATGAGAACGACAGGCCGATGCACAGAGAGCATTGTTCCTGTTACTAGCTATCTGTATAGAAGTGTTGACGGAGCCTTAATATCCAATTTATGCCTTTGTATAATTCCTCATCATCACATCTAATCAGTATTACATTGTTCACGTTTCTGGTAGGATACACAATCAAGGTTAAAGTTCATCATTTAATAGTGAATGCATGACCAAATGAGGAGCAATTAATGCAGAAAACAAGTCAGGAAACAGAATGCTCAAGACGACTGACTAATACCCAGGGACTATCTTCTATCTGGCGTCTAGTTTAATTTAACCCTGTAGTTGTTAAAAGTAACAACAAATTTTGACAGAGGTCATCAGATGCTTCTTCTGCATTATATATTTTCCCCCTGTTTTCCAATCTCCTGACATTGTTTATCTACAGAACGTATAGCAGCTTTTACTCCCCGAGGTGTCTGAAAAAAAGGCATAAAAGAGAGCTGACAGTAAGCGTATTCATGCCTGGTCCGACACTTTGGCAGAGCAGCAACACCGCAGCTTTGTTATCATCCAGCCGTGTTCCTGTTGCCTGTTGGACTGGAGGACTCCCGCCGCCAACCTACGCGTCTCAGCGCCGACGGGGGAGACCGACACAGCGCTAACTCGACAAAGCGCCCGGCGTGACAAGCCAGAGCGGGGCCGCAATGGAAAGGTGCTGACACGAAAAGCCATTTGTAAAGAGGAGGCGGAGGTGTAGCCCCGGACGGGCCGGAGGCCGCGGGCGAGGCCTAACGGCGGGCTGCCACGGCGCCGGCAAACAAACTGAAGTGAAACGCGAGCTCGGGAACTGTCCGGGAAAGTAGAGTCAATCTCTGCCAACTTCTGTAAGCTTTGAGTGCTCCAGTGTGTGTGTGGAGTCTGTTTCTTGCTCTCTTTTTAAGCGTCGTTCCGGGAAAACCTGCTGAGGACACCCAGATCTCGGAGCGTCCAATCATGTTCATACAGAATGTTCACTGGCGAAGAAAATCTATCCCATTCACGCAATATAATACGGACATACATGATCAGATGACGGTGGAGTGCACATATAAGCCCGCACACTGCAAACAAAAAAATATATATATATATGAAAAATAGTAGCCGAGCTAAGCAGCCACCCTGCCTTGTCGCGCCTTTTGAAGGCTTCTCCTACTGAGCCATCAAACATCCCCAAAACATTTTAGCTTCTCTTATTCTGGTGCAGGCCTGTCTGTCTCATCCTTCAAAGCCAATCCTCAAAGCTGGGGCAATGGATTATCTTCCAATTTCTCCCCCAGAAAGGGAGACAGAGGGGGGGGGGGGGTTGGAAAAGAGAAAAGATGAGGACTAGGTGGTAAATTATTCGCTTGACTGTGGCTCCGTTGCTCCCTGCATCCTGGGCTGGCTGCTGCTTTTTTTTTTTTTTTTTTTTTTTTTCCCCCCTTATTTTTTTAATTCATTTCCCCACTCTATCCTCTTCCCCCTCTCCCTCTCTGACTCAACAAAGCCCTACTCAGCATCCTTGACGGGAGAGATCACAGGAGTCGAGAGTAATGAGACTCCGGCTAGCTGACTTCCACTGTATCCTCTCCGTTCTGCCCCCCTCGTCCTCCTCCCCTTCTGCCTCCCTTCACCACACACAGTCAGTCATTGTCTAGATCTGTGCTACCTGGTGTGAGGCAGGGTGTAATTCATTAGCGAGCGAGGCTAGAGGGGCTGTCTCTCTCGCTGAGGGGGAAAAAAAAAAAAAAAAAAAAAGGTGATGAAATCAAAACACCGGCTGATAGTCGAGGCCCACCCTGTTGTTTTCGCTGTGCCTGACCCCCCTCCTCCTCCACCTCCTCCCCCTCCTCCCTTCCCCATCCTCTATATGTCTTTCTGTCTCTCCCACCCACTTTGAAGTCTCTCCACCAAGACAGCCTGACTCAGCAGCCGGGCTCCCATCAGCTCCCGGAGACCGAGGTGAGCGCCAATGTCAGGCAACCTTGACAGAGACTTATGGTGAGGCGAGCCTGACGCCGGCATGCAAATAAATTAGACACGCGCAACACGCACTCCGCCGGCGGCCTACAAATCACGTAGTCAAACACAAAGCGCGCGAGGCAAACAGCGCCACACTCGGATGCGCACTCGTGAAAAACAAAAAACTAAAAAAAAGAAAAAAAAACACAGAACACACGCGTGCACGTAGGGGAAAAAAAAAACCACACACACCGCGGCGCCGAGCTGGGAGCTAATTCTGCCACGCTGAATGACAACGACATGGCAACAGGGTTGCGTCACAGGCTGATAGCTGGAAGACGGAGGGGAAAGAAGAAGAGGAGGAGGAACGAGAGGCGAGACGGCGTGCGTCGGCAGGAGGTGCAAGAAATGCTGGAGGTGGGGATGATGGAGGTGAGGGAGGCCGAGGCCATAATTTATGCATCCGCACCTGCTGTTCTGGTCTTCTGTATTTATGAGACTCTGTCCACTCTAAAAGTCAGGGATCAAAGGATGGTATCAAAGGCCTTCAGTGAATGGGGGGCAGAGATCCAAGGAGATGTGTAACCCATGCGAGGCAGGCTCTCCCTCCTGTGCCCTCCTTCTCTGCTCACATCACTTGCCTACTTTTACACCACAGCACTGCCATGACTACTAAATCCCGCACCGGCTTCCCGTCACCTTTTTGGATGTCACGCGGGACCGTCTTGTTTACAGCGAGTAGCTGATTGAAGAAAAAAAAATAAATAAATAAATAAAGTTTTTCTGGGCCTTGGAACTCAGCCCAGTATCTCCACGACTGATGTTCATATTGGACGACTGAACCTTCACCATTTACCTTCGGTGCCAACGTTCACTGCCAATTCGGGAGGTCGTGGGCCCCTTTATGTAGTGAGGTAAATCAGGGTGGTGGATGATTTCATAACATTAACCAAAGTTTCTTTACAACCTATTCCCAATCTTACCATTTCTGCTCCCACATACCTTATATTTCCGTATTTCTGGGTAATATGTTTTTCCTCTGAGAAGAGCTTGTTTATTCAGTTATGGAAAAAAATAAAATACCCTTCAGTTTGTATGATTACGTCCTTCATATTGTGAACATTAAAACTCTGAGACTGAGACCTCTCTTTATTAACCACTCTAAACCACTTAATTTGAATACATATATACATGATCGATGTTCCCTGAGAAAGATTGTGGATGTGGATCATTTCTCTTCCTTCTCTATAGACGACCTTGTTTCTGCTCCTGAGTGAAGATTCCTGTTATATTCCTGTGTATGTGTTGCAGCTCAGCAGACATTGTTTTTTATCACAGCTTCGTGAAAAATTCAGCAGCGCTTCGGAGAGAGATTGCATTAAAGTATGATTAATCTGAAAGATGGATTCATCCCTATTCTACGGTTTAGACGGCCGAGCAATCCATTAATTTGTTTATTATACATCTAGTGTTAATATTCATAAACACAGTGCTCGTTTTCTTTATTTATATATTAACCCATCAACTTTAAACATAAAGCCGGTGTACATCCGCCGACAACACAAAGTGCTCTGGAGCTGTTGTTTCTTTTTTTGTGTACGCCGCTTGCTTATGTGCCAGAGAAATCACACTAATTTCACTCGCCCACCACCCACAACAAACCCAGACAGCAATATTCCTTTTATTCCAAAAAACAGTCATAATGAAGCCAATCCTTGATGTCAGGCGGCAGACATGCCTTGGCAGTTTTGAAACCAGAGTGGCAATTGTTACTTCAGTCTCCTGAGGCCAGATGTGAAAGTACCAGCCATCTATTTTCAAATGGTTAGAGGAGAAGGAGGGAGGGAGGGAGGGAGGGAGAGAAAAGATCTATAAGACAATTAGAGGCTGGATTTCCACTGCAGCAGTATTTTTACTCGTGTGGGTGTGTATGTGTGTGCACACAGATGTGTTGTTGCTACTTGCATGTGAATGGTGCAGGGGGGAATAAAGATTCCAGTCAGCCATGGGAAGATAAGATCTAGTACACCGATAAACAAAATATACATTTCAGCTGTGTGTGGTTGTTGCTTTTTTTTTTTTTTTACGTGCATGTATAACCAGGGGAGGGCTCACGGTAAATGGGTAAAAATGTCTTAAGACTTATGAAGTGAGCATTGTCAACTATTTCATTCATAGCTCAGGTGTTTATAGCGACCCGAGTTATCCAAGGAACATCAGTTTCCTGGAAAGAGATGCCAAGATGACAAATGCTCTAAAAATCCAAAACTTAGAGATTTGGTGCCTAATCAAGGGCGAGTCAGCAGTGCTCAGGAGACTGGCTCCCTGGTCCAGCAAACCCTGAGGTCCCCAAACAAAGTCCCTATCTGTCCCTATATTGACTGGCATGTCGATAGCATCAGTAGTCCATCACAAAATAGAGATATTAGGATATGGGTTCATGGATATGCAATGAAAGTCAAATGAAATGTGTCACATTTTTTTTTTGGGGGGGGGACAAGATGATTAACAAAACACTGCATAAAAATGCACACATGTCACAGAACAAATAATCGAGTGAAACACTGAAGTATCCCAGTATAACTAAGCAGTATACCTTCCATGCTGTAAGTTGCATCTGCCGCTCTCAGAAGCTGCATGTCGCCCATGCCTGGGGGTGTTCACTGAGAGGTCCGGCCCTTAGACACACTCCACTGTGGCAGAGTCCACTTTTTATACATCCATAACAATGAAATGTTTATTGGATACAAACTTAACATACGTCCCTGAGTGCAGGAGGACATGTCAACATGTTTTGCAAAACACCATAATACCATACACAGCAGCCCCCTGTCTGCAACCACTGAAACGGATCTCAAAAGTAAAATCATGCTGAATGTTTTGTCCTAATATTTTGAAGTAAGAATGCACAGTGATTCACAAGGAACCATTTTACTGACACATCTGAAGCCGTCATAGCTTCAAAAGAACTGGATTGCAGTTAATTCAACTAGGCTTGACTCATGTTTGTTTTCTCTCTGTTTATCTGTCATTGGGAGGAAAAAAAAAATGCAGCTCAGCTGTTCCTTTCAGAAATAATTGTTTTCTCCTTGCTGGTCAAACAGCTGCTTTAGCTCTGGCATGTCTGCTGTGGAAACAACATCGAGAGCAGAGCCGTGTTAAACAAAAGATCATGCATGCTCAGCTAAACCTGTCTCCTAAATCATTACTGTCTAATTGTCTCGGGGGATCTCGTTGAGGAAAATGAGATCCCAGGAGAAGAGCCGGGATCAAATGTACCTGTGAGGACTGAAGCTGAACCTTTTCAAAGTTCCAATCGTTGTGACGCATGTCAGAATAGATTTCCTTCCCCTTATTTGATGTTTCTGTTGTCTTTTTGTTTTTGTGTCGAGGAACCTCTGCTTGTCTCCAGATCTTTGACTCACATAGCCGGGGACAAATTTCTCCTTTGTTCCATGTTGTTTTTCAGGGAATCTGCTGGCGCAGATGGGTCTAGGTGGAGCTGCTGTCAAGAGGGAATAGCGCGGATAAAAACGAGAATTTGTTTAACCAACAGGTTCTTTGTGTACCTTCACTAACGTTTGATTACCTTTGCACTCATATGGGAGGCAGACGCTGATTGGGTCTGATGCAAGAAAGGGGGGAAAAAAAATGCAGGTACGGCGGAGGGACGGGGAGAGGAAGCAATTGGAGCTGACAGTCCACCAGCTGTGCAGAGAAAGTAGAAATCACTGTTCCCCCGTGAAACATCCGATGAGTCGGGCTATCCAAAGTTGTGCTCTGTGTCGTGCAGAGAGGAGGTATTAAAGCTGGATGACAAATGTTAATTCCTCCTGCCAACATGCAACATGGAACAGTGGACGGTAGCCGGGGAGAAGGCCGGAACTCAGCGCAGTCTTTTTCCTCATGAAATGTAAGCAACTGCTCCAGAGACACCGCTGAGTGGCCTAATGTTATTTTCTTTGCCAGCGCCTCCCAACACGCAGCTCTCCGTCTTCGTCACAGCGTGTGAGACAACCGGCAACGGCCCACCTGTTTCATCCGAAAGAAACGGCGAGATTAAAAAGTCAGACGCCCTGCGAATTATTCAAAGTCTCGGGGAAAATAAAAAAAAAAAAAAACAAAACTAATAATAAATAAATAAACAAAACATCTCACGAAACGAAGCCACCAAGCCAAAGTGCGGCAATCATGCTCCTTCTTTTCTCTCTATCGTGTCTGTGCACACACAGGAGACTCGCTCAGCTGTGAAGACAAACACACTTAGTTTGTCTCGCAGTCGGAACCGAACGTCGAGCTCTGTTTCCCCAAGGTGCGACGTGTCACATGGAGCTTATGCTCATAACAAGGAAAATCAACAAAACCAGAGAGCGGAATCAGAAAACAGTTTATTCGCCTGGTGCAATAAATGAGCAGGTATTCTTTTTTATTTATTTTTTTTTCCTGGAGACATCGGGCCAGAGACAACCTTCTGTAGTGACACAGTACATACTGTCAGATGGCGAGGCAACCACCAGGACCTGGTGGGCTGAGTAAACAGGCAGTGCAAGCAATATACGAGACAGTATATCCAAGAGTTGACTGTGTACAGAGGATTAGGATGCCAAACAATAGAAGAGAGGATGACTTGGACAGCCTCTGTATTCTCATAATACCCTGAGATTTTCCATACGGCATACAGCGTTTATGAATATTTACCAAATAAGCACCGTTCTCCCATAGATTACTGCCGGAGGACCCGCTGACACTCGTGGCTGCACATTAGTAGGCTGCACAAAGATGGTGATCAGGTGGCGGCGGCAGACCGGCCGTTGAATGAAAATCATGTGGCTGAACGAACTGTCCGTCTTCTCTGGCTCAAATTTCAGGCCAGTCTCCAGGATAAAATATTGGCAGTCAATGTCTCTGCAAACTGCTCGCGCGTGGACGCATTGGCATTCAGCGCAAAACTTTTCATTTCCAGTTTACATTGCCTTTTTTTTTTTTTTTTATGATGTGAATTTCATATCGGGAGCTGGCGGGGATGATGGTGGAGCTACAGGCTGAGGGCTGCCATGCCAGTGATTGCTTCACAAGAGCAAAAACACATCCAAAAGACGTCAGTTCAGCGTCTTTGATGACGCTGAAAAGACTCCTCTTGACATCTTTCTTCCAGCGTCTTTCTCAGCGCTCACCGTTTTGACGTCCTCGTGATATCCTTACAGGGTGCAAAATTAAAGTTTCTGCCTCATAATTTTAGACATCTTTTCAACTTCAGTACATGCATCTAAAGAACTTTTTGGGAGTTTTTTTACAGCATCTAAAGAGGCAGCATAAGCTACGTGGTGAATTGGAACTCAGCGTACCTACCTACTTAGGAAAGTGCATGCCTCATGCAGGCTCGTGAGGTTGAGGATCAGGCATCAGATTCATCCTGTAGCTTTTGCTGCGTCAAGTCAGATTTGGCTGTGTAGAAAACCTTAAATGAACCACTAAACTTGTTTGGACGACGTCAACTGAAGTATAAAATGTCTAAAAAAATGTCTATACTGCCTCCTGTGAGGATGTTACTTGGACATCAATAGCGTACGTTGGAAAGACATCAGAAAGACTCATTCTGGCTCTCCATTGGATGTCATTTCAGTGCCGTCAGAGCCGGTGAATTGATGTCTTTTCAGTTTGTTTTTGCTCAGTGCGATGGTGTTTCAACATCAGTAAGCGAAAAATGACTGAAGAGTTTTTAAGGGGCTCAGTGTTTGTGTCTGCGAGGGCATCTCTAGCCATGTTTGTGGCAGCCACTTATGTTTTAAACCAAATTTGGTCCACTGGCTGCTAACCGCTAACTAGCTCCCATCCTGCCGGTTTCAACGTAGATTTGCTGTTAAGAACTCATCGCAACCTAGCGTCACTTCATCAGGGGAGAAGGGTATGTCCCCCGCCAATAATGAGTTTATGGTGACAGGATGTGCTCGGCTGAATTTGCAATTTGCTAACAGAACATGCATGCATACAAACACTTCTTTCCCACGGAAGAGCTTTGATTGTCTCAAGCAAAGTACACTACGTCATCAGTTTCAATGGAAATGGGAGCATCTCTATTTTTGACCGCATTGAAAACCATACTGTCTATGAAACCTCGATAAAGCGGCCGGAACACATGTCGAGAACTAACAAGTTATTAAACTTGCCCTACGGAGAAAGTGTTCAGCCTCCATCAAAATCACAGGTTTCCATTTCCCTTCAAACGTCCCTTTAAATGAATGAGCTGTGAGTCAATAGTCGTTGGCTGGAAGGCAGGCAGGGTTGTGTTGCCTGGTTAGGCTTGTTGGTAGAGGGCAGCCTGGTTCGCAGCTGCATGCTGCTCAACTGCAGTGCCGATCAATGGAATCAGTTACTTCAGTGAGCAGGTCTTACTTTCACACCGACGGGCTCCGTCATCAAAAAGCCAGACTCTTGCTAACGTCAGAGGGTTGACGCGTGTGAGCACATTTAGCCTCACCTTTTAAATGAACAACACAGGGGGCGCAAATAGGTGGTTACAGAAACAGAAGCGCCCTCAAATTAACCTTTTTAAAGCTATTCGCACCGGATGTACGTCACTTCACCTGCAGAGCCTTGAAACTTAATAGCGTAATAATAATAGAATGCTGTAGGTGTTTCATTATAATAGACATCCTACCAGCTTTCATATTTCACTGTATAATTGTGGAGTGACGCACTAGAGTGTGATGGAAGATTTTCATAAAAAAGGGTTGTGGAATATTTTACAGTCCCAGTTTGAGCCCATTGTGGCCTTTTGTGTGCGATTCAACCGACGTTAGATGAAACCATTGCTATTTTTACACCACTCCATCTGGCACTAGTGACATCAACGACAAATAAAAATATGCTTATCTACCACTTGCAAAATATGAAACAGAATTATATGCACACTGGAACAGTCATTTAACTCCCGCAATGACATACAGTTTATAGCTGTTGGACAGTGCCAGTAACAGGCGTACCAGACATTTGTCAGAACATGGTTAACATTGTGAAATGGTTGCAGATTGCTTGGGTTGAGGCACCAGAACTATTTGATTAGGTTTAAGAGAAGATCTGAGTCTTGGTTAAAATATCTGATTTGATGTATCTGATCTGTTTGATGCAGATCTGCTGGGATAAATTATGGCTAAGGTTTCAGATGTATAGTGCTACAGGTCTCGGGATATTGAGCTTGGTTTTGGATCAGCCTTGGTTGAAATGATGAGGGCTGGGGAAGGTATGCACTCTACTAGTTTTCAACATTAATCATTTTGACTGATTATTATTTAGTCCACTTGGTAAATGTCCAGTGAAAAATGGCAAAGACGGCAAATTCTTACATTTAAAGTGTTGGGATCAACAAATGTTTGACACTTTCCGCTGTAAAAAAACGACTCGAATGATGAATGGATAAAAAGAAGAATCCTTTCAGTGGTCTGTGTTTCTGGGGAGGATGGTCCGGATGAAAACAACCAGCGGCAGGGATGATACATTCTAAGCCGCTGGGAGCCACCAGTGCTCGGTAGTCCCGGCGCAAGTGCAGAGAATGAGTAGAACGAGTGTGTGGATGAATAGTCTAATGATACACTGACAGAAACTTTAACTGCGAAAGAGAAAGAGGAGAATCGTTCGCCATACTATTGACTTTCCTCTGCATAAATATTAAAACAGAGTCTGCTGAGCTGAGACAAATTAGTGGAAAGAAGCTCTTGTTCAGTATATTTATTATTAGCTTTTTTCTTTTTTCGGGGGGTGGGTTGACTGTACTAAAATCATTCCTGCCCTGCTTTTACTCGTGTCAGCGCACGCCGCACTAGAAAGCCAAAGCAAACTCCCGTCTGAAGCTCTGAATATTCACAGTTCTATAAAAACTTTGTCACTGTACTTTGCAGATTAGTCCGCCGGAGATACAAGTCATTATGCCTCCATTTGGCGCCATCAAAAATTCATTCTCACGTGCGATTCCTCTAGTTTCAGCCCAAGTTGAAAGTGACACATCGCTTGCTGTTACAACTACATTTTGTTTTAGTTTTTTTTTTTTTTTTCCAGATTTTCCCCGCTAAGCGCTGTGACATGTCATGCTCCGTCCTGACTGACAACATGCAGCAGGGAGACGAGCCGGAATAAATCAGATCCCCCACGCGCGCCGTGTCACAGCCGGGGAGTCAAGAAGTGGCTCGGTTTACCGCTGCCACAGCGCGAACGCGGTGTGTTATTCTGAGCTCGCTTTGACAAGTGTGGGGAGGGAGAGGGGCGGCACGACCAGCAGCATGTCGAAAAGAGTCATCTGAGGAATGCCGCAAAAACCAAAGATGGGACAGCCTTAGACGTTACACATCTGGAAGAAATGAAGAATGAGAGCAACACGCCGGAGCCACAGGCAGAGCTGCACATCAGTCTCACTCCTTCACACTCTAACTGCCCGTAGCGGTGTCACCCATGCCACATTGAAGCGAGGAGAGAGCGCCGGGCCGATGTGGGTGGGGGTGGTGGGGGGGGTGTGAGTGGGGCCGCCTGAGGGCACAGCATGAGAGGGAGGAACACACGGGAGTGAAGCGACACGCATGGAGAAACACGGCGAGCGTCGCCTGGTCGCCGTGTAAAACGTGGGAGGGCTGAATGTGTGTGTTTTGTTTTTTGTTTTTTTTTTTCATGTTATTGTTTCGCAAAAGACATTGTGACAATGATGGATGGGTGTGTCGGAACAGTGTTTTCAGAGATTCTGCCTTCAGCTTCAACAATCATTTAGTCATGGCCAAGTATCTAGGCTAAATAATAATTGGAAGGAAAAAGGAAAGACAGCACAGAAAAGGCATTTGTTGATGATCGAGGCTGCGTTTCGGAGAGACAATAACGCGGCCCACTCATTCACTTCAATGAGCTCCTTTCAGAAGAGGAAGCGACTAAATGAATACAGGGTTGTTTTTTTCTTTCTTTCTTTTTTTTTTTTTTTTTGTTAAGGCAAAATGTTTGAACGTGGCACAGTCTGTGCACTATTTATCAACACTTTTTCAGGCAACCCGTTAGGAGGGAGGATAAAGTGACTGCAGTTGTCACACCACTCCATAGTTGTCAAATGTCAGATATGTTTTCATTGTATTATAAATCACGGTGCAGTGTTTTGGCATCTGATGCGCTTTCAAACTCGTGGATCTATTACTCACACAGGGCCTTCCTGCATCATATTTAATCATTTGGAACAACACACCTACTAGAACGCAGCCGCTTGTGTGTTTTTTTGTTTTTTTTTCTTCTATCAGACCCGCAGGACCCAGTCTCATCAGTCTGTGTACAAATAACACGATTACTCAATTTAAAACTGTGAGGTATGTACATCAATGTCTAATTCAGCGTGCATGTAATACATTACAGTCCTTTGTATTAACTTGTGGAGAGAAGATCTGTAGTCGACATTGTGAAACAGTGACATTCACAATGTCTTGGGTAACAGAACTACCTCGTTGGGTTCAGGCACCTGAACGACTTGGTTAGGCTGAGGAAAAGATCATGTTTTGGGTTCACGCACACAGTATACTGACACCCACAGTATGTCCCGGTCGAAAGTTCAGATTGCTTCACAAAGCAAATCTGTGCAGTGCAGTGGGGACAGCGGAACGCATCCCTCCGCCGACACCATGTGGGTTCACCACAGCAGTCACGGACTCACTCTGATTGGTTCTGTATCAGCCCTTTGACGACAGGAGTGCGCGTCGAGAGTGATCTCTGGGGATGCGCGTTTGTGCCAGCTGGGCCAAATGTCATTCGTATTTATGTACTCTGCATGGACCATGTTGCTATCCTTAGCCTTGGCTGTTTCCAGTCTGAACATCCAGTGGCTGAATCACCTCTCAGCATTTCTTTTTTTTTTTTTTTTTTTATTATTATTTTTAAGAATGCACCAGAACAACCAGAAAAAAAATATCCAGGAAAATATGTGTATTCTAAATATTGAACAATAGAGATTTTTGGATAGATGTTGTTTAAACATGTCTCTTTATAAATAATTGAGGTATTTTTGGTGTAAGAAACAGCCCGGAAACCACGGCTTTGCATACTGTACGTTGAGGAACATTTTTATTTTTTTTTTCTTTCTTTTCTCCACATCCTCTGCTGCCTGAACTTTTCTCAGAGAAGTTTCCTGCATGTGACAGTGAGCTGATTTCTTCTGGAGGTTGGCCTCGGGGAAGAAACACGGAAGAAATGGATCATACACGGTCAAAGAAGGATTCTGCATATCTCCTGGCAACACAAGAAATATGGGAGAGCCATATTCTTGTGCGTGTACAGTAAATACTGGATTATATAAGAGGAAAACCCTGACAGGAAAGAAGGTCTTGCAGAAAAAAAAAAAAAAAATGGAAGGAGCTTTATTGTGTAACCACTGCAAGCTTTCATGGGAACACAGCATCCATGTGTTGTTTCATGTTGTCGCACCTGTGGTTTGGAGACGACCAAATGAAAGCTGTAATGTTAGACCGCCTGCGGAGTAAGAAGGAGTGGGCGTCAGCGTGACGGACAACACGACGGGGACAGCGGTCATGTACGTACAGTCCGAGAAAGACGTGCACGCACGCGGCACATGTCTGTTGGCGGCAGATCAGGCGTGGGAGGACTGTGATCCTGCACAGCGTCACCGAGAAGAGAAGGCAGCGGAATCTCTTGACAGCAGAGGGAACGGCAGAAAAAAAACAAAGAGAGGGATAGGGCACTGGCGCAAAACAAGCGCTGCCAGGAACCGGTGCCTCGGAGGCTCCTGCCTTCGCGGGATGGAGGAAGGGGGGGGGACATCGAAAATCTGACTCAACACAGAGGGAATTATTTAAAGGGTAATACAGATGGAGGGGGAGAGAGGAAGCTGAAAAAGGGAGAAAGAGGGGGCAAGGGATTTTAGGAAAGAGGAGGATGGAAAAGGGGAGAAAGTTGTTGCGAGAAGGCAAACGTGCAAAGGCTCGATGGATAATTAACATGGATTTGCCCCTCCAGTAAGGCACCTAACGAAGTCTTGTTTCTCAGCTCAAGGCTGTGGTTGTGCCGGGGCAGCTCCCAGGTGAGCCGCCGCTGCTTCAAGCCTGCAGCGGCTTCTCCCCGAGGCTACGGCTGCGAAAAGCAATCTACTCCTACAGCTGCGCTATGCATCTCTGGCGGCGATTTATCAATGTATGTGTTTCTTAGACCCCGGCCTCGGATTCACTTCTTTCAAAGACACTCGGTTCATTTCAGGGCGAACGCACCATGTTAATGTAGGGTGCCGGCGCATGTGGTAACATCAAATCAAGGCTCGAAACGAGCACGGAGGATTCCTCCAGAGATAAATCAGCGGCCGTCGAGCCAAGATCCTATAGATACTCGTGTCTCCGTTCACATTTGCAGTGTGGGCATGTCCTCAGATTCCGGTAGCAAATTTTGTTGGTTTTTAATTACGGCCTTGCTCAGATTCATTAATTTGGGCGAGATAAATCTGCACAACTACAATATGATAAGATCATATCGCCACTCAAAGTCGATAAGTGATTATCACAAATGATCTTTTCTTCCCAAGGGCAACAAACACCATCTGAACACCCAAAGGTATTATTATTTTTCCACAATGGCCCACCAGTCGGTGATACAGAGGTGGGGAACCCGGGGCCACACAACCTCGCTGGACTTCTTCTGTGTGTGTGTGTGTGTGTGTGTGTGTGTGTGTGTGTGTGTGTGTGTGTGTGTGTTTGGCTGGTCCAGTTTGTCCTGCAGCCTTCAAATGGCTCTCATCTGATGCAACACTACAGGTAGAAAGCTGCTGTTCCACCCAAACCTTCATATCTGTGCTTTCCACGTCCACCTTTAAATGTGTGTGAGCACCAAGCATCGACACAGAGCCCACCTCTACTTATAGCCCTGCACTCTTTCGGCTCTAAACACAATGAGCATTGGCACTGAACTATTGTGCCAAATTAAATTGTGAAGTACAATTACATGGACAGTACTATACCGCTCAAATGATGTTTGTGTTGGACAATGCAGCCAGTGTAGTGTGATTGTAAGTGGATAATAGTGGGATGTTTTTTTTTTTGTTTTCTTTTTTTCCCTCTCAGCAGGTTCAGATCGGGTCAACTTTGATGTCCACTGATGACTTGTTCATCATTTTAATCACACACCGCATTTGCTCATCATCAGGGAGCATATTACACCTAACGTGAATATCAGTTCTGGACAAACACATCTGTGCAACGACGGTCTTTCAGCGCCATTTTTTTTTTTTCAAGCAGGGCCTAATTAGCCTGGTTCCTTTTCAAAAAATAGCTCAGCGCGGTGCACCTTCAGTTGTCTCGTCCGGCGAGCAAAGGGTTAAAAAGTGTGTTTGTGTGCGAGTGGGTGGGAGGGGGATGAAGGCAGAAAATAATGGCACTGCAAGGTTGTGTGGGCATAACACGTGCTCGGCTTTGTGCGGGTAAGGTCTTTGGACGGTGCCGGTGTGTGCGCAAGGTGTTTGATGCCAGTCTTGGTTATAATTGCGAGCGCAACACCTAGGATTTTAGGGATGACTGTGAAAGGACAGAAATAAACCTCTTGTACTTCGAGAAAACAAGACTTCTAATGACAAAAAAAATAAATAAAAATAACTGGGAATCTTAAAAAAGGTACGCTCAAGAACTTTAAGGTAGCTCAACCGTAGTGCCGTAGTTTCCAGGTGCCACATCTGACTGACGGATCAGAATCCAAAGAATGTCCAGGTGTGTACTTTCTTTTCTTTCACTCGGACCAGATAGATTGTGTTTGAATGATATAAAAAGAGCAATCCATTTTTTCTTTCTTTCTTTTTTTTTTTTTTTTGTCAGAAACTACTGAGACCAAACACAATGAAAAGCGCTCACTCATTGTCTTTCACCTTAATTAAGCCATCCATCACCGGCTGTCTGATCCGAGGGAATAGTCCGGGGCAGAGGCACGAGGAGACAGTGGGAGTAAACTCCCATCGAGCTCTCTAATGCGGGCATCATTAAAAGTAAAACCAACCCTGCGAGGAGGCTGCGAGATGCCTCGGGAGCATTTCGTCGTCCCGCGCGCTTGGAGGTGTTTTGTGAGGATGACAGTCCGACGGAGATCTGTGCCAACAAGCAGACAATCAAAACGGCTGCAAAAGGGAAGAGGGGAGGAATGAAGCTGCCTCGTGGCATCGTTCGTTCCCTGTCAATCAACCGGGGCGGCTGCGTTGGAGGCTGCTTATGTATGCGAAGGACCTCCTGCTGCGATACGAGGATCTCTCTTTATGGACACAACTGGCGCCGCGATAAACACAATCAAACATACGTGGACAGACGCAGGCGGATGGAGTGCGTCAGCTTCGTAGCCGAGCTCCCCCCGGAGATTTTAGACGATTATTTCCCCGGAGAGGCAGCCCTCACTGTCAGCCGCTGCTCTGATCAAAGCAAACCAGAATAGATTTTGCCAAATTTAGGCCTCAAATTTGTCAGATCACTGTTTCCAAATGCCGTTTGAAAAGTGTCACTCACTATCACTGGAGCAATCAGCCCAGACAGAGCACAGCGGGTGCAAGCGTGGAAGTAGGTTGGCACCAGAGGTGAACTGCGCGCGTGTGTGTGTGTGTTTGTGGTGGCGGAAAACTTCTTGTGTCAAGGTCTGCGCATCATACCCGACCATCCATCTTCTCACCTGACACGCGTCACCTGTCAGAGCCCATCATGGCTGCATCCGTCGAAAGATCACTGGCGACTCGAGACGGCGCACATATTGAACGCAGGCCGCGTGTGGAGGTCACGACAAGGGTTTTGCGACGGCGGCCCGGCCGCTCCGCGTCATTTCCCTTTAAACATCATTAGGCGACTACAAAGGGAGGCGTGTTCGATCTACTCTGCAAGATGCACGCGTTCTGAAGAGGAGCAAAACATTAGAAAAAAAAGTCTGCAGCCATGCCAACTGGATAATGCTAACATGCCGGTATTTATTAGGCTTAGGGATGAACTCAGCTGAAATTAATGTCTTTGCTTGAGTCAGGTACAAAAAAATGAATATGACTTATGTCTGAGTAAAAGGTGTCATTAAGGAACTGGTGATATGTCACTTGTTCCCCCCTTTTCTGATCATGTGATGCCCTGATGTCACCAGGTGACCCTGCTCAGGCTGATTGAGGAGTCAATAAAGGAGGGGAGGGGACTCAGGTCTGGTTGCTTTTTTTTCATTCCTGGCCTGACAGCAGCAGCTGTAGGAGCAGTAGCGGTTCAGACTTGGCCACATGCAGTTTTGGTTGTTGTTCTTTTGCATTTTCAGTTTTGAGGCGCCGTTTCTGTTGTAGGGTTTAGCTTGGGGAATGTTTGGGCAGGGTAGATGGAGGAGCCCGGTTTCCACGGCCCTGTAAGGGTTGGACTGAGGCGGCTTCCCTTCCCCTTTCTGTAAACATTTTTTTCAAATAAATAATAAATAGAACAACTTCTGATCAAACCATATCAATTTCAGGCTTAACCACGCGCAGCATATGCGTCTGCCAAAGCTGTTCTTTTTTTTCATCAAGATCGATGTGTTACTTCCTGAGAGAAGAGCAAAAATGTTAAAAGAGAAAAAAGATATCTTTCAATGTTAAAGAAAACAACCTGGGATCCTTTTTATCCACATCCACATGAAAAGTAAATGGGGTCTATTCTGGGCTGAGCGCCATCCTCCATCCAAGTTTCGTAGAAAAGAGTGTCGCAGATTTTGTGCAACCCTGTTGACAGACCAACCAACTCCCGGTTAGTCCCTCCCACTTCCTATATAGGCACCACCCACGTCGGGTGTTTGGCATCAGCCAATTTGAGTACTGACATCAATCCACATGATTTAGTCAGACATACAGATAATGGTGTACTCACCCATCCCTAGTGTCACCTGCATAGTTTGTGTGTTAGCATGCTAACAATCGCTAATCAGTGAAGATAGAAAAAAAAAAGCTTTGACTAAAATGGTTGTCAACTTTCAATTAAAAAAGCCACAAAGTTCAACCTCATGGCAGCGGAATAGGAAAAAAAAATGATCGGGATTCTTCCTCAGGGGAGCACAAATCAATCAAAAATGTCATGGCAATCCATCCAGGAGTTGAAAGAAGAGACTTTCAGAGTGTGGTCTTTTTTGATTCACAGCAATGTATAATGACTTCTTATTTTAGGTTAAAAGTAAGCCATTAATAAAGTTGTTGTTTGTTGAGGATTAACAAGGGAGAGCCCAAAGGTAGTGAAGACCTGCCTGCTCGACTCTTCGCTGACGCTCCATTACCAACTTACTCACTTTCCTATCTGACATTAAATCTGCAATTATAAATGTTAGTACGCCTTAAAGGTCATGGATTTGTCATTGAGTCTGCAGTCTTAAATGTCAGTAAATTACTTAATCAAAGCCCTTGGGTGTCTTGTGTTCTGATTGCACAACGAGTTTGCAGTTACAAATGTTATTAGGTGACTGTAATGTGTTAATAAATGAATTTAAATACTGATTGTGTGTTTATAAAGTCCTTGGTTGCAACCGTGTTACAACCTCAGAGACTACGCCTCGTGGACAGTAGCACCACGGTTTTCATTTTGTCCATCCTGAGAGACCCAGAAATCCATCAAGAATAACAATATCCTGTTTTTGCTGCCATGCTAAATGCTCTATAGTGCCCTGTCTTCTTGATTTCCCAGCAGAGTCACGCTTCATTGGAGTGCGGCGCTATATGGGCGTCGAGCCATATGCACACCTATGACCGTATTAACCTAGCAGAATGTTCACTAGCCACTCGAGTGAGATTATGCCGCCCAGCCCTCTCACTTTTTTAAGGCTCAGCACTTACGGGATGATCTGGAACTGCGGCACCCGTGTGCGCACTGATCCGCGGACAATATGGGTGGGAGAGAGGAGGTAGATGTAGAGGGTAAAGGTCACCCGTTATCAATTTGTTATCCTGTAAGTAACGCCGCTGGAGTGTGTTCATGCACGTAGCAGCGGGCCTTTCTCTGCCTCCCCGCCTGTCTCGCCGTCTTGTACATGCGGCCGGTCTAACACACCCTGTCAATATCTGGAGGTGTTCACAAGCGAGGGAGGCAGGGAAACCTTTGCACTTAATCACACTGGGTATTTTTGGGATTAGGGAATTTTGAGCACTGTATTACCCACATTACACAAAGTGCAATGAGAGATCTTCTGATGGGGATTCAGCCAACAGCTATATTTCCATACATGGGAAATCTGACTTAAGCTCCCTCTTTTTTTTTCTTTTTGTAGGGTTTGAAACTGTATGGATATTATATTATATTATATCATACTATGTTATATTTTTATTATATTTAATAAGTGAGTAAATGAATTAAATGAGACAGAATGTAGAGTGAGTAGATAAATTAAATCATGAAGTCCTTAATAAGTATTTTGGTTATACCTGAAAATATGAGATTGTCATCCTTAATTTGGATTTCTTGTGTGTTTGCATGTCCAGAATGCTCTTCCAATTGTTTTTCTTTAGTCACTGTTTGCATTTGTTGGTCGAGTGACTAGAAGGGTGTCTGTAAGTCTCGGTTGGAACGCTGTAGTGTGGCTGTGAGCAAAGTCAAGGCTGCAGCGCAAGTCTTTTATTTCTGCGAGGAGATCTAGTTTATTTATGCCAGTGAGAACACTGACCTCAATGTCCGTGGTGCTCAGATCATCTGTGTCGGTGGATGAGTCCATTTTCTTTGTGCTTGTTAGGATTGTTGGTGCTGTGTTGTGGGGTGCCGGCATCTGGGCCCATGTTTGTCTCCGTGGAAATACTGGTCGATGAAGTCTTGCAGTTCTGTTATTTCTTCCACTTTGGAGTTGGTTTGATCTGTGTTTTTTGAATTGGAGTTGGTATGTATGTTGGCGGTCTTTAGTGGCTGTTTTTCAGTATTCCAAGTTTCTTTTTTCCCCCTTTTTTGATGCACAGAGGAACTTTTATTAAAATGAAGGGATTTTTAACGTTTTTCATATTCTGGAACACATAAACCCGCCACACCCTGAACCTTGCTTTCCTCCCTCGCTCTTGTTTCGGTTCATACCATCCGTTCTGCGCACGCTCACTAAAGACGTCGCTGTAAGATGTATCTTTACTCGCTAATCACTAGCATTACATCACAGAAAAGCAGACATTCAAAGCAATCAGTGGGCTTGTGTAAAACACTGTGATTCCCTGCCCTTGAGGGACTTTAAAATCAAATTGAATTGTATGTAGTAAAGCTGAGCTGCAAGAAAGGGGCTAGCTCGTGCTGGTGATCCAACACACATCAGCAGAGAACTGACCGACACAGGGCTGAGTGGACATTTTACTTAAATGTGTGTGGTCGCACTCTTATAGCTTATAGTTCGAAGTTATAATTCCAGCAGTATAACACTGGGGAAGTGAGCCTTTTTTAGAAGGTATAATGTGTAAAGATTGGCCACTTGTTGAAGGTTGCATCTGTCTTTGACTGTAGCTACGAGCTCAGTTAGCCAGACAGCTAGTGGCCCTGTTAGTTTAACAGTTGGAGCTCCGGGGTAGTGTTGGTATTTACGTCGCATGGGACAAAACGGGGCTTGCCAGCCTCACAGTTAAAACTGCTGAGTCTGGCATAAAAACAACTTTGGAGACTATCACCAAAGTGACTAAAAGCAGCTCTGACCAATAATGTGACTCCAGGTACAGAAGACATGACATGACATGGATAGGAGTGACCTAAAGCGGGGGAGGAGTCAGAGGATGGTTGATCTTTACAGCGTGAAAAGGTGGCAGGAACGTTAATGTCTGTGTTCAGGGAATCTGAATTAAGGATTTGTTTCGACCAAACCAGACGAGAGTTTATAGTGTGTTTTATGGCGAGTGAACAAAGCAGTTATGCTCATTTTCACTCTGTAACAGAGAGACTTATATTCAGCAGGTGTACGGTTGTATTTCTCTGTTTGATGAGGAAAATTTGTGAAACAATATTTCCTCACTCGACACTTGATACTTTGCATACATCACTCAGTAGATATCTTTTTACATATCATCAAAACTGATATTGCTTAACAGTCTGTCAGTAATTTGTTGACCCTTTTTAAACTAAAATTCTGGCCATACCTTACACACTGAACCGTTCAAGAACCAGCAATGAGCATAAAAGCCTGCTGAGGCGAGACTTCTGAATGACGACAAAGATCAACAGGATTGCTTATGATTTGCCTGGAAGATTTTAAAACTGCTGTCTGTCAGTTTGACGAAAGACAAAGGGTTACACTCCTACAACATAACCCTGCTCATCAGGAGACAATCCTGTTCATGTTGATGGGGAATATGCTTTGCTCTGGTTTACTGTAAAGCATCCTCGATAACAGGGATACCAAGATCAAGGAATTCTTTAGATTTTCCTTGAGCATATTCAATTACCACGCCTTTACCTCTGCAATGACTCAGCACCATAAAACTTTACACTTGTTTTGATCAGTATTCACCGTATTTGTTAGCCAGTCTAAATATGGGGCCATAGTTGAGCGCTGCCCTCTAAATTGCCTCAATGCCATGAATTCAGACACCTTGAACTCAAAGGATTTGCATGAAATTACTAGAGTGACGGATACAGGATTGTCTCTGACAATAGAGGCTATATTCGACCAGTGCCTCTAAGAAGATATTTGATAATCTGGCCCTGGTATCTTTGCTGGATACATCACCAAGGAAATATGTGAGTGAGCGAGAACGAGTGAACCCGTCCATTGTCTCCCACTGAGCTGGAGCTTTACTGGAAGCTATATTTAGAGATGGAGCGAAAGGAGAAGATGAATTTCTCAAAACACGTGTTAGGATAATTAACCCTTTCACACTTGGGCAAGTTTTCTCACAACATGATAGCTACGGCATTAGCTGCATTTCAAGAGAGAGCATGAGAAGGAGATTGCAAGCGAATTTCAGGCCAAATGTGTCACTCTGATGTTTTTTTTTTTTTTTCTTTATCCACTGCTGAGGAAAAATAAATCTGTACTTGTGAAACACGCGCCATAGTCCAGGTTCAAAAGTACAAGTCCACAACCGGCATCTTCGTGTCACAGCATTTTCTGGTCAGTTGCAATGCCATTTCAATGACCATGCTCGGCTGGGCGTGAATGGGGAAAAGAAAGTTAGAATTGACTCCGTGTATTTTGCCTCTGGCCTCGTCCCCCAAAAGGTTGTACAGAAGTAATGGTCTGTTATGTAAAAGAGGTAACTCGAGGTCTCCAGATGGACCTTCAGCGGTAACACTGGCAGGGTGATGGGGGGGGGGGCTGTCTCAAGCCCTCTGACATTCCTGTCATCTAAGATGAAAATCTCTCGGAAATCACCTGGACTCAGGGACCCTTCCTCTGTGGTCGCATGCCAACCCGGCGGTGGACGCAACGAGTTCAGAGTTGAGTGACAGCCGGTTTGATTAAATGTGACTTAATCACATTTGCATATGTTAATAGCAGGTATGAAAGACCTACAGTACGCTCTGCCAGACATCACTCTGTAGCGTCCTTATTTGACCAAAAACAGAACACGGGTACATCCAGAGGACAATTTGTTCTTGCATTGTCACTCAGAGATGGTATTTTGATTTTGTTTCGATTCTTATTCTAATTATAGTAGACTGATGAGACGTAATTACAACTTGATAAAGCAGCATATGCAGCATCCATTTCAATTTGTCTCTCCAGTATAGGACTGAAGTGACAGCTTGATCAATTTTACAGTGTGTTTACAGGTGTTGTGGAGTACTACTGCTTATGTGAATCAAGGTTGTATAAAGTTTATTGTGACTCCAGAGGGAGTTGGCCTAAATCTATAAATATCGTCAAGTGATGTCACTTGAGTGAACGCCGGTTGGAGTCATTGACTTTTTGGGTCTGAAAAGCAAAGCCAATGCCCAAGTTCCTTAAATGTGCACTCTTTCTAATGGCCAGCAGTGGTCAAGTCCACTGGTTTCAAAAAGAAGGCCTTTTGTATGTAAGCTTATGAAAAAAAAAAAAAAAAAAAATTACCCTGTTTCTTACTTATTATCTCACTGAACAGTTTTCTCATGAGTTTCTGGTCTGAATCACAAGTCTCAAGTCTTCTTCAATACAGCATGATGTTAATTTAGTCAATTATGCACCGATTTGGTGTTTAAAACGTTAAACCAAACTGAAGATTCAAAATGGTAGTTCACAAACCAATGGGATTCACGCTTGGTGGAAATAGATCAGAGAGTGGAGTGGAGGGGTGAAATTGTAGGTCGTGATCGAAAAACCTTTAGCTGCTACTTTATCTATTGTTGACCACTGAACATCCTTCCCTCTCTGGATATCAGATAATGCCTTGGACAATGCTTGAGACACCCCAAGTGAACAGTAACTATATATAAAGGATCTTTTTTTACCATGTAAACGATTAATAATCATCGTGGAGCAAACTACGAAATGGCTGTATTTTATCACAATGAAAAGACACTGGCATGACACCTACCACTGGATTAATTCCATTCATTTTTTTTTTTTTTTTTTTTTACTGCTGTACCTCCAGCTAGTGGGATCACAACGGTATAATTATGCCCGTGTCTGCATCCCCTCCCCTACCTATTTTCCTTCAGTCTCAGGAGATACAGCTCCTTGTTTCCCCCTGAGGATTAAATCTTCTGTAGTCTCTCGACTAAAAAAGTAACAAAACAGGCACAGTCATTTTAGAAATAAAGTCCTTATCCACCACTTTGAGGATGGCATTCTTCAAGGCCAGCAGTTCAAGTAAATAAACCGCCTCAATAATTCAGGAAGTTCCACATAAAGAGGATGGAGTGTGTGTGATTTGGATCTCGCGACACATGCTCTTAGGATGTGGCGGTAGCCATCTTAATGAGTTTGCAGTTCATCATCGCTCACAGGAGAAAGCAAATCAATCACTTCCCTTGCATAGTGACGGTCAGGGCGGCAGGAGAGCAAGACAGAGAGGATCAGAGATGTGTGACATGAGAGGAAGCTCGTCGGTCCGCGGGCGTTGTTTACCACAGCAGCCCTCTCTGCCAAGGATTTTCCTAAAGGGACACTTGTTTAAATAAAAACGGGCCCCATATTAAATTCTAATCCATTAGCGTGGCTGGCGAGCTCTGGCGGCGCTTTATCAAACCATTGGAATAGATGAATGTTCCTTCATTATCACGGCTGGACCGCTTCAATAAACAGAGGTCCGGTCCTCTCCTCGTGCCAGGGTTACGTCGGAATTCACAGCACACCTATCCCGCGAATAATGCAGCTGTTTGTTATGAAAGCCCCTGCCAATTTTATCGCTAAAAAGGTTGTGTCAAGGACATTTCGACCATATGCGCCTTTATAGCTATGAGGTTATTTGACACGCTGAATCAATCATTTCTTTGTCTTGCTTCAATGACACTGCATTATATTCAGTCTATTTTTTTTTCCACTCCCTATTTTTAGAGCATGATATGAATATATTTAATCTGGGAAAAAAAAAAAAAAAAAAAGCTCACGTCATGATGAATGTGACAGCCACGGGGCTCTCTTTTCATTAATTGCAGGTCAGAACCCCCATTTTGAGCCACAGATTTTTATAACTGCGGGCCCGGCTTTCTCATTAGCCGCCACATTTGCCTGTTTGTATTTTGACATCACTATCTTTAGCATTACATCACGTTGTATTAGGAGCGAATGGCCGCGGCTGCAGTGCGTGAAGAGGCCAAAGTGCTTCCTCCTTCCCTCCGGTGCAGATGACCATCAGGAGTGTTTTTTTTTTTTTTTTTTTTAAGAGTTAGCCCTCAGTGTGATGAGCGGGGATGAAGAGCAGGACATCGATAACAGGAACTACCGGTGGAGTGGATAATTAGCCTTAAAAAGGAACAAAGGATCAATAACCCCCCCCCGCCAAGAGTTTGTTCATGGGGAAAACAGGTTCAGCCATCCAGTGCAGGACCATCAGCTTTGCACGGGTGACACAAGGACACCGGGGAGGCTCATCTATCAGGTTGGACTCGGAGTCTGATAGAATGGATATGCTGTAATGGAAGTTCAGGTCTCTTTTCTTTCATTTCAGGCCGCCCTGCTGATGCCGCGTCGCCCCATCCAGAAGAGAAGTTGCTGCAGGAGCCACGGCACAGATGAGGGATAGCTGCAGTTCCAACATTCTGTCATTCGTGCTATTATGCTTTTGAATCATACACTGAATGTACAAAATGAATGAGCTGAAAGGGGTGGAAAAAAGCCTCCATTTTGTTACATTCCCTTTTTATTAAATCTATATATCATGAGGAAGAATATATAATGGAGAGAAGTCGTCCTAGGTCTTTTATTCTGGAGTTACAAAAATTCATCTTTTTTATTTCCTTTTCAACTTAAATCCCCTTTGTACTTTCGTGTCTACACCCGGTGTAGGCTTAGTCACACAGGCGGCTATATAATTAAGTCACAGGAGGCATTTGGCAGTTATTTTTGGATAACTTTTGTGATTGACACCCTACCTGACGTGGTCTAAATTGCCCTGACAAGTTAAGTCCCCGCCATATGGCACTCTGGCCAGGTTAAAAGGAATGCCATGAATGATTTAGATGCACTCTTTCACCCGGGTCTGACCATCCTGCTGTAGCTAACTTCTGCACAGAAGAGAAACTACTTTATAAGGTGAAGTGTGTTGTTCTTTCTAATTACTTATTTCTAGTCAGTAGTCCATGCGTGGGGAAGACTTCATTAAAGAAGGATATAAATGAAGCATGGAACGTGTATTCTGTGTTGAAAAACTTAAAACATAATGATCATTTTTGTGCCAGTGAAAGTAGAGACTGCACTGACTTCAGGGACATGAAACACTTGTGACTTGCAAAATAATTCTGTGAACCCAGTGAAAATGGGCTTAATGGGTAAAACAAAGATAGAAAACCTGAAGGTCAAGACAATTCAAATATAGACATATATTAACTTTACATTGCTTTTCTTATTCATTTATTATTTTATTTTTTTTTACCTTAAAAAGAGTTGTGAGGGAACTATATTTAGCAAGATCTGTGGCATGTATTCCATCCTGTTAGATCAAATAACTTTTTGATGTGACAGATCTATTTAGGTTTCAAAATATGCACTTGCAACAAAGTGAATACCATTGGAAAATGTATATAGGATGCCCAAGACAATTTTAAACCACTAGTAACAACTTAATCCTAATGAGTGAATTCTTTATTTATTCAGGAAGGTTTATTGAGATCAAGCTCTCTTTTACAATGATGCCATGAGTACAACCTACATGAAAACACATGCACAATATGATAATAAATCACAATTACAGTCAGATTGCAGAACATTGAACAGCAGGCAATTGAAACTATTTAAAGAAATACGATGAGTGATGAGTTGTAAACCCAACACCTGTAATAAAATGAAGTGCAGGATGATACACTGCATCAAGGGGCTTCAGAGATGAGAGAGCAGCATGCATGTAGATGACATCAGCATAATTTAGAACAGATAATATAAACTCACGCAATCTATGTGAGACAAAAGTCTTGGACCTGTCCCTTTAATCTCGATTTGGGGTCTATATTGGGACGAGATCCATCATTTATCCAAGTTTAATGGAAATCCGTGCAGCAGTTTTTGTGTAATCCTGCTGACAAACCAACCAACCTGGAAAAGGGCACAAGCGAAAACAGAACCTCCTTGGAAAAGGAAAAAACGCAGTCGGTGAGGCTTATAATAAAATATTGATCCAATGCAATGTGCATGACACAACTGATGGGATAACATACTACCGTCATCCAGATACAATGGAGTTCAGCGGCCTTTGTTTCCTTTGACTGTATTGGCCGAACCTGAACTTAATGTTCTCACCTTAGCCTCCACATTCTTATACAAGGACAAGATGACTAAGCACAGTGTCCTTGGTTAAGCCCACAGGTCAGTTCACAAAGCTGTGACGCCATGTCCCCTTCTGCACTGTTTGTGTCCTCTATAGTACATATAGACACACTTGGTTAGATCATCAGTCTTTGTGTCAGCATTGTGTCGGATATTGTGTTGAGCTGTTGTGTCACCGTCAAATGTTGCAGAGTTTAAGCCACCTTCCGTTTTGATTTTCACTAACTTCGGTCTGAGACTCAGCATAATCCTCTCTCGTCCTTTTTCCTGTAGCACTGCTCTTTTATACCATTACACACATTGGCATAAATATATCAATGTGATGGAATGTGATGGATTTTTTTTTCGGTAAATAAGCCGCTCCTCAAGGAGCTGTCCTGACTGTACTTTTGTGGAAATGCTGATCAGATACAGACCTATTTCCTGTCCACAATTACATAGATGAAGCCTCTAATAAAAAAAGTTTCATTGGAATACATTACCTTTTACAAATGTGATAGTTTTGTCAATTTGTGCTCCATCATAATATACGCATTAAGAGTTTGTTTTCTGAGTGACCCAATTAGCCTGTTCCATCGTTTTCTAGAAATCTTAAAGATGGCTTATGTTACTCTCTTAACCATTTATCTTAGAAATATATTTTTTGTTATTTACCTTCCGTCAATAACCGTTATCGATGAAAACATATAATTTGAGAGTGTATAATAATATGCATAACATGCATTAATATGCACAAGAAAACGAAAAAACAAACATTGTTTTGGGTTCACAAGAGTATTTTGGCTTAAATTAGCTCCCTGTTTCGAACACAGCTGTAGATGTCCTGAGGTCTTGGTAAAAACACCTGGTTTAGAATGAGAAAAAGTCCTGGGTTGTCCTTAAAAACGTTCAGGGATGTCCCCTTCAGGAACTGCTCTTCAGAATGCTTTTCTGTTTATTGTCGCTCCCCTCCAACAGTGAATGGAAATATCCGCCCCTGCCACCAGGTGTATTGCTATAAACCACACTTGAACTGGTTTACATTTAACTTATCTTTTTTGAGCACCCAGGTTATTTTTTGAGGAATGGTTGAATTGAAAAGTGTCAGAAACAGGTACTTGTCTAAAATGAACAGGTGTCTTACTTCTTCCTCTTCAATACTTACTCAGCAAAAGTCAAATTTTGTGCAAAATTGTGAACAAATAGCAGAAAAAAAACACTCTAATACGGGTTATTTTTCACCCACTTATGGAAGACGTGTCAGTTCCAATGCATCTAAGGGTGAATCAGCCGAAAAGCAGAGGAATAATTTGTGTAGTGGGATTCAGAAGGGGAGTTTTAGTGTGCAATCACAATCTACATGCAGTTTTAGGAGCTCTTCCACACCAGCTGGGAGAGAATCCTTATCAACATGGGGTGACTGTGAATGTGTGTAATTTCCAGCATGAAAATGGTCAAAAGTCAACATGCTCAAAGCATCGCGCCAGCGTGAAATATCACCTATTGGAAGCTTCACTCGGAAGACATTGCTTTTTTTTAAAAGGCACGTTTGAGAAACCCTTCTGAATATCTCAAGACGGGACGTGTTTTCATTCTGGTGTTGATCCGAGAGATGAGACACATTTCTTTCAAAGCATTCCGGGCATGATTGCAACAAGGGCAGAGGTGCACCAAACAGGCAGGAGATCAGGACGCATTTATAGATCCATCGGCTCTGGCATGACAGTTCTTGGCAGCGAATGTGAACAACAACTGCTGTTGTGCGATGCCCTTGAGCAAAAAAGTGCGCTTGCGCTGGGAAAACGCTCGGAATGCAAAGCACGTTTTTTTTTTTGCTCAAAAATCAAATGTATTTTCGAGCGAGGGTGGGAAATCTATGAAATAAAGGTTAAACGCATTCCCAACCGGGCAGATCTGCGTTTACGACGGTAACACTTACCCTGAGTTTACAAGCAAACAGCCAGCATGGAAAACTCAATAACACGCGCAGAGGTCTTGAATAAAGAGGAGAGGGGATGATCGGCACCTTTAAATAGTCGTTTGTCCGTCTCCTTCCTGATGAATCCCACCAGTCCAGATAGCGAGCGCCGCTTTTGTTGCTCCGGAATGAAAAGGATTTTCATCATCAACACTTCTTCTTGGAGGTGCAGAACGGTGAGGTCCGTTGATGAGCTGTGGCTTCAAAACAACTTGAAAAGAAAAGCTCATTTATATGAAAAAAAATAATTACAAAAAAAAAAAAAAAAAAAAAAAAAGAAAGAAAGAAACACGAGACAGGTATTGAAGACCAGAAATCAAGAACTAGGTCTCGGAGATAACACTCCAGCGATCTTGGGCCTTGTGTTTTGTAATAGCCTTCCTGGCTTTAATTATTACCACGTAAGTAATCTCAGAGGCACAAATTGATTATTTGAATTTTTCACATTAAGTTGGAACCTACAGGGACCCCAATTTCCACGGCATTTGAATATTATCCTCTTTTGAAATCAAGTTTTCATTTAAAAGCCATTACCGGGTTTCGAAACACACAAACGGATGTTTAAGGCACAGTCGTATGTAATTATCTTGACATGAATTATTAATTTCATCACGGTGCGACTGGATAAATGCAATCGTTTGAGTTAAGGGCCTTGATTATACATTTTGTTGTGTGGAGAGAGGGAAGGGGATGACACCGATGTTTGACATTTGGGTAAGATGGTAATAACGATCGTCAGTCATCATCAATTAAACCTAAGTTATTGATTATTTCACTGTTGACAAACAATGCAATAATTTTATATACCATTAATAATATATGTGTGTGTGTGTGTGTGTGTGTCTGTATTATATTAAGTATTACATTTCCCAAGTATCATAGACATCAGTTGCAACTTTATGAAATGATCTATCATCAATTAAAGTTTTATTAACTGTAAACCATTTATCAACAAAACACATTGTAAAGTGTTAATTGTATTTGTATTGTTTCAAATATATCAATTATTGTCATTAATTCATGATTTTCTGTATATAAACAGTATGTTTGAATATCAACAGTTGTTATCAATGTCTTTTTTTCAAAGTTGCAACTGTTTCCATGCACCACCTCACTTTACTCGGCCCGGCTTTTTTTTATTTTTAGCTCAAGTATACTTTGACTGAAATATTGCTCTTGCTCTGTTTCTAAATTGGATCCTTTACAGAGCACAGAGGTCGTATCATCACATTAGAAACCGGCCATCTGTAAACCGGCCAATTGTGGAGCCATTAGCAGTTAACATTCAGTCAGCAGAAAGGAGAAGAGTAATTTGAGTTTACTTTAGTCATGCACTTCATTTAAACTAAAGAAGGAGGAAAAAAAGAAAGGAAATCGGAACAAAATGATCTCTGCAGCTTTCTGTCTTGTTAATTTATGCAATTAAATACAGTTTTTAAGTATTCAGAAACCTGTGCTTACTCCCACGTGGCGAAAATCAGTCTGGCCCGGGGACGGAACAAACGGCCCACTTACTCTCAACCCAAATGTGGTCCAGATCTGGTAGCCAGAACACAAGTGCCTATGACATAGTAATAACTGAGCCAGCTTATGACTGGAGCTAGCCCTAGGCCTCTGTCACAGGTGTCCTGGCTTATTCACTGTATTTCAGTGCGAGCGGCCCACCACTGGCCACAGACAGATTTTGCTACGTAGGTTTTCACATCATGTGTGGACTTTATCTCCATTTTAGCACTGGGCTCTGTGCTCCTTGTGCTGACAGAGTCAGATTCTCAGCCTTTAACATTTGCTAGCAGCAGAGGCAGTATAAAAATGAGAATGTCAGCCTCAAGTGCAAGAATGGACAGACCTTTTACTGCTGGCCAATTAAATCCCTCTTTATTTTCTACAGAGGATCTTTTTTATGTGGAAAAAAAGTCCCTGCTAAGGTTATATCTACAGAGGGGGGAATTGTTTGCACCCGTGGAATGTATTTTTACCACAGGTCACCGTGTAAACCGCCTCATATTGCTTTCCGAGGCATTTTTCATCGAATATGACTACAGAGTGTCATGCGCAAGAAAATGATAGAGACTTTAAAGTGCCCTTCAAGATGCCCGCGACGGAATAAGAGCTCGCACTTCCTCGCTGAGCGGAGTCACGTTGCTGTTTCCAGTTGGTTAGATTGATTCCTCCCTGCTAATGGTTTAATTTTGGCATAATTCAATAACCGCCTTCTCCCAAGACGCCTTACACATTTATATGGAGTCTATAATAACGTCTTGGCAGTTAGATGAGTTCGGGAATCTCTGGTGGTTTTAATTTCGGCGCTAATTCCTTCCTGTTAACATACTTTAACATGGCAAATGAGTTACACGGCGCCGGCTTCTTCATACTTGCACCTCGCCTTGCTTTGGACCAGGCGGTTTAAAGAAAATGGGGTCCACGTGGGGATTGCAGGGTAGAAAGACATGGTTGTCAATGTAAAGGTGTTGAATTAAACATGTGGTTTTGTCGGGTAAAATTGCATGGCAACAGCTCAGATTGGTGACAGGTAGTGCTCGATAGTGTGAAATGAAAGTAGGGAGGTGCTGAAAAAAAACCTGGTTCCATGAGCCTGTGAAAAACATGGTTATGAATTGGAGTAAATAAAGCCGCGAGGTTTTCAAAAACGATCATTGATCGGTCATTGATCGACAGGAAAGGACTGCTCCTGCTTAAACAAACATGTAATGCAACGCTGAACTGTCAAAGACTGGATGTTGACCATTGCACATTTGGAAGGCTCGAACCAAAATGCAAGGTGCTTAAAGGTCCTTAAAGTTCCAAAAACATACTATAAATTAGTATTCAGGCCTTGTAAAATTAATCCCATGTAACCTTTATCGATGAAAGCATATCATTTGAAATTATATAACAATAGGCGATGAAAAGACTTCGGTTCCCCTCCTCAATATGCCTCAAAGTTGGTCGGCCCACTACCAATCAACCTGCACCTCAGGCGCCTGTCTCTGTGGAGCGTCTCTCAGCCATAGTAAGTAGATGTTTTGCTAAAGTTAAGTTGAGAAGAAAGTGCTATTTTTGCCTTGTCACAAAGGTTTATGTTTAAAGCTCACAAAAAAAGGGCTTGGTGTGGGTTTGAAAAACAGTGTTTTGATTTAACTTAGCTCCCTGTTTATGCCACAGACACCGCTGTAGATGTCCTGAGGTCTATTACATAGAACGGCCCCCTTTTTAGATGTAAAACCTGTGTAGACCTACATGGGCCGGGTTAAAATTTGACAACATTATCCAGAAGTAGTGCAACTCACACCAAAACAACATAGAAAAACAGATAGATAGCACTGCATAGAGGAGGAAATCTGTATACATATATTCATTTTTGGGGTCTTCATGCTCAATGGTGTAACCTTGCTATCCACGAGGAAAGCTACATGAAATAAAGGTCTGGACCACTGAAGGTCGCTGAAGGAGGAGAAAGAGACCAAGATGGTTCTCTCCATTCATGAAGAGCTTCCACCTCGCTGCAGTCATTTGGTTTTCTCCCACCGTGTGTGGATCAATGCCAGCAGTGGAGGAAAAAAAACTCATGCGCGAGGAGGCTTATTAAAAGATTTCCGGGGTTATTACAGGCACAAGGTCTTCCTGCGTGGCATCAGCTGGCTAACTTGCTGCTCTGCTCTGCTCTGCATCACTTCTCATTTTTTCTGTTTGTTTTTGCATCTCACCATTCAACCCCTGTGAATTTCATTACAGTGCTCTAACTCTCCGTTCTTCACACATGTAGCCTACACACACACACACACACACACACACACAGTTGCAGGTACAGCAGAGAGAACATCACAAGTAGCTGACGTCAATACTGCTGTAAGAGCTCTGAGAGCCCCTCCACGGGAGCCATTTTTTAACAAGCACACCCACACTCTGCCAACTTCAGCCTTGCTATTGTCCAAACACAAGCAAACTGTCAGTCACCGCGCTCCGGGAGGAGGACAGTTGGAAAACAATAGTCCCCCCCCCCCGTCATGACAAGTCCATTTTGGATGGTTAAACCGAGTGCCGAACTTTATCCCTTTAGCGAGTCCATACCTCCCGGGCCCGAAATCAAATAACGCTGTCGGATTTCGGAATCTTTATTTCCTTGTCAGTACGATTCAGTGCTATTTTCAATAGCCGCATTAGTATGTTTCCCCCTCGCAAGTGAGAAAATGAGTTTTTCTACCTCCCACCATTTCATTATCTGAGCGATCTCCCAGCGCGCAGTCTAATTCCTTTAGCAGAGGCCCCCGGATTCTGCAGACACCTCACCGTGCGCGCTTTGAACGCCGCGGCGATGGAAACAAAATGGGGACAGGAGAGAAAAGGAGGAGCAGGAGATACAGAGAGAGAGCGAGAGAGAGAGAGAGAGAGAGAGAGAGAGAGAGAGAGAGAGAGAGAAGAAAGAAAAGAGAGCTAACGAGTGGAATTTTACAGTAAATCGGAACCCTGTTAAAAAGCGTATGCACAGGCGCACGGGTGCACCGGAGACACGGACCCACAAAGGCGTGCACGAGCCGCCCACGTACAAGCCTTATCTAGCCTTTCTCAAACAATCCGTCTTGGCACACACACACGCACGCACCTCCAGAGAGGCCAGTTTTTACCAATCACGATAGAGCTTCTAACTGCGATCCCAACTCATACGAAGTAAATCCGTTTTGTTTCTGAAAAGGAACGAGTGAACCTTTAGGCCAAACAATAATCTATACAGTGCGTTTCTAATGCAATCGGACAGAGGGAATCTATTCAAAATACAAGTTCGGGCTGCAGTGTAGGGGAAAGGCATGCTTTACAGAAGGTGGAAACAGAGGCAGAGGTGACATGCGATATGTATTATGTATATCTCTCCTCAATATAATCAGACAAAACTAGAGCTAACTAAAGGGGAGGGACTTTACACGCTCAGTTGCCAAACCACATATATGTGATACAAATGTTCCCCATGTCTCATGTCTTAGGAGGGTATATAAGCTGGAGGTGGAGATGGTGGATATTTCTTAATGCTGGAGCCACTGGTCAAGACCTATTTCAACATTTGTTAGAATGAAACCACTGGATATGTTCAGCATGGTACCACTGTTGGAGACCACTGGATATTCTTTAATGCTGGACCGCTGTCCGCACCTGTGTTTCAACATTTGTGAGTGTGAAACCACTGGTCATTTTTAAGGAGCGCTTGACACTAACTCCACCACAAATCCCTCCACCTCTTGATATGACAGTCTGGTAATAAACATGTGATGTTAAGGTAATGTGACCTGACAAGTTTAATGTAAATGGCGTCGAGGTTAGTTGGGTGCTTACGAACGCATCAGTTAACTGCCAGCATTTTATCCTGGTCTCTGGGCTGCTTTTTCAACCCTGACCCTGACCAAGATGTGACTACTTAAACCTTACTGTAAGCATTAGAACAGAGTTGTCACTACATAAAAACTGAGCCTAAGGCAACATAAAGAACTCCGACATATGAAATGTAGCACTGCAATATGTGTGCAACAAACTCTGATATTGACCAGAAACTTTGAGTTTGAAAGACAAAAGTGAGGTCCAGTGAAATGTGGCTATAATCTGACACACCCCTGCCTCAGTTCTGACCTCATTCTTGTTTAAATCTATCCCTCTCGAGTGCTGCAACATTATGGAGGTGCCACATTAAATCGCTACAATGCCGCTTTGATATCTGAAACATCTCGAGCAACCTCCAAACTGGAAATAAAGATATCTTTCCCCGGCCTGAGCGTCTTAAATCCTGACAGTGACGCTCCCCGGCTCGACCTTTGTTCTCTCACTTGCACTGGCGGGAGAGATTTCTCTGACAATAACCTGCAAAACTTGCATCTTTTCACGCATTGCAGCCCAATCGATTTGCCCGCTTTGTCTCGTTCAGTCTGCAGTCTGATGACGCACATGAGGCCGGAGCGGGACGGGGGCAGGATTCCAAGCACACACAGACATACTTATAGCAGCACTGTGCCTGGACGGGCTCTAGTTAGATGACTTGACACTGCGAAGGAAGCCATACATCAACCTGTTGTTTTTTTGTTTTTTTTACCTCTTCTTGGCCGGGCTTCGCCAGGCTCGGCTGGGGAGTCAGTAATGCTATGGTTGCCATTTATCAAACGACAGGGTTACTGCGGCTCCGGATCAACGGGTGCAGCCGCCATAAACAAACAAACAAAACGGGAGGGCCTGATGAATACAACCCGGCTGCCCAGTGGGAGCCGAAACGGAGAGCAGGATAAAGGAAGGGGGGGGGGGGGCGGGAGACGGTGAGCATGCTGCAAGACTGAAAGCAAACCCTGACAAAAAAAATACTAAATAAAACATGAAACATACTGGAGCGTCTATCTCTTCCTCCACGTGCGCAGCGGCGTTGGCATAAAGAAATGTCTTCAAAAGCTTTGATCACATATATCCCCCAGTGCGTATCCAAACACATGCACACATGTCAGCTTATACCTTGATTTTTCTTCTTCTTTTTCTCCCCCTTTTACATAGAATGGGAGCACGGTGCCGTGAATAAGAGTATTGTACATATAAGATCCATAGCTGACAGAATAATTGCCATCTGTTCTGTATTAAAGTTTTCCATCTCCACATTAGCCTCATTACCTCCCATTCAGACTGGACTGAATGTCCTGCGCCAACGGCAAAATAACATAATAACATAATAATGTATTTAAATACAAAACAAGAACATTTTTTGTAGGACTGCTGTTTGGATCAAATGATGGAAGATGAAGTCATTAAGTACAACCCAGATTCCAAGAAGCACGGACGCTGTGGTTCTTCTTACAGGCCTCAAAAATGGTATATTCCACTGTTATTTAAAACAATTTTAACTTTTGACTGCCAAATGGCCACAGGTCGGACTCGAACCCTCGGCTGTGCAGTGAATACACAGCCGCTGCACATGGGCATGGGTATGCTCCGCCAATGGAGCCATCGGGGCTCCCCTGAAACGATTCAATAAGTGTAACATTAAACATATTGTCTTTGTGCCCTATACGATTGAATATAGATCCAACATGAACTGCAAATCACTGCATTCTGTTTTTTATGGGTACTTTACACCACATTTTTTGAGTCAGGGTCATCTATATCCACACGTCAGGGCACATTGCAACATTTGGCAACCCAAATTTACAAAAAACATGTAGAGACAAAAATATTTCATATATTGCTATTAAGCATACTCTTTTGTTGGCTTGATAAAACATAGAAAGCAAAGGTCCATAGGGAGAAAAAGAGTATGATTTTACCACAATACAACCAAAGGGAAACTCATTCTTCTGTCTTTATGAATAAGATACAGTCTGTAGTCTGGTAAGACGGCACTAAAACAAACTGTTACATATCAACATTGTGATCATCTGGTGTTTATCATATTTTACCATTGCCTCTCTAAAAATGCATCATATAACACCCCAGGGGAATGGAACACATGTACAAATATGTTGAGAAACTGGACTCAAGGGGCGAACATATTTCACATTTCGCTATTTAGTGGTCCATTGAAATTAGTTTTACCGTTACACACTCTAAAAGGAAAAACACATTTTTGTTTTCTGGCTGTACCAACAAGAAACCCGCAAATCAATTCCAAATGATTTTCAGTTGTCAGATTCTGTCACCATGTGTGGCACAAGTGGGGACCAATGGGAAAAAAAAAGATACATAAATGTCTTCAGGCCAATTCAATAAATGGAATAAAAGCCAGCCACAGTGGGCATGTTTATTCGGCAGATGGCATTAGAGTCTCGATCCAGACTGCGCTTTTAAATGCAGCCGATTTTTCGGCACAGGCTGGACGGTGGGAGTGTTAAATTCACAGCTGATGATGAATAGTAGAGAACGGGGGAACGAGTGATGGCGGAGACGTTACCCTCTATAATTAATCATTTCACCAAATAAATACCATCTAAACACGTCAGTCTGTCCTTAGTTTTGATTGGAAACGCATCCATTATTCATAAACCTATAGTGCTTTCTGTTTATGGGAGCATGTGCTTGATTTTATACGAGTCCTTGACTGTCCGTTTACGTGTAAACAGCTCTGCCGCGACATTTCATGTTAAAAAAAGAAAAAAAAAACACTTTATACATAATGCGGTTTAACTGTAAAGCAAAATCCCCGCACCGCAGTTCACACTTTGGATTTAAACAAGCCGACAGGAGCAAACACATTAGCCGAGTGTTACGCAGAAAACTGAGAGCTTAAAAAGGGAAAAGAGAAGTGATCAGTAATTATGGCGACGCGGGGGTAAGAGATGAGGTGTCGGTGGGGGTAAAAAAAAAGAAAAAAAACTGGTTGAGTGCTGATGAACATTTGAGCATTTCTACATGCCTGAAGGAATTCCATTAACCACTCTGATTAAAGTAATCATTGGAGCCATCGGTGCCTGTCAGATGCCATCCCTGCCCTCTCAATTACCCAGATCTCCTTGAACTCAATTGCACGCATCATTGTGGGGGACTGGGTGGCAGGCGAGAGGGGAGGCTGCGCTGGGGACCAGGCATCTCCAGCGAGGGGTGGCGAGGGAGGTCGTTGGGGGGGGGTGAGCATATGGAAAATGTCCACCCCCTCTATCTGTCTCGGCGTGCAGAAGGTGGCCACATATTCACCTAATTATCATTTGTGCATATTGCTGCCACATTGTGTGGCACAGGTTTGAAAGAAAAAAAAATTACAGTGACTATTTTGCACTTGTAGTGTGCCAGATGGTTGAGGTCGGTCCCATGAGCGGAGATCACACATAGCGTCAGTTACGTTGTCAATCACAATGAGTTGGAGGCTGCACTGGCGTTAGCGCTGCAAATAACAATTGTTTTCATTACCATTTGCTGTGCATTTTAATTTCTCAGCCAGCCACTTTTCCCAATTGCTTTTGTGGAGGAAAAATATGACATTTGTGCTGTCACACAAGACAATGAAGAGCAGCAAATCTTCAAATCTATTAGATTTTAGCTCTGAATAACTTCTAACCCTGTGGAGGTCGTGAAACAAGGCAACCTCTGTTTTAGTGCCGTACCACCAGACTACAGATTAACCGCTTCTCCTCAGTTCATCCTCAGCACTCCCCCCTCAAAAAAATGTTTTGCTATTCAACCCCGATAAGTCAGAATGTGTTCCCATGATAGGCATCAATAATACCTCACTCATGGACTCACATAGGTTATAGAAAGGTATCACTGTTAAAGATGCAACATGTAAGAATTGGTTACCTAGGGGGCAGCATTTTACCAGAGTAAGACAAAGGACTGGCCAGAACTAGCTGGTTAAGCATGCCTGCTTTAGTAGATATTTCCTCAACACAACACAATAAATAGACTAACCCTTACATTTTATACTATTAGTTCAGTTAGCTTAGCAGCTAGTGTTCCTGACTGGGAGCTTAGAGTTGCATTACAAGGACTGGACGTGACTGTCTGGTTCAGGAGATGTCACTTCAACACAATAAGTCTTTCAAATGCATCAAAACACTTATATTTTCATCCTCTTGACAAACATGTTGCACCTTTAAATGGAGACAGTGTCATTGTCAGTTATAGCCCTTTGTAGTACCTTTCACCATAAAGGGAAATAGGAAACAAATCGGATAAGAAGATAAGAAATATTTGACATGAATAGCATCCTTTTAGTGAATTATGCAACCCAAATACTTTCTTTTTCTTTTACTGTGTCACATAGCAGCTTATAAAACACCTTGTCAAAGCATTTTGAAGACCAAACGCTGAGACCATGTGCAAGGCCGGATTATCAACTTAGCAAAGCAGGAAACCATCAAGGGATCTAGACAGGTAGGCATAAGGCCAAAAGATTCAGTTTGGCAATTAATTTATGCTAATGTTATGAATTCCAAATTTGTTTGGTAATGTGCTGCACCTAATCACAATATAAACTGGAAGGTCTTTAAGGTGGAACCTCCGTTTTGACCTCATCCCGAGGCTTTGTTTTGTACAATGGCTTGAATTCCCTTAAATGTTTCAGTTCAGTCCTTAATGCTTTTGTCTTTCGTCAAATTAGCAAAAACCACCAGAGCGGTTAATATTCCAGCTGCACTTGCGACGGGAATGGACAGCACACAGAGAGTGGGAGGGACAGTGCGTAGTAAATTCACCCGTCCCCGTGCATGTGCAGCACCAAGCTGATTTTATTTACCATAAACACAAAGTCTTGCCAACACCATCTGATAAGCGGCACAACACAATTTATAGCAAGTAGCTGCTAGATCAAATCCAGAAAACGTTTAATTAGCCTCCAGCACACTGTTGGAAAGCAGTCACTTCCAAGTTAAACTCAGTGTGCCGAAAATAGCCGAGTGTGGCGCCAACACTCGGCGCTTTGGACGGATTTCACGCGCCGAAACCGCTCCGCATTGATTACCTCTCAAACGGTGCGAGAGCAGAAGAAGTGTAAGACTATTGGAACACGGGCTGCCCATCACTGTCTCTCCCACCTCTTTATCTCAGAGAAGTTGGAATATGTGTTTGCTCCGGGCAAACTCCTCAGCTTTGCGTCGATGCAAGGTGTGAAGCTCCTGTGACAGTTACGTCTGCACGAACATCACGCACCGCGTTGCATCAGCCGCACGTCAGATCCCACGCGATAGGTTTAGCCATAAGTCGGGGGGGGGCTTTTGTGTAGCATGAGGCAACACGCACCGAGATATTTCACCTCAGAACGTCCTATTCCTTTCGCCGAATACAGATGTTGACCACTTGTCGGAATCTCAAATCTCTTTGCTCATTTGGAGCAGCTTTGCAACTGCATAGCAACACATCACCGCAGTATCATGACTGACCGAGCGGACACAAGAGCTACATAGTCACACAAAAAGGCTATAAATGGAATAATCCATGAAGGCGTGATAAACTCTTCGCCCTTCCTTTGATGCCTCCATTTGTGTTAAGACCCATCGGCTGATTAAAAGCATTATTTCAACTGGCAATAGGCCCCCCCCCCCCCCCCCCCCCTCACCTTTCCTCTCTCTCTCTCTCTCTCTCTCTCTGCACACACTCACACACACAAACACATTCTGTTGCCTCCTGCAGTGGGACGCTTCGTGCACCCATTACTCTGGGACAGGGTGCTGGGTCATAACAGCGATAAGCCTCCGCGATGGGAGTTAAGGTGGGAGGGATGCACACGCACACACACACACACACATACAGTAATATAACAAGCAATTTGGAATGCATGATTCAGTGATTATGTAATTGTGCTCTGATTTTTTTTTTTTTCTTCTTCACTATACTCTGGTGTTCTGTGAGTTTAGCCAAATCATCCTGAAAAATACAATATTCTAGTAAGTAAAGTAAAAAAAAAAGAATAAAATAAAGAGGAAAAAAAAAAGAAAAACAACAGTGGATTTGCCATCTGGGCTGCATTTTAAACATTTTGTCATTGCGCTCACTGGCCAGGTTGCTTTAGAATCCCTTTTCTTGTTGCATTTCAATAACTGTGACTGCCTTTTTTTCTTTCTTTTTTTTTTTTTTCCTTTCTTCCCCTCTCATATTGGCGTCAGTAAAATAAACAAAAATCAATGTCAGAAACTGACAACCACCACGCCGTCCCATAGGCCACCAATGCTGGGGCGGCTGCACACACTTCTTGGCTATGATTCACATCCCCTGCTACACGTATGACACATCCACAGTTACACTCGGTTCCAGGACTCCTCATCTCCCAAATGGTGCCTTCTGTTCCCATTCTGGGCTTCTATGAAAAGATCCAACAAAAGACGGACCCCGAGCAAGGCCCGGTTTCATTTTTTCAGGCTTTTTGTCATTGAGAAAAGGCAGCTGGCACCTCGGCGAAATTAAGCGAGAATGGCTGGAAAATACATTTATTTCAGCAGATCTTCGCTGACAGAAGTGCAATTTGTTCTGCTAATTATAAATTCACAAAAACCCAAATGAGAAAATTAAGTGACAGATTAAGGTGGCTGACATGGACAGGCTTTTTTTTTTTTTCTTTCCTCCTGCCTCCCTCTCCAGAGAGATTTCTGCCTGTCTGAGTTAGGGAACATTGCATTCTTAAATGGTGACGCTCGCAGCGCTCTGAAAATGGTGGCACTGTGCATCCTTTGCATTTTTATAGGCCTACTTTGCATTCCGGATTTAAGTGGGTCAAGTGAAGAGTAACTTAAAGTCCAACTGAAATTAACTTGCATATGTTACTTGTCTGCTACAGCACACATATCCGCTCTGTGCACCACATGCTCTCCTTTGAGGAATTCATAGTTTGACTTACTTTTGGCTTAATCTGACAAAACACCTTTTCTTATTTCAACACAGCCGATCAGTGACATCGTCAGTGTTTGGTCATAGGCAGATGTCACACCGAGGCAGACTCTGGCCTGCTACACAACACGAGAGCGATGGACTGAATGTCTTGTTCTGCACCTTGATGAACGAGCAGCTAAACAAACATTCACCGTGGGAAAAAAAGGTGCATTTCCACTGTCAGCTTGTGGGCTACACAGCTGATTCGCTGCAGAACACCGGACATTTTAAATGCGTCCATTGGTAATTAATTGACGAGTTGATCCAAAGAACATTCATTGTCATCTACTTTGATAACCGCTGAATCATCTCAGTTCTTTATCATTCATTATCATAAAATGGTAAATGTATAGTTGATCAAGCATTAGTTAATTGTTATTTCACTGTTACCAAACAGCGAAATGCTTTATTAAGCAAATGTTCACTGTAAATGAAACTGAGCTGAAGAGTTTATCTATACACATGTTTTGGTACCATGGTAGTACTTACTGTGTTTATAAAACATGTCATTGTTCATTAACAGTTACGTAATTATTAATTAAAAAGTAATTAACTTTGCATGACCATTTATGACTGACGGTTATTTTAAGGCCTTACTATTTTTACACAGAGATGTCAAACCTTTTAAGTTCCAGCTTCTCAAATGTGCAATTTGTTGCTATTCTTTGTTACCTATGATAAAATAATCTTCTGATTAACCGATAATGACAATAATAGTTTGTTGCATCCCTACTGCAAATTTCACCTCTGGTCCTTAGGTGGTGGTCTTTACTTGCTGTCTACACATGACTTGTAGGGCTACAGTGTGTTTACTTGTTTTGCTAGTCTTTGCAGGTACTCAGCCTGCCAATCAAACACAGACATAGACACGCCCTTTCAGCTGGCTGACATAAAAAGGAGCATTTCCGATATTTCCCCAGACCTTTTTTTTTTTTTCCTTCCTTTTTAATAACAATAAACTATCAACAATACATTTTAAAAACACATTGACATATTTTTTTTTCTGCTAGAAAAGGGGATGACTAGATGTGATTTCAGTTGGACTTTAACCAAAAAAATCCAAACAAGCGCTTCAAAGATTTAAAAAACCAAGCAGCATTTTCAACACGTTTCCTTAATATCATTGGAAAGATATCTAAAAAGATGATCGCTCATGAAACAATCCGATCAAACATGATAGATTAAGAAATAGTTGAGACATCAAAGCCCGAATCCAGCAGCTGTGCGTCCCAATCAGTGTCAAAGTTTACACCCATTGGCAATGTCAGACCACTCAAATGGCATTTTAATTTCAAGTCAACTCCAATGAGGTTTATTTAAATGACCAAGTCATCACTTGCCAGACGGCAATGTGGTTGCTGTTGTCGTGGTGTAATTGTGAAAGAGACAGCCTCAGATAATGCTCATTGATTGAAACCCATTGATTCTAATCCTCACTGAGTTACTCGCTGCCCCTTGGAGTGAGGCAAATATACTGTATCTTTATGGTCTCAGCTCTTATCATCCAATATATTGTGATTGATTACAAAATAAAATAGCTTTTAGCCCTGGAACCCTCTTTTCAAGCTCTCCTTCGGTGGTGCACACTGTTTCGATTCACATTGTCTGAATCTCAAAGTCAGAAATTGGACCAAATCTAAAATGGCCTCCTTCATATTACCACCAACCAGCCTTAATTTCCTCATAAGCACATTATATGAACCTGACATCATGTTTATTTGATGACAATAACATAGTTTGGTCAATATAGTGCATTAAGTGCAAAGCAATCAGAACAAATAAAATCGATAAGGGATAGAGAATCTGCGAATGCTTGTATAAAAATAGGTGTTACATTGATTAAAATATCAGTATTACACAACATAATTAATACTTCAAATATCATTTATGAATTTTTGTTTTGATAACATTTCAATTCTACATATTAAGAATGAATACCCATATTCATTTTTAATATAATAATCTCCTTTATGAGAGCTCATCAAAGGCTAACTCGCCTTCCAATTCCAAAAAGTGCAGAAAGCATACAAAGACACTTTTTTTTTTTTTTTTTTTTTTTTTTTGTTCATCTTCTTCAAATGACGCAGTCTTTGTTGGACATTTGGGGGTGTGCCACTTCCAAAAAAAGCCACTTTTACAATGCAGAGCTACAGTAAATGAAACTACAAACATAAGCCTTTCCAGAGGATCATGGAGTATGATGACACAGGTAATATTGATGTAGAATCAAAAGTTTTGAAAAGACATGGCAGATTATATCAATAAATACTTACTTACAGACTACAGCAGAAAATAGTCCTACACAGTTTTGATGATCTGCTGTACAGTGTTTTTGTCCAGGAGTGATTTTTTTGTTTTTTTTTTATATAAACATTTCTTTTCTGATTCACAATATACCTTATGTATGGTTATATTCCTGAAAATGAAAGTTGGGTAAGATTTACCTGTACACTTACATTTTTGTGTGTTATTCGATCTTCACCATAGAAAAATAGATTTTGCATCATCAGTTAAGTAGAGCAATTTTTGTTCATCCGAGTTTTCAGAAAGCTGTATCCATTCCTGTAAATGTCATGTTTCAGAAAGAAGAATAAGATTGTTCGGCACACCCCGTTTTGAGACTCCTTTTGCTTTTGTTTGTGTCGTGCCAAGGCACCCTATAAACTGAGCCACCGTTGCAAGGAGGGTCAGGAGAGAAAACGCTTCATTACATTAATGACTCTGTTGCTCAGAACTGGCTAAAGGTGGTCTGTTTCTCAAGAACTTCGAGGTAATCGGGCTCAGACTGAAGTTTAGCTTTAAGCTCCAAATACTCATTCCTGTTGGGCTCAACATAAACAGTACTGGGTGCTGTGCCGTAGAGCACTGTTTCTCTTATCCTCTCCGGGTGCAAGAACTGACGTCTGACATCAAAATTCGGGCCGTACGAGTACGACACGGGCCCTGTGTACTTGTACTCTAAATTAGCACCTGCTGGGATGGATGCCATGGACTGATGGGGCTGCTTATCGGGCTCGAGGATGCCTCTGAAGAAGTGGTCAGCGTCCTGGACAGGGGAGGGGTTGTCACGCGGCTCGATGGTGCTGACACTGTATGCAGGGCTCCTCATCGTACTGCTATCCCTCTCGTCATCTGGGGCGCTCCTGTACGTGACCTTGAGCTCGTGGAGGTCACGGTAATCCTCCACTGTGTTTCCCTCTCGTGACCTGTAAATGGGGTTTTTGCACATGTGGCCCATGGGGTGGGGGATATACTCGTAGACGTGACCGGCTGGGGCTTTAACTTTGGGGCCAGAGCGGTTGCTGTACAGGCTGTACTGCAGGTTGAAAGAGCTGACGTCTGAGTTGTTGGTGCTCGTGCGGTCACTCTGGGACTTTTTGCGCTTTTTCATCACCACAACAAACAGCCCCGCGGCCACAAAGACAGACATGATGAAAACAAGCAGGAGGCTGAGGATGAGGACGGAGAGGGGCACGGTGCTGCTGGGGGTGTTGAACTTCCGCGGGGCGTCTGTGGTGACGACCCTGTCGTCCATGGGCTCCTCCGTGAGGGTGGTCGGAGAGACGGAGGCGTCAGAATAGTCAGGGCAGAGCAGCTCCGACTCAATCGAGCGCACGTCCATCCCCGTGTGGCGTCTGGGCGTCTGGCACACTACCTCGTTAACCACAGTGCCTGCGCTGAGTTGCTCGAGCCATATCTTCATCCCTACTATGTCGCAGGAGCAGTCCCAGGGGTTTTCAAACAGATCTATCTGCACCAGCAGCTTCAGCTGATCCAAAACACCACTCACAGGCAGGTTTTGGAAGTAGTTGTTGCGCAGATTAAGCCTAGACAGGGAGAGGCTGGAAAAGATGCCCACAGGTAAGGTTTTCAGGAGGTTATTGTTGAGGAAAAGCAGCTGGAGATTAGGGAGGTAGCGGAACGTGCCCGCATCAACCTCCTTGATTTTGTTGTACTCTAAATAGAGGTACTGCAAGTTCTGCAAACCATAAAACATCTCTCCTGTAAGCCTGTCCATGAGATTACCATTCAAATACAGCCTACGCAGGTTGGTTAAATCCCCAAAAGCGCGGTCGTGGATCAGACTTATTCTGTTGTTTCCCAAGTGAAGCAAATCCAATCCAGTGGCATCGACAAAATCTGATCTCCGCACCACAGGGATGTAATTTCCAGTGAGATACATCTTTTTAGGATTGTATGGCTTGGGTTTCAGATCAGAAATGCTTTCAATCTTTCTCTCTTGACAGTTGACATTTAACCCGATTTCAGATATCTGCAGATTGCACGTGCAGTCAGTGGGACAGTCCAAAGGCACAGGAGATTTGGTCTGAAAAGCAATGATGGGGCCATAGTTGTAAGGGTTAGCGCCTGGAAACCGGGAAGTGGGCTTTAACCTAGTTCTGTTAAATTGCCGTGTGCCCTTAGTAGGCCTGGAGGAGGACCTAAAAACAGCTGAGGAGGTGGCGGAGGCTGTCACAGCAGCAGGTGTGGTCTGGTAATATCCATTAGTGCTGCTGGGGGCGGCGGGCCTGACTGTGTCTTCCAGGGGTCTTCTCGGGCAGAGTTCCTGCTTGGACACCTCATCCAGGTCCCTCCCGTGGAGCCTGAACGGCGTCTCGCACACCACCTCTCCCACCAGAGCCGTGTAGGCTATACTCTCCAGCCAGGCCTTCAGAGCGATGAGCTCGCAGGAGCAATTCCACGGATTCTCCTCGAGTTGTAATTCCACAACTTTGTCCATGTGCTCCAGGAGGCCGATGTAGGGGAACATTTTTAACCGGTTCCCCCTCAGGTCCAAGTGCGTGAGGGGAACATTCCGGAAGATATTCGGGGGCATGGCGGAGAGCAGGTTGTCGTTCAAAATCATCACCGTCAGTTGGTGTAGCTTGCTCAAGGCGTTGGGCTCTATATTGGTGATGTAATTATAATCAATCTGTAGGTATTCCAAACTCTCCAGTCCTGCGAAGGTGTCATCCCTCAGAACTTCGATCTTGTTGTTATTCAGGTGCAACCTTTTTAATCCCTGGAGTCCATTGAAGGCACCCGACTCTATCTCGGAGATATCATTGTTCCCCAAGTGCAGGATGGTCACCCCGGTGTAGTTGATGAAATCATTGACTGACAGCTTCTTCAGGAGGTTCCCCGTCAGCAGGAGGTGGTACATGGAGAAATGGACCGGGCTGACCTCCGTCAGTCTGATGATCCCCCGGTTCTCGCAGCTCACCGTCAGGATCCCTTCCTTCTCCTCGCACGTGCACAGGTTTCGACAGATCTCCCCATAATTGTCATACATCTCGACCAGCCTCAGAGATGATGCAATCAGAAGGATTATTTTTAGGATCCAGATATGCATTTTTCCTGGGAGAGGGTGCCCCAGCTCACTCAAGTGCGGTGCCAGTATGAGGTGTCATCTAAGGAGGAGAACAGAAGGGGGGGGGGGAAAAAAAAAGGGACGGGGTCTGTTTTATACTGCATGGAAAACACATGTGTGACACAAAAAGCATGCCCTGAAAGAGACAGACGACCCCCGCTACACCACCACCACCCCCGCTGAACAAGCATTAGACATTCACAGCAAACACACACACACACACACACACACACACACACACACACACACACACACACACAGGCAAAGACAAGTAGGCCTATTAATGTTTGTTCATTATGCAGATGTGTTGTGTCGGCATCGGTTCGGTTTGGAGGCTGTCAGGAAACAAGCGACCGGGATGAATATTTGATGACTGCATACTTGAGCGATAATGTATAATCAAGTTGATAACACAACTACCCGCCGGTGGATGGCCACTGCGCATTTTTGATAGCTCGCCTGAATTCCAATCCATCTTGGAGAGGGGGGGTGGAGGGAGGGGGGGGGGAAGAAAGAAAGAAAAGAAAACCCTTTCCATCGCCATCCACCGTGTGCAGACTGATAGATCTGGTCGTTTACTAATTCGATCCCTTGAGCATTTCAACGCACAACAGCAGCAGCAACAACAACCAAAAAAAAAACCCACCCTCGCTGTTAAGACATCTCGAGCGACATCGCTTCTTTGGATTTGACGGACGAGGTGACACCTCTCTCAGTCTTCAGCCAAACTAACATTTAAGAACGAGAGAAAGAAAGAAAGAAAGAAAAAAAAAAAAAAAACTCCCATCGCCTTGAAAAGATTTTCTCACTCACCCCGCATACCCGACGACTTGGGGAAACTGCCGGATCCCTCTCCTCCGCCTCGGTCCGAACAACATGAGGACTGTTGTGTTGTCGGGGAGAGAGGAGGGGGGGGGAGGAGGAGGAGGAGGAGGAGGAGGTGGGGGGGACCGCGATCAGAAACGATCCTGGGTGCGCAATAAAGCCCGATCTCACGGACGGATCGGCTGAGGGGAGCAGTCGGCGCTCGTCTTAGAATCCGGCCTGCGTTGGAAAATGCGAGAGGCAGCCTATGCGCGGCGACAGTCGCAGCCCTTCTTCTGCCCACGGGCGAAAAAAAGAAATGAGAGGAGTTGATCAGAGGCGAATGAGCGAGCGGCGTTGATCTCATGGCGGATCTCTGATCGAAACTGCATTTTGACTGGAGGGTGGGGGGGTAAATAAATCTGTAATCAAGTATTCTGTATGGCATCTGCTATATAGAAGGTTACAGATTCTCTCTCTCCAGCTCTCTCTCGCTCTCTCCCTCTCTTTCTCGCTCTCCGCCACAGACGCGTGCACAATCACACACACACACACACACACACACACACACACACACACACATACACACACAATCACACAAACACACACACAGACACACACGTTCGCTCTGTGTGCGCTTCTCGAAAAGAACCACAAAAAAGCCTACACATCCAGTCAGCAGATCTGCCACCCCCACCCCAGAAATACTAATTATCAGTAATAATAATGATAATAATGTTAATAATAATAATGATGGTGGTGGTGATGATGGTGCGCCAAGGACGCGCCGTCTCGTTCCTCTTTACATTCGAGTTTATTCGCAATAACCTCAAGACGTGTCCCCCCTTCCCTCCCTCCCTCCCTCCCTCGCTTCTGGGTATAATAAAGATAACTTGTGAAGCCCTGGCTGTGCAGAGGTGTTTCTTATTTTTGGGGAGCGTAAAATAAAAAATAAAATAAAAAAATAACGTGCAGGCTGCTCCGTTGCGCGTTGCTGGCGTGCAAGCAGCCGCAGACACCTCGCTTTTTGAAGGAGGAATAAGGCGTCTTTTTAAAAAAAAAAGAAGAAATCCGGATCAACTTCAAGCAACAGAGGCAGAGATTTCAGCACCACGGACAGATCCCCTCCACCACCACCACCACCACATCCACCAACCCCCCCCCCTCCAAAAAAAAAATGTTAAAGCCTCAGCAGTAAAAAGAGAGAGAGAGAGAAGAGGGAGAGAGGGGAATAAAAGCATTGTCCTCTTACCGTTCTGATCCCGGTGAACGCCAAAGCATCCCGAAAAAAAAGAAAAGAAAAAAAATCACGGCTGTGCCCCCCCTCTTTCTTTTTTTTTTCCTCCTCCAACCTCGGTGGAAAAAACACGGGATTTCGTGATTTCACCGTCCGCCCTTCCCGTTTCAGTACCAAAAAAAAAAGAGAGAGAGAGCGAGAGAGAGATACAGAAAGAGAGAGAGGTTGTCAAAAAAGGTGGAGAGGGAGGAAAAGGATAAATAATAAGAAGGAAAAAAAAGAGAAAAAAAAAAGAATCCTTAAAAGTCAGGTCGCGGCGTTTAGCTCCATAAAGCGGGCAGCGGAGAAGGCGCGCACGCAGTCTTCATTCAGGCCGGTAACGTGACAGCCAGCGCGGCGGGTCCTGCGTTCCTCCAGCGGCGGCTGCGATCGGCGGCATCGTCTCGGAAAAAGAGCCAGAACCAAAGTTCGAACATGGTGGAGGACGGGGGGCGAGGGAAGAGTCGGTAATCCCACATCAGACGAGACCCGCCGCGTTCATCTCAACTGTGACTCTCATCCCGTGCGCACTGGCGGGAGCAGGAGGGAGAAGAGGAGAGGAGGCACGGGTTCCCCTCCTCGTCTGCCGCCAGTGGTGCGGCGTGTGCCAGTTTATGTATAGATCTGCCCAAGGTCTCTTTATTTCAGTCGCCAGATCGTCCAGAAAAAAAAAAAAAGGAAAAAGAAAAGATAGGTAGAAAGAAATCGAGCGGAGATCAGCGTCCTCCAGGAGAATCCGGAAAAGCCGCTTCTCTCCGGCCGCACGATATCCTCTGTGCACGCACGGGCTTTATCTTCCCCGCCGACGTTTCAACTAGTGGAACTTGATCTCGGCTTGGTGCAAAGCAGCGCATCCCCTACAGCGACGGACATATTATGAAACAATTACCGTCGCCGTGGCGGGGCGGGAATCACGCGTAAAAATGCATAAATCCCCCAATCTCAGGACTGTCACAGCGCGGAAATGAAAAGCAATTTAATGCGCGCAATACTCTTTAAGGGGGTATGGTAATGTAAGAGGAGGAGGAGGAGGAGGGGGAGGAGAGAGGGGTGGGTGGGTGGAGGGAGGGGAGGGAGATGGGAGGATGGAAGAAGACCCGTAGAGGGCAGCACAATGATGAAAAAGGCATCTTGGCAAAGGCGTTTGCATTTTCCAGGCTGCACTTTGGAAGTCAGTGTATTTTCAACTCAGCGGCAACAAGCATTTGATTTGTCACTCACAGCCTCGGCTATTTTTTCCTCCCATCTCGTTTCACAAGTCACTGTGAGCATCGTCTTGTTTTTCCCTCTTTTCCTCTCTTTCTTTTAATATTATAATGCCATCAGACTTTAGATCCTTCCCTCCATGAGCCCTCCTTTTTTTCCCTTTTTTTTTTTTTTTTTTGTTTTCCTCTGAGAGAGAAGTCGGAAAAGCTGATACTGGCCCTACAACTCATCCTGGATTCATCGCGTCTCATCATTATTCAGCTCTGGGAAGAGATCCCTTTGTGATTGCAGAACGCCTGAATACATTTAGTTATTAGCGGCACGTTGTTTGGCACGCCATCTTGTCGGTGGAGGTGTCGCTTTAGCCCCAAAACAAAGGAATCTTTTCATTCGCACCCTGCTAGAATTGACAGGTTTCAGTCTGTATCCGCTTATAATGCCGCGTCTCCCTCGTGAAAACAACCTTCGAAGGGGGCACGGCGTAGTTTTTTGGGAGGATTTAAACTCAGAATTTGAATGTCTGCAATGTCAATGAGGTAATAACACAAACCTCTTTTCCATATCGGAGTAAACAAGCTGTTCCCCCGGAAGAAGGAAAGGTGAAGGTCGGGTTCGGGGAGGTGGCGGGGTCCGCCGAATGCAAACAAAGTGTAAAATGGTGCTGTCCTTTAAGGTCAAATTGTCTATTCAGCCGTGAAAACAAACAGTTAAGAACAAAACAATCTTTCTGCTCCGTTCGGAATCCCAGAACTGCGTAGCGCACCTTTAATCTACGCTAAACTCATCAGAGTTGGGTATTAAAGTTGCACCGGGTGAACAAGGTCAAGCAAACACTCGTTCGTACACCTCGAATCTCTTTATTGACGCTTCCCGAACCTCGGCAGGACTAAGCCTATAGTCCCCGGAAGAAAAAAAAAAACACACACATTTACAAGCGATCTGCATTGAAAGCAAAATGAATGTACTGTAGGATTAGGATTAATCCCGTTTTGCACCAAATACTCGGGGCCTCCTAATGCCGCAGCGTCGTCACCAAATCGTGGCTTATTTGCCCCCTTGTTGAAAGAGCGAATCGAGTCAAAGCCACAGCTGCCCTCTTCGCCTCTTGCTTGTGGGACGAGAGGAAAAAAAAACAAGAAAAAAAAAAACTTTAGAAGCACTTAACTAAAGCCCCGAACAGAAAATCGAATTAAATCTAGCATATGGTGGGCCGCCATGTCCAAAGAGATTTCCCACTTAGTCGGCATTGTGTGGTAATAAGTCAACTCTTATGCTCTCTTTTAGCATGCGAGGAGCGACAATAAGCGGATGTGGCATCCATGCCGCCTTACTGAAATTAGCCGTGGAGATGCATTGAATTATCTTAAAGTCTCGAGCTCTGTAATCGTATTAACAGTGGTCTATCCTGTGGGGGATGGACCAATCGGTATCTCCGGAGCCCCGGCTGGAATACAGAGATGGAGCAGCTAATGCAGCAGGGTGTGCGCTCCCTCCCTCTGGAAGTGGGGACTGTGGCTGGCCTCCCCTGAGAGGCATCGCGGCATCAAAGAGAAGAGTGGAGCTGTCCTAAATCTGTTTTTTTTTTTTCTTTTTTCTTTTGCCTTAAACGACTTTGTGTACCGCCGATGGCGCAGGGAGATACCCTTGATAAAGTAGGGCCTGGGTGATGGCGGCGGCTGGTGTGACTGTACCGAGTTTTATAGATATAACTTTGTTGGATCAGAGTTCGACTCGAGTCCGAAAGGAATCCATGCGGGTCCATTCAATTTTTTTAAAAAAGGATGCAGCGCGAGTCTCTGCATCAAAAAAAGGGCTAATGGGTTCAGAGAAACATGGAAGCCATTATCATAGATCAGCTGCATAAAACGCGCGGCATTATAATCAGGTCCGGGACAAACGACGAAGTAATTAATGCAAATGAAAGTTCACGCTATAGCGGGTCCAACATGTGTCTTTCGCACGAACCCGGCTTGATGTTTTTGACCATTTTTTCCCCTCTTAAAAGCTCATCAACATTAGCATAATAGCTATTAAGTCATGCAAATCATACTGTACCTGAGTTAAGGTCAAAAAGTTACAAACGCACCCGATGTTCAAAGTCACATTAGCTTTATTAGCAGCACTTCATTTTCATGGGACGCTAATCAGACATAATAAACTGTACTTTGTATCAAATTAGAGAAACTTCAGATTAATATGCTCTTTGTTAGGCAGTAATACACACACTGACACCCTCATTAGACGCCATGTAATGCTGTGATTGAATAGATTAATGGAATTGTCATCATGCTCCACAAGACTGTATGTCGACATTCCAGTTGCAGTTCGCTAAGCTACAACCACACACAACACAAAAATCATAAAATCTTATTATAAAGTCATTAGAATAAAAAAAATAATATTTAAAGATACATGTTCTAAGAAAGCAACACTCCATTTTGAGATGCTAAAGCTAATTTATGCTGTTATTAAAACGATTCATGGAATTGACTGTATGATGAAGCTACAAACACAGACACACAAAACAACTATAAAATCTAAAGGATATATAATAAAGTCACAAAAGCAAAGAGAATAATAAATACTATTTATGTACAATGTGTACAATTATAAAGAAACCCCATATAATGCCATATTAGGCCCAACTTGTACTATCTTTAGAGAGTATTTTGCTAAATACTATTCCAGTATTAGTTTAAAGAACGTCCATGCAGGAAGTCATTAAGTTACAAAAAAAAGTTAGAAAAGACATCTTAAGAGGCTTTAAGAGAAATGTAACGCCATATCCACAACATCCAGACAAAACACTGAGAGCTCAGGGTATGAAATACAAGTAAAATAAAGTGTTGATTTTGTGTTATATTTGGCATAAACTCGCTGGCTAACCTGGCTTGGTTTGGCACTGTTGGCACAGCAAGCGCCGGTGTGACCGTGCCAGACGAGCACTATGAATCAGAGCAAAGGTTGAGTCCAGGTGCTGCATTAACACGATGTGCTTTCCAGGAATCAAGACAGAACTGTATTCTCCAGCTAATGTGCTCTGAAATGAATGGGAAAAAATAAAGTTTTTCAAATCTGGTTTGTACACCATGCATACAAGCTTTCATCAACACATAACCACTTAAGTCTCAATATGCTGATGTTAAATTAGCGGTGATCCAAGTTGGGAGTTGTGGACTCGGTTGCCTTTGATACCGCAGGATTTTAAAAAAGCCTCCTGGTAGATGAGCCAGCAGCAGTGGGCAGGGAAAATAAGGAAATGTGTCTAAAGGAAAACATCTCAGCAGGGATGTACAATACAGCAGCGCACCGTGGCTTGCTTTTGTAATTTATTTGACAATGGTATATTTAGAACACTTCTTCCAGAAATGATATTTAATTTGACAGTTCTGCTTGATGAGCATTATGGGGCTTAGTGTTGGTTTGAACAAGTGGATCAACATGCCTTCAGTAGGCACGGTTTCTTCTGCTCAGTCTTTAGCCACTTATTAGTCTTGTTAGACATGGAACCTGATTTTCAATTATGTTAGCAGTAGGTGGTACCATTGTTTCAGTAAGTGTGGTAAAAAAAAAAGTACCTAAAAGTCATACCTGTGTGCAAGTAAAACATTACTTTTGTAATTGAAAAAAACACATGATCATCACAACGTGTTGCTTGGTGCTTGGTGTTTTCTTTTTCTGGTTGCTAATGCTGTGGTTAGGTTTAAGGAAAGCAATAGTTTCTAGCTTAAAACACAAAAACTCTTGATGCCTCTCATAAACATGTAACACACACATGACATCACGCATTTTGTGGAAATATAGCAATACTGTATGTGACAAATCTGAACGAATTTAGTTTAGATTTGATTAACTTTATTGTCCACCAGTGGAAATTTTCCTTTGGCCTGTCTCAAAGTGCAACAAAAGAGCATGACGGTAGACATATCATTAAAAAGAAAAACATGCAAATGTAGAATATACACTTTGCGGAAACCTTGAGTGCACACACATTCTGACTCTTGTCAACACACTCATTAAAATACAGGTCATTCTAAGTCAATTCATATCACAGGAAGGTGCGGTGCAATGTGAAAATCATTCCCCAGGCAGAAATATGTTTTTTTCTTGTCATGTGTTTCTCCTCGACCATCTCGTGACCCCTGGAAATTAACTTGCGACCCCCTTGGGTGTCGATAACCCCAGGTTGAAGCCCAATGATGCACTTGATCTGCAAAGTCATCAAATGAATGCAGTGGATTACAAAGTGCAATATTTGTCTCCAGAATATGGTGAAAGTATAAACTAGCAGAAAACTGAACCACTTAGCACTAAGTACTTAGTAAATGTATTTCCATCAGTTCAATTACACTGTATGTGCTATATTACTGAACTTTACTGTATATTTATGATAGCAGCATTAAAGCTATACTCCAAAGGCCTTAGCCACTACAACTATTTTACTAAATGTTGCATCTGAATCTTCAAATTTGGAGCCATCATCATGCAGGATGGGTACTGAATTTTTTTTTTGACCGTGCGCCATAACAAGAGGCCAATCCTTTTGTCAGCCGAGAGCCTGACATGCATTGTGCTATGATTAACTTGGGGAGGTCTCATCTGGCTTGTGTGTCCAGAGGCCAATTGGTGCTGCTAGCAATTTCCGTCACAACCCGGTAGGTCTAGAAACAGGTCGCCGGGGCCAGGATCCATTCAAAATGCTGATAATATGGAATTAGAAAACAATTTTTAGTTTGACAGCACAATCCAACTGGCACATCTTCGGCGGTGATAACAAGAATTACAGAGCATTTCTCTGGGAGAAATTGCTTTACATAAACAATGACTAAACCCTGGAAGCCCTGTTTGGCCTTGTAATGGAATGAAGCCTAATGAGACAACCAAGGATGGATAGGACGAGGGAAGTGAAAGCGTTCTGCTGCTCTGTGCCGGTGTCACTCCACCAATCATGCCTCTAAATTGATTCGGCCCCTCGCAGTGCCATATTTAATGCAACTGCCATAAAGGCAAATACAATAAACCTTTATTAGCTGTATTTCATTTTGACAACTATATTTGGCAAAAACAAATAAATACAAACACCAATAAATTACGACTAAGAATCTCTCTGGAGCGACACCACGGCCAGTCCTCGAACACGCTCAGATTGCACCAAAGCTTGACGCGTTTTCCATTCACCACAGCGGAAAGAGCAGCTGATAGTAGTTACAGATAATTAGAGGCTGAACCGAGTGGAGCTCTATCATTAAAATTCACTGAACAAAGTGAGGAGAAACTTTTTTTTTTAATTTCCCAAGCGTAACAGAGAAGAGAAGAGGTTCTTCTGGATGGGCACGCATTGTCTAGGCGTCACAGCTGAGAAGAAAACTGGGAGAGGCGACCAACAGTCTCCGAGCAGCCTCCGGAACCGCACAGAGCACCCGCCAGAATAAAATGTGAGTCGTCAGTCAAATCTGCTCAACTTTGGCTAAAATGTTGGACACAAATAGTGTGGTGGATTATAGGGTAGCCATACGCTGTATATGTGATCATCATGAAATGTGTTTATTCCTTATCCGTCATGTCCGTCAACGACTTGGAGACGTTTCCTCTTGCTCCATCGTCAACACATACTTTACCTTTGACCTAAATTAGATCATTTTTTACTTCAGCTCGCTCTGTTTAGCCTTCTGCCTTTTGCCCATACTACCTCTGGGTTTTCTGGCAACGTCTCCATTAGCATGTTACCCTGTAGCTCTGTGCACAGCTTGTGTGCGTAGAAGTCTACTATGATGTCTACCTCAAACTCTTTGACTCCCTAAAAATATGTTGGAACTCACACCAAACAATCTCTCCATAAAATGTACACACTTTTTAATGGATCCAAAAAGTGTTATCAGCAGCACAACCTTTTATCCTGTAGCAGAATGCAACTTTAGTCAAAAATTATGACCATAATAAATCTAGGTATGTGCAATATAAGAGAAAATTAAGATTTCCTGTGTAACAAAATGTTGTTGGTGACACATCTGAGATATTGAGCTCCGAGATAGAGGACAGCCAGGTGTTAGCATTGTGTAGTAAGCTTTTCTAGTCACTGGTCAACTGAAAACTGCACCCTGATGCACCTCTGTGACCTGAGGTAACTGTTGCTTTCACGTAATGAAGTCGGAAAGAATCGTCAAACATCAAACATCTTGCCCTCTGATCCAATCTATGCTGGCCTATCTCGTCGATGCAGTAACGAAACCGTTTCACCGGATCTCCACATTTCCAGCTTCTTGTCCCACCGCGACTCTCGATTTCCGCCGCGTCTGCCACGATGCTACCTGCCGACGGCGCGGCCTCTAATCAAAAGCACCTGAGCCGAAGCCTGCGCATTCATCACAGCTCTGGATGATGTAGAGCTCTGGCGTGAGTTCCCCCCCCGCCGAAGAGCGGGCGCGCAGCTGCTCTGACAGCCGTGATTGATGGTCAAAGCACGACGAGGGGTTGCACAGGGAGCCCCTCTCTTTGTTTTTCCGCCGCGACTTGGCTCGAGCCGGCGCGAGCGAGGCAATTTAAAAATGTTGAATCGGTAACATGCAGACTTAACCAGGGGCTTTAATGAAACGAGCTGCTGACAACGCGATAAGTGCATCCTCACTGTATCAGCGAGTGGATGGGATTGACTTATTAGCTCCCTGCGCCGAGGAACAAAAGCAGTGAACCATAACCAAGTCAAGTCCATTTATTTGACTGTAGTCAGCGAGCATGAAGGCTTTTAAGGTTATGAGAGCACTTTAGGGCTTGATGCACCGGCAACAAAGTGTGCTTTTGTAAGTTTAACGGACTAGTCCGTCTGTTCATCATCCTGTCAAGAAATCAATCATCAGCAACCTAAATCCATATCAGTGCTCTCAAGACGGTTGGCTCATTATATAGTGAAATGGTGGATACAAGGAGCATGATTTGTATAAAAAGAGCCCCCAATCTACTCTATAACACATCGCAGTGGTGCTCTGCTCTGAAACTACCTTCAGGCCAGGCCATTTGTAACATGTTACAGTGACAAACAAGGCGAGAAAGGAAATACCTCCACTGCCAGTGTAAGTAAATGGCTAGGATATGGATAAAATATGAATCACAGCAAAGTAAAGGTACCATGCTGTGCGGGGAGAACGCTCTCTATCTCGGCCAGGCAGTGATGTTCCAATGTGGGCAGAGCATATTTTCAGATAGCGGGCTCCAGAATCGTAAATGTACACAAACTCCAAAAGGGCTCCGAGGCAGATTTTTGGCAAACCGGTATCCGACACATCTGCACATCCAGCTGCTGTGCGAGATATGTTTTCGCTTGCTTTTACGGGATGTTATGTGGGGCCACAGAACGGCGTCAGAGAAGGGCGAGACACCAGCGGGTAACGGGCTCTGAAAAGGTCTAACGCACCAGAAAAGTGCAACGGGACAAAGAAGTCCCCCGTGTCGTGCTGGAACTATTTCTTGGTCCAGGAAGAAAGTCTGCACATTCTGGAAATTCGACGGTGTGAGCACATCACACCCTGTAAAACCACAGCGAGGCTGATCAGCTGCTGCGTGTACCTTCATGTTCCCTGAAGCGGCATCAATTTTCTCTTTGTATTCATGCTAGAAAGTGTATCAGCATATCTCTGCCTGTGCCCCCTGTAGTTTTCGCGAAGAGAGCGGGATCTCCATTGACTGATGAGATGAAATAAATAAAATCTGTTGAATTAAACTGAATAAACAAACTGACCCTAAAGGACAACACAGTGTCAAACTGTTTAACTTTGTTTATATGTGGCGGACCCTGCCACCTTTCTAGCTTCAAAAAAGTGTTCTTTGGATCTTATTTTCCTCCTGAGAACAGCTTCCACTGATGGGAAAAAAAAAAAAAAAAAATCAATATCCCTCTGTTTGTATCATGAACTCATTAATGTTGTAAATATTAAAATTCTTCTACAGATGAAACTTAACAATATATATACAACGTGATTATTCAAATTAAAGTGAAATCTTGTGTCTGTTGGCTTCAGACATGAGTTCCGTCTTGTAGTAATCATCTGGCTGCATAGAGTGAATGGATAGGTATATGGTATAGTGTTCTGTGAAAACTAACGTAACAGGAACTCAGTTATGTGTGTGAGGCATCTTCTGAGTATATGTGCTCTGGCAATAGGTCGATGTATGACGCACAAGATAGGTACATATATAAGACACAACGTGAGCTGAGGCGTCATCCTGAGACGGATGTGGAGATGCTGGGAATGCTGTTGTTTTGAGCGAGACAGCGTGAATGGTTCAGTTATGAGCGTTGTTTTTTTCGAGGATGAGAAGAGACCGCCTCTCTCTTGCTAATGCATGACTGTAAAGGACTTCAAGAGAAGAAATACTGTGTCAAACTGATGCTCATTTTCAGGTTCCCAATTTCATTCTGGGTTAACACTATCGATGCAAACAGCGGAGCAGCTGTGCTAAATTAATTCTTCCAAACTAGCCACTAGGCATTCAATTGTGCAAATATGTGACCTGGTGACATAGTCTGATGTCACAAAGTCACAGAATTAAAGGCGGGACTTCTGACGAGGCGTTTTGGGAGTAGTGTTTCGTGCGGGAGAAAGGAGAGTCTGAAAGCACACACTGACTTTGGTAAACTTTCAAGACCTTTTGACAAGTATGAGAGCCTAAAACGCTTAAGAAAAAAAAAATGAAAAAAGCAATGCTAGGTCTCCTTTTGAAATAACTTTCATGAAAGGCACCTGCTGTATCCGTTCCCTACAATCCTCTCCATCACGCGCTACCTTTGAAGAGCTTCCACAAAGTCTCAAGCAAGCACCCGTATCTTCATGGAAGTCCTCCAGGGTAGAAAACATCAACGGGTGAAGGGAGCTCATGGATGCAGGGCGAAGAACCTGGTGGTTCTTTTTTTTTTTTTCTTGTTTGTTTTATTTTTTACGATGGGATACCACTTTTCTGACTCACCCGCCATTCTTTGCAAAAGTTTCTCTCGATCTCAGGTTTGGTTTTGAACGTCACTGCTCTTTTTGTACGTGGAACTTTTTGTATGTGACCGATCGAGAAAGAAGGGGCGAGAAGATGAACTGAAAAAAAGACTCGGACCTGAGAAGTTTTGTGTTTTGGGGCAAATTTCATCGATACACATTGTGTGCTGCGCAACGCTAATATAAGATTTATATATTTATATATATATATATATATATATATATATATATATATATATATATATATATATATATATATATATATATATATTTATATATTTTTTTTTTTTTTTTTTTTTTTCAGGCTAATCATGACTTCACTTTCTTCCATTTCAAATTAAGAATCACTACTGGATTTTAATCTTTGAGCGAACAAGCGAGGGAAAGAGGGGGCGAGGCTTGCCAAGCCAATTAGGCAGGCAATAATGGATTTGCAAGTCACTGGAGGAACAATTTGCCCTCTATTTAAATAGTCAAGATAATTACAGTATATTCAAAAAATACGAATGAGAATATCAGCATGTATAAATCAATTCAGCTAGCCCGCTTCCTTTTATACGTCTCGATTCAGAAGTCAGATGAAGTGACGGAGGAGGCTCTGTGGTGTTTCCTCCAGCGGGGAGACAGCAGAGAGGAAACTGTTGGCTCCAACCTCCTGACACTAACTCAAAAACAATATTTCCCAGCAATTAGCAATGCTCAGATGCTCCTGTATTCGATATAGCAGCTAGACATCAACAACAAAAGCATTTTTTTCTTTCTTTTTTTCTTTTTTTTTTTTTTTGTTCTAATCCAAAGAAGCTTCAGGTGCCAAAATCCATTCGTCTCATGCTTTGATGATTAAACAGCTTGATGTTCCGTCAAATGCCATCTTTGTCAGTCATTCTACCTTCAGGTTAGACCTCTCGAGCCACATTAAAAGGTTTCTCGTTGCGCGCGATCCTCCCCCTTCCTCTGTTTTTAATTCACCCGTGTGCAGACACAGTGTGAAGTACCGGAGGCTCGGCGGCGGCTAGTGAAGGTTGAAAGATTGTGCAGTGGCTGGGCAGGGCCTGACAGTCTGGGCACTGGATCAGTCAGTGGATTTGGGGACTGGCGGCTGGTGGCTAAAGCTATCCCCTAGGTGCACTGACAGAGCAACTTGCTTCATACTGGAACCGAGCTTGTGTGTGTGTGTGTGTGTGTGTGTGTGTGTCAGTCTGTCTATGTATCTCGAATCAGGATTTGTCTAGCCCCTGGTGGACTCCCTGATGGCCCAGATGGAGAGCCCAAACAAGCCGAGGACTCCCGTGGCCTAGAAAAATAGATTTTACACAGTCAGTGCGACAGTGACGCGATGACATGAATTGTCCCAGTGTTTATCTTGTTTATAATAAATATATATTTCATGCATTTGCAGTTTTTTAGCATTTGCATCTGGGTCCGTGCAGTTCTACCATACATCACAGTAAATTTCTGCAGACCTTGCATATGTTGCAGCTTCACATTTCTTATGGTTTCGGATGTTGTGACAGTGCTGCGCCTATGGTCTGGTGAGGTTAAGGCACAAAAAACATTAGCTTTGGCATCGGGAAAGATTGTGTTTTGGCTTGAAATACCTGTTTTGGTCACCACAGCTGGAAACAGTCCAGTGGTCATGCGTGCAAACGTTGAAACACAGCCTTGAACAGTAGTCACTGGCTTCATAGCTAGCTTAACTCGACCACCGTTCCCTCCATCCCACAGCATGGCAGTGAGGTTGTAAACTTTAAGTGAATATGATAGGAAACGTTCTGTAGAAATGATAATATGGTACACAGACCTGACAACATTTTATGTATTATATATTTATTGCATGCGTGTTTTTTTTTTTTTTATCATAACCATTTTATTGTGTTTTTTTTTTTAAGTTGTAGTTAAATAGTTAGATATACTTTTGTTAATAGCTATTCAAGCTTTTTATAAGTTAATAATAAGTTCATAATCATAAGTTTAGAATGCTTTGTAAATGGTTAATAAACACTGTGTATTTCATTTAATTTTTTGGGATTATAATTTTAACATTGCTGCAGATTTTGCAATCAAACAACTGCTAAATACAATTTCTAAATATAAACTTTGAAATGACCATTATTAATGAGGTGATTACTAAATGTTACCATGTTTCTTTTCTCACCACAACTGCCGGAGTTTCCACACACACCAGACACAAGTCTCTCCTGCTGTATTGACAGTAAACTTGAGAACAAGATGGTCTTTTCTTTTTCAAATATTGCTCCATGACTGACATGTTTGCTCACTAAGATTCACCCGTTTTTGACACTTCTCCAACTCCAACTTTTACTCCATGTGTCATTTTACTGTTGAATAAATTCTGTTTCCTTTAATTTTTTATAAACTCGCCTGCAACAACCAACAAATAGAGCAAAATAAAAGTGCAGTAGAACTTCATACTTAACATGCAGCATCACATTCATTAACTCTCCCAAATTTGACAATTATTTTTGATGCTAGATGCCTGCATTTTTAAAGCACTCAAATGAAATTGTGTCTCTCATTCACACGCGGATGGCAGCGAGCTACCATGCAAGGTGCTGGCCCGACCATCTGGAGCTATTTCAGGGTCGGCCTCCTTGCAGAGGACACTTCAACATGTGGACCGGCCTAGCTCCCGGGCCACAGCTGGGTTTGTTTTTTCGTGTGTTGTTTTTGTTGGCTTATTTTTAGGAAACGTTTGGAATGGTGAAGTGACTACCTGGAGACTTGTTGTTTTTTTTTTTTTTTGTAAGGCTGCCACGTGAGCAGCATAGACTCCAGGACATCACAGGCCCAAACAAGAATGAGCCCTATGAAATAAATTACCAAAAAATAAGATCACATGCAAAGATGAGCTTTATACATGCTGGCAGAGGATTTATATTCATTTTATATTTAACCTAGTTATTTGCCTCCCCCTGTTTCCAGCCTATGTACTAAGCTAACCTGATTTCCCTTTACTTCAGCTTTATGTTAATAGATGATGATATCAGTGTCAGCCTTCTCACTTCTGCAACAAAACAATTAGGCAAAACATGGAACTAATCCTACAGACTGATTATTTTATGAATAGAAAGAAACAAACAATAAGGCCCGTATAGAAAATATGTAACTACAGAGCCAGTCCTTCTGGAGGAATAAACATCTGTAGTCACATTTGAATGAATTGGAGCCATTTATCGACGGGAGGGGAGCTCGGAGATTACGTTCTGATTTTGGAGATTAAAAAGTAGCTCTGTCTTGACTCCCGTTTATCGACCTGACTGCGGCAGGGATCCAGGGATGGCGACCGCCGTTGTTACTTTACAACAGGAGGGGGGGAATAGAAGAGAGGAAACTGTCTTTGATGGGTGCCGAGTTGAGGGAGAGGTCGACCAGAATTTAAAAACACAGCCATGGCAACCTTGGGTTTGTTACAGCGAATGCACGGGGAAGTTATTTGGCTGTTTTGGGCTAATAAACACATGGTGGTAAATCACAATTGGGAAAAAAAAAAAATAAAAAATAAAAATTGCCGATTAAATCTGATACACAAAATCAGGCACAAAAGCTCATAACCTTGGTAATGTTTTAAGTGCTCTTAACAACAAATCCAGTGTTGTTCACTAACTTTCCTTGCCCGGAAGTAGCGACACGCAACCAAATGAAATTTCTTTCACGACCTCTGGGTTTGAACATTGCCAGAAACAGTCAGGAAAATGGAAAATAATGACAACAAAGCAAAATAACGAGCAGATGGCAACAACGACTGCTTTGTAGCTTTGTACTGGGCAAACCTGTATGCCCACACTGATGTATTCAATTAGCAAATACAGAATCAATGAACAGAGCGACAGACATGAGGAATACCTCTGCTGTGCAGCTGTGGCTCCGCAGCCCTTTGAAATCCACATCCTGTCAGCTCGGAGTCGGTTCCCCAGCAGAGAATATAAATATCAATTGAATCGTTGCCTTTTTTGTTAAGTAAATGCGAGCGCCGTAAATGACAGCAGACTCAGCCAACCTGCCAGAAAAATAAATAAAAACAGTAAGGAATCTTCAAGCCCGATCATCCTTATATACGAGAATCCTCCGCTCTCCAGCAACAGTTTGTTTGACAAATATGATGAATTATTAATAAAGCACTGTCAAGATATATAACTGTGTGTCTCCGATATACACTTCAGCAAACAACGACTTAAATTTAGACTAGTGTTTTTGATGGTAACATCCGTTTCAGGGGGGGTTGAAAAAATAGTGTTGTGGGATTTATTTATTTATTTTTTTTGTGAGAGATGCCGCGACGTTCTCTTTCTTTGCGATTGTGAGGGTCACCATCATCATTTTTTTTCCTTCCTGAGAGAGACCATTAGCATAAAATTACTCTCCCCTTCCCTTTCATGCCTCCACAGTCTCACTTCGCGAGAGTGACTCTTCATGAAACCAAAAGGAGAAATGTGCCTCATAAGTCAACGTCAACTCCGATCATTCAGGGGAGGATCTAAAGGGAGATTGCGGTTCATGTCGGGCGTTTTGAACGTCATGTTATTTGACATGTGGAGGGGAAACAGAGCAAGAGACGGGGGGGGGGGGGGGGACCCAACCAAAACAATGCTGATAAAAAAGTTGTGCATTATTTATAGCACAAAGTCTGCAGGAACCTCATTCGAAACGGAAATTTGTTGTCATGAAGGAAGCTTTTTTTTTTTTTTTTTTTTCTATGATGGGCGCAATATTAAAGGTCACCCGGAAGTGATCGCATACCATTGGATGGATACAAACTAACTGCTTTGCTCTCCATATTTTAACAGTGAAGCAATTAAAGTCATGGGGGAAAAAAAAAAAAAAAAAAAAAAAAAAAAATTTTAGGAATAAAGACTAAAAGATTAAAACCACACCATTATTATTAACACATAACCTCATCTTATTTTCTTTAGGGTCATGGAGGCTTTTAATTATGTCACAGCAGTTTGGCTGTACGTTTTCAGATCCCTTACTTACTTACTTAAAAGTGCAACATGTGAGAATTTCACACGTTTGTACAATAAAACTGACCCCCCCCCATGTCCTGTCAAAGTCATGTGATGGATTCCATCCTGCGGGAATGTCTATCTCTGTTACAGATAAGAAATAAGAGAGAGAGGTGCAGTCAAGCTGCACGGCCAGGCCCAAGCCAGGGGTGTCTCGGGGTAATAGCTGGCATGTGCTTATATCAAAGCACAGAAGTGACTGTTTTTAAGTATATTATAATGTTCCGTGCTGTAGGGTTTTTGTTTTATCGCATGGTTTCATTGTCACATATTGGTTTGTCTGCACTTGTCACTGCTTGATGTCCAAGCTCCCCCTTCCTCACTTGATTGCCTGATTACCTGCACCTGGAGAGCTGCTTGATTGTTACAGGCACTGGCAACCACCAATTGGGTTTCTTAGAGAAGCGTGAGGGACCAACGGCGTTGCTCGACGGGTGGGACCAACCACCTGGCCCGAAAAGGTTAAGATGGGGAGACTGGTGCAAAACAGATGAAAAAAAAAGAGAGAGAGAGAAAAGAAGGCCGAGGCTTTGGAGGGGCAGAGAGACCCACAGAGGTGGCGAGAGGGAGGCTGACATGCTGCACCAGACTGCAGGTTGAGAGACATTCTTTTAATTGTAAACATTCAAAGAATTGTACAACTATTCTGAACTGTTTTTACCTTGAACTTTGGCTCTTTGGTCTCTTCAGTATTGCCCTCCACTCGATTGAATATCATCAGATACTGAAGCTCAGGGATTGTAGGTCAGGTCGGCATTCGCCATCCCTGAAAATGTCCTTGATATTTACATTTTAAAGTCTGGAGGATTAGGATCACTGATGCCTCTGAAACTTGAGCCAAATGTAAGCTTAGCATACTGCTGGTGACGTAAACTTAAAAATCTTACCTCCCGTTCTCGCTTAGGATTCGAAAACTGCTGTTTGCTGTCTCACCCCACTCATTCAAGTTCAACCTTCTGCTTTTGTTTCATTACTGTCACTGCAATGTGTTGCACCACACTGATCTCCAAGTAAAATCAAGTAACCATAACGATTTGATGCATTTAGTGGAGTAAGAAATCCCTCAGAAATGTATTTGAGCGGAAGTATAAAGCCAAAAAAAAAAATTAAAATGGAAATACTAAAATGGAGGCTGTCATCGAATGATCAAACTTCAAATATATAATCAAATTGCTAAAATAAAAAGGGACATTTTATTTTCAGAATTAGAATTAGATTGTCTACACTCGCTGTCTGTCTGCCTGCACAGAATTTCATGCAGGATGGACAGGAGACATCCACCCGACATCACTTCCATTGACTGAAAAAGAAATGGGCCAAGCCAAAAAATCCCAGGCTGAAAATACTTCCGATCATGATCAGTAGATGGCAAAAATGTGACAGTGAGATAGAGTTGTATGCAAGCAATGTCAGTTACAGTTAGCCTCCCATTCCACTACTAGCAACCTGGGGGCTAGCCTGGATAAGAAATCGGGCTATGGAATAATGTATTAATTACGTAAACATCACTCGTCTCCCTTGGAGAGGCGGCATCATCTCACTTCTCAATCTAGCACAAACCACGGCACAGTTATAGAGGGAGGTCTTTAAATGAAGATTTATGGTATAAGACATTGTGTTATTTGTTTAATTTGCAATGTGTGGCTATGCAGCTCTTTCTAAAAGACATGTTCATGTTGAAATAGATATACCTATACGTGTAGACATGTCTATTTAAATGGACATAATGCAAAAAAATGGGTCCAAATCATTTGAATATCTATGTGGTTTTATTTAGAGGGAATTATCAAATGTCATTTTGGGCCGATTTCGACAGCTTTTAAAACCCAAAAGGTGTTTTGGCTTTTAAAGGCTGTCGAAACTGAATGTCGACAGCAAGCTGAGCAACATCAGTTCCTGACCTCGGTCAAGACAGTCTGACTGAATAAAGGTTATATAATGCTGACAGGATCATTAAAACATGACCATGGTTTGACTTACGGCTGTCATTTTCTTTGAAAATGGGCTTCAGTCCAATATCCATGAAATCAAAAACAGACCAGGTTTCAGAAGAACAGAGACACCAACCACGTACAATCTTTCATAAGCATTTTAATTTGAGGGGACCACATCAGTGTTAATGGGTTTGCCTAATGGTTTACAAACTGCAAAACTCATCAAAGAACATCCTCCCTCCAGGGCCAAATTTGATAAATCCAAAAGTATCTTTCTCGTTATTAATTTGGGATCTCCCAAAAACCATTCGTCCATTATTGAGCTTCTCTATGTGTGCTCCCTCGCTATGTCTGCTCTCTCTCAGCGAAAGCAACAAATGAATAAAATGAATAAGTGAATGCACAGTGTATGTCCATTGGGGAGAGCGTCATCTTGGACACACTATAGACAAAGTATGTAGCTTTCAGTCCCCGTTGACAGGACACAATCAGGCCACAGCAGCTGTTTATTCTGGAAGCTAGGTGGAGGATGAGGCTGTCATGATGATCCAAGACCAGTAGCCGGTTTGACTGTTTGCTGTCAAAGACAATGTGTGTCCGGACAAAGAGAAAAATACAATGACCCCTGGATGGGACGGCTATTTGGCAGGAAACAGGGGATCATGCATATTAAACTTCTAAGCAGAGAGTATGGTCAGAGTTGCAGCAACTGCCAGTTTAACTCTGAGAGCTTTGACCAGAAACCAAAAATTAAAAGGGGAGTAGATATAAAGTCTAGGTCGGGCCTCACTGCTGTTGCTCTTCCAAACAATCCTACCTTATGAAGAATATATTGCAGTAGTACAAACAGCAGGAAAGACCAAGCCAGGTTATGGCTGGGATTGGTAGATGGGACATTCACGAGACTTTCCCTCTGGAGACCAGGGTTCATGTCCCTTTTGGGGCCAAGAGTCATATGTTTTAATCTATGCAACTTAAGTAACTGAACATAAGTGAATTATGTAACTGATGTTACATACTGTACTCTCCATGAGTCATGTCACATATGTTACGTCAGAATCAGAAACAGATTTATTACCAAGAAGGATTTTACACTGAGGAATTTATCTTGATAAAGAAGGTGCATACAATGAAGACAATAAACAAACAGTGACTATAATATAGACAATATAAATAGACAGTGACATAGAGTGTAATAGGATTGATAAATGAAGATGGAAGAGCTGTACAGGAATGTGCAATAAAAGATAAAAAAAAAAGATAAAAAAGTAAAAATCCCCCTTACATACTTACTTACATACCTGTCATCAGTTATTTTGACCCAAAGTATGATCTTTCCAACCCCAACAAAGTTTCTTTATTTAGCTGAAACCTAACCAGGCAGTATATTTGTTCATAACCCAACCAAGTAGTTTATTGTCCTAACTCTAACCAGGTAGGGTTTAATTTCTTTCTCATGTTAGGATCATTCCAAATGCTGTAATATGTCATGTGCTTGTCAGCCTAATATGCAACATGAAAATCTAACCACATGTTTTATATTAGGCACCATCACCTATTTGACTGCGGAGCCTCCCAAGTGCCACTAACCAAGCTGCTGAATTTGACGAGCTGGGAGTGAGAATGTGTTTCCTACTACTGCTGCTGTTCCTCCTCAACCCATATGTAAATGTCAGGATTGGAGTCGACCATAGAGAGGTAAGATATACAGAGCTGAACAGTGTCAGTGAAAACAAGGGGACTTAAAGTGGCCCATCTATTCTTTCATCTATTATTAAACTGATGATGATCAAATATTTTTCAGGCTCTGAAACACTTTGTACTTGCATTGAAGAAGCACATCTTACAATATTAATAAGCAGTTTAATGTGTACCCAACATTGACTGTGGCAGTAATTCTGCCCCTGCAGCACCAAAAACTTCCCTTCCTTGAGCCGGATCCGTTGCTAGCAGTCAGAGGATAAGTGATGTGCCGCAGGGCAGCGGCTGCTGCTACCATAGTTGAGCAGGGGTGCATGTCCCTCCACCTCCACCTCTATCTGTTCCAACAGCTTGAACTACGACTAGTGACCCCCACCCAGCCCCTATTCACGAGCTTCATTTTTCACCCTTCCCTGCAGGCCTCCGCTTTTATCCACCTGAGTTATCACAGGTAGGAGAGAGTGCAGCCGGCAAAGAAGCTAAATGAATTGTTCCTTAGCTATGCCGAATACTTAATTGAAATGGGAGAAAAAATGGAAAATACATCCCGTCGCCCGGTTTGTGCACGCTGAAAGCCTCTGTCACTGCTTTGTTTCTTCCCCCAGGAAATAAAGAGGGGTTAAAGAGAGAGGGGAAAAGATGGGGAGAGAAGGTGTTTCTTCCTCCCAGAGGTAATTACATATTGATCCAAGTCACCGAAGATCTAAACTGTGACACTGCGTTTAGTTTTATCTCAAAAGGAACTTGTCTGTGTTTCGCTTTCTTTGTCCTCCTTAAATTGTACAGTGCTGAGAGTGAGGAGAAATGATATTCGGCTAATTACGTTTTCATGGAGCCGTCCCTCTTCCCCTCGCCTCCTGCTTTCAGGTCTCTGTTGTTATGGACTTTACAATTACTTGATAATTAAATGGAGGAGGTCTTTCTACTCCGCTGTTTGCAAAGTCCTTTATTCGTTCTATGAGGGAGACTTTTTAAATTACCCAGTCACTCCCTTTCTCCGCCTCCCGCTCCTCACTGCCCCCCCCTCTCTCTACGTCTTTCAGACTTCAGACGCTGCCTGTCCAATGATCCAGAACAGCCTTCAGCATCCCCCCGCTGATGAATTAAAAGTGTTCCTTTGGCATTCGAGGCCTTGGTGGGGGATTCAAAAGGCAGGAGGCGAATAAAAAAAAGAAAAAAAAATCTTTTTCTTTGAGAAAGTGAGAGAGGAAGAGTCGCTCCGTGGAGTGCACTTGTCGAGCTAAACAGCGATTCTTTATTCTTTATTTTTTGCAGCGTGCCAGAAGTGATGGACGATATTAACAAAACATTAACGGCAATGGCATCTCAAGGCCACCACCATTTTGGAGAAAGACGCACTTAAAAAAAAAAGAAAAAAAAAGAAGCTTAAATGGGGCACGAAAATAAATAAATAACCGTCAAATTATTACACATTCATGTCACGAATGAAGCTGTGTGTTTTGTTCCAGGAGACGCTGACAGTTTTCATTCAGTCATATCAGCTGAGGAGGAGAGCGGGCGAGTGAAAGGGAAGTTCTTTTTTAAATTCAGATACTCTTTTCTTTTTTGGTTCTGCCAACAAAGCGCGGCCTGCTCGACCCTCGGTTATTGTAAAATTTCAATTCCGTGTTTTATCTCGCACACTTATTTCGCAACACTCTCCAGGGTCTGGTTCACAGTCTGCGCACACGTCTGACTCACTCAGTTTTTTGTTTTTTTTTTTTTTTTTTTTTTTTTTCCATTGAGCCGACTGAGGTGTTGCATCACAAAGCCACTGAGAGTGGAGTGAAGTAGAAAAGCATTTATCCCTACAATTGTGACTCTCAAACATGATTTAAACTCTCAAAAGGTCAATATTCCTGTCTAGTCTATTACTAAGAAGCCAAATCATTTTTGCACAATAGCAGCATTTTTTTTTAAATATCACTACTGTATCGCCATTCTAAAGTCTCCATTTGAAAACCAAGACTTGGACCAGGGTATATTAAAGAAGACCTTTTATGTTTTATCGTTTTTTTCCCCCCTTCTCCTTCAGCGTTTTTATATATGTTCTTGTGCGCATAAAAGATCATGAAAGTCAAAAAGGTCAATGTTCACGCCAACAGACGCTCTTCTCTCCCACCGAAAACTCTCCTGAAATGCCTCGTCAGTAGTCCTGCCTTTTAATTCCATCACTTTATGACATCACACTTTGTCACAGAGTCACACATTTTCCATAACCTTTGCCTAGCTGCTAGTTTGGCATCTAAGAATAGCTTTAGCACACGATGCTTGCTCAGGTGTTTCTCTCGCTTAAGATCGATGGGATGTTGGATGCAGCTTTTATGAGTTCACAGTATTGGTTACTATCAACAAAACCAGCAGAATTTCCATGTTAACACTTTCTAATAATCATTATTAATATATGGTGGATGTTAACCTTGGTTCATAGTTATTTTGAATTTAACAAATAAATAGGGATACGGTTACCGTTTAGCATTAATGGTTATTATAGTGTTTTCTCCTTGTTTTGAAGATGTAATGACAAATATAACCATAATCCTTGACAAAATCACCATAACCTGATCCACATTTTGTTCTTATTATGATTATTTCTTGGTAATCTGATTACACAATCCTAATTACACGTTAGCCGTTACTACACAACCCAGAGTATACACTGTTATATTTGATTAAAGGCAAAACTTTTTTGATGATTCCCATTTTGTTGACTATCTTAGTAAAATATATGCTGTTCTCATTCACTGTTTATTTCCAGTCACATCCACTTCTCTGTTTACTCAATCACTGTTAAGCTACCGTCAAAGAAACACTTCCTCCACAGCTGTCTCACATTAAAACCCTCCCAGAGGCTTGAATAGCAGACCCCTCTCTTTCTCCAGCTATTATTTCAGACTTATTTGAATAGCACCTTATATTTGAGTTTACATTACTGTGTATATTTATCTTGTGACGGCTGTTTCATCCATATTTTTTGGCACGATCTGAGATATCTGCTGCCAATTTAAGCTAAACGCAGGGAATTAACTTAGCTTTGGGTTTAATAAAGTTTCTTATAAATTAAATTAAATCATTCAATCTAACTTTCTGGTTTGGATTTCAGTTGCAGTTTCTGACTATTAAGCTCTTCGGAGTCCCTTTAGAAGCTATGTGTGCTTCAGTATGAATTCTGAACTGGTTAAGCTTCCATTTCATTGAAATGTACAAATCATATTTCCTCATCTTCCCATTGCCCTATCCAAGCCCTAAGCCTTCTCTCCGTCTCCCTTTTTCCTTTTTTACCAGCTCCATCTCAGTTTTTTTTTTCCTCCTGCTTGAACCCCATCACCCTTCATTCTCCCCCAAAAAAAAGGGGATTGAATATCTTTGTGAAACAGACTCACATCATTTCTGCCTTCACTTTCCTGCTCCCTACCTAGCCTATCATTTCCAGGACTTGAGGGCCAAAATGAGCTATATTCACTTAGATTATGGTAAATGAAACTCTGCATAATTTCCTCCAAAATAAGACCTTTTTTTTGTATCACATGGACCTGAAAAGACAGAACGGCCGCTCTTTTGACATATAAATTGTGAGAAAAAACTTTTATGGGACTTAAAGATGTTATTCAGTGATTGGTTGAAGTTAATTCCAGGAGATAATTGGTCTTGTCCAGTCTTCTCTGGCTCATTGAAAACTGAACGAAGTGATTTCTGACAGTATTATTTCATCATTCAAAGCATTGCAAGTGTAAGACAGTCATTATGGTACTTCGGGTGCATAAAAGTTACATACAATGACTATCTAACTGCTTTATTCTTGTTCTCTTTGGCAGACTTTGGGGTCAATAAAGGTAAAAAAGTTATCAACAAGAAACTTCCCAAGTTGATTACTTACATTAAGATTCTTAGTATTAAGATTTCTAACGTGTTATGTTTCATTATGCCAATAATTTATTGTCTGATGAAATATTTGCTCATGAATTTCCAAAACTGAAATCTGATCGACATAACAAGCCAGGGTCAAAATTATTATCTCATTTTGATGATCTACTGGAGCCAAAGTTTTTTACAGAGAGCATTTTTTAGATATTTCTTTCCATAAAAAAAAAAATCTGTTTTCACCATGTTTTTTTAAGAATTAAATTTTACATAAATCAGGCTATGAATGATATATGAACAAACTCCAGAGTATAAACCTTCAGAATACAGACAACCTAGAATGTTTGGCATGTCTAGGAGCGACTGGTGGAGAAAAACAGCCTTTAAAGATATGTGTTGTAAAATTAAAGGTCAAACACTGGGCATCAACTAAAACTTTTTCACCATGAAACTCTCCTGGTTGATTACCCAACATTAAAAAAGTATGTTTTGCAGAATAGTATAACTTTTTAAAGCAACTATTTTACTGCAAAATACATTTTCATGGTACAGTCTCAACAGGGTGAATGGTGTCGCTCCCAGCCACTGGGAGATATTTTGTGGAGAGTTTCCTTAAAGCGACACGCAACAATTAGCTCTGCTCGCTAACTCTGCTCAGCGGACCATTATGGAATGTGAGAGACGCTGATGTAGGAAGCTAAGAAGATCAAGAAAGAGGCTTTGGTGACCGCTTTGCTAAAAAAGTGGCTGGGCTTGTTATCATTGAACATTAACTAATATTAGCTGGCTGGCTTAGTTTCACATTTTGTATAGCCGCTCAGTCACTGTCTGTTCAATGCGCTGACAAAAGATGTCAATGCATCTGTTGCTGTGCCACCAGACTATACAGCAGCTTCACTCCCCAGGGCTTTGTGACTCCCGAACTCCTTCTCAGCACTTTTTTTGTCTGAAATACATGTATCAGGACTCAATCATTGCTACAGTTTTTAAACTGTTGTTTTAAAAAAAATGACAATAAATTCACCTTGTACCTTGATTCAAAGTAATATCATTGTTGTAGTGGTCACAAAGATGAGCAGATCAGTTTTGTTTACTCAGAGGAGGAACTATCAGCAACACAGGACATTCATTTAGTCTTTTAATGGAGACGCGAAAGCAGATAGGAATGGTGCCAGGCTGCCAGCCAGACTCACTTGCCAGTCAGCCTTTATTATTCGGGAGATTTCGTGCCCAGTGGCAGATTAAATTGCTCGGTGAAAGGGAGGTTTATAGGGAACCAGTCTGATCACAGATGGTGTCATTATTCTATGACCATTACACTGTGCAATCAATATTTACTTGACAAAGATATGTTCAAGCAGAATAGCCCCAAATCTCCAAATTGAACAGTGTATAAAACAATTAGATTTTCCCGCTGAGGTTCTCCCTTTCGAGGCAGATCAGAATTTGTACAGGTGCTGCTTGTTCCCAGTAGAAAAGCTAATGCACACTAACGCGACCTCGGATGAGACTCGGCTCTAAATGATGATTTGTTTGCTTGTTCTCCTGGCTGCATTGCATAATAATTTAACAGGAAATTAGCTGAAAACGCACCAGCACAGGTTTTTATATTTTGATGCGCCGCTGGAAGCCTTCACGACTCCTCAGTCTCAAATTTGTCGTCTGTTTGTTTCCGGAGAATTTGGGCATGACAGCGTTTTATTAGCTAAGGCCCTGAGATGCGTCACAGCTAATGAGGTCTAATGCAACTTTGCATCTTCACAGTCTAATTCTCGCACAAAGACCAGATGGAGCGTTCTTGGCCGGGGCCGACGCAAGATAATCAAAAGCACTTTTCATTTATTGGAGAGTGTGGCCTAAGTGACAAATAATCTCGCCTCACAATATCCAAAAAAGCAGTGCAGTGAGGAGCTTTGAGGGAAGATGATTGGCATAAACAATTTGCACACTCTACATGACCTGATAATCTCAATAATGTTTAGCAACCATCCTAAATTGACCAAAGACATGACTCACTCTCCTTCGGTATAGCTGCTTTAAGTTGCACTTCCCCTCTGAGATAACCAACCGTTCACCTCCAGTGCAATAGTTACATCAGTGTGAATGTATTGAGATGACATTTTATTCTTCTACTTCACTGACGTATACATGAATAACCTTCCAGCCCCATGGTAATTGCTGGATTTGATATAAATGTCATTTGGACCTGTGGGGTGTCGGGACTCGGCGGAGGGAAAAGCAACACAGGAGGAAGTGTCTAAATTATGGCACAGTTGAGCAAGAAGTGCCGTAATTTAGCCTGTCAGAGCAACGCTTCTGAAGTTAGCATGACATTTTTATCAAAAGTGCCATTTTTTTTTTTTTTTTTTGTAGGTGAGTGAAGGACAGGGAACTCGCGCGTGACGGAAGTGTCCGGGTGTGTTTTCTTGGAAATGCATAATATAAAGGCGTTGAACATTTTCTAATACTTTCATACTTTAAGCTAGACACTGGGCCCTGGCTTTGCTGCATACTCAGCATGAGCAGCCCCTTCATCCCCTCAGCACAGATGCATAAGAAAAGAGTCAAGTAAGCCTTCTTTGAGCCAGAATAGCCCATCGGGCAGCAGGAGAAGCTCTCTATTGTTCTGCGCTGAGAGCCAGTTTGGCATACTGGAGAGACCCCGCAATACTGAATATGGTTTTAGCGAGTGAGCGGAGCAAGTTATGGAAGCACTGACAGCTTCACAACATAATGGGGCTGGTTTTGACTGTGTCACCAGCGCTCCCCACAGCCATGAAAAGGTTAAGAGCCTTGCAGAGATTATGTGCCATTTAGGAAAGCTGAGCAGGGCTGGCGCTAAATTCGCCTTTGCCAGGCAGATCAGCACTGAGCCAGAGGAGGGAGATCTATGCTCGATGACACTGAGCAGTGATCTCCACTCCCTGGCCTAACCTCGCCTTGATGAATGAGAATAAAGGTTCCTGAATAATATATTGATACAGATTATATTACCGATGACCCATTCTATAGATTTAAAAGTGAGGAGTAACACAAGATGTGCAGGGTACAGAATGAAACACTGGGGCTCAGCTTTTTATGCAAATACAATTAATCAGTATGCTCCTTGCCGGTTGCAGCTAAGTGGAGAATAAGTGAGTAGAATTCGTCAGCAGTTGTGTCTCGGTTTTCGAGTATTTTTAGAAGGGATATAATTCTCTAAGGGAGGGCCAGGTAATTTCATTTTTAACTTAATCCCATCTGGAGTGGCCGTGTCTTTGTTTTTCACCCTCTAACCATGAGTAAATTTAAACTGTGTTCACCTTCTCTGTGTCAGAAAGAAACCAAGGTCTTTCTGTTCATATTGGCTCCACCTGGAGAGACGCCGTGGTGTTATAAGAATCGTTGCGAAAGTCTTTCAAAATATGGATCTTTCCCCGAACGCTCACTTTTGTCACCCTGTTGCTCGAGAGGTTTAGCGGGTGGGTGGTTCGATCCCCGACTCTGGCTGCATGCTGAAGTGTCCTTGGGCAAGATACTGAACCCCACTGAGGATTTTTCCACTCACACATGCATTTGCATTTCAATTAAAACCCAATTTAAGGTGTATCTATAACTGAAAATGTGCTCGTCTCGAGTCGTGGTCAAAGGAGCCGCTGTAAATAATCGTCTTCCCCACAGCATGATTGAATAATAGCCAGTTGGTCTCATTTCGTATTAATTCTTAATAATAAAGTTATTTTGGAACGTAAAAAAAAAACTTTTACAGTGTTAGGTTTCGGGTTGGGCTCCAAGTGAAACGATGAAACGGTGAAATGAAGGAGATGTTTGAAGGTACAAGCGTGGATGGAGGAGAGACACTTCAAACCACAGGAACTTCAAGTAAATGCTTTTTCGAACTTGCCCGTCTGGAGCTGGATAGGATGTGCCTTGGCCCCTCTGGATTGGGGCAAAACACGCCATGGTTTGACTTGCTGGGGCTGTAACTACTAGTGTAAAAGCCCCATATATTGCTCCTGATGGCTGTTCATTGGTGTGTAGATGTTTGTCGGGCTGAGGATAGAATTACCATGGGTAGCTTTGGTTGTGAAGCACTGCATTGCTCCTCGCATGGTAGCCTCTGTCGTCAGTGTATACATCACAAGTGTTTCAAAGCACTTGAGTGGTTCGACAGCCAGGGAAAAGCGACACAAATGCGAGTCCATTTGCCATCATCTATATAAGCCTATTATATTTATAATGACTGGATCCAAATCTGACTTTTCCCATATAGGAAAACATACTAAGCCAATGAGAATTCGGTCTTAAGAGATTTCCACCATCCTTCTACAACCTTTCACCCACTGCTCCCACTGCTAAGCTGTATCAAAACAAATTTAAATTCAGTTTTTTTCCCGACGTGGCCAATCAGACGGCAGGGAATACCCTTCCAGCCGAATCAGACATGTATGTTTGCAAACCTCCCGGGGGAAAAAGGCCACTCTGGACCGCACAGATAAGGAAAATGAAGAAATTATGTGAAGTAATGGGCATGAGAAGTACTAATCCTTCCCCGAATGCTGTATGCAGCACTATAAAATGTCTCCCAATATCCTGTCAAGATCCTCAAATGCAGTTAATTATGCTCACTGTGAAACATTGATTCACTTTAAATCCTGCACGTCCTCAGTGCAGCTCTTGCAAGCTGACCAGAAAGCAAAAAGATATTACTCTGCAAGTCTTGCATACAGCCTAAATCTGTCAAGAAAGGTTTGATAAGGGCCTCCTTGTATTTTGTCTTCCCTCTTTTTTTTTTTTTTTTGTCTTTTTTTTTTTTTTTCTTTTCCCTTGTCTTTCTCCCCACCAGCCCTTGTCGGTGGAGGGCTCTAAAATAAGAAATCCCTTTCCGCAGATATAATTAATCACTCTGGGAGAACAGGGCGTGTAATTATTTAGGTTACCACAGAACTCTCCGAACCTCCTCCACCACATCACCCCCCCCCCCCCCACCGCCCTCCCCCTCTCCCCAACTCTTTCACTCTTACACCGAAGCGAGGCTTTTAGGAGACACACAACCGAACCAAACACGGCAAACGACGCCAAACGTACTTAGCCGAGCGCGGTTCCATTTGAGGGACAAATGCGTGACCGTGCAGACACATTAAACAACTTAAACAATCACAAGGTGACAAAATCCGAATTGAATGTCTCTTTCATGCGCTCTGTAAAGAGAAGATGTCTCGCGTCACAGTTTTCTCAAATATCTGAACTGGCCTCCGTCAGTGGCATCTTTTGATTAGTCCAGCAGGAAAAGAAAGAAAGAGCCCATTCAGGTGAAGCTCGCATATCGCATAGAGCTTTGATAATACAGACAAAACTGCCGGCAGTGATGACGGTGATGAGTTGACGTCTGGTGCTGAATATAACAAGTAGCTGTCCAAAGAACATTTTTTTTTCCCCCGCACTGTAGAGCTGGCAGACAGCAGCAAGATATTTGTTGAGCATGAGTGAGATGAGGGAGGTAGGATCTCCTTGCCTCTTCTTTCCTCCCCAGGCCTCTCTCGCAGGCAATTATACTCCCTCCCCCTTGCTGATAAAGAGTTCAGCATCAGTTCACCAAAAGATTAATACAGCACCAAGAACACACCCTTTGGAATGGTCCTGGCTGGTTCAGAATTAGCCCGATTAGAGGGGACCTCAGCTGAAATCCCCCTGCAGACGAGTCCAGCGGCCCATAGAAAGTTGCCATTGTGCAGCGTCAGCGGGTTCGCGCCAAGCAGCCAGAGAAGGGAGAGGCAGGCCAGTAATGTGAGCACTGCCAATTGGATAACACAGGATGTCCGAGTGAAAGATGGCAGCGCCTGTCAGGGGGGTGATTGAGCCATGCTTTCTAAAGGGAGGGGAGATAGATGGTGTACTCTCTGCACGCTGCAATGCTCCAGACGAAAAGGGAGCACAAGCCATTCAAACCAGCCACAAAACCCTAACATACATCTCGCCAAGTCTGCATTATTAAGGCGAAGCTGTGTTGCTAGTCTCCCTCTAAACACCCATTGATTAGCAGACAGTTATAGGATAGTGCCAGAGGGTTTCACGTGCACCATAGAGACAATAATAAAGACTATATCCATGCTACTGGCTCTATGAGGCTGTACTTTGGCCAAGCAGTGCTTTAAGCTAAATGCTAATGTCAGCAAGCTAAGATCAATGTCAACAGGCTGATGTTTGCAGAAAATAACATGGAACATTTCCATTTTAAAATGTCTAAAAGTGAACTAGACTAGTTACATATTTGTTTGAGTTGTGCACTTTAAACATTGAACATAACTTCCAGACCAAATCTGCAAGTTTGTGTTTCTTTCGATTGCCTGTCACTACAACCAATGGGAACATGTCTGTACAGACTCTCATGCAAGTTCACCCGGCTGTTCGTGAGTTATCTCGTCTGAACCAAAGTCTGACCCACAGACAGACCGACGCTGGCATCCCGGGAGCCAACGCTGGCCAGAGTGGAAATAATACAGCATTAATTCACATCTAAGGAGAACAATGATGAGATGGTACAGAAGTGGCTACATCTTTAAAGAGCCCTGCCAATGTCTCTGTTCTTAGCATAAATCGTGGTGATAAATTGTCCGGCTCGCTGCAGTCGCTAAATCCAGGATTATTGGTGAGAAGGTCAAAATGAAACAAACCCAAGCAGTTTTATTGAGTGACACTGACTCTGGAGGTGGAGTGCTTTTCTGAATTAGACTCAAATCAGTTGTGCTCACACAGGGCGGCACAAAAGAAAAAAAAAATGAATGAAGATTTGTGTACACAGGCTTACAGCCACGGATTTTTAAAGTCTTATCAATGTGTGGGTGATTTTAATAAATGCTGTGTACATTGGGGTATGCTCCCCTGGCATAATCATACATGCGTGTTTATGGAAACATCTATACAAGCCAGTGGAGCCTCCTCTCCCCCGGCCTTTGCCTTTCATTTCTCTCCCACACACTGTCTCTGCTACCGCACATGTAGACTCTAAAGTGACTAATACTTTAAAAGTTCCTCTAGCCAGGGGAAAGACTGTCAAGCAAAATTATACGTTGGAGAAGATCTTTCATCATCATGAATGTTGTCATTTCAGACCCCCTTTAGCAAGCAGCACAACTTTTTTTTTTTTTTTTTTTTTGCAATTGGAAGTAAACTACTCTTAGATTAAGGACAGAATACAGAAGTAATAGTTCATCTGTGATTAAATGAGTTTATATGCTAATCGTGACTTATGTGTTACCCTCAAACCCTTCAAATTAGAGGACAAATGCGATGTGATGGGACAATATCGCTCTCAGAACTCACATCATTCATAATGAGGACGAGCCTCTCAGAGGCAGAGGGGTTAGCAGCCCTGCTGACGAGCACCTTATCATATTTATTTATTTTTTTTGCATCCAAATCTTTCCATCAGTGATTAGCACCAGCAACATTTAAGCAATGGGCTGCTCTGTTCTGCCTCTCTGTTCTGCTGATTGTGCACCCGATAATTGTCCCGTTAAAACTTTCAGGGCGGCAAAACTATTCTACCACGCTCGGAGCGGGAGGAAGGTCTTGAAGGGTTGCCCGACTTGAATGCGCCAACGTCTCCTTTTTCATGTAGATAATGCCCCCGGAGATGGATTCTGATCTCAATGCACCAAAGTGACCTCGGCTGATTCAATAATTGCATGTTATTAGCGAGCAAGCTACTACGGTGTTTGATTGTTGTATCTTCCCTACAGCACTTAAGTATGTAACATTTTACCTTAACCCTACCCCTGACATTTTTACAATTTATCCATTGAGTTCAGTTTATATATTTCAAAAGCTCAAGATCAATTGGAGAAAATTGTTGCATTCATATTTCTGTTAACTGTTAAACAGAAGACTCTTTGACACTGCTGGAACGTCTGTTTCTTGTTGCATTAACTTTGCCTTGAAAGAATTAATTTTTGTCAAATGCTTGCAAAAGTTTATCCAATTCCAAGAACATTTTTTTGGCTGAAGGGCAATAATGATTTTCTTCTCCACCGTTTGGTAATTTTAATTTAAACCTGTACATCCGAATCAAGCATTATTATGATTTCTTTAATCAATAGCAATTACTTGGGGGTGTATTTAACCAGAGACGCTACAAGACGGGAGGCAAACCACTCGAAGCATTTAGAATAAAAAGGTACCCTCCATTTCCTCCAAAAGCCATTTGCAGACTTTATCACAGGCAGACAGGGAAACTTATCAGTCAATCGTGTTGTTTCACTGATTTCTGACAGTTGGAACTGATTTGGTGGGGCTGTAGACTCAATTTTCAGATCAAAATCAAATCAATTTTATCTATACAGCTCAATTTCACAATCACATTGCCTCTGTTGGTTTCACAATCTGTACAGTAAACAGAGACAGAGTTATATTAAGCTTAGAATGAGTATGCTCAGGACAACCTAGAAAGTTGAGGTAATCCAAGCATTAAACATTAAACTTGCATCTATTTAAGAGCGGAATGAGCTGTGCAGTGCATAGTATTAAAGTATAGCCTCAGACAAAAAGATTTAAAACCTTATTCTGGTCACCAAAGATTTTAAGCAGCGTAATGTATTTTTATTCACATTACGGTGACCATTAAAAGTAAAGCTGCAACTCTCTCCTCATTCATATAGATGGGGATTTATCCTTGTTAGCCTGAAACGGAGCCCTTGAGCAGAGAGAGTCGCATCATCTCCATTTACTCCGATAGACCATTTACAGCAGTGGCAGGTCACGGATCCTCTCAATAGTTCTTGAAAGTCAGACGCAAATACTAGCAGCCCAATAGAGATGTAGCTATAAAGACTGTTTGGAATGCTCTTTTGAAAGATAAAGACCAGAAAAAGCACCCAGTTATTCTGTATCTACTCATTTATATTATGCACTATGATATTCAGGAAGTAGCTTAAGTCTTTGTGAATCACAAAATGACCAAGCGTTTTGAATTTCCATGGTCACGACTCGTCTCTATTCTGCCCGGTGGTAAGAGCTGCTGAGAAGGACTTGCAACACTGCTTTGTGAGTTCTCTCACTAAGTGGGAAATGTAGTGTTGTTTTTCTGCAAAGCAGCACATGTGTGAACTCGTATGAGACATTCAATATATTCACCCTCAACGGGTGTTCAGATCTGACATCTATGGGGTGATAATGCTGCGCCCCTGCCAGGTGACTCACACTGAGCAACGGCGGATGATGTAGTGGCCTTCAAATCAGTGGTAATCAAGATAAATTTAACTTTGGCAAGGGCAAAAAAGTTTCAGTAGAAAAGTAGCAGATTTTATTATGCCCCTCAAAATATAAATGCAGCTAGTATGACAATGGAATGGAGAAAAGAAGGAGATATTTTTCTTTCTTTCTTTTTTTTCTTTCCTTCCGTGATCGAACCTTGAATGCAATTGACATCCCGTCACTCTCATGTTGGAAGCCGGAAGAATGCGGCTGTTCAGTCTGTCATCGAGGCGATTCGATAGCCGGTGCTTGCTGACAAAATCGATACGTTTCATCAGGTCGGCGCCATGTATCGGCCTTCCTGGTCATGTAAGCCACGCAAGAGGCGGCAGGGCCCAGTGAGGCGACGACAACTTGTCGGGCTTGGCCGATGGAGGAGGAGGGTCAGAGGGAGGGAGAGAGAGAGAGAGAGAGAGAGAGAGAGAGAAGACGACAGCAGGCAAGAGCTGAGTACAAGGGGAGAAGAGTCAGATGAAGAGAGTGAGGGAAAGGGAAGAAGGTGGCCTTGACCGAGGGCAAACGGATGAGAGAACACACTTGAATAAACGGAGTGTCATCTTACTGAGCGAGAGGAAAATAGAGATGGTGGATCTTAGGATAAGGACAAAGCAAACAACAATACGCTCCATCTTCTTTTATAGGATCTTGGGTGTGGGAAAGGTTAACCGAACAGCGTGCCATATAAGGAGGCAAATGTTCATTCAATACCTCCTCCAATGTTATTTTTAAGGTCTTGGCCTCGGTATCCGCGGATTGTTTTACAGGTGAGCAAGCAGAGGTTGGAAAATGAGATATAAGGTCATCGGAAAGAGTGCACACTCATTCTTGCAATAAACTCACTGCCGCCAAAAAGTGAAGCGAGACTGTTGATGGCTCGCGAGGGTGAGAGACGCGATATGAATATAACGTTGCAATTACAGATATGGAATGGAGACAGATTGGGGAAACGGATCTATAAAGATCAGTTTTGCTGTTTCATTTGATTGACTCTTGCTTGTTCCGTTGACTTTGACTGAACTCTTTTTTTTTTAAAAACTTCCCTCCTCTTAAGATAGAAAAAAAAAAAAAAAAGCTTTGACTTAGTTCAAGGAAGCCCAAAGGACAACTCAACTGTCTGCCATGGTGACATCAAAAGGACTTCTCCCACGCATAAATGGAAACTCCTGCTGGTTGCTATTATCAACATTTGGCAAGTCAGGTTTTTAATTATGAATTAATTTCTGAAGGGTCGTAAGATGTGTCGCCAAAGCAGTTGGGATTTTTTCTTTTTTTTCTTATTTTTAATGACATATTCCTCTCTTAAAAGTTTATCCAGGACTGACTGGCTGGATTAGAACCTGTATAGTTCTCTTTTGTCGAGAATGTGAATTGCTGGCCGGATGTGGTGAGCTAATCAAAAGCTCCGGGCAGGCTGTGTGCTTTTGGGGCAGCCTCAGCCACTGTAACTGACAGGGCACCAAAGACTCTCTGGCAGGTCCACTCACCCATTCACAGCAGATCTCAGACGTTCGACAGCCTGGGAAACAAAATTGCTGTATTGCCTTCTGATGATAAGAACCAAATAACATCTGACGGCACGGAAAGGCTGATTGTGCTTTTACCACGTCCTCGCAATATTTTTCTACCTGTACATTTTCTCTGTTGTATCGCAGTCTGTGACTGGCCTCAGAGCGAGGGCGGACAGGAAATTTGTGCAGTGATGGTGGTTATTTTCTACGGGGAGAAAAGAGGACTCAGGGAGGGACAGTTTGGCTTAATTTTCATTTCTTTACCCTTACCCCTCAAATTTCAAGAGTCCCTCTGAACAGAGTTACAAGAAGTAGTGGTTGAAAGCTTCCCCTGTGACGGCCGACAACCCTTCCAGGTCTGTGATGGCATTTATATAGACAAACTCGGATGGGCATTCCCAGGCTGCAATCCTATCTGATCAAAAGGGGGGAATGCAAGATTGAAATGCGTCAAAATGCTGTTGTGTGCAAATCAGCGATAACATTACATTGGCTCACTAACGAGCTTCTTAGCGCCTGAGACATGAGCAAACTAGTAGGGATTATTTTGTGTTTGTTATAGAGACTATAATATATTGGAACCCTCACAGCCTTAACACTGCACCCTGCATCTCGACAGGATTAAGGGTGTATTGGGATTGGGCCATTCTCTCTGTAACTCTACTTTATCAAAAAAAAAAAAAAAAGTTCATTTATATACCATTACAAAATGTTCGCACCTTCTTTTAATTACGAGGGCAATTCATCCTCACTATAGACGCTGGAAAAATTAAATACAGCTTTAAAAGCAATAAAAGGCTAGTGGCAGAAAAGAGCAGAGATGTGTTAGATACAGTGTTAGAAAATTGATTTATCCCATGTCTCAGTGGGATTTCATTGAATCGCTCTATTTAGAAAGAGCAGAAAGAGAGAGAGAGAGAGAGAGGGCGAGCATTATTGGAGAGCTGGAGAGGGGCTTCTGCTGAGATTTATCTCTCCCCTCTGTAACGCTGCCTCCGACACACACACACACACACACACACACACAACAAGAGAGTCCATGAGCGCTCGAGTTTGCTCGCTCATGGACTCTCTCCCTCGTTCTCGCCCTTTAATGCCCCTGCTCTTTCTGATTATTGCATCTACATTCAAACGGAATACTAATCGAGCGAGTAAATGGTAACACGTTACTCGCAGTGAAGTTCGCGACCTCGACTAATTTGGTCTAGCATCCGAGTGGAACAGGGTTTAATAGGTCTCAAGTACAACGGCTCATATGCAGAATTACAGCAGACAAACTGGTTACGGACTTGAGGTATGCATGTATGTTTTTTTTATAAAACATTAATGCATTTGAGCTAACAGGATCTCCATCTGCACCCCTTTGCACTACACTGCTAAAATGTCCAAAGTTTCAAAAGCGCATTTATTCAGGTGGAAAAAAAAAAAAGCAGCTAATTGCACATACCAGAGATTTATTCTCCCACTTAGTGCCATGAATTCCATGAGATCTAATGTGGCCATCACATTTTTTTTTTTTTTTTTTTTTTATCTTCCCCATGACAATGATTAATTATTTCATGATGACATAATTACCTCAAGACATAATGACCAACACTGCGATGGCATGAGAGATCGCAAGCTCATGCCCATCTATTAAATTTTACACCAGTCAAAAGAAAATTTAATAGCGCCTGGCCCTAAACCAACGTTGGATTTGATCCTTTTGCACCATGTGTCAAAAACTGCAATCATTCCTGCCAGCTTCATATTTGCCGGCTCCAAACTTGTATGTTGCCAGGCCAACATGTATTATAATACTTGTAGGTGGAAGATTTTTATTTTTTTTTTGTATCATCTCTCACTTCCATCCTCCAACATCTGATCATTGAGCACAGTTAACATTTACCACTACCTCTTCCACACAGTGCCATTCACTGCTGCTAAACTGTCAAGTGATTCATTGTTTTTGACGGCACGTTAAAAGGTCTCTCGCAATCTGTGAAGTAATCCCCGCATGGTAAATTAGCAGCTTTATGGTTATTCTTGGATCCTGGTTGACATTTGAATCCTATATTCATCATCGAGACATCATCCCAGTATGATGAAAGTCTTTTCACATTTATAATAGTGGTAGACTTGAAAAGGACATTCCCGCTGCAAAGGGGAATTTTCCTTCATATGTAACCCCCCCTCCGGGTTGTAGTCGCCAAAGGTTGGCCCCGCGGATATCAAAATGCCATCGACAGCACTACAGCAAGCGTCATTCTTGGGAATGCCACAGGACATTTTTTAATTATGAATTGACCTGTTGAAACATAAAGATCTGCAGTCTTATAGAGTCATGTGGAACAGTGCTAGCCTTGAGCAAAATGAAGAAGCAGGAATGCATCTTCTTATGCTGCTGTGACAAATTTATTATTTAAACTTGTTTTAGTTTTCCATTACAATCCTTACCTTATTTTCTGGCCACAGTCATTGGTGTGTGTTTTGCTTTTGAAGAGAAACCCTGGAGACAATGGCATCTATACTGATGACATAATTTCAGTCAGTTTTGCTTGTTTTTTTGTTTTGTTTTTTTTAGATACAAGACAGAACACTCTGACCAGGAAAATGCAAGAGGCCACCAGGTCGGCAGCAACACAGCCTTTAAGTTGGCTTTAACAGTGTGAAGGAGAGGACGTAAACCTGCAGGTTTATCACCGCCTTCAAGACTGCTGGCCAGAATAATAAAGTCTGCTTCAGTGGGGACCATAAAGATGTAGCTGCCGGGAGCTAACAGGTAAGCCAACTGGAAACCCTGCTGCAGTGAGCTTGACTGCTTTCTCAAACTTTCTACTGCTTCTAGCTACGGAGTGAGTGCAAGATATGCGGCTCAAAAGCTGGCTTGTGTTACAATGCTTCAATTGCGGTCCTCTGAAAATGTGACCAAAACTGCTGGGTGGAAAATATACATACAGTAAATCTTATATTTGGTTCAATGTCCCTTCGCCATTTTTACTTCAGTTTGGTGCTTTTGACAGGCATCCCCTAGCTTCTTCAGGACAGTCTGCTTGTTCTCGATGGGGTTCAAGTCAGGACTTTGAAACGAACTTTAGGAAAACTTACGTTCTAGCCTGATTTAGCCTTTCCTTTCCCACTTTTGATGTGTTTTTTTTATGATCATTGTCCCAGTGGAACACCCGACTGCACCAATACCCAATCTTCTGGTTGATTATTCCATTTACCTTACCCGCAGCATAATACCCCATGCTTGACAGTAGGTATGGTGTTCTTAGGGTGAGATGCCAAACATATTGCTGCTCACTGTGTTCAAACAACTCAGCTTTTGTTTCATCTGACCACAGACGTTTCCTCCAGGTGTTTTTTTTTCTTTGTCCATGTGATCAGCAATTCAGTCAGGGCCTTTAAGGTGGAGCTTCTTTCTCGCAAGGCAGCCTCTCAGCTCATGTTGCTGTAAAACACACTCGACTGTGAACATTGACACCTGTCTTCCAGCAGCTTCTAGTCCATCGCAGACTTGTTCTAGTTGTTTTTTTGGTTCACCCTTGACCATCCTGACCAGTTTTCTCTCAGCAGCAGACGACAGTTTGCGTTTGCTTCTTGATCGTGGCGGTGACGCAACAGCGCCATGCACTTTATATGTACAAACAGTTGTTTGCACAGTTGATCTTGGGTCCTGTAACAGCTTTGAAATGGCCCCAAGTGACGTTCCTGACTTCAGATCAATAGTGCGTTCTTTCAGATCGATGCTGAGCTCCTTAGACTTTCCCACTGGAGTGTTTGTAGCTCAGTCTAATGGGTGTATCAAATATGTCCTACTGAATTGGACCAAGAAAATCAACAGCTGCTCTCATTCAATCACTCAGAATAACTTAAGAAGCCAAACTACAAAGAAAATTTGATTCATGCAACTTTCTAGAATCACCAAAATGGGTCATTAAAGTTGCTTTATGTATATTTCTGACATATATATATATATATATAACATGTGTTCCATATTGTCTGAATGCCTGTACATATGAAATAACATTATATTTTACTGGAAGCAAATAGTTGTCAATTGCTAACAAACAGATGCTAACTGCTTTATTTTAACATTTAAAGAAGCAAGTAGTAATGTAGAATATGTGACATGCTACCTCCTTTGAGCTTTTCAGGAAAAAAGCTTAAGATTTTGGTGCAAAGCTGAGTCATTGTAGCTCGCGGCGGTTACACATTGCTGGATATTTTAGAAACAATTCAGACAAGTAAGAAGAAAAAGATGCACATTTCCCTTTTGATAAACACAGCCGACCGTGAAGGTGAGTCGACTGTGCCGATGAGTAAATTCTCCCTTCCAAGCAGACCACATTCATTCGGAAAGAAACATGTTTAATTGCTCAAGTCATCCATTCCAAACTGCTGCCTATCAGCTGTCAGCAGAGACGCCGCGCTTTTTACCAGAAGAAATCCTGGTTGTTTCAGCTCTGATTTCTAGAGAGGTCTTAAGCTGCCAGAGATTTGAAAAAAATAAATAAATAAAAAAATAGCTCACAGGTATGATTGTGTTGTATTTAAGGCTCGCTCCTCACTTGAGTGAAGGAGACAAAGCGAGTGGCTCTTGGCACGATCACGCCCTCCCTCTCAGAGTGCCCTCCAAGGCTTTGCCGGTTAGCACATTCAGGCCTCGCCATTCCCCTACCTGTGTTGGCTGCGCTGCGTGAGTGAGAACAATAGCTGTCTGGAAACTGTGTCTCCCCCCCCCCCCCGTCACTTCATATCCTTGGCTCCACACTGACGGCAACAATGTCCGTGTCGTCTTTGCATGGCTGCAGATTGGCAGTAATAGCAGTGGTAATGACTGGGCTGGAGCTACTGGTCCCTCTCTGGTTGACATGGTTCATTATCCACGCGTGCCTTTTACAACAACTGGATTAACATCGGGCATTGAATGTAGGTGCTGGAAGCCATTTCAGGTTGCTCGGAGAAGTAGTAAAAAGTTGCTTGTTCCGTGGGTTGCTCTTGTTTAAAGGTTAGGGGCAAATAACTCTCACCGTGGCAACTATTTCCAGAGCTACTATGGAGAAATGAAATGTTTATCACAACGCCAAGAACTGTGGCTCTAAAGCTTTCATGTAAAAGTCCATCTTCAGAATAATAAACACTTCATTTTGTTTAGCTTTGCACCACTTAAGATTTCAAGTTTATGTGTTAATAAATCAATCAGTATGATCCAAATATACTGGGCAGGGTTTCTCCCTGAGTAATGTGTCTAGTTTCAAAAAAATATCAGCAAAGACGCCATAAAATCAGTAGCTAATAAATCAAAATTAAAGGAGGCGTCAGCTGAATTAGGTGCAAGATTAAGAGATAACTTGCTCTCTGCTGCTTTGGGTTTAAGTCTGAAACTAGAATAGACTTTGTCCGACATTATAATCTGTTGCCATAGCTAAAAAAATGCACTGATGGACTGAAAGACTGTCATATGGAATACAAAACTCTACATGTTCCTTACTGTATGTTTAATAATCATTTTTTGGAATTTATGTACACATTTCCTCGGGAGGTCACTGGGGAAATTATTATTGCTGATACGTCCAGAGCAATACTAACAAAGTTAGTAGTGTTTATTTCATAATGTTGCTAATGTTGATCTTCATGAATGAATGATACGCCATGCCAACTGCTCTGAGAATGAGGATTAGCGTCCTCTTACAATGGAAAACGACAGTTCTGGTGAAGTGAGTGAACATGTCAGAAGTCGCAGCCAAGGAATGAGGAGACTACTGTATCGAGGATTTTGAAGACTTCTCCAAACCTTGCGTGAGTTTTACAGCACAATCACTTGTAGTAATTGGTGTTATTTGTGTACGCTGCTGTTCATGAGCTGTAAGCTACAACCCAACCAGCACATAAACGTCCTGCAGATGGTGGCCCAGTGAATAGAAGATACATAGGAAAGACATAGTGTGAGGAGCACCTGCTCAATGGGAAGGGTGTTGACGAGATGTCAGCATTTGGTCAATGTTGGCAAGATGCTGCTGTGTTGTGTGGTGGATTCAGTTAAGCCTCTGACTGAACCTCGCACTCACCAGACTCTGTTTGCTCCTCTTGTTCGTCCTCTGTCATCTTTGTAGGTTCATGTAGTAAAGTACATTTCCCTTCCTGTGAGCAGTTGCCCAAAAAGGGACTAATTACAGAGCATTAAAACACCTGACAGTGGAGGGATCGGCAGCATCGCATTTGCTGCTTAATTTGACTTGACATGAAAAATGATGTCACGTATGTTGTGAACACACCATCACTCCACTGAGATACCAAAACCGTTTTTTGTTTTTTTTTTCTTCTTTTAAATCTGACATGTGCTCATTCAAGAACAAGTGAAGCAGCGGGAAATGAAATTGAACTGATTAGAAACAGTCTCCATTGTGATTTTCCACTATGAAGGCTCTGCAGGCAGTTTTGTTGTTATTAAACAGCATTAGTCTGTCTGAGCAATGTCATTGCAACTGTGCAAATAACTGCCTTTTGCTGCATCGAAAGTAATGAAAATCAACTCCACACCAGTCAGTCTGTCGTGACACCCACAAACCTGTCTGGAATAAAACACGATTAGATACGTTCAACCATAGAAATATGCTCAAATTGAGATTATCTAGACATTAATATAATACGTAATAAGTAGTAAACAATGTTGTCAACAAACAAAAATTAAATACATGTTCATCTGCACCTCAATCTCTAAAACTGCTTCCATGACAACTGCACAGTGGCGACAGTGTAATACAACGAGCTGGTGTGTTTTTTTTTATAGTCAGCTGCAACGTGGACCCTGAAAGCAGAAGTAACACCCCCAGGTGCAACGTCAGGTTTTTATTTTAAGGTGACATTACGCAATCTCTTTCCTACGGCTCTTCTTGTCTGAACCCCCTTTGTGCTTTTTTCATGGTAAACTCCCTCAGTGCGTTTTTTTTGTTCCCTGAAGGTTTGCCATGAGCAAAGTGGCTTTGCTCGATGCTTGGTATTCTCCTTCTGGAAGTGTTGGCAAGTAAGAGGTAATTTTAGATGCTTGGGAGATGTAAAATGGATGAATATAATGAGATAAGGGTCCTCAAAGGTCTACTCAAATGTTACAAGATGATTTTCTATCCGCTACATGTGGTTTCTTTGCAACCATTCTATTCTACTTCTGACAGTAGTAATGGCTTATTTGAACTTCGGCGGCGTAACTGGAGAAATTAGACACACACCAAATTATCCCTGAGCAAAAGAAGTATGCCCTCTTTCATATTTTGTCATTATCTTAATAGACTCTGGCGCAATCAAAACTGTTCAATCAAAATGCAATCTTGTCCTCATCTGAGTGTTTTTTTTTTTTTTTCTTTGAATTTCATTTCTGAACATTTACTCTGCCGTCTATCTTTCCGCTGTTCCCCAGCTTAACTTCGAGAATGTGTCGGGGGTACATCAACACTGCATTTCGAAAATGTTTAATCTTTGTAGTTGCTTTTCTCCCCACCTACACTGTGGTGAAATTTTGGTAATCCTTTTTCCTTTGCAGACGGCGAGATAAGTACATTTCTGCTGCAGTTTTTTTTTTTTTTTTTTTTTTTTACTCTCTGTAAAGATATCTGGAACATCTGTTTGAACATGCTTCCCCATTAGTGCCACAAGGTGACAACTAAATCTCATGGATAATTTATACAGACTGTGTGTGTGTGTGTGTGTGTGTGTGTGTGTGTGTGTGTCAGAGAGCTTCCAGGGGGTGATTAATTTAAAAGAAAAACAGGCAGCCCCAAAAAACTTCCACTGAAGTCGATGTTGGGGCTCGAGTACTCGAAGCCGGCTCAACCTTAGGGCTCATTTAGACAGAAGCCGCGGGGTTGTGCGTCAGTGTGAGAGTGTGGGTCATTCCATGGCCAATTTGTGTGACGTAATGTTGTGAACTCTAAATGCACCTCAGAGTGGAGAAGCTGCTGTGTTGCTCTGCTACTAGCCTGCCGGTCCCCTAGTAATTGCTCGCCAACATCAGCACATAGGAACATAACAGGGTGTCAGACCAAACATAACATAACAAAACAGTCACTTTTGGTTTTGGTCATTCATTGCATCCACATTGAATCTGATTGACCGCCACAACATGGCGTTGGGTGTGTTCACCAAAGTTGATTTCGCGTCAGCTTTTTTGCTGCAGCCGGCTTTTTTCGGCGTCCCCTTACTTTAATGGATTGAGTGCAGGACCGGTGTTGTTCCTGCAATGCCTGGTTTGGTTCCAATAGGGCCTTGCTGTGATTGCCTGCGCCCCAGAATTGGAGCTGTCATTGGACCAAAATATAGGGAATAATGGCTGATGTTTATGAGGCGATGTTGTTTCTGAAGACAAACAACTTCTTCTGGGTCGCCGATCAAGTCACATCCTGTACTCCCACTGCAAATGTTTTATTTCTGTTATTTTCCAGAGAGTGGTTATGCTGAGTACAGCTGTTTTCACATGAGATCTAGTCTTTTGGCCTTGGTAGCTGAAATATATAACAGTTGCGGGTAGTGCATTCACCATAACAGCAAAAAAGCGTCCAAATGTCAGTCGGCGGACAGGGTTTGCTTCAGAGGAAAGACCATAAAAGATGATGGCGATTAATAATTGTATCAACTACGCAACAGTGTTATTAGAACACGTCGGCAGTAGATAACAACAGTATGGCACCTTGATTGTGATACACTCTCAAAAGGTAATAAACAGAACAGTGTCCAACTTTGTTCCAATTTAGGGACTACCTCTTGAAGATTTCATTTCAAGACTAAATGCATAACAATGGGTTGACAGTGCTTTAGCTTTCAAATTATCTTACTTTTAATGACAGCAAAAGTTGACAACTCATTTTTGATTTAAATGTCACTATGAAATTGCACTGATTGAAATGGCTTTGGGGATTGCTTGAACCAATAAATACTGAATTCACCATAAATGTTGGCTTGTGATCCAACTGGCTGTTACCATTACCCTCAGCTGTACTTTGTGTTTTGTGCTAATTGGCACATATTAACATGCACACACTCAAGTGAGTGGAACTGGGCAGACGAGAAAAATGTACGTAGCGCAAGCCCCTTCATGTATGCGGATGCAAAAAGTGCCTGCAGGCCTTTGTGCCCCTCGAGGCAGCAGTTTCGTAAGTCGAAATTCTCAAAGATGAAGGCCTCTGAATTTGGGATCCAATTGTCGGTTACTGTTTGGGGTTATTTTCCACAAGCAGTTAGAAGGCAGCATATTCTCTCTGAGAAGAATGATCGTGGCATGATTGAAAGTCATGTGGAAACAATTATTAATGAATAATGGTCGGAAGCTGATGCCTGTGTGCTATGCAAATTGGAGAGATTCTGTGGATGCATTACGAACATTGACTGTTATTGCTCGTGCACAGTTGGGATTGCAGATGGAATGAGATTTGTTGTGTTTATTTATCCGTTTGTGTGTGAGTCGGTGTGTGTGAACCATGAGTAATTCCCCGGACAAAATTATCCCGGGAATTCCTGGGTTAAATTTATCTCTGAAGCTACGCGTGGCAGCACCATCTTTTTTTTTTTCCCCCCTCCTTCACTCGTTGTATTTCCAGGGCTTGTGCTCAACGTCTTGTTTTTTTTTTGTTTGTTTGTTTTGTTTTTGTAAAAATGGTTTGAATCAGTGATGTATTGCCCCATTACGGTTTAGCAAAATACCATCTTGCTGAGTCGAGGATGAGGCAAAACATTTCAAAAATGGATTATTGCCTTCTTATTATCATTTGCCCTTTTATGTTCCTGCAGAGTTGAATTACCCAAAAAGCTAATTTGTTCGATTTAAAACGATGTCAGTTTAATGTCAGTTTTGTTTCCCTGTTATCACCTTTTGTGTTATTTTTTGGACCAGTATGTGGGCAAGTTTTGCATACAAATCAGCGGTGCCCTTCAAGCTGCTGTCCGTACACTCGTTAACTGTGTGAAATGTGAAATCAGTGTGACACTGTTATACGAAGGCACTAAGTTTTTGTATGTCGCCTGTCTTTTCACTCCAAATAGCTAGATCATCCTGCGGAAATAATAACGTATGATTAATTATCTGTGTAATCCTGCTGAGAGGAAGAGGCAGTCATAGTTGCACAACACATCCTAACAACAACTTATGTTATGACAACACGTTCTCACTCCCAGCTCATTAAACGCGGCAGCTTGGTCAGTGGCCTCACGCTTCACACGATGATGCTTTACTTACCTCTTTCCCAGCAGGTTTGCATGTCCAACAGTCAATGGCCAAGTTGGTTGACAAACAGCTCACATATTATGGCATATTGCGCCCTCTGGATGATTGTGAATGTCAATATGATCAGAGTTTGTTTTGTATGAATTACTGTAAGCTTCAGCGCATATAATGGAAGCCCTGTCTGAAAGTTGCTTGATTTTTGATTTAAATTGAGCATCACAGATAAAACTGTTTCAGCTGATGTTACTGTACAGGGAAAGTCACATTTGAGGTCCAGCTGCTGGGTGACAGTCCAGCCATGATATTAAACAGTTTTCAGTAATGTTTATGCCCTACCATTACTGTCACCATCCAAATCTCAGATGACTCTCGTGTGTGTGTGTGTGTGTGTGTGTGTGTGTGTGTGTGTTCCTCTCAAAAGTGGTCATGGAAGGAGGTCAATGCTCTGAATGCGTCAATCCGGGAAATGTCTTTTAAATTCAGATCTCGCTTCCCCGCTGAGCAATTCAAACGGGTCACAATAGAATGTACGAGCCCTCATGTCTGTATGATATAGGAGGGAAATGTGGTTTGAATGTAACCGCAGGTGCTTTGAAAGCATTCCATAAATGCCAAGGAAATGTTTCTTAAATGGAGCTATTGTGTCGAGGAAAGCCATTTTTGTCGCTCATCACCTCTCCCACAGAAGCAGATAGGAGAATGAACGAAGTAATTACTCGCTGTAAAGATGCAAGATAAAGGAAAGCCCAGTTTGTTGTAGAACACACTTGATATATACAGAAAACTCGGCTAAATGTCCTTTTTAAAAAACTGCTTTTTTAATAACAAACGCTGCGAAGGTTATGAAACCACAGAAGCAAGACAATGGCCTTGGGTGCAATTTTTTTTTTTAATGCCCTTGCTTAGAGATCATGAGTTAATTATTGCATTTCCCCTTGATTAAAAAGTGTGTTTTCTTGTGATAATTGGATAATTTGGCTTAGATTTAATATCTCAAGAATGTATTGAGATAAGATAATTCATCATGAGAAAAGGACTTCATAAGATTCACCAGAGAGGGTCGTGACATAAACACACTGCTCTTTGGGAGTTTGAAACCAAACCGCATGAACTTTTTAGTCTGATTGAATGACTGTAATAAATAACTGTATTTACTATTAACTGTTGTCAAATGGCAATTGGCAACTGTCAGTCTTGAATATTGCCTTGAGTGCTGCTCACCGTTGGCCAGCCATCTCATCGCTTCATCCGCCATGTTTTGGGGAGTCCCCTGTGACCCGCTCCAGACAGTATATGTTGATTTGTAGCAGTGTGATGGGGAGGGGGCGTAACTGACCTTCTGCGGTAACAGCCATTGGCTACAATACACGCTAATCAATATCTTCGAAGTCGCTTCCCTAACTGACCTTTCTTTTTCACAGGAAAACCATTAATATGCAGAAGCCAGTAACACTCTGCCACCTGTGTTAATGGTGTCTTTTCATCAACCGAGGCGTATCCTCCATCCAAGTTCTGTGGAAATCCATTCGGCATATTTTTGCGTTATCTTGTTTACAAACCAACCGACCCACAATTGGACACAGGAGAGAACATAACCTCCTCCGTGGAGGTTATAGCAAATTTGAAAAACTGGAATTGGCGCCTTGTGGTTGCGTGCCTTTGCATAGAAACCAAGTTGCCGATGCATTTTTGAGGTCACAGCAAACTTTTACCTTTTGACCTTGGACCACCAAAATCAGATCAGTTAGTCCAAGTGAACAGGAGTGTGGCTTTTTTGCAGTTCTCAATCTCGAAAGTGTGGGGAAGTGGATGAATGGCAAAGAGGCGTCACTTGAATTGACCGTGTATACAATGGCGAGTTTTCTGAATGCAAATGAAAACAACATCTCCTCAATTGCAGCTGATTTCATTGTACAGCTATACCGAAGCTCTCATTCTTCAGCGATATGTGTTTTGCCGTGTGAGATGATAAAAGGAAGAGATTACGAGCAACGGTAGGTTATGAGGCCATAATGTCACCGATATGTGGCGTTCACCTTACCCCACGGAAGCCGGCAGTGTTTTCCCTTTCCATTAAAGCTCATATGGTTCCTTGCCAGTGGATACATTCTTATCTAAGCGATACACAAACACACACACACACACACACACACACACCAATGGGTAGGTCAAGCATAAGGTGACCTAGCTAAGCAATGGGATGAAATTACGGTTCTTACACAGCCCTTGGCCCTGTGCCTGGTCAAGGCAATTGTCCCTGACATTGTGCGTCAGTGTGTGTGTGTGTGTGTGTGTGTGCGTCTATGCGAGGGAGGGGATTGTGTTGCGAGACCGGAGTCGTGGAAAAGTGGGCGCGATTCACCTGCAGTGAATATCAAGTAAAATATTTTCTTTTTTTTTTTCCGTGGAGGGGAGAAAAAGGAGATGGTGAAATTAATCTGAGGAGCCAGCTGTCTTTGTACCCCCGTGCACTCGCGCTGATGATGTATTCTCCTGTCTGAAAGGAGGATGAGATGAGTAAGTGAGAGGCTCATTCTTAATGTTATCCACACAAAATGATTTGCAGCGGAGGATTCTTGTTTGGGAGGGTAGAGGGTCAAGTCACTTCGCTTGCCTCGGGTAACTGTGTCTGAATGTAAAAAGCGAGGAAAAAAAGCAAGGCTCTGTGTGCGTTTGCGATATTGTGGCTGCGACAAAAAAAAAAAAAAGTAATTTCTTAAACTCCAGAAATCAGTGAGCATTTATGTAATGAAGTGCGGGTAAATTCTTATGGTGACACGGAGCATCTCAAGATGAGAGTGAATGTGAGGCTTTTAACGCAGAACGTTAGATATTCTGTGTGTTCTTGCGAGCAATGGCAGGAAATTTCAAAGCCAGAGTTTCCCCATCGCGGCTCGGCGTGTCCGGCAGTCAGCTTCCGAGAGAAATCAGCCTCCGTCTTGTCGTAACAGTGCGTCAAACATGACAGCACCGCTGAGCTGATTGAGTCAACTTTTCTGAGAGAGCGTAACTCGAACTCACAGAGAGGTTTAGTTTTATTTATTTATTTATTTATCTTTTAAAGCTGAAAATGTCAAGCGAGAAAATGCCTTTTTATTTAGCATTCGAGCACTGTCTCGAGAATTTTGAATACTATTTACTATGACGTGCATCTTAATTGATCATAGGTTTACCTTTTAAGTAATTCATCGCTTGGATTTATTGCGTTGTAGCGGCTCTGGGATCCATAAATCCTGAAAACAAACTCTCACTTCTTCATACCTCTTTTTTTTTTTTTTGTCTGAATTTCATTATGAAACGACAGCACGAAAAAGTGCTGGGGCCAACTTTGCTGTCTGGCACACTAAGTGGCAGGGGGTTGGTAGAGGAGCAGTTTTTAGCGCTGTGTCTTCCAAAATACATATTTATGCCTACCTGGAGTTTCACTGAATATAAAGTCTTGCTCCCAAACTGGTGTGAATGCAAACAGGGTGAAGTTAATTCTGTCATGAAATGGGCAAAATTTATATGTATGTATGTAGTTCAGATCATGTGTTTTTTTTTGTTTTTTTCCAAGTGTAGAAATTGTCTACAAAGTCTTGTAATCCAAAATATTGTTCTGAACAGGATGATGTATGAATAAAGATATAAGTTGTAGTTGGTTGAACTCAGATAATGGCGCACTGCTTATCCCTAGAGCCCGTTATTCCCTCACTGTCCAGCAGGGTTCCTGAGCATCCGCGTCACCTGATCTCCACACCCACCCGCACACCTGCTCCCGATTCCCTCATCAGCTCTCTAGCAGGCTTCAGTATACCAGCTCAATAGCCTCCACCTGGTTTTGTCAGACTTGTTTCCCTTCGCTGACTTCCTGCCAGTGAATCTTGTTGTAGTTCACACAGCTCTGTCTCAGCCCATGCTACTTTCCCCAGAGTGGTTGCTCATAGAAGCCTTCTCAAGAAACTGATGATTGTGAATGAAGAGTGATCCAGTAATCATAATAATAAAAAACATGTTCTATAAGCTAGTATGCCCTTATATAAGTCCCGACACACTAGCACACTCTAGGGATGGCAATGTCAGTAGCTCGGCAAACTATCAGATGTGTTCTTTTGAAATTTAGAAGAGGCATTTGAGGCCCCCTGAACACACCTGTCCCCCAAGAGCAGCAGGTCCATGTTAGCAAGTGAAATGGATTGGTGCAAAACATCACTGTTTCCCAGACAATAAAGCCTGATGAAGTTTTGATATTGGAGGTTTGGAGTGAAATCTCGCGAAAGTTTTTTTTTAGAAAGTATATAAATATCAGGAGGAAGTGTACACCATTCTATCCCAATTCATTTCATGGGATTTAACAATTTGACAGGTAAAATCCCACACAGTTCAATTACAGCTATATGCAGTGTACTTTTATCAAGTTCTACTTCCCCTTAAGGACACACTGGACAGGCTGTGGTGAGACTGATACATAAAAATAAGAATAATGTCTCGGTTCCTGTTTCCATGTGGGCGTCACGCTCTGCATACAAATGGGCCAGTTGTTGTTTTGAACAATTTGGTCAGCCTCTGCCTGCCTGTGCTTTTATTGTCATGCATCAGATATCGCCTGTCTAACTCATCCGAACGAGCAAAGTCTTTATTGGCTAAATTACTTTTTAATTCAATTCTTGGCGAGCCAATATTAAACCAGAATGTGCGCTTGTCCGCCGCTGTAGGATTTGTTCAATCAGAGCAATTAAGGCATCTCACTGGCATTATACAGCTTGTGTATTTAATGGAGTGGGGGGGTGACAGGAGTATGCATGCGCATGTGCCGGCACTCCATACTACAAGTATAATACATCCTCCCGTTTCACAATAATGACCAGCCCTCGTCACAAGCGGGTGGTTTTTAATCTTGGAGCTCTATTTTTGCTCCAGTAGGTCCACTTGAATGGTAAATTAGAACAGGGAAGTAGAAGTACTTCTCTATTGTGCCAATTGAAAAGTGGCCATTTTATGTGTGCCACGGGCCCGGGTACTTCCAGGGCGCAAATTAGGGGTATATTTTTTTACCATTTTTGAGGGAATGTCCCCCTTGTCAAAGTGCCACCCATTTTCCTTTCCCAGTGAAATAAATGCCTAACCTTACCGTTTTGATTCACGCCATTAAAAGCAATTCCGTACAGTCAATGACATGTTTCTTGTTGCTTTGGTTCCATTGAGATTTCTCGTGTGGCTGTCACACATAAATCACAGGTTCCTTTTTGACGCAACAAAATGGTGTACTTACCATGTCAAGTGTTTCTGCTTAAGCCTTAACCGACGGATCGAAGAACCCAGTCGACAGCAGCAAAATTGTTGGCCACTTGTCCCGAATCCCCCCAAATGACATAAAAGTTAATATTATCCTGCAATTTACATTTTTCTGCAGTTACTTTGAAAATATTTTTGATGCAACCTCAATATGTGGTATTCAGTTAAGCGGGGCTATCATACAAAGCAGAATTCACCCCTGAATACGCATGATTTAGAGCCAAATGCCCCTTTAAAGGTCTGTAGCTTATTTGCATTGACCTGTTCCTCTGTGAGCGTGCTCAGCGGGGAGTCGGCAGGAAGCACAGATGAGCCAAAGGGAGGCAGCCATTTGAGCGGCGGCACGAAAATTAGTCAGGTGTTGGCACCGCATGGGGCATATCAATAGCAGCCCTCCCTCCACCCTCGCCAGCACCCCTTCCCCGCTCCCACGTCCCTCCACCCCCACTTTTCCTGTCTCCAGTAATGTGAAGGAAACAAATGCGTCTCACTAAAGACTCATCATTCCACCCAGATGATGTTTGTTGAAAGCCTAATGACTGTGTCTGTGGGCGCATGCGCAATCGCGTGTGTCTGTGTCAAATTCAACCTGTCTAAATTTAGTTTTGCTCCTTTCAGAACCCTCTGTGTGCCGCGCCAAACGCAGCGCAGGCTCTTTTCCACATCCTCTGAGGCACATTTGAACCTATTAGCTACACTCTAAAAAAGCAGGAAAAAAAAAGCAATATTGGCACCTACATTTGTTAGATGTTCTCTCCCTGTAGGTAAACCTGTAAGTGTTTTCTTCTCTTTTATCCTCAAGTTCAGTCTCATATGTTTAATTCTATCATGACCCCTTAATGCATGTGAATAGAGAAAGTGTGTTGACCCATAATTAGTCAACCAACATTTTTCCGGCTTTGATCGCAAGCACAGAAAGCATGTTTTCACTTTCTGTGCCCTGCCCTCTGTTGGAATCATGACCCCTCCTGAATGCCAGTCACTCCAGTTCAATGCAAGATGTTTTTTTCAAGCGGGCGTCTTTGCGTGCAGCGCAATCTTCTGATGTTACGCATAATCATTTTCTTAGAGGATGTGAAAACCACATCACACTCATTTTTAGAGCCTGTTGATCTCAACAAACAAACATTTTCTCTCATGAAAAAAAAAAAAAAGGTTGCCAAGGGTCAAGACACTCCGAAGAGATGTTTACATGTGATTGAAATTACATCACCGTCAGAAAAGTGGCTTCTCTGAGGACTCGTTTAACCTTGACTCGAACATCCATTTCCAACCTTTTTTTGATACTTTTTAAATAAGGGCAAGGGCTCTAACAAAAGTAAAGATGGCATAAGAAGATTTTGTGCATAAACTGAATCAAACTGTAAAGAAGAAATGGACAGCTACTCTCCCCTAAGTGTTTCCCTGAGGTGCTACTGTTGAGGAGGCTCTCGCAAAGACAGTGTTACTAAGTGATGCTGCACAGTCTCATTATTCCTCCTCCCTCTACAGTCATCGAGTGAATGTGGAATTCACTCCATGGGAAGCACCAGTGTTTTGTCAAAGTCTGTTCCCACGTCGTTTCAAAAGCTTTCGGACCTGATCAGCGAACAAACAGAATACCATTTGCTTGTTCTGCCTTGGTTTTTATCACTCTCCCTGCGCCTTCTTTGCCTCCTCCATCAGTGGGTTCTTATTCTGTTGCAGTGTACGCTTCCCACAGTGATTCCATTTCTGATGTTACCTGGGCATAGCAGCCTGGGTAAAAAAAAAAAAAAGAAAAATGCTTTGTGCAATGACCAGCCTGTGCCTTTATTTTGAAAAAGCTTTGCTGATGGCAACCTGAATAGCATGGTGAAAGCAAGATGTATAGGGAACCAATCTATACAGGCATGGTGTTATTTCTCTACAGCCATTCCACTGCGCAATCAGTATTTTCTTCAAATTGGTTAAAGGGAAAAAAAGTTATCTATGGCCAGTTTAACCAATGAACTGTTATTTAAAACAGTTGTGGAAGACAGTGTCATCCTGTTGGCAGGATGCAGATTAGAAAACGGTCACTGGGATCACACGTTCTTTAATGTGGAACGTTGCTGTGTACAACATGTATGGTACATGCACTCACTTTCCCGAGAGATTAGAAAATGGAGAGGCAAAGATTTCCAAAAGACGAGAGGAAGGGGATAGAGAGGGCTGTTGACAACAGCTGGCAGAGAACGATGCATCTCTCGAAAGTCTTCATCTCAAGGCTGATGGATGGCGTTGAGAGACGGAGGGGGTCGGCGCGGCAGCCATTCTCCATTTTTATCTCCGTCAATAGAGCACCCATTCTTTTTACACTTCATTTGTTGGTTTACGCAACAGCGAGTGCACTGCTCGGTTCACCGGGGCACTGCGGTCATAAGTATTTGTCAGGTAGACTGCATACATCTCTGCTCCGAGTACCGTCACAGCCCCAACAGAGAGAAGAAAAAAAGAAAAGTTTGTTGTGTACATTTGTAATGGCTTTATCTGAAACTTGAATGGGAATATCAGTGAGAAACTCCTAATTGAAACCATTATAGGACTGTCACGGACACCATTGCCGTCATGGAAACCGCAAATCAGAGGTAATGCATTACAGCCACATACAGTGTGTAGGAGCCCCTTTTGACATGCGTTAAATCCATACAGCATGCAACATTTCTGAAATCCATTGCTTTTTGCATCAGCAGGATTGTCAAAATGGAGCTTGAAGTCCCCTGTAATAATCAGTCTGTCGTAATTTGAGTGAATGATGGATGGCAGCCCGGAGAACTCATCTAAAAATATAGCACTCTGTTTGGGAGGGTGGGGTGGGTTTCGGAGGGGGGCTGTGTACTGTAACTGCTTGCACACGGGGCTTGCATCTCAATAAAACAGCAGGATATTCAGAGGATGGAAATTTACCGAATGACTGAGAGCGTATACTGGTGATTCCTCTCTGATTTTGGCAATCTCTGGATATAATGGTATGCAGCACTTTTCAAAAACATGAAAGGAGGTTAGCAGCTGAGCAACACAGGCAAATAAGAACAAACCAATATTGTGTAACGGAGTGATGAAACCTAAACCAAAAAAGCTTTTTGAATAAGTCATGTCGGCCTTAAAGAAATTAGAATAGCCATTTTTCTTATTAAAATATCACAGCGTGTTTGATCAAGGTAATAATGACTGACAATGACAACAACTTGTATCTAACCAAAGAAAATAAAACCAGAGCAAACTCTGAACTTCTTCTTTTAAGTTAGATTCAGAAACTTGGTTGGTGGATGGATATCAGCCCAGAATAGATCCTTAATGTTTTGTCGGATCCAGATAAAGGGACAGATCCAGGATTGTTCATTCTCACTTGATACTGATCCGAGAACTGGTGAGCTTAAAATACGGTTATGCTGTTTTGAGTGGATGAAATTTACAGTGATAGAGCTATTAGATTTGGTATTGGATTGGGGTTGGTTGAATTAAAGGGTAATGCCAGGCCTTGGTGGATGTATGTGCTCTACAAAGTGTCGTTCCAGTTAATGAATGTTTCTGTAAATTTATCAGGGGAGGATTCATTAAAACTGGCATTGTTAAACCAAGTTAGCATAAAAAAAACAACCTTTTTTTCCCATTAACGATGATAAATGCCTTGTAGTTTATTTCATTATCAACACGCATTTCACTTTACACGCCTTACCGCTGAGATCTGAAGGTACAGCAACTTTGCTCTACAAAGCCCGCGCGCTATGTTGAGTTTCGCAGCGTCATGCTCAAGCTGCACAACTTCTAATTAGAGGGAATATAAATCTGATTTTGCTACGTGGGTTGAGTAACAAAAAAAAAAAAAAAAAAGCTAGTTCTAACAAAGGAGGGAGGGGGACAAAAAGAAACCAGCTGGAGTTTGCAGGGTTGCAGTCAGTAGGATACACAGTAGCTCCCAGCCTGGTAAAGTAGAGGAGGAAGAGGAAAAAAAGGAAACAAAAAAAGGCTGTTCTGGGGGAAGTGGTGAGAGAGAGAGACCCCGAGGGAATCAATAATCACAGTGGACAGTGGCAGACTGTGCAGCGGGCCTGTTCCTGTCAGTTATGCTGGCATGGCTGCTGGGCGGCGGGAGTGATGTGCCGCTTTAACGAAACAACTTCTCCATCTCATTCACCTTCTTTCTCATTCTTTAATTAGGAACGACCTTGGTCAATAAATAAGCGGCTCATTGACCTCGCTGTCATCGAGCCGTCTTTTAACTATAAAGTCGGTGTTTGCCTCGCTGCTTTTGCACATGGTGTCATAGCAAAATGAACCCTTTCATGGCAGGGGATGTGTAATGGTGAGCGATTGAACCTCTAATAGCATTATATTAGGCCAAGTGGAGCTGTATTATGTCGCTGTAGTTAATGGCTAACTGCATGCATGGCTCATTCAAGTTAGAACCACAGTTAAAGTTCTCTCCATCTTTTGCTCTCTACAGGCTCGTGTTTAATCCCCTAATGTTTCTTTATTTGGCTTTTTAAATTATCCAGAGCCGCAGTGTTCTGTCAGGCCAGACTGGTTAATTCATGGAACGGAAATGTTTTTGATGCCTTGGTTGTGCTATGATGAACTTAAAGTGGACGCTTCTTGATCTCCAGTGTATTTTTGTGGTAGACTTGTGTGTTTTTAGAGCTTAGGCTGCTCTTTTTTTTGTGGATGCACTATGTGAAAGGAAGTTGCATGATGTGGACTGTGGAGTTCAGAGCTGTGGAGGCATTCCTGTATGAATTATCAGGCACAAATCAACTTTCACAACACAAACCCTTTCTAATTAGAGCACTAATTGCATTATAACTTATGTAAATATTTCATATGCTAATGTCAGTGAGACATATCGGTTAAATGCTTTCGTTCTCTATCCTCGAGTTAGTTTGCAGGATAATCTTTTGAAAATCTCCTCTTTCATTGGCGATATATGTGTATATATATATTTATTTTTTTCATCAGCAAAATTAACACCAGCACTGAGTCATCGTGCTCCCTGATTATCTTTTGTATTTATACATGCTCTTTTGCAGTCTGGTTTTCAGATGCAACCAGACTAAGGCACTTGAGAACTTTGGCAGCTTGCAGTATCATAAAATATATCCTTGACAGGGTGTTTAGGCTGCCACCGGCTTGTATGTGGATATATAAGGCACAACTGCTCGATGCCAGAAGCTACAACATTCCTTGATAAACTGTTTGACTGGGGAAGCATGTCTGCAGAATAAAGACCCCGAAGAAAGTGACGCTTAATTATGCCATCGGGATTCTGTTGCCAGATGGTTTATTAGACAGAACCATCTGGAGAGGTCCCGCTCGAAACTGGAAAAAGGGCAGGCACTTTTTTTTTTTTTTTTTTTTTTTTTTAAGAAAAAGAAAAAAATCTTGGCAGATGACTTGACCAATCATCTGTCTATCATGGTTAATTTCAACCAGATCAAATTTACACAAGTAGAGTGCTACTACCATCAGAGCCCAATTGGTAAATTGAAATCTAGTGGAAAAGCTGGCAGTGCTGTTTTCTGCTTCTCTTTCAATGAACTGTACCCTCCATTTCTGATATAACTGATGCTATAGGAGCATATGTGCTAACCTGCCAAGGAACCACCATTTTTATTTTCAAGTGAACTCGTCACAATAGCAGTAATATCTGTTTCTTTTATTTTATTTTATTTTTTTATTTTTTGCCGTTTTAATAAGGCAGTGAATGCTAAGAATCATTGTGTGGGGTGGTTTGTTACCTTTGAATGAGCCATTATTATCTAGTCAGCCATGCTGCACCAACAATTCTTCTGTGGTACCCCAGAGCAGAGTTTTTTTGCGTGGAACTACAGGAGAGGGTGAGATTTTGGGTGTTTAGCTGATTGCAATCTGCAGCCTCACCACTAGATGCCATTAAATCCTACACACTGGTCCTTTTTAGTGCACCACATTTGATTATGTCTTGACCTGCGCTGTGCTAAAGAGGTCTCGAATCCCGCTTTTTGGCTCCCTATCTGTCTTGTCTTCAGGCCTTAGACTTGCACAGACTGCCATGTTGTCCTGTGTTTGTCCCTCACACTCCTCCTATGTGCTTGTAATTACCTCTCCACCATGATCCCTTAATACCTCCAAGTGGGCAAAGACACCTCCAGGGTGTCTGTGAGTGTGTATGTGTGTGTATGCGCCTGCTCATTCCCATGTGAGTTGAGCTGTGTGTGTGTGTGTGTGTGTGTGTGTGTTTTTTTAAATTTGAGTGCGTGTGCCAGAGTCCTGTGGGGCTTTTTGTGCGCTTGATAAATAATGATGAATTACAGATTGATTACCCAGGAGTGAAAGCTCTGGTATTAAACTTATTATGAAAGGCTGCAACCTGTGAGCTGTGTGTGTGTGTGTGTGTGTGTGTGTGTGTGTGTGTGTGTGTGTGCACGGCGGGGGATGCCCATAGCTCCTGACTATACTTATAATTAAGGGAGTAATATTTCTGGGTCATAAACATACGGATTGGCAGCATGGGTTTTTAAACTATATTGATCGGATATAGTTTTTGTGCTCAGGGCGAGGCGGCGGCTTTAAAGAGCATCAATAATTTACCTGTATACCTCACATGGACATTTTGAGTGGGTGGTCGAATTGATGTAGCTTTTACAGCCCTTACAGAGTAATAACCTGTGTCGACCTGCATTTTGCAAAATGAGAAATGTGTTGTTTTTATGTCCAGGCACATTGGCGAATTGCACAATCGAGCTCTCAAGAGTCTTTTTAAAGTAACATGGCGATACGTTTAAGTAGCGGGGGCGATTCATGAGAAACGCTCTCAGACTGTAAACCCCATGCTGTTCGAGCTGCCGTGCCTCCACACTGACTGGAGTTAGCCGATTGCTGTCTGGTGTGTCTTGTGTTCTGAGTGCAGACATCAATTCTTGTTTTTCTTTCTTCATTTTTTACTATACACTTTATTAAAAAGAAGTAATGCAGCACTTATGTCCTTTTTAATGAATCCCAAAGTTAACCACTTGGGAGCACTGACATTATCGGAGTTAAAGGACTAAAATGCTATGCACGACATTCAATTCGGGTTTAATTCCCATTATCAATGATCTTAAACTAATGTAATCTCTCCATATGTGTTGTCTTTACCAGGTACTTCCATATTAGTAAGTGCTAAATAGGATATATTGGAGCTTTCTGATTGTATTAGTAAAAGTCAAATTGGGTGTGATAGAGCTTTCCAGTGGGCAGTTTCACATCACTTCTTGCAAGATGTCTACCAGTGAGAAACTTATAATCATGCATAATCTGCAGTGACTCTGTAAGAGGCTAGGCCTTAGTTTTATAAAACAGGTAATTCGCAAAAGAACTGGTTATGGCCACTGTTTATTTAGCATTAATGTTCTTTCCCATCACCGCTCAATCTAATTACAAATATATGACTTGTAGTTTTCTGTAGTTAGGGATCCTGTATAAGATTAAGAAATAAGGGGAGATGCTCTCTAGTGTGGTGGTATGGCAGCAGCCATTATGCATATTTGATCTATCACTGACATAGACTTTATCACCACCTACAGGCCTGGAATAGTTTTTTGCATGTTTGTTTGCGCAAGGACTGAGGACCTCGGACAACCTGGAATGAACGACCATTGCTCCATGTTGAAAGGAGTCAGTTGAGGTGATTTGGACACCGATTAGGTTGTCTCCCAGACATCTCCCTCTGGGAGTATTGTTTGAACTCTCAACTAGGAGAAGACCCCCCAAGCCAAGCCAGAACACACTGGAGGGATTACATATCCTATCTGGCTGGGGAAATCCTCAGGATCCCCCAGGCGGAGCTGGAGGATGTGGCTGGGGAGAAGGACTTTGCCTCGCCTGCTGCCACGGCTGATAAGGACGGATGGACGGATAAAACCACACTCTCTCTCTTTGAGCTGCTGCCTCTGAACTTTGTCCAGGAGGGCAATTTTGGATCTGATGGCCTCTCGTACAATTATGCTGGACTTTTATTTGACATCCCGAACAATCAGTTTAATGTGCTCTATTTAGCACCCTGTTGTTTGGAATTTTATTTCTCACTCGTTTGAATGAATGAGGGTGTGCTTTTTTTTCTTTTTTTAATGTGCTGCAGTATTTGTGCAATATAGGTGACCAACCTAATATGGGAAATTGCGTCGTCAGCTGACATTAGGTAAAACTTTAGGACATACTGTAATTTTTGACAAAACTTCAGAGTTATTTCTAGACAGTAACTCTGTCACGACTGCAGAGTAGGACTTTTAGACTGAGTCCACCAGCACATGGTGAGAGAGTGTTCTGATCTAATTAAAATGCACAACATACTCTTACCCAAATTAAGCACACTTAATGCTGTTAAATTCATTATATTTAAATTATATATTTTTCTTTGGGTAAGTTTAACTGCCTCAGAAGTTTTGTTTGTATTCCTGACTCAGCTATCCTCAGTTGTGCATTTGCAAGCCTCAATCCACACGGAATATAGACTATGCACCGTATTTCACAGCACAGTACTCCCATACCCTGTTCGACAGCGGGTATTTTTCTCTTTTGCACCACTGATTCGCACCACTTTATTGCCCAGGCATTTTCTTGAATTCCCAACCCTCACCCGCATCCACCACTGGACGAAAAAAGAGATTTTGCACGGTCAATGTTGTGTTTACCCCCCATTTAGCACCCCGCTGCACAGAAGGGGGCGTTCAAGTTTCCCTCACTATGTCTCATTCCATATCACTCAGAATGAGCCAGTTCAGCCAAACAAGCATAAACACTTCTTTGGCTTTTGCACTGGACTTGGTTTTTGATACTATATTACCTTTTATTCCAGTGTGTTTAATCAGTTTAATTACATCCACTCCATTGTCTTAATTAAGACTCTGCACTATTGGTATATACTATAAAAGTACAGTAATTATTATTATTATTATTATTATTATTATTTATTTATTTTTTTTCTTTTTGGTCATTCCTTCAATTGACATGGGGCAATATAGTGTTACTGTCACCACTGGAACATTGAAACAGTGTTCACACCACAGGGAGTAAATGCTGTCAAATGACCTCGTCGTCTCAGGGAGTAATATGATCATGCAGAGCGATCATCAAACCTCATGGCTCCCCCCGAGTCGATTCGCATATTACAGATTCAGCATCTGTAGATTGGTGTGACCGTTTGACCGAGTACACCACCCAGTCCATAGAATGAATGTTAGAATTCATGTACATGTATGTTAGCAGGACAACTTCCACCAGTGTTTGTTGCAATGAAACCAGATAGTATTAACAACACATCGGGACAATTCAGCCATATTTGTGGCAATAAAACTGGACATTTTTTTTAAAGACAGATCAGATGCACTGACAGCAACAAAACTGGATATTTTTGGAGGAGACACTGGGACTTTTTACAGATGTGTTTTATAGCAACAAACCAGACAATTTTGACATGACTTTGGGACGATTTCCAGCTATGACAGTAGCAAAAATTTTGATTTTGTGTCAGTAGCGCCTAAAATAGATATTTGGACAAGATGTAGGCACAATTGCCAGCCGTGTTTTGATGAGATATTGGGACAATCTCCAGCTGCATTACTTTGCCCATAGGTTTTGGCATCTTATCGTGTTGGTAACAAAAAAAAGAGATTTTTGATGAGACGCTGGGACAATTTTGAGCCAATTTACTGGCAACAAAACCTGTTAATTCTGACAAGACATGGGAATATTTTTCAGCTATTAGTGGCGTATCAAAACTGGATATTTCTGAGACAGTGGAATCATTTTCCAGCACTGTATGTGGCAGCAAAAACTGTTACATTTGTAGAGATATCAAGACTGTTTCCAGCTGTGGTATTTTGGACAGACACTGGGACAATTTCTAGCAACAAAGCTGGATTTAGTCCTGATGAAACCAGGTGAGCCTCAGCACAATCTCTGCGGTTTTAGCATGGTTTCTGTTGCAACATATCTGCAGTTTGCAGAAACATAAATTGCAGAAATTTGTTCCGGTGATTGGGTTGAAATAAACACATCAAGAAAAAAATAATGCAAGACTTGTTGGCACATTTAAAACTTCCATTATGAAGAATTACCCTGATTACACACCTCTTATCCAATTATACAGTTTCTCGGGTACAAATGTTTTTTCACATATGGCAGTTTTATTAAAATCTGCTTTTGAGACTTAGACAATTGCATAAATGTCGCCTTGAGTTTTGTTGTTTTTTCCTCTGCAATTTGTGCTATTTAGTAGCCATCCCATTAATCTTTTTTCTGCCCCTGGGTGCTCTTCGGCACGTAAATCCTCGCCAATATTTTGTTCCTGCTTGGCATATGTTGGGTTTTAGGTCTATTCCTCTTGCCAAATCAAACATTTTTCAGTTTTTGTGGCCAGTACACCTGTAAATTGGGTACTCTGTGGCCTCTTTGAAACTCTTGCCGCCTCATGCTGCTTTGAAAAATGACATAAAAGAAGTTATTGTCAAACCTCTTTTAATCAAACCAGTACTGCTGACTGGCAGTCGAATTAATGACTCTCCTGCGCATTTGTAATATACTTCAAAGTTGAAAATCCCTCTTTCATGTGGCAATTCCTTAATTTTGTCCACTTCGTGCACACCAAGCACTTGGGTGTGGGTGTGGGTGTGTGTGTGTTTGTGAGTGTCTGAATTGAGTATGTGTTTTACATTTATGCCCCTCGTGCTCAATAAGGCAAAAAGTCAATTTTCTTCAATAAATGCTGTTACTCACTGAAGCCAACTATTTCATTCTTTATAGGACAGTGGGCAGTCCGGCCTCCCTCAAGCGTTTTCTCTTCATTGAAATGGTACAAATGAAACTTGGGGAAACGATGATGGAGAAAATATAAAACGGAGGCAGGAGGCAATATCTTCCTTGAACAGAATGATGCACAGGCCTGTGTTTTAGATACCCCAGGGCACTAGTTGATAAAAGACCAAAGACCCATGAGAACCTCACCGACTCCCTGGGACTTGGTGATCGCCCCCTCCGTGATGTTGTCTGTGATTATTTTTTTACTTAGTGCAGTGATTGATAGCTCAACTGAAAAACAGAACTGAGACATTTCCTGGGTGTCCTTATCCGACCTACCCCACTGATATAGACTCCCCAGAGTGCCAATGCTATTAAACTAGCTGAATGATTATTCGTAGTATCTTAATAGTATCTTAATTGAAAACTGTTTTAACGTATTTTTAACGTTTTTTTTTCTTAATTCCTCTTGGTGAATGACATTTATTTTGTATTTAAATACATATTATACTTATCAACTTATAATATTTCAGACATTTACAGTATAAAGGCCCAGAACCAGAGGCTGAGTGGGCGGGTCATTCATAGGATTCTCCCTCTGGTGACTGGGGTTCCTGTCACATTGCGACCAAAAGCCAATTCATGTAACATAAGTAAATAGCGTAACTGATGTCACATGCATTATGTGAAGTTATGTACCATATGTCACCTGATTTATGACACTTGCATAACTGGCCTTAGAAAAGTATTCATTTTAACCAAGAGAATGATCTTTTCCAAACCCAAACAAATTAGTAATCCAAAACTCACAATATATCATACTGTTTGTCAGCAAGCTATATTTGAATGTCGAACAGGGCATTGCATTTTTATTACTGCTAACATCAGGATCAGGATTTCAGTCTGCAGTGGCCTTAAAATAAGACTTCAACCCAACCCCCACCCTCTTCTGTAAGTAACTCTGATTTGTATGACCAATGACCTGATTTTTTTTTTCAATCCAAAGCTATATTTCTGCTTTATTTCATCTCTTACTGCCCATAGCTCACAAGACTGCCGCAAGTGGTTGGCTATACTCCCACTGTCTCCCACTGAGCAGTTCACCACAGGATAAGCATGTTAGCAGACGATTGGCACAGTCATGGACTGAAAGAGAGGACGTTTTTCATAACGTAACATGAAAACCTTAGCTTTGCAGGGGACTCTGTTTAGCAGTTTGTAGCATTTTACTTTTATTTATCACTTTTTTGTTGGTCGTAAGTGAACGGATGGTAAACTAACGTGAAAAGCAGGACCTCGTCCGTCTCTATGGTTGCCTATACAAGAATTTGGATGTCACTGTTATGTTTGTGTCAGGTAACGAAACACTGGTCAGTATTTATACAGTGCAATGGATTAGCAGTGATTGCTCCTTGTTGCTGCTACAGATTAGAACAGGTCAACATTTTTGGTTTGGGACAACTCAAACTCGGTGAACGTTCAGTTACATTATTTACTTAAGTTCTGCATCGACGACAAAATCCTCCGCCTGACCTACAAATCCTTGCATCCCTGGAACCTAACGGATCTCCTCTAACCCTACGCCCCACCCTGTGCGCTGAGTCTTCAGACTCTGGCGTGCTGTCCAGCCTGTCCACGCCTTGCTGGGAACTTTTGGAGACAGAGCCTTCAGTGTTGCAGCAAAGAAAACTCTGTTTACCCTCCATCAATCCGTCCTACTCTGTTTACTGCCCAGGAATCCCTCTTTCTGCTGCGTTGGAGCACACAAAACATGTTTTTTAGAGTTAGGAAAATGTCATCTTTCAGCTTAATATATCTGTTCATGTTGCTACACCCATGGCTGGGCTTTTGTTCTTTTGTTATTCCTCTTTAATTGTCCTCATGTGTCAAGTTTTGCTTTTCATTTCCTTCCTTTGTTTTATCCGCCCTTTTCTCACCTCACTTGTGTTGTATTAGTTAATCACCCCATGCGTATTTAAGTCCTCGTCCTCATCTCTCTCTCTCTGTCAGTTCGTCTGACATGTTTTCACTTCCTTGCTTGTGTTCCTGTGTCACCCTGTCCCGTCTTCCCGTCGTGTGTTACAAGCTTTTGGTTCCAGATTTTCTCACATCTTCTCCGGTTCGTACTTTGTCTTTTTTTGTTTTCTACCGTTTTGTCATCCACCTTTGCTGCCTCATCTTTGGATTTTTGCATTTGGCTTGTCGGCTTCATGCTATTAAAGCTCACTTTTCTGTTCCGGTTACTCATCTGCCTGTGTGTCTGCATTTGGGTACCCTTTTGTTTGACCTTGACAGAATATGATATTCAGTAGCAGGCTTCCAGCACACAGACAATTCTTGTTATTAGGATCAACTGTTCAAGGTACAAACAATGAAAATGAAACTCAAGTTTACCCAAAACTCCCCTTATTCAGTCATGAAATGCCGTTTATTTCCTTGCCTCTGTAACTTTCTACGCAGACAGCCAAAGAGAGAAATAAAAGATCGTCCCCGTTTTTTTGTTTTTTTTTCACATTTGCAACAACAGCTTCACAGCACCATTCATGTTGCTTCTTAGTCGAGTCAGTGCAGTATGATTTGAGTGCAGGCTCTGTGACACAGGGGGAAAGAATCAATGTGATTATTTTGGCAGAAAACAAATGCCCTATGTCAGTGTGTCTCCACATTCAGTCCTCGCCAGCTCAGCGCGTCCGCCGGCTGAACAGAAACATATCAGTGTCGGCTTTTTATTGTAACGATTGCGAAAGCATTCGGCACCTATCCTCCTTTTAAATGTTTTTTTTTTTTTTTTTTTTGTAATACCCCAGAATGCACATTTACATCTCACTAGCTAATTTAACTCCTATTGTTAATTTGGCACCCGGCTCGGACTCGCTTCTGAGATAAGCCGTGACAGTTGTGCTAATGCCCCGGCCCTCTCTTGGCACTTGCTCCTTTTTGCCTTGGACCCAAACTACCAGTCAGAAAAAGACTATTTAATTGAATTAATGGGGGGGGGGTCGTGGTGCACCGCAAAGTGAGAGTCGGGTTACTGAGCGATGCGACAAACGGACTCGAACAGCTCTCATGATGGACTGACAGGCAAGCCGGAGAGACCTCCCGTGTCAACTGACCGGAAGGCCAGGATTCACATTTGACATTTGTAGCAGGTTTCCGAGCAGATAAATACACACATTCCCCTCACATGCCCGAGCTCTTTTTCTCTCTCACACACACGCACACACACACATTCTGTCACATGGCTCTATCCCCGGGGAGACATCCGCTGCCTTGAAGTCTGCTGCACCACCAATCGCATTTCTTCCAAGGCACCCAGAACAGAACCGCTGCACCCTGCTGTATCTAAATATCACCGCCACCCATCGGAGCATGTGCGCCGATGTTTTCGGTGTGTGCGTGTGTGTGTTTTCAGATGCCAACTCACAGTCGAGCCGAGGAATGAGTCACTGTTTTCCCCTGGATTCTTCTTTTTTTTTTTTTTTTCTTTTCAGTTGGTTCTTATTAACATCACTTAGGACATCACAGATAACGCAAACTAGCCGCGCTCGCCTTCGCCAGCAGCACTCGAGGCGAGTGCGAGGGGGGGGATATATTTACACCACATCGAGACGCACGTGCACGTATCAGCATATAGCCGCAGCGGAGGCTCGGCTGACATCATCTCCTGTGATCGGATCAAAACACGAGAGAGGCTCTCGTTACGCGGGATGACATAATGAAAGAAATCAAAAGGGAGGGGGGGATGTGGAAAGGGAAGAGGAGAAGAGCAGCAGATGAAAACGAGAGAGAGTGGAAGAGGAGAGATGAAAACGCAGAGAGCAGGAACAGAGGGAGGCTGCCAGGGAGGGGGGGATAGAAGGAGTCTGACTAAGCAAGACGAGCCCGTTATGAAACAGCGCTAGGCTGCGTACAGACGTGGCTCCTCGGATTGATTTATAAATGCGAGCTGACAGCCGAAGACGAGTGAAAACAAACTTTCTGGTTTGGCTGCCAACAGTCGTCACAGGCTCGCAGGCATATTATTCACTGTCATGTGATGCAAGTTGTAACAGCTATACGGGCTCCTGGTGGATCAGTCTGAAAAAGATCTCAGAAAAATCAGGGCTTGTGGATTGGAGTTCTGATATTGTTCTAAAACAAAGAAATTGTTCTTTTGAATAAAGAAAAAAAAAAAGAGGTTTTCAGTGATTCTAAGTGATTCAAATACCCTTTGAAGTGCATATTTTTTATAGACCTCATACAAATATACAATATAATGATCCTATGAAGGGTCTTGGGGGGCTGGACTGGATCCAAGCTAACATGCTAGCCCAGATTGTCAAAAAATTCAATCCTAATCCAATGCCAAACTGGGTCTTTGGCACTGAATTGAATCATTAAAGGTGCAATATGTAAGAATTTGCCAGCTGTTGAATAAATACTCCAAACCAATAGGGGGCAGCGTACCACCAGAGCAACCGCTAACTTCTGCTAACTGTAGCCATCTGCTAACTGTAGCCATCTGCCAACTGTTGTCATCAGTAAATACCCTCATCAAAACTGTCATTTTTCCACGTTTTGTGGATTATTTCAATTAATTATCTGACATTTTAAACTAAACTTGGCATGTTGCACCTTTCGCCCAAAGCATTGGTATTTGACAATTCAGGAAAGCGAGACTACAATCAATGACCTTTCTCCAGAATTGCTTTAAAAGTTACATAGTATTGCTTCATAAAATATCTAATATCAAACTATATCCATCATGTAACCCTCAGTTTTAAAATTGCAAATCCATTTATACTCAAGACCTGCGATGAAATTCCACATGTTCTGATCTTGAATACACTGTTTAGCATTTATTCAAAATCATAATATAACTTGGAGCCTGAGAGCAGAACCTTAATATTTAAGCAGACAAATGGAGGAATGAGCTCCACTCATTGGCCTTATATTCTCTTTTTATATGCTCCAGTGTGCTGCCAGTCAAAAGCAAAAGGTCACTGGATTCGCAGTGCAGTGCGAGGTCACACACTTACGCCGTGGAAAGCAGAGCTCCAAACGCCCATGTGTGCAACTGAACTCTCGCTATTCGTTTAATTAAAGGGAAAATGTTAGAAGAAATGTAGTGAATGCTGAGAACTTGGCTGGTTATTCCGAATTCAAAACTGACCCCCAGCATTTCCTCAAAATGTCATGTCACAGCTCAATGAATCTGCAGCGTTTCCTGACTAGATGCCATCAAAAGAGTGCCAGTCAAAACCCCAAACAGTGAAAAAATGTGAAGCAGCGATGGTATTTAAATTTGCCTCATGTGTTCATTGATCGGATGTGTTTTTAAGCAGACCTTGGGACATTTCCACGCATGTTTGTGGTGACAAAACCAGGTGTTTTTGAGGAGACCTCGGGAAATTTTGACCGGTACCATTTTTCACAGGAACATGGTATATCCAGCCATGTTTGTGGTGACAAAACCAGGTGTTTTTAAGGAGACCTCGGGACATTTCCAACCTTGTTTCTGGAGACCAAAACTGGATATTCTAAAGGAGACCTGGGGCCACCCCAGTTGTATTCGTGGTGACAAAACTGGGTGATTTCAAGGAGACCTTGGGACATTTCCAGCCATATTTGTTGCGATCAACCCCGGAAATTTTTAAAGGAGGCTGTGAGACATTTCCTGCCTTATTTGTGTCAACGAAAAACTGGAGCCTGGAGCATTCGCAGCATGTTTGTGGTGATAGAATCAGGTGTTTTTCATGGGAAGTCTGGCCATCTTTAGTCATGTTGTGGGTGTTTATAGTGAGACCGGATGAAATACACTGCTGATTTGTAGCGACTGAACTAGTTTTTAGACCTTGGGGTACTTCCAGCCATGTGTGTGGACACCAAAACCAGATGTTTGTCACTGGAAATCTGTCCAGTCCTGAACTGAATCCTTTTGACCCAATTTGAACCCTAACAGTGGTGCCTAGGAAAAAAACAAACAAAAAAAAAGCACTTGTTTAAAACCAGACCAGACCTCACCTCACTGGTTTAAATCCATGTTATTGCTTCATGTCATTGATTATTGACCGTTGGCATACAAGGGTAATGCAACAGATCCATATCTATATCCATCACATGCATGGCTGCAGCCAATTGACACACTCCAGAGCAAGTCAAAAGGGGAATTTCCTTCGCTAATTACAGGATACCTGCGGGATATTTTTAGCCAGTATGTTGGTGTCATGTTCACCTCGTACATCCAGATGAGAGCGTACAAGATGCAGACACGTAATGTACATGTCTTCAAATCTTGACTCCATCATCATAAAGCAACATAAACAGCGACGTTGGAATAAAAGATGCAACAAAAGCAGAAATTTAATTTTAATTAACAAACATCAACTGCCTGTACTCACCACCTCTTACCTGCACACACACACACACACACACACACACACACACTCACTCTCGCTTTCCCCTTCACTCTACCTCGTGCCTCTCCCCCTTTATTCCTCTCCTCAGGAGACTGATGCAGTGGCTGATTGTGTGGGAAGTTCCTCTGTCATCGTTAGTGGGGTTGGAGGCACTTGTCAGAGGCCACATTAGGAGTTTCCTATGAATTCCCCTTTGCCTTGCCAGTCACGAAGACACACAGTGTGGGGGTCAGCCACACACGTCTTACTGAAGGAATATGTCAGTGGAGGTGAAAGGCTGCCTACGGGAAGCCAGGATAGGTCATTTCACCACGCGTTTGTCATTACCTTTGACACATTTGCATGTCCTTATAAGGTGACACACACTTTTTGTATTTCCTGTTCCAACTTGTCAAGTACAGCAGCTTGGTCAGTGGCCTTACGTTGCAAACTGTGATGCAGTACTTGTCCCTCAAGTGTCAGGTTTCAACGCTGAGGCCTCAGAAGTCAAGTAAGCAATGATAAATAGTTACATTTTTATAGTTAAATAACTAAATATCTTATAAATAATAACTTACTTGTTCATCTAATGAGCTCACTGTCGGACACAACCCCAGTCTGTGGGGGAATGTCCAGTTTATGAGCCATCCGCTCACCCATTCACCACCAGAACAACAGAAGGCGGCCGACAAGCTCACATGTTCTGCACTTTTGTGACAAACCTTTGTTGTGATCAAGCAGCAGCGCCTCTCTGGCAAATATAGATGCCTGTCATGAATATGTCTGATCAAAAGTTGTAAATGGCACTGGGGAGGAGGCAGAGGAGCAAAATAAAGGAGCCAAAAACTGGCGAAATGATGGCTGCTTCAGATTTGAAGATGGATGCTTGAAGAAGATTAAGTTGTCAAATGCAGTCCTACTAAAACAACCAAGGCCTCTTTTTAAAAAGAAGCAATGAGTCTAGAGATGAAAACAAGATTGCCTGAGTCTTAACGCATGATTTCTTTTTTTTATTTCTTTTTTTTGGCAGACTCTCAAACTGTCTTTAAGATTTTATTCGTTGTGTTGGGGGATGTTATTTCAGCCAGCATGCAGGAATTAGTGGAGTGGAGCTAACAGGGGCTTTGGGTTTAGCCTCAAGCTGGATCCAGTAATGATCGTTACCACTTGAATATGAGCAAGCACGCAAATTGGCTACCTGAACAGTCGATCGGAGTGGTTTCTTTCACTTACGGGTCGCCAGCGATTGTACATGCTCGATTAGGCTAAAATGGCACCAACAAGGGCTGCCCAGTGCCAGTCGTACGGGGCAAACTGCAGCGACTACACAACCCCCACAATGCTTAAAAGCCGACTGTAGGGGATCCCTAAATAAGAAAAGCAAACACAGGCTTGCTAACCCTCCAGGCAAGAGCATAGAACAGGACAGTAGTGTGCACAAAATGTGACGCCACTGCTTCCAGTCGCGCTCCAAATGAGGCAACCAACCAGCATGCCATTTCTTCACTTTGAAGAGAAAAGCAGCAAATCATAGGGGGTAATGTTGGACAAGCAAAATTAAGGGCCATGTATCAGCCAGAACTGAAAATAATATCATCTTTAAATCCATTCTGCAATTTCTCTTAATACTGGAGGAGCAGGGGAACGAGTAACTATCTTTGAACAACAACCACTAAGACGCCCCTGAGCGAGGCGATGTGCACTCAGCTGCTTGGGAGCACTGTATCTTGTGGCGTGCCGCTGTGAGGTATGAATGAATATCAGCGTGATGCTGAACCAGCAGCAAAAAAAGCGACTGGACTGCGCGAAGTAGCATTGAAACTTCAGAGGAAGCCGAGAAGAAAAGAAAACAAGAACCTGCTGAGGAGATGTTATATCAAGATCTGATCTTGAACTCGGTGTGCTTGTCAGGCGCTCAGATCACATCGCTCTCTTGGAAGGATTCAGAAAGCATCAGCACAAACATCAGCGATCTTTACAGCTCAGCCATTCTGAGCAGGCATCGTTATGCAGAAATGGAACCGCAGGCATCTACCAAGTGTGCAAGAAATAATCCAGCCTGTCCTTAAAGACATTATTTGCCCACCACAGGCCATACATCACCTGGCAACAGGAGATTAAAAAGCAATCGAGAGAGAAAACATTACGACAGTTACCATTTACCTTGATATTTGAGATTATATGATTGTGGGCTTTTCATGGTGGGGAAATGAGATGAGCATACAATCTTCACGCTTCTATATTGAGATGATTCCGCCCTGCTTAGCATACTCAAAAGAAATATAAAGGGCACTTGAAGACTCATCTTATTGAGCTTGTTGTAACCACCAGCCGTGGTGATGCTGCGAAGGTCACAACACAAAAAGAAAAGCAGCAATCGATGGCTTTGTGTCGTCTTTAAAACGGTCTGCTCAGTGCATGCAACAGGTGACGGTGTGACACGGTAAACATGAAACCATGAGAAACACATCTGTTGGTTTGCACACACACATTTTTTTTTTTGTTTTTCTCCCCCATCACAATCATGTGCACTGAGAGAATTTAGAAGACAAACGTTACTGAATGTCACACTCCCCAAATATTTGTTGATACCGGCAGTCGTGTTGTTTCCTTTTTCCTTCCTTTTAAATGAAAGTCCTCAAAAAAAAAAAAAAAAAACAAGAATCAATGAAGTCAAAAACCCAAAGCTAATGTCAGTGTGCAGGTGAATGTAAGCGTGTAAGACAGATGAAATGAGGTCGGTGCAGGGATAGATCAAATATCGCACGATACTGATGAAAACATTCTTTTTTTTGTGTGCAGGGGGGGGTGGTTGTATTGTGTAAATGGCAGCTGCTCATAATGCCAAATATCAAGAGAATGTACACTCATCTTGGGGTTACTCCTCAGGATGAGTAATGATGTGCTGTCAGGAGAACATGTTGTGTGTGAGTAGGGAGGGAGGCCCTGGCATTAAAATGGTCAAATCATCACAAAAACTGTACTGCGCTTTTTCAGTGTCCCGGCCAACCAGGAAGTTCTAGAGTGTAAAAAAATAAATGCCCCAGGTCATCGATTCTCACTGGAATTAACCATCCCTCACTGTCTATGTTACTATGTTTACAGCTTGTTCTGCTGCCCCCAAGTGGGATTGATAATATGGTACATAAATGTGTTCATGTTTGTGATGCACAACGCAGCTAAGCTAGCTAGTCTTCTCCCTGCATTACCTTAAAGCTCTTGCCATGTAATCAAAAGTCGAGTGAGATGCGAAGGTGTTGCCTTTAATGATGCACCCATTGAAAATGATCACCCAGCTGTGCAGTTCCAGCACGGCTTGTGGAGTTTTAGCGTCTTTCAGCTAATTGTCTTGGTTTCAGTGCGCAGCTCGGCTATGTTACAGTCCAGACATTGTGTTAGTGAGAGAACTGTATACTTTCTTCATATCTGTACTTGCACTCAAGTGTATTTGTATATGATTATTTTGATATTTTAGTCATTACAGAGACATAATCTAAAAGGAAATGGTCTTCAAGTATTCCTGAATGTCAGATAAGCCCTCACACTTGGCTCTAACATATGTAAAAAAGGATTTTTCTATTCGTATAAGTGTGTACTCTTTATTTACTTCCAATTTTCTGTGTGAAATGTTTGCAAGGGCGCATTTTGTAAAGTATGCGTGTGTCTACGTGAACTCCTAATGTGGTTTCAGAGAGTATAGCTTTAGATAGATAGAGGTAGCCCGAACAGTTGGGGGGGGGTTAAAGCCAGAGCTCGGCACGTCAAGGAGATTAATGCGCTGCTATTGTCTCCGGCTCTCATCAGAACACTTTTATCTGCAGAAAATGACAGAGCTTGCACTTTTCATTATGTACGTTAGCTAGCGAGCCGCACTCCACGCCCCTCTCGGCCCCCCTCCCCCCTGCTTTCCCTTTCAAAAAAAGGATTGCTTTTGGGGGTGAATGTGCATTTGTGCGTGCAGGACGGCGTGCTTGTGTGGCGGAGAAGGTGGAAGATGTGAGGGCACTTTTGGACTCCAGATTGTGCGTGATCCTCTGTGATTGTGTGTGTGTGCGTGGGTGTGTGTGTGTAATGAGGCCTCATTTGTATGCCCCGCTTGTCATTCTCGACTCCCGAATAAAATCTGACACAATAATTGATGTTTTATGTCCCGCAAACACGGATATGGAGAATATGGATCACTCTGGAGACGGCATTGATTGTTTAAAGTGTCTCTGAAAAATTGGATGACAACTGCAGAAACCCGAGTGCACATGTGTCTTTGCTCTTTCCCACAAGTGCCTGAAGGCCGGGGGGCTGTAGGTATGTTTGTGTGTTAGAAAATAAAATAATAATGATAATAATAAGGATAATGATACTAATACTAATAATTATTACTGGAATATAACACTCAAGGCCTTGTTGACCCACTCGTAGGATGAAAGTGCTGCAGTGGCTTTTACACATCCGACTTCCAGAATAGAATAGGAGCTACTAGCTTTTGGTCCTATTTGAAAGTATAATTAGGCAGAGACTATTAGTGCCTTTTCCGACCAAGTACATTATTCAGACCCTGAAATGTTTACTCCTTTGGCTTGTACGAGGAGATGAAAACAGCAACATCTGAAAGAACACCCTCTGAACCAAATGTACCCAAGCATCTGATGACCATTTCTGTGTGTGTGTCTAGTTATCATTCCTTAAACTGCCCTGACAACCAGAAAAGGTAAATTGTAGGCAAACAACGACACTGTACTTTGCATATGTTATGAATACTGGAAGTAAACCTGACATTATTACATGTTCTAAATCACTAAAGCAATGTAATGAGAGATTTTACTACATGTTTTGACATAATTTAAAGATTAAGCAAGAAAATGTGGTTAGCTTAATATAACCTGCCCATAACCATAGTCAGATTTTTTTTAAACTTTTTATATGAAAGTAAATGAACATTTGTAGACATGTCACCTTGGATTCAAGGAAATGGATGGCAGTTTTATGTCTGAACACATTGTAAGACCTCTCAAAGCTTTAAAGGTCAGAGAAAGTCCAGAGCGCTCAAAATAACTTCTTTTGTTGTTGTTGTTTTTGGTAGACAAAGCCTGTTTAGGCCTCCACGACTGATGCCGAGGCCATAAAGAAATCTGTGTGTGCATCACTGTTAGTCAGAAAACGAGATCAAGAGCCACACAGGGACGGGAGCAGAGCAGAGTCAGTCTCAACAACCGTTCTGATCAAAGGTTTGAGATTTAATGGCAGCAAGCTTTGATGGGGCTCCACCGATTTCAATCAATCTCTTTGACACTGATCATCGCGCTTCATTTTGGAGCCAGTGCACTTTTGAAGGCACTCCTCACATGCGTCCAATTTGTCCTTTACTATAAGAACATAATAATCTCTTAAGTGGATAATGGCAAGGCCTCACCACATTGCTTATCTCGGAGAGGATCCTGTGTCTTTGCCTCGGGATAAAGGAATCTTTTAAAATAAAATCCTTTTCTCTGCCCCCCCCCAAGCATTACACCTGCGGCAGAATGCATCACTTTCCCATAGAGACAGGCATTTCAGTTAATGCTGTGCCAAGGCCAGGCTGGTAATAGATTTCGTTTAAGTAATTATTTAGGGATGGAGAGGGAGGGGGACGAAGAGCTAGAGAGGTAAGCAGACAAGCAGGAGTGGACTCGGGATGTAAATCCGTCGATAATTACACGTTGCTCCAAAATCCTTAAGGAATGCAATAGACGGCCATCGTGGCGAGGGATGATGCGAGATATATGGGCATCATCATGAGAAAAATGAGGAAGAGGAAGAAGAGAAGGAGGAGGAGGAGGAGGGGTAATCTGTTCTAAACTTATCCGGCGAGCACAGTGTGAAAAAGCGCAAGGGCAATATGTCACAGGACTGTGCACATCACGTACATTAGGAGTCTCAACACTGACACACAAACAGCACCAACAGCGACATTACGGCCATTTTTGAATACCGGCAACCATAACAGGTACCGAGCGCCCCAGACTTGATTAGATTTGATACTGACAGTGCATATGTCTTCCTCCGGGGGCCGGCACTGACTTCAGGAATAGAAAGAAATTGGATTGCTTGGAAAAAGGTGCATTAAACTGTGTTGTTATCGACAGCGGGAGGGTCCGGACGGGAGGCGAATGTAGACATTTTATAGGAACATACAGTATGTATACTTTTGGATTATAAATTCAAAAGATAATGATCACATATTGATTCAACTATCCATGTATCTATACTGTTCTTTATTAAGGGGCATACCACTAATTAATACATTAACTGAGGAACATCAGTATAAAGCATGATGCCGATGTTTTGCCCCAAAACTACAGAGTGACCCTTTAAATTTGTTATTGCTGTAGCTTTTTCTTCTTTCCATCTTTACATCCGAGACTTTTCTGAAAGTAAGTCATCAACTGTAATAACAACAAATAGATGAATAAATACATGATTAAAAAACCTATAGAGGAAGGAAAAAAACTGACTCAGTTTAGAATTTGATGGCAAGTCATTGTCTGAAAAGGGGATCTTTCAGCATCTACTAGAGCAGCTGCTGCTAATGGGCTTGCTGTTCTCTCTGACAGATGGTTTACTGACCGACACTCCGATATTTGGCATCTTATACGTACATCCTGACACCTCGAGTCCCTTTAACTGCTAGAAATTGCCTCAGTGTTTACCTCCAAACACGCCTAGTTTACTTGCAAGTTGTGTTGCTGAGCACCGAATGAGTGCGGAGGGGAAGATGAATGCAGCAGGCAATGTTCCACAGTAGGCAAATGAATCCTTCTTAGCTTATTACACAACTGAACTGGGACATGCAATGTCAGCCAGTCATTTAATTCCAATTTACCATGGCCTGTCATGGGTTATGTAATAATTAATCATCCGTGCCAATTAGACCAAACAAACTGCTGAGTAGAGTCAATAAATAGATGGATGGCATTTTGTTCACTTTTATATCTCTGCGCATCCCCAGTTACCAGCAAACACAAGCCGGGGCAAGAGTGCGGAATGCTTACTTTTATTTACACACAGTGGGGCTTGTGATTGGACGCACTCCAGCGGCACAGCACAGTAATCCGAGCAAAGACAAGTGTGGAGGTTGATCAGCCTGATGGACACTGGGAGGCCCTTAATGCAGTGTGGACGGACTAATCAGGAGGACAGGGAGGGATCCCAGCGGGGCCGGTTGGACCAGTCTGGATGGAACAGATTTATAAAGTGACCAGGTTGACTTGCTGTGTGAGACCGCCGCTGGTGGTCCATATGGCAGACTGTCATTTACCCTGCATGTCCGGCTGGCGCAGACACAAGCACCGCTACCGCCGCGGCCCTGCCGAACGAGCAGGATCAGACTGCTGTCCTCCTCCGAAGCTCAGGCTTGTTCTGCGACGTGGAAAATTAAAAAAAACAAAACAAAACAGGAAGCTAAAATGGCTTGGCATAAAAAAACAAGGAATGCCAGCTTGTTCACACAATAATAGTGTTGAAGCCGACTGTTGAAATGCATCGAAAACAAAATGCGAGTCACACTGCTGCCATGTTTTCATATGAATACACAAACATCACTGGTAATCAGTTATTCTCATTAAAGAAGCAGTTCACCCAAACATGATAATTCAATCATCACTCACCTCCATGCAGATGTAAAGTCATTTGAATATCATAGTCCTAAAAAAAAACATCTCTGGTGCTTTCCAGCCAAGCAGCGTTGTAGCATTGTCCTACACAGTTGAATCAAATGGGGACTTGTTATACTTGTGGTGCTGATCTGACCTGGAGGGGCAGATCCAGGAACATTTTCTATTCTATTTCTATTTTGACAAATCTGGCTCATTTTGGTGGCAGGTATCTATGAGTGAATACACTTTTCGATGCAGACTACAGGCACTGAATGCCAAGTCCCCAACTGTTTCAGTTGTTGTGCTGAATGCCGCAGCACTGTTTCACTCTGAGGCTCCAGAAATGAACTCTGAATCTTACGCCAACTTTCCATCGGCATCAGAGCGATTAGATAACCACAGATGTTTCACTAATGGATGAACTGTGAATGGTCACAGGCAAAAAGTGCTTGGGTAGGTTAAGCAAAAGATGACATTTTAAAAGCATGAGTGACGTAACATTGACTTTTGATTTCACACGTAGACATAAGAACTGGTATCCAGGGTGAAGGTCCTATTAGCTTGACCCCTCCCCTCCATCCTGCAGTTTTCCACATCACTCAATAGAAAGGACTGGCGCATCAACTTTGTACAATAATGTACTGCAATTGAAGTGACATCCCATGTAGCCCTGGCTCTCATTAGACGGAATAAAAGACTGCATCTGAATGTGATAGTTATCAACATGGATAATCGTCAACTGTGACTTGTCAGTGACACTTGAGTCATGGGTGCCTTTAGGTGTTGAAAGAATATCATCATTCAGAAATCAGAATATAAGGCATAATTTTTTTTTTCCTTTGATGGTATTACTGTGATACTTTAAATGCCATAAATGCAGCTGTAGGGATAAAAAAATAAAATCATTCAAGTCATTCAAATGCAAATTAAAGGTCCAAAATCTCCCATTGAGGCAGTCTGTATGCAGATAATTCACAATGTTATTATTCTGTACTGACTATATTTTTTTTATTAGATATGCTGTGACTTGGCTCTTGGGGTAGCAGTGTGAGAGCAGCTGTTTGGTAGCTGGCGCACTGCTTTGATCTACACTGAATTATCTCAATGCTCACTCCCAATGCGTCCAATACATCAGTCTGGTCAGTGGCCCTTTTCTTGTAAGTCTGACACTGTACAGGAGGTACACGTCTGGCCTCACTTCTTGAATATAAAGAGTGAGAAAACTCAGAATTAGTGAGGGTGGTTGGCTGGGTCCCCCACAGGACTTGTATAACGTGACGTGCCTCGCTTGCGTGACGGAGCAATCTTAACCAAAATATAATCTTTTCCTTAAAGAAAGTATTGTTTTTGTACCTAAACCTAAACGGAACTGCAACATTTCCACATTAATAACAGTTCAAAATAACATTTGTCAAATGTCAGCAGTGACATTCCCACATACCTGATTAAAGGCATACTATATAGTTCTTAGGAAGGAAATTCAAACTCAAAAATACTTATTTCCCCAACTGTATACTCAAGCCATACTCAGAGGAAAATAAGGTCCCTAGAACTAAGTTTGAATCAGTTTGCGGCAGGGTCCGCTACATATAAACAACGTAAAACAGGATGAAATTGTGTTGTCCTTTTAAGGTCAGTTTGTTTATTCAGTCATGGAAATAAATAGTTTGTTTTATGGATTAAAAAGACAACCAGTCAATGAAGATATTTCTCTTCTGATTAAAGTTCCATCCCCAAAACTACATGGTGCACTTTTCAACAACAGGACATATTGTGATTGTATTGTAATTGTTAGCATGTTGGCATAGATCAGCCTTTAGCTCACATTCTCAGCATCTAAAAGCATCTTCATACCAATTTCAAATCCTATGAGGTTATCTACACAACACAAAAGCTCCTTGGCAACTTGTAAAAGTAATATTCTCTTTAATAACTTGTTTTATATATTGTTTTGAGGGCAAAAGTTTCTCTTTCAAAGCTGGTAGATGTTATTGTATATTGACCTGTAAACCCTGCTGTAGCTTCACCAAGGTAGCAAACACTCTTCGATCAATTACTTTGCTTCTTTAAATTCTGTCTGTTTGTATGTCTGCTTTGTGTTTTAATTCTGCAGTGGAGAAGGTCATCTTTTTTTTTTCTCAAAACATACTCTAAGCAACATGTAAACAGAAAAAAAACACACAAAGAAAGTCAATAGGAAACATTGTACGTCAGTGTAAATCTCATCAACTTATCTGCAGCCACATCAATTGTCTTCAGCCTCTTGATCGACCCAAAACTGGTTTCATACATTCTGTGCAAAAGGAAGAAAGAAAAAAGAGTGGCATGCACAGCAGTAATGTCAGTAATTGAAAATGGGGGAAATTGATTGAATAGACAAGCCTTACAAGGGCGTATATTTCACAGCTGCCCGGATGAGCGGCTTCGGAAGAGCCATTGAACCCTGAAATGGGATTTCTCCCCAGAACATTTTCAGATACTCGTTCGACAATGTTCACATGCCGGAGTTACATCCGTCGCTAAATGCAGAAATGCATGCAAATAATATGCAAATCACACTGAGGCAACCGCATCAGCACTGTGTGGTTCTGCAACACAAATATTTTCTGTTTTGTCGCAGGGGGATTCATTACATCTTGTCCCCCTTTTTTCGACGGCGTGAACTTAACATCCGCGCCCATAGAGCGGCCCTCTGAAACATCTGCTTGGCAATCTATAAAGTAGCACATGCAAGCATATTTATCTCTGGCTGATGCACTGCACTGCACTGCACTGCGCGGCGCTCACCTCAGCCTGATCCTGAACAAGTTGTATCAACTTGCTCAATCAAAGAGAGTTTGCATGGAACAAGTGTATCTAATCCCCAAAGCGAATTGGATCTACTTGAAGATACAAGGCCAGCGAGTCATTAATTGTTATCCCAAAAAAGCACATTGCACTCCCGCCACCACTGTGGATATCTCCACGGGGGAGAGATGGAGAAGCGGCCAAATTAAGATTCAGGATGTTAGCAACCGTCCCTTATTGGAGGAGGGAGTTCAGTCTGGGTCTTCGGGGAGGTAACTGGATCACAGCCCCACCAGTCTCTTCCTAGGTGCCGCTGGATTCGGAGCGACTGCGGGGACTGCCATTTAAGGAAAAGCCATTCAGGGCAGCACTTGTGAGATTGAGAGAGGAAGGAGACTGAGGGGAAAAGAGAGGACCACGGGAGGACGAGTCGTACATGGTTAGACTGCAGAGGAGGCGGTTTGAGGCGGTTTCCGAGCTGAGAGAATTCGGGACAGGTTCCCGCGGAACGTCCCCCGACAGACGGAATGAAAGGCCGCGTTGTGGGTCACACCTGAGCAAAACAGCAGTTGAATACATTTTGTGTTTGGTGTTTTTTTGCCGGGGGAAGAGCAGAAGATAGAAGCTCATGCAGACAAAATTCATTTCCACTCTGGGCCTCTGTTTCTCAGTGGTGGAAAGGATCCACATTAAGCGTGTCTTTATTCTTAAAATTATAAATGCTGGCAGCGCCTGTGTACATGTAGGTCTTTCTCCCACAGCTTCTGAGAAAGTCTACCTGCTGGTTAGAACACAAGCTAAGAAGGTAAAGGGTGCAGTGCTGTTTTGTAATGCATAATACACTACAGAATTTGATCCTTCTCCTCAATCGCAATGCTATTTTTATTGTCTTTTTGATCAAAGCGCCTGAGTTATAAAAGACGAGCTCGCACAGAAGAACTTTGGCAAGAGTGACACGCCGCTACGGACGCTTTCTGGATGAAAGAAATATTTTGAATATTCAAGCAAAACCTCTAAATGAAAGAAAAGAATGTTAAAGCAGATTTGTTAATGATGAATCCTTTTTGATGTCCTCGACAAGAATAGGCATGGATCCCTGCCCAGGGGTGCCCCACACAGCGGGCGATAACTTTTGGGGTCCTTGAATTGGGACGGAGGAAGAAATTGGATTGGAAAATGTGTGTCTGCAGTCTTTTGTCTCTGGTTTGGAGTTAAACTGATGCAGCAGGATGGGCTGGTGTATCTTTTGACTCTCTAAAACTCTGGAAAACAACCTGCTTTCCCTACCCTAAACACTAGATTAGGGATGGGATTTTGACTTGTAATTGTAATGGAATTCAATGCAGCATGATTAAATGGTACACTCTTGGAACTTTTTCTGAGTTAGGTTAAGTTCAGTCAAACTCTCCCACGCGGGGGCTGAGGTTGACCTTTGGAGTAAGTTTAATGTAGTGTGATCAGTTGATACACTTTGGATCCAACACTTCTCTGACCACAGTAAAGTTATGTGAAACTTCAAAAAACCAAAACTTTTTTTTCACCAACCCTAACAGAACCCGCTGTTAGGGTTGGACTTTGGAGTTAATTTAGCACAGCACGCTCTTTGATTCCTCACCCTCACTTAGGGTCAGATTTAGGGTCCAGTTGTGGGGAAAAAAAAAAAAAAAAGTAGTGCCAATAGACTTCATTTAGATTATATTCTAAACTTTGAACAGTGATTGTGATGTAAGCCTCCACTTAACAAAATGAGAAGCCATTTTGTAGCAAGTAAACCTAAACCCCTTTGTTGCATTCACAGTAGAAACCTCAGCAGGATTATTCTGATGTTGACTTGTGTCAGCGCAAAAACTGGTTGCGTAACGCCGACAGTTAGGCTGTGTGTCTGTGTCTGAGCATCATGTGGCGGCCGCCAGCGCGCACACCTGTGGCTTTATTTGTGTCTGGGACGCGGGTCAAAATCTCCAGTTAATCAGACAGAAGTAATTAGGAATTGTTTGCACAGGCGGAGAGCAATTGTTTGCCCAGATGGAGAGCTCATACCTCCCAAAGTGTTACCTGCACCGCGTCACGCCGCGTGCTTAGAAATTCCATCACAAATTAAATCTCAGTTTAGCTGGCGATATCTCATTCCTCCGACTCATCTTATCTCCTGTTTCCACTTAAGAAGTTGCCTCGGAGCGGCGATAAGAGGCAGAGGGAGAGGAATGCTGCGATCCTGCTCCTGACAGATTAATTCATAGGCAGTGGGGGTGAGGCGGGGTGAGGCAGGGTGGGAGTTTGTGGGGGGGGGGGGATATGTCTTTCTGCTAACGTGGCGGCTAGGCATGTGATAATTTCTGTGATAGTGGGGAGGCGAGTGATGGAAACGTGCCATGGGCAATTGACTTGTACACATGCTCGCTGGATTTTCTGAATTGAACAAAGGCGACAGACTTCGGACGTCGCTGTCACGACTGTGGGAAAAAAAACGGTGGCTAATGATGCAAAAGACTAATTATTGGTAAAATATGTAAAGCTGGCAGGACATAAAGCTCATTCAAAGCCGATGGCTGCTGTGCTTGCAGACGAGCAACATTTTCATCATTCTGAACTCCACAAACATGACAGCGTTGCTTGAGTCTTGATGATGATGATGATGATAATAGGGATGGCGTTTGTGAGCAACAAGCTCTTCATTAGACGTGATCCTCAAAGTGCCACTGGAAAATCAAACAGCGAAGGCTTAAATCCTAAAGAATGGGTGGAGGGGGAAAAAAAAAAAGAAAAGAAAGCGTCTCTAATCAGATGTTTAATGAAATACAAAATCAAGTTTGTTTTTGATAATGGCTGATAAAAATCTAGTGTTTTTTTCGAGCAGCACTCAAAAGGATCTCTGAGATCTGTCTGAAGTTTTGTTCTTTTTTGTTCTGGAGGAGCTTTGTGAAGTCTCACCGATGTCACCGAGGTTATCGGGAATAAGACGTGAGATTTCATATTTTAACACAAAGCCTGCGCTGGAAACTTTGGTTGCAGGCTTTTCAAAGGCTCTGGCGGGAGGGGTCTAATGACAGATCACCTTGAGTTGCATTATGGGAAGTGGTGAATCCTTTTTGCCATACTAGTGATCTAGAGTTCTGTCTCGACATCTGGTGCCTTGTTTTTGAATCAGAGCATTTACAGAAAAGCTCTAACTTGGCTGGCTGTGCACATGACAAAGATCTGACCCATTGTTGTCCACTGCATTATATATGTGTGTGTGTATATATATATATATATATATATATATATATATATATATATATATATATATATATATATATATATATATATATATATATATGATATACCCCAACTCAGTGTTTCTGCACTGAGGCCACAGCTCTCCCTCTCTCTTTCTCTGCCCTCCATCCAGATATTATTGAGCTTTTTGGTAATTCCTGTTTCTATGGCAACATGAGTCAAGTCATCCCGTGGACGGTGCGGGGAGGGGAGAACCAGCGGGTAAGTGTCTGAGTGTGCAGGCAGTACGAGGAGTTCACTTTTTTTTTGTCCAAAGCTGTCAAGTCTCCACTTACTTCCCCTTCCTTTACTCTCTGACGGTCGTCGTCCCCTAGACGAACAACTGGCATTCATGTTTGGTCAAGTCTGTGACAAAGTGTCTAGGCACCAATAATAATAAAATGAGTAACTTGCATGCAATGAAACCTTGATTTTTCTGAACACTTGAGCAGTCCAACTCTGCAAGAATCCTCTTCTCAGATAATTATTCAATTAAAAACGAAGACACTTTATCAATTAACAACCGGCTCCCCGATGTGTTCTGACAGCCCAAATATGACCTAAAAACTTTTTTGAAAGGCGCTGATTTGGCTCTCGAAATTGGGGCAGTGAGAAGAAAGAAACAGTCTCCCCAGTCGGATGAAAGCCACGAGGCGTTTAAGGCTTAAAAGGTTAGTGGCAATTTTCTTAGAGATTCGGTTTCTGTGTCGCAAAACAATCTGCATTTTTCTGCCCTCTGCTACCATTCCGATCAATCAAGGCTATTATGTTATGTTTTCATTTTTATTTTTTCCCCCGGAACATTTTGAACATCAATCATAAAGGCGCTGTGTCGGGAGTTGGTGCAACACAAGCTTGTATCTGTTCTGTCCTCAAATAGCATGACATACTTACACATGCTTCCACAAGCACCGAGTGTCCCCGAGCTTTTCGGCATCTCACACTGCTAGCTCCTTTTTGTTTCTAAAGGGAATAATTCATAATCAAGCTCCATTCTCCTGAGTGGTGGGGGAATGCACACACACACAGACACACACACACACTGTTGCGTGGAAAGAGTCACGCACAAGGGTTCGGGCGAGGGCCGATGATCAGGTGTAGTATTAACAATCACAGAAAGGAATAGTGTTATGATATGTGTAGTCATATACACTGAGCAGCAACCCTGACATTTAAAAAAAAAAAAAAAGAAAGAAAGAAACAGTGACTCAGCCTCGTTACAGCATCATGAAGTCGCAGTCTTTTTTTAAAACGCACACAAATTTGCAAACGCTGTGTCACATCGAAACCTTTCATCGGCACTCTGGTAAGCGAGTGTGAAGGCCCGACGCGTACCCAGCGCATGCTGTGTCCTCGAAACAGCAGAGTAGTATTGCAGATTCAGAGTCAGAGGTGTTTAATGAAATCTTTAAATATTTCCAGTGAATCAAATTTTCCTTTTTTTTTTTGTTTTTTTTTTTTCCTGAAGCCGCTGAATGCATTTGCCTGAGCCTGGAGAGCCTCAAGAGCACTACAGAAGCGCTAATGCCGGTAGATAACACATTAGTGCTTAATGGCCAGCACAGTGACTCTTAAGAAAGGAACACGCTGGTAAAAGCCTGACTGAATATAGTGTGTTGGAACATATCGATTTCGGTTTTGCTTCGTCTGCTGCAGCTGCACGTCGGAAAATCTCAGGTTTGTTGAGTACATTTTGGTCCATGGTCATAAATGTTCTGTCCTCGTATCCTCCGGCGTCTGCGTAGGTGTTCTCCGCTGTCGAAAGAAAAAGTGGATCCAACGGATGGTTGGACAAAATGATACCACATAACTGAGTCCAATTACCTTAAAGTTAAACAGAAGATTTGTAGAATGTGGACAAGTTGAACGTCAGTGTTACATTATATTTTCAACTACTATCAGTTGGAGCATTCCCGATTGATTGCGGAGTCCCATCTCATCAAAAATAAATGCATTCAAAGACTGAAGGTAATAAGTAATTTAATGTAGTAGAATGAATCTAACTGAACGTAACAGTCTCAGTTTTATACTGATGCCTCAACCCAGTCGTCAGAATAAATGTTGGCAATATACCTTTCTGCAAGCCATGGGTTCAAACTTTGCATGTCTTTAGGTTGCAACTTTCTTTAAGTACAGTTTTTTTCATGTACTCGCGGTCTGGTTAGGTTAAGGCATAAATACTGCAAGGTTAAGGTCTGGAAAAGATCATGTTTTGGCTTTAGATACCTGCATTTGTCGCCTCAAATACGATCAGAGATGCCCTGAGGTGGTGTTAAAAAGCCAGTTGTTTGACACTTAGAGATGCCATTATGGTACGTAGCCAACTGCCCGACTGGTAGCTCCCAGTGAACATAGCCAATCGACTGATTAATGGGCTGGTCAAACAAGGCCACAGATGGCAGCATCCAAGACCGGCGGCTGCCAATTTGACAATGGAATACAGTGCCAAGGTGGTTTTCTTGCCGGGTTTAACTCTGAGCAACCTGGGGCCAAAGATCTGTCAGCTTATAGGGCTGCTAATGTCAGCTGAGTGACTAAACAAGCACGCGTAACCATCTAACAACAGCTCAGCTCTTTAAGCTATCTCAGAACTGGATTCCCTGTGGTGAAACTGGATGGGGTTGGCTGCAAATTTTGTGTTCATTCCTGTCACCAGCTTCACTTGGAGCCGGCGTCGGGACTACGGCAACAGTTAGCCACTGTTAACTGTTACTTAACAATAAATGAAGAAATGCTATCGAGGTATATGTAGAATTTGGAGGAACATTTGTTTATAACTTAAATTTTTGTAGCTTTAGCTTGACTAAATTATTAGTAGAGTGCACTCAAATCACCAAATTACAGCTAACAAGCTGAAAGTTAATATGTAACCGAGACGTACGAATGCTATACCTTTTAGATGCATACATTAACTCATCTCTATGCATGCTACATACAGCTGTGTTTCACTCACTCATGCTCATAACACTTTTGTCTCCATGGGGTGTCAGAATCATCAAAACAAAAAGCTCCTTGTAGTGGCTTTAACTAAAAAAAACAAAAAAAACAATAGGAATTACAAATCCTGGCGCTGTAATTGTGAAGTTTTAGGCTCAGCTTCAAGCATCAAAACTGCACAGTGCGCTAACAGGTTGTGCTGATGTTGAGCAGAAGCAGCGCAACTCATGCATCAGAGTCCCCTCCAAAACACTGAGCTTCAGGCCTCTGGATGTCCTCTGTGTTTGGTGTGGTTGTGTGGCTCAGCTGTCCTCTTGGATACATCCTCCTCACTAGATCGGCGGTCTTAAATGCTTCGCTGTTCTTCATCACAGCAGGCAGTGATATGTAGAGCAAGCCAGTGTCCCCAGGATCCATGTCAAGTTAAGCGCGCTGGTTTGCGAGTACTGCACGATCCCAGCGGAAAGCAAATCAGGCTTTATTTTTTGTGTGACGACAATGCGGCGAGCCCTGAGGCTAAAGCGTATCAGTCGCTCCCCAAACTGCTGAAAGCATGCTGCACTTTGCCACAGAGCTCTGTCGAGCAAAATTAACTTTTGTCAGGCCCCATTTACACCTGGCGTTAATACCTAATCTGTTTGGAGAATGACATCTGCTCTGTAGGTCTTTGCCTTCACTCCTGGAATTAATAAGTTCACCTGATCTCACCCATATTGAAATATTATCTCGATATGAAATTAGTTAGCCGGGGCTGTCCAAATTAAAAGATGCAATGTTTGCTGGCCCTGGTCAATCTTTTTTTTTTTTTTTTTTAAAACGACTTATGCAGAAGGGGTCAGAGTTAGATGACCTTTCAACTCACTGGAGGGATTTTTGTTCTTAAAATATACTCATTCTCGGCGGAGTTCGTTCACATCTGGCTGAGATCCGCTCACAGTGTGAGCCCGGCAACCTCCAGATGTCATCCAATCACAGTGCGTTCTCTGCTGACTCTTCAGCTCACATTAACATCCATAAGATATGGACTGCAAGTTAAGGTAGAAACACTATTGAACTTTCCTTTTTTTCAAGTTACAATAAAATGCTGCACATATATCAATTATGAAATACTGCACAAGGGCAGCTTTTCCATCCCTTTATACATTTTTATTATCAACTATCAAATTGACAACTAAAACCCTTATAAGACTGTATAACCGTGTCATTAACTGGCAGATTCTAAAGATTTTGATTAAAAGCCCTCAGCATATTTTTATATTTATTTTAAAAGGTGATTTTCCCACAAGTCATCAAGTCAAGTGCTAACTGTTTTCTGACTGTGGTTAATGTTAGCCTGTTCACTCAGTTAGCAGTGCGGCTAGCAGGTTAACATGCTACTCCAATGGATATCTCTGCAGCACAATACAGAGACATCAAACTGTAACATCTTCACATTCTGTTGATAATTTTTGTTTATTTTTGAATGTTTTAAATAAAAATGCACCGTTTAAAAGCTACAACCATTACATTTTCTGAAATAATGACTTTAATTGCTGTTCACTTTCCATTCTCGTCACATATGGCTAAACCCTTCCATAACAACTAATAAGCTGCTGAAGTCTTCCCTACAAATACGCCCTATTATTGACCCTATGAGTCATTCGCACTCATGGCCCTCGGCGTGGCGTCACGGAGGTCACACTACACTGAAGGCAGATCTTTCGATAGGCGTCCAAATTGGAAGCGGTCGCGGCCTGGCGAGCCAGTGGGAAAGATGACATAGGCGCTAATGGCGGCGCTAATGAACATAGATGATGCGCGCAGTAAAGCCCTTCACTTTATGTTTCCTCGGAGGCCCCGAACCGCAGACAACAAAGGACAAACGTGATGGAGAAAAAGAAATGCGCTCCTCATTTATTCTAATATCAGACCTGGCCCTGGAAACCACAGTTTGCCCTCCATACTGCCGCCTGTGTTTATATACTGGCAATTATTGTGAGGAGTCAAGAGTCAGAGGAGCTGTTAAAAGCAATGTTTGATTCCTCCAGCGAGTGGCATTCATCTCATTTATGTAATTCATCTATTTTGGTTCCTGACAAAAATGGTGCATCTTTAATGCCATTTGAATTTTTTATGAGGCAATGTTTTTCTTTTTTTTTTTTTTTGTCTGAGATGAAAAACAGCACGGTTGAGTCAGGCTTAAAAAATCTTACAAAAAAAAAAAAAGCTAATCCGGTTTCTTGCCAATTGTGGCAGCGGCTAATTCCCTAAGTAGTTTAACATCTACCAGCTGGCCATGACCAACGCTTCACACCCCGAAATGCTTAGTCACCATAAAAAAAAATAAAAAAAAAAAATAAAAAAAAGAGCCAGGCTATTATTCAACTGGAGAGATTAATCACTTTGTTTCATAATGAGCATAAACTTTCCTACGACTCTTGAACAAAACAGGGAGCAGCGCTACAGCGGAGGGGTTAGTCTTGACACGCTGCAATAGCAAGTTTGCTGCCTTTACCCTAAATCCCTGCATGATATGTGTTTATCCTCTTATCCTTGTTCTTCTCATCCCCCCCTCATCTCCCCACTCCTCCTCCGATATTTCCCCCTATCGTCCCCCCCACCGCCACCCCTGTACTTCCTTATTTATCCACTAATATCTTCCGTCTCCCTCTTTATCTCCACTTCCTCTACACATTTCCATATAATCCTCATGCTCTTCCCCCTCCTTTTACCATCTTCCGCTTCAAGTAATAGTCTGCCCGGGGCTTTGTGTTGCGCTTCTCTCATATTCTCTGATACATTCTGTGCATCGTGCGTCCCAAAGATTGCATATCTGGAGCAGAATGTGTGACCTTTTTTTTATTTCTGGGTGCCACGTTAATGCCAAAGATTTCCCACGGATCACTTATCTTGTGTTGGAGTACTGTGACGGGACACACACTCAGAGGGGTATCAGAGGTATTCAGAACACTATATTGAATATACTTCCCCCTTCACTACATTTTGTACTTATACTGACTGTATTTATCAAATATCTTTACTCACTAGTTACTTTGGAGATTGCATGCGGCATCAGAGCCAACGTGGTGATTTTAAAATTGTTTTATCTGCAGTCCAATTTGAAGATTAAAGAAAACACTGATTGTGTTAATATCAGATCTGATACTGTAATGCTGATAGTATAGACAGATGTAATCCATAGTATACATGCTATGTATAAATGTAAAAGTGTGAATAATTTACCTTATACTTTTGATAACTTTTGAACAGAATCTCTTTTGACTTTTTTGTTTTGTTTTTTCTTGATACAAATTATAATATGCAGCATTTAAATAGCACAAAGACACTGACACTGGCTGCTGGGGCTCATGGCCTATGTCTCCTACTGAAATACATTGTTAAAGGTCAAGTCATTGGTTTTGGAATTAAACATTTTTAAAGGTGCAGTGTTCAAGAATCAGTGGCCTCCATGCTACTGACATCATACTCTATAGTAGATGCTGCCATAATGGGGAGTTGACACAACTTAAAATATGTTGAGATCTAACCATTCAGTTTGTGCATCCAGAGACCCAGAATCAGGAGTTCAAAGCAGTTGAAAGCTGTATAAAACTGCAGAGTTTAGTGTTGAGTCACAGCACTGCAGTTGACCCCGCTGCATTAAATCCAATCATTCGACAAAGCGCCGACGCGTGTTCCGGTTCAAGTTCGCCCCTCTCTTCCTTTCACCTTTTTCTTCGGTGCACCCCCCACCCAAGTCTTCCCCCGCTCACCCCTCGTCTCCCACATTCCCTCCTCTAATGTGCAATAAGCAGGGGCTCAGCGCCATCTTCACTCAGAACATCCCGTGTTTGGTGAGCACGCCGTCGTACCCAAAATAGTTGTTGTTCTTTGCCTCAGCATCCGATTGTCAGGGCTTTGAATCATATCTCGGCTCCCTCCGAAAAACAGAAGGCGCAGCGGCGTCTTAAAACACCCCCCCACACACACACACACACACCCCCACCCACCGACTCAAACATCAAGCAGGCAGCAGTGCAGTGTCCTACATAAAAAAAAAAAAAGAGGGGGGGGGAAGCGACATGAAAACCCAAACGGCCTCCCAGGGGAAGGAACAACAAGGAGAAGAAGACGGACGATGCAGCGTACACAGACGCACACTCATGCACACACACAGACTTTCACGCACATCCGCAATCCCCCTTCAGGAGAGTTTCTTATGTTTTGTTAAGCCTCTCCGTCCACATGATTCACAATGCGTGACAGGCGAGGAGTTGGTGGCTGACGGGCCCGAGATGAACCAGTTCCCCTCGCACGCAGGACACGGACACACAAGTGCACACGCCACACGCACACACACACGAGAACGAGACGAATGCAAACACACACACATTTTTTTTTTTTTTTTTTTTTTTTTTTCAGAACCCACCATCACACACAATGACCGTCTCCTTAAATAACGATTCCGCTGACAAAACTGGCCCTGCAGTGTGTCTCCACTCGGCAGCTCGGAGAGTTTTGAAATGAAACCACTGGTGTGTACATTCAAGCCCGCGTGTTCTTATTATTTACCCATCATTATTTATCTTTTTTTCTTTTTTTTCAAGTCATGGTACACATCAGATCAGTATGTTAACCCAACCATGTCTCCTTTGAAATGCATTTAACATGATTTGGAGGACAAATTATTCATGTAATGTTTGCTGGCAGCGTAAAAAAATCAAAAGAATCAGTGACTCTGTGTCTTCAAGTCGTGGGAAAATCAGATTAGTGTTCGCAATATGTATTTTTTTTTTTTTTCTCCACAACCATCTGGCAACCCTTTTTAATGAAATCACGTCACCCTTATGGGTCCTGACCCCCTAACCCTAACCACAGAACCAATGCACTTAGTCATAGGTAGCACAATGACATTGACACTGCCTACTGGTGTTCATGGCCTATTTCTCCACCTGAAATACTGTTAAATTTCAGTGAGAAGTCATGGTGTTTTGATTATTTTAGCTTTTAAAGCTGCAATGTGTAAGAATTCAAATCCACCTGCACAAGGCTGCGGCATTGAACGATTTGTAGAAATGGTCAATATCCTGTTCACATTTCCATGTCAGGTTCATGAAAACATAATCCAACGAGCATCATCTTTCCCACCAAACCTATTTCCTGATGAAAATCAGCCCAGGAGAAAAGATTTGTTGTTATGTCGAGGGGTAATTAATTAAAACTAGACAGTGTGGGTATACTGGCTACCCACAGGCAGACACACAAACTGAGCGCCTTCAATGGCAACGCCATCAATCATCAGAGATACAAAAGGAACTCAAATGGCAAACATAACACAGATAATTTAAAATCAGACCATTGTTGATCAGAGCCATTCATGTCGGTTAATTGGCTTATAAAATTCAATGTATTAATTCAAATTGTGTGAGAGGTAATCCTTTAATTGAACTGCAAACTTAAAGCACAAATCGCTCAGATTCAACATTTTTCACCAATCTGATAATATAATCCACCACATTTAATATCCTGATAAGAGAAAAAATCAAAGACAACAAATTAAACCCTCACTCGCCGCTAAGCCCCTGAAAGCAACCTTTTATTTCTTTTCAGCGCCGTCGTCTTAAGGAAAAAAAAAAAAAAAGCACTCCCGGTCATAATAGACCGTTATCAAAATGGTTCATCTCTGATAGCATGAATGTACTCTACGGGCAGCATCAGGGTCAAGCTGCCCCGTAATGGTAAATCAATACCTCGCAACTCCCACCCGCTTGAGTTGCGCTCTCTCCCTCTGTGCTTTTTGTCTTTCTTAGACAAACAAGTGATCTTTCAAATTCCATAAGGTGGCCACTGAGGAGGACAAAGTCAAAAACGGCTTCATTGTTCCCCCGGTACACACTGATGAGCTTTAAGACCTCACGCGCAGCAGCAGACAACAACGTGATTGATTGATACTGCACATGCAGCAGTCGTTGGCCTCGGACCTAATGGCCGTTCCGAATGAATCCGTTTGTTGCTGACCACTAAATCTGATCAGTGAGAGCTCTGATGTTACAGAGAGGATGGGAGGGAAATAAGTTCTGTGCAACCTGTCATTTAAAATGTAGAATTAAAATACAGAGGATGCAGGATTGATTGGTGTGCAGACACAGCGCTGTTATCTTTAGAACACATAGGTAAATGAATCAGTGATAATGCGGCAAGAACAATGCATGAAGTGCCAGAGTTGCACGCTGTAACAATGTTATCTTCGGCAGCCACAATTTGAAGCTGACACTCAAACTTGTTAACCAATTAGTGCATCCAGTTCCGTCTGATGCTAATGGCATGACTGGATGACAAATACACGGACAGAGAGGAGCTAATGACCATCGCCATTCAAACGCTCCACGCCTCTCGGGTCGGGAGTTCTCGGCGTAGCTGGACCGCTAATACAAGCAATTATCTGTTTCTCCCAAGGACAAACTGTGCTGGAATCAATCGAGTGTTTTCTGAAAGCGTGTTTTTGTTGGTTAGGAAAAAAAAAAGGAAAAAAGAAGTCCGTGGGATGTGATTAGCTCAGATCTCAGGTGATTGATTGCACAGTCCGTGCTCGGCAGCGGGAACTTTATAGCAGCTGCCAGTAGTGTTCCACTGATGTTTGATGAACTTTAACCGACTCCTCCAGCTCTGTCGCAGGCGAGCGGGTTTTAAATAGTGCACAGTAATCGCTGGTATAACACTCCTCCTCCATGGCGCCGATTGATCTTGCATTAGCACTGCAGACAGTTCTTTCATATTTTTTTTGGTTTTGGGGGTGGGTGCCGCGTAATACTTCTGGCCGAGTCATTTCCTTGCCGAATTGTTGTTTGCTGTGAACATAAATGAAGAGCAAATTAAAGCTATAGACAGTGCGCCTCACAGACAATGGCCGATTTCTACCAAAAGAGGACGCGGGGAGACGTTTCTGCAGCCTTTGCCATATCCACTGGTGAATGAAAGACTCCAATGAACAAGCTGTTGATCAAAGTACAAAAAGCCCTGAGGAGTACAAACAGTATCTCCAGTAAATGAGCTCCTTGAATCAGCACTGACTCACTCCAAGTTCTTGAGAGAAAAAAAGAATGATTTGCTTCTTCTTCTTGCTAAGTAAAGTGTACTTTAGAGGAATTAGATCAACAATCTGTGCTGACGTTTGAACAGCTTTAAAGCAAAACTATGCTTGATTCTGGAGAGATATAGTCGATTGTTCTAGTCTCATTCTCAGATCGTCAAACACCAATGCTTTGGGTTAATGGTTCTGAGGAGTTTGATGCAAAAGACCAAATTTGATTGTTGGCTTTGACAGGTATTTAACAATCTGGGCATGACAGCGGTGCACCCCGCCACTCGGAGGAGCTCACTGTCACGGAAGTCAAGTCATCATTTTGGGCAGCACCCATCCAGAACGGTTGGCTGTTGAGTCTCATTTCCAATTCATAAGATACTTGGATTGGTACATCCAGCTGGTCGCCCACCTGGTGTCAGTATTTGTTGTGTTGGGAGTTTGGAAAGTTCAGTTGAGTTGGGAGAACTATTTTACAAATTGCACCTTTTAAGGGACGTTACAACTAACAAGTGCATTTGCATTTAGGGCATTTAGCCTCTCTCGTTCAAAGCGACAGTGATTCATACATACACTGATACGCTGATGGTGGTGGCCGCCATGCAAGGCGCCAACCAGCACACCAGGAGCAGTTTTCGGGTTGAGGATCTTGCCCAAGGACACTTAGACATGCAGACCAGGAGAATCGAACTGGCGACCTTCCGATAACGAGACAAAGCAAATAATGTCTGGCCACATGACTGACTGCACCGTGCCTTGAAAAGTTGAGCGAATGACTTAAAACGACTTTGAATTTGCTTTGCCGTCACAGTCAGAATGAATCCCTTAAAATATTTACTGAGTGTGTCCATTTAACCAGATGGAGACGGTAGTTAAAAAACATCAAGTAGTCTCCAGGAGCGTCCATTAAAGAGCTGTCTAATTAGGCTTCACTCCGTGCTTCGTCTATCCGTCAGTCCCTTTCAAAGAGAACCTTTGTATGGTCATCACCAAGGCTAAGGACCATTTATTACATTTCAAGAATACGTGTTAATCTACTGGAGAATCAATTTCACCTTTTCAGTCATGACTCATGAGGTAGTCAAGAAGGCTTGACTAATTTCCACCGGTTAATAGGTTTTATCCATTTTATCCCCTCATTTCGGTGGTCTTCTCTTGTAGACGGAAGAAGGCAGGAACCGGTTAATTAATCAGTCAATCAGTCGGTGATTTGATTGAAATCCCTTTTGTTGCCGCATTCGAATTTCACGCTGTTTTCCATTCACCTCGATGCTTCTTACTGGGGGGATGAAGCGGGGGGAGGGGGATATGTTTTGATGCTCGAACGAGGTACAATAAACGACAACGTCTGACAGCCGTTCATTTCAGAAACATCCATTTTGTGTCACAATTTGCATATTTAATTTCAACATCCAGCAGAACAAACAGGATGCAACAGCCATTAGTGCTAATGAAGGAAAGACAGATGACATCTATGATGGTTATCACTGTGTCTGCCTGCCTCTTCCAACCTCTCCCCATCTCTCATCATTCAGCCTGCCTCGGCATACCTTTTTTTTTTTTTTTTTCTCTTCACTCTCTTTTATCCGTCAGTCTTTCAAGTGTCCGCATGATAAATAACTACATTATATCCATTAACCAGTTGCGGGTTGAGGCACCGACATAATCCACGAAAGAGTAATTCAAGGCCTCGCAAAATAGAAAAGAAACCCCCTCTTTTCAACAATCCCCCTCTTTCTTTCTCACTATGTTCTCATTAATTCTCCCAAAGAGGCCTGTCAGCCGGGATAGTACATTATCCATTCATCAAGGCGTCATACTCAGGCAGCACCACATATTGGCTAAAAGAAAAAGGTCAAACAACAAAATTTTGTGTTTGCAACCTAAAGTGTGCCATTCAGCATTTTAATTAACAAGGCTGGGCCAATGAAAAATGAATGAACAGGGAGTAGTACCAAAAAAAAAGGAAAAAAAAAAAAGAAAAAAAAGCTTTGTATAGCCTAGAGGAGTACAGTGCGCAGACATAATGATAATGTAAGTCCCTGAGCACATTGGGAATAGCTTGCAAGGGATACCAATCCGGAGTGGATGAATGACATTGCAAATGAAATAGATAAGCAGATAAATGACTTTCATTTCATTGAATTCAGTGTTCTCACTTTTTTTTTTTCTCTCCCGAAAACATTTAAAAACTCAATTATGAGTTGTGTTTTTTTTTTTTTTTTTCACCATGATTGCCTCAGTAGCAAATAATACTGATGGGAATGTTATTCATGCACGGACGCAACACATAGCGATGCCACGCGAATGTGTGATGAAACGGGCTGAAAAAAGGTTCAGCACCTCGGACAGCGCTGCACATGACGAAATGCAGAAGCCAATACGAGCCAACAATATGAAACTGACCTGCTGTTTTTTTCATTTGTATTCACCTTTTGAAATGTAATCTACCTTAAAATGAGTTCATTTCACTGTCACAATGTTTCTGGTAAAATGTATTGCATTTTCTAAGTTTTCTTTTGTTAAATTTCTGCATGCCAAAGAGGTGACATCTGTATTTGTAATATATACAAAAGAAATGTTGAGTCACTGCAAATTGATTAAACTACTTTTAATCAAAGGTTAGGGTGTTTCTGATTACTGACAAATCTTTCAATACTGAAATGTATTTCACTGAAATGTATTTCATTTCAGTGCATTCATATGTGCATCACAGGACAATGTTAACACAACAAACCAACATCAGAGACCTGGTAATACTTTATGATAACCCTCATTAAGAGGTATGTTTATATTGAATTAAAATTTTGTTGATAGTTATTTCACCATAAACACATGATGAAATATTTTATAAGCCATTTGTAAGCATTTCAAAAGGTTATTAGCATCAGTTGTAGCTTTAAAATGTCCCTGCAAATACATGTCATGGATGAACTTCACAGTAATAATCAACCATTTATTTTCCTTACCCTTATCAAGTGTTTTTAATGCCTAAAAATAACCAGTTGAAAATTAAACATTACAAGCTACAACACGAAGGAATTTAAAGTTTTAACATATCCAAGGTTTGCAGAAAATGTACTTTGCCAACATTTTGGCGTGAACTCAGGGAAGACTGAAATACACCCACTGGTCCAGGCATGAAAAACATGTCCTAGTTAAAGATCTTTCTAATGAGCATATTCACTGTTCCAAATTCAAATAATCTCACCTTTACGTCTGACATTTGGAGAGTCCCATCACATCTCACTGGCCTAAACAGATGTAAGGGTATGACTTTCACATATTTACAGACCCCCTCAAATGCTAGGTGCATGATCAGTTTAATATACCCATCATTAATACATGGTAAAGTTAACTAAACTGAATTTATGTTATTACACTCTTAATGAACAATGAAATCCTTGATAAACAATGTATTTGTTGTACACGTGCAACTGATATTTATAATACTTTCTAAATGTTAGTAAATGCTGTACGCATTTTAAAGTTGCAACAGATGTCTATCAACTCTAACAATCACATAGTAAAAGTTAAGACAGTGCCGTTGTGTAAATTTTGATGAAATATGAATTTCCGATTGTTTGACATTCATGTCTCCATGTCCACAGAATGGCATAAAGGCAGACGTAATGGCATATGGCTCAATGAAAACATGCTATTTTACACAGTGAGATGTTGGCAAACGCAGTAATTGTACGTGAGCACATGGGGAAAGCCTCTGCCCACAATCACACGCACTAACCAGCGCATTCAAATGCCACCCGAAGCAGCAGGGAAGGGCCTTTTCTTTTTTATCATGCCTCTCAATACAGCGAAGACATAAGCCATGCTATACGGAGGCAGAGGAGACAAAGGAACACCTTTCGGCAACTTTAGTCCTCATTGTGGAGCGGGTGGAGGTGTTGTCCATGATGGTGCGTAGTGACCCCGGTGACACTTGGCACTGTACTGCAGAATATAACTTGTGGAAAGACCAGGTGTTATTGCGAAGGTGCATTTTGTTCTCTTTTTTTCCCTTTTTTCTGGCCAGTGCTGGAGTCTATCCCTGCATGCACCTGGCTATTGGCAGAGCAGTCAATCACAGGGCTCACACAGTCAGTTATTCCAAAGTGTCCAACACACCTCATACGTCTTTACAATGTTGGAGGTAGCGCTACGCCCACAGGGAGAGGCTGAAAGGGTGACAAGCAATGCTTCGTATAAAGAACCACGAGACCTAACATGGCATTAATACCATTTACAAAGAATAGTAAAATAGAAAAGGACAGCGTAGATGATGGCTAACATGTTGCGAGTGCACTTTAGGTGCAGACTTTTGTCAAAAAATGTTTGGAAGTAATCGATTGGCAACATATTTTTGGTGCAAAACCTTTCAGGTTTGGCTGAAGTGACAACAGTTGAAACTCTTTAAAGTTCAGTGCTCTATAACCTTTTGGCATCATTATTATAGGTTTGTATGCTTTGTTTCACAAGTAAACATCCCCGCGTTGTATGTGGGAGGGATAGTCTGCTGAAAACATTCTTGAGCAAACCTCTGAAACTGCTTGGTCCTGTGGAAGAATACACTGTTTGCTGAACAAAGATAACTTTGTTCAGTCCGGAGAGAAATGTCAGTAATGGAGAAACGGGTTTGTGACTGATTGCGATACCATATGCTGTCGCGGGCACTGACACCCAGACAGAAAGGCACTCGCGGTTGACAAACGATCTGACGAGCGTTTCACTTCAAAAGGCGAAAGTGACAAGAATCAAGATCAGGCTCGAGTCGCAACAACAGCTCAGATTTACTGTCCACTTACAGGCTGTAAATCTGAAGAGATGCTCTGATGTTTGATGGAATGCAATGACAGCTGGAGGCCCTCAGGAGTGGTCGGGGTTTCTGTCTGAGGAGATGCCAGTAAGTGTCCCAGAGTTTCAAAATACGTTTGAATAATTAACTCATAATTATTTAATTCAATTCATACAATAGGTTGCTCACAGCCACATCTGCTCCACGATGGTTGTTAAACTGACGTGGAATAAATATTTATACCTGTTAGCTAAATCAAACTACCATTGCAGAATCCATTGCAAGTAAAAAAGATCTGCTGGTGCAACCTTTAATAACAGGGTGCAGTAGTCATCACAATAAAAAAATGAAAGTATATATAGCACTCAGGCAGTCAGAAGGCTATCATGTATAGTATAGCACTGTGTGTTATGGAGAAACATCTGGGAGATCAGTGCTTTGTAATGTGCTGTGGACAAGGAACATAAGGCAACCTACCCAAGTTAGCTAACTGAGAAATAAAATGTTGGTTTTAACGTTGGGGTTACAAAGCTATGTACCACTGCATAAAGTTGGACCGCATAACACATAACACACCACGCATGTATTGTCTCCATCAAGGCTGGGTTATTAGTCATGAACTGAATGAATACAAAAACATCTGATGCTGATGTCAGACACTTCTGAGACGGTCTTCAGAGAGACTTCCATGGAACAATGGAGTGAAAAAGTATTGACGCAAAACCTTCCAGAGACCATGCAGCTATGTTGTATTCTTTTTTTTTTTTTTCTTTTTATTAATGATTAATTCATAGGCATTTCGTGGGGTGCTTGTTTAGTTTCCAGCCCTGCTTCAGTTTCTCATATATTATATACATGAATACCAGTAAGCGTAGTTGACAAATAAACATAGTATAATAAAAAAAAATAATAATAATAATTTAATCTCAAGTAGAAAATAAAGCATAAATCTGAAAACCTCCAAAGCACTAATAACTCCAAACTCAGCACTTTTAGTAAATCTATTAGTTACTTTCCGTCCCTGCTGTGGCAAACTGACATGTTTTCCCCTGACCGCACGCCGAACCCTGATGATTCACCGGCGACCTCTCTGAGATCCTGCAGCTTCACCTCTGCGACAGTGTGTGTCCTTATTTCCCCCAAAGAAGAACTCCTGCAGACAGATCCGAGGAACAAAAGCTAACAGAAGTGAGGATAACACACTGAAGGCAGCAGTTTATTCCCCTTTGATCAATGAGAAAAGGCAATATCAAGAGCAACAAAGACATTTTGACATCACTGTTGTCAGTTTTAAGCTTTCTACGCTCTGATTTTTCTGAAAGTAGGGCATAATGAGGAGCATATTCTTTACTTTGATTTAGCAAGTGTTTATGCTAATGGAGGTGAGGGAACTCTGCTTGATTTAGATCATTGCTTGAGGGATCGGTGCAATCATATCCAGGCATGGGGTTAACTGGATATACTGTGGCCTTACCATGTATGGCAGGTGTTGTGGGACTACATAAAAAAAAGTGGAGCCTGTAGAGTTGAACTACATTTGGCTGCACTAGCTGTTAACCTTTAGTCAATGATATAATTTGGGTAAGTGGTGTGTCTTTTAATTGCTGGCGTTAATTTTAGAATAGCACTCAGTAATTGAAGCTATAAAAAATGTTCTCAGGTGGTGCTGGCTGGCCATAAAGTCGCAGCATGCATGCAGCGACTGGAGGGCAACAGTTTTTAGGACTGGAGCCAGCTACCAGCCAGCTGATTTCATCCACAGCTTTAAATGTTTCATCTGCGGATATCAATCATTGGAGAAGTACTTGATCATTTGGGAGCGAATGGTCCCGTTTTTTGATCGTCATGATGCCAAGAACAGACGGTAAAAATGGACGCCTGACCTTCACCTGGGCACTAGAGAGTCAACATGCAAAAGAGCAAAAGAAAAGCCATGGATCACACACAAAACAACTGTTGACTTTTGGTTTCACACTGCCATGATAATTACTAAGACTAGTAAAAGTCGTCGCCCAGCAAGAAACGTATTGGTACAGGTTGTAACAAGCTGCTTTTACAATTGACCTGATTGTTTTTGTTTGTTTTCTGATGAGGTTGGCCTGGACCTTTTTGAGACTGATGTGAAGAAGTGCCAGACAGTATTATTTAAGTGTCACTTATGCTGAACCTGCAGCTGCATAATGACACATACCATTCACTATGATTATGTCTTCACATAGTGAGACTATTAATAGGTTTGGAGTCTAAAAAATTACCCCAACTGCAGATAAATATGACCAAGAGAGCCAAAAAGTGGAAGCCCGACCAAGAATTGATGGGGAACATGACATTACCAATTATAATTTCTTGTTTGTACAATATTGTTTTATGTTTTCTTGTATTTGACCTCTACGGATAATAAATATTGCAGATGCCAAAACATTTACTCAAGCCAGCAAGGTAACCTTGTGCAACTTGAACTTCTAAGTAGGAAAAAAAAAAAAAAACACACAAAAAGCACACTCATGTTAAAATGGTTATTGTTGTTGTTATTTCTATTAAAGTACTAGAATGGACAATAAATCTTATTAATGGTTTTAAGCCTCAGGAATAGAAGCTCAAGAGGAGTACTTCTGGTCAGCATTACACCATCTCTGTATTTCCCCAGGCTCTGAGATGATGAGATACAGAATAATTCATCCAACTGTTGAATTTTTAATTAAAAATTCTCACCCCATATGTTAAATGCCAAAATTCACTTGCAGCGTTTCATTACACAAAAATTGGTCTTTAGTGCAGCGCTGGCCTACATGTGCAATGTCCAGGGCTGTTTTAGTTGTTTTTCATCAGTACAGCCAGGTGCAGTTTCTGACCAAATATAATTTGATGTGGCCATCATGGCTTATGAGTAAATTGAAAAGCCATGTCTCTCACTATGAGGACAAAGCTGCTGCAGTCTACCCAACACTGCTCCTTGTATCTGAATGTTTTATGTTGCTGCTGCAGTGAAATGAAAGGCTCAAATTCTATACAACATAGATGGATCACATTCTAGCCTTGGCATTGTGGCGTCTCCTTCACAAAAGCTGAAATAAAGCTATTTTCCATGTGGGCGATTGTGTTACTCAAAGGCAGACTCCAGTGTTTCACATATATATATATATATATATATATATATATATATATATATATATATATATATATATATATATATATATATATATATATATATATATATATATATATATATATATATATATATATATATATATGTATATATATGTATGTATATATATATATATATATATATATATATGTATATATATATATATATATATATATATATGTATGTATATATATATATATATATATATATATATATATATGTATATATGGCAGTAGGATAACATTTGGGGGTTTTCTGCAAGATGTCTTGGAAACACTTTAGTGAATTGTAATTTTTCATGAGCAGTCATGGTTCCCAGAGGATGAATCCCAATTATTTTCATCCTACCCTGACTAGCCTCGACCGCTACCAGCAAATCAAAGCTCCAGTGCCTCAGCTTAAGGTACAATGGCATTCCCATTAGCCTCAGCTCTACTTTGTGTCAGTGTTAATTAGCAAATTAACATGTTAAGATGGCTAACATAGTATGTTAGCATGCTGTGCCTCTATAAAACCTCAGAGACTCACTAGCCAGACTTTAGATATTAGACAACTGGTTTCACAGGCTGTCTTGTGAACTAATCTAAAATCCACACAGTGCCCCTGTGATGCTGAAATGAGCATGCTGATAAGATATATACTGCTAATGAAGAGCCTGTCTTGGATTTTAACTAGCAGCCTGTGGCTGCGACACACAATTCAATCAAACCCTCATGCGCCAATATTGTTATCCCGTCTGTAAATAAGGCAAGTAAGCAAACTGTACAGCACATGTCTTTGGATCACACACACTAAATTAATAACCGTCTGGTGAGAGGTTTAGTATGTTGTAATATATTTGGCAGGACCAGTAATTATAAAACTAGGCCATATTGCAATGGGAGATAATTAACGTTAGCCCATCCCTGGGAGGTTTTTGTGGAGTGGGGGGAGGCTTTGACACTGCCTATTCAATTATGTCCTTCCCTGTGGGTCCGGAAATCCAGAATATAGAATATCTAAATTAGGCACATGACAAATCTCTCACTGAGTCAGATGGAGCAGGTCACGGCTGGCAAGGTGGCCAGCAAGTTGTGGGTGCAAATAGTGTTTTGCAGATAGGTGTAGGTAGATGCAGAGTTAATGAAAAAGTTGTCGACTTTTGAGATATGATAAGGTGAGAAATACACCCACCTGCCTTTTACACTTTAATGGGAGGCTTTTGTGCTCCAGTAGAAGAGTGCAATCTCTTATTGCTTGCTTCTTTTTACAGTTAATAAACCTGTATTATCACTCAGATATCCCTAATGATTTGCAAGGCTTGAAACCATTTATATTATGTCTTTCATATTATCATGTTTCTATTACTGAGGACAAGGAATTATATGAAAATTGGAAGAAAAGGGCACCAGCATACACCGGATCAATTAATGAGATGTTGGAAACCCTCAGAATTGCCTATTGATTTTTTTGGTGCTGCATGTGCGCAGCTAATTGCATTGGAAATTTCCACAATGTCATGATTATAAGTTTGCTCAATGAAATTTCAAATGGCCTCCCAGATGATGCACATGAGTTGATGGGATTTAATTAGGCGGCAGTTATAGACAAGATGCTGGCTGTGGCACTTACACCTGAAAAGTTGGCGCTGGGAAAATTATGGCTGAAAGTGGCTCCTAAATGAATGGAGCGCAAGGCACAGCATAGTGCGAGGAAGCCGGTTACATAAATGTTCATGAGGATGGCTGCTGGACGGATTGTAAAGCCATTACATCTGTCGGCCATTAGCTTTTTATTAAAGTGTGTAAAAATGCATCTTTTGCACTTTTATTAACATGCCTAATGAAAAAGTCAATTTAGATTGTCCTACTACATCTCTATAACATATTAAACAACACATATGCATGGAAATCTGTTGTCGTAGTGTGCAAACCTCATGTCACAGATTTTTCATAGAAGTTCTCTCTCATTCATTAAGGAGACGTTCAACAAGCGTGTCGCACTTCTAGGCATGCTCGAGAATCTTACAGTGCAAGCTGCGAGGGATCGGCAATAAAATATGTCCTCCCTCTCCACTGTATCTAGCACATCATAGACAAAGAAATGGGTCACTTTTATCAGCACGGGAATTCAAGACATTACATTTGACCCTCCATGCATCGCCCTTTCAACACCTGCACATTGGATATCCGGCTAAATATAACAGCCATGTCACGGGAGAAGGGGCTGAGCGTGAGAGATGTATTACCTTAGACGATTACAGGCAAAGAAAGAGCAAAACAGGTCAATGTGTATTTGATTTAAAAGGCTTTCTTTGGTGTTTGCTTAATGGATGAATGGTTATGTGGTGAATGCAAATGGAATGGAATGCAATTGATGGATGCTTGGAGGGGGGTATCAGTAAAAATCATTCATGCTTTCCACATGTCCATGAATGGTCTACCGAGGGCCGTTGTCAAGACCAACCCCAATACCAAGACCAGGTGGTCAAGATCAAGTCAGTATAAAAGAACAAGGTAATTAAGGTCCTATTCAAGTACAAGACTGAAATAGCCACTAAATGGCGCACGACTTCCAAATGTGGATGATGCTCAAGGGAAGGGTAGGGGTAGAACAATGGTGATCAGTGACTGCTCGTTGATCACGCTGGCTTTCTAGTTCGCGTATGTACCAGATGCACAGCTGCTCGGTGGACTGAAACTTCCAGCTGCTATAGTGAGGACAGGAAGCTCGCTAATGCTCCATCACCATCTAGGGGGAGAAAAAAAAACCTTATTCCATTGCAGGAAGTGGACAAATTATGAGATGGCTTCTCATGAGAAAACTGTACGACTTTTCTAGGAAGTGAGGAAGAGTGGAAGCGCAGGGCCATGTTGCACCAGATGCCTCCAGAAATAGCCGTTCCCGGTGTGCAACTGGATTTTTTTCTTTCACCTTCTTGTCAACAGCAGATCGAATGGAGTGGGAAAATCCAAGAGGCTGCTGGGGCACGAGGTGGTTGGTCCCATGAAGCCCATGTCTATAATTCATAACAATGCATCACAAATACACTTAAAATGCATACTAATGTGATTTCTATATAAGAGATAGAAGCTCTCGTCATTAGGTGACGCTCAACTTCACATAAAGCAAACAATGATCCTTAACACACTATAAATATGTTCACAATGATAATCATAACTATGATTATAAATTTCTAAAGGTGCATTAAAAGACTTTGTCAGTATGTTAATTATGATGTCTTTAATTGCATTATAGACATGGGCTTCATAGACAGTGTTACACTGTCACGCACAAAGGTAAAAAAAAAAAAAAAAAGTCTTACACTGTCGTCTTTTACACTAGATGGCCTTGTACGTTGACAGCTTGTCATGGACGACAGCGCTGACGACAGCGCCTGGAACTGTCCGAGTGGGGCTAAAACCTGTTTCCAGGAAACAAAGCAGAGCCTTTGTTAACTGCAACATGTTAAAGTATTGTTAAAAGCTCTCAAGAATAGAATTGTACAGACAAAGCTTGCATCAGTGCATCTTTAAAGCACTTCACTTCGTCCTTGATCATCCAGCAAAATAAATATCAGATAGGATGTGGACTAATGGGGAAATTGTCAAGTGCCTTTTTTCATTTCAGCCAGTGTTGGTTGGATCCAAAAGTAAAGTGCAGCATGTCACAGAGTGCTTATAATTTATCCGAGTCTCTTGTTATGCTAACATTTTTTTTTTTTTCTTTTTTGCAAACGAATGCAAAGTTATCTTAGCTCACAGTATCTGTCTGTCACGCTTTTATCCGACTCCTAGACCTGCTGGTTCCAAACAGAAATAATGTACCACGTCTCCAAAAAAAATAAAAAAATAAAAAAAAATACTGCAGTGTCCTGGCTGATGCTGCAGCCACCTCCTCTATTGTTTTCGGAACAATTTCGAGGCTCCTCTCAGATCTGACAATCTGAGCTCAACTCTTGTCCTCCGCTGGCTAATGATGTGGCGGCAGACGTCCATTTATAGCGAGCTGTTTAAAGATGCAGAAAGTGACACATCTCGGAGATAAAGCTGAGCGATATTTTCCCATCGTCTCATCCTGCCGCTCTAAATTTGAACGGTTTCAAACAACCACTCTTAAAAGGTAGGGACGATGCCTGACCATTAAACATATGGCCGCCGAGCTTTACTTTGTATTCGGGGCGAGCAAACATAAAAAGCAGCCCAGAAGTGCCACTTGGGCAGTGAAGTTATTGCTACTGCATATTTTTGCGGAGCATGACTGTTTTATTTGGGCAATTCGTCTTGCTACCAAGACCATTATTTATGCCATTCCCCATCTTAAGTTAATCTCCCTAAAGGCGGAGATTTATACCTATGGAAGACATTATCCACATGTGAATTAAGCAGAATGGAGAATGGTGTATTTCATCTGTTTTGACACTAAGCACTTTGCACATTTCTCCGGCTCTGGAGGTAAAGCAGCCATATGTTAGAGAAATGGTTGCTTGTGTTGCTCGTATTCTGAGCGTCTCCTGAGCTCAGATCGGCTGAGCGTCTATATGTCTATGCCTCCGGTGATGAGGTGCGAGTCGACCTCTGGGTAGAGCAATTTTATCCTCCGCTGACAATAAAAGGGAAGATGAACTGTGTCAACACTGTGGCGGCACCCTGGGTGATTTTCCACAGATAAAGGCCCATTTTCTGGTTCAGATCTGGTTCAGAACACGGTGATATGAAGCTCATTTCAGTGCAGAGCTCGGAGCGGCATTGTGTGATTCCACAGATCTGGTCGTCTATTCATCAGCAGCGGGGGCCGCTCGCAGTTTTTATCTCTTGACATCACCTAGACAGAGTGTCAATCCTCCAGCTGAACTCCCCTTTTAGATTGTCACTTCTTTTTTTTTTAGCTTATACTGTATTTCACTGAGGTCAGATGACCACTGGGGGGTGGGAGGGCGGGGGTGGGGGGGGGCACTCCTGCAATCAAGAAGTTTCCCTCCCTATCATGTCTCTCTTCTTTGGATTGCAACTCATAAATCCCTTTGCTTGTCAGTGCTAGCAACAGCTTACCGACCCTTCATGCCACTTCAAAAAGCTGCTATCTTTTGAAGCCGGCGTGCAGTGGAATTTCGGAGCTGCGAAGTTAGTTTATCCAGCAGCAGTCGTAAACTGTCACATTTTTTATTTATTTATTTATTTTTTTGTGGCGCCGGGGCTGTTTGATTAAGCCAACGTCATTGATTGTGACAACGAGCGAGAGTGATTCAGAGAGAGGTGTTCTGTAAATCTCCGTCGGGGCTTTTGATTCTCGCCTTTTTCCGGGCCTCGCGTGGCTCCAATCACAGAGCCGAGAGAGTGAAGAAGTTAGGAGGGAGCAGACCGGTCCTGGGGAGCTAAATGACAAGATAGTAGAAAGAGGAGAAGGGGGTCGGGATCACTTTTAGTGGTGCAAGCACTGAGTTTGTCACATTCTTGCTTGGTGACCGGCAGGTGGTGGGCGGTTAGAATAAAAAACAAAAGGTTGGGTGAGGGCCGGGCGTGCAAAAAGGGTCTGTCAGGACATTCGAACGCCATCTTTTGAATCCTGCAGTGCCCCGGTCTTCCAAAACCCCATGCAGTACAAATCACACAAATGGAAAATAAGTGAATTGGGTGACAGAGGACACGTGGGCCGGCCTGCAAACCTCACCATCCCCACGCTCGGGTGTGTGTGAGAGGGAGGAGGGCGAGCTGCCGTGGCTGCCTCCCCTCCTGTGACAGCTCTCTGCTGGCTCTCCCGTGAGCCATATTCCTGCTCTGCTTCCGGCGCGGTGACACACACTCTGGCGCACGCCCGCGAGCACGCGCTCCCCGTCCACTGTATCCGCACAGTGTGCGCAGATGCACACACGAACGCCGGACTGACGGGCGACTGAGACAGCTCAGGGCCCCAGCGGGAGCCACAGAGGCGGTGCGCCAAGTCACAGCCTCGACTCCTTTCCACCCCGGCAGTACGCCTTGAGAGGGGGGCCTCGGTGACACACTGCTCACTATGGCTAATATATATAACTAGCAAATCAGGACATTATGTTCATTTCAGCACCTCTCAGCCGAGGATGACAGCAATGGCCCCAATCAACGCGTGATTGAAGCGGACACAATTTCGGCATCTACCGACATGCAAAAAGGCATCCGCACAAAGACACTCAGGCACAGAAAGCCAATTTGCATCTGCGGCATCTCTAATGCATTCACACCTTTCACACGTGAGAATTGTTTTCGCCCGGCTCGTGTAAACGCGCCAACGCCGACACCTGCACGTTCGAGCGCACAGCCTGACATTCGGGGTGGAAAGAAAAAAAAAAAAAAGGGCGCCTCTGTCATTAAACAAAGTCGAGTTACATATCAGCTCTCCGGGATGTGTTGAGCCAAGCTTTGCTCACACGTCGGGAGCTGTGTTGACCGCGGGAAGAGGAGATTCTGTGTGATGCTAATAGAAATGCTATTAAAAGGAAATAAAAAAAAAAAAAGGAAAAAGAAAAAGCTTAAGAGCTGAAAGCAGGGCGAAAACATTGAGCCAACGTCTGCTCTGGCAACTTTGCCAATTCTCTCATTGTGTTGTGGTTTCTGAAGCAGCTTGTAGGAGCCACTATGTGCAGGATTTTTTTTTTATCCAGTTATTCTGGTGGCAAAAGCGTTTATTGTCAATTCATGATGTAGCATATGGTATCATTGCAAATCCTTAACCACCGAAACATCACCGTTTCTGTTATCATGTTTGGTTCAGGAGATATGACATAAAATACATAAATCAGCCATGACGGCTCTGGTCTGATGGTCCTAGTGGTCCTGTGGTCTGTAACCTTGACTTGGGTACTGCCCCTTTTGCTTGTTGATTAAACTTATCATTGTGAATAAATCCTTTCATCACATGCTGTAGTCCTTGTTGTCGACTTCTTCAAGCTGTATTTCCCGACTCCTAGAAACTATCAAATGAACACTGCTGCCATCATGATAATCAGACAAGTGTCGCCCTGTTTCTCATTGTCAAGCCGCTCTAACCTGGCAACAGTAACCGAGGGAGGCGGGATTGGCCCGTCGGCTGCTATTTATGGAGCTATCTCGACAACGGGGTCAACAACAGAGTCCTCATGAAATTAAACTGCGCCATTATGAACTTGTGTAGTCCCTCCAAATATATCGGGCTGTTTTTGGGAAGTTTGATGGAACAGTTATGACAACACAAGACGCAGACCAGTTCCCCATTTTCTTTCTTCCCTACCACTATTGTTAGTGACTGCTGCACCTTAACATTTGCTTTACAGTATGATTCCCTTCCCACAGTTTCATTTTACAGTAGAACACACTTACTGCAACTAAGATTTATGGTATAATACAGTTACAGTGTTGTTTCTCTGAATCATCAACATTGCTGGAATGTGTATGTCATACCAGACACATAAGAATTAGTCAGTTTGAAATACACAATACCGAAAACACAATGCCTCTTTCAGTAGTGAACTGTAAAACTGTAAACAAACAAAAAAAAAAACTATATGGCATTTTAATGGGCATTTGGTGTGAAGTGCAGTAACTCTAGAAATTACAGCAAAGTCTAACAATCTTCCTTCCCCCCGCTAGCTTCCACAGGGTGGTTGCTGATCCTCCTGTGGTTCTAACAACAAGAAAAACTCACACAGCACAGTATCAACAAAACAAGAAAATACTAGTAAGGCTATTTTTATACTTTTGAGATGCAGTGGACTGCCTGCACATTACCTCAGGGGGAGCAAAAGAGGATACACTGTACTCCAAAGGGACAAGAGAGGAAAACTACCAAACGCTAGTGGAAGACTTATTCGAGCGATTCTGTTTGTTGCAACCTGAGTGCGGTGAAGTGTCCATATCTGAGTGCTGATTGCATCAATTTGCGAAGGGAAAAGAAGGCTACTGCCACTCAGCAGTAGGGTGTTCACTTCATGTGCACAATGTCTCTATGCACCTTAAACACCCACAGCTACAGATATATTTTCAGGTTTATGTTTGTATTCTTAGGCTCATTTTGAGATTTCTAGTCTTAAATCATTTTTAAGTCCAGGTCCAAGTTTCCAGAAAGTATTTTACATAAGAGCCGATGCCCACACTTTGAATTACTTTTCACCACAGTTTTAAATGCTTCCACTCAATCTGGAAAAATCCTAACCAAACTCAACATAAAGTCAACAATAGGGTAATAGGAAGGCTGACCCCGCTGGATTGAAATGACCCGCGCACCAAATGTATCTGAGCGAGGCTTAATACTCTATTTTCAGCATCAGTGTTGTCCTGGTGCAAAAGCTCACCCCCATTGTTAAAGTGAGAGGAGGCTTACGGGAAGAAGCAAGGCCGGGCTTCACGGGAGTCTGAGCAACAACACCTCTGTCTGAAATGTTTCAGAACCTTCAGAGATCATTTGCATATAAAGAGAAAAATGCGTGTTCCAACATGTTTGCGAGGCCTTCAGGACACGGCGGCGTTTCAGTGATAAATGTTGGGCGTAAACAAAAACCGTGTTTGTTTACAGTGAAACCTCCACAGGGGGGTCTTTAGCTGCCGTATCTCACGTTGCCGTTTCATTTTAATGTCATAATCTTCAGACGTTTTAATCAGCCTGTGATTAATCGGTTGTGTTTACAAGGTATGGCATCCACCACCATCACAGCGAGCCTTAACGCGTGTGGTTTGTGATGATTTTATTTTGATAAGGTTTCCATTAAGAAAGGTTAGAGATTGATTTGGTTTGCATGTGTTTCTTGTTTATGTGCACAGAGAGAGAAGGAATGGATTGATTAAGCAAAATGAGAAAATGGTATTTTATTTTCCCACAGATGGGGCTGCAACAAACATTCATTTACATATCAATTATATGTCAATTATTTTCTCTAACTGTTGGGTCCGACCAAAGTCAGGGAATAGTAAAAGAAAAAAAAAAAAAATGTCAATCACAGTTGTTTTCCCAAAGCCCGCATTGACAAATTCAGATGCCTTGATTTAATTTTCTGTCAGTTCACTAACCAATTCAGTGGCATATTGTGCAGCTCCAAAATAAACCCTTTATTACAGCAAATAATTTTGTTGTTTGTCTTGTTTGATTTGTCACAATTCAAGCACAAGTGAATGGGCCTACTAATTGCACCGTATTTCAAAGTGCCTTCATACCACATTGACTCATTCAAGGTGTCCTGCTACGGCATCACCAGACATCGTGGGTGAGAAAAGACCCGAGTCGAGATTTGTTTTCGATCTATGTGACATAAGATAGTTAACGCCCATAAGAGATGTAACTCTGTCATCAACGTTCATTGAGATCATGTACATTATGTGACCCAAACTACCATACTTTGAGAGTCTAACTACCTAACCTGGGTGGTCCCATGCCAACCGAGGCGCGTTTTAGTTAAGTATCACACAAAGTATCACAGCTCTCTTTGTTATTGCCATTTTTCCAGTTGTGGGGCACACAGGAGCCACACTGATATTTGCCTGAAGGAGGTTCATCAAATACCACTTGGGCATTCAAGGAATCAAATGAGACTTCAAGAAAGTCTGTCTCAGATTATGAAGACATTTTGTACACCTCCTCGGGGAGGACCTCACTCATTAATCAGTATCAGATTTAAGGTGAAAATGTGCCAGTTTTTGGATGGTTGCTTCACCCTTGCTTAGTATTGCTGCCAACATCTGGGATGACTGTCTGGGGGATGTTTTTTCCCTTTTAGAAACACTCATCAGGGTCATTTGAGAGAGTCGAGCTGTGCCGTTTTATTCATCAGGGTAGCCTCTTTGTAAGAATTTGTATTCCAACTCATCAGCTTGTTTTTCTGAAGTCCCTGCTCTTTTGTACGTGTTCATCTAATGCGACCAAACTGACTAATACACAAGGCTCCTGTTCAAGGGCACTGGCAGTAGAGAATGGCAGATGCATTCATCAGTTTCCTTCATGAAGAGGTGGTGACCACAGGTTTTGCCGACCCCTTGCATGGAAATATTATTCCAATTCATGAAACTGTTGGAGCCTAGATGGAGACTTAATTCAAATGTAAGCACAATTGTATTATATAATATGAGATAAGTATATATCATGAACAAACTAATGTATAATTAGCTGTGCAACCCTCCTTGGAATAACGTGTGTGTGTGAACTTTTAAGGCATTGCCTAAATTTCAAGCACAACACTGGTGCAGTGTTGCTCATTTAAGCAGCATTCATGAGGAGCATACAGCTCAGAAACCGACTATTTCTATCATGACAGTCATCACATTTCACATTCTTAACATTGCTTGTTTCTGTTGTGATTTTTTTTTTTTTTTTTTTTGCAAGATGTATGGCTGTTTCTTTGTGACACTCACATGGCCAAAACGAAATAAATAGAAAAGTAGAGGATGCAGAGACAATTAGCTAATCCATGAGTCAAAGCACTTCATCACACCGATGGAAAAATCTCACAAAAATACACATGATGCTGTTTTATTCACAGTTTAAACGGATGTGAAAGCTCCCACAAACAGTTGATTAATGTTGTCACATCAAATATTATCACTGTTGATGGTACTTGCTACTCTTAATCTCTGTCACCTTCCTTCAAATACAGATCAGAACCATTCCTTTAACAGTGTACAAAACAGCAGTTGGCTGTATTTGGAATGAGGACCACTGCGGTCCAGTTGCTGGGCAAGCTTTTCAGCATCTGCCCAGACACACACAGACATGTGGGACTCTGAAACCCAAGAAGAGAAGGAGATATAAATAACCTTCTTGTTCAAAGGATTGGTGATTACAATTCCTCTCTTTAAACCCCTCGCCCCTGGGTGTCTTAATCAAGAGGATGAAATGGCCTTGCACCTGTAGTGATATATAGCTACAGCCCTCCATGCAATCAATAGATTGAGATTCTGCAGTTTTGTACTTCTGATTGTGAACAACAGCAATAAAGCAGGTTTCCCGACTTTGCCCTCAACAATCGATACTGCCTCTTTTTTTTCCCTTCGCTCCATGTTTTTAGGAAATCAAAATGGAACATTCCCCACAGTTTGGTTCTACTACAGGTTCTTATTTACTCTTTAGACAAGTTTTAACAAATCCTCATACCTAAATGAAGAAACAGGATAACTGCCACTGACTCCCAAAATGACATGTCCATTGCAGCAGACCAGTAACAGGCGTACCAGACCTTTGTAGTGTAGCGTGGTGTAATTATAGCTTGCAGTTTGGTAAGGTTTATGCACCAAAATGACATTTTTTGATGTAGGCACTTAGACTAAGAACTAAAAACCAAAGTGGTTGGGTTTCGGCACTGAAGATACATGGGGCAGTCCATCCGGTCAGGTTGGATAGTCGAAAGAAGCTGTCGGCCACGATGGTCTCATAAGTCACGCTTTCTTCCCCAGTGGTGAGGACAGCACTAACACATTTTAAGCCAAAACATAATCTCTTCCTCACCCTAACCAAGTGGTTTTAGTGCCTAAACCCTAACCAGACCATAAACACTGTTGTCATAACATACAATTGTAATTTTGTTTGTAGGTTTATACTACATTCCTTTATTCCGCCAGTCCAGCTACGCCATTTTCATCCGTCATATTGTGTTTAAATCCGCATTTAAAGATGTACTGAAATGAGACCCATCATTTGAAACAGCTGACATCCTCTCATGGTTTCAATTCTGCAACAGCGAGCGCTTCTGACGAATATTTACATGAGTAAAATTGTTGAGAAATTATTCATGGGTCTCGGGTAAAGAAATGAGAACAAGGGGAGGAACTATGTCAATTTCCAATGTATTGGCTAAGACAAGAGCACAGGGCAGAAAGTGATTTTTCTTTTTTTTTTCCTGTCAGAATTAACAACTTCCTTTCATTATAAACTAACACCCATCCTGAGTCATCGAGATGAGAAGCAGGGAATCTGAAGTCTGTGCAGCCATAAGCTCAGACAACCAGAGCATCACTCAGACACAGTCAACGACGTGCTGGGAGTTCTCAGAACTGAGTGTGTGTTTCTTTTCGCCGTCGAACCTGCCAGCCGTTCCCCGCCATAAGCACTCCTCGCGCACGTTCGCCAGGTGGAGGGCGCCAGGCTAAATTTAAACCCGGTGTTTACTGTACGGCGGGGGCTTCTTACACACTGATTTCAATGACAATGGCATGAGCGCCGCGATACAGTGTGTCGGAGGGACTTACAGGAGTGGTTGGGCAGAAAATGGGACACCGGCATAAACACCAGAGAGATCAGGCTATTGTTTCTCCCTCTCTAAATATACAGAATTCAGCTTCCTGTGGCTGAGCACAGAAAGAGAGAGAGAATGACATAACCATCCCTTGGAGAGGCAGATCTTCCCCGGCTTGTGTCACGAGCTTGCAATGCCCTCTTGCTGCCGGTCGGTGAACTGCAGTCTCAAATGGAGGATGCTGCTCAGACCCCGACTCCACATGTGATCACGAGGCAGTTTCAGCATGTTGATGTTTCAAGGCAGTAAGTGATCACAGTCAGGCAAGAAGATGCTTGAGTTGCATTTGTTTGGGTCTCCAACAGTCCATAAATGTGCTGGTTGGGCTGATCAGAAAAATCATGCATGATATATGTGTTTGTTGACGGACAGTTGATGTCTTTCGCAAAGCATCTTGGGATTCTCTGCCACCCTCCAACAACCGCTTTTCATGTGTCACTGTCATTTTTAAACCTTGATTTAGCAACGGAAGTGTCTTGTCATTGGTGCCAGCATAGGCATATTCTGCAAACCCATGTGATCAAGTTGTATTGGAGTTTTTCAATTGCCAGCAAATAGGACTGAAAAATCCCCTCCTATTTGCCTTTGCCATTTCACGCAGGCATCAAAATTCTAATAGTCAACGGTGTAGTCATAATAATGCTCTCAAAAACTCCCTCAAAAAAGGCCCGTATTGTGAGGGTGAAAAGACTACTTTTTGTTCTCACAATACAATGCTTTGCCTTCGAGAGATGTGATGGCTTCCAGTGATTGTGCAAAATAAACATAAAAGATGATTCACTGGTGTCTGAAACTGCCATTTACCACTCCGCGTAAAGCAAATATTGTGTTTTCCCGTCTTTGTCTTATTTAACTATGCCTAGCTGTGAGGCTTTCTGCTCGGCGCATTGTCCCATGTGCCACACACTGAATATTTCAGCGATGCTAGCTTATTTCTCTCCAATTCATTTTAAATGCAGCTGTAATCAATACGTAGACTCTGCACTTACCAGAAAGTGTTGTTGTGCCTTTCAGCCCATTGTTTTAGTTTTCCAGCCCATAGCTTTTCGTTCATTGCTCTCCAACAGGCAGCTGTTTTGAGCAATTAAAAAAAAAAAAAAAAATCTAAAAACCCACCAGATGCTAGCTATCAAGGCTGCTTAAATATTTGTTGATTAGCTGGTGAAAGTAGTGAAGCATTTAGCAGCTACAGAGCTGGCACCATGTTCAGTGCAAGCTGGGGCCAAGTGGCCTTGTGGTTCTTCCCCGAGTCGCACTTTGTTATGTGAATGGTACAGTAGAGAGGAAACCAGAGCCAAAACTGGACCCTAAATTTCCCCGGTGAACAAAATGAAAGCTAATGTTGCTCCGTTTCTGTTGTATGCGTATGCATTTGATTGTCAAGACCCATGTTAGCTACGTTATTGTGTTAAAACGATTATTGTTGCTTAGCCCGCTTAGCTAACGATTAAAAGTCTACTAATCCTTTGAGGCATTGTCGCAAACTGCAAGGTCATTGCTTGACTTAGCATAGTTTAGCTCGGACTCAAAAGTAAAACACATGCCTTTAAGCTTTTTAGCTGAGCTAGCAGCTTGTCCGTTATATTCCCGCAGCCGCACCTTAGTGCCAATTTACAAATGTTAGCATGCTTAGATATTGAAAATGGTCAGCATCATACCTGCTATAAATATCAGCTAGCTAGCTTTGTCATAGTCAGCATGTTATCCTGCTTAAATTAGCATTGCGCTGAAAAAAGTATAGCCACAGGTTTGTTTGTTATCATAGCACGGCTTAGCCTTTAGTCACACAGTTATGGAGCAACAATTTGTTTTAACCTCACTATATTGGCCCTGTGTAACCAAATTAAGCTTACAAATACACAAATGTATAGTATAAATAATGAGTATGAAAAGGAGAAGCCAACGTATTACTCATAATAATAATCTCATGCATGAGTCACTCTCGGATCGTATATTAAGTCCGGCAGACAGCTTGTATCTGGGTAGGAATTAAGTTAATAAAAAAAAAGGCTTTTTGGTTTCCTCAAGGCCAACAATAACTGACTCATAACGTCACATGGTCTAATCTCAGAAGAGCGGAGGCTCACATGCTCTCCCTGCTCACCATGTATTTAGCCTGCAAGATGCCATTTGTAGCCTCCTTCAGAGACCTTCGATGTGGCATTGTGTGACAAATTTACACTCTTGCTTTAATTGTCGCTGATTGTTTTTTCTTTATTCTGTTTTTTTTTTTTTTTTTCTTCTAGTGCCATGGCGTGTTAACACTACGGTTCGCTCCCTGGCAATTAGTGGGTCTTGTTATTTCGTCTCCAGCTGCCGAAAATATCAAAGATCGTCCAGGGAAACCAGCACGTTGACGGACAGGTTCTGAATTAAAACAGAACCCTGCAACTGGAGGAAATAATGAGCTGTAGTGGCCACTGCAGAAATATATGAGACATGAGAAGCAGGAATCAGCCATGGATCCTACTGTACTGTACTGTATGTTAGCGAAGATTTAAAAATAGCTTCTGCTGCCTAAACATATGTTCCTTGGGGCCGAGGGATTTAATGACTCACCCAAGACGAGGAGCAACAGATAAGATTTTTTATTTTTTTTTCTCTCTCACTCTCACCAAAGCATAGGATCATTTACTCCACATTGCAGTGCAGTGCAGATGATTTTTCAATTTCCATGTTCCTCCTGGGTTTTCCTCAAACATATTGAGACTTCTGCCCTGAGTAATGGCTCTCTCTGACAGTCGAGGAAGCCTATGGACACAATTTACAACCCATCCGCCGTCTTCAGAGAGCACAAGCGTCACTAGCCACTACAGGGATGGCCGTGGCAAAAAAAATGGCAGCCACGTGCGTGACGCATTCGAGGTCTGATTCAGTTTCAGTGCCAAAAGACACATATTTGCGACAAAGTGCCTCTCGTCTTGATGCAATTTCATCTGCGTTTGGAGACGCTGATGCTTACTTCCATCGAGGAACAGGCGACAAAGACACAAATCTCACCCATGTGTTTCAAACTGAGCCACTTCTCCTGCCGCTGTTGGCTTCAATAATATTTTACTATATAATTTCCTACATAAATGACCTGCGGGGCTCGAGGTGTCATTAGAAACATACTTTCGTGGTATGTGTTTTATCGCCACCGTTAATTTTATGAGGGCTGTTAAGTGGAGGTGTGTGCTGCCAACGATCATGCTGCTTGAATCAGCGGTTTAATAAAGCCCCCCCCACCCCCCCAAAAAAAGGCAGAAAAGGTAGATGAAGTTTGGTTCCCCTCAGGCACTCAGAGCACCACCCGTGCTACGTTTGGAATGATAAATCCTCAGGTGGGATTGAAATGCAGCGATCATTGCCTGTATCGATGTTTCGCACTAAACTTCCTTCACTGACTCCGTTTAAAGGGGCAATGAGGGAGATTTATAGCGGCCCATAACGGAAAATGACCATAACATATCATCAGGGGAGTTATTGATCAGTACCAGTGACCCAAAAAAATAATACTTGGGCATGTGCTGGGATGTCTGTGCGGCACAAGGCAACCTGGCATCTCAAAGCGCTCAGCGCTGGAGGACGTTGGCATAATCACGGTTCGTCTGACCTGTATCTCGAGCACAAATGGCATTTTTTTCTGTTACAGTTGACTTGTGATATAGTCATCACAACATCTCCTGGAAAGAGTACCGACTTCTTAAGCATTGTTCGAAAGTCAGAATAGAGTGGGAGGGCTGAGAGTTGTGGGACAGATGTTCTGAAAGTGTACGGTTATGGGTAACTTATTGCCTTTTGCACTTGTGGTGGAACTCCCCCCCCCCCAAAAAAAAACAAAAAAAAAACAGACAATACAGCATTTTGTGACGATCGTGGTGACTCACCTTAACTGCATTAAATTTGGGTGATGCAAAAACCGGACTCGGCATCATCCTGATTTAATTCATCCCCGTTTTAATTGCAAGAGTCTGCACGTTCCTCTATTCACAGTAGTTCCATGAATCCTTTGCTCACAGCTTGGTTACGTTGGGGCAAGAAAACTACCTGGTGAGGTTTAGGCAAAAAAAAACAAAAAAAACAATTGGTTACTTGAGTTACAACTGGAGCATCCATTTGTAAGTCAAGTCATGCTCCTGATGGGATGTTACCTCAGCAGGCTTGTAAATTACAGTAACTTACTGCTGACTTTTGGTTTCACATTGGACCCAAACAGCGGGCTGAAAGTCCTGTGCTTTTATTTTATCTATTTTTTATCCATCTATCTATCTATCTATCTATCTATCTATCTATCTATCTATCTATCTATCTATCTATCTGTCTATCTGTCTATCTATCTATCTATCAAAAAGATATTGTTTATAGTATATGCTTACAATTAATTCATAAAAGATGCTGAGTGAAGAATATGTAATTCCTGTACATGTGATCTAAAAATGTCAAATCATCTTAAATTGATGGCCCCTGCCTTGTGTTGCCCGCCTTATGCAATGCAGCACAAATCAGGATTCAGTCATGACCAAAACAGAGAAAATGAAACATTTTGCAAGATGCGATCAGCGGTGGTGGAGGAAATTTTGAAGCCAGGCAACATGTTTTATTCAGGGAACCAAACAGTGGGTTGACAACCAAAAGCCAAGCTTGGTAATGTGTCGCTGCTGCACACTGTTCATAAAGCTCATCCAGAGTTCACCACGAGCTTAGAAGCAAATGTGTCCTAGACAGAAGTACTCCCACGTATCCAGCATGAAAATCACTTATGTCAGGGCTGGATTTTGCAGGAAAAAGTAAGATCATTTACACAGACGGTTTTGTAAATAAATACTTATAACTTATTCTGCTTGAATAATACTTGATACTTATCCTCTTTCATAACCACGACTATAACAGCCACTATAATGAGTTTATTTCCAATTAGGGAGAACGACTCATCAATGGGCGTAAATGCCTTTGTCTTTGTGTGTATATATAAATATATATATATATATATATATATATATATATATATATTCAATTTCATAGGCAACAAACATAATCATTCATCTAACGTTTCCCCATGAGAGGCATCTCCACGGTGACATACACCACCACCCCCCCGTCCAGTCACTCTCAGAGTCACTCTAGATGAAGGTGACATGCTACGTTTAACTCCTTCCTCTTGATTCAAGGATTAAAACGTGCCGATCCCTCGCCAACGGCTCTTTTTCATGGAGTGACTTTGGCCGCCGTCTGCCCCGCAGCACTTAAAAAACCCTGAGCATTAACCCACGCCCCTGGCACATGATCAATAAAGCCGGGGAGGAGGCGCACGCACACACACACACACACAGAAACAGGAGTCATGCCTTCCATCACTGAAACTATTAACACCACGCCAGGATCGATCAGTCAACCCCTCAGTTCGGCACCCCACAGTTGCCCCCCCGCCTCCTCTACGTATGTGCACGTCTGACAGCTGACATCACTTCCTTTAAGTAGAGACGCGTTCACAGCCGGGGCGACTGTGCCAAACATTTGAGAAAGCGTGTGATCAAAATGTGCACGACTTGGCAAGAAAAAAAAATAAAAAAGTCTCCGTATCTGAATAGATGACCTTTTGCAGGGGAGGAGGAGTTTTTTTTTTTTTCTTTTTCTGCAGCACTCTCATGGCACAAATTCAACTGCAGGTTCACAGTGTAGCACTCAGCAACTATCTCCTCCCCAGCGGTGCCATTAATAATGGGAGGCAATCTGCCTCGCTGAGACGTGGGAAATGTAGTCATCTGTAGCGCAGTGGTGTGACCAGCTAAATGCTGCTAATTGATATGGACAGCAGGAGCTTTCGCAGTGTGTGGGATCGGGAAGGTTGGCGGGGGTGGAGAGCCGAACGCTGAATGTGGACAATAAAAAGGGACCAAATTAATTTCTTTCTCTACCTCTCTATTGCTCTCGCCCCGTCTTTTATCTCCCCCTTGCATCTTGCAAATGCATCCGGAGTTAAGAGACACATCTGTATCCGGCCGAGGCCTATCTATTTTTACCCCCCGCCTCGTGATTGATGTCTCCTTTCAGCGTGTACACCCTTGCTATCCACAGGGATGAATAAACCACAGATGAACAGCAATCTGCGGGGAGCACACGCACACACACACACACACACACACACACACACAGTGGATGTACACACAGACGCCGAGGCACAAATCCATGTGGAGTAATGCACACATATAATAAAAAAGCATAGTTTTGCAGGGATCTGAAATACACACTGGAACACACACGGTGCTCTCGAGCTCTGACTGTACCTTTTAGTCATTCCCATCATTCACTCTGTTGCATCTGTCATGGATGCTCACTTGTTTGGCAGCAGCAGTGTGTGTGTGTGTTCGTGCGTGTGTGCTTTTTCCGCGAGGGGCCCCGCTCAGCTTTCATCTCCTCGCCCCGCGACTCGCTACAAGACAGCCCCGCCCGCGTATTCATCCGACATGCTTTGCGAGACGCAACAGATACGAGACAGACAGCCATGACCGGCCGAGACTCAAAGAGATGTCTGTCGGAGGCCCTGACAAGCTAATGGGGCCCCGCTCGTGAGCGATGGGGGGACATTTGGCGGCCATTATGACCGGGGGTGAGTTATGGAGTTGATGTGCCCCCTCGCTGTCGTGGGGTAAAGACACAAACAGGCGGAATAAATGCGCGGCGGCAAAAGACACAGGGTCATGTGCTTGATGCGGAGCGTACCGAGTGACATGAGGTCTCAATCTTTTTTCGGTCTCAATGACAGACCTAATTGCGATCCCTTTTACTCACGGACGGGCAATTTATAGGTTACTCTCCTTGGGGGACTATTTATATATGAACAAGTGCCAGAGAATAGGCTACTTACTCCAGGGGGCATTGCAGTATGATTGACTTGCCTGGGTGCTCTGCAGTTGGAGATTTAGAGAACCAACAGTGCCCCCTTGTGTTTGCAGGACAGCCCAACATGCTGCCTCTAAAAAGTATTTATTTGGGGTTTTACTCAAGAGAGGTGAGGAAATTAAGTGAACACTTAAGAGTGAGCCTCCGAGTGCATCCGTAAAGCCTCGGGTGATATTAGATGGATGCAGTGAAATCCCTCCCGAGTGGCGCGTTGACCCAGAGGCGGGAAGTCAGTCTGCAAATCTGTCGCCGACGAACCAGACTCGGCACCGCCAGAGCACCCTTCAGATTCACAGCGTGTCACACGACTGCACAGAGCAAGCTTTCACGCAGGGGTGGGGGGGAGGTGGAGGTAGTTCAAGCTGGGTTAAAAGGGAAATCATGGAGGGGGCTGGGGAGGAGTCTGAATTCACGGGCACGGATCAGACCCTTCGGACCTCTCTCACGTCGACCTACTTCTCTCTTCTCTCTCGTTTTTTTGTCTTTTGACAGCCCGTGATAATTGTGCCGCAATGTTTCGACACTGCCTCTTCACTCAGTTTCCTGCAAACAAGTGAAGAAAAGCACATTCCGGCGGGTCCCTGAAGTAATACCAGACAGGCTGATTCCACAGTTCTAACAGAAGACGTGTGATTATTCCAGCTAAGGCTAAGATAATTGGCAGATTTACAGTCATTTGCCAGTTTAAGGGGAAAAAAAACAAACTCCACACAAGTTCCACATCTTCTCGTCATCTGGAGCTCATTTAAATGAAGTTATTCAGTTTGGAAAAAACAAAGACTCTCGGTCTCCCATCTCAGGGTGTCTGTCTATCCTCGAAGGTTCTAGCCAACATTTTCACCCCTGTAGTTTTGGAAAATAAAGATATTTCACTGCTTTTTAAATGACATAAATTTTACTCTACACTGCTCAGCTCACCAAGATTAATAAGATGGCTGAGCTTGCATGGCATGCTGCAGCCCATAGTCACAGGGTGTAATCAAGAGCTTCCATCTCATCTGTCTTGTCTAGCCCGGACGGGTACTTTTATAATATGCAAGCAAGAGATCTGGATTGATAAACGCACATTCTAGCACAAGGAACTGGAGCTGTCATTCTATAAAATCTGTCTTGCTCCAAAACAAACCCTGTTGTCGCATTTGATTGTATACCAAAGTGAATTATGTAACAGTTATGTTACAATATGTGGAGCTTTTTTGACCTCACATTGACTTTTATTTCTTTAGCATTTCTGTCAAATAGGCCTGGACTTGCTAGCTGTGTATGCTAACATGTTTATGCATGTATCAATTTATTTGTGTAGGACTTCACAGTTTGGGATTATCATAGGATGTTGCTATTTATCTCTTAACCCTGTCAAAATGTTGTGTTTTTTTTTTCCTTATATGCTGAGTTGCGACTGTGCGGGAAAGCTAGCTTCCTTTGCTGGAGACAAGTGCACAAGGAGTTCAAAGGTCATTAACAAACAAAATGAACAATTTAGAGTTTCTAATGTTTCTTGTGTAATGACTGCTTTCATTGAGCTTGCCACCAGGATGGATTTTTCCTTGAAAATTAAGGCTGGACAACTGGAATAACTCTACCCTGCAAAAGAAAACAGAAAATGAACAAACTGATGGAGGCAGTAAGAAGGGAAAGTGATAGAAACCAAGGTAAAACAACAGTGGATTGATCAGCTTTCACTCAATGGAGAGCACCAGTGTTGTGTCAAATCCTGCTCCCCTGCTGATATATGTTAACCCCTGTCCCCTGTCACCTAATCCCATCCGGAGATCTCAACCCTTCATATTCCTCGATCTTGGACTCTTGCGCTCATTTCAGTAAACTAATTTGGATACATACATACATGTACTGCTAACATGGGTCAAACGGGGCCTTTTTTTTTTTTTTTTGGCAAAATGTTTCAAGAAATGACAAGTGTGCACACAGTTGGACCACCGGATTACAAAAGATGGAACAATTCCTCATAACAGCAGACACGAAACTGCTCGAGGAAGAAATCATCATAAGCGCAGCCCTGCCAATTAGAACATATTTGTCTCTCCCGCTCTGCGCAACAATAAGACCCGGAGTCAAACCGCATCCAGCGCCGCCGTTGACAGCCTAAGACTTCATCGCGGCATAATTAGCTTCGAAGGCGGTGGCTGAAAGTAAACACACAAACTAATACAAAGATACAGTTATAAAGAGCTCCTCTGCGACTGATGTGGACCGTATCCAGGGGGAAAAGCCAGTGACTCCGACGCAAGAGGTTGTACATTATGATTTGCTTGCTGGGTAATTAGGTGGCAGGTTCTTTTTGTGTGTGTGTGTGTCTGAAGTCCCGCGCTTGTGACGAGAGCACGCACATCCCCGTGTGGATCGCCTTGTTGTATGTGTATTTTATTGCTCCACGGCCATGTGCCATGTGTGTGCGTGAGTAGGTGTTCGTGTGTTGTTGTTTTTTTTCTTCTTTTTTTTTTTTCTTTTTAGCAAATCACCTTCATTATAAATGTGTCTCATTACAGTAATGAGACGATTTCATTATCACTTAAACGACCTTGTCCCTGGTGCTAAACAAGGCCGGCTGTTACAAACCCAGTGGGCCTCCTGAGTTGCTGTCGCAGCGGGTGGTGGTGGTGGTGGTGGGGGGCCCAGGCAGGTGGGCGGGTCGGCAGGTGTCACCGGCTGGAGTTGGAATGGAGACATCTCGGTGGAGTGCCTGTTTGATTGTGGATTGGCGTTAATGGCGTGATTGTTAGGAGTCTGGTGGAGCGTGCTTGTTATTCTTGTAAACATAAGTCTGAACAGCTTAGGAGGACAGAAAAATATATATATCTGAGTTTGTATTATTACATTATCAATATTGTAAATACTAAAATGGAATTTTCAGGTACTTGTGATGTCACTATGTGGCTATGTTGCATTGTGGGTAATGTGGGCGCTACATTTTGGAAAGCAGTCCACTGGTCTAGCATTGCTCACTTATAAAACTGTTAGCAGGATGTTTTTATTCCACACATTCTTCTTCACTTGACTTTAAAATGTTGTCTACCAGTGACTGGCGGTTTCAGCACCTTTCTCTGTGGAGTGTGCATGCCCTTAACTTGACCAAGGAACTAGCATCGGCCTGGAGTTGGACCCATTGCTGGCTTAAAATGCAGATAATAACAAAGCAGTTTCGCAGTTTTTACTCCTTCTAATTCTTCTACAGTCATACTTAAATCTGCATGTTCAGCAGTCAGTCTGGTTAAACCACTGGACGGCATTGTGTACACAGTACAAAACATTCTATTGCAAACCCTTCATTTAAAAGCAGATATATTTGCAGAAAAAAGTGACTTTCTACAATGCATATCCATGAAAGACCATTCAGCAATGTAGAGTAGCCCACTCCATTGACTATCCTGAATCAATTCCAAACTTTTGTGCTGTGGTGTAGATTAGAGGTTGTTGCAGCATAAAGCAGCTGTGTACAGCAGATACTGTAAGAATCAATCATGTTAATTCATGAAAGAGATAATGCCCTCAGAGGTGTCCATTATCAGGAATTAATGAATGATGTGGGGGGCCATTATTTCCTGATTATGGACACCTCTAAGGGCATTATTACGCTTATACTGTAGTCACTTGCCAAAGAAAAGAAAACTGCTTAAGTAGTGCGATGGGTGTCTGTATATCAGCAATTAACTGCCCTGCTGGAGCCAATCAGAATTGAGTTTTCACCCTGACCGTGGTGTAATGATGAATAGATGACGCTTTATCAACATTCCTGCATTAAGCGCATACATTTTGCATGCCAATTGTGATATTCAAGTATCACAATGGGTCAGAGAATGATTAAATCAAATGCTTTCCGTATATGTTCAGCATTCTTTGTCATTGCTGTGCATTTTCCCTGAATACTGAAATTGCCCTTGTTGCACAGACAGGCAAAGCATATTTTTCTATTGATCAGTGCTAGCGCTGTTTGTTGAAAATAGGGCGCCACCCATTCTTAATGAAACAGTCAATTCTCAAAGAGGTTTGCAAGTTCTGGATATTGTTGTTGAATCACCGGCAGCGCAAATACAAGTCTGCTCAACTACACTGTAAGATTGCGTAGGCTTTCACTTCTGTCTTCGACTATTAGAAGAGAAGCCGAGGGTTTTTCCTACCATCCCAGGAGGTCGCTGCCTGGACTCCCGTCTATTGATGCAAGCTCTATACGTGCAGTTGATACATGTGCCAACCCGCGCGCACACTTTCTCTTCCCTGAGCTCTACCTGGCTGCCGCTAAGATCTCCTCTCATCCCCTGCTAAGAACTCAATCTGTTTGGTGAGTGACCTTTGCTTGTTGGAGAGCTTATCTCCTGCTTTAAAGCACCCTGCACCCCTGAACTAATCCTTGGAGCCAAACACTGGCGCCCTAATCCCCTCTCCCTGAAGTCCTCATTCACTATTTGCTTTTCACTCTAATTATCTTGAAGGCACTTCAAGGCTCATGCTTCCTCTGTGTGTGTCTTTTGTAAACAAGTGAATTTGCTGATCTGTGGGTGCATGCATGCATCGTTCTTGTATATCTGGGGCGCTTAAAGTTTGATCCCGGCACACCAGTGTGTTTGTGTGTGTGTGCGCGCACGTCTGTGTGAGCGCGACCGGCATGGCCGGGCAGGGCCCAGTGACCACGCAGCCATCAGGGTGCATTTAGGAGGATTGCCACTGTGTAGGAAGGGATCAGGGCCCGAGTCAGAACCAAAGCTGCACAGGCAGAAGCCCAGAATCAGCATTCAGCAGGTTTGCAGTGTGTGTGCGCGCTTGTGTGAGTGTGAGTCTGTGTGTGCGCCAACCCCAAGGGTAACAGTTCCTGGTCACAGTCTGTGGATGAAAGTAATTGCCAGTGGAGGGCAACCTGCAGCTGAGGCCCAGAGATGGTGTGTCAGAGTGTGTGTGTGTGCATGAAATTCAGGGCTGCTGCTGCTGCTGCTGCTGCCTTTGTCCAGTGAGCCAATTGCACACACACACACACACACACACACACACTGTGTGTTTCCTGCACACGGTGTTTGAATTGGACTATAAATAGATGGAATTGTTTATTTTACCCACCTGTGTGCAGTTTCCTCTCGCTTTACAGCCGGTAATGAACGTAGGTGCTTGTGTTAAGCTATACTGAGTATTGAGCTCGATTGTTTCCCTTCCAGTGCCGTCGGATACGTGGCACTCTTGACAGTTGCTGGGTGACAGAGTCTTGCCTCCAAAAGTCTTCTGTTCGTCGAGTGTTTGCCATCACAACTACATACAGTGCTGACAGCAGATAGGGTCGGTCTGATGGGGTCAGGGTTAGTGTGGGCGGCCGGCTCGCTGCAGGGCTTTTTTTTTTTTTTTTTTTTTTTTTCACGGATGACTTCCTCTCGTTCATGGCTGACCTGCAAAGAAAACCCTGACTGAAGACACTTTTACTCATCTTTTGAAGCTGTCTGATAAAACCATTTGGTCTTAAATTGATGGCGTCCTGGTTATGGCCTTGGCTGTATAAAGGACTGATTTTCTGTATTCCTTTTTAAAGTTTAAACATTGTAGGCATAAAAGCAAAACAGTTAGCCTGTACACTGTTGTTCCTTCGGGGCAGAGAATGTATTTAGACCATCAAAATAAAGCATTTAAAGCAGCAATTAGAGAAAATGCTGTTTCACTTAAAAGTGCAATATGTCAAATTCAGCCACTTTTTTAATTGATTTCAATGATTTCAACTTAAATTCTTATATATTGCACCTTTAAAGGTTCAGTGGTTTGTGGTGGCATCTAGCATTGGGGGTTGTAGATTGCAACCCAACAAAATACCCTTTGCCTCACCCTCCCATGTGGTGGCTGCTAAAAATGCAAAAGGTTATTGTAATGTTTGTATATCTGGTGGCAGTCTTCACCACTCTCAGTAGATATAAAAGGCTCATTCGAGGTAACAACAATGCAATGATTTGTGGTTTCAGGTGATTATACATGAGTAAAAACATAATTCTAAATATAATGTATGTTTTCAGCCAGTAGATAATTCTAAGCCCTACTAAAACCTCACTGTACCTTTTATTAAAATAGAACAAATAACAAAAGCTTTTATTGTTGAGTTTCCTAGTTTATATGATTAAATCATGTTGAGGTGTGTTTTTTGGTGTGGATCTGAATAAAGGGATGGATCCAGGAATTTTAACATTGCCAGACAGGGTGTTTCTAATGTTTTTGCTAATTTCTCAGGAACTAATTAGTTGATCTTGAGGGGGGGGGGGGATTAAGTGCCTGGTATCTATGAGTGAACACAATATATGATTCCAACATCTTAAAATTGTGGTTGAGCAATTTTGTAGGCTTGATTGAAAGGGGATGATGTTCAGCATCAAATGTTGGTACATCAGATCACCAGCAGAGGGCGGCCAAAACTAACACTTAACATCCCACGTTCCCCACAAGACTGCAATGGCTTGATGAAATTTAATATAGGGTCTGAGGCAAACAGTGAAAATGACATTTCCCCCCTCTAATCTTTCATGAATTCTCCAGACAAAAATACGCTCGTGTTAATTTGTGCCAACATATTACATCCCCCCGGCTCATCCTCTGAGCTGCCGATGCTTAATATGAAAGCGGCCATGGAGATCCTGTGCACACATTTTTATATTAGGCCAGCAAATTGGGAATCCACCTGCAATGGAAAACATGAAAAAAAAACAATCTGTATGAAAGCGTATGTGCATGTGTGTTTCAGCAATTAATGCTCACTTCCATCCACTGATGGGACTGCTGAACCGTGATGGCCACCGATTGCACAATGACCCAAAACAGTCTGCATGTGGCACTGGACAGACAAAAACATAGGCTAGAATGGAGGCCAGGAGAAGGACAAGAGCCGGAGTGGGGGCAGACATTCGGAGTGACAGGCACCGAAGGCGGAATAAAGCAGAAATCAGAGCGCAATAGACCGAGGTACCATGTGGCAGAGGGCGCGCACCCTGGGGCCCTTCCGAACTCTCTCAAAGCCGACTCATCAGTGAAACAAGCTGTCCTCTTTCACCACAATTTACGTCAGCCCCGCCCCCACCCGTTCAGCCAAAACTGCTTTGTTCATCACTTGCTGTGTTACCTGGAAGTGGCTCATAGATCACTAGTCAATAACAGGACGCGACACAAAGGCGGAGGTGGCTCCCAGCCTGATTACAAAAGCACGGGACTCTTTGTCAGAAACACAAAAGCAGTATTAGGTTTTAATTAAAAGTTGTCCCAGGTGAACAATAAGGCAGGATATTGCCCAGGTAGTCATCTTTTGTCGCAGTTGCGCGTTAGAGGGTGCGTGGGTCTCACATGAGGACGAATGGTGTCAAATGAACATCTCTCGAGAGCAAACAGGTGTTCACAGGAAGGGAGGAAGAAAAAAAAAAACTCCACAAGGGCGACGTTATCAGGATCGTTCATATAGCACTTATGAGTCATGCGGCACAGGTTAAAAAAAAAAAAAGAGGCCCGATGCTGAAGGGAAGGGCACTGTATGACAAATGGGATTGGATTGCTAATAAGATTTTGGCTCAATAATAGATCAATGGGGTTCGGGCAGCATGAGTAATGCATGTGCAAGATAAGTTGGTTTGACTTCGACTCAAGGACAGAGGGCTTCCAGTGCACGCTGTATTTTATGTGGAGGGTTTGCTTTGGTTGGTGTCATTTTAAAACGGTTGAACAGATGTAATGGTCGGTCGTCGGAGTATGTCGGCATCGATCTGGGGGTTAGCGTCAAATCGAATTCTTCATGCGTGGAGGTTAAGGTGATGTAAAGTTACATCAGATTTCCCGAAGATGCTGAGGGCATGCGTGTGGGGAAATAATGTGCGTTTTTATGGGGATAATGTCAAAAATGCATATATATCCTCAGGTTCTGGTGAGTGGTCAGCTTGGTTAGCAAGCTCAAAGTACTGACTCACCCTCCTTTGGCCAAACTGCAGCTGAGCAGACTTCTTGAGATTCTTCTTGAGACCTATTTTCATGCTTTTTCTGTGCTGACGTGACGGCCATGTTGGTATGACACTATCACTGTGCAGTGATACGTAGTTCCGTTAAAAGAAAATGGTTCCTACACAGAACTGCTCCCAACAAGGCCCGCCGATTATTCTCAGCAATCGGGTCATGATGTCTGGAAAGAGACACTGCTGTTGAATTTTTCCCGAATGTGTTTTTTTTTATTTTTGTTGGCGCCACAAACCAAGTGCCATCTGGTTCTGTTATATTGAAGGGACGGCAGACATCTCTATGGCTGATATCTCTAAAACTTGGCAACCCGCAGCAAAACAATGTGGATGGACAAAAAGCACCACAGGGGCCGGGGCGAAATGCAGATTTTTAATTTTGAGGTGAACTGTAACTTTAATTCTACTTGAACAATAACTTACATCATGATAAGAAACTTGATGGAGATGTATGCTTTGTATAGCGGTTTTCCATATGCAATACTTTTTTCTTGTCTCCTATAGTTTCTTACGTATGTGTATCACTTGTCTTTTATGGTGTTCGTTTGAACTAATGCTCATGTCTTCATGTGAGTTCTAAGGTTTCCTACATGTTAAGAACTTCACAGGTGTGCTCAATCAGCTCCCGTTAAAAGAGACTGGACTCCCACGCGGCAAACCTTTTGCCTTGATGAACGCGTGTGAGACCGAGACTGAACCTGGCATTGTCTTCGAGCGCTTGTATTGGACCAAAGTGTTCGGAAACTTTTGCCGCGCGTTTGGTCTCGAGTGTGGTGATTTTCTCAAAGTGTGTGTGCGCCTGTGTTGTGCGAAACTATAAAAGGGAGTTGGCTTCAGAGAGATTTTTTTTTTTTTTCCAGGAGAAGAAATGTGTCGCAGGAAAAGAAAGCCTTGCTGCAACGATAGGAAATGACGCTGCACCCTTTCTCTTTCTCTGTCCTTTCCCGTCAGATCTCTGTACCCTGCTGGGGTAGCCATTGGCACCTGTTTTCTTACACTCTGTCATACACTTGAAGCGTGTCGCCCTGAGGGGAATGGGATCAAAACCGACACCTGCCATGTTCCCTGTCCTGCAGTGCCTTTGCATCTGGCTGCCACGCTTTTCACCTTTTGCCCTCTTGTCAGAATAACTGTGTAAAAGTGGAATTGAAAACAAAGCACCACCCATACCGGAATAACAAAGCCCCGGCAGGGTGAACGAAAGGAACCATCTGAGAGTGGCTGCAGAGCGTGCCTGTAATATTTGTACACGATAATTACAGCCACGAAGCTCCACTGCTCATTGCTTTTCGAGCCGAGCGTGACATTTGGCGGAAATGTGCCAGGAATGTGCCAACGAAGATGGTGAAACTGGAGCAAGTCTCTCACGCTGTCCTCAAAGAAACCGTGACCTTGAGTGCTGCTCTTGTTGTTTTTTGTTTTTTTTTTTTCTCACGGAGGTTACTCACACAAATACAGTATGCAGCAAAGTATCTTATTACCAACCATCAATCATTGCTAACCACAGGGAGAGCAGCAAGGTTGAAAACAAGCCTCTTGCAGCAGCTTGTTCTGTGTGCAGTCAAAAAACATAGGTTGTTGAACAACATGTTTCATGCCTTACAAGAATGTCACTTAGACGTGAAAGTTGTCTTTAATTATCCACAACCATGTTTGAAACCACAGTGTTTATTGTACCCTTAAGTTTTTGATTTTGCTTATGGATCATTGTACTATCAAGGTGCTGTGTTGCTGAAAAACAGCACTTTTTTTTTTTTTTTTTAGGCTCAGATGAAAGTATTGCACACCTTCATTGCACAACACCACAAGGACAGGTTCAACTGCCAGAGCGTGGTGATCAAAATATCCTACAGGCCTGAACCTGATTCACTGAGGGGAAATTAGCATGATCCTGTCATCACGCTCAACGCAGCCTTGAATGCACGTTTGTCAAAAAACGCAGGGTTCGGAACTCAGGTGGCTGAAGTGTTATTTGTCGTGACGCTGCAAAGTTATTCTGCGAACAAAAGGCAGAAGCAGCTGACCCCGCACTCCGGGATGACGCGATGACAGGCGCTGTCATCGGAGGGTTTTCCAGAGCGTGTGCAAATATCAACCAGGCTGTGTGTTTTCCGTCATCACTGGCAGCTTTTAAAGTACACACTGGATGTAAATGCCATCCAGGTTGTTTACAGCCAAAGTGAGATGGCGTCCTTCTGCCACAGGAGCCTTAAATCCTGTTGATTCGACCCATTTAACCCCATGTGTCTGTCCCACTTTCCAACAAGTCCAAGCACATTATGCACCTGTCCTGGAAAAGTTCAAGGCTCGACAACGGTTAAAGAACCGTGACGGCGTCTCTTTCAAAGCAGAGAAAGATTTTAGGAGACAGGTGATAAGAGCGTAGACGCCCAGGTCTTTCATGTGTGTCCGGGATGATTTGGTGCTCCATGGTCTGGTGCTTCATGCTAACAATAGCTGAGCGATAAGAGACGATTTGCTTTATCAGAAATATCAAACTGACCTTTGGTGGCTTAGCCATCCAACTCTGTTACAGTCTAGGGGTTCTTTCCATGAGCAATACACTGATCTGATGCTTAAAATGCAATTGTTCTGGAATGGTTTCCTCAAGGAATTATTTTGCAAAAGCTACCAGCTCAGGCCACACTTGAAAATCAACCTTTTCGTGTCGGGCGGCATGTCACAGTTTATTATTCTTTACCTTAAAATCTCACCAGAGGACCATTCGAGCTAATCAAAAGGGCACTTGGCTTCATCACTGGAGCTCTTGAGAAGTTACGGGGCAATTAGGTCAGCTAAAGGAGCCATTATGCTAATTACAAGGGCCCTTGGGGAGTAACTTGTCTGACCAGGAGTGCACTCTGGGGCACTCAACTGTGTCTCCCATTAGGACACAGCAGTACATACCTTACCTAAGTGAAATAACCTTTAATGACAGGGTGCTTCAGCACTCAACAGACCAATGACGCCACAGGACTGCTACATGTTGTTTTCTATGAGTACTGGGACACGCCAGTGTTTTATTTTGTGTCATATGCCCATCTTAAACATTTATCTTCTGCTTCAATCTTACAAAGGTGCAACATGTTTAATTTTATGACAGGGTTGAGATTGTCCCAAAAAAAAGCCCTGTCGCTTCAATTTGCATACAAATGACACAAATTCAGACTTTCAAATTGTGTGCAGCACATACGCCAATGTCCAATTTTTGGTTCAGATGATGAGCCAGTCTTTCCAATAACTCCTGCCGAGAGCAGATGCGTCCGAATATCATGCATAGAAAATGTGAGGTGATAAAGTAATAGTGAGTGAAAGAGTCCAAGCAGGTTGGAGGCTGGGGTTGATGGATGGGTCACAGACATGTGATTTTTACCCAGGATGCCGGTGTTTGTTTCTGGTGAAACTAAAAGTCAGCGTCGCCTTGTTCTTACATTAGGGAACTTAAAACATTAAGCTACGTAACTTCAACTTTTATATAAACCTAACCAAGAAGTTTTGTTGCCTTAACCAAACTGCAACACTCTTTGTTTTGTTAAGGTCATCTGATTCTGGATCTGCTCCCAATAGAAGTTTGTAGGAAGGATTGTGTAGCTTAGCCTTATCTTCATTATTGACTAATGATCAATGGAACAAAAGTCACGGCCAGTCGCTCAGCATCCAATAAGATACCGTCTCACTGGTGCTCTAGATCACAAAGGGTTTTAAAGATCGCAATTACAAATAAATCCAATCTGGGAATATGATTAAAGCGTGATACAGCCTTGCGTACAATCCATCCGGTCTTGCAGTTGTGTGATTAATGTGCGAAAGCCAACACTGAACCATAAATCAAAACCAAGGCTAAAGATATGTATGGTCAGTCTGCTTGCATCAACGAGAAATCCAGCTTAAAAGTCCAACAACACACTGTCGGTCACACCATTACATGCCTCTGCTGTGCAGCCAAATACTCGGTTCCCCTCCAGAATTTAAATCAAGTCAGTTTTCCAAAGATACTAAATATGTCAGTTTGAATTTTGGGGACATTCATAGCAGTTCTCTGTTTGATTGAATTGTCAGCCCCGTATTTGAAAATTTCACTCAATGTGAATATCAGAGCTTCAGTAAAGAGTTGGAAAAGGGGTGACACAAAAATGTACTCTCAGAAGGCGTGGGTTGCCTTTCCCAGTCGTCAGAAACAAATAGCTGAGCTTGTTTTTGCAAACCACAGATAAGTTAAAGCTTTATGTTTGTTTACGTTGCAACTTTTTCAATATTCTGTTTCTCTCTGTTGGGACAAACCCGTGCTTACGATGTGGTTACGTTTAAACAGAAAAAAAAAACAACAACATTTGGCTATGTTTGAGGAAGCATCATGGTTGGACTTAAATTGAGCTATGCTGGCCACCATAAATACGACCGGAGATGGCCCTACAGAAATATCCTGAGTCTCCTAATTTAACACTTAGGCCATGTCCTTGCATACTAAAACATTTTTTTCCCCCGTCTTCCTTGTTATGGTTTCAAGAAAATTTGTGTCCAGACAGATCCATTATAAACGACTCAACATGCTGTAGTTCAAATTTCAGGCCTATAGGTAGCGCTTAAAATTCACCAAAAAAGATCGGCCAAAACGATGCAAAACGTGCGTTTACACAAAAGCGTTTCCATGTGGATGGCCCCTTATGAAATGCTGAAATGCAGACGTGAACTGCGGTTGCCTTCTTGGCTGCTGTAACTCCACCCCCATCTGCTCCACCTCCCTATGTGAAAATAGGGTAAACATGTTATGCAAAGATGACTTATGATTTGCACATTTTGTACAATGTCTATATGTACATAGCCATGGTGTGTACGAGCTTGGATGTATCTGCGGTTTGCAGGAATAAGTGCTCACATCGTAGCCCTCTGACCGGGCTGACTTCTAATCATCACTGCAGAAGAGTGAATCATTCCCTTTTTTTGAGTATACTTTTAAAACTTTATATATTTTTGAGCTCTGACAAAATAATGTGTTTGCTGACCCCAATCCCACACTGTGCCAGCCTGTGGGACTCAACTTACCAGTTTTTTTTTATTTTTTTTTTACGACTGAGAGCTTGAGGTGAACAGCGTAAAAGACTCGATGGGATTCTAAAGTTTGGGTTGGAAGGCCTGTTTTCTGATGGGTCTCCTTTTGACAGGGGAAGTAGCAAGGAGCGAGACTAAATTTACCCAGTCTGGGTCCTGGCAGAGCAGTTTTATTTTTTTATTTTCATAAGACATCCCTGATTCAGAGCATGTGAGACATCTCCGACTGCAGCACACAAACAGCGCGGCGTAGGTCTGTGGGTGGGCTATAGCTCCTTGGGCCAAAGGCAAAAAAAACACACAGATGCAAAAGAATCTTCCATTATTTGAGAAGAGATTCTTACTGCAGAAAAAGCAAAAAAAAAAAGTTGCCCTGTCTTCTGAATGTCATCACGCAGCAGGGTTTCACTCCTTTTGGCTCCTTGGCTACTGTGCTACGAACATGAGGATGAGTGATAGTGACATCAGACGTACTAAAAGCCGGCGCAGAGAGGATATGGCTCTGAAATGGGCTACAAAATCTGCATGCCTTAAGGTCCAAACAAAAGCCATGAAGCACGCACACTCTGCATGATTCCTCTTTCCTAAAATGCAGCACAGATTACGACCTTGACGGCGAACAGAAATAGACAAACAGCTGTGGAATACATTGATGATAATTGCGCATATTGTTACAGCGCCATTATGCAAATAATTATGTAAAAGACCCCCCTTTTTAGCGAAAGGAAGACTCTTCAGAAAGCACTAAACTTTCGGAAATTACAAGAGTTGCTTGGGAGAGCTGCGCCTTGAGAGCTCTTAAATTATGCACACAAACAGCCGTAGCTAAGAAACAAATACAGCCAGATAGACTAAATAACAGAATCTGGACGGCGTTTGTTGCAATTAAATATTTCTACTGTTCAACCACAGATGTTCAACCCACGTGCGACATGAGGATAGCCAGATGAAGTCGTCGCTCTTGCTGTCCTGCCCTTATATATATCCCCAGGCTCTCAGTTCAAATACTTATATCTGCTGCTTTATCAGATGAGTGGGAGGCATGTAATTGTGTTGATACAATAGCTGCAGTGTCCCTTTCAATATATAGAGGTAACGGAGAGGTAACACAGCGCTCATTACTGATGGAGCACTGGGAGAACGCACAGACGTGGGATCACTCTGTGGATGCAGCGTTCTTTTTTTTTTTTTTTTTCCCGTTAAGTATATGACGATCCAGATGAAAATAGGACAGATGTGTTTGAACGTTTGCCGACAGACGGTTCCTTTGCGAGCGTCACCCTGCTTTTCCGTTTGATTTTTAGTTTTAATGATGGTGCGCAGTAGAACGGGGAAAGAAAAAAAAAAAAGTTAAACCCAGATGCATGCATCGCAGCCTGGAGCACTTGGCTTGGTGTCTTAGAGCTGACAAACTACAGCGGGGAAATCTTCGGGATCCCATGGTGAGAAAACAAACATTAAAAGTGAACCAATTTGAAAAAAGAATTTATTCAGCTTCAGTAATCACTGACTCAACGACAGAGAGGGAGGAAGCACTCCGATGTTGAAATACCACAATTTTGTCATGCATTGAAATCTTTTCTTAAAGTGGAACAAGAACCCTCTCAGCGCTCCCGCTTTGAGATCACTGATGCCACTGTGTTAGCAACATGGCTAATGATAACAGCTTGGCTACTGTTCAAATGGTATTTGATATTCAAATACTGATCTGCGATGAAAAGGCAGACTTAAACACCCAGTTGGATAAATAAGTGAGCAGGTATCGTTACTTACTGATCCAGTGGAGAGAATGTTGGTTTTGAACCGTTTCAAATCCCGGTGGTAAGAAGAAACACATACCAGCAGGGGAACAGATTTTGACGCAACACCAGCGCGCTTTTCATCCAGTGAATGCCCTCTCTTCACTCAGTTTCCATCCATTTCCCCTCCCTCTTTGCCTTCTTTACGTGAATCGGCAGAATTCTTTATCTTTCCACAGTAACTCCACCGTTACCTGAGATAGCGACCGGGTATAACAATGCCCCTTCCTGTTTTTGGTTGTGCAGTGGCAGACGCCCTTGCTTTGTTGCGTAATTTGACCAGCTTAGTAGCAGACCAATTTACACATGGATGGTGTCACTTTCATACAGCCATTACACTGTGCAATCACAGCCTGTTCTCACTACCGACACGTCAGATATTGCAGCCTGGTCAGAGGCCGTTAGCTACGATGGCTGACGCTGTAGTTACCCATCATGTTTCAGTACTTGAAGTACCCCTGTAGTAAGTAATATAACTTTCCCTTTGTAGACTAGAGCTAACATCTCGTTTGCTTATGTGACACAAGTTCCGTCACTTAGTTATTTTAATCAAAGTTATGATCTTTTCCTAAACCTAACCGAACCGTGGTTGTTGACAACACAAGTAATAGTCAGAGAGTGTTAATCTGTCATAATATGGTTTAATGGTTGGTCAGCAAGCTTTATTTGAAAGTCTAAGCAGATTTTGCATGTAACGTATTAGTGCTTACTTTACATGCAAAACTGATGCGAGGGGGAGCTTCAGGCCATCTGCCATATTTGATGAGCTGGGAGGGATAACATGTTCGCATGAAAAAGGAAAATAGTGGGCTTTGCTAGTTTAAGTAAAATTATGTAAGTATTAGTACTTTTAGCAAAAGTAAAAACAATCATTATGCTTAATTCCATTATTCAGAATAATCTATATTTTTGCATCACTGTAGTCACCACTTTAATGTTTAAGTGCAATATTTGCCTCTAAACTGCAGGTGTACATAGAAGCAGAAAGTAGAAGAAATTGTACTGAAGGAAAAGGACAAGTTACGTTCCACTACTGCTCAGCTGCTACCTCTGTATTGCCTCTGAAGTTGCTGCTTGAGATGGTGCTATGAAAACACTGCACGATTATGTAACTTAGAAAAAGGGACACACTCAAATAATACCCCCCCCCCCCCAAAAAAAAAAAAGCACAGTTGTCACAACAGAAATTCAACACTTTCTGAGAGACACTTACAGAACATTTGCCCTCAGCCACTACAAACTCGGTTGAATCAACATTCATAACTGTCTCACACAAAGTCAAACACTGCGCATTACAGCACACTGGTATTTACTGTAGGCCCAGTATCGCAATGGAACTCTTATTTTGTCCACCTTCTTTCTGCTCACAGTTCTATGATTGAGCTGCAGTGTTTAACACGAATGACATTTGAATGGCAAAGGCATTTTTGAATAGCAGCTTTGAATAGAGTTATTTATATTTTCATCTGCAGCATCCACGTTCAGCAACAAACACTTATTTCATCCGAAAGGTTGCTCTCCGTTGATGTCCTATTTGCATGTCGGCATAGCTAATATTTATTTGATTATGAAGAAAATGCACCTCATTCTGTGATCAAACAGTCAGTTGATAAGAAATACATAAATAATTAAACATTTACTTCCCCTTCTGAGTTGACGGGTAAATCAACACCCTTTGGTCCTAGTTCCAGTTACTAAAAACAAATACAATACCTTATCTCTATGTTTTATTTGTTATTAGTTCACGTCCATGTGATAGAGCACCTGGACTACTTAGGAAAAGTACATAAAGAACCTACTGACAAGGAGCTTAATGGCTTTGTGGCTTTCATTAACAGGAAAGCCACCGTAGAAAGTAGTTTAAGAGCATATTTCAACAAGGCGCCAGTAAAAAGGATACAGTACATTTATTCTGAAAGAGAGGTAGACGGGGGGGTAACAAAACCATTTTAAAAATGGAGTTCACTCTTAGAAATCATTGTTACTTCCATGGAAGTTATGCACATTGGTAAATGTTGACTTCATTGTGTCACTGAGCATGAATCTGCTTGCAGACCATGATCTGAGATGATATCAGCAGGGGTGGCCCCAGAATTTCAATGGGTGGGGGTCAGAAGAGGCCACTGAAAATCTTTGGGGTGGCCAAAGATTTTTGGATCAGGTGTACCGATGGAGGGAAGGAGGTGTACTGATGGTCAAAATTAGCTCACTATATATACTATAAGTATTGGAATAGCTGCTTTAAATACATAGTATCTACTGTTTAATATCAGATGCATCCAATGTTCTGGGGTCCACTGGATCTCAGGCTCTCAGGCTGTCTAAATGAGGGTAAACTTTCCCATTCTGAAATAAATCCTCAGTAGTTCTAGGTCTATACTCTCTCCAAATATTTTTTCACTTCACTTTTTTCTACCCTAATCCTCAGACCACATCCTTTAGAGGAGACGTATCAGGGTTGGGTAACTGCTGAGGTCAACCATAGATTTGCACTTTCTATGATGTTCCAGATTGTGGTTCAGTTTATACTAATCCTATGACAAACCCACTTGGCTTGAAGCTTAAGACACATTCAAAAAAAAAACAAAAAACAAAACATTAGCATGAGGGAGACATTCCGGGGCTCATCTGCAAGCAATCGACCATTAAGCTGCAGAGAATTACAGCAGAGGAGTGTGGGCTATGTGCAGCTGGATCTGTATCCTACTTTGTTTTATCAAGTCTGGCTTTTTATCTCATCAGTTAGAAGCCACGATCTGGCATATTCTACAGTCCCTGCACCGCAGGGAGGTCACAGGTCAGGCTGTGCTCCAACTCAGCTGGAAGTGGCCGCACTTTGGTGTCTTTTTCAAGGACACAGACCAGCTTGAACGCCAGCTCACTTCATGTGCAACGCGCCAACATTAGTAGACTTCACACGATAAACCGCCTTAATGTCTCTCTCACAAGGACAGATTTTTCTTGTATTATGTGTTTTGTTATTGGCTTAAAACTGTTTATTGGCTGATTGGATCATTAATCTGTGTTTTGGATGGATCTGCTTATTAGTTTATAGCCTTAGTTTCATGCTTTAGGCTTGGTGCAGGAGCCAGGCTATTTAAAGCCCATCAATGCAAGTGCAAGTTTTTTTCTCTTCCCCTTTTCCTTGGTATTGTAAGAAGCTCCAAGAGGAGGAGGAGGAGGAGGAGGAGCTCTGTATAACTGCTACAGAGCTCTCCCAGCTGTATCAGAAATCACCAGATACAGGCAGGGAGATACCGGAAGTTGGGAGGTTATGCCCTCAAAATAAAATAGTTTTAAATCTTTGGTTGGAAAGTTGCTTTTACGGATTTATTTTTACATATAATACTAAACATGACTTTTAAACGCCTATAGTGTGTGTTGCTATACAATAGGACCGCTATAACACGAAATATGTCAACAGAGTCAGTTTGGAGCTTCTGGTAATATTAAACACGTGCTTCTATTTTGAAAGGAGTCTTCGGAATAGGTGCTGCGCAATGCGCTCCACTCGACGCACCCTCCCGTCTCTGTCGTCCACCTCTACAGCATGCAAATTACGGCGCAACTCCAATACACCGCAGATTGGTTAACTACACAGAGCGCGCGGCGCGGCGCACGAGCAGGACGCGCTGTCATCTTTATTTTTTTTTTCAAGTGGACTCTACTAAAAAGAAAAAGAGAAGAAGGGAAAAGGTGAATTAAATCGACAACACTGGTTTCTTTTTTCTTGTTCACCCTCGAACCCGCAACTTAATCAGATTTTAATTCCGTAGAGGCTGCGGCGAGGAGGACCGTGAACGCATCATCACCATCCCCAGCAGCACCATCCCGGGACCGGAGTGAAACCTCACAGCGACGGAATAACTCAGCGAGCCCGTGTATGTGCGTGTGTGTGTGACAGCTTTGTGCTCTGGACTGGAGAAAAGACTAAGAGAGGACAAGCAGTGGGAAGTTTTTCAAGGAGAAAGTGTTGTGGAGGTTACCCCTCTCCGCCCCCCCGAAAGAAAAAACACACACACAGCTCGTCTTCAATGCGTCGCCCCCTCGTACCTGCTGATGGACTGAGCACGGTGACAGTTGGAGGAGCCTTGCCTTGTTTTCATCAGTTTTAACAGGTAAGCCACGAAGAAAGAGTTGCATTGCCCCTCCATGTTTCTGTTTTACATTTAACCGCAGCGAGCTAAATCACTTTTTTTTTTTTTTTTTTTTTAGCAGCCCCCTTTTTTACTAGCAGGTGGGCTTTATAGAGGGCGTAGAGGAATCCAGGTGTCCATTAGGGCTAAGGGGGCAGGTTCCAACTAGCTTAAGTATGCTATTGAGCAACCCGGTTGTTTGACCAGCACTCCATCATGTCCTACTGTAATAAAGGAACGTACAGTGAGCTTGACAACTCAAGAGCTGTTTTTTTTTACGACCATGAGAAGTGTTGAGAAGGTGTCGGAGAGAGACACCGCAAGCGAGTTTCATCCCCGAGGGGTTCCTCCATTACCTCCAGCGCACCTGGCGGAGTGCCACACGCAGCTACTGTACCCCCGCTGCCGCCTTATGCTGCTCGAGACCCCGCTGCTGGGGCTCCTGATTACTTATTTGTATCGCTAAAACTTTACAGTTTTTTTGTCCAAATGCTCAATTAGTATTCTCTCCTTCCTTATTTATTTTTTTTTTACTTGGCACATAGCCACCGCAGCTAAATATAGTGGCTGGCGTATGAATATTTATAATTACTGTAAGTGGTCGCAGGTGTGTGGTAATGGGAAGGGGGTGGGAAGAGTGAGGTGGGGGGGCCGCATCACGACTCCTAGAACACCTCCGCCAATCAGGAGGTGAGGGGAAGGGGGGATCTGCTTCCATCAGAAGCCCATTACGTCTGTCACTCATTCCGATCCATTAAGGGGTGCAATGGTGGGCTGTTCGCGCTCAGCGAACATGACAGTGAAGGTTTATTCCACCGGTTGAGGTTTGCAGCTCCGCTGGAGTGCAGGCAAATGAAGGCGAGGGCCGTCTCATTAGCGGAAGTTGCGAATTGCATAATTGAGTTTGGACCCCAATTTTTTGCTTGGATGAACCACTTGGTTGATAATGTCATTGGGTCCACGACTGTGCTTAAGCTGAACGTGTCGAATTAACCTGAGATGTAATTACCGATCCGGTGTGTGGGCTAAAAATATGTACAACTCAAAGGGAGTTTTGAATGCGGCTCTGTTTGAGCTTCTGCCCAACAAATAATCTATTAATAGCAAGAGTTGTGCGTGTAATTATCTGATTTTACGAAATCAGCCAACGTCCAGCAACAGTCAGCCAAACACAGTACACCGTTGATCCCTCTTAACGCAGGTCAGTGTTGGAATAGGTGTTGAAAATGGCCAAAGGCAATCGGTCTCACCAGCGCAAGTAGTCTGCAGTTTTTCTCAGAGTATCAGCTCAGGGGCAGAACAATGAAGGAGGCATTGTGAAACTTTATTAAAGCACACTACTCTTTCAGACAGCGAGAGCCTGCAGATATATTGGAGAAGCCTCTGCTTTTTTCTGAGACACGAAGAAAGTAGGCAGCGCTAGCCCACAGAATATTGAATCAGTCGAAGGAGGAAGAAAAAAGAAAAAGAAGGGCTTCGAACAAGGGGCAAGGGAGTTGAACTATCTCCTGCCTCTTGAGTGGGCGGATGTCATAATTATCATTTCTCCAGGACTGCGGTGGAGGGGCCCACGGGCGCTGGCAGGATCTCTGCAGATCTGTGGGTGTAGCGGTGGTGTCGACCCTGTAGGGCAAGCCACATCACTTCCAATACAGAGGGAGGAAAGGGACAAGTCCCACCGTAATTGGTGCCCGGGAACACTGCAGGGCGCTCCGGGAAAAGTTGATGGACGGTCAGAGCTTGTCCGTGCGCACAAACAATGCTGGGGAATGCGCACGCACAGCAGGCACAGAAACACACTCACGCACGCCGAAGCAATAGAGTGCAGGGGTGCTCTAATCTGCTCTCCCGTGTCAGGCTGAAATGAAACAACCCCCCTCGCTGGACGCAACAAGTCTCACTATCTCGCATTCGCCGTCTCAGTCTCCGGTCTCATTCTCGGTTTCAGCCCCCGAGCAAAAGCAGCCTGACTTTGAGTATTAGTGGATGCACGAGACGGTTGGTTGGTGACCTCCAAGTGAATAGGGAGAAATGCTGGGGAAAAGATGGAGCTCACATTATCGGGGCAGATGCTGACACCAATATGAGGGACTTAAAAGATTACGATATTTGTATACCAGCTGATACTCTTATATATACATAGAATAAGTGTTATTTAGGCACTGTGATGTCGAACTATGACACATCACCGATTGATATTCAGTAAAATGTGGTAAATATTGACACAACATTGAGGGCATATAGTTTTAGATTTGTATTAAAAGATAAATATAACCACACTTAACGAAGCTTTTTTGGGTAGTAGCAGTGAACAGCGAAGACTGTAAGACTGTTGTAAACATTAATAGATAAGTTCACCCAAAAAGGAAAATTCCGTCATCTTCTCAACCACTTGCTGAGAGGAAAGTTTTTGTACTCCACAAAACATTTTCTGGAGTTTCACAGCAAAACAGCACTGCAGCATTTCTCCTTATTAACTGACAGAGGGACTTTATTAAGACTACATTATTTTAAAATAGAGACCGAACAAATACATCCAAAACCGGCTGTGATCCAAAAGTAATCCCACTCTCCAGAAGCCCAGAGATCCCAAATTGATTTGAAAAAGGCAATATATCACACTAGCGCATTTAGCTTAGCAGCCACAGTGACGATTTTGGCTTAGGAAAGAAAGAAACATCTTATCAAATCACTTTGGGGGTCTTGAGGCTTCAGGAGATTTGGATTATGTTCCTACTTCAGTCAGTAGAATGCTGCAACATTGTTTTTCGCTGCTCCAGGAACATTTTGTTGACTTCAGATGGCCATGGGGGTTGATAAGATTATGACCAAATTTTGGATTTTTGGGTGTACTTATCGTTTCATCTTTACGGCAGTCTTAGTGCTGTTGTCTGCTATTTTATTTTCCCCCAAATGAATAGTAAACATCAGTGTAATCACCCCAACAATGTTCTTATGCACTGTGTTTAGTAAAGAAAAAAAACAAAACATAACAGACAACGTATACACAGGTATCGAAAAATTTGGATAGGACAGTGTATATATATCAGTTGGGCTCCACTCTTAGTGTCATTGGAATTTCACGCTTGTGCTGTTTGAGTAAATTGGACAAAATTAGCATGTATGAGTCACATTGTGAGAAACACTCCCTGTAAAATGCTTTCTATGTTATTGTCAGACAAGGCATTCTGTATTATACCAGCTCTCTCACATTTGTCCCCAGTCGCTCCTTGTTGCATTGCTGTTATCCAGGAGTGTCTTATCTCAAACACCTGAAAGAAAGCAATAGCTTCTCTCAGTAAAAAGCTCTCCATGCTATAAAGCTCCCTGTCAGGAGATATACTGTACTGTATAGGGGGTGGGTGCTCCGGGCCAGTGGATCTCTTATTGCACTCTGCAGGACTCCAGATAACAACCCCAGGAACAGCACTTAAAACCATTTTTACAGCACAACTGATTCATGATTCTTTTAAAGTTACTGATCAATGTTTTAAGCTGACATTTCCCCCAGAATAACGATGCACAACGCAACAAGGTTTTGCTGTCTTCTCCTTCAGACATTCATGACAGGTGCTGAGTCTACCCGGCTGTCTGTCTGAGTGTGTTCTAGATGCCGGAGAAACCTGCTGTTTGGGAAGCAGTGCATAGACTATGATGGGGCTGTGGTTTGCTGTTCTGACGAAACGCTCAGTGAGCAGATTATTTAGGACAATAAACACACGGCTGCCTTTGTTTAAAAGGCAACACTCCCTTCTGTTGCGGCGTCACGTGTGGTACGCACACATTTCTTTATGCCAGACACGCAATGTGTGCCGTGTTGTCTGTAAATTGTGTTTAATCTTCAGTTTATGTTATGATTTGGGAGCATTTTAAGATGCTGGGCAGTAATCCATCCCAAGACAAACAGGGAATTACAGGTGTTTTTGATTTGACTTTGAAGCATTTGTCCTTTGAGCAGGTTTTAACAGGAGCGTTAGAATGCCGTCCACCTCCTTTAATAGCCGCCGTGGCATTCCTACTTAATTGGTCCTGAAAGGTCTTGTTCAGTAGGACGGTGCAGGTCAGCTCAAGTCTCTGTAGTTGTTAAGTCATCAGACACTCAATTAACTCGGCCACTGTGCCCGATGCTAGAAAAGAGAAACTGCAGGGGCAGAAAAACAACATAGCTTGAACCAAATCTGCACCAAGGTGCTGCTTTAAGTGTTCTTTGATAGACTTATTTAAAGCTTATCTTGACTTTCATGTAAAAATATATCTATTTTATGAGCTTAATTCCCAGACTGGGACTGCAATAACTGAAATTCCCAAGGTTTGTACTGTCAGATCAAAAGTTTAAAGCTTCACGGCACAGCTTTTACTTGATGACATTCCGATTTTTTGAAGTTCAAGAAAAGCGGTGCGACGATTAGTTGACAACTTGATCTAAAGACAATGAGTTTCCAACTATTTTGATGCTTGATTAATCGTTTAAGTACTTTTTAAGTGAACATTTGCAATTTCCAGCTTGGTAAAAGTGAAGGTCTTTGGGTTGTGCACTACTGGTTGGACAAGAGAAGCAAACTGACATTTTGGCCCAAATAAATTGTGACGTGATATGGACTTAACAACTAATTAATCATGAAAATGATTGTCAGATAAATCAGTGATGGTAATAATCTTCAATCACAGCCCTGTTCCAGTCTTTTTTTAAACCCTTGTTCCCTCAAAATATTAACAGTCATCCATCATCTACAAGTAAAGAAGTGTGATGATCTGTCTAAAGATTACACACAGACATCTATACATTTTCCCATTCTCTCCACAGCCTATCCTGTTGTAGGCCGGAGAGTAAAGCTATTTTCCTGTCCTCTGAAAATATTTTCAGTGTTTTCAGTCCTGAAGCCCCGTCTCTGTCCACAGACTGTTTAATTCTACTCTGTCTGCTGCTGGCAGATCTAACGAGTCTTGTTATTTCCATTGGTGGTGGAGTGAATTTCCTATAAGGCATGTGTATCAGTCAGCCACTTGGGGCGTCAGATGGGTGCAGTTTTGTTCTACTGGCTCTGAATCATAAAGCAACTTAAACTGATCCCTGTGTGACAGAGGGATGAATAATGGAAGTGTCTATTGAATAAATAGGTAGAGGGCAGAGCTGAGAGAGACTCGGGATAGGAGGTATACACAATCCAACCAGTGATTTTCTGTCAGATGTAAGACTTGCCAGCACACGTTTCACAAGCGCTGAAAAATGGCCTGCTGCTAATCCTCCGTCCTGTCCCGGCTTTTTGGTGCACCATCGGGGCTGAGGGAACTTTGAATGTGTTTTTGCAAGGTTTGCTGAAAGCTAATCCACAGGGGCTTGAAGCCGGGCCACCATTGTCTTGTTTATTTATTTAGATTTTTAAATTCTTCCTTTCTCGGATGTGCAAGAGCTCAACAATCTCATTCCAACGCTGCTGAAATATAAATGTGCAGCTACTTGTCGAAAATATGTAGAACCACTTACGAAAAGGAATATTCAGGTTTTAGGAAGATGAAGTTGCCGATGATAATAAAGGTGATCACAATAGATTTTGATTCCTTTACTGTTCAATATAAACATTAATGCCATTATGGGACCATTTAAGGGTTAAACTTAAAGGTGCATTATGTAGTTTTGGGGAAGACATTTCAGTCATCGACAGTGTTCTGAGAAAAGCTTGTTTATTCAGTTATGGAGAATTTTTGAGTTTGAGTTTTTTAGTCATTAATGTTGCAAATATCAAAATTCTACCCAGTTCCACTGGTAGCTCAAGCAATGCTCTGTAGAAAAAATTGGACACGTACTTTGACGTGACAAGCCAAAAAACTGCAGGCTGTCCGACTGCCGTCCTTTGTCATCATTGTCTACTTTCATTATTGTCACAATTAAGAATTAGGACCGTTCATCACTCAGCATCACATCCAATAACTTTTAAAATGCATGAACAGTTTTTTTTTTTTTGGAAATTTGTTTTTATGGTGGGCTTCTTCTAATTGTTAATTAACTGGATACCAATCAGCTGTTACTAATGACTGCACATCTTATGCCATGTGTTAGTGTAATTTGACTTACATAAGTGTCCATGTTATGTGTGTGACGGTATTTATAGCATGCACACTTTCATTAGCCTCCCTCTGATGTGCCGACACCACAAGGTGTTCAAGGCGGCGCACTTTTCTATTGTTGAAAAACGGCGAGCAGGTCCGTCTACCTACAGTGAGTGGCTCCGTCGAGACTGAGGCTTGTGTATCAGGCAGCAGATCTCCACTTATTTGTGGAGTGAATCATAAGACTGTCATTACTGCTACCCTGTGGCCTTTTCTGCTGAGGGTGGGTGCTCCTTTTTTTTTTTTTTTTTTTTAAATGGCCAATTCAGCTGAGAGAAGCCTTTACGCAGTGATTATCTGGGACATCACAACTTGAAACGGAAAGCACAAAATGCTTGCACAATGTTTCCAAACATCTCACTAACTTCGAAATTGAATTACGAGTCCCAGAAATTGTTTTGCTGCGTAACAATCCTTAGAAAGGCTGCACCAGAATATCTTCTTGTGATGTTCCGGACTTTCCAGATCCAGCTGCCTCTAAACAGAGCACTTACAATGAGTTTATGTTTACTTTAACCAGTTTTTCTTGGCACTGGTTAGCCAATCCTGAATTGAACGTGTCCCCCAAAAATACACACAGACAGTGCAAACTGCTTGCTGCAGATGTCTTTCCTTGCAAAATGCACCTTGATGCCACAATACACTGGCATAATTTGCCTGCTCATTTCTGGAGAACTAATTACTGCGCATTAGTTAAACAGACCATTTGAAATGCAAGCCTACTAAATCGCGCTTGCCAGGGGAGCTGTGCCACCCCCCTCCCCTCCCCTCCCCTCCCTATGCAGTCTTTGTGCTTCTATTATTAGTTCTATCATGCATATGTTTGCTATCAGAAATTAAGGCCCACCAGCTGAGAACAGTGAGAGAGGAGGCCGTTTTTGCAGCACACAAGGTAGCGAGGCAGCAAAAAACGTGTTTTCATCTCAACAGTATTATTTGCGTCGGCGTATGAGGTTTCAATGCAGAAAGCCCCCCCCCCCCCCACACACACACACACACACACACGCTCACCATATGATGAACCGCCAGCTGTTCGGACCACTGCACGACACGAGAAAGCGCGCAGCTGATCTGGCTTTTTAACAGGCCACTGATGACGTTTTTCTAAAGATGCAACCCATGTAGCAGCCAGCGGAGCATGGGGCTTGATCCTCGCCTCCCCGGTCACCGAGGCCACGTGCCTACAACACCGCCAAAAGGATCTTTGTTTTCTGCATGGCAGAGCAGCTGGTGGAGTTATGGGTTTGCCACAGCCTAACTCCTGTCCAGGTGGAGGATGTGGGGATGATTTAATTATTTAAAGACACAAGTTCGTTCAAGTTGGTCTTTTCTGAGTTTCCTTGAGCTGCAAATGGACCTCAATCTGTATTGATTTTGTGAATATCTCATGAAAAAGTAGACATATAGAAAAAAATGAGCCGCTTCAGGAGCTTTAGAAATTATTCACCATTCCCCTGCACGCTGCCTCATGGACCAGAAGCCTGTCACCATAGTAAGAGCACACATTCTTGGCAACTACATCGAGACACGATTTGGCATGAACTGAGATTGTTTCCCACGCAAGTTCCACTAATGAGTCTGACAACAATTTATACCTGGTTGGAATCTTCCATCATAGCAGTTATGGGCTTCAGATTACATTTACATTTCAGCTATAAGACATGCAGACGACACAGTAGTATGTTAAACAGTATTTATGATTCTGACAGGAAACCTCAGACTTGTGTGAATTAAAATGTACTCCCTCAGCCTCCATGTTGTCAAGATCCATAAATCACCCTGACTGCAGGTAGCCAGGCAATGTGGAGGACCGAGGTCATAAAAAGCTAAAGAAGTGAGGGGACTGTGGAGCCTTGAAAACAGATAAAGAACTCCCAAAAATCCCCTCCACTCGATAAGTTTGAACAACAAATTTGGAGTGACTTTTATCAGTTTTGACGGAGTTGGGAGAAGGGCTCTATCCGTCGAGTGCCACTAGGGATAACAAGCCTTTCATACTTGCACATCAAGTCGCCTCACGCTACAGAAACAGGAATTAGGTTTCTGCCTTACGGGCTATTTGTAGCTCCAGCATGCTTTACTTACTCTGACAGTGACAAGGACCGAACATGACTATAGCTGTGTTCATATTACCTAAAAATAATGTCCCAAACAGTCAGGCAGATAACGTGCACACATAGTTCTTATCCAAGTTCCTGTTACGTCACCGCATACCGTATCTGGATTGTTTGTGTGCGTCGATTCAAAGTTATCTATAGTGCGTGTAGAATACAGAAATGAGTGGTTCTGCGGAGCTCTGACCGTTCATGAAGCGTGCAAAATCAATAAAAAAGCAAGGGCACATGTGCATTGTGCCATTCAGTAAGGATTACATGCTCAACGCCATCCCTGGCTTTCTAAATGTATAGCTAATACCGTTGTCTTCTAGAAAGTTTGTCAAAGTCAAACTGAGACAAAGCCAGAATCTGACCATTCATATTGAGAACAGGAGAGAATTGGCTTCATATGAGAAGTAAGCTATGGTTGACAATTTTGAACATCCAATTGTGATTTATAGGGAGAAAGTATAGCTCCATTGTTTATTCTCATTTCACAGAAAACAATCTCATTTCATAGACCTATGGTGCAAGTTAATCTGATCTCTTGATTCTGTTTACGGTATTTTGTGGTTGTGATGTTCCCAGGCAGTTATTTCCCCGACATTAAATGAAAGCGTAAACCCAGAGTAGTTGAAAAGTCCTAAAGGAAGAAAACACTAATCTAATCTTTAATACAATTCATCCTCCCAACCCTAATTGTAAGAGCCATATTAGAGGAAAAAAAATGTAATCACACTCTTCAATAACCAATACGTCTTGTAAATGCAGCTTAAATGTGTGCTGCTATTGTTCTTTATGAATATTGCACATTTTTCAACATAAAAATGTCACTAAGAACTGCCAAGTATTTCCGGTGCCGACTAGTTGTTTAATCATGCACATCCCTCTGGTAGACAAGTGAAAAGGAGAGTAATGTAGAAAAGAATGAACCTTAACCCTGTCCTCATGTTGTCCAAAACTGTAAACCTTACTGTCTCCAGGATTCTCCTGCCTTGTAGTTGATCCTGACCTCTCACCTTCCTGTGAGGGAGGTAAAGGCCAAAAGAAAACTCCCTTTAGGGAGCAATATGTCTAAACAGTGAACACGTTGTGAGTGATGCACAGGCCTGTTTTGGTTTAGTGAGTGGTATTCTGCAGCCCATAACAGCCATGTTCTTAGCAGTATATTATGTGCATTGATCATAAGTGAGTATAATTAAATGTGATCAAAATGAGAATACCACATACCAAGTATGACAGAGCAGTGTTCTGCACTGTTGAGAAAGTGTGGGTGCCATATGAACATGTGTATTCATTTGCTACAAATGTACAGAAACAGCCTCAACACTGTAACAAGATGTTATACTCATGAGGGCACAGTGTATTTTATGATGATGTGGAGCCCTTCACTGCACTCGAACAATAGAAGTTATAGCTGGCCTAAATAAGTGTGAACGAGCTATTTGTGTCTGTGAGTGGCCAAAGCCTGTTGTGAACATTACAGCGCCTGTAGAAGTGCATAATGTGTGATAAATATTCTATCAAGAGAATTTTCATCTCAGCGTTCCTTCCTCTGTCTTCCCCTCCTCAGCTCAGCACTATCTTTTTTTCTTATAGTTTTTTTTCCTTCCTAACTCATCTCATTTGATGTCGGACGATGAGTTGGCTTCACACACATGCATGAGGGGAGATCTCACAGGGCTTCAGTAGATCCCTAATTGAATTGTCTGAACAGCAAGAAGCACATTTGAATTCGGAAGGAGAGCACAGTGGAAGACTGGCACCGGAAAGAGTGTTTCATCTCTTCCGTGCCCGTCACGCTGAGTTCCATGCAACATTGATTACCTGAAAAATGGATCAGTTAGAGTAGTCTGTTTGAAATACAGAAGCAAGAGTGTGCGAGGCTAATGCCTTTCCGTATCTGCCCTCTGCAGTGTTATCATGCGGTACGCGATAACATCTGTCAATAGTCTGTTTCATTTCACATTGTCTTATGAGCCAACGAGGTCACAGAGGTGAGCGCCTTGGGTACCATGACCACCGCCAGACTTCTGAACAAGCAAATAACTGGATAAGTAATGAAAAGGAAATGGCCAAAGACATTTTTGGGTGCCAGGTTTTGGAGCCATTTTTGAAATGTTATCACTGGCCAAACAATGCATATTTAATAGGTTTGTTAAATTAGATTTCTGCGTTTCATTATATTCCACCATATCATCTTCCAATGATAAACACGGGTAATTGGAGCTCACAGACAATCATATCTCCCCATTTTCTGCCTATTGGCTGAAGATGGTGATTTATTAGCTTGCTGTGATGTTGAAGAGACAGTTACAAATGTGGGGAGATTTTAAGCTTGTAGGTTTTGGGCACATTTTTATAATCTTTTCCTGCATTTTACATCATCTTTATCTGTCTGTATGTCCAAACTGTATCTTTGTGGAAAAACATAAATATTACATCAAAGGCTTACATGACAGTTTCAGTTTGTGTAAGATATATGACAATAACATGAGGGGTTTCCTTTCCAAATGCAAAATAGATCTTTATTCGAAGATCACTGCCTACCCATTTGAGTAATACCTTTTTACACTACTATTTCATGTGCACAATTACAGGTTTTTACTTGTCATTTTGAAAGACTTTTCAATGGTGGGTCTCCCCATTGTTGTACTGATGTGCAGGCTGACTCAGAGCACTGATTTCCCCTGGAGACAAGAACATGCAACTAATTATTCTGGCGCACAGTATTCTGTCTGATGTTGTAGTGATTCCCAGTAGAAATTAGCAAGAGGGAGTGTTAATGCATTTAGTAGCTGAACTGCTATTTCACTCTGTTGACGGATTGTTACCGATGAGATTCATTCTTTTAATTTTGTCAGAGTGTGTTTCTGATATTATTGAATTTTTTTCATATTCCCTGATATTCGCAAAAATGTCAGTGTTCCTGTGGAGTGAGGATAGTAAGTCTAGATATCTTATGGCTGCAAAGTTTGGAGTGGCCTTGGGGTTTACTGTATGTGAACAGATCAAAGATTCCAGAGATGGGATTGACTTGGTTTTCATCAATAATTTTGACTTCACCCAAGAGCAAAACAAAAAAAAAAATGTCTGGAGGCACAAATTGGCAGATGATGAAGAAAAAGCAAGAGTGAGTTACATTTGAATCGTCTTCTTCAAGTTCAGCCTCTGTCTCTGGGGCAGATGGCACTCAGGGCTTTGTTTGGGTTCATGGACCCAGTCCATGTTGTGTGTGTGGAGGGGTTGGCTTAAGGGTTGTTCTGAGATCACTGATATAAAAACTTCAGACAATGCCTAAAATGCTGGAATGCATTCTGTACTCTGTACATTTGTTCTAACATCTCTAGTATTCAGGCTATAGCAAGAATTTTAGTGAATATATACAGTGCATTTAGTATGTGTGAACTCAGCACTAAGTCCACATTTCCAAACTGCATTTTCTGCCACACTATCTGCACAGGCAGATGCAAACGCCCCCTGAAAATGTGCCCTACATCTCATTGAGTTTCAACAGGGAGGACACAATTTTCTGGTCAGAAGAGAGTCCCGTACCATTTATAGCTGGCTCATGAGTCAGAGGTTTCAGCCTCTGACAAACGCTGTTCTCCACACGCTGTATCGGCTGAACTTGCCTGGTCTTGTTAGAATGAAGCTCTTCGAGATGTTAAATCGGTTCCGTTGACAAGAACAGCTGTGCCGTCCTGTCATCTCTCCATGTCTGATCTCTTTGAAGAATTTGGCTGGTTAACAGTGGATATCTAGTTATCCTTGATAAGGGGAAGATGTCTGTACTCCCCCAACAGTCCCCTGAGAGGGATCTCGCCTCTGATCCATTGTGGTTTTAGTCGTATTAATGTAATGGATTAAGATGCGGTGCTGAGGCGCTCATCATTAAAATCTCATTTCATCCCTTGTCATTCAAGATAAATTCTGCTTGGAATGATGTTTAAATTTGAGGTTGAACTCTCAGTGGACAGTAATGTCTGTGCGCTCCTCCAGATACTGTTGGAGCAGTCAAATAACACAATCCAATCAACAGTGTAGAAATCAGATTGACAAATAAAGGTCTGGTTTGTGATGAGGTCTCTTTCAGTGCAGTCAAGCAAGAGTTCATCGGTTGATCCATGAAGTCACGACCATTCATTATCAGCTCTTTGTTTTGTATGCCTGTTAATAAAAGTTACTTTGACATGGACTGAAATAACTTCTGCATTCGTATGACTCATTCCGACTAAGCCTTTGTTCAGATGAGTCTGCATAGAGAGGGCAGAAAAATCAGTCAAATGAGACTCATTTCTTTAAAAGTACCATTATCCCACTGTGAGTCACTGGAGAGAAATGCTGTCTTCCACTCATTGCTCAGTGTCCTGTTAGATACTGTGGATTCTGATGACTATTTTATGTGGATTATTAGGATTCCCATTAGCTGCTACACTTGGTTTAACGCCCATTCATCAAGTCCAGCCAGGATACAACATTACTAACTAGTGTGAAGACCACATAGGGATAAAATGTCCAGAGAGAAAAGAACTTCATGATAGTACATTTAAGATAAAGCATGTATTTTTTTTCTGAATTAAAGTGTGTGAATAAGAGTAGAATGTAACATTTCCTGTTCCTCTTATATATTTGTCATGGCTTTTCACTATAAAAAGACAATTCCACACTACACAACTCATCCTAGAGGAGTGTGACTTCCCCTCATGCATAAGATGTACCCATGAATATCATTTTAAGCGATTACACTCTTACACATCCAGCAACCATGTTCATGTACTGTAATACACGAAACTTGTATGACATGTGGATCACTGGGGTTTAATATCATTTACAGGTTCGGACATGTAAATAGAATGATTCCAAAGAATACATCATCACTTATAGAACAATGTATACTTAATGTTCTTTTTTTTGTCCTTCCCACCCCTCCTGCCCGTGTTTTTATCTTCTTCACAGATATCTCAGACCGAAATGCTGCCCTGTATCATTTTCTGCGCCCTGTTTCTCGCCACGGCCCAATCCCAAGATATCCATCCCTCACAAGCATCATCTTCTATTAGCGAGTCTTGTGACTCCCTGTGCTCCTGCGAAGGAAAAGATGGCATCCTTCATCTTAACTGCGAGCAGCGAAACATCAGCAAAATCTCCCAAATCAATGTCCCGTCAGGTGTGCCCTTCCACCTGAACCTTTACAAAAATGACTTGGTCGAGCTCCGTGCCGAGGAGATGGAAGGGCTTAAGAATGCCCTTTCACTGCACATCGGGGGTAATAGCATACAAGAACTGGAACCAGGGGTCTTTAGCACTCTCAGTTCACTGAAAAAATTGCACATAAATAGCAATTTCCTTGTCACTCTGAAGGAGGATACCTTTCAAGGCCTGGTGAATTTGGAGTTTCTCCAAGCTGACACAAATTTCATTCGGGTCATTGAGCCGGGGGCCTTCAACAAACTAATCCGCCTCAAGGTCCTCATTCTCAATGATAATTCCATTGAGTTTTTGCCCAGTAACATTTTCCGGTTCGTGCCCCTCACCCACCTGGACTTACGTGGCAACAAGCTCCAGACGCTGCCTTATGTGGGGTTTCTGGAGCACATCGGACGGATAATGGAACTCCTCCTGGAGGACAATGTCTGGGTCTGTGACTGTGATATTTTACATTTAAAAATCTGGATGGAGAACATGAGGGCCCAGTCAGCCATCGGGGACGTGGTCTGCACCACTCCACATCAGCTTAAGGGGACCATTCTGGCGAAAGTCAAACGGGATGTTCTCTGCCCATCCCACGCAGACATAAACCTGGAAGAGCCATCAAAGTCACTGGATATGGTTGTTACTCCCTCATCCAAAGTGGCTCAGATTCCCAAACTGATCGACGCCAAAGATGACGCCAAGGTACCAACACCATCTCACATTCCTGACAGTCCTTGTGTGGAACATTGCTCTTGTCACAATCACCCTGTGGCTGGGTTTTTGATGCACTGTCAGGACAGAGGAATTCAAAAGGTGTCAGATATCGGAATATTTCAGCAAAGCCCCACTAAACTGGTCATGACAGGAAATATGATTCAGAAACTCCTCAAGTATGATTTTGTCACCTATGATAGTTTAGAATCACTCAACTTGGCAAACAACAGAATAGATTACATCGATAATGAAACCTTCCTCAGCTTGAGCAGTTTGAAGAAATTGTATTTGAATGGAAACAGGATTGAAAAGCTGTTCTCCACAATGTTTGTGGGGCTCCACAACCTTGAATACCTTTATCTGGAATACAACCTTATCAAAGAGATTGCTCCAGGCACATTTAATCCCCTGCCAAACCTAAAGCTGTTGTCATTAAATAATAACCTGCTCAGCTCTCTTCCAGCACAGATATTTCGCAATGTGCCCCTCACCAAATTAAACTTGAGGAAAAATCTACTTATGCACCTGCCAGTGAGCAACGTGCTTGATCAGCTTGACTCACTGGAGCAGATTTATTTAGAGGACAACCCCTGGGACTGCAGCTGTGACTTGCTCAGCCTCAAACAATGGGTAGAAAAACTTAGAAAGGACACAGTGGTGGGCTCCATTTTGTGTCAAACCCCAAAGAAAGTGATGCAGGCTGAGCTAAGAAGCCTCCGTCATGAGATACTGTGCCCCGGTTTAGGGACCTACTACCCCATGTCCCCCGAAGGGGAGGAGAGTGTGACAGCTACACTGGGGCCTGAAGGCACTGGGAAGGGTTTGTTCAGCGCACTGACGGACACCGTCCCACTCTCTGTGCTCATCTTAAGCCTTCTTATGCTTGTGCTCATGATTATATTCTGCTCAGCCGGATTGGTGGTGTTTGTGGTGCACCGGCGGCGGAGAAGGGCAAAGAAAAAAGCAGCAGAGGAGCAGCCGCGGGAGAACACCAGCAGCAGTCCCATTCACTTACATTACAGCATGTACGGGCAGAAAACGACACACCACACGCTGACTCAGAGGACGGGGTCCGCCACTCTGTACGAAGAGAGATCCCACAGTCCCATTGTGCAGATCTGTCGCAACCCAACCTACTGCTCCCAGCACAAGGAGCATGACGCAGATATGGATTACGGCCTCGACGATCCCAGCTCCAAGCATCACCTCTGCCGGAGCATCATGGAGAAGGAGAACACTTCACCACTCACGGGAAACCCCAGCTCAAAGTTCCGACCCATGACCGGAGAGTGCCCCGCAGAGTTTGTCACACTCGGCAATCCCAACTCCCTGTACAGGAACATTCTTGAGAGGGAGAAGGAGCTGCAGCAGCTTGGAATAACTGAGTACCTTAGGAAAAACATGCCGCAGCTGCAGTCTGCTGTAGACATGCAGGTCCCGGGGCACCAGGAGGAGTTAAAGCTAATGGAGACTATTATGTACTCAAGACCACGCAAGGTCATGCTTGAGCAAACTAAGAACGAGTACTTTGAACTTAAGGCCAACTTGCATACTGAGCCGGACTACTTGGAGGTTCTGGAGCATCAAACTGCATTTAACTGAGCTTAGACAGATAAAAATAACTATATATATTGTTTGGAACCAAGTGCCTTGTCCTGTTTGCCCTCCTGTACTTTCCACAGTGTGAAATATATATCATGGGCACATCACTTTAAGTTTAATTGTAGCACAGAATGTAACTGGTTTATTTTTTTGTTTCTCTGTTGACAGCCATGTTATGTAGCTGTTGAAAGGTGAAGTCCATTTGGCCAAATGTAACTTAAAGGAAGCTATCACAGTCTGTTGAGCAGGCCTGGGTTGAAACCATCTTAGAAATTCACACAAACAGCTTTTTAGGATTGAAAGCTATCTCGAATAATTGATCCACACAGTAAACATCCTCCCCCACCCATCTGAAATCCTGGTAGGATGAAGCAGATGTTTGGAAAGAAGTGGGTGAATCTCAATCACCACTTGACCCAGAATTGCTGTTTAATCAGTCTATCCTAACTCGGGGTATGACCTGATTACGCCCTCTGTCAACATAAGCTGGCTACAACGCCGTAACCAGAATGCTCATTGTGCCGTAGAGTTAGCGGAATGCCAACTGTACATTGGAAACAATAACAGGAGTTGTTGTCCCACTTCTGTTTTCCTGTCGGTTCCTTTGAACGATCCGATTCACTGCACAGCTGCAGAGGACCTTAATTTATTTTTATACAAGGAAAAGGATGTTTCTTCTTCTCTCAATCAGTAAATACAGCACTTAAAGTACAGTATATTATACACAACTGTTATCTTGTATAAATGCATTGCACTAATCAAATGCCATAAGATGGTGCATGACAATCAACAGTCCTGCTGAAACTTTTTTGTTTGTTAGTTTTTTTGTTTTGTGTCAGAAAAAATGAGCCACAAATGTTTGCGATCCTTCAGTGTGTGTCCGTTTGTGTGTGCGAGTGTATGCGTCATTGGGTTTCACGTCACTAATTTATGTCCGACAGCATTCAGGAGCATCAGTCCTTCCTCAAGCTGGCACGAACTGATTTGGAACTGTTTCAAACTGATTGGAGGCAGGGGGCATATTAACCTTTTTATAGCACACGTTTGGGTACGGACGAGCCACGCCACCCAAAAAAAAACAAAAACAAAAAAAAACAAAAGCTCCAGTTTTCCATCCAGCAGAAAGAGCTGCCGACTGACTCCAGCCAACTTCTCTCAGCTCTAATTAAAAGCAATGGAACTGCTGGCCACTGACATTTGCAGCGTGGACATTGTCAGGATTTCCACCACACACTCCATCATACTCTTGGATAAAAAACTCCTTCAACTTTGAGACGGTTCATGTAAGCACACACTCTGTAGCTTTTCTACTTAACTAGATTTAATTATTTATTCTGTATATGTTGTATATACCTATGTTGCATTATATCTTTGGTTTTTGTGTGCCTTCAGTGCTGTACAGAATATAAACAGAAGTTGTAACTGATAAACAGGAAATAAAGAGTTGCAATATTACACTTGAACTGGATTCATGGTTAGATAAAGAGCAATGTATACATCTCATAGATGTGTGCAAGAATGTGGACCCCCTGTAGCCTCGCTGCTGGGCACCGCCTCCCGCCTAATTGACACCCCAGCCACCCTGAGCCGCATCTACATCCCAAAGCAGCGACATTCCCTCTCAGTGTGCTATCAGTCCTCCGCGTGCATGTGTATAAGTGCAGGCATGTACTTGTGTAATCACCATTTGGTGGTCTTCCCGCTGTGTGAATAATTTAACCCCCCACGATGGCTCAAACCTAGTCCTTAATCACACAACAATGGCTGCGGGGGCTTTCTTCACCAGCCGCCCTTTTTTCTGCATGACTTTCATTTTCTCCCTCTCTCCGGGAAAACAGTGGACCCACTCTAATTCCTCCATTTTCTATCATAATTGATGTATCCGAAGCTTCCATTCGTAAAGAACGCACGCCTAGCCTCATGGTTTGAAACACTCGCGTACCCCTGGCGTCCATCCAGCACTGGCATACAAATCCAGAAACCCCCACCAACATCAATAACCAAATGTTTATGTATTTGTATGCAGACACGCATCATTTGAGCCATGCAAAGAGACACACACACACACACACACACACACACACACACACACACACACACACACACACACACACACAGCAGGGAAGACAAATTATCCTCTGCAGCTCGATCCTGTGAGACTCAAATGCAATACGCTCCTCCAAAAGGTGAGGCACTATCAAAGTGCACAACTGTGTTCTGAGAGATTCTTTACTTTGGGAGCTGACTTCAAATAAAGGGAATCACTTATGAACTTAAGCACACCAAGGCTCCTGTCTTTTCATCAGAACTACAGTGCAGAATACATTTAATGTGTGTAAACAGCCACAACTGAAAGAAATGGAAGTAATGAAGTAAAAAAAAAATTGTCAGAAACTCATTATTTCATGGGTTAGCATGGGTAAAATCTTTCATCTCTAAGCAAGGATATGGGAACAGACTATCAAATGATTTTTTAGTAATTTATTCTCTTCAGTGTCAGGGTGACCCAGCTTGTTAATTACCCATCAAATCTTTGTTTTTTTCTCAGACTTATCCTTTTTCCCCATTTCTTCAGTTTGTTTTAAGTTCTTGTGCCTGTAAAAGTTGGAACCAATGAGGGCTCCTCTCTTGCACACGAAACACTGCTCCTGAAACGCCACGCAGTTGTCCCGCCTTTAATTTTGCAAGTTCTTGATGTCACTGTGTCCCACATTTTCATAATTCACGCCTGTCTACACTGTAGAATTTAAGCTAACTGCCAGCTTGAAGGTGCAATATGTAAGAATTGGTCAACAGTCAAATTCACACTTTAGAACTGGGGCTAACTGAAGCTGCCCATAGCTAGTTAGTTCAGTTAGCCATGCAGCTAACAGTTCTGAATAGGAATCCATCCATCCATCCATCCATCCATCCATCCATCATCTGTAAACCCACTTATCCTTTGCGGGGTTGTGGTGAGCTGGAGTCGATCCAAGCTAACATTGGGTGAGTCAGGGAGTCCACCAGTCTCATGCCCAGTTTGTCAAATACAGATGGTAACCATTAACCCATAGGCTTAGTATTTGACAATTTAGGAATCAAACTCAACAATCAACTGTCCTTCCCAAGAGTCACAGAGAAAACTTTTTGGAGAGAATGCTTTATTTCCATTTGTCTTCACTTTATCTTAGTTTGTCACCACAGTACTGTAAAATATATCACACTGCTTTCTTTAGACACCTTCTTGTGAACTCAAGAACAGTCACCCCACACAGAGTAGGCAGTGATGAGCTTCTGATGCACTTTGCTGCATAAATTTGCACAATAATGATGAAAAATGGTGGCCCATTAGAAGCTGAGCACCTCTTGTTCTGTATAAGCCACAGCACGCTATCTCTAATGACTGTGGCTGTTCGTGTTATATGCGGCCGCTGCCGTTCACACGCCGCTGTGCTCGCCACTGTGGTCACGTGTAATGCAATTACGTGGAGGCGTGAACAACGGGGCTAATTGTGGGACTCGTAATGAGCCTGAAAGTGTTAAAGGTAAGCAGCGGTGAAAGATGTGCAAAAATAGATTTGTTTATGCACACGTATGCTCACAGACCACACAGGCTTGATTCTCAGTCAAACAAGCTCCCATCTGAGCTCAAACAACACACCAGTTACCAACTGTGACTATTTACACTTGGTGTTGAATGCCGCCCATGTTTATTTTGCACCACATGACTCCTATCCGGTGACCTGAAATGTAATTAAATAGACTCTACAGTGAGTTCTCTTACACATGAGCGCTCAGAAAAAAACAGCCGGAAATAATGATTTTGATACAGATTATTATTGCAATGGGGTATTTGCACCGCCTCCGTTAATATAGCGAGTAAAGTGGACTCATCGGTGTGTCCAGCATCTCATTTGTACCACAGATGATGTATTAGCTTTATTAGTGGAATACTTTCGAAGACCAGTCTGAAAAATCTATATGATCTCACCCTGTTATTATTTTATAAAACGCTCTGTTACATTCCCAGACCGCAAGTCATTAATATTCATATCCGAGAGCACCACAACAGTCCACCTCTTCTGGGCAACATTATTGATCCCTCCGTTGCGTCCCGAGACTTTCGGCAGCTCCTTCGCAGTGCGCCGCAGTCAATTAATGCCTCGCAGATTACATTATTCAAGCTGCGCCTCTCCCTTTTTGCCTTTTTAATTCCTCCTGACATTTATTGAACAGTGAGTGGCATAAATACGGAACAATCAGGGCGGCGTATATAATTGCCGGAGGACAAAGGGGGGTTCGGTGTGTGCGCGAGGTGAAAAGATGTAGGTCTCAGGTTGAAATTAGCTGCTCTGACTCAGGGGTGGGTGAAGTGTTCAGCATGTGAACAAAAGCAATAGAAGTTTTCCCCTTAAAAGGCCTACGTGCAAAGAATATCAGATTTATTAAGATCATCATATATTTTGATTGTTGCATCACAGGCAGATAATTAAGCAGCTAATAAGTGTTACAGCTGGAATGCTGTATATTATTCCCTCTGACAGTGGAGGAGCAGAACATGCTGTAAATTCCCCTATGTCAACAGGTCCCAATGTGAAATTGAATGATGGAAATATAAATGGTTAAAGGTGCAGTATGTCAAATTCAGGTGCAAGTTCAAAACAAATAGGGGTTACTTTGGTTACATATCACCAAGCAGCTAATTTCAACACGAGACCTGCCAGCACAGGAATGTTTTACTGGGACTGGTGGGGCTAGCTGGTTAGCATGCTAGCTTCAGTAAACATCTCTGCGACGCAGTACACAGACATTACGTCAGAACTGCTATTTATTCACATTCTGTTGATAATTTTAGTTTATTTCTCTATTTTTTCAACTTCCGTATTGCCCCTGCACAGTTTAAATTCATAGTCCTGTTTCTTTACCTGTAGACAATTTGAAAAGAGCCTTGCCGTCCATTGAAACGCTCCTTGCTTATTTAGACACACATGATTCTCAACCAGGGATGATGTGTGAATATAGAAAAATAATGTAATCACATATAGCATCCTCTGCCTTCTGCTATGAGGTACTCCTAAGCGTCCAAACCATCTGCAGCGACACTACATGCATCAGAATTCTCCCCCTGACATCTCTATCACTCGAGTCCACTGGTGGTCAGTTTAATTTATGGAGCTTGATTTAGAATGAAATGCACATCCGTCAATCCTTCCAACAATCCATTTTCTATACCCACATCTTTTTTTTTTTTCCTATTCAGGGTCGCAAAGGGGGTGGGAGCCGATCCCAGCAAGCACCGGTGCGATTCAAGGCAGACGTGCATGAAATGCATGTTTATGTAAAGCTGTGCGGATGATTGAGCGCGTCCATTAAAATGTCAATTGATGCTGTGATGGCTGCCAAAGGTGGTTCTAATGTATTCAATAGACACCGCTGGAATGAAATACTTAAATTCTTCACTTTGACAAAAATACAAGCCAACGAAGAGAGAAAAAGGAATGTAGAGAGACATTAATCCATATGAAGTGTATCTGAATGCCCAAACCATGAGCGAACCGCCACGATGTGGGGTGACTTTGTCTTTTGGTACATCCCCCACTTCCTGACTCGACTGGAGTCTGTTACTGAGCTTTCTACCCTCGGGGGAAATCTTACGACGCTGGCTGCCAAGCAGAGCAGCTTGCTGCGAAGCCGTGGACAGTGAACCCCTATCCTGTTGTTCGCTTGGCACATAGTTGAAACGAGCGAGCCGGTGACCCAATTCCGCATCCGAACATCAGAAGTATTTAGTCATGGGATGTACACTGTATGGAGTCTTTTGTTGCGAGAGCAGCCTCTCAGGTATGGGTGGATCAAAACTGTTGAAAAATCCTCCCTCGAATTAAACGTTAAAACCATCCTTTGACTATTTATATTTTCAAATTTCCTGCTTCTCTTTTGCTTTGTTTTTGTTGCATGTATGCATGGCATTTCAACCTCTTGGCATCAACAGACCAGCATGCAATGCAGCCTTGGAGTTTCAAGCGTTTGGTTGCATCTGGACATTGAAAAAAGTCTTACAAACCTGGTAAAATGCTACTGCGATTAATTCCGTTACATGCATATGTCACAGCTGAAGGTTGTGCTAATTAGCGTCTCAACTGCTTAGCTTCGATAGACCAGAATGCTATGCAGCCTTGGAAAACGTTGAGTTTCAAGCGTTCAGTTGCTTCCGGGCATCGACAATTGTTTTACAAGCTTGTTAAAATGCCATCGCTGTTAATTTCGCTTCATGCATGTGTCACAGCTGAAAGTACAGGTCTCTGGCTTTCTGGGAACATGCAAAAAGTCACGATCATGACTGCAAATCAACGTGGTATAGTGGGAGAAAGTGGGTGCCAAAACGAGTAAATTACAGCAGTTCATCACCAAATAGCTCCTGGAATGTGTTGTACATCCCAGACTGATGATATATAACACTGCAAGTATCTAAGAGAGAATTTCTCCCTTTAATGGAGTGTGTGCAGCTATTGTCAAGTACAGTATAGCACAGTGAAAATGGATAGGGTGTAATAAAGGGAAATGTACCGAGTGAGTGAGGTCATGACCACCTGATGGATTAAAATCTCGGGGAACATTTCGACGAGTTTGGGAACAGATCGTCTTTTATGAATAGTATTGATTTGTTCTGCACTCTTGAAAACACCCATTTCCATCTTAAATCAAATGCGGAGCAGTTAATCTGTCATAGTACATCCAAAGGAAAAGCCATTATCTCTAATTGATTAACCTTGTTAAATCCTCACTGATCACACAGGGGGAAGCAAATGAATTTTTAACTTTAAGAAAAAAAAAGAAAAAAAAAACCTCAGCAGAGGGTAATGCTTTGACATCATTTTTTCCACTTGATACAACTTCCATCACCTCCTCTAGCCAGGAGTGGCTAGATATACCCATTATGGTTGATGTGAATGTGCCCAGGTGTGACACTGAGTGGAAAATGCACATATTCCCCCCCCCCCAAAAAAAAAAAAAGGTAAAGGAACTGGATACAACCTGTGTGTCTAGACATTCAAATGAGGCGAGAAATTGAGTTTTGAGGCGTATGTGGTTTAAATTTGGCTCAGCACCACGGTGGTTACGTCACTATGGAGGCATAGCGGAGGTCTATTTGATCCAAATCATGGGGACTTCAAAGAGAATGTCTATGGGTGACTCTGTTATTTATTTATTTATTTTTATGTTTTAAACTGCTATTCATACAAATTGTTTTAATTGTGTTGGTGCACTCGTGTTGTTGGAGTGACATTTAAAGGTTAGCTCACTTAGCTGTATGCCTGATGGTCCAGCCTTGGAGCTCAGAGGAATGTTGATCTTATTTATGCTGCTATTTTTTTGTAGTATTCTTACGTGTTGCGCCTTCAATGCATGTAATATTCCTGTTATTCTCTCGATAGTTTTACTAATCTTAAATGTTTTGAACTAATATTCTTACATAATGCAACTTTAAACTAGGAATATGTATATGTATCATAACAACCAAAATTGTCCTAATTTGGCAGACATTTTCCATTTGTTGCCCAAAATAAGATGCCCGAGAAAGTAGGTCTTCAGGGCTGGTGACGTTGCACAGCCTCCTGCAAAGAGCCGCTCCATACTGCTTCCCTTCCTTTTCCCCTCAGGCGGTCTGTAGAAAGGTATGCCCTCCTCAATCTGTTTGTGCAGTCGATTGAACAACATCTCTTTTCTATTTTAGCATGTGTTCTTCAGTCCCATGCGAGGGCATCAATTGCAGATGACGAACGTTGGTGTTTTTTGCTGCTCGGCGGTGCGTGACTGTGGCAACTTCGGTGTGTAGTGATCTCACATGCGTGTCATTTAAATCAACAACGATGGCTGTGTGGCACAATACATGCCCGATCCAGTTCTACAGGATATCTGACTGTTCGTTCTGCCCCGTTGTCATGCCCCCCCGAGCAGAGCGTGAACTGAGCATGGCTCAGATGACAGGCAACAAGTGACACAGACGTAACACATGTTAGAGTCCATGCATGACCTTGTGCTTGTTCGTATATAAAAGTGTCGCCCATACAGCACGTAAAACAAAGCCCAATAAACCTAATCTCGGAAGTGCCCTGTTCCCTCTCCATGGATTCAATCAATTGAGCTTCACAGGCGGAGTAAAGCCCACTTGCGCAATTGTGATATGCATGCAGCATGTACGCAGGCCCCATAAGAGAATACCCTTTGTTATGTCTGGGCAATGCAGCTTGTCGAGCATGAAGCGAGGTCGACTGTGACACGAGCATCTGCGATAAGAGGGGAAAGGAGGGAGAGGGCACCACCCTCCCAAGACAAAGAGTCACAAGTCACACTTGTGCTCCCTTCATTTGGACAGATTCCCTCATGTGATCGCACTGCAGAAATATGAGATGGTAGCCCAAAGTGTTTCTAATAATATTACAAGCTAATGACCCATTTCGGAAAAAGTGCCTGGCCCGGCCCACTTGGAACACTGAACAGGATCACTGATGGGCTTTCATGGCTCGAGAAGACGTGCGGGTAGAGCAGCACGAGCCATCCGTTCCTTTCCTCCACTGAATGATGGTGCAATTAAATGTTTCATAGTGTGCCAGCATCAGTACTCGCACTGCAGTGGATCCCTGCTATCTCCTTCTTCTTGCTCAAAGAGCCGTCATGCGAAGCACAAGAAAAGGCGAGATGTAAGCCGATTTCTTTTCTCGTTTCTTTCTTTTTTTGTGCACGCTTCGGTTTGCCTCGTCCCCCTCCCCTCATCCTCATCCTCCTCCATCCCCGCACGCAAGAAGCCACATCAATTAGAGGAGCAATCTTTAAGCATTTGCTCTCAAAATGAGCCGCACTATGCGCCAGAAGTCGTCCCCGCTTTGCCTCGCCGTGGACGCGGAGGCGAACAGCGGGGAGGGGAGAGGACCCATCACGAAAGGAACGCCGCATCAATCACTGCATATCCGGTGTGCTGCGAGACATCGTCACATCAAAAAATGACACGTTTTTTTGCTAAAATTGAGAATGTGAGGTACCTGCAAGGAACAGATGGAGGTTTTCCTTTGTTCCTTTTTGAAGGATTCTGAGATCAGACTCGGGGCAATTTAAGGACAGATATGGCGAGAAAATCGGTAAATGAAATCTTAAGGCGCTGTGTAGGTCTGGAGAAGAGTCCAATCTCATGATTTTATCATTTACTATAATACTAATGAGGTAATAATACAAACCATAACTGAATCAACAAGAAAATAAGGACATTGTTTAAAGCAAGAAAGTTGTGTATTCAGTCACGGAAACGAAGAGAGTCTGTCTTCCGATTAAAATCTCTTCCCCTGAAACCACGCAATGCATACATTTGTTAGTGAATAATCTAGACAGGGTTAGACACACAGCACAACACACGGGAAGCTCCGGCTCTGTGCTGTACTTACTTCGTACACTGTTCTACATATTTGATTCAAACGCCGCCTTGAGCTGTTTGTGCCTTTCTTTCTTTTCCTTTCCAGCCTGCGTGATTCATTCATGTCCATAAGTTGCTCATAAGTCATGAACTCCGGAGAACTTTCCCGGCGCTTTTGCATTTCTACCGTATTCCATCTCCGGGCCTGAATGAAGTGCCTCCTCTGAGCCCCTGGGGGCGGACGCCTTGTGAAATTATACGCGAGCAACGTATTCTTTTGACACGAGGCCTTCAGTGTCACAATGCAAGGGAACAGGGACTGGAATAGTGCTGTGGCGTGGGGCCTTCCCCTGACCTTGCACATTCACTAATATATACAGCACATGCATTCACACATAACTGAGGGGCAATTTCATGTAAGTATATGCTATCCAGATGAAACCCTCCTGAAACAATTTATTGTAAGCAACACAGAGACTAGGACATCCAAGGACATTTATAGCCGGGGAGATTTAAGCACTTTGCACCCTGAGATGATTTTCTACTGTTTTCACAGCCCCGGACCAGTTCACGCTGGTGTCCTTTGTTCACATTTTTTACCTGTCTGTTTTTGTTTCAGTGGGGAAATCTGTTCAATAGAATTATGAGCATACACCACACTGAGTTATATATTGTGTGCCTTAGATAGTAGTTTATCATGCCCAGCTGTGTCTCTAGACTGAAATATTGCAAATCACATAAAAGGAATGTGGAAATGAGTAGAAAGAGTATGAGAGTCATGTTCTCAAGTAAAAGTAAGAGGAGAGTCACTTAACTGTTGGTGTTTTACGATGCTAGCACTTTAGGTTTGGACCAGGATGGGCCAGGGCTAGGTGGTTAGCATGGAAACTTCAGTAGATATCTCTGCAAAAAGTTTTATTTCATCATCATTTTATTTCAGCCTTCATTTGTGCAGCCGCACTTGGATTAATTAGAAAAGTGACAAAACTCAATTAACAATTAAACACAGGTGACCAACAATAGACAAAAAAAAAGAGCTACGGACACCAAGGCTCCAAAACTGAAACACCTGCCAGTTTAGAAACAGAATTAAACATCACCACAGTATGTATTATTACCGGTCCACTCAGCCTCGCTGTCCTACTGTGCTCCTTAAAAGTTTTCAAACGTTCCGAGCTGAACTGTAACAGCAATTGTCAGAAACAGGCAGTCCTCACATTACTTACTGATGGGAGATGATCATAAGCAATGCAGCAAATGAAAGAATCACTGGCAGAGGATCAACCATGAGCCCTGAGCAAAACCCAGCATGCAATTCTTGTCTTGAGTGTATTTGATATCCCACGCTGAGATGAATAATGGACGTATTAAGGTAGATGCAACTTTTTAAACCTTGCCATGGTACTTTAAATATTAATCTTGATGCACAAATGAACCCAGTATATGCAAAAATAGTGAAAGATCTATTGCGAAATTGTATTACTGTATATCAATTTGACAGTTGTTCTAAATGGCTCCAACTACAGTGGCGCAGAATGGTTGAAAAAGAGCCATTTATTTGAGAGAGACGTTGAGTAAGAATTCCAAATGTGCTTAAATGCTACCAATTCTAGTTGTGGAGTCTTAGGTATAGATTTTGATGGCTATGGAGGTCAAAATGCCATGGCAGCACTGACGTAAGCTTGGTATCAAATTAATGAGATTCTCTCAAATTGAGCAAAGTTGGGTTCAAAAAGCGATGAAGTCAAAAGTGTTTTAGCGGATGATGATTTCAGAGTGAGACACCGTACACATCAAAGGGCCTTCTTACTAATTTAAACCACGAGATGACATTTAACAGAAAACCAGAGATGGTAATAGAAAATTGATACAAGGATAGACAGTGAGACCACCCAACGGAATCTAAGATCTTCCAACATGCTGACATTTGGCAGGCCTTAAAAGAAGTATTTTACATCCAGCTGTCTGATTCTTTTGAAGAGCAGCCTGAGGCGATAACAGGAAAGTGGCTGCTTTGTGCCACTAAAGAGATCCCAAATTAATAAATCTAAGTGTCTGCCGTGTCATTTGTTCATGATTTATCATGAATTTGTCCAATTTGAGACTGTAAACTTGATTTTGTGTTACCACATAATGCCTAGTTTGAGACTTTTTTTGTATGGATGAGGGGCCTTCTGGGGGCCCTTGAGAGGCTTGGCCCAGCCCTGGCTGGGAATGTAGACACAAGAAGGCTTCAGTCTTTCACCTGTAGGAGCTGAGAGAGGATTTCTGGCAACCCAAGTGCATGGTGAAGAGCAAAAGTCTGAAAAGGTCAAAAATCCAACAACACTTGCAGCATAATGGACATTGGACCAACACATTTTAGCCCGTGGACTTCGTCAGGGTCGTAATGATGAAGTTGTGTTGCTAGACTCTTGACCTCATAGTGTTTCACCTCATTGCCACAGGGCTTTATTTATGGTGTGTGTCAAGTGGTCTACAGCATACATTTGTAATAGAACTAGATGGTGCCCTTTTCAGTCCAATGAAATTACCCCGTCTGACACAGACACCAAGAGGTTTCTGGCAGGGGCTGGTCTGATGTCACAGATTTTTACTATGCTAATATACGTTTTATAAACAAGACCTCCACAGATCAAAAATGCTAAATATAAAAATCGTAATTGACCTTGTTTGCAGTTGGTGGCGTCCTGTCAATGCTTTTTACAAATGTCTTTTTTTAGAATAGTGCTCTATCTAGAAAATGCTTTTTGGGCCACAGGGGAATGATTCCCTGCAGTACTGCAGGTGGCCACTGGGGAAAACTGGAAGCAAGACTGAGTGTCCCCATTGTAGCATGATCTGAATAATACTACATAGCACTAAACAGTGAGGCTAATGGGAATGTTGCGAAGTGATTACAGTCATCCTACTACATTTAATGGCAGTCCATTCATTTGTCAAGACAGGTGACTCAAAATCTTATTATTATAACTGGCACTAAACTCTAATCCAAAGTCATTTCTACCAAACATTCTTACTGGTCAATTAGATATCATGAACGTGATTACATCAGTATGAACGCAATCCCAGCAGTCAGCCAACTAGATGGAGTAGTTATATTATTAGAGTACTAATGTGACTGATTGTTTTCCGGTTATTAGTCAGACCTCACATGTTTCCAGGCAAACAAAGACTACGCTAGCAAAAAGTAATATATTTAAAGAGTGAATTGCCCCTCAGTACGAGCTTTGCCATCATCATTTGCACGACAGTGATGCGTTCAGTAAGCATCACCCTCTCTTGTAAAATAGATGTATGAGAGAAACGGAAATAGACCAAAGAAATGTGTTTAATCAACCGCAAACTTTTGACTAGGTGTCACAAAGTTGCCACCCATCACCCGTATCCTTTAAATCTGTCAGTAAGCTGCCGTCTACTTTGCAGTCTCCCCCAGAAACGGCCGCTCCTCAGAGTTTTCCGGCACAAATCAAAAGATCTATCTCAAACCAGAAACACATATGACTCATAGGTCACATCCCCCACAGTCTGGAGTTTCCCCCCCTCTCTCAGTCTTAGAGACCCACTTCCACTGTGTCTTTGGAGCTTAGGAGCATCCCCTAGTGAGATCACTAAGTCCCTGAAGTCTCATATGTGGATTTTTGAAGCCTCTTATTTGGAATTACAGCCAGTCCTTAATCCTGTGGATTTAAGAGAAACTGATTGCACTCAAAGAAAAGGAAAATATTGTACTAAACAGGAAAAAAAAAAACATTCAATTCTGTAAAACGGATAATTAAAAAGTGGCTTTTTATGGAATATTCAACCAAGTATGAAACAGCTTGAAGTTGCAATGGTCTATCTGTGATTTTTTTTTTTTTTTTTTTTTTTTTTTTTTTATCCTCACGCTCCGTTGTATGTTGACAAGACAAAGTAAATTTTTATCCCTCAACTTAAGAGTGTGAATCTAGTGTGCACATACAGTAGACTGCAGAATGTGCCTTTTTAGTTATTTTAATTTTTTTTTTTTTTTTTTTACACCGGCAAAGAACATCTGAACATCCCTGGCTCTGGGCCTCGTGTGTTCCTGCTGTTGCATTCTTGTCGTTGGAAGTCAAACCAATTAAGTCACTCTCCACCCATAGGCCTGCTGCACGGAGGCCGCAAAAGCTGCGAGAGGACGCACGTTTAAACACACCCACATATTCCTCCACATGGAACAGGCACATTTAACTTTATCCCGTTTTTTAAAAATCTTTTTCAAAGATCTGGGACATATTAAATATTTATTCCTACTGTGGTTTTAAAATCCAAGTGATGGCCGGGTTGGGGAAAAAAAAAATCCCTAATTAGCAGTAGTTTTAAGCAGAACTACATAGAATATGACTGCACAAGTCGTTCCGTTTGGATAGTTTGTTTGACTGGAAAACACACACTCTTCTCTGTATGTTTTTTTTTTTTTTCTTTTCTTTTTCATCTCTTCAATCCTCCAGAGGGTTCAAGGATGTAATCAAGAGCAGTTTTTATATAGCTGTGATTGTTGTACCTACACTTGTAATAAATGTCAGGTTTAGCAGGAGAGCACAGTAAATAATGTTGGCTTCAGATGGAGGAATACACACACCCACACACAGTTGCTTACACCGCTTCTGGTGACATTACATAGACTTGTACTCTTTTACACTAGACAAAAATCCCGCTGACATCCCCTAACATCTGGCTTCTGTCATGAAACACAACACCTGGGTGGACACGCTACTTTTCTCCCCTTTACAGGTTGTGATGCTATGATGCTCGTTGAAGTTAAGGATGCCGGCTTTGTTCCTACTTTTTCACTCATCTCCGTTTAAGCAGCACTCAGAAAGGCTTCAGTCGGCGCTGAGTTTGAGAGACCGGCTGAAGAAAATGATACCTCTGTTGTTAGCAGCTTTCATGTCTGAGCTTTGCTAGCTGCCTGATTGGTACCACGCATGTAAAACTTTCAACTGAGCTGAGCAAGATGTGAGATCTCTCACTCCTTAGCAACTTCCATTATCAGCTCTGAGATGAAACTAAAAAAACTGTCTAATTCAGAATTTCACTGATGATGACTTTGAATACCATTTTTAAACTCTTTTGGATACAGTCTAATGAGACAAGTCTGCAGTCACACCAGAACATTTTATACTAGTTGCACTGATGCACCAGCACTTCATTTAGGTAGTTTTCTTAAAGTGTTATGTGATGATGATGGCGAACAGGAATCAAGGGACAAATGCATGCATGTCGTCCGTTTGGTTTCATGTCGCTGCCGCACAGCTGACACCGAGACCCACATGCATGCTGTCGGTTTGCACATATGAGCCTCACACGAGTCCCAGCTTGTCTTAGGAATGATTGCCGGGGCTCAGTACACATGGCTGCATGTGGTGAGAGCGCGGCTGCAGCTCTCTGTCTCCATGCCTATTGAAGCCAGCATGTGCTTTTTCGATACCACCCACCGCAAATCTCACAGCCCGGGCTAATTTGTTCCCGATGACAACATCACACACTCCTACATGCCCGCATTCACAAATGCGTGCATACACACACTTCGTGAATCAGTGTGTCTCATCGGGGTGATGTTTTTTCAGTGAAACTTGATGAACTTGGCTGCAGAGGATCAATATTTGGTGCACTCTTGCCTCCGCAGAAGATCCGGCAGACACGTGCGAACTTTGCACGCGCTGCGTGTGGACCCTCAGCCCCCCCACCAACACTGCACACAGACAAACATGAGTCTAACCGACACGGTGAATCATGCCCAAATCCCTAAGAGGGCTTTTTGTTTTGTTTTATTCAGTGGGATATATGGTGTGTTCAAGGGGTGAACATGAAACTGTTCAGGCTGTTTGACTCCGCATTGTCATCCGCCCTGGTGCTAGCGGGCTCTCGCTCCCGTCACATCCACTGTGAGCTAGGTCATAGTCTTCAGCATGAGCTCCACACAAGAGGTGCACAAGCATAAGGGGATTTGTGTAACTGGATGCACACACTTGTGCTCAGCGGGAGCCCGAGCTTGCTGTCAGTTTGGTGAAAAGAGGCGGCGAGCCCCTGGAGTTTGGCCTCTGCTTCCCTCATCCTGCGCCGGATTCCTCCCCAATTCCCCTCACCTCCCTCGCTCTCCGTCTCTTGCACTCGCTCTGTCTCAATCTTCGCTCCCTTCCGTCGCCGCTTCCCATCCCTTTTTTTTTTTTCACACCCACGCGTTCGCTCTCGTGCTATGTTCGCCGTCTCCGCTAACGCACACAATAACTAAATGCAGCAACATGCCATTATATGTCCCAATGCTCTTTGAGCTTCTTTTGCTCCATCGCCCTCAGGGCTATTTTTAGCCGCCTTGCTGCACCTACACAAATGAGCCTCCTCAGCCTCTTCCTCCGCCTCTCTCCAACTTCACCAGAATCTGATTATGCGGCATCCATCACCCTCGGAAAGTTAGACGAGAGGAGTAAATCTCTAAAGATCAAATCTCTTTGATACACTGGGCTCGTGTAGCAGAACAGGTTCCCAAATCCTCAAGGAGATAATACGGATGTGACTGCAGTGCTGCTGTGTTCTCCAGGTCTCTCCACTTCCTATTATTTGCTTCAAGCTTGTTTTGCTTTGTGCATTAAGACAGTGAAAATCACTCAGGCATTTAAACTATGTCCTTGTAGCTCTTTGCTGTCAATCACTGTTAGTGTGTACTAGAGGGCACATTTTGGATTTTCTTGGAACACTTTCTCTTCACCTTGCTTATGTTAGCGACATACCCAGGCAGCCGGCTGTTTTGTGTTTTTTTTAACTTGCGTCGCAGGGGTGCCAGCACCTGAGGGCATAAACCAGAGGATGACCTTTCACTGCTGTCTCACTTTTATTTAATGTTGCACTGGCTCTTCAGCATTATGTATATTTGGATGGGCTCGCTGAGATTGCCTCAGAAAAACACGAGCATCAAAGAAATGTGGCACGCACGCTTTAAGATTGCATGGGTTGACTTTACCAGTGGTTTCAAGTGAACAAATACAGGGACCTAGACTCACAAACTTTGCAAAGAAAGATACATCTCATGCCTAATACGTTTGCAGAATATCTGTCGAGGCCTACTCGACAACATACCATAGCTGGAGGCTTCTCTTGGAAGGAAGAGTGATGTAAAAGGTGTCAGCTGCATCTGCCAGGTTCAGTTTCCACAGGTGTGGCTCTGATGACAACGGCAGCTGCCATTTTGGAGCAAATGAAAGAAACTTGCCCTAAAGGGAGGCCACCTACACGGTCACCCCATGGTAGGAAAGGTATGAAAATAACTGGTTCGCACGTCAATCAGGTGCTCAATGCTTGGGGCGGTCTTGGTTCACAAAAATAACACCTCCAAAAATGCAGATATGTACTGTAGACTGCTAGCTAGCATATAGGGAATGAATGCTATTAAGGGATAACACACAAAATACCGTTTGGGAGTTTTATTTGACAAAACAGACTGTAAAACTTAAAACCTGGCATAAAAGTAGCAAAAATAAAATGCAGCTTGTCCATCTCTATTTTGGGGAATTATTAGCAAAGGTGCTAAGCTAGCTTACAGAAAGGGAATGCTACTAGCCAAACATAAAGAGTTTGTGAGTTGAATTTCACAAAAAAATAAAAAAATAAAAAAATAAAAAATAACAAACTGCTATTTACTGATGCAATACAAAGCAGATTTTAGCCTAGCATACACTTAGCAATGAGAATGTTGTTCGTTTGAAATATGAAATACTGGGGATGACTTGAAGACAAAATATGTAATATTATCCACATTAAAATGTCTTAATTACCTCATCTGTGAACTTTCCTGCCTGAGTATCAAAAGATCCAAGTGGCAACATCATCAAGCCAGTCTTTTGATTTCATTATTTTGATTGTGAGACACCTCGCAGCAGAAATTACTCACTTTGCATTTAACTGTCCTACAACCCATAGACCCCTGTTATATCTTTAACCAGATGTAACAAGTGGTGGTTTTTCCTCATTAAGAAACCGGCAAACTTGAAATGAATCTTCACCCCGCAAGCACAATGCTTCTTTAAGCAGTTTGATTGTGGACAAAAGTGATGGATGAGCTCATAAAAAGGGCCAACATAACATCTCAATGACCAAGATATTGCCTGAGAAAAAAGGGGAAAAAAAAGAGCTGTCTGCGGGTAATGGCTTCGAGGAAAAGGGAGATTCAGCGTTAATGGCTTTTTTCCAAGTGCGGTCCAGAACATGCAAAAATAAATAAATAAATAAATAAAAAATACATGCTAGTTCCTGTTTGCTATTTTTTTTCTTTCTTTTTCTCTCAAGGGCAGTTCGACACAAAAGTCAGGCAGAGGATTACATAAATTTAAAGTTTATTATACAGAACGCGGCTACAGGTATATATCAGTCAGTGTGACTTCAGGGCAGATTTGTGTTAAATCGTGGATAAAATATGGAATGCAGTGACAGGCCCCATTCCCTTTTGTGTCAAGATAATGAGGCACCGCAAGGTTATGCATCGGATTACTTTAATAACATCAAAGGAGTGTTCATTTTATTTGGGCTCCACAGAAAACCTCGGCTCTCCGTTTGAGGCTTTTGTAAGGTGACACTCCGGTTTGTCTTTCAAGGGCTACAAAACGCGGGTGCCGGTGCATCAAAATGTCAAGTGTCAATTAAAGATAAATGAATGAAGTATTGGTGTTTTCCGGTTTCCTCCCCGTGCGCACAATACACAGTCAGAAGATGAGGAGAGGAGGGATGGCAGCTGCAGCGTAATATACAATTAAGAGTCTCGACGTTCGGTGCCAAAATGTGAAATGAAAGATTTAATGTGATTGCGGAGGGTGTGAGCCGCGGCGACCTGAGCGGGGAGCGTGGTGTTCCGCCGCCGAGTCGATGGTTATTTCACGACTCAGCCATCCTCTTTAGTCGTCACCTGTTCGAACAGAAGCGCTGTTATTTTAATCAGCAAATGCGCCTGAACTGGCTTCGTGCTCCGCTTACGCAAACGGCTCATTCCCCAACGTCACTGTCTATTTTTAATTTTTCATTGTCCTCCTCCTAATGTGTATACATGCACCCACTGATTAGTCTTAACAGCCTCAACACAAGTAGTGAATCCAGATCATGAATAGAATTTGCCTCATCCTTGCATACATCTATACAGGGTTTTTTTTTTTTTTTTGGACGCGCATAGGTTCAACACAGGTGCTCACAGTTTGGGCCAAGCCAAGGAAATATATATGTCAGATGGTTTTATAGTGTTTCAATTTATATTTATCATCCTTTTTTTGTCCAAGTCCCAGTATGAATGGGTTCTTTCCCTTCCGTCATGTCTTCTCGTGTCGTGATTGTCATATGGTGAAACTGAATATAGCATGGGTCGCAGGGCCTAGTTTATTCCTATGATAACTGCTTGGTAGTGCGCAATTCCCAGGTATAAAATGACCTGGGTCTTCCACATTCATTCCAGATGGTGTAATGTAAATTACAGACAGCAGAGACAGAATGTAGTTATTTTAATCTAAAGCAGGTCTTTTCTGTCATCAGATCAAGTAGTTTAAAAGCCTCAACCTAGCAAAGCAGTTTTGATGTCCTATTGTGACCAAACAGTTCTTGTGTCTGAACCTAAAAAAGTAGTTTTGGAGCCTAAACTTGGCCAATCTGGTTCCTGGCCTGGAATTTAGAATCACCCTAGTTCCCTTACCAAATATCTGATTTGATTTTGGATTACTGCAGAAAATAAGCTTTGTGGCAAGCCTAGTTTATGTACGTACGTGGCAAGACTCTTTACAAGTCAGCTCCACTTAAATTATATGCAAACATGCTCACCTGTTTCCAGGTTTTAGAACTCATTTGTGCTGCAGTCTGTACTTCAAAGCCTGGGGCTCTTTGTGGAGGATAGGTATTGTGTTTAGGTCAGAATTATGTCAAATCAATCCTCAAAATGTATTAACTTTACATCATTTTGCCATAACAAGAAGCTTTTGTAGTTCATACATTTGCGGTGATGTCCACAGGGAGCGAAGAGCCAAAGACCTGCTCGTGTAAATGCATGCACTTATTATAATTGAGTTGTGTTGACAAGGTGTGAACGTCTCTGAATGTGCAGCAGGGACGTTAAACAGAACACATTGAGGCGCTTGGCCAAAACAAGCTTGATTATTCTGGTCAGCTAGTTACCAAAGTTTGCTTTTGCAGAGAGTTTTCTCGGATGGATTTTTATGATTAATTACAACAGGTATTTGGAAACAGAAAAATAATAATAACAATCCCGACACATCCCACGCACGGCTCAGAGGTGATTGGCTACGACAAACCACTTCAGCCGAATCGATGGTAACAAACTAAGCGAATGCGAAAATGTGCATATTTTATAACCGGGATTTGATTTGTGCCGCAGCGGTCTGTCTGTGGAAATGCCAGTTCATTGGTGCCTCAACCTGTTCCAAAATGTCAACGCCCTGGCTGTCATTTTGTGCCAGATTTAATAATTTCATCACAGCATGAGCGTGGTTCCTGAAGGTGAATGCATGCAGCTGAGTCTACTTTAAACAGATTGTCTCCGAATCACTATGCAACATACGCTTCATTCAATTAGGATTCTTGTAATTTGTGTTGACGCGTTAAAGATCAAATTAACAGCTGCCCCAGCTTCTAAAGAGGCCCGTTTTGGACTGTGAGGATGTGACAAAGTTTGTAAGGTGAAATGTTTTGGAGCATTGTTCCCCCGACAGGAGACTTTGTACCTTCCAGTCTGTGCCTGGTGATTGGCGGTAAGCAGACTGTAACGTAATGCGAGTCTGATATGAAGATGCTCAACAGCGGCTCAATGAAATAACGATTAAGCAGACTCTGACAAAAACCAAATTAAGGCCCCCTGTTCGCCGTGATGGATTACCTCGCTGGAGCCGTGGCAATTTTCAAGTTGTTTCAAGTACAGAATTGAGTGGCAGCAAATAGCTTCTTCTGAAGGGATGAAAACAAGCCCCAATATTGGTTTTTGGGGGGGGGGGTGGACTCTGTAAAGCCTGAAATCTCAATGATTGATTTTTCTGTTTCTTAATTCCATGCTTTGTGCCTTGGAGAGGTTCTGTCCCACAGTCACAGGCTAATGATTTTGTTTCGGAATATTTTTTTTATTTTTACTTACATAATGAAGCCATATGTGTTGGTGGAATTGTCTGGTGGTAGTCCTTAAAGTGAGGTAAGAAGAGAGCGGACCAGAGGGGCACTAAGCAGCGATTACCATTTAAATGGAGAGTTCATAGGTGCTGAAGATCCACTCCTGAATAAGGAGGCTCATTGTCCAGGATGCCCCCTTCTGCCACAAGTGGAGATTAGCCTCATTCTTTAGATTTATCTACAAGAACCAAGCCAAGGACATCATCCCCACCACCCCCCTCACCTCCCCGTCCTGTCAGCTGATACGCGATCTGGCCCAGAGCCAGAGTGATCTCCGTGACTCCTGAAGGGGGTTTCTTGACTTGAACCAGATCTGCTGATATCTGCTTGACGTGGATCTGATCTCCTCATTCCCCTCCTGCTTGATCAGGCAGCCGCCCAGGAGCTCAGGGGCGCATTGTGGCAGAAAAGCAGTCAGAGTATCCTCACACTGCATGACCGACTCTGTCGTCACGGGTGACTGTTTCAGGACACTAAGTTATAATGTTTGTCTCATCTGAGATTTTTGCTGTATTTCCACAAGATCAATGAACAAGCTAAACACACAGAAATGATTTTGCTTTGTCTCAAAGAAACAGAAAAGTTAGTTCTAAGAGAGTGAAAAGTAAAGTACATGTTCGTATGTCATTTTTTAAGATTTAAGATTTAAACAAGAGTCAAAATACTACAGGGGGAACTTAAAGTAAAGTTGAAATATTTATTTTAACGAACTGTACATTTGCACAGTGCACAAAGCAATGTGAAATGGAGAAGTAATGATGTTTCAAACAAAAATATCAGTGATAGTCTTGTATTTTGGGAATAAAATTGTGGAGTCAACGCATATTAAGATATTAACACCAATATTTATCCTTGTTAGTGATTAGTAGAACTTAAAGTCAGTTTATCACTACAAAATTTGTATGCAATCATATCAGTACTTCCCTCACCATTGTGCGCCAACATCACAGTCAATTATGGAGGCCTGTAATGGACACAAACAAGAAAATTAGTTTCCATGAGATCGATGAGCCAGCTAAACAGAGGTAATTTCAACCCCCCCCCACCGTGTCCCCAGGAACACAGAATGAGACGAAAAAGTTAGTTCTGAGAGAGTGAAAACTCAGCACCTGGAGGTGCACATTGCAGTTGGAGGTATTGATCAGCGCTCACAGATAACAGTGTTCTCTGGCTTTCCATCTGCTGTAATGGCCAGAGGGCAGCTGCGCTAACAGGCTTTCAGGTTCCGCTTCAGCGTTCGACAAAGAATAAACATTTGTTCATCAGGAATAAATCGCCATCACTTACACCTACAACTTGCGCATCACATGTGCTGAAATATTGTGTTTGTTAAGTAATTTGGAGAGATTTAGGGGGCTGCTCACTTGATTATTCCCCTTTTTCTCACGCCGAACACTGCCTGGCTTTGTTGTTCATGCCAAACCCGCTAAAGGAAGCGAGGCGCTGCGCTCCGTGTCTAATCGCAGAAAATATATTTTATTATGTGAGAGCAGAACGGTTGGAATTAATAGGCCTTTTCATTAATAATAACATGTGATGTTTTTAGAAACTTGAAATTATTTGCCAAATATGGAGCTTTGAAAAAAGTTTTTCCCTCGCCGCAGCGCCGGCAATCACGACTCAGCAGTTCACTCCGAGTGCCGCCGGGCGTGTGTGCGTTCGCCCGGCGTTGCTGCGCGCTGGCAGAGCGCTACGGCGACGATGTAACCAGTGTAACTTCCCAGTGGAGATTTTATTCAAACATCATCAGCAGGGAGAGATGAGGGTGTGAATTGTGTTGACTCCGTCCGTGGACCGTTAACACGTGAGTCACACAAGCTGCTGTACAGCGCCGGGCCGAGAGTAACACACCCTCAGGGAGGTGGGGGTGGAGGGGGGGGAGGCATGTGGGCGATCACGGCTGACACACAGAGTTCATCTGCATTATGTTTAAAAAAAAAAAAAAAAAAAGAGCTTTCATTAGACCCAGTGTTTAGACACTGAATCCAAACTGCACACGAAATGCACTTATGGCTTTCCTGTGACCATGAATAGTCCATTTATGTTGTGCGAGTGTAAACAAAACACCCTTTGAGCAGGCGGCGGCCAAGATTCCCAACGCAATCTTTAACACAAGATGCAGAAGAAGCCTTACTGCCGGTTGTGCAATTAGATTGCAAGCTTGCTGTTAGCTCACTGATGGAGGCTTCAGTGTTTTTCAGTCCAAGATCCTCTTAGCTGATACAGGGATGGACTCCCTACTACATGTGCTGTGTAAAAGTCTGTTTCTTAATAAGCTCGGCCTACGATAACGTACAGGGCAGCTTATTGTGCCATCCAAAGATGGCAGCAGTTGTAGCGTGGCCGACGTTAGCGAGTTTAGCCCTACCCTCTGCGATTTCTCCAGTTTCTGCCATGGAGGGATTTGTCAAAGTCTCTTGTTCTAAGTCACGAAACGATTAGTTTGTAGTTCACTAGAACGTCTATACAACATAGGGATAACATTACAGGTCACTGGCCAATGGAGCTCGACAGGGAACCCCCATATTTTGAACGGCTTCGGTTCTGGGAGTGAATTTCCCTTCATTCACTCCAGTGATATTGCAGAAAATCTTTAATGGCTACTGTGAGATGAAGTGTGTGCATTAAAACCCCTTAACCGTCCTGAAAATGCACATACATGATCCCAGTTCAGCCCGCCAAGTAAATTCAAAATCCTGATGTTCTACCTTTTGATGCGCAGGCTTGATTTGAGGCATCTTTTAGGAGGTTAAAGTCCGAATGTTTTTTCCCCAGTCAGAATCTCTGCAAGTGCCTCTGGCATTAATCTATAGGCGATTTCTGAACGCGCTGAAATATTAATTATGTTTTTTTCACCTAAATTTTTTATGCAAATATTAGCCTGCGGATGACCTGAAACTGCCCCTTTTAGCTGGAAAACACATTGATTCACATCATATATATAGCCGTGCATGGTCCAAGATCGAATTTGATAGTAATATCATGGAAAATGAATAGTTGATATGTGTCTTTGCATGGAAACATCGAGGCGCCAGGCCAAAGACATCCAGTGTGTGACCTAAATAAACTCCTGCTTGAGAGTAACCGGGGCAAAAACTCATTGTGGTTCCTTATTTTCTTACACTAGCTTTGTGCTATCTAAACGTGCATATTGTCCAAGTTTGTGATCGAGAAAAACAAGAAACGAGAAAAATCTCATCGGCCTCATGATGCATCTCATCAGTCAACTGGTTGCTGGCGTATAAGTGGCTCGGGAAGGAAAGAAGGGAAAGGGAAGGAACGGAGAGTGGGCCTCCTGTCTATACAAGGGGCGGGCATAGGCACTGCTCAAATGAGGTGCCAGTCAAACAGCATCCACCTAAGGATCTCCAGTATTTACAATAATGGCATTTTGCAGTGATAAAGAGGAGTTTTATGACATTGCATCCTTGATCAGATTTTATGCGTGGAATACTGTGTTTTAGATAAAAATGTGTCTGTTTTTGTTGGCTTCTGAAACACCAAGATGCCTCCTCACTGGGTTGCCAAACCTTTGTACTGTTTGTCCGCTTGTTATTTTTTTTGTTTGCTGTAACTGCCCGCTGTGGTTCACTCTTAAAGCGATTTGCATGAACTGAATCACAGTTTTCTAACGAGCATTTAAACTGAGGAGTCGTGATTGCCGCCCAGCCTCGGTTGTGTGTGGCAGTGTGTGTTTTTTTTTCAGACACCTTTCGTTTGGAGAAATAGCAGCTTCAAAAATGACAATCAGAAACAATCATTTGGTTGCTTCCCCCCTCCCCGTGCAGGAACTCTGAGGACCTCCTTGGAATAACAGACCCCCTGATGAAGACCCAGGTGCTAAAGTGTTATATATACACAAGTCTCGCTGCGCAAGTTTCTCATTCACTTCACGGACAGCTGCAAACATCGACCATATGGGGAGGAAAAAACATTCCCAGGTCCTCTAGTGAAACTCAAACACAGATGATGTAGCGTAAACTGTCAAAATGCACAATTTGATTCGGGATATGACCTGGCCAAATGTTTTTTTTCTTTCTTATTTCTGTGGGACACGGGAGGTAGCTACCTTAGAGGTTCATTTATTTTCCTTTCTTTTTCCTTTTGAGCACAGACCTTGGGGGGGGAAAAAAAGCCCTCTGTCAGGGGTGCCGCTTTCATCTAAATCAAAATGATCAGGCTGAACTGCATTGAACTATAACTGGAGCCGAGCGGCTAATGACTCAGGATCTCTGACTTTCAAAAAAGGAAAGGGTGGTGGGGGGGTAGGGGTGGGGGCGAAGAGAAAATCTCCCGCGGTGGAGAAATAACACTCTAAAAGAGCTCATTACTATCCGGCAAATCCTAACTTCTTCTACTGTACATCCAGCTATCATTAAGTCTGTATTTTGAATATAATGACCTTGTGTTGTTACATGGCTGCCATGGGTTATATCCCTAATGGTCCTCAAGCCACTGTCTCTCACTGTTGCTAAAAAGTGACACAAGTTGAGGACACACATGCGCGCACACACACACACACACGCACAAAATGGGTGACAGTATTTTCCCCGGCCATCCCCGGAGGACCCGAGAGCCACTGGCCAAGTCGTGCTGTCTCGACACCTTGTCAACCCTTGGTCTGAGCGGTCAGAATTGTGTATAGATATGTGTGTGTGTGTGTGTGTGTGTGTGTGTGTGTGTGTGTGTGTGTGTGTGTGTGTGTGTGTGCAAGTGTGTCATCTCCTCAGACATGTTCACATAGCGAGCCATATCGATGTGACACGGCGGAGTGCAAGGCTGGTCGCTAACAGGCTGCTCGACGGCGGCGGCGAGCGTGCCATAAAGAAGGTCATTTACATTGAGGTTCACGCCTGATGAAAGTTGGACCGCTTTCAATTGGCTATTAGACAACTCGGTTACATCATCGCTTTCCGTGGGATCTATTTCCTGCTCCAGTGATCAAGAAAGCGACGAGCGGAATGAAGAGGAGTGGGTGGGGGGGCACAAAGTAGAAAGAAAAGAAGACGAAACTGACGTCTCCGCCTCTCGAGCGCCTTTGTCACACATCACACATCACAATCACCGCGTAAACCACCAGCGGCGTGATCGGAAGGGGTTAATTTTCCGACTTTGTGGGTCAGAATTAGGATCATATTCCGACGTTGCAGCTCCGAAGCGTAAAAATTGCAACCAAAAGGAAAAAAAAAAAAAAAAAAAGGATTTCCGCAGCCCTGTGTTTGCTTTGATGTGGCCGCTTGATCACGCAAGCGAGCGAACAGCCAACTGTAATGTAAAAATGCATTTCGGGCGACACATCCCTTTTTTCCCCACTAAATGTGCCTCAGATCAAAGGAGGTACATAATTTTTTGTTTTTTCCCACTCAAACTTTAACCGCTCCCAGGTCCACTGTGTGTAATCCATTTGAAGACTTATTCACACTGTGTACCTTTCGGCTGAACAGCGGGGTTACGGAGGTGGGAGGGAAGCGCTTGTCTTCCTCCACTGTTTCTTCCAGTTTAGTCACGACTTCTCGGGAAGTCCAACTAAAGCTCCCTGTCCTTTCCCATCACTGTGACGCGGCGGCAACAAAAGGAGGACTACATTAAATATTGCAGGACAGTGTCTCCCTTTGTGATCCCAGGTGGAACGGGGGAGGTGTTTAATGGTTGTTGATCCACATGTGCGCGCAGTTGCGGGAGTCTGAATTATTAATGTCGGACATGAAAGTAAACAGAACGGCAAATGCATTTGTTGCTCAGGAAATTGGTCCCCTCCTCCCCCCTCCGTTGTCGACTTGCCTTTTTGAATATTCTGAGCGGAGCGTGGCGTCTGATCAGCAGGATGTGAAAACCCCTCAAAAGTCCCATGAATTCAGAAGCAGTGTCAATATTTTTGAGTTTGAACAGCTAATTCAAATATTTATGCTCAATTAGTCTTTGCTCTCCTTTACCCCTCCTTGAATCGCCCTAGGGAGGTTTATATCAAGAACAAGATACTGTATATTTCCGTTCCTTACAATAAAACTGATACCATCTTGGCAGCTTAATATGTATGTACGAAGATAAGATGGAAAGTAATTAATTTTTAAATCCTCTTTCTTGCCTCTGCAGCACGTGTGTGTGTGTGTGTGTGTGTGTGTGTGTGTGTTTGCGTCAAGTTCTTTCACATGACTTTCCGGGGGCAGGCTGTTACTTTCCTCAGGGACGAGCTGCCCTGCTACGGTACACCAGCGTCATAACAGATTATCCTGCTGAGATCTTAAAACGCCTTTGTTTCCCCAGCATCTTTATACGTGGGCACAGAAGCAAAGAGACCAATGAAACGGAATGAAAGAGCACGTTCATTAAACCTCAAAGTGGACCGATGCAAATGGGGTACCTTCAAGCTAGAGAAATAAGTTTTATTAAGAGCATCGTTATCATCACGAGCTACATTTTTAACTGTTGCTTCCTCCGCATGATAAATATTTCACAAATGTCTTCTCCAAGAGACCTCTCCGGTATTTCTAAAAGTTCCCAAAGTGTGATCTAAATACTCCGTGACATGCATTTACAGAAAGAGAGATTAGTTTGGGAGTGCTTGCAACGAGGGCACTTTGCTCACCAGAGCGCTGACGACTGCTCCAGCTCTGAATCCTTGGAAGTCTGGAAGCTGTCTTCCATGATGTCCAGTCTCTCTCTCTCTCAAAAAAAAAAAAAAAACGGGAGATGGTTTAAAATGGCACTCAACAGAGAAAGCCGGGCGGCGAGGGAAAAATGTCAGGAGATTGACAGGGAGCAAGCTTCAGCTGAAAGTGATGCGGCCATCAAAATCAGGAGCTGAACGTTTTCCGAGACGTTTCTGCCGAGAGAAATTGTGATTGTGAAAATGCGACCAAGACTCTCAGCCCCACTCCAATCATCATTTTAGCATCGTAAACTCAAGGAAGAGACAGAGTGGAGGGGACAGCTTTGAAAAGTCACATCCCAGTGGTGGTTGGGGTGGTTGGATGGGGCACACACTTTCACTCCGGGGGCCGGGGTTCACTCCCCACATGAAACCGAGTGCCAGGAGTGATTTGGTTTCAAGTCATGTTAACAACCTACGTCACTTAGGTAATGTGGCGCGAGTTGCAATCTACAAGGCAGAAAGTAGATTAATTATTTTAAACCCGAAATATGATCTTTTCCTAAACCTGCCCAAGTACAGGAGCTCTAGTTAGCCATTGGCTGCTTCTCAAAAAGTTAGCATAAATGCCGCTAGCATCAGTTATCAGAATTGGAGAGCATATTTCATTAAACGACAAAGAAAGAACAGCTCTGAAGGTTTTTGTTATAGAAAATATGGCCGTCATATGGTTTGTTGATCAGGTTAGGACTGAGACCTACAATTGTAAATTACTTTGCCTGGTCATAGTGCTGTGTATGTATACAATGTTTGAACTTCAAGGTGTATGCGTCGTTCAGTCCCATTTCTGTGCTCGACATATGTCTCTAGCCTTAGCTTATAGCTCAAGGGTTTCAAGTGCCTGGTAAGGGCTTACGAGGAAACCCCTCTGAGCGCAGGAAAGTCCGAGCACAGGGTAGTGTGTAGTCATCCACAGGCCCCGCTGCAATAGAAAACAAGCACAAAACGACTCAGGCCACTTAGCAGAGAAATAAAGCCAGGAAATAGATAACTCAATAACCTGTCCCTATAGTATTTTTACTTTCTGTCGGGCATATGGCACTCTAAAGGCAATCTGGTAGTCCTGACTGCCTGGGAGGCTAAATTCATATCTAACTGGCTGACAGACTGCCCCTGTATGGCCCTACTTCCTGTCAGGCATCTGGTATTGTCTGGCAGCTACCTACTCTCGCTTGGCTTCCTGGGAGGCGTAACATGGCAGAACAGACTGCTTGTGTGTTAAGCAGCCTGTAGCTAGTATCACTTTGTACTGACTGCCTTAAAGGCGTCAGTTTTAAAAATGCAGCCCGCAAGGCCAATTCCACTTTCTTCTTCTTTTTTTTTTTTTTTTTTTTTTTTTTTTTCAGAAGTCTCCGCCAACACGCCTTGGCAGAGCACGTCTTGAAGTGCGTGATCTCAGCACTGACGTTGCTGAGGCCACAATGACTGCTTGTTTGTCAGGAAAAAAAAAGAAAAAACATCTCTGCATGTATCAAGAACTAAAGACACGCTATTTTAGGAGCGGTATGCATTGATGAAGAAGTGTGAGTAAGAGCAGTTTTGTTGGATGCTGACAGTTTTTTCTTTTTTTTTTTTTCTTTTTTTTTTAAGATATGGAGAGGTCGAAGGGTTGCATGAAAGCACACGGAGGCGGGTTGAGTAATAAAATGCAAATCACCCAGAACACCAAACAGTTGCATTACCCACGAAGATGTGATCAAGGGTGCTCCGGCATTCTCCGACAGCGTGACCTGTAGCCGCTCTGCAAGAAATTGCGGTGCTAATTGGTTTGCCCTTGATTAAAACCTTAATTAGAATTACAGGTAGCGGTCCAAGCTAATGGTGCTCATCACTTATGGTCGGCTAATTGCAGCAAGGGTGGGGGGGAAAAAGGAAGCAGTGCGTGGACTAGACTGTGCCGGTTAGTGCGGCTACAGCTGACTTTTCAAAGGCAGTGAACGAATCGGTTGCAGTAGTGTTGCCACGATAACCAAAATTCAATAACACATTATACAAAGCTTTCAGATAGTTTCAAAGGTGTTCCGCCAGTCGAATTTCGACATCGCTTCCCAGAGGCGCGGATGGACTGGCAGACTTGAAAGACGGCGGGTTGGAATAGAGAAAGAGCTGCAGTCTGGCTCCTCGAGGTGGACTGCAGGCGCCGGTGTAAACTTCCAAGAGAGTCAGAAAGTGAAAACATGGCAACCGCATCAAACAGTCGACCACGTCTTGAACCGAATCCCAGTCCACCTGCGCCCGGTGGACACAAAAGGATGGCAGCAGGAAACGAGAGGAACTTTTCCATTCACAGAACTGACAGAGATGGACAACCGACGGACAGATCGCAACCCAGAAGCTTTAAGATTGCAACGCGTCTGTCAGGTATACCACTCCTTGACTTCTTTGCTGGTTTCCTTTAGCCACATAAAGCGATATCCCATGGTTCTCTGCTTAATAAAGTCAGAATTGGCATTAAAGTTTAACATCAGAAGAAACTTTGGTTAAAGTTTTCAAATTAGAGGTCAATTTGAAGGGAGATTCAAGCGAACTCTCCGAAGGATCCCCTCTGTTTGACGAATTCCATCAGAGGGGAAACCTGAAGTGATTAAAATTAACCCAGGTTACATGCTTCAAGCAAAGCACCCAATGGGATCGTGGTGAGCCCTTCGGATTGGATTTGTCTCTGTGTGTGTATGTGTGTGTGTGTGTGTGTGTGTGTGTGTGTGTGTGTGTGTGTGTGTGTGTGAAAGAATATTGAGCTCTCGGCAGCCAGATGTCTGCAGAGCAATCCCTCTGCACAATTACCTCCGGACATCTGGGACCTATAAACACAGCGAGCTAGCTCGGGCTCTGTCTCTTATTCTTTGTCCCCCATTGTCTCTTCATCATTGTCCTCTCCTGTAAGTCTGTTTCTTCCTACTTCCTCCCTCTTTGTCTCTGTGGCCTTTTATCTTGTCTCACATATGCTCACAGTCTTGCTTTTTTTTTTTCTCTTTCTCCTCAGCACCCCTCCGCATGCATACATTCATTTCTTTATTCCTCCCCCTCTGGCTGTGCAGCATCTTGAGCTGGAACACATGCATTTTCCCTGACTTCCTCCCCTGTTCCACCACCCCTGCATCGGCACATACATACACAATAACTCTTTTTTTTTTCTCTCTCTCTCTCTCTCTTTGACTGCTGGCGGCCACCTTGCTCTCTCTTTCCCCCACCACCCTCGTCGTCTTCGTTTTGTGCTCGTCTCACTTGTCGCTCCTTTTGACTCGTGTCAAAACATCACCCCCTCCCTGGGCACCGACAACAGCACAGCCTATTTGCTATTCAAATCGTTTTTTTTTTTTTTTTTCTCGCAAGATTGTCACCTGGCGCGTGCCTTGGCAGCATAAATCACCATGCAAATTACTGTATACATGGCGAACAGTGTTGGGCGAGTTATTTAAAAAAGAAAAAAAAAAAAAAGTGTTATTTATTACCCATTGAAGAAAGCACTTTACAAATTACTCTGCAGCGGAAGTTGTTATTTACATTATTCATTACCACAGGAGGAAGAGGCATTCAAATCACTTGCTGAAGTAAAAGTACCATCACGAAAATGCAAAAGAAAATACTCTAATGGGAGTTAAAGGTGCAGTACGTGAGAAATGGTCAGCTGGAATTCATCCCATGCAGAGCAGCACAGAACCAGAGAGATTATTATTTTTTTATCCGTGACTGTAGCTGCTGTTAGCTTGTTAGCTCAGTTAGCGTGTACTTCCCAGGAACCTATACCTGTTCACCTGCTCCGCTTCAGCTCCACTGATGTGCACAGGGGTGTGTGTCTCTGTGTGTGTCCTTTTTTTATTTGTAGAATCAACAATGAGCCTTTCGGTTTTCGCCGACATTGAGCAGTAGATTGTTCTCTGTGCGCCACTCTATAAGATTCTTCATTTCCTCCTGGTTTGAACCCTCATCGCTGTTCATAATGCAGCACGGTGATGGTGGTGTCTCACTCATACCTCGCAATATAGTTCTAATGATGTCTGCGGGTGCAGTCATGGGCGTACAGTGTGAACGGGACGGGGCTGAGGGTTGAATATCAATCCGTACTCTCTGGGGTCCACATCTGAGGAAGTCCAATATCGAGTTGCAGAGTGTTGTACTCAAACCACATTGGTGTTTAGTTTCCCAGTCAGCTCCATGGCTATGATTGTGTCAAATGCTGAGCTGAAGTCACCAAACAGCATCCTGATGAGGCTGTTGAGTGCAGGGCAGTGGCATCCTCCGTGGATCTGTTGGTTCTGAATGCATGCTGGTGAGGCTCGAGGCTGGCAGGGGTGTTTAATTAGCTGGTGAACCAGTTTCTTAAAGCACTTCATTAGGAATAGGGGTAAGGGCAGTAGTCATTTAGAGTAGACACACCAGACCTATAAGGTGCAGGAACGATGGTGGTTGTCTGGAGGCAGGAGGTAACGGTCTCCTGTGAGAGTGAGATGTCAAAAATGTCAGTAATAACAGCAGCTAGCTAATCAGCATATGTTTTAGTCCACAGCCAGGCATGTTATCCAGACCAGCAGGCTTTTTTTCTCAGATCTGCTTTGGTTACTGACAGTGGCTGGTCCTCTGGAGGTGGAGCAGACTTCAGATCTGAGTCTTTGTTAAGACCATCAAAGCGAGCATAAAATTTGTTCAGCTCATCCGGCAATAAGGTGTCACATATGATGACGCCGCTGCTTCTTTTGTAGCCTGTGATAAAGTCATATATGTTAAGTACCCCTAAATTTATTGTCATGAATATACTTAGTTACTTTCTGCCACTGCTGATTACATTACCTCTGTTACGCTCAAACGTTCCTTCCAATAACTGCGAGGCTGCTGCACCCACACGTCATTCATTTAGTATTTTACATGCGTGATAGAACTCACTGTGTTTTGAAAGTATTTACTGACCATTGACAGCTAGCTTAGCCTGTCCTCACTGTGGAGCTGCAGAGTTCACACACCCTCCCTTAGAATACATAAACGAGACAACTTTAAAACCCCCCTGCCTTAACCGGGATTTCATGAGGATGTGAGTCCCTAATTCCTCCGGTGCAGCCACATCCTCCTTTAAGAAGTATAAGCCATCGAAAAAGGGCTGCAAAGATGTCATTTTAATTTGTCGTGTTTTCTGTGCTTAAAATAGTGTCATTTGTGTCATATTCTATTGTCAAAATGCAGAATTAGCCACAACACCAATGTGGAGGGTCCATCCTTGCCTAACCCTAACCCAGAAAAAATGACTATATATGCCGCTTGATTATTGTAACCCTAAACTTAACTAAGTGGTGTTTTTTTTTTTTTCTTTTTTTTTTCCTTCGCCAGGGATTGTCAGAACTGACTGAAGCTCCACTTGCACTTGCACGACTCATGGCTGCATAAAATGTTCCCATCACTGTGACACTGTCGCCCAACACTTGTGTTAAAATCCGCAAGACGAATCAAATTGCAAAACACTAGACATTCAATCAAGTCAAAACACTCCTGCCCTTTTGTGATCTAAGTATAATGGCCTTGTTGCAAATATGTTAATTTGACAGAACTAATCTCACCACTTGGGTTTTATTATTGGTACAAAAAAAAAAAAAAGCGCACAGTGATTGCCTCTGAATAAATGAGCATTCATCTGAGCAATAAAAACAAGGGCAGAGAGACATTTTGTCCTGGAACAGAGGAGGCGAAATCGCACTGACTGTGTGTAAACAAAACACAAACTTAGCCTCAGGAAATGGGTTTACCTGAAAAACCTGTTCCGAATGCTTATGATAATTTGGCTCCCGCGAGTGTTATCTAGCAGTCATGCAACAAACAATGTAACGAGATGAGAGCGGGCGCGTGTGTGACGGCGCAGAGTGGAAATGTGCTCGGTTTTTAGTGGAGAGAGAGAGAGAGGCTCCGAGCGAGCATGTCCTGTTTGTGCCCCGGCCGAGGGAAGGATAAATAATTCCCCTGTAGCGGGGAGGCTACAGTGTCTTGTGATGATTATAGGAGCCAGAGGAGTAAACGGGGCCCCGGTGAAAGTTTACCATGGCCCAGATAGCTCAGGTAGGGCTGTCACGGCAATCTAAATATGACCGGCGAGGAGGAAAAAAAAAAAAAAAAAAAAAAAAGTCGGTGTGAGGTAACTGTTTGTGTCCAGAGGATAAACAGTGGTGCACAGGAGGCTGATTTAAGGGGAAAGAAGGTGGGTGGCTGCAAGTAGCTAGAACAACAACTCTTCCCTCCAGTAATGTGAGGAGGGGAGGGGGGGATTAGATTCTTGTAGTTACAGTGCGCTTATTATTCCGCTGTTTATAAATGCAGAAGGCAATAATCCTATGGTAGGAGCCAGATGCTAAAACCAATGTTAATATGTTGGTTTTATAGTTTTATGTTACTTCCGATTAAAGCTCCTGAGGGGGACTTTAGCTCATACGTCGCCGATTGCGGTATGTGTTTGTACAAGACACCACTCCGACCTCAGGCTGACTCTTCCCCCGTTCTGTCGTCACGCACTTTGGCAGTGAAAACACAGCTTTCAGTGCGTCCATCCTCCCTTTTCGGTGTTCATCGCTCACTTGCAGTGCAGCACGCCGAGGTGCGAGGGGCATCCAAGGTCCCAGACGGATGACAAACAAAGTCATAACACGAGAAAATAGAAACTCACTCCATTTTTCAGAGAAACATAAAAGGCCACATTCTCTTTGCTGCCCCCCCACCCTCAATACTACTGACCCCAGCTGGTCCCTGACGGCGTTCTGAATATGGGACGAGGCTTTTTCATTTATTCCCGGACTCCATCAGCAGTCCTTGAACTACTTGTTCCCTGTCATCTGCCTGCTTTGAGTGGGACTGTTGACCTTGCGGAACAACTTGAGCGAGGCACTCGGATACACGCAGATCCGGACGCGAGCCCCTCTTGTCACAAAGCATCTCACGGGGCAGGGGCTCTGATCCAGGATCTGTGGCAGGGTTACACCATTACATTTAAAGTGATCTCAGTAACAGATAAGGGACACAGTCAGCTGCTTAATTCCACAGGCTGTATAAAGTTTCTTTTTTTTTTTTTCCAAAGATGCAAATAACCTAATAACTCTTCCAAGTTGTAAACTGGCTTTCTTTTTTTTTTGTTTTGCAACATCCGTGGTCGTCGTGGCAACAGCGAGTGCGGTTATAAATACAGCAAACACTTATTGAGCAGCTATTTTGTTAGACAGACAGCAGAGGAGCAACTGGTGTGTCTGTTTACAGTGCAGCCAGACAAATTGAAACCGTTTTCAGTACAGTGGGAAGTTTGAAAAAAAAAAAAAAAGAATCGAAAAAGCGTGATCTAATTTCACACCGCACCACACGGTAACAATGGCGGCCGATACGAAGCGTTTTTTTTTTTTTTTTTTCCCCTTTGTTTCACTATGAAAGCGGCAGGAGTAAGCAGAACATGTGCAGGTCAGGCTTATTATCACGAACTCAAACTGAACCAGAAAGAAGCACGGAAATGGAGCCGGTACACTTCATGAAATTCTTCAACTATATGACTTGTTCCAAAACAAATCAAATTAAAGTCAAAATGACACAAGAAGAAAAGTGTAGCCCATTCATGCTACACAGAACATACAATACAACAGCACAGTTGACCTAAAAAACCTTTCATAATATTGTATGGAGAGATAATAACTGAATGTAAATGCATTGAGTGTGTATTGTAGAGAAACTGCCGACATCAAATGGAATCAGAAATGAGGATTTCACTTCCTGAAACTCTTAAGGAGTGTTACTTTAATGGAATTATTTTACATTTGAGACTTAAGCCGCAGCTTTACCACGCCGGCAGTTTACAGTTCATAAATATTGACGCATCTCATTCACACTATTAAACTGAGTGACATGGAGTCTTATAAATAATGACCACAGTGTAACGCTCTGATGAATAACTCTGGCATGCAGTGTTTCTATTACAAATGAAACTTCTGGCATTGCGCCTATAGTCACCACTTCTCTTATCAATATTTAAACAAGTGTTTTCCCCTCGCCCGCGTCCACGCCCTTTGGAATTCTTCACACGCGGGCCGCTCGCGAGCTGACAAGACTTTAAAGAGCTAATCATCGGCAGGCGGCGACGAACTTTCTGGGGGTCTTGACAAGTTGATTGCTTCGGACTAAGAAAGCGCGAGGCCCGACGAGGGGGTGTATTTGAGGGCGACCGCGGGGACGGCTGCCCAGGTGTCTCATTGCTGAAACAGGAGAGTGAAGCTGTCAAGGTGCGACACACGAGCTCATGACCTTTGGCCTCGGCGATGCATCAGGGTAGGGGGTGCAGAAAGGTAAAGCGCCATTCAAATCGCGTCTCAAAAAGCCAGGAAAACGTTCAGCTTCGAGCCTCCCTCTCCACTCCCCCTCCGGTGGATTCACACACGGCACCGTCTTGACCAAACATTTCTATCCCCCCTCTCATGTATATGATATAGTGCGCTTCCCTTTTCTTTGTATAATCGGGGCAGCCCAGATTTGAGGCATTAGGAAGACAATTGTTTGTGAAATACTTTCCCATAATCCCATGACCCACTTTTGGTCTTCGCAGGGAAAAAAAACCTCCCTCATTGAATTCCAATAGAGCTTTTTATCACAGGCCTCTCTCGGGGGAAAACATTTCCATCGTTTCATGTAAATCTGAACTCTTGTGAGCGTTTTTAAAGACGATTCATATACAGCCATGCAGCATGGATATATGTCGACTGCAAAGCACGAAGCGCACCGACGCCCGTTCAGATTAACAAATGTAAACACAGGTGTTTTTTCGATGCCAGGGATTGTTTGTCCTTGATAAATATTAAAGTGATGATATTGCAGGTATTGTGCAGGACTTGGTATTTGCATCGGATCAGAACGAGACGTTCCCGTGTGAACCGCCACGTCAGCAGGCAACCGGGGCTTAGAAGACCTTTTCAGATGTGACATCCTGGTCATGTTTTGGACACAAAACACTGATCAGGTTTCAAAATGTTCCGCCGCGTTCAAACGCGATGTCCTGCTGAAAGCGACCACGAAGTAAAAAACTGAGAGGCTTCGAGTTGCCTCCGTTCTCACAGAGTCTTCAGTCGAGTGATACTCAGTTTGAAATATGTAAATGTTTAGTTAGTCCCATTGAGTTTAACCTCGGTCGATGAGTTTATTTCCTCCTTCAAGGGCAAACAGATTGGACAACTTAAACTGACTGCAAATGAAAGGCAGAGCGTGATGCAGAACAGCACATAAAAAGAGTATCACATTTTACCATCGCAACATCCAGGGTGGACGGATAGAAAACAGGCGACTGGCAAACATCGGACTTCCTAGACTTGTAAACCTCTTCTACTCCAAGCCATTAGTCATGATTCAGGAAGGAACAGAAGGCAGCCATCGGTCTGTACGGTCATATGGTGACGCACAAAAAAGCAGAGCCGGGGTGGGTTAAACGGCTGTTATTCGAGTACATGTGCATTAAAAAAAAAAGCTAGCTGCTCCTCCTGTTGCTTTATGGTCTGACATTCTGGTCACAGTTCTCCAGTTTCACGTATGGTTTGACATGCATCTTAGTCAGCAGAGGAAACACTGGGATTATTGTACTGATATTATTATGCTTTGCTTGTCTTTATCTGAGATCCAGTCTCTCAAAGATGCTACAAGAGGATGCTTAAAAAGGTCTCATCAATATATACACAAATACTTTATTACGAACACTGTGGCATTTATCGATCGATCAATAGAGTAATCTGCGAATACAGTAAGCTTATCACTTTTAATTATGCCACTTTGCTGTTAAGCTAAGTATCTACCAAGCTAACTAGCCTTGCTGAGCTACAGAGCTATACTCAAATGTTGGATTCAGTGTATATTTACCTTTTTTGTTCGTAAAATCCACGTAGAGTCACTTTATTAAACCTTTATTATTCATAATGGATCTAAGTGTCATTATGCAACACAGGATTGAATAACCACTTTTCTTGTGTAGTTCCCGATGCAGTGCGCACAAGAACCACCCAAAAGCATTTATAGTTTGAATTAGTTATTCATGGTTTGTAGTTTATGATTTTTGGTTTATTACAGTTTATGCTGTTGCAAAATACATAATAGTTCTTGTTTTGTAGAGAAAACACGGTAGTTCTGTCCACTTCAGCTCCTCAAAAGATGTGACAAATCTGTGTCATACCCTTTAAAATTCCATCTCCAAAGGGTGTAGTGACCTCAGTAAAAATCGATGCATTTTGCAGTGTGTAAAAATTAAGCAAAAGCAGTTTTTAGGTCATAAAAAATATAGATAATGTCTTATGTGCCAAAAGTGAGATTTTTTTAATAATGTGATGCTCATGGCTGTTAAAGTGTAGTTTACAGTACATACTGTATACATCCAGCAGAAAGAAGTCATTGGGAGGAAAGTGGTCCACAAATTTGAATTGAAAATGCACATGTGCCATGTCTGACACACTAAAATCTGTAGATAAGCCCACAGATTTATCATGTCACAGCTGCAGTACACTTGTGACCCACAACATACAGAGAAAAGTGCCAAAAACACAAGTGGGTAAGGCAAACATGTGTCCTTTTGACAGATTATTCATATTGCTGTGTGGCAAAAAAATAAAAAAAATACTAATGCATTATAACAAATAAGCATAGTGTATATTATTTATGTCACTAACATATTGGAAAAATCTAAACCAAATGTAATCTGTACATTTGTACATGTGTTCAGGTTTGCCCAACAAGGAGCCATGCTGCCAATCTTGCATAACAAGTCATTCCAGTACAGTGTGTATTAAGAAATGCCACACACACGCCACGTGAACGCAAACAATGGTCTGAAAGCTCATATCGTTTCAAGCGAGCCCCAACACCTGAGATTCATTCTCCCCATTACCGAGATCGACAGCAGGTAAATGGACCCCATGTGGCGGGCTGAAAAGCACACTCCTGGTGATAACGCTGAACCTCCTTGATCCTCAGACATCTGTCGACGGGGACCATCCGTCATGCCGGAGGAGAAAAGTGAAAGCAGATAAGTCTCGTAAGAGCCTGACTGGAAACAGACCCGGCCCGTCTCGTATACGCTTGCTCGTAAAGAACGCGGCCCCGGCACTGTAAACACTTCCCATTTTTAGAACGCTTAAGGGTGGACACTATCCAGGCGGAGGCCCTCTGCGTCGCAGAGCCGCGTCCGCTAGAAGAGCCTTTCGGTTTTGCCGCTGAGGAATCTCTCTTCTGTTCGGTTCCGCCTGTGTGACTTCGACACCGAGACGGAGAAAAGGGATAACCTCGTGTTGTGATATTTTTCACCTCCGTCATCTTTGTGTGACATCTCCGCCAGATAAGAACGCATGAGGAGGATCTTCTCTCCAAGCACATGTCAGCAGCAGCTCTCAAAATCACACACACGCACACGTTGAGCTAATGGTACAGTATTTAAGATGGTTACAGTAAAAAGTGTCTGACCTGCAATTCTGAGCACAGCCTTCCTTCAAATTACCCACAATTCCACTGTACAATTGGGGCAATAAAACCACAAACTGGCAAACTCCTGTTCTCGTGAAACTCCTTCCAAAAACATAAAAGACATTTCGCACAAGCCCTCATCTCCTTTATTACCCATGAGGCAATGCGTTACACTTTCACAAACCAAGTCAAAACTTTGATTTTGCCACAGCAATGACGGCATGTCCCTCAGACGGCTGTGAGTCATCGACTTCTTTTTTTGGATTTCTTTATCAATCACTCTGCAAGACTGTTTCCACGAGTCGTCGTTTAGACTGAATGAAAATGTCAAAACATTCCTCTCAATTTGAAGCGATGCGTTCGAGTCGCTTCTTTTGTCCAACCAACAAGCCGAAACGTCAAAGAAATTGCTAAATCCTCATGTTTAAGAGGCTGGAACCAGCAAGTGATTGGCCGTTTCGCTCGAAAGATGGACTGTCAAAATAGTAGTCAGTTATAATGCAATCACTCAGGTGCATTATGTTGGCTTGCAGACGGTGATGATATACGATAATGTCAAATTCATTTTCCTCTCGAAGCATTAAGCACTTAAGGTGTTGCAGAAAAACCAAGAAAAACTCCCAGGCTTCGTTTTTATGCTAATGGTACTGTGATACCAGTGGTGCTTTAAGTCAAAGGTTTCTGGCCTGTAATTCTGAACACAGCCTCGCTTCAAATTACCCGCGATCCTGTGAGGAATTTCAGCGCAGTCGAGCAACAAACAACCAGTCGGCCCCTGCTCTCGTTGATCCCGTCGATTCCGCAGAAAAACACGTTTCACGCGTGTTTCCGTCTCCTTTCATGTCCCGATCGGCCATGACCTATCGAGTTAGAGATGCTGTGATGAGATCTCGGGGGACTTTCTGAACGAGCCAGAGTCAGTTTTTTGGGATCACCAGACTCTTTTTAGAAGCATGATTTCACTCCGGTTTTAGGAATTTCCTGCGAAGACTGTGCTCCCATTCATAACCCGATCACTTTGATACCAGACGTCCTCTGTAGCCCAGATGACCTCACTCGAGAGTCCCCCCCACCACCACCACCACCAAATCACTCCAGATCAAAGAATGTGATGTTTGATCCTCTGATAAGCCCCCAGAACCTCAGATCAGACCCAGACTTTGTCTCCAGCCACCCTTTCTTTTTTTTAACTTTTTTTAAAAAAAAATTTTCTCTGCAGCTCTACACATTGCCATCCTGAATCAGAAGCACTTTGAAAAGTACAACAGAGCCGCACAAAAAGTCAAAAGAGGGTGAGCACTTGGAGGAGTAATGATGCCGTTTAGCATCGCCGGTCTCCCAGTTTGTGTGACCTAGATAGAGAACGACTCGAGCAGACTGTGGCGACTGGAATCGCTTCCATTTGCTCCACACTGCAAGCGCGGCTGATACATTTCCCTGCTGAGAGGTAGGACATCTCCGTCAGGCACTGTATGCAAATGTCAATGTTTTTCACAAAAAGAAAAAAACACATCTGACATCGCGCAGTGAATTTAAGTATGTGCTTCAGCGGCCAGGGAAAAGTTTGTGGGAGCATGGAAAAAAAAAAGAAGTAGTTTTCTTGCTGCTGTATATTTTCTGCAGGATTTCCTTGTTTTTATTTATTTATTTATTTTTTGGGGGGTTGTTTGTCACTGGTATATCACAGCTTGTGGAGCATCAGGTTTGGTGTGTTTGTTTATTATGGGATGCTTAATCCTCGAGCAAGAGGCAGAACTGCGTGTAAAGATGTTCCGACAAGGACGAACTCTTCCTCCGAGTGGCCGGCAGTATGCATATTCATGAGGGGCGGCTGATATTTGGTCTTCATCAGCGTGGAGACATATTGAGATGATGACAAACTGGCACGCGTCTATTGGGCGCGCACACGCAACAGCGCGACCACGCTGGAGTCCACTAAACGGAGGGGGGGGGACGATCCAAGGGCGTCCCAAACGCTCCCCCAGCCTGACAAATCTGCATCACTCTGCACTTTCTGCATAATTCCCCATGACCACAGCGCTAAATGACCTGCGTGATCCCCATGAATATCAATGTCACGCGTGTTGGGCCGCGTCAATTCGGCTCAGTTTGATGCATGTCGTTTAAAAGGCCGGGGGAGGGGGACGCACAGGGCGGATAGTGCCAGCCTAGGCGTTCATGCCGCCTCAAAAAGCCATGCACGCATCACTTTGAGGGATGGAACTGAAATCGGAGGCTCATCACACCGCCGGGGAGCTCCTTCGCCATCTCAGGCGGCTCGGTCACTGTCACTCCCCCGGGAAAACAATCGTTAGTTCGACCTCCCGCGCAATCATAACAGGAATTAATGCTCAAGCGGCGTTACGTTAGCCAAAATGAAAAATGATATTTTGACAGCCGGGTTGCCATTCGCAAGCTCCGGTGATGAAGGTGTCTCCCAAACGGCCTTGCATCATCACCAGGGTCGGAGTTGCTTATAAATTATAAAAAGCAATCAGAGGCTTTCCGAGGCGCACGGTTCTCATTCAGGTGTGTTACACCGATATGCCGTTTGGAGGAATATTCTTTTTGAGAAATAAATGAATAAAGGCAGAAGGGGTTTGGATTAGTTTTTTGCGTTCATAAAAGTTTTACAAAGTGCACGGAATCTGAAAACAGATCAAGAGAGGTGAAATGGAGGGCGAAGAACTGAAATCACATGAAAACTCCGTGACGAACTTTCAGAAGTGTTGAATTTGTTGCCTTCAGAGTTGACAACTCAAACATCCTGATTATTCCTCTTAAAAGCACAAGCATGATGATACAAGGCCAGAGTGGAGAGGACGGGAAAACAGTTCAGATTCTCAACTTCATCCAGCATGTTCTGAGTCATATCTCACTCACTCACAATGTTTTTTACCATTTCAGGCCCAAAATACACGAGCATTCTTTTCTGTTAGTCGCCAAAGAAATATTCACATTCTTTATTTTTCTCTGACGAAGTAGCACCACCGCGTAAAAGTGCTGTCGGCCAGAGTGAGGTAACTTTTTACTTAAAGTTTATGTGACTTTAAATTTACATTCGATGGTAAATTTCTACAATGATGGTTATTAAAAACATGTTACCTTAAAAGTTGTGTAATGCGTAAACAGCCATTTCTTTAACCTTGCAGCTAGTAACACCTGATTTGTTCGCTAAATATAGGTTCATAAAGCATTTCATTTCTGGGAAATTGTTAAAGAATGCTTTATTAATACTTAATTCACCATTTATTAATGCCAGTTATTAAGGGGTTGGACAGTTTTTAACAAAAGTAAAATAACTCTCTGTGAAATGTGGTAAAATAGAAGAACAGTGGCATGGAAATAGACAGATACAAGTTACCACTCATCAGATTTGCAGGCCTGCACGAGGCTGGAGTGGATCCAAGCTAACACTGGGTGGGGTGGCGGAGTCCTGCCAGTCTCACGCCCCGTATCATCAAATACCAATCGACATCAAACAGCAAATTAGATCGTTGGACCCGAGCCATTAACCCGAAGTATTTGTGTCGGACGGTCAGGGAATGAGTCTCAACAACCGGCTATCTTTCCTCAGAATCGCTTCACAAGCTACACAGTGTCGCCTTCAGCGGTTGTACTCCACCACGTCATCGTTAGACAGGAGACTCTTTCAGAGCCCGCCGCTCCTCGAGGCAGAAAAACACTCTCATAGCAGCTTTAACACACTCTAAATATATCTGTATTCATCAAAACCTCTGCTCTCCCACAGCAGTGCATCGGAACTCAGTGTTCTTATATTGTAATGATTATGTGAGATTATGCCACGGCGGGCTCCTGCTGTCATTCCGTGTCAGCTTCTCTAATGTGACACAGGGCCACCGCTGGTACTCAGCCAGGACAAGTGCCCTTCACATAAAATATCCTTCTGCCAGATTCCCCGACGTGCACGGGCAGCAGGCTCAGCTGCCGCCACCGTCGCCACCGCCATCGCTTCCCTTGACCTCTCAGGCTGGCTGCTCTCCACCGCACATTACAGCTGTGTAATGAGGATGAGCAAGGGGGAAAAAAAAGGGACTCAAGTTTGAAAGGTTAGACGTCCTCCTCAGCTTCATCTCTACGAGGCCCGTCTCGTGTGTGTTCCTCCCATGTGTTCTCCGATCTGCCCACGGCGTTGTGTTTTCCCGATCGCTGCACGGGAATCAATGGAACCTCCCCCGAAAAAAACCACCCGCATCCGACACATGAGGCAAACATGCAATTATTTGACGCAAGCACAGAGAAGAAAATAAATAAATAGCCAAATGAGACAGAAATACCCACAGCCTGAAGAATCTTTTTTTTTTTCTTTTTTTTTTTTTTAATAATTCTCTGGTGGCTTGAAATGATCCCCCCCTCAGCTATTTTCAGTCCGCTCTGCCTCGTGTCTGAATATCAGCCCAGACGTTCACATGACACGCCGCTAGTTTCAATTACTCTACCTATTTCAAGGGGAAAAGTCCCCCCGAATCAAAAAGACAAGGCCTGTTATTATCACCCAACGTGAGCGGCACATTTTTTTTAAGCCGGGGCCGGCGTAGGCAGCTGAGCGCGCCGTGTTACAAAAATAAGAGCATGGACAATGTGCCCAGAGTAAATTTGGACCTGTGCCTTTTTGTGGTTCCTTTTTTTTTCTATATCCATGCCCACTCTTGTGTCACATTTCAGGACATCACATTTGGTGAGGTTTTTTTTTTTTTTTTTTTTTTAACTTATACACCCTACTGTTTGGTACAAATAGCCCCCTTTGTTCTAATAATCAAGCAGACATCTGGATGAAGCTGATGTTTCCTGATGTACCGCTCAGAGCACTAAACTTACATTTGAAGTAGGACAGAAGTGCCTACTGTGAGCTAAACTGTGATGCTTTTGAAGTTGGAAGAAAAGATGGTGGTGGCGGGCAGGGGGGCTGGTGGTGGTGATGGTGGTGTGGGGGGCGGATCGCTGTGCAGTGGTAGCTGTTCTGGGTCCCACTGTGTGCTGCAAAGTTTTTCTTCAGTTAAGCTTTTCTGGCGCACCTTGATCATATATTTCTCCGGCGCCAGTAAGATGGAGCTATCAATAATTGATTCAGCAGAACAAAAACGTGTGCGCACTTCAAGGGGGCGGCTGGCGTCTGCAGTCATTGTTTTATTAGGCATCTGAAAAGCCAAAGAAGACAACACGGCTCCCAAAACTCCGACGCTCCTTCGCCACTCTCGCTTCCCTTTTGAAGTGTGGGGAAAAAAAGATAATTTGAATGGAATTGACAAGTCCAAGCACAGCATTTTTATCTCTTTTTCCCAAAAAAGCATTCTCTAGCAAGAAAAAAAAACAAAAAAAAAACACATAACATAGAATTCACAGTATGAATGCTTCATTTCCAAGGAACTTCGCTCTCAGGAAAATGCACTTTTTATGTGACCCAGCTGAACTGGAGGTCAAAGCTCGTAGCGTTTTAAGTGCAGACACGGAGACCTATCAAAGTTCAAAGGCATCCATTTGCAATAAATGTTCACGGGAGTCCCGTGTACTGTAAAGTGTGATGCCGTGTTCGGGGGGGGGTCCTGCGGGGAACACACATGCATTTTACATGATCCGTGCACATAAAAAATCGGAACAAGTGCGCTCCGTATCAGCCGTGTGGGAAATGAGACGTGACACATGCTGCGGCGGGTAGCCACCGTGCGCTGTGATCATATATCAGGAGGGACTTGTGGGAGGAGATGCAGATGCAGCAGGCAAGGAAAAAGGTGCAAGAACTAAGAGAACCCCATCTGGAACCTCCTCTATTATTAGATGTGATTTTGCCTCCAAGGGGGATGAGGGGAGAACGTCCCTGCTCATTACTGTTAAAGCGGGACGGCGGGGTGGGGTGGGGGGTGGGGGGGGGGGGGGCGTGTAGGTGCGGTGACAGCACAACCGCTGTCACGTACTTGATCTGGTTTTATTAACTCAGCGTGGCGAGGCACTCCGGCTCTCTGCAGATGGACGACTTGTTGTGCCGCAGTAGACCTGAAGCGCGGATCCGAGATGTGAGGAGACGTTTGAAATGCACAAGGGGTGATTGATAAGTTCGTGGCCTGGGGTGGGAGAGGATGGGTTCCACAGCTCCCATCCCATGCACGGGCGGTTCAGCTCCTGAGTTATTAAGCAGAAAGTTCAAAGTTAATAACTTTTGTGCCATTTTCTCTTTCAGGTAATTGAAATTTGCAAGTCAGCACTGTCTGAGACAACGCTCCCGCCCGCAAGTCCACAGGGGCGATGGCTGCCATCCAGGAATGCAGATGTGACCTTGTCCAACACCTACGCACCTGATCCGGCGCCCTCAGACTCCGACATCTTCCCAAAGAGGAAGAGAGGGCGTGCAGTCGTTGCCATTTTGACAGGGATGATGGCGTTATAGCTGCTGTGGATCACTTTCTGGAGGTCCAAGATGCCGTCTTCGGGATCCGTAGACTGTACGACGGCCAAACTTTGTAGTAAGTGCAAAGAAAGGACCGTTGAAACCTCAGGCCGTGAACTAAACAACTGCCCCTTGTGTTCATGAACACAACTGGAACATTCTAAAAGGTTAACACGAGCCCGTTCTTACCTCTAATGGACCTGCATCCTGGGTGATCCAAACTCAAGAAGACATCACTTACTACAAGTGTAAATGACCGTCAAGGTGCATCGCGATCCGGTCACTCAAACTACTCATCGAGTTAGTCTGGGACACATTATACCACATGTATTTTGTGGTGTGAACACTAATGCATCCTGATGCGTCCCCCAAGGGAGGCATCACTGCGCAACACGGTAGTTTTTATGCTGACAGGGTGCAAACGCATGTCCCGGGCCACGCTGAAGGAACGCCAAAGCAACTGACGTCCACTTTAAAACTGCAAGCAGTCAAAATGTATTACACACTATCTGATTTACTTTTGGACCACTGTACTAAGCAATGTGTGGTTGGGGTCTTATACCTGCAAAGATGCAGAGGCAGCAATATCCCCAGACTCCCTTGAAAAAATGCGTAATTTTAAGAGTTTTTGAGTGAGGAGAAACTTCATCAACTCAACAGCAATTTCCGTATCAGTTGTGCGTTTTTGTAAATGCAGCGTTAAATGTGAAACATTAAGTTGCTTGATATGTGTCTGTTTGTCAAGGCATTTAGCAGGCAGCTGTTTGAATACCTGTTTGTGTCCCCAGACTCCCTTAAAAAACTGTTCAGTTTAATGAGTTGTTGAGGCAGGAGAAACCTTATAAACTTAATGAAAGTGAATCTATGACAAATTACTAATAATTTGTGCCTTCTTGTTAATTCAGCATTAACTGCAGTACATTGAGTCATCTCTCTGCTTGCGAAAAGCCAGTTTGTCGTAGCATCGACGTCTGCTAGCATAATTTTAGCAGCTGAAGTATATGAATGCATGATTTCAACCGATTCATATGGCATTCAACTTGTAAGAGAACATTTAATTGGTGATAAATGAGTCAAATTTTACAAACACAGGACCAATACAGTAACCAATACTGACCTGCTGTCAACGCCCCAGACTCCCTTAAAAAAAAAAAAAAAAAACTTAAATTTTGTTGAGTTTTTTGGATCAGAAACAATTTTACAAACTTTTCGAAACCCTATCAACGAAAAACTTGAAGTACTTTTTCCTCCTTAAAAATTCTGCAAATGTTATACTAATTATATATTAAAGATCACCTGCAGACATGTTTCATGATGGATTTAAACTGCTCCGCTCTGAATGATAATAATTTGCCTGTGTGTTTTTTTTTTTTTTGTTTAATATGGTCAATTATCTTTACTACCGTTAAAATGGCACCTGTTCCTTAGCCCTTATTAAAAATTCCAGATTCAATGAATATGTAATCATTTTTCATTTTGGAACCATCGGAGAGAAGATGCCTGCTGCCTCGAAGTCCAGTCCAATCTTGGTGTAACACACTGGGCGCTTCAAGATTTCTATCACATCGCTACAACATTTAACTGTAGGAACAAAAAGAAAAATACATGTCTGACCTTCTCTGTAAGAAATGATTATGTCCAGTAGTCCCAATGATGTGCATGTTTAATTGCATCCGGAGCGGAGCAGCTATTCCTTCGATGAATTAAATAAATGTTTGATCGTAATCAAAGACCCCATGTTTTTTTTTTATAAAGAAGGGATTCGTCAGACTCCAATTGACACGCGCTTAATTAGAACCACAATCCCAGCAGCGTCGTCTATTAAAGCGGACCGTGAGGTTAGATGTAATGAGATGGGATTAGATGAAACTCATTGTCCTCAGAGGACTCTCCCAAAGCTCAATTAACTCGAGCAAATAACCTGAATAAAACACGAGCGTGGTGAAATATTAATTTTTTCGCGCACGGTGTGAATAATTCAACAAAAAAATAAATAAAGGAAGGACCATCCAGCGTCCTTATGCTCCGTGTATGTTTACAATGCATAGCTGTGAACCGCGGAGGAAAATGAAATGGGGGGCACGCTTCCCGACTGCAACCTGGCAGGAGTTTTTGGCCTGCCGTCGACATGCCATCGCTCTCCCTCCACCCTCTTCCCAGTGCTTCTCTCCATCTTTGGCAGAGGAGAGCTCTTTTTAACCTTTTCTGTCTGGAACCAGAATTAGAAATTTAGTCGCTCACCCTAGGAACCGAGCTCATTAAAGCACATTGGGCTTTCGTTTCATACTTTTTAGTATCCGGGCCATGAATATGCATTATTCAAGCGCAGGACATTATCTGTCTCATTGAGCTCCCTGGGAACTTAATTTTTGCACCCAGGGGGGCGAGAGGAATAAATATGTAACGTGTGTCTATATATATATATATATATATATATATATATATATATATATAGATATATATATATATATATATAAATTCATCCTCGTAGTAATCATGAAAACATTGTGGTATTCTCAGGCGTCCTTTAATTGCTAATTATTTGTTATATGAAAACCTACACTCGGGTTAAATGGAGCCATGGTTTGCCATTTTTCTCGCTGTGAGAGACCTTCTTTATGGAACATGAAAGGGAACTTTTGTATTCTACTCTCAGATATTGAAAAAAAGATGGCCACGAGTGTGATATCAGACAGAAACTTCAATGTGCGCAGTGTTAATTATGCAATCATAAGCTGCTCATTGTCCTTCATTCTCTCCCAACATGCCAACAAGCCCAGGGGGGGGATAAAAGTCTGTTTCCGAATCGCCTTAAAGAAACTGCCAGATGCTTTCAAGAGGGGAAAAAAAAAATGTCTCCGCTGTTACAATATGCATCAGCTGCACCCGTTCTGCCCCGCTCAGACGAATTAGCATGCTGCATTTAATCAGCCGGGGAATTGATCAGGCGTCCGATGGCTGCAGCATGTCGAACCGCTGCAGCCTGCGGTGAGAAGTTTGCATGTTGCTTTGTGTTTTTTGTCTTTGTAAACAGCTCAACCTGCACGCGAGGAGGGGGCCGACACGCACGAGAAAAAAAAGTTCCCCTCAGCGCGCCTCATTTGTCACCCTGATGATAATCTATAATAGCCAGGTTCCCTGCTTGTGTGGGCCGCACTTGGCTGCAGCTTGGAGACTCCATGCACATTTGGCCAACAATATCAGATGGTGAGTAAGCAAAAAAAAAAGAAAAGTAGAAGAGGAAGAGTTAGTTTGGATTAGGCGAGATTTAAGCAAATGCAGAATAATTTCTGATGACATTGCTCTTACTAACACAGTTCCGCATCATTATGTCTCCGCCTGCCAGCAGACTGCCAGCGCAGACTGTGCCACAAATATTGACCGTCGGCTGCGCCCGTGGTTTGATTGCTGAAAATCTGTCATCTGGTTTACTTACCACTTTCTGGTGCTTGTCTGGTAAGATGGCCGAGTGTTGATACTATGTGGTGTCCCGGAGAGGCTTATTTTTAGGAAGAAGAGGGAGAAGAAAGAGAAGAAGAGATGAGAGGCGAAGTTAATGTGACATGAAATGCAGAATGGATTTAGCAGTTTTAAAGGGCCCGGTCCTGGGTTGGTATTAAAGCAGACATATTATGCTCATTTTCAGGATCATAATTTCCTCTCGGGTTACTACTGGAGTAGGATTTACACACTTTATTGCTCAAAAAACACATCCCCCCCCCCCCAGTCTGCACAGTGCCCCTCTGTCTGAGAGCTACCCAGTATGCCCTGATTGGTCAGCTGCCACATGCCTGAGTCAGCACCACTCTCCGATCAGCTCTGCCGTGTTTGCACCTTCCACTTAGCCTCGCTTCTGCGGTGAGTATAGACAACTTTTATGCACGTATGTGACATGGTGGCGTTGTGTGATGTCACAGAGGTACAGAATTAAAGGCAGGGCTACTGACGAGGCGTTTCAGGAATCTCAAAAGCAAAGGTTTCTGAGAGAGGAAGCCCTGTTGGCGCAGACTTTGGGTGGTATAAAGTTGCTTGTGGTTCCAAAGACGGCTGTAAGGTATCTGACAAATTGCCTCCAGTGATGTCACTCAGTGGCGACATTGCATTATGGGTAACGTAGGCGCCAGGTTGTGAAAAGGCAATGCCACTGAGTGACATCACTGGCGGGAATGTCATGGAATACATGCAGCTCCCCCTGGAGCCACAAAATGCTTTACACTACTTTTTTTCACAAATGTAACAATACTCTCCAAGACCTGTCAGCACACTTTAATGTGTTAAATTGGTGGAGTTACCCTTTCAGCGACCTTTCCACTCAAACTGACCAGGTCATGGTTGGAATTCGGACCAAGTTAAAGGTCCTCTCCAGAGGTTTTCACATTTGGGTCTTAGGAAGTGATGCTCTGACAAGTGTGTCTCTGTGATGTTTGTATCTTTTGCTCTGCTAGCCTGGGCATGAGGACCAGTATCCTACAGGGGAACCGATTTTTTTTTGTTTTTTATTTCACATCAAAGTATGTTTACAGGTCTTGGAGAGCACTACTGCAAGTTGTATAAAGCCTTTTCTTGGCTCCAGAGGGAGCTGTGTGAAGTCTGATAAACTGGAGTTGAAGACTACAAGTTCGGAAGTAAAAAAAAAGAAATGTCCGGGTGCTGGGTTGGTAAAGAAGTGAGCTTACCGGGCCTCTGTTGCCCGCTTCTGATCACTGCATGGGGCGTAGGTTTTGAGGCTTGGGGCTACATTAGCTGCTACTAGCACAACAAATCTCAAAAAGATCGATTTTTTTCTGGCTAGTTAGCATGCTAACTTTATAGACTTATGTGACATAATGTTAAACTTGGCTTCTGTTGATAATCTAACATTTGAAAGTTCTAAAATGCCTTGCATGTTGTACCAAGGGTACCAAGGTTTTCATCTTTTGATGAAGTTCAGCGGCATTCTACACCATGACACATGGCAAAGCGCCATCAAAAGGACTATTACAGTAGAAAATGAAAAAAAATTGGCTGTGCAAGGAAATGCATTGCAGAGCCTCAAAGACATGTTTTTTGTTTTTTTTTTGTGCCGGAAACCTAACATGAAAACATGAGTGTTTGTTTGTAAGAGAACTCGGGAGGAAACCTTTACATTAACCTCTTCCCCAACCCCCCCTGTTCAGCCAATCTTTACAAACTCATGCTGTGCGGCCAAACAGTCTTTTAACCCACAGTGCTCAAATTCATGTCCAGGCCCCAAATGTTCAAAAAATACCAACCATGTTGTGTCGAAGCCCTCTAGAATATGTAAGACATGATACTTTCAATATTTTTCTAACCTTGCGGTAAGAATGTGCATTTAATGAAGGGGATATCTGAGGGATCCAACACACACATTCATTTGATATTCTCACAGCTTGCTGTAGAAACACATCACAGCAGTTTAGCACCTAGCGCAAGAGATCACTTGTCAATCATCTGCATATTTGATTGTTTTTGAAGTTTGCGTAGGAGTCGATCTTCTTCCTCTCATTGTTCTTTTTTGTCATTGCTTCTCATGCTAATTAGCGATTCCGCTGCTGATACCAGAAATATAGCACACAAACAAACAGTGGTGGGTAGGTAGGCTGCGTGGCGGCTGTAAGCAAATGTAAGCAAATGTAAAATTCCACAGAGAAGGAGGAGAGTGGCAAAATTAGACACTCATTTGTTTGATGGAAATGTTCTTATAAGAGGAGATGTGACGTCGGTTTAAAGCTTTTATCTCTTAAAGTAGTGCTGAAAAAATGTTTTTATAGCCATTTTAAATCACATCCATGGTCGCATTATGCACATATTTAACAATATATGCCAACATTGTTTACAAGAAATTAACTTCTTTGTATATTTATATAAAAATCGATAATTTCTTCCCGAAAAAGCCAGTGTCACACATCCATACATTGGCTTGCTGTTTTTTGCTCCATACTGTGTACTTTACATTCAGCACCAATGCTATCGACTACAATAACAAGTCCTTCCCTACCCGACTGCTTCGGGGTTGATTTTAAGGTCCCGCATTCTAAAAGGTGAGATTTCTATGTGTTGTTATTATAAAAGCAGGTGCAGGTGCTTCATCAGCACAGTGGAAGCATCAAAACACTCAACCCACAAAGAAATGCACATTGCCTGTATCTTGTAACGGGGTGCTTCGTTGTTTTGGAGAAGAAACTCAAACTCGGAATTTATTATTCACAATATTAACAAGGTCATGATACAAACCCATGACATCACTGAATAAAGAAGCTGCTCTCAGAGGAAAATAAGGTCCCCAGAACACTGTGTGAAGCTAGAAAAGGTGGCAGGGCCCGCCAAATATAATCAAAGCAAAACAGTCTGAAATTGTGTTGTCCTTTAAGGTCAGTTTGTTTATTCTGTTTATTCAGTCATGATAACAAAGAAGAGTCCAAATCAGTTAATGAAGATCTTTCTCTCCCGATTGATTCATTTATTTTTTTAATGCTTTATTGAACAAGATAATTACAAACAGCACGGCACTTCGACAGTAAGAGAAGAACACAATTGGACATGTGCAAAGTAGGAGAAAAGAAAATCAAGAGACACAATTAAAACAAACAAAACCATAGAAATGAAAATATAAAGGCTAGGGCAAATAAAATGTCTAAAGTAAAATGATATAGAAGTATGATTATAGAAAAAAAAAATCAAAAGTGTAATACTTAGATTGTCTTCAATATGAATGAAAGGTTAAAACTGCAGCAGTTTTTCAGGCTTTAACCCTCTAAGGCCCAGCGTTGCAGAATTACAACATTTTTTATTTTTGCTAAAAAAGGGTAGAAATGTTTTTTTGTTGTTGGTTTTTTTCACATTAGCATAGTCATTGGGTCCTATTGTTCAGTCTCACAATGGTTCTGGATAGGACATTTGTATATAAGCCCGGCCCACATGTCAGGGATTTACAAATTGGTCGAAATTCACTAGAAAAAGCTTTGAAAAGTCTTTAAAGGAGCCGTCAGGACTTCCACAAGCAGTCACCACATCGGTCGGTGATACCTGCTCTGGCCTGTGGGAAGTGACCAATCAGAGCAGACTGAGCTTAAAGAGACAGGGACTAAAACAGAGCGTTCAGAGGGGGGGTGAACAGAGGTGCTGCAGCAATGGACAGTACGAGAAAAAGAACGTGTTCATTGAGCATTAAAGCAGGCAAACATTGACCTTTGATAAAAGTATGAACCTGAAACTGAGCATCATATGGGACCTTTATTGTGACATTAATTTACCCCACATCCCCACAATAATACTGAAGGACCTGGCTCACAGTTTCCTGTCTGCAGTCTTTTTTTTTTTCCTTCATCCCCAGCTGTCTCTCCTCTGCCTTCTCCTCGCTCCAGGTCATGTGGCGTGCCGCCAGTGTTTGAGGACACAAGCTTTTGTCAAAATTTGTGGATGTAAACAACTCAATAGGCTGACAAGAACCCAGCCCTCTACAATAACAATGTTCTGTTCCCCCGCGGCTCTATTTGCTTTCATGTTTGTATCTTCAGATTGTGGCTGCTCTTAGCTACGAAAAAGAAGAAAAAAAAATTAAATTAATAAATAAAGAAAAAAAAGAAGTGGAGTGAATTTGCTTCCAGCGCTGGTCCCACAGTTCCCTTGAACTTCAAAGGGCTGTAAGGGAAACTTTCCTACATCTTGATGCTGAGCTCACCTCTGTGCCACAATCAGGAAAGCTCCATCTATCTCCATCTTCAGCTGCCGGCTGACACGGACGCGGAATGTATAAGCTTCCTCGGGTGAAGTTTTTCTTACTGATCTGCTTCCCACTGAACTTAAATTAAAATCTCTCCGACACCTGCGGTTGCAAACAACTAACATATAACACATGGCAATCCCTATCGCAGCATGGTTGTTTTTGAATTAAACTCCGCCGGCGCAACGTTGGCTCGAGAGTGAGGTGTGGCGAGGGGGGGGGGTTATCACCCCCCAGGGGCGAGCTGATTGGACGGGGCTAATCAAAAAGATACAATTGGGCTGAGTGATGAAACGCGGAAAAAAATTGAGATGTCTGCTCGCTCTCATATTTGCATTTTTCCATTTAAGCCTTTCTCCGCGAGACACTGTCACCTCATTCAAGCTCCGCGGCCTCTTCCGAAATAAAGTTCATTTTGAAAGTGATGTATGATTAGCTCTGCCAGCCACAATCCTAATTGAAATGAGTTTCGGCTGTGCGGCGGGGGAGCCGGGGCAGGGGCGCGCAGCTGTGCCCGTTACAATTGGTCGGAATCGGTTGTTGGTCCCCTCTCGCTCTGCGGACTAATGATTCGCCTGCCGCGGTCGGAAACGGTGATAAGGTCATGTGAGGGGGAAGTTTGAGCACAGGGGGGGCGCGCTTATGTTTGCTGAGAAGGAACTGTGGTTCTAGCACGTCCAGTCGTGAGAAAATGGAAATCAAGTCAATTTGCACCTCAGCGCCGAGCTATAGTAAACCCTCCTCTGTCTGTTTACCCATTCAATTTGATTCATCTCCAGTGATTCGTAACACCGTTGCACCGAGGTGTTTGCTGGTGACAGTCGGGAGTGAAGCAGTGTCACAAAAAGCTGTACAATCTACAGTGCGGCAGCGCCTCGTGTGAAAAAAAAAGAAAAAAAGTGTGCGAATAGCCCCCGGAGCGTTTCCCTCTCACCCTTTGGAGCGCCGGCGCGAGGCATCCATCCCTTTCTTCCTCCTGGTTAAAAGAGATTTGTCTTCGCCCTTCCTCCACCCGCTCCCTCGCAAGCGGAATCAGAAGCTTGTTTGGTTGCTTCAGGTCTGTTTTTGCAGACTCCTGCACCGGCAAAGTGACAAATTATTCAGATGACTACAGTTCTTTCTTTTTTTTTTTCTTTTTTTGCATTGCAGGAAGACGGGTATTGGCTAACAGTATAAAGAATTAAAGCCTTATTGAAGCTGGTGGCCGCCCCAGGGGGACGCACTTGTTGCAGAGGTAATGATGAAGATGCAATAGTGACACCCATTTAAATCTGATTTGCAAATTATTTTTCTTGTTTGCTGCTGCCAGCGGCTAATTATTATTCACAGTGGGGACAACAATGTGTCATCCTCTGTTTGCGGGGGGATTAGGGTGATATGCCTTGAAATGCACATGTTCCTCACGAGGAAAAAAGAGACGCCGAGGGCCCAAACATTACACTGGCGCTTCATTTTGATAGCCTTGGAATACGCGAGTCCTCCAGGCGACACCACCGCGAGACCCCTCTGTGTAATTGAAATGCAGAGAATCAGGGTAATACTGTACATCCCCTCCTTCAGATCTCTACCTCCGCATTGCTTGAAAGATAATCACATTGCTCTTAAATTTGCTGTGAGACGCTGCGAGAAGCAAATATTTGTCCTTTTGTTCATCTCGTCCTTGCGTGTGAGCGTCTCCATTTCATCTTTCTGCTGCCTTTGCTGTTTCTTGTCGTTGGGGGGGGGGGGAGGAAAAGAAAGAGGTTTTTCTAAAACTTTGGGACTCGAGCACAAAGCGAATCACTGCTTTTGCTTTTCTCTCGCGTGTCATGTTTATTTCATTTGGTGCTGGTATATCAGAGAGAAAGAGGAAAAAAAAAAAAAAAACACCGTACTTTTTTGCTGGGATCTGCACTGTGAAAAAATGCAAATATGAATCAGTGCATGTTAAACGTAGAGCATCAAAGTCTGGCATAAATTTGACGCAGCAAACAGCATAAGAAAATAACTATGTATATTTTAGGGGTAAACAGTGTGGAAATCAGGGATTTTTCCACTTGCTTCCTCTGCGCCCCGCTCTCATCCAGTGCAATTATCAGCACTGCAGAGTAACTGGAAATCAGATCGAGCCAAGGAACACATTTTGCTGCTAATTAGATCATCCCAGCGCTTCCGTTAGCTTAACTTAAGCTCAAGAGCTTCACTTTTTTTGAAGGGGTTGGGTATTTAGTCTTCTTCTCCTCTTCACTGTTTTCACGAGGGATTTCCTGGTTCTGATCTCTGTCGGCAGCTTGTTCCGACCATTTGGATGCGAGCACAGAGAACAGCCTCGACGCATGTTTCCAAGGACCCTTTTGTGAGCAGCTGGCTCCGGGCAAGCAACCGGAGAGTTCTCCCCGGCAGCACAGGGTTTCACCGTCGCCTCAAGGTAAACAGGTGGCGAGGCCTTTGTTTGGCTTTTGTCTCGGCGTCAACGTCTCGAGCCAAGAGGGATCAAGGGCGGCACGACACAAATGTTTGGACAAGTTGAAGAGCACGTGGACTGAAGCGTTGTGGAGGTTCGCTGGCAAAGCTAGCCGATGCGGCAATGAGGTAGCCAAACTTGCTGTTGGCAAGTCGTGTCCATTAACATTTCAAGGTATCCCTCCAGAGTTGGGGATTGCAAATAAGCCCCGTATTGAATTGCATAGTTTAGACACGCTTGTTGCTTCATGGAGGAAGCAACAAGCGTGGGTATTGTGAATAGTTGAGATCTCGGCCCTGTCGCCAGGATACGATGTTGGGAGTTGACTTTTCTGCAAACTACAGAAATGTCCAAGGTTGTCAGTGTCACAGGCTCTCTACCATCTTTCATGTTTGTACTGATCAAACAGGTACTGAAAGCCTAAAGAAGATGTTTTCCTAACCATAACCAGCCTAAATCTTACCAGAGCATGGACTGAGCATTGTGATGTGAGAGAAATAGAAAATAGAGCCTTAACAAAAGTAAAATCGCACGTAAAGGTTCTTTACACAATTTAATATTATGCAATTCATGTCTATTGGTTTGAAAGATCTACATAGAGCCATAAGTTTCAAGGTGTAAATGAATGTGCTTGAGATCAAGACTCCATAATTGTATTTGTTCTCGATTAAATATACCTTCACGTTGTTTTTAGCCGCGGGTTCAAAGTATTTTGTTTTTGGTGCTGTTCTCCAATCAGCATCTCCCTTTGTTGTCTTGATCACAGCAGTGTAGACTCTCCAGCATTAGAAGATCTGGTCCCGGACACAATGTTGACTATGCTGAAATGTCTGATCACAGAAAATATCATCACCGGGGTGTATTTTTAGTTCTGCCCCAGGCATAGCAGGCGAGTTGAAGGGAAAAAAAGACGGAGACAAACAAAGTTGGCTCCAGTCTTTCTTCCTTCCACTTGCCGAGCCAATAGCAATTAGCTGGCAGTTTGTTGACAACATGGGGTGAAGCTGTGGTGCTCCAGAGATTCTGATGAGTTTCGGAATCACATTGGGAGCACACAGCCGGCCAATGGCACCATAAATATGGCTCCAGACTCTGACATATTATCAAACTTATTTCTCTTCTCTCAGTATGAAGTTTAACACCTACGAACCGTGGCTTTAAATGTCAAGGCCAGAGTTTTTTCCCGAGACTTATGGATCAAATCGCTGTCACCTTAGGGTGTCTGAGCGCGTGTGAGTGCAGGGAGATGTATGACTTAAAACAGGTGCCGCTTTCTTTGACTGCGGCTCCAGAGGCGTCATCCATCGTTGCTTCCAAAAGCTCTGGATGTTTGCCACACGGACAAAGGAAACCGATACTACAGTCCAACAATGGTCCTGATGTTTATGACAAATCCGATGCAGCCAAGCAGCTCTTCCCCGTAGCATCAATCAGCTGTTACTGTGGTTCAAGTTACCCTTTGTGTAATTAGGAAAGCTGTATGTAAGTCGCTAAATTGTGTCTTTAGCATTTCCCCCAGGAGAAACACACACATCAGCTATGCAAACAGGCTTTTTGCTGACATAGACTGCTGGCTAACATACTGTAATACTGCAATTGCAAAACCATACTCCGAGGCCGGATTAACAACTTGGCAAAACAGTAAAACAACCCAGGCCCCAGACACCCCAGGGGCCACAGAGCACCATGGGTGTAGCAGACGCGGGGTAAGCGGGGGACATGTCCCCCACACTTCCATTATCAGTGCCCTCTGTCCCCCACACTTTTTACAGCCATTATCGAGCTCTGTTTCCTCGTCGAGATTTGTTTGCCCTGGTCCTGCCCCCCATCCAAAATGGCCCGAAGAGTGATGGAAGGGCACGTTCAAACAAAGCTCGCCCCCAGCTGTTGTGCTCGTACAGAGAGACTGTGGAGGGAGCGAAGGTTCAAAACTGACATTTTTTTAGCAGTATCTGACAGTAGTATTCCAAGCTGTCAGGACGAGTTCCCCCTGTTTTAAATGGTCAAATTGAATCATATCATCCTGAAAATCACAGTACTTATCTGTTGTGTAGAAAGTAGTCTGGAGTATGAATTTGAAAGATGTGTGAGCCTCCTTTCATATTGAACAGAGGGGGAACAGTATCTGACAGTAGTATTTCAAGCTGTCAGGATGTGTTCCCCCTGCTTTAAATGGTCAAATTCAATGACACCAGCCTGAAAATCACAGGACTTCCTTATTGTGTGGAAAGTAGTCTGGAGTATGAATTTGAAAGATGTGTGAGCCTGTTTTCATATTGAACAGAGGGGCAACTTTAAGAACACGGTAGGCTTTACTTGTGCAGGTCCAGTCTTGTATTTATATTAAAATGTTGGACCATAATGGCGACAATATGTGGCTTCACTGGCAGAGACTAATTAAATTTGTGCCAGACGAAAAAAAAAAAAAAAAAAAAAAACACCCTCAACTGTGGAACCTTGTGGAATCTGTGGCATTGACTAATGTAATACTGTCTCAACAGAGCTGATAAGAGAGGCTGTCTGTTATATAAGCTGTGCTGCGCAACCTGCGAGCGGCGACTATGTGACCAAACTCCCAACACCTTTAACACAATACTGAGTAGATGAACGTAGCTGCAACGCTTACTGGGGAGCTTACCAACGTATGTGCACACGAGAATCGGTGAGAATCAGCGATTAAACGGGATGATCACATCTTTACACTCCATTTTAAGCTACGGAGAAAGGCAATAGTTGGTAGATTGGCTGTAATAGCCATATTTTAATGCAGATACAGAAAGTCCTTTGTGCATGCATTTCTGCAGCCTTAATGCATTGCAACAGAAAGTTATCGTAATTTTATTGGTTTTAACTTGCTTTCCAAGAGTCTTTATCGAGCCCAAGGGGGAAACATGTGCTCTGCAGGAAATAAAAATAAATAAATCTTCCATTTACAGTCGCCCTTTTCTGCCGAGAGTGGAGAGCCTGCACACTCCGCGGCGATACATATTCATAAGAGCCCACCTACAATATCACACTTTGTAAGACTTTATGTAAATGACTGTTAAAGTTAAAATCACTGGCCCCCACTTAGTTTTCTCCTGGCTCGTCTCGCTCTCGTTTCAAGTCGTCCAATTTTCACGGCTCAAATGTTTGTTGTGGTGGTGATTACACCTCAAGTCAAGCGGCGGCGGGGAAAAAGCGTTGTCGTACGGGAATTCGGTGAACGTTCTCCGGCTTTCTCGGGGGGGGGGGACGCTTTTGAGTCTCTGTGTTCTGCACGTCCAGTTGAACAGCACGCGGTATTGTTCGCCCATAATGAACACGCGGAAATTGTCATTTTGTCTCTGCGATACATTCATTTCTGTAACTTACCTAACCCTTACCTTTGCCTCGCATTCTTCAAATACACTCAATTAGAACTGTGCTCATTCCGTCTCCTGTTTTGATAAAAGGCAGCAGGAGGAAAATAACTAGGATGGACAGGTCCCTCACCTGTGAAGAAAAAAAAAATGTTTTTGTTCTTTTAGAGAGTTGACTAGCAGGGCATTCTAGTATACTGGTTTTTCCCGTGTATTTCCAACCCAATTTATTTCCTTTATTATGTTATCTATTGGCAGAAGCTGCAGTCATTACTGCACTACATCCCCACTGCAAGCAAAGGCAAGCACAGGTTCCCCCCTGTGCCTAATTCGGTCTCCTCTTTTCTCCTCCCTATACACCATATAAGAGCAGTTCAGAGCCTGTGCTTTATGTCTACATCCACACATACCTCTAATTGCCAGTGCCTGTCTTTTCTACTGAGTCATTAGTACCGTAATGCACTGTGACATCTATCTTTGGGCCGGAATGCTGCGCTCAGCTCACTGTGGTCAGCCGTGCCAACAGGAATGTGGGCAGGAGTCTGCGATATTGAGGAGTAAATCTAGGATACAGCCGCCCGCGGATTCTTTTCCCCGAGTGATATATTCTGGATTGTTGAGAGTATTTCAATATCATTTTCGGGAGATGGAATGAGTTTTAGTTGGCCGAGCTCTCAGCTGCACTTTGGTCTCGAGAAAAATGTGTGATTTACTGTACGTTTCAATGAGAAGAAATCAAGTGGGGTACTTATTTTTGAAGGATGGTTGTCATTGTCAGAGGGCAATGGAGCCATCATTAGAAGGTCAAGCAGGAAGTGAAAGTTGTACTTCCTCACTGGGAGTTATAACCACACAATAGCCGGTGAAGGAGAAATTAAAGAAAATGTTTTTTAAAGGTTATCAACACAATATGAAGATAAGTTATGTTTTGATGAAATAGCTGCAGAAGTTAGCATGCCAGCCACATCCTGTCCTGGTCCAATGCTCATGTGCTGGTGGCGTTAACACCAACACTGTGCAACAACTAGCCTGGCTCTGTCTGAAAAAGAATTGTGAGCAGATGATTGTTAGTGGCGTGTAGCAAACACAGCTGGATCGATTTTTTCGGTCTTCCACAGAGCAGCAACCCCCAACGCCACAGGACAAAATGCGAGTGGGTCTCATAAGTTTCATTTAGTCTGTAATGGAGACGTGAAGGCAGACAGCAATAGCGCTTGCCCGACTGGATCTTCAGTCAGCCTTCATTTTCCCGGGAGATTTTGTGCCCGGTGGCGGACACTCTAAACACTGATGGTGTCATTATTCTATAGCCATTACATCGGGCAATCAACATTTACACCCATTATTCGATGTTAAAACAGAAGAAGAAGAAGAAAAAAAAGCGTGTCTATTGCCAATTTAGGGAGAAAATGTAAAATATAATCAACTGTGACTCGTCTCCCGCTGATAGTTTGGTATCAGAGAGATATCATTTCAGCATAATTTGGAGGTGGGTTTAATATGCCTTTCTCAGCCACCTGCTCTTTCAGTCATTCCTGAATGCTTTTATCATATTGAAATATAAACCGGACTACGACACTTCAACATCCGCCAATCAATTCAAGATCTCCTGAGACATGATATCATCACCAGCACCCAGTGAAACTACAATGGGACCAACCTGCCTGTCCTGTTCTGGCGTATGCTTTATGGCACAAACAGACGTATTAGGGAACAAAGCTTTTCTCTGCGAACAACATTTCTCACAGTGTCCAAGAAAGAGGTGTGGTAGCCTTTTATTCACAGATGAAATGTATAAGGAACTTTGAAAGATTATCCAGGTGGAACCTTATTTTCCACCTGTTCTTAGTCATAAACACAGGGAAAAAAAACACCATAGATCGTGCTTTTTTTTTTGTCTTTTTTGCCCTTCGGGGCTTCTGTACAGAGTGAAAAATACCAAAATTACATTGCATACATAGAAAAAAAAAAGAAAAGAACCCAGGAAAACAAATGCTGACCAAGGTGTAACAACATAACGACATACGTTGTTGCCTTAAAGTGCCATATCAGATGTTTGATTGCAAGATTAAACTCACAGGTAATCATTTGGCTTAATGATCCAATTCATCCAGTATCTGAAGGCTATGGGTACTCTCTGTGCACCTGTGTAGCAATTTATGGCCGTAAAACTTATTTCATAGCCCATCTGTTGTGCTACCCTATACCTGACCCTGGCGGTGAATGAGTTTTCACAGAGCCCTATTGTTTGTTCTTTTATAGATACACATATCCCAGGACACGAATCCCTGGGTAATACGCTGAAAGTTAGGACACACAGTTTCTGCAGCGCTGGCACAAAGTCTTGAGACTCATACTCTCAATAGCCCTTGACATCACCTGAGGCCCTTCATTTTCGAGATATTGGCTCCGGCTTCAGTCGAGCCGGTGTAAAAGAATAAGAGGAGGGTATAAAGGTGGTAAATGAAAATCTTGACTTTTATTTAGAGGTATGGGCCGTATAAGTGGGACGCTTTGTACAGATTAACAGCAGGACTGCCAGCACTGCTACAGCTCACATGCTGATGTTGATGAATCTTCGAGGAAAACGGTGGCGGTGGAGATCTTGTTTTACAGACTACTTGGAAAAAGATCTATGCAAACTTTTCCTTCTGTGTTCCTTTGTTGTTGGCATAAAGCGCTATTTAACACACTTAATTCATGTTGCTAACTTTGCTAATGCTAGCTTAAATGTTTTCATTACCACCTTCAGTGTTCCAAAAACAGCATCACTTTTCTCATTCAGTTGTACTGTATTCCCAGTATGCTCTGATTGGACAGCTCACACATGCCTGAGTCGGCGCCACTTGCCTCGTCTCTGGTCGACTCTGTTGGATATTATATTCCTGTTAGCTGTGTTTCTACCGCAAAGTCAGGCATGAATTATGCAAATTTGCAACACAGTGATGAAATGATGTCAAGAAGTCACGGAACTAAAGGCGGGGCTACTGACAGGGGGTTTCGGGCACTTCAGGAGCAGCAGCCTCTGTGGGACAGAGGAGCTCCCGTTGGGCTTTTTAACCTTTAAGACCTTTTGCATGCACAAGAACCTATATAAAACATTAAAGGAAAGGGAAAGGCAAAAAAGCGCGATAGGTCTCCTTTAAAGCAAGTTTGTTCCTGAAGGATTTAGTGACACCATAGCTGGGTCAGTGTTTCGTCTCATTCTTTTTTCAGAACAGCCGAAGTCCTCAACTGCGTGTCCCCACAGAGTGTGACATCACTCCAGGCCCTTTTATCTGCTGTTACACGCTCTAGTTTGAGTTGATACTTTACCCCATAACCCACGGGGGGGAGGAAATGATACTAAGCCGGAATCTTGACGGGGAAACAGCATATTGTGTCACCTAATTTGGGACTCGACATGTTTGTATAATGACCTATAATGAAAGCCAGTCATTAAATGATGGCATTAAATTCGAATTAAATCATAATGATGAGCTTGTGGCCGGAAATACACATAGGAAATTCTCTTTCTACTCTAATTTTTTTTTTTTTGTCCCGGGCAATAATTGAGAGCATCGCTGCATGCTTCAGAAAGAATGTCGAAAGAAAGAAAGAAAGAAAGAAAGGCTGCAAGATCAAGAGATAATTTGCAGAAACTTACATTTATTTTTCATTGTCGGCACGCTGTGCATCAACGGACAGTGGAAAGTCGGAGTAAAAGTAAAAGTATTGTGGGAGTAGTCGTTTGGGCTGAGAGCTCATCCAGAAAGTATTAGACTTCATGTCAAACGATGAAAAAGAGGCAGAAGGAACACTTTGCCGCTGTTGATTATGGGCCCCTAATTGGCCTCCATTTTAAAATCTGTTCTAAAAATGACACTGAAAGGAAAAATAAAAGAACAGCGTCATATCAGCGTCCTCGTGCTCGTGAGGGAAGGCCGTCCAGGGATTTCTGCAGTGACACGTTCTAATGAAACACACGATGTTCTCTTCCAGCCGAAATATCACATCCATAAACATAATTATAGCTATTACCTCAGCAGGGGTGTTCTTTACTGTGCCGCTGGATATACTCGATATGCACGCAGCAATAAGGCACAGCACTTCCTGAGCCCCCCATAATCACATTGAAGTAGATTATTATGGGTGTTATGGCTTTTATATAGTGTTTTCTTATTCAGATGATTGGATTTAGTAAGTGAAAAAAAAAAAAGAAAGAAAAAAGTAATCAGAATCCTGTTTTGTCTGTTATTGAAGTCAGATGTCCCCGGCATAACATCACCCAGATCTTCCTCTTCTAGGGGTCCATAGGCAATTTGGCTAATCGAGCCGGCTAACCTCCAGCTCTTTTAAAAGACTTTCCGAATATCGTCGGACCAAACGCATCAAATTCTGATTAGAGACGCTCAAAGAACTTATCCACCGTTCTACAGATGCTTCTTTCTCATTTTATGGGGAAAAGGGATTCTGGGACAGTCACTTGACGTGGTAATGACACAGTTAGGCCACTATGTCAAATCAGCTTCAAAGCCGAGTGCAGCTCCCAGGGTCTCGATTTCAAAACACACATTTTTAGACAAGCAAATAACGTGGTTTGTCTGATGGCAATGTCAGGTGGCAGTCGTCGGTTTCTCTGCTTTGGTCATTTGTTGAGACTTTTATGGAATCCTTGTGACTTTTTTATATATCTCAAAAAACTATTGGATGAATTTGAAAACAGATACGCTCGACACCCAGAGGTCGAATCCAAATGACTATGTGACCGAGTGTAAGCCACTGGATTGAAGGCTTGTGCTTCGCATTATTTCCATCAACATCTTGTAGTTTTTGAGCCAAACATGAAGTGAAATGAAAAAAAAAAAACTGTTGTTATCTTTACAGAGACCTGCCGGATCAAGACGATGCACTTGAAGAGCGGTCCGTGTTCCAGGCTGACAGAACGCAGGGCTACAGCAGGATACGGAAATGTGGACTCCCTGGTTATAACATTGATGCTTTGTGCTCACACACATACTCAAATTGGATGGAAAGAGTTTCCCAGATGTCAAACATTAAATATGAAAATGCAAACCATGTTATCATCACCATCAGTCAAAGATGACTACATTCCCTTCTACCTTGTACTTACTGTCAGGCAGTGAGATTGCACAGTAATTTATTGTGAAACCCACGCGAAACAAACATGCCATATGTCATGTACATTTCTGTCATACAGGGATAAAATGTCTGGTTTATTCCACAGTTTCACAAATTACATGTCCAATATTAAATAGTGTTCTTCCCTTGGATTACGAGTTTCTACCAGGCAGCTGTGATATCATAAGGCAAGCCATAAAGTGAGAAGTAAAAAAAAAAGGAAAACATGAATGTGGGTTTTAAATCTCTGCGAGAGTGTTGGAATTAGCTCCCCCCCCTTTTTGTTTACATTGTGAATAAAACCCACAGACACCACAGCTTTTACAATGCTTTGATAAACGGTAATGAGAACCTAAGCACAGCGCTGTTCAGATCTGAACTCCTCCAGATTGAGATATTAAGTTGTTAATTTGAGAGAAGAATCCCATCTTCTCTTCGGCTAATGCATCTTTATCGGCGCTTTTTGAAAATTCCCCTGCGAGGGGGCTATTTGAATATCAATAAGCCGGGGAGAGAGAGACAGAGAGAGAGAGAGAGAGAGAGAGAGAGAGAGAGAGAGAGAGAGTGTGATCAAAAAAGCCTCCGGAGTCAAAAGTTTGCAGCCCGAGCGAGGATGACCCAGACAGATGGCAGCTCTCAATCCCCGGACAGTGAAAACGAGACTCAAGGCAAAACTTGAGAGGGATGAAATTTGAGTGAGCTTAAGAGGGTTGTGTTTCTGCACGAGGCAGGGAAAGAGCCGGCGGGGTGGGGGGGGTTCTCTGTCTGCCATTGCGGGGAGATTCAGACAGATTAAAGACTGGTATTTATGGGAGAGGTTTTGTAGTTTTTAGATGTTGATTTTACAGCTGGGGTCTGCGCGATAAAAGGGGATGCCACTCAAAAAAATCCTTGTTTTCCCCTCCGGCCTGCATGGCGCAAAAAACTACATTCTGATTGATTCTCAATGAGGGCAGAGAACCAGCATTGCATTACTTGAGACAGATGAAAACACAATTATGGCTAATAAAGATGCCGTCCTGAAAATATGCACTGAAATGAACTTTATATACTACTGATGTCAATCCTCAGCTCCCAGAAGGGAAGTGTTCTTTACTGAAATACCATTGCAAGAAAAAGCATAAGCCACAGGAGTATAATGATTGAACAATTAAACAAGATAATTGAAATATATTAGATGATCGTCTTATGAGTTTCCAGAATAATGCTAATGCAGAAACGTTTTACAAGATATGTAACTATTCTCGAGGCCGTGAAGGACCCGCAGGAGCACCCACATGCTTGCATTAAAGGAAAGTGCGGTGATGAAAATAAAGTACACAGTTGCCCCTGGATCCAGCTCCCCGTGAATCGTGACCGCAGATATTCGTCATGGGCAGATTCAGGCGAGTCAGAAACGCCAGTTTAACAAACTGATGGCACCATCACAGGCTGACAAGAGTAGAATGTCGTGAAGTGACAGCATGCTTAAATTTGCATAATTAGCTCCAACAGCAGCAATTAGGCCGTCAGGAATCTTTCATCAAAGTTAACAAAGTCTTTGTGGATAAAATGGTGCGAGGGATAAATAAGGACATCAAACCGGTATTAAAGAGTTTTAGCACAACAGCGTGGGGTAAAAGTCTTGTTAACCTTAAAGAGCAGCACTCAGTATCATTACAGGTGCAGGTGTGCGACTGTGTGAAAAATCAAATCAGTGAAAGACACTGAAATGACAAAGATAATCACGAAACACAAACACAAAGAGAACAGCTTTTGTGTCTGGACAGAAAAAAAATCAAATGTTTCCATTCATCTTCTGCCAAAAGAAGATATTTGCAAAATGTTTTCTGCCTAATTGCTGAGCCTTCCGATGCATGATGGAATATTGTAAATGACTGAGAAAAACTATGTATAATTGTACAATTTGTCATAAAAATATATTAATTCAAGAGTGTTTTGTTGTTGTTGTTGTTGTTTGTTTTTTTTCCCAGAAGCTCAGTGAGTAGAGCTGGTGGACTACTGATCAGAAGGTCACTGGTTCGAATCCCGGCTCCCCTGGGCGGAACTGAGCTGCATGTCGAAGTATCCTTGAGCAAGATACTGAACCTCAAAATTGCTCCTGATGTGCAGGAGAATTTGATCGACAATTGGCATGGCACAAGAAACCACATTGATGAGTCATCTCCAAAGGAATATTTTCAGTGTCCATGATTGCTGATTAGCTGAGATGGATGAGCTGTATAGTCCATGGCATGAGCCTCTCCACCCTCACTGCAGACCTCAACACGGACATCTGTGTCATTTCCAGCTTCACTCTTCTCTGCAACATCAGCTATTATTTCACTGTCATAATCTGATGACAACCTGATCAACAATTCTCTGGTGGCGTCCCGGTTTGTTTGGGATAAAAATGGAGATTACATGAGCAGCTGCATCACCGAACAGACAAAGAGAAAGTGTTCATTAGAAAGTTTTTTTTTGTTTTGTTTTTCTTTAGGGTTTTTTTTTTTTTTTCCTAAACAGAAAATGCAATGAAAAACACATTAAGGATTGATTGACAATCTGGTAGAAGCACACGGCATCAAAAATCTCAGAAAAAAAAAAATGAAATCTGCAGTGATGCGTTGATGCTCGTCTTGAAACAGTGACAGCTTTGTAAAGATCAATACGAATAAGTGAGACGTAGTTGAGTTTACTGGAAAAAATAAAAAATACACAGGGCCCAGTTTTCGTTTGGAAAACAACATATTTGGGTGGAGGCTTCAATAGATCTGGTGATGAGTAACATTTTACTGAAGATACCAAGTTATGCGGAGCGCAACATTTTCACATCTAATATTTAAGCTTTTGGGCATTTGACGTCAGCTTTGATTTTAAGAGACGTCCAATTGCATTTTTCTTTCCCCAAACCTCATTTTCTAAAAATCTTAAACTCTGAATTCTCAAAAAAAAACACTCACTTTTTCACTTGAAGTAACTTCTACAGTGGTTTCTAAAGACAACAATGGGCCTGTGTACCTCGTTGTGGTTTGTTTTGTTCCTTCATATTTGTCACGTGTCTGTGTTTGCTTGACAAATCTTTGCGGTTGCTTTTAATGTCTTTGAAAAAAACAAGTGTATATTTGTGATACATTCTGTGGCACAGGGAAATAGGACTATCTTTCTTTGTTTTGGGCTAATTTTCAAAATCCCTCTGGACTGATTGCAGTGGGTTCAGATCACCTGTGCACAGGGTGGGGCGACTGAATCCTAATTATTGAGTGGATGCAGCTTGGGGCATTCTCCCTCCCAGCCAATCAGGGTGTGATGGCGCCCTTTTTGTGGAGGCTCAAGAGGTGGGGAATGGCACCCAGGTGGCTCTCACGCCATGAAAGTCTGTCCCCGTCTGTTTAGGCCCTAACGTGGATATCTTTGCTGCCCCGTTTCATTATAGCTGAGGGAAAGTTGTGTTTCTTCCTCAGCCAAGTTGAATGACCGTTACAAATCACAAGTCAACTAGGCCGCCTGCATCAGGGCCGTCCTTAGTTACCTGTTTACCTTACAAATAGCTGGACACCTGCAGGTTTCCTTCTGTTGATATTTACTTAAAGCCAAAGTCTGTAACTACATTTATTGTTCCATTTGCTAAATTAACAACAACAGAGCTGAAAATTGCCCCACCATTGCCCATGTCAAAGAGAAGAAAGAAAAAGCAGTATGGACAGAGAGAAAGCAAGGATGAATATCGGAGCATCATTTCAGAGATGGAGGGAGCTGCAGGATTTGTAAGGACTCAAGTGACGCAGAGTTAGCTGCTTTTCTGCTGGACAGGTAAGAACCCCTGCTTTATATATGTTTCATTCTGTGTTTTAACCACAAGGCTATGGCGGCGGTAGTTACAGTAATACTCGCAGTAGTGCATGGTTGTATGATGTTGCAGTTGAGCTACGTAGCTCTGGTGTTTAGCTCTGTCTTTATGGCTACTGGTTAGAAAAAGTGTCTTTCAAATGACCGGGCAGTTTTAATAGCGTTGTTAGTCTGTGTTCAGTACACACTGCGGTGGTTGAATTGGTTTAGAGAAATAATGTTACTCATGCTTAAGAGAAAAAAAAAATGGTGTGTCCTCTGTTACCACAGTTACAAGCCTGTTTCCCGTGTTTGTGACCACTTTGAAAACATATGGCTATTTGCATTATCTTTTAGCCTGAAACAGCCACCAGCTCCAGGTGGTACATGTGGTACATATAGATGCATATAGACCTGACAATGGGGGTCACTTTGGCAGATCGCTGCTGTGGTCAGTTTAATAAATGGGACTGAAGGGAAATTCACAAAATTGATTTTTGAATCACCTTCCTAACGCTTTGAGTTTCCCATCTCGTCAAATACTGACACTACAGGACTGTCGGTCAGGTTGGCCGCCATCCCAAGGCGTCGACATTTGACAAGTTACGAAATCTTACAAATTGGACCCATTCAAAAAATGATCTCTAAGCTCTTCTGCCATTGGAAAACAGCTCTGGATCAGAGCAGAATCCAATGTGACTCGGGGTTGTTTATTTATCCAGAAGGTCTGGCTTTGTACCCGACTCTCTCCTCCAGAGCTGGCAGTGTTACTGGCTGATTATTCAGGCTCCTAACTTAAAATGGCTGCCGGGAGGTTTATTGATAAGCTACGGTTAAAGGCTTCCAGGTCTTTATATGCTCAAACAGTGTCCCTTTACAATGGTGCCTCGAAAAACTACTGTGGGTCTTTTAATGTTTGTTTCAAGCATGGGTTGTTTTGGAGAATATGGCCGTGTTTAAGACAGGTGTCTTAATGTTGAAGGTAGTGAAGTGAGTAAGATGCTGTTTAGGATTGGAATGTTGTTTTAGCTTGGAGCCTCTTGACTCTTTAAATCCACTTGGTTTTCTCTACAGGCTAATTTTTTTATTTTTTTTTTTATTTAGTAGTTTCTTTCTCTAAATCTGTGCCACATCTCTTGTTTAGTAGTATATTTATTAAGTGTTGGAATTCTTTTTACCTCCTCTGTCCTCTGTCGGCCCGTTCAGTGATGCGTCCGCGTTCACAGCAGGTATGCAAATGTATATTAAGCACTCCTCCTGCTTCCAAATGTTCAAAAACAGAAATCATCTGTCTTGTTCCTCACCTGAGGGATATAAAATCCAACAGTTCAAACCATTAGAATACCACTACCATCTGGTTGGCTGCTTCCAGAAATGAAAAGTTTCAGATCCGGCTGTCCCAAAAGTGCTTTTAGAGATGATACGTTCACACTTTTTCTGCTGAGGTAGCCTTTACATTCCGGCGCTGAATAGCTAAGTATAACATCGTAGCCTAAACAATCTACATCTTGTTACTGTCACTACTTCCTGTTCGTGTTTTACCGGGTCTGCACAATGAAAATTTAATGTGCACACCTCCAAAAAAACATGGAGATTGAGCCAAAAAAAAAAAAAAAAAAAGAGTGTAGCTGGTGTTGGGGAGCTTAATAATTTAAAGCCATGAGAGGATTGTGGGAGCCCCATCATAGCAGGTAAAAATGAACAAAAACTCCTCCTCAGGGTCGCCCCCAGTCAGTGAGCTGACTTGCATGATCGCCCGGGGAAAGAGAAGGGACTCTGGCTCTTGTTTCCTCTTACATCTTTCCTGCTCTGTCTTCACTCTGTGAAAAAAAAGTAATAACTGACAAAACGCTACAGCACACCGGATTGCTGACTTTAATTTGGCAGCCCATCCAGGTCAACCTAATTCCTCTTCCGTGCTGCTTCGAGTGAAGGGTGTTTGTTTGACATTACCTCTTCGGCACTGACGCATTCAAATAAATTTCCATAGTGGAAGCTGTGGCTGTACCTGTTTTGGAGGTTAGCTGCCCGCTTGTGCACAAGGTCAAACTCCCATATGTGGGCTTCCTTTTTTTTTTCTTTTTTTTCTCCCTCTATGATTGATTACACTGGCTCAGTGGTACCAATTAAATTCCCCCAGACGGACAGCGCAGCCTCTATCTGGCGATTGACAAGACGGAGCTTAGCGATGCTTTAAAGTCAGTTCTAACAGTTTCAAAATCCTGTTTATTTCACAGTATATCACCAGTTGGTTTACAATCCCCAGATGATTTGAGACCAACAGATATAAGGTACTTTTTTCAACAACTTCTAGTCTGGCCTTGGCTCAAACACTCTGCACTTCCATTGGGCATGATGACCAGATATTGGCAAACACAGGGTAAGCAGCTGGTAATGATTGGCATTTTTTGTTGACAATTGGCCACTCAGAAATCAGATTGGTAGAGTTTCTTGTCATGGCCAAGGTTGGTTTGATGCAGTTTTGTTAGTTTTTCGAGGTATTTTTATCCGGGGAAGTTTGATTATTATTATTATTATTATTATTATTATTATTATTATTATTATTATTATTATTATGAGGAATGATGCAGAAAATGTTATCCCTCTATCGTCTTACTCCAAGGTCACTTTCGCAGATTGCTGCTGCAGTCAGGTTCATAAACGTGAGTGAGGATTAATCCACTTTATGATTTCAGATCCATCAGTAAACAGCTGCAGATCAGAGCGGCACTTGATGTGACTCAGGATGTTTATTCCTACAAGAGGTTTGGCTCCTTTAGCTCAATCAGGGAACCCATTTCGTGGCTGTGGCTCAAGCTTTTCCAGCTGATATTGATTGGTATTTTTCGTTTGTTGCCGTGAAAATTGGCTGTTCATAAATGGGCATATTTATGCATTTCTTGTCATGGCCGAGGTTGGTTTGATGCCGTTTTGTTTGTTTCCAGAGGTATTTTTAGCCGTGGATTTATTCCTCTCTAAATGTGTGTGCAAGCCTTTTTTTTTTTTTTTTTTTTACGCTGTGTTTGTTCTTATTATAACAGAGTGGCATGATGCAGAAAATGTTATCCCTCTATCATCTCGCAACTGCTGCGAGCCCGCCATGAAAGCAAGCACACACATAACAAGGATGATTTTTTTTTATTTTTTCCCCAACACATACTGTAGGAAATGAGAGGAGAGAGATTCGATTACCGAGTGCAATCTTTTGTTTACCTTTTTTTTTTTTTCTTTTTTTCACAAGCAGAATCCTTCCTCGACTGCATATCAAATCAAAGTAACTTAATTCTTATCTGTTGGGCTGAACAATGACACACTCCTGGCAGTGACCTGAGGAGAAGCTGCAGGGTTGATTAACACTGAGGCCGAGTACTGTCAGTCAGATTCGGTGACTTCCCTTTTCATGTACAAACGACTGTCTGCTTTGTGTCCTACGTACATCTGTTCATCATTACTCAACCCCAATTATGCTTTTGCTGCCATGAGGGGATACTGTAAGGGAAGCGGAAGATGTAGACAGTGAGCATTTTGTGTGTATCCTCAGCAGGAATGTACAGATGGCTGACAAACAAAAGGACGAGGAGCAGCTTCAGTGTTCTCTGGCTTTGATTCTGAAAGTCTTTGGAACTCCTCTGGCGGGATTAAAACCACCCCTCCGACAGATACTCGCTGAATTAGGGTCTTAATGATGGTGAACGAGAGGGAAGTTTAAACCCAGCAATCATTTGTTGGACGGTGATGTCTTGTCCCAGGCCAAAAAACGGTCCCCAAAACCTCAACATGGTTGTGAAGCGGGTGGCCAGATGGAGACGTTGTCGCCACGTCCAAAAGTGGGACAGTCTTACAAATGTTGACTATATTATCGCCATGAAACTACACATGTCTTTTTGACAGTTTATTTCGATGTGAAAGGCTGTGATCCATTACAAAAGTGATGAATATGAAAAGCCCGTTTGTGCCTGTGTATATCTATATGTAAATTATATCCATACGTGTCCCATAGTTGTAAGGTGAGGTTTTAGTGAGGTGGTGTTCAAGAGTCAAAAAGTCTTTATCCAAGCTGTCTGCAATGGCAGATGTGAGAAAATTGACATTCTGGGCCAGAAAGTCAACCAGGGCTGGACTCTGGATGTCTGAGGGGCAGGAGTGAAAACTATAAGGTCCCCAACTGTATGAGGTGGAGGACCAATGCACAGAAAGGCACCCTAGATGGCTCCTTATCATGTTTTCACCGATGACTCCTTATTTTCAAAAAAGGGTCCAATTTGTAGCATCAAGCATTAGTACTTGACAAGCTGGCAATGAACAACTTTCTTACAAACTGGGAATTTTGGATGTATAAAGCTGACTGACTGGTAATGTGCAGACATTGGCACATAATCGCATTTGGACCCATTAATCAAACAACCATGTTGACCCCCTATAGCCAAGCAGTTGTTAAAGAGCCAATTTGTTTCGAATGGCTGCCTTCCGAAGGTCGCTCCACACAAATGAACAGTTGCTCACTGCACTCTCTGCAATCAAGCTATTCTTAGAGTATACACATTGTTTTATTCATGTTGAATGAGGAAAAAAAAAATGCACTAATGTCCCGTTTTTAAATTTCCAGGAGTGGATTCACTTTGGGTTTCGTCTTCATAAAACCTTAAGTCGTGTAGCTTTGTGCTCTGTTTTCAGTTTTTTAAAAATTCTAAATTATGGCTGTATTTTAGACGTTACAACTTTTTAAGTGGGACGTATACTTCAAACCAGCCGCTTGTCAGATGGTGGAACACTATCTGAAACCCCCTCCTTTAAACCACCTTATTACAGGGTCTCATATGCCTATTCCTCTGTACAACTCAGCCAAAAATAAATTGTTTGCTTCTCAAACACTTGAATGGGTCCGATGTGACTTGATGTGTTTATGTAACTGCAAAAAATTCATTTTTTAAAATGAAAAACAGTTCCAACATGGCCCCAGCTGTTAAAAGACGAGATAAACTACATAACTGCTGACTATCTATCACATCACTACTTTTAAATACTACAAAAAACATATCAATGAAGTAACCATCCTTTTTAAAATCCATCACTCACTCCCTTAATAAGTCAATTTCTCCAATCTTTCAAGATAAAAAGCAAAGATTTGATAAAGGCAATGAAAAATAAACATCATATTGTGCTGCATGTTTTCTTTCTCTGTGAGTTATTTCTTGTTGTGACCCCTCAGATTTTTTCTCGCAACCCATCAGAGAGTCCTGACCCCGAGGTTGGGCAGCATCGCCAAAGCATGCGATCCTTCCAAATGATTCTCATATTCAAACCTTTTCAGTGCTTTGTGTGGAAACATCTTGCATCTGTTAGTTATTTAGCTATCCCCTTGATCTGTGTCTAGAAAAATACCCTACGAGATAGATGTGGGGAGGGGAAAAAAAGAAATGCAGAATAATTGCGCTGCCTAAGAATCCAAATTGCTCTGAAATTAAAACACAGGCTGCCATAAAAGATTTTTGAAGACGCTCTTCAAAGTGACGAAGCAGCTCTGATAATATGTGCCTAACCTTTTCATGGCGGGAAGGACACAGTTAATAATGTTTATCACTGAGGTTTGTGCATACAAAGATTCTCTCCGTGATGAGTGCTGCGGAGAGCTCCAACTCGAATCTAATGAATATGCAAATCGTTCCGTGTTTTTATAATCAGTTTTGAAAGAGCTAACCAAAAGTCGGGGCAAGGTCAGCTAGTAGTGCATGAATTCTTTAAAACTACTGATGTCAACATCACCATAATGGCTCGGATAAAAAAAACAAAAAAACAAAAAAAAAAAACCTTGTGCCATTAACAGCATTGCCTCGACTCAGTGAATATATCACCTGTATGTTGATTAGGGTCAATGAAAGCTCACTTCTCTTGTTGAAAACGGAACAATTTATGCAATGACAAACAACGCAAAACAAACTTTCTCACACCACGTCTGAGTGTGCACAAACATTTTCCTTCCAACTTTTCAAGAACATGTCTCTGCCTTTCCTTTTTAAGTATCACCGGCTTCGGAGTAAAAAAAAAAAAAAAAAGAGCAGCAGTGAAACATTAAAAAGTAACGATCCCATCATTTTTAACACTCTTTCCCCATTGTTAGTGATCGATCGCACGGGGGCACATAAAATACAATAATTACACATTGATCCTCCTCGCAAATCTCCCATTTTTCTCACCCCGCAAACCCGCCCACTCCCCTCGCTCTCGTTTCCACCCGTCGAGCGTTCCTCGATTTATGCCGAGCGATTGCTCCGAATGTGATGGGTGTTGGGAATAGTGAGGGAGGGAGGCTGTCACGTATTTGGCATCACGCGACAGTTTTAGTGGATGGAAGTGTGTGTGTGTGTGTACATGTTCATGACAGAAGCCAAGAGCTGAAATCAAATTCTTCATCTGGAGCCTTTCCTGTAGTATTTAAAAAACAACGTACAGACTTGTCACATCCCTGAAACATAACGCTGCCTTTGTGTAGAAATGGGGGAAAAACAGTTTCTGTGGAAGAAGAAGAAAGGTAAAGCATGCAGATCCATTTCAGATTTGACAATCGCACATATTGGTGAGGATATAACAGGTTGTTATGGTTAGAAAAGCCTCTCAGACAAGATTTTTTATTCAAGAGCAATAAACGGTAAAAGTTTAACGCTGGTAGTGCATCAGTGGTGACGTATTGTCACAAGCCCCCTACATCACTGCAAACTGGGACTCTAACCATCTTATGTGTCTGTCTTATAGACAAGAATACTTTTGAATATGCAGCCTGTCCTCATTCTCTGTGCAGCAAATACTGCAGGCTGGTCACTGGCCCTGTGTGTCAAAGCCCCTCTAGTGCAGTAATAGTATGAAAAAGTGAGGAAGTCCAAGTCCAGGGGTTGTTGGACTAGTTGGATGGATCATTCAGAGGACTTCCCCTCCAAATATCAGGGTTTGCTTACCATTTGTGACAAATCAATGTGACATTATGTCACACAATGTACATAAATGACGTCACTCACTTCACAATTAGTTATTTTTAATATAATCTTTTCATAAACCTAACCAGTAAGTTTTTCTTTTTGCCAAACCTTACCAAGCCACAACTGTTAACTGTTAATTATTTAAATAGAAGTCTTGCTTTGTCACGCTATGCAAACAGTTTGTCAGGACGCTTTATTTTGAAAGTATAACTAGACATTGTCTATAATGAATTTTTGCAAGTCTAATGTTGCATATACTGTATTAGGTCTAACTTGACTGTGGGGTAGGTAGAGTATCGTAGTCATAACAGGTTACACAATACTAGTTATCCTGTTAAGAATATCAAAAGTAACAAAGGGACAGTTTTAATTATAAAGTATTGTTCTTGATAATGTTCAAAGACGACATCCAGACACAAGGTCTAAACAAAAATCATTACAAGCCTCTCAAGTCTACCACAGTACAGTGTGCTCCAGCTATTTTAAGCCCTTTATAGCCGAGGGCACAAAACTCAAGCATCGTTTTTGGAACAGATTCTGTGCTCTTTATTCAGTCTTTTCCTTTTTTTCTTTCTTTTAAAGATTTGCTGCCACCTGCTTTGACGTTGCCGGCTGATCACAGGCAGACTATGCCTGGAGCAATGCACATTGATTTGACTGACGGACGAGAGGCAGCCGATCTGTAATGCATCATTTATTTCTTTTTCTTTTTATTTATTTATTTATTTTTGTCTACAACGCTTGATTAATAACAGTCAAATTAAAAAAAACAAAAACAATATTGCAGACTTTTAGTTTAAAACTTTCACGTTTCTGTCCAAAAAAAAAAAAAAAAAAAAAAAAAAAAAAAGTTTTGAAGTTATGTCAAAGATGGCATGCTAACCAGCGACAGAGCCCAGTTAACCCACTTAGCTACACGGCTAACTGGATCATCCAGTCTCAACATAAAATGTGAATCGGAATAAAACATTTTACTTGGAATTAAAAGTTAGCGTCACTTGTGGACCGTGGGGGGAGTTCAGCAGGACAGCTGGTGCCACTCAAATATCCTTAGTCCACCACTAGTCAACCTATGGGGGAACAATTTTTTTTATTCCATATAAATTTAACATAACGCTTTTAAATGTCACTTGTAGGTCCCTAACGCTGTTTGTCTTTCATGTTATATTCCCAGGCCTGGATTTAAAGGGCAGCCTCCTTGTGTTTACCAGGTGCGGACTGCACCAATAAAGGGACGAGGATGGCACGACAACTCCCCCTCCACGTTTCATAACAGAGCGGCGCCTGCCAGGCACCTCTCGGCACTTAACGGATCGTGTTTACAGGGACCAACACAAATTTATAGCTCCCGTCCGCGACTGTTTGACAAGCTGCCTGCGCGCTTTAATATATTTTCCCCTCACGGTAGCGACACGCAGCAACAGTGTCCACCCTCCCCAGCCCTGTCCACCCTTGTTCTGTTCTCCACATACATACATGCATGGGGGGGGACACAATGCACTGCAGACTTGTCGGGGCATGTGAGGAGCTCCGCGGTCCTGCAAGGCCTTCTGCCGGGGCTGCACTTGTGCAGTTACAATGGAATGCTGACCCACTTAGCTTTGCAGTTAAGCACAAGAGGTCTGTGGGAACAAACACATTTTTTTTCGCGAACGCGGCGAACATACACCTCAGCAAAAGATAAAACAATCCCCCGGCAGATAAACAAGTTCTTGGGAAACAACAAAAATAACTTTAATGTATTCACGGACCAGGGCTCTGTAAAGGCTTTTTTTTCTTTTTTTTCCGCTCACAGAGAGCTCTGACTCCTTCCCACCATGACAACGTCGCCTCTAAGCCGTTGATACCTGAGGTTCAGATTTGCACCGTGCGTGCGTCCACATGCCTCGAGGTGGCTTCGCTACGTGCGCCGGGTTTCTTTTTTGTCTGAAGTCGGATTCATCCCCGCGCTCGCTCCGAGGCCAGTGACACCTTCTTTCTCGGCTATCGCTTTGATGTGCTGTCTGAATCTCACAAGTTATTCTTTCTTACCCGCCTCCCCCCCAGCCTGCGATAGCTCCCGCAGCACAGCAGGGTGACTGCATCCTCTGTGGTCAGCAGCTTACATAAAGCCCCCCCACCCTCCTCCCCCATTGCCTCTTCTTTAAATAGCATTTTCATGTTTCATCTTGTAAACAGCCCAAATGATTCTGCTTCCCTTTTAAAACAAATGTCTTCACTTGTCTTCTTTCTCCTCAGTAAAAAGCGATAAAAATTAACTTATCTAGAGGGCCGCTCGGTGCAGGATGATCCCCCCGTGATAAATACGAGGAGGGTTTTTTTTCATTTTTAATCTCCCAGCAAAGACTCGAAGGAGCCCATTTAGAAAATCCAGCTCGTAGATCCCCCCTCGCTCAACCGTAAGAGGAAAAATGAAATAAGAAAAAAAAAAAAACTCCTGGAAGCCTCGGGCTAAAATAAATAGTTCTGAACCACCGCTCGGCACATAATACCAAATTGAATCGCACTATGCACCTGTTTAACAATATCCAACGCTTGACACAGAACCCAGTTATATAAGATATTGGTTTCAGGAGGAGAGGCGCACACCGGCGGCTTCTCAAGTATAAGTCAAGCCTGCGTTCAGGGTTCAGTTTTTCACCATCGCCCACATTGCAGTTTGGAAAGCAAACTGTTTATATGAATTAAACACATTTACTGAAGTATAGTATGACATGTTGAATCCACTTCTGGCAATGTTGAGTGTGTTTTTTTCCTTAAAAGATAATTTGTTTCATATGGACAGACTTCAGGGTTTCAGGAGGAGAGCCAGGAACAGAGCATTCAAGGAAAAAGAAAGTCCAAGGCAGGAAACGTCTCTTAATCTGACCTTAAAGGGCAACCCAACTTCATACTGATTTACTTTGTTTATATGTGGCAGACCCTGCCACCTTTTTCAGCTGCAAACAGTGTTCTGGGGATCATATTTTCCTCTGAGTGCGGTGAGTTTTTGGAAAGAAAATGCACTTTTCTTAGTTTGTTTTATTACCTTATCAATTGCATAACCTTTCAGAACCTCATAGTTCCCCATCGAATACTTTAAATAAGGTATTTGGCTTATATCACAGGCTCTACAGCTTCCCCAGCCTGCTCATTTTTTTTTAATTGAAAGACCTGAATAGCCTCACCACAACACAAAACCAAAGGTGAATCAAAACCCCCATGAGCCGTTTCGCCTCCCAAACAAAGGGGTCAATTCCAGATACACTCAAACGCGAGGAAACTTTTTGAAACACTCCTAATCTATTCGAGTGTTTTGCTGGTTCAAGCTGTCGTTTTTCTTTTGAAGAGGCGAGGAAGCGGCTGACTGTAGCAATCAGTGCACGGAGTACGCCGAGGAGGCCTGACCTCAGCGAGGTGGGGGAGGAAGTAATACCTTCTCACTTACCCGGGCAGCACCCTGGATGATATGGAAACAGCACCGGGTCATACATTTATACACCTTCTCCATACATAAGCTCATTTATGTCCTCCAGACTAATGTTTTTGTGTTTGCTACTTTTCACAAAGGCTGCGGCTCTCTTCGGGAGGAAAGTGCTGAACAAATGCAAATCGAACAAGTTTTTACCGTCCTTTGTGAACTCGTTAAACATTCGAGCATTAATCAAACGAGTCATTTATCAGGAAAGTAGAACAGAATCTGTGCGTTTTCGTCGACAAATAGAAAAATAGATATCCTCAAGAGAAAGTATGTTTGCTTCTGAAAGATAGCAGGACTGGTAGCTGGCTGGGATGATGATAATTCAGGCCAGGTCTCCATACCATTCAAAACACGTATACTGTGTCGGGTTATTTTGTTATGTTAACTGTTGATGTCTTTTAATTTGAGTTTAAAAAACATCCAAAGACAACAGGGATAAATATTCATATATATCATTTTTGTGCACAACCCAACTGATTGTTTAGCAGCCCTGAACCTCAGAGATCTGGCTGGACACGTTCGAGCTCGGAGGAACTGGAGGTGCTTCTACCTGCCAAAATAAAAACAAAGACTACAAAGTCACATTATTTTCATGCATATCTATCTTTTCCTACCCCGCATTACATAATTAGACTTTCAAAATGAAGGCTCTTCCGTGAAGTTGGCGATACCTAATGTGCAAACTGTTTTTTCTTTTCTTTCTTTTCAAATATAGGCTCCTTGGTAAGGTTAGCAATGATACTTGAAATGCAACATAGAATTTCAAAATAAAGCCCCTTGGGTCTGGTTGGCAATAATACGTAATATACAGCGCTAGATTTGACTTTGAAAAAAAGCCTCTGAGGGGAAGTTAGAAGTAATAAGTAATGTGCAACATCTGGTTAACCTTTTCAAAATAAAGCTTATTGAGAAGTCCATCACATATTGTGAATTATAGTATCAAAATATCATACTTTGGGTTAAAATAACTACAATCAGCCTCCTAACATTAGTTACCAGAGTGACGTGTGTAATGCACTCAACTTGCAGACGAGTCGTAACTTAACTTAAACACAAATCACATTGGACTAGTTGTCAGAAACAGAGCACAAACCCTGGTCCCTGGAGGGAAGGTCCAGTGTGTGACCCATCTAACCACCCAGCCACCCTCCCAGCTCAGACCTTTCTCGCTCTTTTCGTTCTTGGGTTAGCTACAGTGTCAAACACAGAAGTGTACGGCTGCTGACCAGGCTGCTGGAATTGACAAGTTGGGAGTGAAAGCTGTAATTTTACAGCACTCTGTGGCACTTTTCTCCTTTTTAAAATGTCCTTCCTCTCAGCTGTACCTTTTCTCTTTCTCCCATTCTTCCTCTCTCCTGTTCTATCCATTGTTCTCCACACCGAGGCCACTCGCACTCCACTCCACTCACAGAGAGAACATTACGTTGATGTGGCACGTTATGTGCGTGCCAACAGTCTACAGTTGAGAAAAAAAAAAAAAAAAAAACTGTAGCTGCCTCGTGTTGTTTTCTCTTTTTTGTTTTTTTTAGTTCTCAATTCTCCCGGTGGCCAGTCTGGACCTGAGCAGGACTGCAGTGCTTCCAGCATTTTTTTGTTTCCACATAGATACCCCAGATCTCAAATCTGTCTGGACAGGAAGGCACAGAATCATCCAAAAACATCAACAACTGTTTTTATATACAAACAACTTTAAGAGAGGATGCAAATCTGCACATGGCACTCCAAAATCATGATGGTTAGTTGTTTTTTTTTTTTTCCCAACTATAACTTTTAAGGGAAATGAGTGAAAAAAAACCAATATGAATTCCTGCTCCTGCCTTTCTTTCATCCAGGATCTTATAAAGTTACATAAGCTCACTTAAGCAGAACTACGACTGCCTGCGGGGCTTGTCAAATCACTTCAATATTTCACCAAATGAGCAATTACACCGGGAGAAAAAGGTGGCGTCTGATGAGATTGTTGCAAAAAAGAAATCATACTGACAATGTGAAATGGCTGGTGTCAGCATTCCCCTGTACTGGCTGGCATCATGTCAGGGAAAAAAGAAACAAAGCTCAGGCCACGCTGCTGATGGATGGCTGATTGTCTGATCTTATTATCACTGTCATAATCTTTTCTTTTTTTTTTTTTTCTTGCTTTTGGAGTCGAGCAAAAGGCATTGGTGAAATTGGCTCCAACCTGTTCTTTGAAAACAAACCTGAGGTGTCGAGTTGAAGGTGTGTTTTCCACATTCCACACATGACTGACCATTTCAGATATTGTCCTTGTTACATATGCATCGCCTGATTAAGATATTGCCTGGACTCTCCTGGTGGTTGCTGGGAGTTTAAATAATACAGGGATGAATGTAGAGCCGCAGCCACAGCACCCCATCTGTAAAATATGTATGTGTAGCAGATATTGTAGGTGCTGCAATGCATTTCTTATCACGGCCAATTCATAATTCATCTGGAGGGACCTGTTGCTGGGCTCCACGGGAGCTGCACCCCTCACTGAGATAAACTTGTTCACCGACGCTTATTGGCACAGTGTTCCCCGATTGGAATACCGGCGCAAAAATGCACACTGCATTTACCGTAAAACTTCCCCCCATTGTTGTCAAGAGAAGAAATTTACTTACTTGATGACAAATTCGACGCCTCACTCCCGGCTTCTTGAAGCCACACAATCTATGGCTCTTCCTGTGCCGCGGCCCTGCTGGCGAGTAGCCATATTCCCAGCCAATTAATAAAGTGCTCAATCATCAAAGGCGGCAGCCAATGGGGAGCGCGACGCCATATTCGGAGACTTTTTAATTACACAGTTGTTTCCGAGCTGGTCCGTTGAGAGCGCTGAAATTAAAACGGGAGCAAAAAATGATGGGGAGGTCATAGCAGGAAACACAACTGACACTCAAGATTGTTCAGTTTATGTGGCCTGTATTGACGTCTTTATAATAAGCCTTTGTTAATAGGTCATGTTCCCCTTGTGAGTCCTTACAGGATGATTATTAACATTAAACTTTAATACTTTAATACATGCTAGCAAAAGCATTGTAAACATGAATTATAATCTAACAATAAACATAAGCACTGAGCAACAAGATAACAATTTTTACTCCTGTTTGTGTAACATTGCTTGAAAACCACAGTGCCCAGCTGCTTTAGGACATTTCTAAGCCTTTTAAAAAAGCAATGTGAGTTCAAGTACGTGAAAGTTTTGACATCTTCAGAAGCAATGGGCTTGGGGCCGAGTGCTACAGAACGGGTAAGGGAATCTCAGAGTGTCGGATGACAGACCAATCTTGTGTTTGTTGTCTCCTTCATGGGCCTGCTGAACAATGCCACCCTTGTCAGCATCACCGTTAGCCGCTGGAACTGAACAGTGTTGCCGCTGGATGTAAATTCAAAATGGAATTATTTGCTTGTTTATATGAAAGGAACATCACTTTCCCCATGCTCCACTTCTCCACTCCTGAGTCATCTGGTGAGGTCATTGCCAGTGCGCTTTATCACATGACGCTTCCCTAAGATCAACATCATATATTAATCATCACCGAGTACATAAGTAAACATCAGAGGGGGAGGAATTAGGTATGTTTTGGCAACAAGCTACTTACAGTTTCTACCTCACCCTGATCAGAAATACATCCTGTTTACCCGGCAGTCGTGTCAGCACAGGTTACAGCAGGTAATCTCCCCTGCGTGCGATGACTGCAATCTATGTAACGGCTTGTGCTGGAATTCAACAGAGGAATGCCCTGAGGCTGGTGCATCAAGCAAGTAAAACTATCAAAACCGGTATGAGGATCATGAGACAATTTGCGCCCGCTCACATCCAAAGGTATCAAACCTCCGGGACCGGCGCACTCCCCGAGCTATTACTTCTCGCTTGGACACTGAGCTGTTATCAAGTTCTGTTGTGTTTTGCGTCAGAAAATGCCGGGGCGCTCCGTGATTAATCATGAGATCTGCTAAGCCGTCACAAGAGTGCGGCCGGGAAGCTCCCCCTTTTTTTTTTTTTTTAACGGCGCTTTCTTCTGCAAAAAGCTGCCACTGAAGACTGCCTCGAGTGCTGCCCTGCTCCGATTCCTTTGCATAAAGATGCGTTTATTAACTGGTAATCGCATAATTCTGATCTTGACTGCAAGTGAGTCATCGGACGGCTTTCACACCTGGTATAAACGGATGTAAATAGGCTCAAATATGTTTAGACATGCCTCTTAATTAGGCATTAGCATTCCGAGGCCAAGAGGCACGGATTGCTGCGAGCTTGCAGGTAGCCACGGCCTTTCATTTCCCTGCAGAATTTAAGTTAATCCGTTGTACAAATGCGTTCCGGCGATAAAGAAACTGTGCCTTTTTTTGAGAAATCCTTTCAGAGGATCATCATTGAGTCATTCCTCAGTGTGTTTTTACGCGTTTGTCAAAATCAGGCCGCGCTGCAAAAAATCAAGACGCATATTTTATCAGCAGAGGGATTTTGATGCCGCGCGATTAAGCGCCCGCGCCACGTACGGATTTCACGCGGCTCGCCCGCCTTTTATCTGCACTGATGTGCGGATCAATCACACATTTGTAAGAACATAGGAGGGAGGATGTGTTGTCTTTCAGATAACAGAGGAGGAACTAAAGCGGGCTTGACATGATGATCTCATAGATCAGGGCTCCTGCTCTGATCAGTGCGTGGATGCATACTTTGAAGCTCTTTGCAGTTATGAAAAGGAAAAAAAAATAAATAAATTTAAAAAAATCCCCTCTCAAAAGATTTGCTTATGCAACAGATGGGATTCCACCTCAGGTCCTCCACGCAGGGAAACCAAAGATTTACCAGTCAGCAAAAGAGCAAATGAATCCTTCCTGGCCGAGAGAGATATTTATGCTTATAGGGTTTCAAGCGCAGCTGCTCCACTGACTTTTTCCCACTTCTGTCATATGGCTCGCACTTCCTCTGCAGCTCTCCAAGCCCTGGGGGTCTGATTGAGACCCTCAGAGGTCACCTGTTTGACACCTGGACACGCTAAGCCCACCCAGTGGCAGGTGTTCCAGGTGACCAGTTACGCCCTCCGGGTAGGCAATCATGACCCTGACTGTCTTTAAGTAGCCCACTGAGACCACAATGGGGGGTTCTTGTATGGACAATATGCCACTTCTAACCTCAGTCAGCGGGGTCCAAAGCGGTCACGGTGGATTCATGTGAGCACATGCTTGCGGGCACGTTTTACCACATGATGTACTGTTATATAGAAACCATATGCATTCTGTTGATCTTCATCTGGAACCCTGCGAGGAGCCGCACAGCTCAAGCAGAGAAGTGAAAATCTATAGTGACGTAGCCACAGGTAACAGAGGGAGGTCGTGTTCTCAAGAGAGAGAAAAAAACAAAACATCTGAGCGTATAGCAGCTAGATATACTGTTTTTGTTGTTGTTGTTGTTGTTTTTTTCTTTTATAACCGGGACCTGCAGGAGTCGAGGCACTGCTGCTAGAATCTGGGGGGGTTTCCATCAACTAGCAGCAGCCACAAGGACACAGGGATGAGTGGAGTGTCTCGGGTGTACGGTAATCACAGGGGATGTTGTGTTGTATACATGATATGGTATTGCATCCACAGCGGAAGAGAACCTACCGCCACATCACTGTACTCAAGTGCCCCGCAGAGACGTAATATCAGATCGGAGCGTACCGTTGTGTATCATATTCCATCATGTTCCCAATATATCAAATTGATGTTCCTTCCACCTAATTGGTGCATCTCTCTTATTCATCTGTGGCTGACGGTGCTCTTCTGGGACCAGGCAGCGTTCATTACAGACATATGTTGAGCAGGAACAGCTTGTGAGGTAAAGCATGGTATATTAAAGATGACAATTAGGGTTGGAAAATTGGAGAGCAAACGCACAGCCTGGTGTTCTCACTTGGTTGTCTGAGGTTAAGTAAACAGGAGAAATTAAAAGAGAATGTTTGTTCTTTTCAAGCAGCAGCGACAAAAATACCGTACAGCGCCAGTGTTTTTTTTTTTTCCTTCTTCCCAACCAGCCTCTTCAAAGGAGCACATGTTGTGTCGTGATAAATTGTCTCTTTCATCCCAGGGGCTGATTCCGAGCCCAAACAGCAACCATCTTCAAACTGTATTCCCTGTCTTTCCCTACAATGTGTGCATGTGAATCTTTATCAACATACAGTACAGTAATCCCAGATGGAAGCACTGGTGCATATGAATCAAACTGACAGGAACAGGAACGGAAAAGGTTGGAAGAAATTACACAAGCTGACGTGGGCTCGGTGTTTTATGGTTTGACACAAGGGTGTGAGATAAAAAAGAGACGAAGGCACTTTGGTTAGGTGTAAGAAAAGCTTGTGGTTTGATATTAGTTCAGTTACTACGGCAGATTCGTAACTTACCGTGTGTTACGTCCATGAAGTCTCTACATAACTCTGAATAATTCAACATCTGGTTTACACAAACGCAGTATTAATTGATGCAAAATGGCAACATAGGTTGAATTAAAAAAAAAAAAAACACAAGAAAAAAAAGAGCTGCTTTGTCTGTTGTACCTAGAGGTGAGCTATAGTTTTGGGAATAGGAATGTAAAACCTGACTTAGTCTTGCTTATGTAATGAAAAAAAAAAACAACATAACATTTCCTTTAGAATTAGAGGATCACTGAAGGAAATACAGCTCCTGCTGGAAGAAAACATAAATGTGTGGGTCAAAGTTCATGTTGCTGCTGCTGCTGCTCGCCCGAGAGGGAAAGTCAGGGAATCGTGAAAGTCATGAAGATACATTATGTAGGAACCGTTAATATTAAAATGTTTGCCGATCCATCCAGTAGATATCGACATATTTCACTGAATAAGTGCAAATTTTGACCCGCTGCTGGCACTATACAGTACAGTCAGGGGTCACCAGAGTCACAAAAGACATCCTCTGGACCCTTTTTGGGTGAACATTTATGACAAGGATAATGAAGTTCATGCAGGACCAAAGGGGTGGATCAACCGACCAGCTGAGGCCCAGTAGCCCTGTGTTGTAGAATGACAAAAAAATAAACATTGAAGCTTTTAACCTTTGTACTGCCCTGGAGTTATTTATGTCTTTTGCTGAACTATTTCCTTGTTAGAAAAAATGTTAAAGGTCATACATGGTACAGTTCACGTTTGACTCTCAAGTTATGTGTTCCATAAGCATTTTCCCTTTGCAAGATCGTCTTGAGGTTTATCCAATCTCTTTAGATTTAAGAGAAATGACTGAAACTGGAATACAGTGATCCCTCCAAGAGAGATTGGAGTTGACTGAGTCCTGATCTCAGGTCATCAAATACTGATGCTTTGGGTCAGTTTTCATGAATCTGCATCACCTCTCAATACCTACCTTCAGTTTTGAGCTGGGCTCAACACGCTCGGTGACCACATCTAGCAGACAGACATAAAAACACCTGGGAAAGTGTCGCATGTATCACAAGGTAAGCGCTTTGTGGTAAAAACGTTTCCTCAGGACCGCATGTTGTCATGGCGACACACATACTCACAAGGTGGAAACGACGCCGGCCAGTCTCTGTCAGCGAGTTAATGGTGTCATTCATCTTTTGTTTCTCCGTGCTGACAATGACAGTCAAGAGGTTAACTACATGTTTACAAGTGCTACTTCAGGCGGCGAGCACGCAGGATGCTATTGTGGCCACATTTGTTAGAGGGCATGAGACAATAAATCTGGAATGTTTTTTCTCGTGATATTCAAGCTTGTAAGTTGTTTGTTAGCTCTGACCCCATTTGGTAACGTTAACACCGTGACGATGTTGCTACTGGTCCTTGTGAGAATCCAGCAATTTGCACTGGTTCAGAGGCCACAGAGAGTCACACTGTCATTAGTTTACAGGCTTTTTTTTTTTTTTTTTCCCCGATACATTTTGGCATCTTTGTCACATCTTCCATCAGACCACTGAACCTGATATCACCAACGCACGTGCTCACGCATAAGTTAAGTCTGCATCAGCCCGCTGACTTTTTAATTACTTGTAATCAGCACAACTGGACTGACTTAAATTGACATGCTAATCACTCCTACAGGGGCTTAAAAAACACACAGTTACTAATGAGGTGTAGTTATTTAAAATTGGTTTCAAAAACACACAAATGAAACACTAAATATGTGCGCTGTAGCAAACCTGCTGGGCGCGGATTGTGTTCGACCTCGCCGGACCTCACTCATACAGTCAACGATGGTCATTTATCAAGTGTTATTGTACATTTTCAGCTGGTAATTAGAACATCCAGAGCTGGCGGTGAAAACTATCTGGCCAAGAAAATGAAGTGTGAGCAAATAAGGAAATCAAAGTAGGAACAGCGAACTAGGCTCTCTCACTAATAACTCAATTTCATGCATCTTTTGTTTCTTTGTCAGACTAAAAATCAGATACATAAATATTACACCACGGTGCACAGGGGCGCACTCAAATAATGCTGAGAGTCAGGGGTGTAAGTGATTTAACTAAAGTGCTCTCGAGAGGCAAAACATTGTTGTGTGTCTGACTGTGGGTATCCATTATTTCATTCTGTAGTTTGACTGCTCAAGCGTCACGTTGGATCCCTTTTTCCTGAACTGGGGTGATGTCTGAGCATCCCCTGTCAGCGAGACACCGGCATAATGGCTCGAATAAACTCGTTCCTTTCCCAATGAGCCGCTTATAATTGGAACAAAAAGAAATGACATGGCAGCAAATCCATACGAATCCCACAACCAGTGTTGTTAGAGCAAGAACAGGCAGTATGTTTCTGTCAAAATACCAGCTGCCTCGTCAGCTTGAATCACAAAATGGAGCGGCAATAAAGACCGGTCCCATCCTTCTTGGTTGAAAAATTGCCTTGAACTCCTTTTATATGAGGACACTAGCTGAATATTTTGACTACTTACAGAAGAATGAAGTGACAGAAGTGACTCCTTTGCATCAGTGCCGAGGTGCAGAATTAGTTAGCTTTTTTTCTTTCTTCGTTTTCAGCCATGCTTGCAAGACCGACTCTGGGGCGGGAAAGGCAGGACTGTAGGTCAGTCTGCCTGAATGGATTGTTCAGAATTGTTTTACTGCCATTCGTGGTCCCCATACGAGAGGAGTCTCTTGGTTTCTTTCGTGAAATGTTGCATGATCTATTGCAAAGATGTCTGTAGCCTGTTTGAACTTGACTGCCACCAGCTAGCTAAAATCTCAACCTCCACCAGATGGATTGATGCACTTTGCACAGACATTCATGGTTCCCAGAGGATGTGTTATATGGACTTTGTTGTTCCCTGACTTCTCTAGTGCCAGGGTGAGGTCAACATGTGTGGGTTTGGGTAAATTGCTTCTGTTATGCGGTGACACCTTATTTTTTGAAATTAAGCACAAGACGTTTTCTGTTTATTACTCTGGTTTGTGTCCAATCTTTGGACCCATCTCAGCGTAATAAGAACTACCTCAAACGGCAGATACCATCTTTTGGAAAAATGTTGTTGACGTTAGTGTCACAAAGCACCGCAGTGTTTTAAGTACAGCTTCACAGAGCTGCTACTGTAGCCTGGCTCAAAGCTCCCGTTGAAATATAATCTAAAAAAATCTATTGAATTAGAATCCACATAAGGCTGCTTACATCATGGCTGCCAAAGTGTTGAGTGGTTGGTTTCCATGTTGGCAAGTGCCGCTTTTAAATCAATGTGGAATAACTAAAAGGGTGTTTCGGAAAAAAAAAGGCAGAGTTGGGACAGGTTTTGTTATTTTAAAGATTTATGTGCAGTATCACTTTAGCTAATAAAACACATGACACTTGGTTGACAATACAAATAGTGTTTTTTGTTTTTTTTGTTTTTTTAATTTGGCCAGCCAAACATCACAAACTCAGGAGTTGGCAGGCTGAACAGCCAAGCTCAGGTTCACAAGCAGCGACAACAAGCTGAATATCTTGCTTTTGTTGGCAGCGATCGGAGTTCAAATTGCAAAACTTTATTGTCTAGGTGCCATCGTACCCTGCTGCATCAGTCTCTCGGTTGCTATCTTGATTCGTGATGACTTAATTTACTGGCAACCTGGTTGCGGTTTATCACGGATTACGTGCCTGCTGAGGTACGTGACCGTGGGAGGTGTATTATCCTCACACTTGTCATGTTTGCATATCTGTTAACCTGGGCTAATCTGCTCAGGTTTTTATGTTGAGGACCATATGGAGATGTTTATCCCCCGCTTGCTGCTGTGCAATCATCCCGACTAGACCGACTGTCTGCGGCGAAAGCTACAAGGCGGATTATGCGCGACAAATTGTGATGCCAAACACCTTAATTATCACAACGCAACGCATGGGAACACAATAACTTTAGGAATTCTTCAAAAATTGCATAGATCATATTGTTGAATTCAGAATGACATAATGTGACCCAAGCAAATGATGTGCCGAGTGGAGGAAACTGAATTAAATGATTACTTGAATAAAATTGTAATAAATTAAATGCTGATTGACGCACATTCAGATGAAATAATCAGCCGAGGAAAACCGGCAACTGATGTAATTACTCCGATACAGCATTTTTTCCTACCTAATCAGTTGATTCTCGTGCTTTGTAATTCAAATGACTTGTTCATCTTGTTCATCCTTTCGCTGACATTGGAACTCACGAACCAGACCTTAGGCCCTGTTTGCTGCATCGTCCAATGGATGCTCTCGGCTCTCAAGCAGTGACACACGCCGGTGTCAGTCAGATCTCACTAAAGTCTCATCAACCGGGAACATCTGACACTGCAAATCAGTGTATTCCATAATGACGTGAGTTTAAACAGAATACGGCAGTGATACTGAAAACAATGCAATTATGTATGAACGTAGCACCAGTCGCTTATTAAAATAACAGTCAGTTATGGTGCAGTGTCTTGTCATGGGGTGACTCTAACACTTGTTTCTGCCTTATACGACTTAAGTGAGAGAGTCGAGACAAGTTTCAACACATAACACTGTCCTGACATAATGAGCTTTGCTTGTAGTTAGCACCTACATTACGTCTCACAAACGTCTGTCGCAGACCTTGGGCTTGCATTTTTTTTACGACAGCAGTGTTCAACTGGACACGTGGAAATTCATATGCCGAGGAGCAAACATTACATAGAATACATTAAAATATGTGGAACATGTGGAATTCTAAACCACATGTGACAAAAGGCAATCAGACATAAATGCAGTTCACATCTAAAAAATCTGACATTTACATGTGGGACACTGTTTATATATTTGAGATTCTATTTTCTGCTCTAGCTTCTCTTCTTACCTTTTTATTATGTTATCTATTTGGTACTAATATTACTGTTTACTGTTACATTGAACTGTCCCTTTTGCTGTTGTGATGCACAAATTGTTTCCTGGTTTATGGGACTAATAAAGGAATTTCTGATACTGATTCTGAAGTTTCTTTCAAATATGAAAAACATCAGATGTTTAACTGCAAGTTTCACACGTGACATGTTTGGTAAGAGCGATGCTTTCAGGCATTCTATCCCAAATCTGATCCGAGGGATTGGTAGCCATGATCGCTGTTAGCTAATGTTATGAACCAAAGGAGCTGACTTAAACTATTTGAGAGCGGCCATGTTCGTCCAAGTTCGTGCTCCTCTATCTCTCCCTCCCTGTCATTTTCAATAACCCCATTTTTTTTTTCCCTCTGCGCCGTCCATCACCTCGCAGGCCTCAAACTTGGACTCGAGCAGATGAGTGAACGTGTTGGTTCAAGCGCAGATGTTATGCCGAGGAACAGCTCTCGTCTCCTGGACCTCGCCGTTTTCAGACAGCAATTACGCCAGGAATGTTAGTTTGCTTGTCGGGGCAAGTTTACGCCTGGGACACACGGAGATGTTTTTTTTTTTTTTTTTTTAACTTCATCCTTTATTTACTTGACCTTTTCGTGCTCGCCGGACACAAGGGGTTGCGTCACTTATGATACACACAAGACATGGGATTCAAATGATTTGCAGAGCTTTTTGCCATTATTTTCCCATTAAAATTAAGATGGTTACTCTTCAAAGACGCGTCCCCCGTTGAGAGGATAACACTTAAATGTGACATCGAGGATACGCTTCATTTCACGCGCTGCAGGTGGCACTCGAAAAAGCACTATTTCAAAAACGGTTATAAAGCATTAATAATTATATCTTTCGTATTCAGAGCGGCTTAATAGTTTATGAAAAGGTTTTTTTTTTCCTTGGGAAGGTGCCTCTGCCCGACTGCTGGGAAATAACAGTGTCGTGGATGGCAGCCCTCTCCTCTGTGCTCCGCTGCCTGTTTTCATTTTGGCTGTATTTCTTAAGGCTCTTAAACCCGGAGCATATCCAAAGCACTCATTTGAATCACTCAACCTTTCTCTCTTCTTCAGACCTCTCCCGTCATTTCCTCTCTCTCTCTGTTCCTCTCCTCTTCTAATCAGACGTGAGCTATTTTTTTTTCTCCCCTTTGGAAGGAGGAGGGGAAAAAAAAGCAAAAAGACACTTTTCAGCATTTGAAAAAAACAAACTTAACATAATGAGAGGATGTTGTCAGTGTTTCAGCAGTGGTGGTGGTGGTGTATACCCCCCCCCACACACACACACTTTTTCTTTTTTTTTTTTTTCCCTTTAGCTGGCAAGTGGCGACGTGGCGGTGAAGGGAAAAAAAATTATAATAATTAGGCTTTTGTTGACGAGAGGTGAGAGTGGTGGAATTCTACCAGGCCGCGGATCAAAACGGCCCATTCATTAATTTAATTGGCTGCTATGAAATGGCTTGAGTCTTTCTATGACTGCGTTAAGCATTGATACTTGTGGAGGACCGGGAATAAGATATGGCCGCTCTTTGTGACCGAGCGAAAGGTGGTGGTGGTGGGGGGCCTTATCAAGTCTCCAGATCTATGGAGGTTGCCCCCCCACACACACCACACACCACCATATAGAATGTTCCTGCCTGAAATCTGTGGGAGAGTGACTCTGAATGAACCCTGGCTATTATAGGGCATCTCCCCTGCATTAGTGTGCAGGCTAGCAAACCATGCTAATGCGCTCCACTCTCGCACACACACACACACACACATATATGCACACAAAAGCCCCCTGTGTTTGCGGGAGCACAGAGGGGGCTCACATCTCACTTTACCAGAGCGGGAGCGGGGGGGGCATATCAGGAGGCAATTCCAGACTGTGTCTCAGAGGGTGGGGGGGGGGGTCCGGACAATAGCCACGTCTGATCAAAGCGGAGGGAGATGCATGACACTCGAAATTCAAGTTCATGTGCTGTCTACAACGTGACACACACAAAGAGACAATGAGGGGGACAGGTAGTGTTACGGGGGGGAAATGACAGGAAGGGGGGGCGGAGAGAGGAGCGTTCAAGAAAATGTCGACCGACGCGAGAGGGGATGGGGTCTTAAAAAAAAAAAGCGCAAGGAGCTGGGTAATCTGGAGTGACAGAGTGACAGTGAGCGAGGCGAGCGGCGTACATAAAGGCATGCCTGTCGAGTGACACATACGCCATCCGAGTCAAAGAGGACTCCTGTCTATCCAGTTGCGTGACAGATAGCGTCTCCAGATAGCTGATAAGAGCTCTCTGCAAGTGACCGGCCGTGACCTCTTTTTTTTTTTTTTTTCGAAATTCCTTCCTCCGCGCGCTCCGCACAGACAGTTCCCTAATATTTGCCGTTCTGAAACCTCGGCGGATCCATTACGACCTCCTATTACCCCCTCGCGATGTAACGTATCCCTCGACTTTCTCCATATTGTTGTCTGCTCGCCCCCTCTTATGCCCGCCGTACAAAAGGGATCAGATGTACAACAGGCGCCGCTCTGGGATCTGCTGGAGAGAGAGAGGAAAAAAAAGGCAGATTTGGTGACTTTTTTTGCATGCTGAGTGACGATGAATAGATTCGAGGAGAGACTGGGCCTTGTTAAACACATGGCTTCTGGTCCGGGGGCTGGGAAAATAAATAGCTGCGGAGTATTTGGTGAGAGTGTTGTTGAAGTGGTAAGCCAGAAAGAATGCGGCCTGTTTTTCCATTTTGGCAAGTGCTGTTCATCCTGTTGTGTTTCTGCACCGCAACATCACTGCTCAAGCAGGGAGGCCGGTGCTCTGACTTCTTATTGTTCTGGGGTTTTTGTTGGCTCTTTCTTATTTGTCTGTTCTCCCACCGTGGTTTCACTGCCAATGCCATCGTATTTGCTTTATCTTGTCCAGTTCCTGTATTCAACCACTAATAATACATCTACTTAAAGCTCCCGCAATTTGGAGAGTGACACCTCCATGTCTGGGTGATTATCAGGGAATTCTAGGTCCTGTAAATATACTATAATAGTATCAAATTGTTTAATAAACAGGAAACAAAGGCAAGCATGCCTTTAAATGAGCTGTCAGTAAATTTGTCATGTCACAGCTATGCAGTCCTCGCCCCCTGGCATGGCTGTGGTTGTTTTCTGTATCAACTCTACAGGTGTTTTTTACAGTCGGTGGTGCCTTCTCATGCCTGCGAAAGCTGGCCAATCAGAGCCCACTTGGCCTTAATGAGACAGGCACCAAAACAAAGTGTTCAGAGTGTGATGTGCCGCAGCGAGGATTTTAGGAAAAAATGTTCAAAGATGAACTAAAATAAATTAAGAGAGTGTAAAGAAAAAACATTTCTGACATAACAATATCCCTAACCCTAGGATTACTTTATAAGGAATGTATCACATTAGGTAGGACTGATCAGCTAGCCCAAGGATTGCAAAAAGATTCTGATAATGGTGTACATTGCTTGATTTTACGATACATAATAAACAGAATCAGAAATTCTTTATTCATCCCCTTGGGGGGAAACTGCAACTGAAACAGTTGCTCCTTCGAGAATAGAATATATCACCCTGTAGATATAAACAAGATTTAAACACAAAAGATAAGACGGGTAAGTAAGGTTAAAATATAAAAAGTAAAGAAATATGCACATAAAACTATATGTGAACTTCTAACTTTGTATATTTATACACTTGAAGTAGAACTACTAATGGAAATAGAGATATGAAGATGGTTACTCAGTCCTGCTTTCTAAAACTGTTTCTAATGTTGAAAGTGATTTCTACAGTCGATGTGATGCGAGCATTAATTACCACGCTGTTGAACTGTGTGAACAAAGTATCAGAGTATTATTCACATTGTCAAGTCTGCAGCAGCCATGCCTTTTGATCCTCACCACCGTTATCCACTCTGACTCCTCTTATATCGCTCAGATCATGTTGATGACCATTTAAAGAATAGTTTTCATGTTTTTAATGTTTTTTTTTTTTACACAAAGTGACATCCTTGTATCTATTTATCACTGCTGTGGGGATAATGGCATACTACTTGAGGTACTGTTATTCTTTAATCACTAACACATTTATTATCAATATTTTTCCACCCTGGGTTATACTTTCTTACATATTACCCACCTGCGTTCGTATCTCTTTTCTTTTATTATTGCCTCCTGTCCGTTCTCTGATTTCTTTCTCGCGCTGTCAAGGACAGTCACTCACTTCAGCTGAGTACCTTTTGCGGCGATGAAAGCGCTCATTCGCTCGCAAAGTGCCGCAGAACTGCAAACAATCCCGCCGGAGTTTCGTCCATCAATCAGCATTCCTGCGGTCCGCCTCGGAGGCTGTTCAGCACGCCCGTCGCCTCTACCCAGGACCAGATTCAATCAGAACAGAGAGTGCTGCACGCTCGGAGGCAAATGCCTCCTTGACAGTGAATGTAACCTTTTAAGAGCAGGTGTCTCAAATCTTTTTTTTCTGAGACCGAGCTGTCGCAGGGTGGCGGCCAGTAAATCTAGGAGACAAACAAACCTTTAAGAAAACCAATTGTTGCCTGTGGATTAGAAAGGAAAGGAAAGGAGGGGGATTATAAACATGAAGAGGAAGCCAAGGGGCAGGCAAGTGAATAAAACAAAACCAATGTGACTCCAACAAGAAACAAACCTCTCAAGCAAACAACTGTTTTCCATGTGTCCCCCGAGGCCACGTCGGCCCAGTGTTGGCTGATGTCATGCTCGGTGCGGTGTGCAGATGTCCCCCCTTTGCTGGCGAACACACACAACTGGATGCAGATCAGGAAGCAGATGCGTCTCAGGCAACTGATGAGACAACAGACTTAAGAGAAGCAGAGGGAGACCATCCTGTCCTCCGATGATTGGACCCCCATACTGTTTCTGTTTATCTCGAGCCCGCAGTAGTTCGTGTTGCATTTCTGTCCAGGAGATAAGGTAAAATAACTCACCCCCGCTGAGGAGAATTACAAAGAAACACATGTAAGGATCATTGTCCAGTTGGGAAGTGTTCTGCCTTTTGGTCTTTTCATGTGTGAACGCTTGGGGTAAAACTGCCTCTGGAAAAAAAGTCATTTCACTCTATTGTAATAATTTGATTTGAATAATTTGGCCCAGTGGAGGAAAACATCACCCAAAAACATGACCCAACAGGATGCACGCTGCAAGAGATACATGACCCGTGCTGCCGCTGATAATACAACATCACAATCTCTAATTTAGGCAGAGTCAGGTTGCAGTTGCGAGGCATGTGCTTGGGTTCTTCCTCCATCCAAGTCATTGTCACAAATGGATGAATGAGCAGGCAACACGTGACCCACAGAAACCCAACATTTCAGCCTCTCTTTTCATGCTGCAAACTTGAATGCGTCGCTGTAAAATGGCACATTTTCAGCATGGGTGGTCCCGGTTGGAAGGAAAAAAAAGTCTTGATCTGTGCGTGATATTACAGGACCTGTCACACTGACTCGCCGACGCTACCCACTGTTCTCTTTCTCTTCGGATGAGAGAGAATGTCACATCAAACCGCATGCCCGAACCAGGCAGTTTAGTGCAGCGTGGCTCCCCGACATCCATAAATACATTTTAGATCAAAACGCCTTTAAAAAAAAGAAAACAAAACAAAAAAAAAATTGCCAGTTGTTCCTTTTCCATTGTCTTCTACCAAAAAGTCTCTCTGCGACATGGCAGGCTGACTAGTGGAGCTCTCGCTTTCGATTCAGTTCGGTGAACGTATGACCTTCATGTTGCACAAAAACCTCTCCAGTCGTGCTTTCGCAAGGTATACAGGTCTGCCATCTAACAAGGTGGCAGGAAAATGATACAAATTAGAGTTCAGTTTGGCAGCATTGTCTGCAAGACAGAGACAAAATGTTGATCTACTCTTTACTGTGTTGAACAGAGTTCTCTGCCATCAACTTTCTAAATCCCAAAACTCTAATGAGCTGCACTCCAACACTGCATTGTGGACCGTACGTGTCACCTTCACATGAACAAATTTAACAGACCTTTTGACACTAAGCCCCTCTAGAAAACAAGGACCTGGTTAAAGCCCAAATACTACAGAACATACACAGTCATATTTCCAGTATTGATATGAATTACTGTGGCTGCATTTTACTTGTTTGAATTACTGTGCGTAGCATGCCCTCTCATTGTTCAGCCTGTTCTGTCTCCCAGCGTGTCAGATACATCAGCCTGGTCAGTGGTGCTGCACTAGTTGACACAAATTTTTAATGCTGTATGTTATCCCTCTTGCATCACTTCTGGAAGCACTCCTCTGGTGCAGTAGAATAAAAAGTGAGTAAAGGCCAAGTTGTGGTGGTGTGGATGGGGCAGATTGACACAGGACTTGCCCCCAGGAGAGCTGCGTTCAAGACCAATTGTGCATGCTGGTTGTTTTTTAAGTTATGTTACCCAATGTAAGTTATTTCAGTGATGTGAGAAAATGTATTTATTTTAACCCAAAGTAGTATCTTTACCTAAACCCAGTCAAGTAGTTTGTATTGCGTGAACCTAACCTAGTAGTTTTTATTTCCTAAGCTTTTAATATCCTCTGGGCTCTGTGCAGGCGCCTCACTGATGATCAGTAGATGGTACCAGTGATGTCCTGGGCGGTTTTAATCACCCGCTGCAGAGGCTTGCTGTCATGGACTGTGCACAAACCATGTCAGTCTGTGATGTTTCCATTGCTCCTTTGTTAGATCTGATGAGACTTTGTCTATTTATAGCCCTCTTAAGTTTACTCAAGAAGTACAGAGCATTTTCTGAGTTTTTTTCATCTTCCTTAACTGTATTTTGTATGGGGGGAAAAAATGGAATCCAGGCAAAACTTTTTTTTCTCACCTGCTCCTCAGTCATAAACAATTTAGATCCGACTGTAATGTTTTTTTGTTTTTTTTTAATTCTCAATTACTTCTGAGGGCTTCTGTAGGTTTAAGATACATTTTTCTAAAAATGGCTTAAAGGTGTATATAAAGGAGTATATTGCTGTTAAGGAAGTGCTGTATTTTCTTCCAGGAGTCAGGTGCACAAAAAAAAAATAAAAAGTCTGACTTGCCTGAGCTTGTGGAAGAGCCAATCTGTGTCACTTGAATGTTTGACTTTTGCTGTCCAGAGTGATGTATGTGCAGCGTTGATGCCGCTGAAGGGTGTGAAAGTTTCTCTGGGCTCACCTTAAATCTCAGTTTAACATGACAACTGGTCTGGAATCCAATCATCATCTATTATGCGACTCACAGAAGCATGATGTGGAAAACCTGACGCCTCCGGTGCACGTACAACTGAGAATGGACTTCTTCTTTAATGAAGTGCGAGAGATCTCGTATCCAGCAGTAAAAAAAAAGTTTTGAAACAAAAGATATTTACATATTCATGGACTCTGGATTCTTTTCATTGAGGGAGAAAGAGTAGATGTGCTTTAAAGAATTTTAAAGTAGTCAGTTGAACTGTTATTCTGGAAAAAAACATAGAAGAAGCTAATTATTATTCAAAGCACAAAGCAAAGAATCACTTTATGAGTCATTCCATTAAGAACTGTCCTCAACATTTAAATGGGGAAAATGGGGCTGCATAGAGATGTCAGTATTGTTTTCAGTGGCTGAAGACACTCAGTGTACTTATTAGCATGTGCCATATATGTTAGATGTGATTTTTATAGCAATCTTGAATAACATTTTTAATACTTATGGATCATAATTATGGATCTGATTGCTTTTTGGCTCAGCAGATAGGGCAGGTGGTCCATAAATAATGTGCCTAGTGATGAGTACTGTATACAGAATATACTTCCATCTTCAAGAGTTTCAGTGGCCCCCCCTTATGTAAAAGTTCTTGGAGCACCCCTGCTCTTGTGTAAAAACACGTCTGGAGCGGATCGTTAATGTCAAATGATCATAAATATTATTCCCAAACTGAATTTCACACATTGGCTCACCATTCTGCACTCTACCCGACGAATGTCAGCTGCACATTTTGCCAGAAGAAAAAAGAAAAAAGAAAAAAAAACAGCTCAAAACAGTTCATAAAGTGGTGTCTTTAGGCGGTAGGGGGGAAAAGCGTATGACACATTCCTTGGCTCAAGCAGGACTGTATTTCTTCAATTACACTGGGGTTCGGGGGTATGAAGTGATTGGTGCCTTGAAAGCGGGAGCGCGCGACGTCAGGAATCTGTCTTCATTTGACGAAATGAGAGTGCGGCTCTGGTGCCAAAAAGTGCCGCGATGTGTCACCAGCGGCGACTGCCATCTGTGGGCCATTCATCAGCGCTTCATGGCTAAAATGACAGCTTCAGGAACATGTAGCAATTCTTTTTTTTTTTTTTTTTAATATATATATATATCTAAAAAAGGAAATAACATAATAAAAGGAGGTACCTAAGAGTTCCTCGGGGGAGAAGCCAAGCAGGAACACGCCAGGAGGTGAGGTGTCATTTTCGGAGAATACTCTATCACCTCGCCATGTTTCCGTCACGCATAACCCGAAGCTCAGAAGCTCACAAACACACATTAGTCATGCGCTTGTGTCTCTGTGCTTGTTTACTTGGTTTAATAGTTCAGCAAAGCGTTCTTAATTATCCGTCAGTGGCGCACGGCGGAGAGATATCTGACTTCAGAGATGGTATTATTATATCTGGCATCAAGGGACCGCCGCATCATTTCCCACTACAGCAGATGAAACGGCAAACGGGAAGATTAAGAATTCAATCTGGAGACAGAAATACACACACACGGACCCAAAAACACACAGGCTTGTCGGGCGTCTTCATTCCCAGAGTCTGAGACCAAAGTTGAACTTCATGAGATGTGCTCATGATTTATAAAAGCAGCTACTCCATCAGCCGGAGTGCAGACGCGTTTTTTTTTTTTTTTGTCACTCCCAGACAGTGGCCTCACACACGTCGCACACAAACACACACACACACACACACACCTATGTTTTAAGTTACTTCAGATATAGTGGCGAAGAAGTGCTGCAAGTCTGGGTGGCGAATTAAAAAAATGAACTCGGAGCTGTTTATGCGAACGAGTCGTGTAGTTGTCTCAAATAAAAGATTGATATCAACGCTGGAAACAAGTGCGATCCTAAAAAATGAAAGAAGTAGAAGCAAAGAGAGAAACATTTACGCCCCAAGTACACAGACTGGCCCCCGAAGAGCATGAAAACATAAACGGATGAATGAAAAATGGGAGGGGAAAAAAAGACGCGGGACTCTCTGATGTGAGCGCGACTTTCAAACTGATGAGCAACGACGCACCCTGGGGGTCAAACGCTGAGTTGGGGGGGTGGGTGGCCCTGGCTCGGAGGGAGAGCTGGGTTGTGTGGAAGGGAGCCCCCCTGAAGAAGAGCTAAACAGACAAATAAGAGCTAATGGTCCCTGATGGCGTGCGTTTGATCCGACCGTGTGTGCCCCTCTCGATCGCCATGAGTCACGCTACTCTTAAAGCCGCTCGACTTTGAGTGTGACACTGATTGGTCGGAACGCCCCATGAATAATGCATACCTGAGCTTTAAAGCGACACGATGTCACGTTTAAACTGATTCTGGAGAAAAATTTTCGAATGTTGAGTCCCGGATCGTCAAATACATTAGTCAAAAAAGGTAAGCTCTACATCCATATTTGTGATTTTTCATTCCACATACACCATACTCTTTTAATATTCCAAACACTCAACCACTCTCCCCTGGTTTTTTTACATCCTTAAGGCCGTGCAGGTCACACCGGCACATAAAAAACACAACAAAAATCACTTTGTTACACTTGGATCGCTGCATTAAGTGGATTTGCTCGGAGGGACAAAGTGGATCGTTTGCATGCAGTTGAACTCTGGTGAGGTTCGGTATGCAAATGCGCGCTGCCCACCGACAGACCAACTGTCTTGGCGGTGCTGGAACAGAGCGAGAACATTCAGAGTGCGGGGTGATTTAACAGTTGTCGGCACAGTCGGGATTTCAAGTTAAAGGTCCCATATTATGCACATTTTCAGGTTCCTACTTTTTATTTGGAGTGTTGAAAATGTTTTACATACTTCAGTGTTCACAAAACGGTTTATTTCACTGTAATCAGCCCATTTCTGCAGACTTGTATTCATCCACTGTCTGAATGCTCCGTTTTATTGCCCCCCCCCCCCCCCCCCCCCCCCACTTGACAAAGCCCAGTCTGCTCTGATTGGCCAGGTCTCACAGGCCTGAGCCGGCACTGCTGTCTATCATTCCGCATCAGCGCCGCTTGTGTTTCTATGCCCATGGACATGCTGGTGGTGCGGCTGAGGGCAGTGATGATACAGTTGTGACATCACAATGTTACGGAAGTATTGTGTATGCCACACAGGAATGAAAACACAAAGTTCCAGCTTGTGATCTGCCTGCGGCTTTGGTTCCAATGTAATGTGTAACTCCTAAAATGTAACTCCTAACCGTAATGACTTTTTAAAGAAGAAAATCGATTTGGCACTATAGGATATTATAACACAGTCACACTATGTGCCTTTATGTCAAGGCATTAAGCGGAAAGGATTTAGGCAAAGCTGTATAGAACTGGAAGTGGTCTGAGAAAGGTCCTCGGTAGTAATAAATGTGTGTTTGTACTGTATGTATGGTCGAGTAAATGTCAGCATGTGCCCAGGAGATAAATACAGCATGCCAAGCTACAGAGGAAATCAATAAAACACAGAGGAAAAAAAAAAAATGGCAGTCGGTCATTTCCACCACCTTTCTTCCCTTCATCTCTCCTCCCCGTCATCCTCCACCTGTGATTACCACGCCAAAGAAAATCCCCCCGTTCCTTGGTTTCTGTCGACACCCAATCACGTCCCTCCTCACCATTAGAATAGACTCGTGTTATGCTCCGTGTGCAAGTCCAACTGTTTTAGATGATCCGGTTTGGGCGGGCGCCTATTTAAAATGAGGCGATTATATAAAAAAGGCTTTTGCCCACGTGTTGTTTTGTCCTCTCTTTACTCTTGAATTTAAAGAAAAATCCACCTGAGAGATGAGCGGTGCCCACCAATCGCCTTTGATTGTGTGTGTGTGTGTGTGTGTGTGCGCATGTGAGTGTGTGGGTGACCACGCGCACAAACAACAATTGCGCCCGTGCTACGTGGGCGAGCCCGTGCATCTGTTTAGAGTTGTGTCTGTGTGCGGCGCTTCTGTTTTCAGTGGGTGGTGTTAAAAAACGTGAGTGTGTGTGTGTGTGTGTGTGTGTGTGTGTGTGTGTGCGCGCTCGTGCTTCCGTGCATGTGGGTGGGTGGGCTGATCCTTGTTGCAGACTGGGTTTTTTTTTTTTTTTTTTTCTAACAGCACTGGAAGGAATAAATCAACCAATTTTCAAAAAGGTGCCACACAATTGAAGTGAAAAAGGCTCTTTCCTCACATTTTTTTTCCTAGCGGGGAGTTTTAAAGAGCACATGGTCTCGGCTTGAAATAATAGACTTTTCTTTGTGGGAATATTCAACCATTGGAGCGTTTCCTTTCCAATCGGCGGACTAATTAAGACTCGTCTCAAAGTAAAACAACTTTGCTGTCGTTACAGTATTTCCCTCTACGGCACTTAGATAAAGTGAAAAACAGCTCCTCCAGGCTGACTTTAAAAATCCATGCCCTTGAGCTCTGAGATTTAAATTATTTTGTAGGAAACCACATTTACAAATACACGAGCAACGCAGTGCAGAATAAACCCCATTAAGGCAGGATTAGTTTTTTGTTTGTTTGTTTTCAACGAAAGGTGCTTTCATGTAATTTAGATGCATTACTACTGTCAATCTAGGGAGCCATTCATTTTAAGATAAAGGATGGTTTCCCACACATGACTGCCTCTTGCTGGGAGATGGAAAAAAGGAAATGATCCGCCGTAAACAACACGTCCTCACACCAAGACAACTGAATGATTGCCGGTGACGACATATTTATCACCATCACCAAGACTGCATGACCGCTGCCGTGTACTGGCGAGATGCTTCACATACACACGGTTTCACTTTAAAGGTGCAATGTGTAAGAATTGGCCAACTGTTGTATACTTACTCAAAACAACAAACAGGGGGCAGCATGTCACCAGATTAACTGCTAACTTCTGCTAATTTAGCTCAGTTAGCCATGCAGTTAGCAGTCCGGACTGAGTTTTTCATCATACAACTTCTATTTCTTCAAATTCTGACATATTTTTAATGTTTTCAACCAAATTCTTACATATTGCACCTTTAAGGCAACTACAAGCTAATCAGTGAGGTTTAAATAACTGTTACTTATATAGGTTCACTTGCAAATCTAATTTAATTATGTTCTAACTTAAGTTGCATTGCGTGCATGACATAATCCAAAGAAGACATCCAGAGGGCAGCTTCTTGTGGCTCAAAGTTAAATTTGTATGCCTTTTCTTGCACTGACACTGAAAAACGCTGCAGAAGTGCCCTCTTGGATGCATCTAGGGTAGATGAAACAAGATAAAGCGGCCTCTAGGGTGCCATTTTTGTCCCCTCCCAGGGGACCTTTCAACTTCACGTCTTTAACTGTAATAATTCAATCAAAAGTCCATAAGTCCCAACCATTAATTTACCATCAGTTTATAACTATCAAGAAATGGAGATAGAGAGCATTTTTCCCACTAAGAAGTTAAAGTTGTGCCACCTCCTTTAATAACAGTAACAGTGTTGGCCTGGAGTGCTTCACACTCCAATGTAAAGGTCAGCAGAGGTTATCAAAAGACGGATGGCTTTTGGCGATTCAGCTCATTCATAACCTATTGGAAGTTTGTTCGCTTGATCCTGAGTCTGTGGTTGTCTCTCTCTCTGTCCTCTGTGTTTCCCCCCTGCCTCTCTGCATTACCTGACTCCCACACTCACCTGTGCACCTGCTGCCAATCTCCTCATCAGCTCTCCAGCATAACCCACACCTGCCCCTCGGCCATGGCTTTTTGCCCTTTTGTGCTGCACTCGCTAGTAGTTTTCCAGCCCTCTTGTCTTGCTCCTCTCCCTGCCTTGCTTTTTTGACCCTTGCCAGCACTTTTTTGGCCTTCTGTCTCACAGTCAAGTGTTTGAGGCAGAAACCTGTTTTTTTTTGTTTTGTTTTGTTTTTTTTCCCCTGTACATTCTCAGGAACACAATAACTCAAAGCTCGAAACAGGGAGAACTGAAATTGTGTTTTTCTCAACGTAATTAAGAGTCCCTCTTAATCTCAGTAGCACCAGACGCTGTATACTGTGGTTAATCTAATTGCACATTGCAAACAATTTTTTTTTTTAAATCGAACAACTAATTTAATTGAGTATTGGAAGATATGCAAATGCAAACTTTATGAGACAATGAGAGGTCCAGTTCTGCGTGTTTCTCAGCCGTGAATCAGAACGTACAATAACTAATTGTTATTCAGAAAATAGCAACTGTGGAGGAACCCCCGAAAAACAGTTCGAACCATTTGAAGAGTTTACTTCAAAGTGAGACCAAATTACTTGAGAGATACTGTGCAAGGGGGCTCACGAAAGACAGATTAAAACAAGAATGGTCCTACGTTTCCCATAATGCATGATAAAGTCTTACTTATACAATGGTGACATGCTGAAAACACCAAAAATATTAGACCACTTAATTGATATTTTCATGCATCTTGCAATCAAAATAAATTTAAATTTGCCTGGCAACACCTGAGGCCCTGACTAAAAGCCACAGCAATCATTACCATCATAAGGTTTTATACATTCAACACTCCAGTTAATAGGACAAGCCTTAGCTAGCTAGCCTTACCTCAGCCCATAGAATCCTTTGGCTCAACTATTGACCTGAAAGCTAATTGACATCCTGCAGCCAATCAGAGCCAAGCATTCACCCAGAACATGGTGATAAACCCTGACAATTTAAATGTTACGACCGTGTTTATAGTGGATGGATCTGTTTTTAATTCCTGACTGTAAGTGGAATAGCCCAGTCCCAGACGCCCTGATCTTCTGATGTGTTGATTTCCCCACACAACAAATCCCACGTCGGTAGTAAAAAAGTTCCCAGCGCTGCAGTGTGACGGTCTGTAGGCGAGTGCGCGCAACACACACGGAATCAAAAAGGAAGGTGAAAACTGTCATCGTAAAACAGACAGCCTGTAATCTCCCGGCAACTAGAAGCTGCCTCAGAAAAATATGATGTGGCTCCTGCAACTTGTGAGAAACTCAACATGATTTACGGGGCTCGGTTGGAATTTTTATATTGATGTGGCAGCTGTTGACAGCTTATGTAAAGAAAAAAAAAAAAAACTGAGTCCTCCAATTTTTAATATGGCACTTTTTTTTTTCTTTCTTTTTCCCACGCGAGGCTGTGTTTCTGAACTGCATCCCTCGTTGAATATTCAGCAGCGGCGTACTGAGGAGCCACGGCTCTTTTGATCCTTCAGCTGTAAGAGGATGAGTTTTATCTGCGATTCGATTATTGTCTGAACTGTCTGTAACTGAAGTACCCATTATCTGATGTAACCTGCTGTAAACCAGCTACACCCAGATCCTCTCTCTGCCTTTTTTTATTTTTTTTTTTATTTGTCTCTTTCTTTGCAGAGATCTATATTGATTTCTCTGCTCTGTTTTTATCGGTTCGGTTGTATATCTGTCTTCACTAACATATTATGGGCATCTTTGCAGTGCCAGACGGGGCCATAAAGCTGTCGAGCGCGTCTCGCGTATGAAGGGAGCTCGCATTATCAACAGAAACCTGATATTTATTTTTTTTTTTTACTGGTAACTTTGATCAAAGCCTTTAAGAGATCATGGCAATGAAAGCTAAATAAGACAGGTTGCATTTTTATCCCTGGACTAAAAGGAATTTTATGGAGCTATTTTTTCTTCTTTTTTTTTTTTTTTCATTTAATAAACTCTCCAGCTTTTAGCGCTGTCAGTAACTCACCATCGAATAAATATCACTATTGAAAGGGTGAAAGTTTGTAAGGTAACGCTTTTGATTAGTTCTTCATCAGACAACTGTGTTCGACACGCGCAAACCATCTGAGCGAGATAATTTATCGGTGCACCACTAGTAAAGGCAAGTATATGTTAAATGAGAGCATTAAAGGTGCTTTGACATATATTGTGCTCCAGGCTAACTGTAAGTGAATAAGTAGCTCTCCCCGGTTCCCTCCAGGCCGAGCGATGATGTACCTCCGAGAAAGACACTTAACTGCTAAATGCTCCAGTGGAGCTGCTCAGTGGCCAGAAGTGAAAGTGTGCGGCTGTGTGAGCAGCTCCCAGCTGTGAATGTGTCTAACTGTATAAATGTGAAGCAAGGCATTGACAGGGAAAGCATCCATCCTCAGAGAAACTTCTCTGGATGGGTAAAAGCCAGGAGAAAGAACCCATTACATGTTACATGTGGCGAGATGTCAAGAGGCACAGTGGAAATACATACACATTTCCCCATGTAGAGAAAAAAAAACATGGCGCATGAAATCACGTGAAATGCTTCTTTACATTTGAATTTTGTGATTTCACATGCCTTATTCTTAACATGGGAACAGAAATTTGTATATGCAAAAACAGTAATGTCACATGTGAACTGGACACTTTGACACAATATTGGGACTTTAAATCCCAGGATATTTGTGTACTTGCATCTGAATTCCACAGTTTAACATACGATTGGCTATTGTAAATCAAATGAAATAGCGTTACATGTGAACTGGAGCGTGATTGGCATTTTTCACATCTCCACATGTGACTTAAATGCGTTCATCCCCAATTAGCTTTATTTCACATTTTGGTTTTGAATTTCTACATGTTGGAAAACGCTCAACATTAATCATTTAGCATCCCACATCATCGTCCCGTTCGGAGACCATTATAATTCGACTGATCAGTGTGCTCCGCCGGCTATGAAAAATGATGGAGAAGTGCTAGAAAAGATGGATTAGTCAAATCTGAAACACTTACACTATTGTCCCTGTTCAGATATTACAAACACAGCATGGCACGGCACAGTTATCCTTCTCTCTGTGGTGCTTCATTAAGAATAATTGGCCAAATGACAAGTCCCCATGTTGCACAGCCATTTCATCAGCAGCAGTCACTGTAATTGGGAAGAGGCTTGGCAGCGAGAAGAAGGTTACCCTCCCTAATAAGGAAGGAGGCCGACTTCAAGCTCCACTCCTGAATATAAATATATAATTTAAATGCCTTAGAATAAGCTGAAGCACTGAAACGCCTGTTTGAGGGGGGACACAAAAGGCTTAGGCGCCGGCGTCGCGGCAGCCAAGATGGAGGCGTGCCACTTGGAGAAATCAATAATGAGCCCAACATGGTGCTGAAACTACATAAACAATGCCTGGATGACACTGGCAAGCTTTTTATTCTGCTAATGTGGGGAAATGAAAGAAAAGGGAGATGTGTCCTTGAAAATAAAAAAAAAAAAAGAATAAGAAAAGAGAGAGGAAAAAAAGGGGTTTTGCGGAATGACTGTGCTGGAAATGCCGTAATGAGATCAGCTGATCAGCTCTGCTGTTTGTGTAGAAAGCCCAGATATTGTTATGCTGTTGTTTTTCTAAGCCAGGCTATCTCAGTCAGCAGCAAGGGCTCGTTGCTTTGTAGTGTCATTCAAATCATCGGGCATGACCGTGTGGGAATGCAGAAAGTATGCAGGGACACCTTGTAATTATTGGTTTTGGTTGCCAGCGCCACGCCCTTTTATTAACAAGGTGCATAAATTCTAGCGTGCAGCAGTGCAATCTCCGATGAAAGTCAAATATGTTGTAATGAGGAGTTATGAGATGCCATTTTCCCATGACGTCAGCCCTGACATATTTCCGCCAAGTTGATTGTAAGCGCCTGTTTTTTAAGGCGGAAAAACATCCAGGAGCAACAGCAGCCAAGCTATCAACTGCTATGTCCACAGTTGCAACACTCGCTACAGTCTGACTGCCTCAGGAAACAACTTCAGCACAAGAATTATTCATCAGGAGCTATGCATCATGGGTTTGCAGAGCCGAGCGGTGATACAAGCTTAAGATCATCATGTGATGTGCCAAACTATGCTTGTCATGCACAGTTGATCCAAGTCAATCCAACTTATGACTGACTTACCGATCCTAACAGAGAGAAAACACCATTAGAAACATCTGTTGGACAGTCTGAAACTTAGAACTAAGGCCTGTGGCTGTAAAGCTGTCCTAAATCCTGCCCAACTCAAGTCTTGCATAAGGTCTTGGGATTCATAAAGACTTCTACTCAGGATCAGTCAAACGGTCTGGTTGCTGAGCAGTCCAATGTGTGAATCAGGGTTTGGTGAAGCACAGAGCAATCTTACCTGAATGCATAATGCTAATTTGTAGGCGAATAGCCATATGTGGCTGTTTGTCATTGATTGCACTGAGCCCCATGGTTCCAATTAAAGGTCAGTTGAGCAATCCTGGAGAGAGACTCATTCCGAGGTCGTCATATACTGATGCCTCGGGTTAGTTTGGTTCGTTGTTAGACTCGACAAGAAATAATAGTGGCTTGGGCTTGCTCACTGTATTGCTCACCCCCAGAGAAATCATATTTATATCAAAACACGCAATTATATTACGTATGTGGGTGAAGGCCCTCCCCAATGATTAAAGTGAGGTCCATGGATGCCAGGTTGGTATTGATGAGCTGCAACTTCAAACTGATTTAACACCTTTGGGACGAATTGGAGTGCCAACTGCCGGGCGTTGTCACCCAAGCTCAGGGCTTGAGTTCACCAATGCTACTGGTGTTCGAAGGTTCCAAAATACAAACCTCCTGTCAAATATACAAACAAACAAACAAACAAAATGTTCCCAAGTTCAGGTATCCAGTGGTGTCACACTTACAAACATCAAACTGGAAGAGCAGCGTTCTCACCTGTAACTTCACCATCCCCTCCACCTCTGAACGTGATACTGAACATTTAATGTGAACCTGATTTGACAAGTATTGAAGACATGTCCAGTTGTACAAAACGGTTGAGCGTGTAAGTGTTTTGCAGAAACATATTTTGCGATACGTTCTCAGTTTGATTAGGTCTAGTCACTACTTGGTTAGGTGAAAGGAACAAACACGGTTTGGGTTAAAATAAGCATGCTTACTTTAGTAAGTATGTGACTTAATTAAACAAATAGTCAACACTAACTTAAGTTTTGAGCCGGGACACAAAAACTACCCGATCTGGATGAAGGTCTGGATGTGTTTGAGCCGTCCATCAACTCCACTTCCGACATAAAAGAACTGTATTGCTTTTTTATACTATGTGAACACCTCCCTTCTTTGATCCCCGTCAAAGTAACTAAATCCATTAGACGATCTAAAAATAAGCATATCAATAAATGCAAATATGGGTCACAGTGAGGTCAGGCAACCAAAAAAAATCAATTTTGCTGATGAGGATATGTTCTCATCGATGTTTTTGTAGATTGATATGCAGTCAGACAGATTGACTCGACGTATTAAATGTGACAGCAAGAGATGACAAATGCCATCTGTGGATCTATAGTATCTGCATTGTGGCTCTACAGCAATGGGACTTTCCCAAACAACCATCTGTGGTAGAAGAGCACAGATGCAAATAAAATGCAGCTGTACTCCACTCAGACGTGTCACTCAAAAGACCTGTTATGCATACCTCCACATTTTAACAAAAACGTGGAGAACAATTCTTCCACCAAAAGACGGTGAAGTTGGCTCACACGTGAAATCCAAATGTCTAGTTATATTTTTAAAGTGGGAAAACAGCACTTGTGTTTTTGTTTTTATGTCTTTATTAACACAGCCAACTACTGTTGTTTCTATAAAATATTATATTTCTGAGAGACTTTTCATTTAAAATATTATGGGCTTTGGAAGTAAGTGTAATCATTAATTTATAGGCTAAATATGAATCACTATTTTATCATATTTGTCTTAAATCCAGCTCCATCATAGCAGATAAAGCACATCCTGACAGGTTGGAATATTACTGTCAGATACTGTTCCCCCTCTGTTCAATATGAAAGGAAGCTGAGACAAGCGTTAAAGACTTTAATATCATGAAACACAAAGTAAATGGTGTGTACTTACTTTTTAGAACATAGAATTATTATTCTATTAATACAAAATTAAATGGCAAAATATGCAATACTTAACACATCAACTAAAATATCAAAATATATAGATATATTTTTTAAATGGTTAATATGAAAATGTTCATATACATGGAAGCCAAGAACGGCCATGGATTTTTCTTCTTTTTGTGCATTGTTATCTCATGATAACTACTTATTATCTGGTTATCTCGACATAACAAAAGTTGTTTTCTCGTGATAAAAAATGAATTTATTTCTTTATCTCCACATAAAAAAGATTGTTCTCTCGTGATAATGAATTAATTAATAATGTGTTCATCTTGATTTCAACCTACAACCTACAATGAATTAATAAATGTTTAATTGCGTTTCACATTACATTGCCAAGTTAACGTTACATTACCTTACCTGAAGCAGCCAGATAGATGGGAGTTTGTCATCCTCCCATCTGCTGACTGGTAGCCCCTAAACAAACCCAGTCAAGTAAACAAACTAATGTAAAGTGTAACTTATTGGTAGGCTGCAGCTACAGACAGTGGTTATGGAAGCCATTTGTGGCAGCTCTTGTAGGTTTATAAATATTTGAACATTTGTGTTATAATTTAAACATCAATGTTAATTCCTTGACCAATATTAACTTGGGGGATAACAGTGTTTTTCAGATAGAGCTTCAGCACTTGTTACTTGGGGGGGACTTTCAGCCATTGAGGAAAACGTAAATGAGGACTGCAATTTATTATATCTAAGAGTATGTAAACCAGATAGATAACGAACACCACATGCGTTGATCATGATCTTGTGACGTCATGTCAGTGCATCTCCTAGAGGAGCTCATTGGATAAACCGAACATCCCAATTAAAGCTTGATTTCAGTAGCTGATTTGCACAGGAGAACCCCGAATGAGACATCACTCAAGTTGAAAAACATTGGGAAAGCTATAAAAAAGGTATGTAAATTCTGATGTGGACTTAAAATAATGAAACAGACTACTAGACTACATTAAGTTTCCAAATTCTCAGTTAACTCCTGAGCAGAGTCAGGGAGGAGAAAGTGGACCAGAGGAAGCAGGAATGAACAAGGAGGGTCTTCACAGCAGGTGAGGAGAAATTATAGTCTTTAGAGCATCTCTGTTATAACTGGCTGAGAGAAGATATCGATAGCATAAAAGGGACTTTAAGGTTAAATTCTACAATTTCACTACTACTGTATTCCTTATTCTATTTCAAAATGTTAATTTAATTAAATTAAATTATGTGGCTTATTACCCTGTTACCTTGTCACCACCATTCCATTTTGGTGCTGATAATTTGAAAGAGGAATGGTGTTTTGCAGAACTTTTCATGTTCAGTGTTGTCATTTGGCACTTAATTATCTGGTTACTCCCCCTGTAGATGCTTGAGGGTCATTCTGTGTCAACTCAACCAGAGTTTGGCAGCTTTAGATTTTGACTTTAGATTTTGATAGTATATAATTATAAAGACCTGAAGTCAGTCCCCTGGTGCTGTGCTGTTTGTGGTTCTGTGGTTCTTTAGTCACTAAGGAGAGGTGCAATTGGATGTAAGAGGCTAATGAATCACTCAGTAGACCTCTGAACAATTTGTCCCCCTCACTTCTGAAATGATGGCTATGCCCCTGAGTGGTGGCTCGCACTTCCACCTGCCAACCAGGCCAGACTGAATGACTTGAAACACACTCCAATAGCTGTTTTCAGGCCTCAGAATATCTCTCCCATATGTATTAGGGAACGGGTGATCGGGGGAGAGAGAGCAGCCGAGGGAGAAAACACAGATGACCCGATGAGAGGAAGTGAATGTATCTAAAAATAACAACAAAGGTTTGAGATTTACATGCAGAGACATGGGTTCATACTTGGCTGCAAATGAGCTCCTTTTCTGGAAGCTTCTACCTTTTTTAGCCACACTAACAACTGTGATTAGGCCCAGTATAGTGGGAGTTAGTTCAGCTCTGCTGCATTCATTGGCAACTCGGTATTTGAAGAATTTCCGTGTGTTGGAAAGCTAGAGAATCATAATGAGAGAAAATCAAGATCTTCTCCATGAAAAATGCATGCAGAGTGCCGGGGGGTTGGAGTCAAATTGCATTGCATTATGAGCTGTAAAAGTTGAAAGACTACGGATAATATGTATATTATTGTATAGCTTTTTATGTTTGGGATCTGAACGGGTTTGGGCTGAGGACACCCACAGTAATGCGGCTTTTCCTGACTCGCGGCTCGGCTGTAAACTTTCCAGTGGCTTTGCTGATTATTTCCAGGTCTCATTCAGGCTGTGCAATGTGCCATGACTCCCAGAAAGCATGGTGACACATTACCAATTTTATTTCACTCCTCAGTTTTCTTCTTTTGCAGCCATTGCGCTTATGTTCCTATATAAAAAGGTAAGTAAACAAGAAAGAAACGAATAAGCTGCAGATACTTATTATTATGTTGGGTTTTTTTTTTTGGTTTTTTTCCTGCATGGGAAAGAGCAATTCCTTTCCCTTCTCTGGCAATATTTTAAAAAGGAATATCAACCCAGGCTGCCACATAAATATATATGCCGCTGCTCTAAAACATCTTAATATTGTCTTCCTTTGAGAAGAAGTGGAGGGGGCGGTGGGAGGTGGGAGAGAGATGCAGGAGGGGGGTTATTTTATTGGATAATTTTGCACAAGGTAATGTAAGGTGACAACCTGCCACATTCAGCCTGAGCGCCGTGTTTTTGTCAGAGCCTCAGGTTGACGAGTTATCTTGAAGTTAGTATCTTTGTGTCCGATGGCTGTAAAGCTTGTCAGATTATTATAGACACTTCATTAGAGCCCATTAGCTACAGCACAAACACAGCCCCCCCCACCACCTCCCCTTCGCGGAGATCTGCATCCGTCAGACAAAACAAGGAGCAGACGCAAGCCTTGAGGAGCGAGCGCCACTGGGGAGAAGCACACGCGGGATGACAGATGCAATGAACAAGCAGCGAGTGAGCCGCGAGATGGGTTAGGTGTGTCTTTGTAAAGGGAGGCAGTTTTGTTGTGTGCGTGTCACCACTGGAGGTGCCGAGTTTTTGACGCGAGCAAGAAAACCCCCCACAGGTGCTGGAAGTCATCCCGAGCTGTCTTCTGTTTTCCAAGAAAAATGCTGACAGGTTGTACGGGGAAGTGTTGAATCTGTTGTTGTCAGAAAAATAAAGTTGAAGCTGCACTAGTGTAGATTTTTATATCATTAATGGACCAAGAAAGAAAACTTTGTGAAATGTTCAAGGATATGTTATCCTGGTATGCCTAACGGGAGTCATCTCCCGACACCGCAGTTCCCCTCAGCTAGTGTTTTGGCATCTCTACACTTGCTACGGACAAATGTTGACTTATCATTCTGAGATAAAGTGCACAGAGTGATGCCCGTAGAAAAATGACACCATCCAAGTATGGATTTAGTATAAGTCGGTTTAACTCTACTTGATTTTTCCCGCAAAATCAATGATCAAATTACCTAAAAGGCCAAAGGAGGCGCAACTGCCTTTGTGCAACCAAAACAGGATGAGTCATTGTGTTCCCCTGGTTGCCATCCCCAGGTAACTGTGGAGCAACTTGAGCAATTGTGGAAATTCTAAACTGTAAAAGAAAAATAATCCCACTGATGGAAGAGGCAAAGAAGGAGAGCGATAAAAACCAGGGTAGAACAAGAGTGAATAGATGGGCAGTCACTCTATGGAGAGCACTCTGTTATCATATCTCTCCCCCCCGCTGATATGTGTTTCCCCTTACTTGAGAAAGTTCAAAACCAGCATTCTACTAGTTCCTAAGTAATACAGCCTGCCTTGTTATATCACAATGGTGTGTTTTACTTTGCCTTTACATTGCACTAACATTGGTAAGCAGTGGATTCTAGGTCATTTTGTGGTGCTTATACTTGTTTTTTTTGCAGTAGATGGTGCTGCTAGCTGTAGCCAAAGTCTTACCAAAGCCAGTCCAAAGAACTGCAAAAACATATTTTCTTTTGAGAAGTCTTTAGTGTTGTTCTTTGCTCTTTATTCAATTAAACATACATTCAAGTTGTACACTAATCCCTTAAGGACTGCTGCCAAGGCAGTCACTTATCTTGCTGGTCACCCAACCCAACCAAAACACACCTGTAAATGCCAGTAATTCCTCAATGGATGCCGATTGTGTAAACAAACTGCGTGCTCAGTCACTAGCGCGTCACCTGAAGGCCTGGGGCAAGTGTGCGAGATCGCATGATCTTGACAATCCAGCTGCCTTGCAAGGTGACTTTACAGTTTGGGTTCACTGCCACCATGATATCAGCCCTGTTGTGGAAAATCCACTGCATGCTGTCAGCCAAGCACCAACAGACAGGCAAAGCTAGCAACTAGCTTGTGAACATATTAGAGCATTGAACTGCTAAAACGCTCAAGATATTTCCGTTATGAGCCAAAACAGAGCTTAAAGGAGAGTAAATAGTGGACTATTATTCATCAGATGGCCAGAAGTATCCCTTTAAACATGTGCTTATGCTTTTCCACATGCTGTCAATATTCACAGCTTGTACTATTGTTTCCCATAATGCACAAAAATCAATCAGTGCAGCTTAAAAATAGCACATACAGTATTTTATCTAAGTTCAGATCGCAGGATATTAGCTCATTTTCTCACGAGCCCCTTTACCGATATATCAAAACAAGCCTAGAGATAAAGGATGTGAGGAGGATTGGTAACCTATGCTGCGTAGACATGAGCCAAACCAGGAAGTATCTGTGGAGCTAATTATTGCCATGACCCTGAAAAGGATTGAGTGGTGAGGAAAAAGTGGACGGCACGAATGACTGAATGAGAATCAGATGTTTCACGTGGGCTCATGAGAGATATTACAAGACTTATGAAGGCGTCTGCATCTACTGATCATCACACAAGATAGCCCTCACTAAATATGAAAGCACACCAGAATATTCTGTGGCTTTAAAGCTTAGCTCTGCAGTATTTCAGGTAATCATCTCATCTTTCAACGGTCTGCCTGCAAAGGTGCTTAGACAAGCTGTGGCACACCTTGACATCCCTCAAATGCCAAATTAAACAGACATGTCTCTCAAGAACATCACGTAACCTAACTCAAACTGTTGCTTTTCTTACCTGAGAAGGACTGTTTAAGAGTTGGTGACGGTTGCATTACAGAGTACTATTGTGTCCCTAATCTTTACTGTTCTTGTCAACAAAACATCATGCCAACACACACACACAGAAAAAAAAAAAAAAAGTTCAGTTCATTTGTGGTACATGGCAAGAGTCCATCTATCTGTTCAGAGTTGGCTGCTCATCCAGGTCTGACTTTTGCGGGGGCAGCAGACTGTGCAGAGCAGCTCCAGCCACATCCTCCAGCTCCTCTGGGGGGGGATGCTGAGGTGTTTCTGGGCCAGCTGGGATGAGTAATCCTTCCAGCAGGTTTCCGGGTCTGCCAGGTTGACCTCCGCAGTCAGACCTGCCCGAAAACACCTCCACAGGGAGGAGTCCCGATCAGACGCCTCAGTCACCTCCACTGTTTTATCGATGTGGAAGTGAGGCCGCTCTGCTCCGAGCTGCTCCCGCGAGATCAACATGAATTCCTTTTATTCAATGAAAGTACACAGACAAAGAGCTGTTGAGCAGCATTCTTAGTCATGCAGTGGATTCTGTAAGTGCAACACACCATCATACCTGAACAACCGAATTGGTTGATGAGTGCCAGCAACAGGCACACCAGACCTTTAGCATACTCTTGCTCTTTATGACACATATTAAATAATGATACAATAAAATTACCAGTCCGCTGTTTATATTGAAATGTATTATTATTATTATTATTATTATTATTATTATTATTATTATTATTATTATTATTATTATTATTATATATTGGTCAATATAGCAGGATCTTTTGTCAAATATACGTGGACTCCTCCATACAAAATTCATCAAATGTATCTTTCATTATTTTACAATGATATGTTAATAAATGCTTGTTCTGATACATTGGGTTTGTTGACAATTTGGCACTCGACCTCGATATTTTGGCTTCAGTGCCCAGTATATGGCACCCAGTTCCAAAATCATTGGCTCCTAGTGAGGATATAACTACTCTGAAATACCTTGCTGATGTCTAGTTCAATTATTTCATATATATATATACACACACACACACACACACACACACACACACACACACACACACACACACACAAAAAAACAACCTTTATGTAACTCTCTAAAACAGCTGGCACAGTGGATTATGGCAAATGTAACTCAAACAGCAGTAAATGCTGCTTTTGTGGGGATTACTTTCATGCGTGCACTAATACATGCTCAAGATAATTTGCAGCACGGGGATTGAGACAAAGCACAGTGCCCTTGCCCATTGTTCTGATGATAGAGTGTGGCTCATTGAGTTCTTGGACAGCGACGGAGCTCTATCGCACAATGGACTGAGTTACATCAGGCTATTCAATCAATACTTATTAGTAGGCTCGATTAATTCTTTGCTTTGGCCACCTTGGCTTGACAATGAGAGAGGTCTAAAAAATCAGCAGCCTTGCGGTTTGAGACAACGTCGAGGAAATGGAATCCAATCTGATATAAGCAGTAAATCTGTTCTCCTTACTGTCAGAGGCATTCCCTGTCATAATGTTATGTATCTGCATTTCACAACTACATACTGCCCCATTTATTCCTTACAATGTCATCATAGACCTTGCATTAGAACTTTTTTTACTGTGTGTTGAATTTCAAAGGAAATCCTCCTCCTAAATAAGAATACATGAAACTTTAATTAAGCCTGCGAGGGTGGGAGCTGGGTTATTGTTGCAGCAGATATCTGTGTGAATATATACAGATGAGAGGAGATCAAATATGATGAATTTAAGCTAATGCCACAAATGTACACAGCAAAGTAGCAATATTGATTAATAAGTTTAAAAAGAAAAGGATGCAGATATGGATTCTGCTACTGTTTGCCCACACGTTGGTCCACGATGTTATAGCTCGTCTCACTGGATTCCTCGGTACAGGAAGAATAGACTCCAAATGAACAGATCTAGCTCAGTCTACCTCAAGCAAAAACATGCTAATAGCGAGATAGGCCTTGTGAGAACCCCGGGACGCCCCGAGTTGCACCTGCAGGGATGCGCTGAAAAACGATCCGTCCATTTAATTCATCAAGGTGAACCCGTTTCTCCATGGTGACAAGCGATCCAGCCTTGAAGCCCTGCTTGGTGACTGCATCGAGTCCCAGATAATGTTGTGAATAATTTATGAAACAATGTCAGTGCTTCTTCATAATGACTTCAAATGGACACCAGCCAAGCGTTAAATGACAGGGATTAATCTACTTTAGGAATAATAGTCCTAATGGAATATTGAATCCTCCGGGACGCGGCCCAACTCGAGAACCAACCGGGACACGTAGCCTGCACCCCTCGGTGCACGCTGACCCTGAAAACACACTATTAAAAAGTTCAGTGTGCTCAGAAGTTCACTTGTTCCGTCTGTGCGGCTTCTTTTTTTCTTTTTTTCTTTTTTGTTTTTAAATGGGTCCTGGTTGTGTGACCCCAGAATTGCCTTGGGATTGCTTCCAAAAGTGAGGACAGGTACAGCCGAGGTAAGCGGGTCGATTAACCCTTTTTCGAGGAGATAACCGCGCAAAGTATTAGTTGGCAACAAATGGAGCAGAAGTTAAGTTGATGACACTGGTGCAGTTGCACATCAGTAACAGTACTGCAGAAAGGAAAAAAAAAAAAAAAACATCAGAGAAATTAATGAGATCTGCGATTAAAAGCGCCATGATGGGGGGCGGGAGCTAGACTATGAGAGCCTTTTTGTGTTTAAATAAGCACCCCACAGAGTTCACAAGGCTTTGTGCTGACATGTAAAGCCTCGTTTGTCAATACGAGATGGATCTGTATTGAAATATTTAGCATACAGATGTCTGAGGGGTGCCAACAATGCTTGAAGAGAAGGGGGGGGGGGCAAAGTGTATTCCCCTTATTCACATCAGCTCTTTGTGATCTTATAAACATCACAGAGATCTTTATAATAACCTCATGAATTTATAACACTTTTTTTTGTGTGTTCCCAGAAAAAACGGGAGGTTGGTTTTTGTGCGAGGGCTCTGTGTGTGTCGGCTGTTCTCTCTTGCTCTTTCTTTTTCGAAACAACCGACAAATATGGAGTAGTAAATACATAGAAACACAATCACAAACAGCAGGGAAAGTTTTTTATTATTGTTATTTTCAGAGAAAATAGGGCAGACATGCTCCTCATAAGTAAAACAACCATATAGATAAAAAAAAAAAACGTAGGTGTGTTTGTAAAATATGTTATAGAAGTACTGTAATGATTTTAACCCAATCAGTTTACAAGTTCCTTAGCTCTAAGAAGAGAAATGTAACTTTACAAAGTCTAGCATCTTTGAAAAGGCATCTTATGAAAGTCAAGATGAATACTCTGCATTGCAGTACTCTCTGTATTACTGCATTAGACACGACTGCCTGTTTTCTGGCAACACTTCACGTGTCTGCAGTTGGACACTCGCACGACAGGGTAATGGCGGCAGAAGCGCGCTCATAGCCGGCACTGAAGTTGGATTTTCAATTTCCAGTCTCCTGTAAATGATCCTGGTCTTCTAAATATTACAAACAAAACACAGTGAAGATAAGATACCATCATGAATACATGAATGAACTGTGCTTCAGGTTCCTACAGTTTTGTTTCGACTCCACCGTTTATTCATCGTATTCCCGTCATAATAAAACCCTTCAGATGCCCATACTTCCTATTCTTGTCCCGTCTGCATGCAAATGTAAAGATGATAGCCTATACTGGAGTCGATCCAATTGAATAATTGAATTGTGCTGGCCCTCACATGTGATTCGAAATTATACAGTGAGCCTGGAGTAGAATTTCATCATAAGCTGCGGTGCATTCATCCAAAATCTTGCTCAGTGATGCAAAGACTCTATCATTGAAACTCATTTATCCTTGCTTTAGGGTGTGCAATGGAGACAAATGTGGTACCTTCACCCCCCCCACACACGCACATACACAAAAAAAATGTTATGCGAGAAATCAAACAGGAAAGGAGAGGAATCCAGTGGAACGCATTCAGTCATTACTCAAATAGACTTGTTGCTTTTAGCGCCGCGAACGCGGGTGACATTTCATTTTGCAGCCTCCCGTGCTCTGACTGCTCTCCCGCGTCTCGCTCATTCATCGTCTTTCTATTCGCCGATGAGTCGTACGGGAAATGCTCCAAATGATGAGAAGCTTCGCCACAGAGTTCAGGCCGGCGTATTCGGCGGGGCAGGTGCCACCGCTCGGAAATTTTTTTTTTTAAAAAATGGTAAAATATCAGCTTCTGTTTCACAAACGATGATTCATCTTCGTCTATCTGCTCTGTCTTCCTTCTTCCCATTCACCCCTTGCTTCCTCTCTGGTAGCTCTGGCCTCAGAAAAGACGATGAATGGCTTGCAGTCTTTGATCTTTGATTGGCTGCCGAGTCTGCGGAGAAAATTATTGATGATCGCAATGATTATGCAGGTAATATTTATACATAATATCATAATTGATCAAGGGCTGGGCTCCGATAGCCAGTCTCATTTAGGATCCAGCTCCCTGGCTTTGAAGCTTAAGAATCATTTAATTTAATTTCTTGTTTCATTACCGTGCTCCTTTAGTTAGAGTGAGCAATAGTGACACTTTATAACAGCCATTACCTTTAGTCATAGTTCCAGATGTACTTTTCATTGTAGTTAACAAACGTCAGCTCAGCCTCTCCACTGGGAGTTCGTCCGCCCACGCTCACCCCCGATCATTTCATCCGACTCTCCACATCACAACAGGCGACGAGGCGGCATTTCAATTCACAGGCAGCCACGCGGGCAGACTCTGGAGAGCCAGTTACAAACAGTTCCTTATGAGTGAGGGACTGCCGGCCCCTGAGACAGGCTGATACAGTGTGTGCGATTGTGACTAAACAGCAGAGAGAGTTCAGTATTCATTTAAGACCCTCAGGAACAGAAGATATCTTGCTGTTGCTGACCACGTGGGGTGAGCGCTCACATTACTGGGTTATGGCGTGGTGATGTCATAACCATGTATTCATGGATGTCTTATCCCCATTTTGAGGTGTGTGTGACATTCATGAAGACCAAAGTGTGCTGCCTGCTGCTTCAATCCGTCAGAGATACTGTATTTAAGTAACACCTCATTTTCAGTGCCAGAGCTACAGGTTGAGAACATTAATGAGGCTGCCAGTCTGTCTCTGCCTTCTCAGTCAACAAAAGGTGATTACAGATTGTAACGCAGACAGAGTAGTTATTTATACCTTCAGTTGCTTGCAAATACAGAAAGCTAAAACTAATTGGATGCAATTAGCGCTACAGAAAGTTTTGGATTTTGCTCATATGTCACAGAACCCCAAACCCCCTGATTGATCGCACGGCAAGCTAAAAATCAAGCTGCACGCCGTCTTCATTAGGACTGCTTTCCTTTAAGATCTGCTCGTCGTCCACCAAACGTTGCGCTTCAGTGAAAAGATTAGATTCCCACAGACCAGATGAACCAATAAACTAGAGAGGGGGAGTGTCCGTGTCCCCGCGTGCATGTGGTGAGGATCTCTTTGTGCGCGCTGCGGCATTCGGCAGGAAAAAACATCACACAGCGAGCATACTTGGGAAAACAAAAGCAAGAATGCGACCGCAAGTCGCTGCAGATGCCACATTTCGGATGGATGATTCACGCTGTGGTATCGCGCCTCGGCTGTTGTCACGCAAATGCATGTGCACGAACACGGCACTTGCAAACAGGAGAAGATGCAGATCTACACCTGTTATGCAGTAGACCTGCAATGAAATGAAAACATTTCAGAGATTAAAGGAGGCAGGCACCATGCATCGGAATTACTTACACGCACTCACTCACTCACTGACTTACAGTAAGTCTAAATGCAGCAGGGACTTGTGGTCCAGAACTAGTCCACATCTGGGATTCTGGTCACAGGTGCCTATATAGTCATACCCCACTGAGAAATACAGTACATGTAAATTCCAGGTCCAAAACTCATTACATCATAGCAACATTGCATGTCGATAAAAAACATGTATGTTGAAGTAACACTGTAGTTGCATAGTGCAGAGACAAGTGATGGTTGACAGAGCGGCTGAGACAGAGACATCATTCACCCTGTTGCAAGATGCTGTGCCATCAAACAAACAAACCAAAAAAAAAACATCTTCACGAAAAACTAAAGTTTCATACTGTTGTTTTAAAAGAAGAAAAACAAAACAGTTTTCCAGGTGACTAATGTATTGTTTTGTATTTTTTTTTTTTTTTTTATCTTGATCGGTCAGCAGCAAACTTTCCCTTAACAGCATCATCAGATCTCAGGATTCACTATCTGCCTCTGCCAAAAAGCGAAACAGATGGAGGGAGATTGCCTCGCTTCACGGAGGTAAAAGAGAAGGACTGCATGCGACGCAGAGTACATAGCTGGAGAGATAACTAAGATATGGACTAAGAGATATCCCTTGCTGGGCTTTCTTGTCATGTTGTTTTGATGCAGGGTTCTATTGTATTGCTTCTTAAGTTGCAGGGATTTACCAGCCTCTTGTTTTTTCTTCAGCTTGTGTTTAAATAGTTTTTTTCAGCATGTGGGGCCCAAGAGGCACGCACGTTACATTCAGCGGATCGTCCACCAAACTCTCTGGTGGTGAGAGTTTGTCTTTGCATTTTGAGCGTGTGATTCTTCGTCTGCAGGGTTTTTTTTTTTTTTTTCCACTCCTGCAAAACACTTTAAGAATACATTCTTGTCTGCCTCAGCACATCAAGCAGTCCTCCTGCGGGGCTTGTCAGACACCTGTCACAAACTGTGACTATGAATGGCACTGTGGTGACCCTGGTGTTGCCGTGGCGCGGTCGCGCAAACACACACGGGAAGCCTATTCTTTTTCGTTCGCGGGTTCACACACACACACACATGCACACACACAACCCTCCACGCGACTTTTAACTCGACTGAACTTCAGAGCCGATGTGCGCCGGGCTCTGTGACGTGTGATTTGATTACTATGGAGAGCTGCCAGCAGTGTTTGCTCTAGAAAGCTGCAGCTCCGACATGCGCACACATGAAACACCTTCCCGTCCTTTCATATACCCGTTTGATTTATTTATTTTTTTTCCATTCCTGCGAGGGAAGTCACTCGGACAGTGTGTCTGATCTCTGCCTGGTGATTACACAGATAAGAGGGCAGGGCGCAGCCTAAAAGGCGACACCGGGGGCGGGAAATAACACCCGGCACCGATGCAGCAACATCAGCGGCGATGGAGGCCGACAAGGGTGTTAAGTCCCGTCGAGGGAGGTCAGGGTTATCAAGGGCTGTGAAAGAGGGAGCTCTGCGTGGTGAGTTTTGACATGCCAGAGCCGACGTTAAGTCCGAAAAAGGGGGGGAAGTTTTATCATGTTTCATGAGCACAGAGTGGTTGAGCTCATCAGATCAGCGTAGCGGATCAAAGATGGGAGGTTGTTTCGGTGCTTCTTATTTAGAATGTGACCTCCTGCTGACTTGGTATTGCAGAAAAAGTCTCAGTGTTGTTGATGTTGAGAGTTAACCGGTAGTGGACTAAAGAAATTTTTGGAAAAAAAAGGGGCCCCAGCACACAGACAGCTGTAGTTTAAAGTGAACTGGAAGGGCACCCAAGGGGGCACTTTATCAGGTTTTCTCCCCTGGAAGCCTAGATGGTACTTTGCAGCTTTTTTTTCAAACACGGGGGCCCTTAACTCCCCGAGTCCACCGGTGGGATTAACTACAGCTTTAAAGGGTAATTGCAAGTCAGTTTCCTGTCAGGGTATCATGACAATAGTTTCTCTAATCACATTATTTAGAGCAAACAGTGATTGCCGCAGTCAACCCTGGTTAACACGCTAGATCTGACAGATACTCCCTTAATTACTTTGTGAGATTTAAGTGGGTTCAAAACGGATATCGGAGCGTCCCAGCGGGTCCCATCTTCTGTTTTGAAGCACATCAACCACATTCTTGACTGAAGGGCAGCCAGCCTTCTCCTGACGTGCGGTGCCGAGCCAAGTGCATGATTACTGTCCTCCTGACGAGTGGCGAACTGCAGCGACGGGAGGTTATTTAAATTGCCGAGTGCAGGAAGTGCTGACAAGCGAAGGGAGCACGGAGGGAACGAGACAAATAGAGAGCGACGTACCTAAGTGACTGGGCTCATTGTGGAGGATGCCAGTCACAGGCGGATGTTAATGTAATAACTTTTAATTTTAGTCTGGACATCAACACGTTTTCTGAATGAACAGAAACTTGAAAATTCTGCCCGGGCTACTGGAGCTCCTTTTAACTACCCGTAAACAGACTTCACATCTCTAAATCACATTGACACTTCATCACTTTTCCATATTTTATGAGAATTGCTTTTTATGAATGTGATTTTGAACCGATGACATCCTTCTCCTCTCATTTTTTTTCAATTCTCTGCCTCTCCGAAGCCATAAAACATCTCAAAAAAATATTAAAAACAGAAAAAAAATGATCTGTAACTACAGTTTGGGCTGCGGTTTTATAAAACATAGTGAATATAGTTGCACTGGCCTCTTAAAGGGGGGTTTGCAGTGTGTGGAGGTGTTTCAAACTTACAGATAATGATGGTGCCAATCATGTTAGCTGTGGCTTTTCCAATGCTAGGTAAGCATTTGTGCTAATTAGTGTGAATGTGAAGGCTACCTGGCACGGTGGCTTGAGCGTGGGGCCCGCTCATGTCCATGACCACAAGATCACCAGCTCCAAATCCTAAATGTTAATAAGGCAGCGTGAGATTTCCCGCTGAAAATGCATTTTCTAGTCGTCAGCTAATTGTCAGATGTAGTATCTGGTTAATGGCAGTCTCTGCACATGTTTATGTGTATTCCTGCGTGGACTATTTTGACTCAGTGTTTTTTCCAGATGTAATTAAGTTTAGTTTAAATGATTGTCGTGGCCTTTTAGGGTTGTATGAGTTACATCTCCCTCAGTGGATTCCCTGCAGTAGATGTGTGGAGAAGCGGGGAATTGTGCTGCTGGGACTGACAGCAAGATGTATTTTGACCACCTGAAATATTAAAAGCTGTGTCTGAGTGGCGTAATACAGTGTGGGGCAGGTACAGCTGAGCTTGTGCAGAGGACGTTGCACGTTGGAGGTGGGTGGTCTCCACGCAGGGGAGGGCTTCAGCACATCTTGCTGCTTCTCCACACAGCTGTGTTGTGTTGTGTTCTAATTCTTATTTATTCGTTTGTGAGTTATCTCTTGGAAAGACAATTACATATATATTTGTCCGTTATGCCATCCTCGGTGATTTGGTCCGATGTGCTTTTGTGTATGTGTTGCTGGCCCGTGGCTGGGTGGAGCTGAGGTGCGACTGGAACACCTGGCCAGTGCTCATAAGCCACTTGAGCCCATCTGCCCAGATGCCAGCGCTGCTCCATTCACCCTTCACTAAGCTGTGCTTGCATTCACCCCTTGCATTAACTCCTCTTTCACACTGACAACATCGACTTGCACTCAAACCACTGACAATTCTTACTGCTCCATATTTTAATAAACTTCACTTAGCTGGAGGTGGTTACAACGCCATGCACAGCCCATCTAACTTGTAAAAAAAATAAATAAATAAAATCTACTGTTTCTCTAGCACCACTGATTTGAGGCAATTTCTGTATTATTTCACTGTCATTAAATATTCAAGCCTGGTTTGTAGCAAAGGGAAGGGTTAGCACTCCACTGTCTTCATACATATTTGGTTTCAATAAGTGAAGAAGAAATGAGTACAGTACATGTAAAGGAAAATGCACGGAAGGTTCAGCAATTACTGTTTTCGCACACGCTTGTGTCGGATCAGCCGGTTAATGGCATGGCTTTGCAACGAGTGCTTTTCTGCAACAAAAAAAAACTATACAAGAAATGAATTTGCACGCCAGCAAATCCCTCGTTGAAAGGGACACAAGGATTGATTAGAGCTAACAAGAAGCGTCAACCTGAAACACAGCTCTGCTCTCGACGTCGTAATCTGAATGAATGCCGGTGCGCCGGGCAGTCACTGTGATGCTAATTCAAAATCAATGCGGCAGTCGATGGGGATCCTCCAGCCGCCCGACCTGTGGTGCTGCTGTGCAGAGCACTATTTTCAGATAGAGAGACGGGTAAACTTCCTGATGCAGCGTTTTGCCCCCTCGCCTGCACGGCAGAACATGCTTATCGCCGCGACTGAGGTGGGAAGCAGCTGCTGGGAGGTGGGGGGAGAAGGAAAAAAAAAAAAAAAAAAGCCAAAGGAGGGATGCCACTCAAGGAATAAAAGATGTTACACAAGCCGGTGAGATTTAAATGAGAGGAGATGTGCCGTCGCTGCCCCAGCTTTCAGATTATGCATGGGAAGCATTAACCTGGCTTTTAGCGTGCCACAATGGGCCCCTTAGCCGCTGTCAACCCACACACAGCTGAGTCCCAGCGACATCTACTTCCCCCTCCATGGCCCTGCACAACACCCTCATACATGCACGCAGGCGTACGCTCAAACACATGCGCACTCAATCGGACAAGATAATGAATCAGGAATGGGCAATAAAAAGTCTCTCTGAAAGCACTTTATTCAACTTTCATGACACACATTCGCGATCTCACTCAAGACGATGCTCCGCGGTGCCGAGTGAAGAATCGTTTCTGCAGGGCTCGGCTTATTGTCTTCATCTAAATCGGGGCCTTCAAGTCTGTCAGCCTCCCGACGACAAAGCAGATCTGAAATAGCAAGAGTCAGTTGCGGCAAGTCTCCCTCTCGCCTATTAATTTATTCCAGCATAAGGAAACAGAGAGCTCGCCCTCGGGGGACTTGATTTGTTCTTACATCAAGCTTGGATGGACACAATCAGCTGGCAAGACGGCAGCACAGCTGAACTTCTGGAGCAGCAGTGACTGTGCGACCCATGAAGAGAGACGGCTGAACAATGCATATGTGACAGATCAAACTATGGGTGCGGAAGCCTTTGCACTTTTTCTGCTGCTCAAACAATGTTTTTTTTTTAATTTCTTTTATGTAAATTCCCCCTTTTAATCCAACCAGTAGAGACCCGATCCACAAAATACAAACTGTCATCTAAAGACTGCTGCTCTATCTATAGAGAAGTAGTCTTATTCAAGTAGGATGGAGGATGTTTTAAGCCCATCAGACCACTTTAGTCTAGACTGAAATATGTCAAGAACGATTGGATCGACTGCCATTACATTTGGTACAGATATCCATGGTTCCCCGACAGTGTGTCCTTGACGTCAGTCCTTATTGACTTTTCCTGTAGTGTCACCGCAAGGCTCATAAGTGGTTTTGAGTGAAATGTATTAGCGATTCATTTGGCATTTGTAAGAACATGTGGTATGGAACATTGCTTCCTTTTGCTATGTTACGTGACATGTTGAGATACTTGAAAATACATGATGTTTGTAGATGCTACACAAGGTTATTTTCGTCCCTGTGAGCATTATTGCATGTTGACGTTGGCGTTTAACTCCTAGCGCATCCGTACACCACTCAAATTCTTGAGAATGTCTTGTCTGTCTTCACTGGCACAGTGTTTTTAACCCAGTCACCTTTTGACATATCGTCTCACGGTCTCGAGAGCTACTCACCTTTAACGGAACCCGACCAGACTGAACTAAATGTACACTGCAGTCGCCTCAGAGTTTTAAGGACCAGTCATTTGTAGCTCCATTTGGACCACAGGAGGTACAAGTAGGAACTTAATAGGAGCAGTAACATTGTTCGACCATACTCATGCCCTTTGAACTACAAAAATATAGGCTACGTTATTTAATCATGTACCCTCAATGAGTGTCTTTCGTTGCCTCGTTCTTACTTTCCCGGTCCATTTTATTAACCTCCTTCTGACAGACAGCCACCTGGAAACCATTAATATGCAGTCGCTCTCCGTGACATTGACATGCAGTACATTTTTTTTCGAATAGCTCTCACAGCCCACGCAGTGACATATAAGAACACACCGTCCCAATTATTCTCCTGCGCTCAGCAATTACGCTCCAAGGCAAAACAGAAGCGATACAGCTCTTGGCTAATTTGTGTCCCATTTTTTTCTTTTTTTTTTTTAAAATGTTTGATAAATGCATCTATTACAACATCCCTCCCTGTACCAGCGACTCATTACCTGTGTCACACGTGTAACAAGAGATTAACTCGGCTGTTTAGCAGAAATTGCCTTATCGATTAGCTCCCTTATTAAAGCCCCCCCTCGAGCGGCTACATTACCATATTCAAATGTATAAGCTCCGCTGAAAAACAGCTCATCTGAGGAGTGATTATCTGTGGCAGTAACGATCCCGAGCAGAATGGGATTTGCATGTGCAGCAGGGGAGTCGGCGCGGCCACGCACAGCTGTGCCTGTTTCAATTAGGAAGAGGCTGTTGCTGTTACTCATATTTCACCATGCAAAAACCCTGATTTCCTGCCAGCGCTCTTTATATGAAGCTAATTAGCTGTGACGTCACTGAAGAGGAAAGTTTGATTAGGTTTGTTCGCGAACATGTTCGACGATCTTTTACCTGGAATAAATTGACAGGTCAAGTTATTATTCCGGATTAAATGTTGCACAGTTTGCATACTTTTCCTCATATGATTGAAAAAGAGAAATGATAACAAATGGTCTTGTATGACTATTTGGCTAGTTTTTGGCAAACGTGAGCCAATCTTAGCAAAACTTACGATTATATTTTCCTCCTTTTTTTCCTTTTTTCATTCCGGTGGCACTTTATTGCTATGTTACTGACATTAGAGTGTTCATTAATGTCTCATGCTACTGTGACATTATTTTAGCATTCACAGTTATCTCGTAATTGTCATTTATGGCCAGAAAAGTTAGCAACAAGTTACTCACTTCAGCTAACTAAAGTCCAAAAATAGCCTCTGATTTCTCAAGAAAGCCATACAGGATCAAAGCATCTGCTCATTTCCATCCAGAAGTTTTAATCTATAGCTGAATGAGGCAGTGGAGCCCATTACTGGTATTTTCAAGGCCCTAAAGAGGCATTATTCACCTCCCAATCCTCAAACTTACAGTAAGTGCTCTGCACAGTTCATGGTTTCAAATAATCCATTCTTTTTCAATGAGAAAGAAGCCTCTCTCAAACTCCTCTTGAGATACTATTTCACACTGATCAAAGATTTAGAAAACCCCCTAAAAAGAATCCTTTACACCACTTTGACCTTGGCCCGTCTGGGGAGCTTTCGGCGCCCATGTGAAACTCGGCTATTTCTTCTCCCATTTTCTTGCTGAACGCGGCAAGGCCACCAGACACAGATTGCTCATTTGGAGGCGCAGTTGCGGGGGAACTGTCAGCCAGCTGCCTCCCCTTTGCTATTTTATATGTAACATTCCTTGGCTCATTCCTTCGGCTCGCAAACATATACAGTACGTACCCCTGATCACGTTCCTAAACGCTACAGTGGTGCATGATGGGGGCTGATCAGAGGCAGCGAGGACGACAGCTAATGAAATATGGCGGAAGGGAGAAAAAAAAAAAGTGCTTACGGGACAAGTGTGACTTGCCTAAATGCCAATTCAATTAGAAGTGAAGCAGTACAGCCAGAGTTGATTCTCCATTAGATGGCAATTCATTTCCGCGATTAATGATCTGAGAGAAGTGGGCGCAGAGAGGTTCTCAGTTTGTATTAGGTCACTCTTGAACGTCGGATGCCGAGAAAGTGTGAGCGCGGAATCAGAAAAAAAACCAAAAAAAAAGTCCACAAAACAAGTGAAAACTCAGAACGCAGAACATAACACACCCACGTATGCACAAAAGGATTATGAGACAGTGCATTATCTCGACCTGAACGGACGTCAGCACTTGTAAAAACTGTAAGCTGGAGGTGAAGTCCGGTCAAGTAGAAGAACCTCTGCTAAAATTGCGGTCGAGCGAGGGCGGCTAGAGATGCTCTGCTAAATATGAGGACGCCGGCGTTTTCTCCTCTTTGCTTATACAACTCCTGAAAAATCGAGACGCACCAGCATATTTGCAATTTAGTCAGAGGCGGCGAAAGGTTGATCGGACCTCTCCGAAGGTCGCGTGGCTCCTATTGTTTCCCAGGTTCCATTTAAAGCAACCTCTGATGATGTGCGGCTGCGCTGACAAACACAATCCATCATTTTAAATTACACGTTCGGCATTGTTGTGGTTGTTTTCTTTACGGTCTCATGGCTAATTATAATGATTCTCGGGGAAAATCTATTATGGGTTGTACCCTGCTGAACTTAAAGATGACTTGAAAGTGATACTACTTTGCAATCTGTGGTAACTGTCATCGATTCAAGGGGCTACAATCTTTTTAAGGCCACCTGTCAAATAGGCGCATCCTCATACTGAAACTATTCAACAGGCTGATTGCCAATTACTCCCAGTCCACACAGAATGATCCCACGTTCTGGGGAAAACTGGACTTGAACTTGGTCATCTCAACAAGCCCCCCCAAAACACCATGCTTTGAGGCCAAATTGATGTGTTGGTTCCACATTTTTTAGTGAAAATTAGTCTGCAATTCGCACATTTTTAAAACATTTTATTAAAAGAAAAACATTTTCTGGCCCGTTCTGTTGTTGTATGATGCGGTTTAGTGCTGAATAAGGGATTAATTGATGACTTGTGCAGGGGAAAGTGCGATTTATCACTTTCGGCCGTGAGATGTGTGACTGGTTCAGTGTAAAGGGACCGCTTTTATACACATCACTCATCATCGGCTACATCGCTTTCCTCATCACTTTCTCATACTGGTCCCATTTGAACCTTTTGCTGTCCTCTTCATCTTCACTGTCTTCCTGCCCCCTTCTCCTGGTTCCCCCAGGCAGAGGGTCATCTTCGGCATCTCCATCAGATTTGTTAACCTCAGCACCGACCACACCCTCGATCTCAGTGTTGTCAATGCAGTTGTTTTTCCAGTCAGGACCAGCTGTTCAAACCTACAGGGGTTGTTTTCTTTAAAGTAATATTCCGCCCAAAAAGGTAAGACTCGAATGGGGTGTGTTTGCTGATGACCTCATGTTGAGTAACAACAAATGTCAGGTAAAACTTGTTACCTTGAACGCGTCGAACAAAGGTATTAGTCAATGCAGCAGTGTTGCTTAGAGCTATTTATTAATGCCGGTAAGCCAGCAGTAATCCAAGAAAAAGAAAAACGTCACCGCGTGTAACAACCGTTAAAGCATGAGAACTGAAGCTGGCAACTCTGAGACAAATGTAAACGCCAAGCCCTTCCTTGCTTTTCCAGTGTGCTGTCTCCGTGTCCTTCATAAACATTTCATATGAGGGAAATGTTCCTGTAACTTCCTTTTTTTTTTTGCATGAAGCATGTTAGAGCATCATTTTTTAGACATCATGTTCACTTCGCAAAGCTTTTCAGGCTCCATCACAGATGTTTTTTTCAGGGCAGGATGAGCATGTCTCATTCATTTCCCCCTGTTTGTTCACGTCTTCCAGGTGGTTCAGGGATTCAAACGGCATCCTTTTAGCCATGATTTTGCAAGTCAGCTTCCAGGCTCCTGCCACTGCCATGTGGGGTTCTCTTTGAAACATTTATACAGAATGTGCATGAAATCCTCAGCTGCTACTGTTGAAATATGGAGATCTTCACCTATGTACTGTCAAGGTTCTTTGCACTTTTTACATCTTCAAGGTGGCCCTCGTGCGAAGGCGCTTTAGGATAAATTGAGTCACCTTGAAGCATCACCAGAGGCTCGGAGCCTGCGGGGGCTCTCGTTAGGGGCTACAGCGAGGATCCCACATCAGCTGTCTCCTCTGTCAAAAGCAGACAAAAGCAGCCGCTCCCGCTGACTACCATCCTCCTTCATCACGCCATGCAGAGATGTCAGAGGGCTAAAGTTTCCACTGCACCCTTTGTGTTCCTCCGAGAGAGGCATCGATCATGGCCAGTTTTGAAACAATACCATAAAGACTATAACGACAATATATTCAAAACAAGTTGAAATATATTATATACATATGTATACATTTACATGTATATTTACACCATTATTATTTGTTTGGCAAAGTCAAATAAAACCTACTATATTCATTAGCACCTCCGCCAAGGAGGTTATGGCCTTGTTGGTTTGTTACAGGGATTACACAAAAACGACTCAACGGATTTGCACCAAACTAGGATTGGGGATGAGTCTCGACCCGCAATAGACCCACTTAACGTTTGGTGTTGATCCTCATAAAGGGACAGGTCCAGGATTTCTTTCCCACTTCCTTAATAATGCATAGCTATTGATGACCTAAAATGCCATATTAGGTGGCTGCTATCTATGAGTGAGCACAATTTGATGCGGCAAGCTTAAAGTATGGTATGAGGTTAATGCGTTTGGTATTGTTTGGGCTTGTTTGAATTATAGGGGACTGTTGTGCCTTGGCAGAGGTATGCACTCTACTGAATGCCATTCCAGTTTGAGCTGTAAATGTATATTTTTTAGTCTTTTTATTTTTCAACCAGATGGCAGAATTGGAAAATAGTTTGTCTTGTAGCATCCTACGTGCATTTTAGCACACTTGTTTTATTATCATGGTATATTAAAAAAGTGTGATGAACAAGCATGAATTCATTTGGGTTGTTTGTTATAGATTATATTTGTGTTGCTTTTACAAATCTGGGTCGATTTTGAGCATTTGTTTGGCTGGAATAACATCAAACCATAAATACTGACTGTAAAAGATATTTGACTATAAGATCCAGCATTGTAACAGGTTGTTATTGGGAAGCTCAAGGCGTTGATGACAGGTTAGGACGTTTATGTTTGCTGTGTTTTTAAAGTTTTTCATTTTGAAATGGTGACTCTTGACACCTAACAAACCTGAAGTGTTTACAGTCAGTATGCACTGCATCCACCCAGCATACACTATAAAACAAAGTCTAAAAGCATCTCAGCACCCGATATTTCCACATTTCCTTGGGAGATATTACATTATGTTAAGCCCTCTAGCAATCTGTCAGCAGCGGAACTCGGGAGTCGTAGCTGTAGCAAATAAAGCTCCTCCATGCTACTGTCCAGACGTCGGCGTGTGCTTACACCAGCTGTCCGCCCGCTGTTTTAAAATGTGTCAGCGATTAGTGCCGGGGTCTTCGTTTTTGTCCCGACACGTTATTGATATTGTGAAAGTGCAGCTTCTATAAACTGTGGAACTGTTGTAAAAAACTTTACATTCTGCAAGGCAGGCATTAGCGTACACTTGTAAAGTATCAGGTGGAGTTAATGGCCCCAGGGCTGTGAGCTTAGTGTACAATACCGCTGAAATCCGACCCTGAAATGGGCTTCTTTTTTTCACGGCCGAGTTCAATTTGTATGTGTGAGCCATCTCAACGTGAAGACACAAGACGATACACGAAATTTGACACGTGGAATTGCAAAGTCGCACTGCTTTGTGGGACCATTTGCATGAGACTGACGTGCATCTCAGAGGATTTACTTACCTCTTGCAAAAGCCACTCTAAGCAGCTGTCCAATGACTCTTTTGTGGCTGTGCTCCGATGCTCGGATGTGTGCAACTTGTACAGAAAAAGTCACCGGAGAGATGAGCGAGAGTGTCCTTGGATCATTGGTGATTTGTGTTCCCCTTAATGGAGAAACCTGTACATACATTAGCCTACCAGCATATGACGTGATGCAAAATGACATGTAATGTCATTTTAAAGATCATATCCCTGTTACGTCCTGCATCGCCAACTGGCAGTGACCATGCATGTTGTTTTACAGTGCCTTCACGGCTGCACAGGATGTGAAGGAGGGAGATATGGTACAACATGGACATAAATAATGGAACAACTGGTTAGCTGCGGTGGTGTTTGCCTTTGTTCCTAGCCCGACAGAACAGTCTTTTCCTTAGTGCGACTGCAGCGTTAGACTAAACTACAGTATGAGATATCAAGCTCCCCCACTTTTCTTTAAAACTTTCATGCGGTTCTGCTCACATCTGAAGTGTGAAACTGACTCAGCCTTTGATAAGCAAGCTTTGACCTTTCAGCCTTTGATGCAAACCTGCAGGTACTCCACTCTCTGATGATCTGATCCTCTCCGTCTAACTGATTTGTGCTCTGTGCTTGGCTGCTTCAGTTCGGGGGAACTCCTAATTGAATACTTTAGCACACCGCTCCCCGAACCTAGTCCCGCTAATTTGGACTCATGTTCATCTTCTTATGAAGACACTTACGTAACCCGTGGCTTTTAATATGTCAGGCCCCGTAACAGGACGTAAAATGTTCTACCAGAATCAATCGGGCTTTGTTTTCTGTCACCGCTTCATCAACATTTTGTTCCGATCATCTAAATTCTCTGGTGAGTTGAAAAATGAAAACCCATCTCATTAGAATGTTAATGGTACATAACAGTTTCTGAGAACACTGGAGATGAGATTTTTTTTTCTTTTTTTTGTGTGTGTGGGCAGCTTACACTCTTATCACCGGTCGCTTGTTGGAAATATTCCCTGAGGAAACAGACACAGTTCAGACACACACCTCCAACTAAAACCACAACCTGTAGGTTTGAACATACAGTATACAAGCAAATTAACAACCTTAAAGATCCTTTTTTTTTTACTTCCATAGAGCCATGCTCACTGTTATCCCCTCTTCATCTCTTAATTTTTACATATAGCACCTATTTAAGTAGAAGCTCTGTTCCAGCCTGGCTGCCCCCGTGCATTGTACCTGCTGAGATTCAGCAGCTATTCAAACACACATTCAACTGATTTCATCATTAAGGCTATTTATGGAAGAAGACAAACATTAATGAGTCAACATGTGAAATTTTAGAAATACAGTAAACAGTAACAAATACAGGCTTCCTCTTTGACGCCTGTGGCAAAATTTGCCAGACTCCCTCAAAAAAAAGCTATGTTTTATAAGTTGAGGAGTTAGGAGAAACCTTCCAGACTTTCAAAATGCTATCAAGCATAAATTCTTAACTATTTGGGCCTTCTTGTAAATTCGACAAACATTATACAGAAAGATATTTCTTTACTTGTCTAAAGAACATATCTTACATTAATGTGCTTGCATAACGAGTGGGGAGGAATCCAGTGATAAGTGGTCACTTGAGACGTATATGTTAATACAAGGTGTCAAACTAGAGGCGTTAAGCCATCCATGGATGTTAACACCATGTCTGGATTTTCCTCGAAGTTTTTATCTTATGGCCCCGCAGCCTCTCAAGTGTGAGGCCTGCCCAATCTTTTTTTAGCACTCCAAACACCGGCCTCTGCTCCTGCTCACCCTGGTGGAACTAATAAGGACCAATGAAGACTCGCTCTACTTCACAATTGTCTGCACACCTCCTCAGAAGAGCCATGACACTCACTGTAACTGTCTCCGGCCCTCTCAACAGCGGCGAGCGCTTCATCTGCGGCGCTGACGGTCTGGGGAATCACTGTTATGAGGAGCAGTTTGGTTCATTTCAGTGTGGATCGCAAGCTTGGTCCTGTGGTCGCCGGTGTTTTCTTGTTAATCGCTGTTAATTGCGCTCACCTTCCATATGTGCCTCATTAAGTGAGTGAAAACAATTTCGGGCATCGGGGAGCGCTGTCGCAGACGGCAGGGTGGCAGCCATATTGGAGGTCCCAAGCCTTTCGGGGCAAGAACAGCTGTGAGTGATCCGGGACGCACTGACTGCAAACAAGACAGCGATCCCAGAATGTTGGCGAATGTCAGAAGCCGCGCTTTTGAGCCACCCTGCTTCTTGCTTGTTGACACTCGGGCAGGATTTTGCACGCTGTAATCACCCGTGCACCTCCATACTGGCACCAGATGTGGTGTTCCTGCGGATTCGTCTGACGCAACTGCAGAGCTTTCGGTTCCGCTCCACTCGCCTGGGTTATATTCTTCACCGTTCCCATTATGTTGCACTCTAATCTCCCCTCTCCTCTCCGATACTGCACGTGTGTCCCGGCTTTTGGTCTGCGTTGCACCAATTTGCTCCAATCCCCCCCCCCCTTTTTGATGTTCTGCATAACAGCTGTGTACAGTGTTTTCCTTTCAAGTTGTGTTTTCTATAGAAGGGAGGGAGGGAGAGAGGGAGCGGCGGGTGAATAACCCTCAGCGTATAACATTTTTGTGGTCAGAATCTGGCTGCAGGATGCTTCAGCTCTTATCTTTTCAACGTGTGCAATAAACAAAAAGCCGTGCAGACTAAATCTATTAGTCGAAGAGAAGTCACAATGCATAATCTAAAGCAGAGATTTTTTTTTTTTTCCTCCTTTGCTCTCAGAATGACCCCATTTAGGAGCGGACTCAAAGCCATATTTAACTTTCAGTGAGAAGCGTTTGTAGTTAGCTGGAGAATAGATTTAAGAGGCTCCTTAATCGCGCCGTGCAAAAAAAAAAAAAGCCTCGGGGACACAAAAGTAGATAACAGCACCACGCTGGGACATTTGGAAGTTTTCCTGTTAAATGTTACATTATGAATCATCCATTTAGTGCTCTTTCATTCCCTTTTTTTTGTCCATTCCCTGTCCAAGGAGCGCGTTTTTTAATTTTTTTTTTTTTTTTTTTCTCTTTCGACTACTTATTCTACGTGATGTCTGGGTACCTGGGCGGCTTATCTCGCAAAAAAAGGTGCTGAATCATACGTACGTCGCAACCAGCCAAAATAGAGGATGCACTTCACCGCCGTGCAGATATGATTCATGAAAGCGGGGACCGACTGCGTTTCCTCTGGCTCGCTCCCCGGTCCACTCAACCTCCTCTGATGGGGGCCGAGGAGGTAAGAACCCGCTGAATGATGATCGCCTTCACTTCATAATATGTTTTTCGCAGTTTTTTTTTCTTCCCTGCTTTCTCACAAGATGACAGGGCTGTCATCCTCGGGGCCGTGCGCGGTCATTCACCAGTTTGATGAACACGAGAACCATATCAAACAAATGCCACCGCTGTCCAAACTGCCAGATATACAGCCAATTGAAAAAGAAAATAAAAAATCCCCAGTGAAGGGCTTCTCCTATTCGTTTTTGTCACCCAGCCTCACTTGTGCAGCATTATAAACTTTGGCAATCAAAGCAGCCCAGGACTAAGTGCCTTCCTCGATGGCACTTGAACAGGAGGCCAAAAAAGACAGCAGAATGATTACCGTTTTCTTTTTCTGGCCACCAGTATTCTGCTCACACAGCCCCAAAAAGATTAGATCCTACATTTCCCATGATGCAGCTTGATAGCACCTTTCCATTGGTCCTCCAACCCTGACATATCCAGCGTGTGCTGCAGCTATTTATTCCAAAAAGTTGGCATCTCCAAGCTGAGGGCAGGTTAACCTGGTAATGCTAACTGATGATGACATCAGTGGGCTGAGCTAGCATGGCTAGCGGGCTAGCAACTGCAGCAGGTTATTTTGCAGGTCAGAGTGAACTTAAACTGGAGCTGAGGCAGAATCATATCATGTCAGGAAATATCCTGTCACCTTAAAGGTACAATGGTGACTTTTTGACCACTAGTAGTGCTGTGGAGCGATCCTTTTTTTGTCTCGTGCACGAACTCATGGGTGGCGATTCACATTTCAGCCAGTGGATCATCAGCAGATGGAGGCAAGCACCAAAGAAATGCCATGTCTTCCATATTGCACCTTTAATTTGAAACTTGCACTTTATCAATTAATCAGCTACTTCCATGTTGGTGTCAGTGCTGATGATTGACATGGGTGCGACCCCCCAGAATGCATCAGTAAAAATCACATTGGAAACAGGAAATCCTCTCTCTAGGACACCGGGGTAATTGTTTTCCGTTGCCATTCCTCTGTCCATCCCTCACTCACTGGGGAGTATGACGCGCCACAGAGCAGCAGACTGCACGCCGAACAGTGCCAGTAACTGGTTGTCAGCACTATAGGGGGAAGAAAGGCGTGGTATTGGGATGGTTAGTGAGCATGCTGCTAGCTCGTAATCACAGATGTAAACAGTGCAGTCGTCGACAAACAGCAACTTTTAATTCCCGGCTTCTCCTTTGACAAACACAGAGGACACCGTACTTCTGAGTACTTACTCAACATCACCAGTCGATTAATAAAAAAATAAAAGCGTGAAATCGATGGAGTGTCCTTTTTAACTAAGTGTTCCAGTAGCTCAAACAACCAAAGAAAATCCCCTTTGACTTCCTCCGAGCGTGAAAAGAAACCGCAGCGCTGCCCACGCCGGAACCTAAGAGGACCGTCAAAGAGTCTCGAACAAAGTGAAATCATGATCAATTAAGGAACGCATTTGATAGGTGAGAAGAGCGACTTTGCCCTTTTCTCAGGCAGACAATGTAGATTAAAGGTGGGGTGAGGTGAGGCTGTGGATTTGTTACTGCGTCAGGGGACACTTAATCACGGCGTTCATAATAGGGACCTCATTTAGATGCCCCAGGCAATCTCCGGGCTCCGTTGCCTTAGAACAATAATGCGCGAGCAAAGGAGCTCCCCCTTTGAAGGTGACATTTGGAGGAAAAAAAAAAAGGTTGCCGCAATGCCACCACAGACTTTGATAAATTATTTTTCATCAGCGCGGAGCCCCCGCTCTGCACCTGTGCATGGGTCTAATGAAAGAGGAGAGGGCAGCGTTGTTAGCCAAAACTCTCGGCGGCCGCGACCGTGCGTCTGCTCATGCATCAAAGCGAGTCAGTGTGCGTTCCAGTGTTGTGTAACCCAAGGGATCCTGTGTTTGTCCTTTAGGCTTCCTGCAAATGAGAAGAAGTTATTGAGTCAGCAACGATGGGGGGTGGGGTGGGGTACAAAAGGCGAAAAAAAAACCACAAGATACAAGGGGAGGAAATAAAACAACAAAGGTGATGGCCTTTAATCATACGGCGCCTTTTATTTTTAACAAATCCAATTAAACATGCATCTGAGGCAAGAATTGGTGGGCAGACGGTTCCTGACGCTGTGCTGCAGTAACAGCGGTGCAGTGCACAGCGTCTGAGAATATGTATAATGCATTGTAATGTCGCTCCCGACTACAAAAGCAGCCACTTCAGTCCTGAAGTGTAAAAGAAAGCCAACAAGGCAATCACTGTCTCTTGAAAGCTGTCAGTGCTTAAGGCATCTACCATCAACGGAGCTCCTGCTGTGTTCTCCGCTGCAGGCGTTTATTTTCTCACAGTGTCTTCTTCTTCTTTTTCTTTTTTTTTTTATTCACACAGTCCCCCTCTTGAAAATGATGTTTGTGTGTGTGCCGCGGATGCCTCATTGAGGCAGTAAATGACAAGCTGGCAGCATCAAAACAGACTTGATCGTGCGCTGGAGGGACAGCGCTGAGTGCCTCTGAATGTGCTGATGCTCGGCTCGCACCGTGAAGGTGCTGCGAAACAAAAGTCAGCGGATGAAGGGGGCCGGTGTGATCGCTGCCTCGGGGGGGTTCGCCTTGTGAGGATCACACGCTAAGCTCCCCCATAAAGGTGTATTACCATTACCAGCTGCTGTAGGAGCGCTGGGTATGGGATGTATTCTCATGTAGACCAAATTGTTCGATGTGTTTATTTATTTATCGACTCATTTCAGTATTTATATTTTTAACTAAAGGGTTGATTTCACTGCTAACTTATTTACTTAAAGTTGCAACTGACTGAACTCATTTTTACACATCCAGAAGACACAGAGCAACATTAGTTTTGCATCTTTTTAGAAGAATACCTTGCTTTTCAGCTGCTTCATGCTAATTGCTAATTGCTAACACAGTCGCTCATAGTTGCTGATATAGTCAGCCTGCTGGGCATGTGGCCTATAATGGATTTATTTGAGCTTTTCAGCTAAAAAACTGCTAGATGCTGCTGCTTAAGAGTGGAATTTGGGGAATTTCAAAACCAAAACTGTGACAAAAGAGGCTAAAACTCTATGTTAAATTCATGGGAATTGCAGCACATATTAATTAATTGCTATAAGGTTGCTAATAGTTGCTAAAACAGTCAGTCTGGGCATGTAACTTATAATGAATTTGTGTGAGCTTTTTAGCCAAAAAAAGCTAGCAGCCCTTGCTAGAAGCGAGTTTTAGAGCAGAATTTGCAGACTGTTTAAACAAAAACAATGACTGGAAAGAGGCTAAAGCGCTATGTTAAACTGATGACACTGCGTGTTTATCTGATTTGATGAAAACAGAGCAGAAATTAAGAAAAAATAACCTTCCAGCCAATAATTCTTGTATGATGCTGATGTGAACATGTTATCATATTCAATATCTGCCTCTTTAACTAGCTAATATCACCTCACCGTGTTTACCAGCCAGCTGCTAACTTATTTTGTCTGCCATTTAGTGTTGCCTAGCGTAAATCAGCTGCCTGCTGTGGGTATAGTGAACTTGTGAATACAGCTGAAGGGAAAAAAATGCAAAGTTGGACAGTGATTCTCGTGGGGCTCATTACCGCGAACGGTGCCTTTCACATTCCAGATAGTCATTTTATCCACTGCTAATATACAAATATTGATTAGAGTGGCTTTAATTTGACTTTAATCACCCTCTTCTCGTCTTGTTGCAAAGCCTAATGAGGCCACTTTAATACGACAGCAGCTACAGTGTGTCTGCGTGTTTCTTATCATCTGCATGTGATATGAACACGTGCAGTAAGACAGTCTTCAACCCCCCCATGCTCCTGTGTACAAGACATCTCTGACAAGGTACTCTGTCTCAACCAAAATAGCATCGAGGTATCATAGATGCATGAATCCCTATGTGACAAATTGCTTATGTTTCCCTTCGGACTGTCGCTTGGCATGTAATGAAAAATGTAAAAAAAAAAAAAAAAAAAATCTGAAAATGTCTCTGGAAAGCCTTTGAACTGCATATTCAATGCGATGGCCAAATTAGTCTCCTGGTCCCCTAGCAACTGAGCACTCTGGGAGGGAGCTGTGTGCAGATGCTGGGAAACGTGGTGCACATCAGTTTTCTGGGATGCTGATTCTTTTTGTCCAATCTTTCTTACAAGTCCTATACATAACGTATTCACTGGATATTTCTTTAAAATATGCATAGGCTGAGCGCTTAAAACAAACCAAAGGGCTATTAATTATGGATAATGGCCCCCTTTGTTCCGTCCGGTGTCTCCTGAGTAGTTGGAAGCAGTGTCTTTGTATTATAGGGCTGTCATTTCTTTGTTTTGTGTTTTTTTTTTTTTTTTGGTTTCCCAGAGTACCTTAGAAGGAGCAGAGATAGGATCGGGTGACAGCTTGGGAGTAAAACTTTTGAGTGTGTGGATGGTGTGTTTTCTTTGTGTTTCAATCGGTGTTCAAAAGTGACAAGAACGCTCCTCCGCCAGCTGTACGTCTGTACTAGAGAGGGCTTATTATCTCACCAGCTTTTCCCATTGTGGTTAAGATGGCATTGGAGTAACCGCTAAAACAGCATTTACACAGTATTTTAAGCACATGCAAATTGAAGATGAAGAATTTTTATAATGACAGATAATGTTCAGCGTATAAGTACAATGCAGCCTTGATCAGGGGCTATGCTCATACAGCAGTTTGTGGTTTAGCCAGAACAGTGACATTCTGTGGCTAATATTAGCCTTCGTTAGCATCGGTTGGATCTTCACACTGCTGTGTTACTGACGTTATTCGGCCACTTAACTGACTTTACGACTCCTCTGTATCCGTGTTGCTGCTCACATGTCACAAATACTCAGTTTCTGATTGGCTGGTATTCGTTGGCTCTGTTGGTTGCGTTGGTTATAATGTAGGCTTATGGGAAAAAAAGTTTTTTTGAGCCCCAGTCCATCAAGTGGCAATGTAACTAATGGAATTGTAGTTGCCTGGTGCTCTTTCTGGGGAATTATTAGGGGGCGGCTGTGGCTCAGGGGTAGAGCCAGCGTCTTGTTATCAGAAGGTTGCTGGTCCTATTCCCCTGGTCTGCATGTCGATGTGTCCTTGGGCGAGATACTGAACCCCAAACTGCTCCTGCTGTGCTGGTCGGCACCTTGCATGGCAGTGCATGAATGTATTACTTCAAGTTGCTTTGGACAAAATCATTTGCTGAATGTAAATTAGGTTTAGGCATGATTGGTTAGGGTGAGGCTTAGAATGTCAGCGGTTAGCCAATCAGAGACAGAGTTCGGCAGGTGTTGCAATTCGTAAGTTCAAGCCAAGGTGATGTGTTTATAGTTTCCTGCTCATGAACACTTTTCCAGAATTCCCAGTCTGCAATCCAACTGGAACATCCCATGACGTTGGATTTCGGAATTGGAAAGTTGGATGCGGCACACCAACCCTAAACGGAAAGGTAAACGGAACGTGTCATTAATGACTATTTGTTTACAGCAACTGACTCCAGAGAATCATGGGAAAACAAGGGTTAATTGATCTGCCATTACAACACAATCACCATTCCCATCGCATTCCACAGATGTTAATTAAACAAAACTCTCACAACTTCCCCCCTTGGAAAATTATTCCAAACTAACCGAGAACCGAGAACTTTTTTCCCAGCCTCTGACCTCAATAAGAAATTTAGAGTCTCATCCTGGCCCAAATGTTCATTAAAGTATATTACCACCATGCACTATTAAAGGACCGAATCTACAGTTTGAGAGATCTTGCCCCCAGAGGAAATCCTCTTTCTGAAACTGGGGGAACCTCGCTCGTTCTTCACTGTCAAACTGTTCAGTGCTGACTGTGATAAAACCCTGCATGAGGCCAATGGTGTGTATGTGTGTGTGTGTGTGTGCGTGTGCTTGTGTGGAAAGGGAGGGAGAGAAAGAGCGTTGCAGTCTTGCAGTTTTCCTCACTCTATATGTGATGGAAGGGACAGGCATGAGAGAATAAAAAGAAGTGAGGTTGGGGGGGGAGGATCCGACAGCTAGGAAGAAATGATGTGTTGATGGCAGGAAGGAGGGGCTGAATGAAAAGGGAACAAGCATTGATAAAAGCATAATGGATGTGAGGGAAGAAGGAAGGGAAGCAGGTGTATGAGGGAGGAAGGGAAACTAAACTGCATCGGGGGGATTCCTGCTGTCAAAAGTGCAAGACATAAGAATTTGCCGCCTGTTAAATTCATACTCCCAACAAACAGGAGCAGCATATCACCACATTTAACTGTAGATGTTGTTAGCGAGTCAGCTCAGTTAGCCACGCAACTAGTGACCCAATAAGCTGACCCTGCCCAGACTGGGAGCTCAGAGCACGGGGGTAGTGCTGTTGTCGTTTACTATCAGAAGAGAGTGCTAAATGCTGCTAACTGTGTAGCTTTTGTTAGCTCAGTTAGCCGTGCAGCTAAAATCGTAATTTATTAGGGTGGTTAATTATTACATTTCTAATTTTTTTAAATATGAAAATAAAAACTTTGAAGAAGAAAAAGTGGCTGTATTCCAGAGAAAAATAAGGTATTTAGCATATTTTATCTTTCAGTCTCCCTTGTGCACATTTTAAATCATAGCCTCATATTGATTTCTTGTGCCAGGCTATGTTTTCTATTTGTTATCCTGTTTTTGTTCTGTTTATTTCATGCATATATGTATGAGATATAAAAATAATAAGCATTTTTTTTTTCATTGTGATTATTGAATTAGCCGACATATTCATATGAACAATATGGTTAGCAATGCCAACTTCTGTAGATATCTCTGCAACAGAATACATAACAGTCTTCAGCATGACTTAAAAAACTCCTTCTGTTGATGACTTTAGTTAATCCTGAACGTAGAGCGTTTTTAAATGACACTGCTTCCATACTGCCCCTTTAAGTCCTGTGTTTATATCCGACCCATCCTCCGCTTCACTGAGGAACACTTAGCAACGCCTTGACCCCAGACTCATGTTTACATGGGAGCCTGTAAAACGGTGCCAGAGAAATCCTGTACATGGTCATGTTCTTATCCCCCCAACTCCCCATTAAACAACCGACGGGGCCCTTGGGCTGAATGCTTAATTTACTGTACCTTGGATTAGTGCTGGTTTAGCTGAAAGGAAGCCGGTAGTGATGTACACAAAGAGCATGGAACAGGGTGGGGTGGGTGTGTGTGTGGGGTGGGGTGGGGGGGTGGGAATAATTCCTCCAACCTCCTGTGTTGGTTTTTCTGATGTTTGTCAGCAAACAGTGGCGTCAAACATGATTTTCCTTTAAAAATAAATGTAGAATAAGACAAAAGACGGAACGAGGATCGCCTCATTGTCACACTGAGATTGCTTGGCTCAGAGCGACTGATCTAATAAGCCTTTATTCAACATTTCCCATGCTATAAATAGTCATTACTTGTCATGTCCGGGATTTGATACTAAACCCCCTTGAGATCGGGCTGTGAAGGCTGACAAGGAGTCTGAATAAAGCTCAGAGAGGCGTTCTCAATAATACCCCTTCAAACAGCAGCTCCGATTTGACAATTCTCTTCTTTTTTTTTTGTTTGTTTGTCTTTCTGCCGCCTACCCCCCTCCCTCCCTCCCGCCACAGCCGCATTCATCATTCCTCATATTGTGTCATGTCACTCGGAGGTGAGCGGCGTGGATAATCAAGCGAATCATGAGGCTGGAGGAGAGCAATTTCTGCGCACGGGGGACTGGCGCTTCACTGTAGGGTGTTTTTTTTTTTTTTTGCCTGATTTTCACCCCGCCGGCCTTTTTTCTGGCTCGCACGCCATCGCGGTGAGACGGCGAAATTACACACGGCGTTGCAGAATGAATAGGAAGACGGGGGGGACGAGGAGGGGTGGACATGCATATTCCTCATCTGTCATCTACCCCCGTTGTCAATTTCCTGTTGTTTTGATACGTCAGTGCCCAATGGGACTCTGAGTAATGAACGGTTGAAGGAGCAAAGTGCATGTTTACAGCATGTTCCTCTTCGGCGCGGCAACCTTGAGGAGGGGAGGGGCTGTCGTTCAGGTGGCGGTGCATGGCGCCACTCTCATTACGTATAAATATATAATTTGCAGACTGTGGAATCCTAAGCAGCCCAGAGGGTCGGTCATGACGTCGCACCAATATCCGGCTCCACTGACGCGATGGCAGACTGGAGTCATGGGCTACCTGTGAGTGGCCTCTCGTGAGTTCACTGTACTTACAATCTGTCAGTGAAGCGATCCTGTTGAACAAACTCATGTTAATTAACTAACCCCCTGAATCTAGCTTTGCAACTGTAACCAGGTCTGTGCTTTGGATTCCTCCACATGCTGAAGCGGTGTACCACAATGAAGCCATTACGAAGGATAGTCTGTATTAAAGAGCTTGGTGGTGTGTTTTTACAAGGATTCCCCAAAACCCCAAATACCAAAGGAAAAGTGTAAGGGATGGGTTAAACAGTGTTTTATCTGCTGCAAACGTTAGCGTGTCTCGCTAACTGCCAAGGAACATTTCATGCTACATTCTCTTGCCAGGGAAGTGCTTGAGAGCATACGCAGACATTTGAACTGAACACACAACACCTTTAAGGGTTAGGGTTAAAAAAATAAAAATAATAAAAAAACATATTTTATGATGTTGCTATGAAGCCAAACACCCTTTGTTCACGTTTGCAATGCCCTCATGTGCAAAAAAAAGTTACAAGGGTGCCCGCTCGGATGGTAAAACATGATAAAATGCCCTCTAGGGGTGCTCCTCCAGTGCCCTGTCTGCATGCTGGTGCCCCACTGCAAACAGCTGGTGCCCTTTATATATATATATTTTTTTTTTTTGGGGGCTCAGACCCTCAGACATCCTTTGTCTGCCACTGTGAAGAAGCTTTTTTTTAAAAAATATTTTTATTTCTTTTTTTACTTTTATTTTCCACAGTTGCATGCCATACATCTATCACTCTTGTGCCAACTGGTGGTATTCCCTGCAAGGCTGACCTGAAAGCCTGACAGTAATATAAAACATCCGGGCTGAGGGGCTGTTGTGTCTGCGCTAAAAAAATAAATAAATAAAAAAGTAACTGTGTGCGAAAGCACCGCCTCGGGTTCGCAAGGTTAATTTTCCTGATTAGCTGTTTTGCCCATTCATTAATCTGTTTATTCACTCCGATTACACAACACAGCGCTTCCTAACGCCGCTCCACCTGCCCTGCGTTTTCTGTTTTCTTTTTTTTTTCTTTTTTTTTTCTCTGCCCTCCTCCCGCCCACGTGACCCCCCCACGCCGAAATATGTGTCATGAAAATAAATGGCTCCTAATTGGTTCTGGCAAGAAGGGGAGCAAGTGCCGGAGCTAGAGTCTCGCAAGGCTGGTGGAAGTTGAGCAAATGGCTAAGTGGTTTCATGGGGCCAAGAAGAAGAAGTGTAGTTTCTATGGTTTTCTAAAAGTCTGTGTATGAATCACTGCAGCTCTGTGTGCTTCATAAATGCTTTACTTTGTACTTTGGATCCTTGTTTTCAGCTTGACCTGTTATAGCCACACTTTTGAGGAAGTTTCCCAAGTCACAGAGGAGCATGAAATGTCCCCTCTTATATGGAAATTAACAAGGAAACAAGGCTTTACTTTAAAGCCTGATCGTATTTAAGAATTATGAACACAACACAACATATTTTAACTAAAATATCGCCACAAGGAAGCAATTAAAGCCGCCGAGCAGCTCTTGAGCGGCACCGGCTCTCGAAAAACTTTGAGGAGGGGCTGAGCTTCGAGAGCTAATAGGGCTTGTGGACACAAATACGGTGCAAGAGAGCAGAACGGCCCTCGCTGTCGAAAAAAAAAAAAAAAGCAATTGGGCAGATAAGTTGCGAAGGGGTTTTGAAAGGCAACTGCTTCCCAACTTGAACCCTTTTTTATACCCACAAATACCCTCCCTCTTTTTCTCCGTTTCATGCAGTTGCTTGATGCCGAGGCCCTATTTCAGGAAGTCAGTGCCCTGATTATCAGAAGAAAAGATGTGTAGCCCGATGTGAAAGCGCACTCGATACTCTCACGAGCATGGAAAAAAGAGCATTAGCAGACACACAGGTGGCTCACGCTGTGGTGGCCTCACCGTACAGTCTTATTCTTAAGTGGCGGCCATCATGGAGTTGTCAATGCGGGCTCCCTTGGGGCGCGGCGAGCGGCGCCGGAGGAGCGAAGAGTGTTTCCTCTCACCTTCTTTTCAGCCTCGACGGGACCTAAAAAAAGGTTTTGAGTGCTTAATCCCAATTAATCTGGAGTTTACAGAAATCCTTTATTACTCCGCTGAATTAGCTTAGTGGTCTTAATCCCTTGACAATGAGTTGCGGGCGTCGGCGTGGTGCCCACATGCACAGAGCCGTGCCGGCGCACACCTTGTTTTAAGAAGATCATTGTTAAGGGGCTAAACACACACAGACGCTTAAAAATGATTCCAAAGAAGAGATTAAGTTACCTAACGCAAGTTTATTTAATAACAGGGAATGTAACAGAGGCGTCATGGAGGGCTGCAATTCACATCCAGGTCTCCCAGTGTTAGTCTTACACTTCATTCTGACTCAAACTGTTAAAAACTGAGGTCCTTCAGTATCTGCATCCAGTGCTAAAAAATGATACATAAATGACCCGATAGCAGGTTTTTCATGCGCCTCGGCAGTGGCAGACTCAGGATGTTTGAGGGGCAGGGGCGGAAAAAATAAAAAGAGCACTTGGGGGACAACTGCTGCAATCTTAGCTGTAATCAACAAGAATGTTGCTTACATGTTTTTGCATGTAAAATGAAATTAAAATGCACAGTTATATAACACTCTTATGTTAAACTGTATCTTTTGGTGGTCCATACTTTGGCCAGCTCTGCTTTCAAGTATATTTTACAAACAATTATTATGTACTTGGACTTACAGTGTTTGTGTGAAATTGTGTTAAAATGGACATTTACTTAAGGGATTAATACAGTTCTTCTATCAAAGAGAAGGATTTTAATTCTCTCATTTGTACATTCAACCATGTTTACAGTCCCCCCATAAACAAGTTGTTTTATTTTCCAGACTACAATGAGATTATTCATCATACACAAATAAAGTTAGCAGACTCGGTTTGAGTAATAATGATGAATAATTAGTTGAAATTGGTGCAGCCAGTCTGGGATATCTTGACTTTTAGCCTTTTTGTGGGCCGAACTCTACAACCGCTAGATCCTACACATCCCAGAATGCAACACAAGTCTCTTCCCTGAGATCCTGAACACGTGTGTCAGACTCCATGCCCCAAAGCTACAGGAGACATCATTATTCAACAATTTCCCCCCAAGCAGTCTGAGTTTGAATTCTTGAGAAAAAATAGGTGGCGTGCCCCTTTAACTACAAAACAAAAAATTTGTTCATATCAGCTGTTTGTCTTTTTCTCACGCGGGTAATTTTAGAAGGATATCACAGGCGACACATGGAAAAAATGTGTATGTCTCAGTGTTTTTATCGATTCAAGTTGCCAGGGACTCATCAGTCAGCCCAGAGTAAATGCAGCTGACTGAGCTCATAAAAATCGCGGATTGCGTTAAATCAGAATTACACGATTTTGATGCAGGTAATAAGGAAATGTGTCAGGGACTAGAAAACAACCTCCGCAGCCCCCTGGAGGATGCACGCACACACACACACACACACACACACACACACACACACACAAAAGCGCACCCCTCTGGTTCTAATTTTCTGCTCTCGGATGGTAATTAACAATTTTTATGTCACAGCGTATAATTGCAGATGAGGGGAATTAATCACATTATCGCAATTTCATAGCGGCTCAGAAAGTGTCCAAACAAAGGAGGGCTTACTCACGCAAACGCAGCATGTCTATTCGAGTCCCACGTCGGTTCATAACACGTGGGGAAACTAACTTGCTCTTAATCCCTATATCTATAAACAGAGCACTTATTCATCCGCCCTCATTTATTCAATTCTGTTTACTGTACAGCTCTGCTTGAATAATTGGGACCTGATGCTTCATTCTGGAGACAGCTTGACATTAGCTAGGACGTTAAGGATGAATCGATGCTGTCGGCGATGGCATTAATTCCCACCAACCTGCCCGCGCCACCCACACAGCCTGCCTGGGCATCGAAATTAGCGATCAATCTCGGGTTTGATTAAACACATCCGACGATGACAGGAAGATCGGAGTGAGGGCGGCAGACAGGTAAACAAGGATTGTTATTAATATATATATATATATATATTTTTTTTTTTTTTTTTAAAGCATGACGGGTAGACTTCTGAAATATATTATGATGTTAGCTCGGTTCTTTTAAAATCTATGTTAGGCCCTATTTAATTACAAATGTTTAAACCTGGAAATATGTGGAGATGTGCTTGAAAGTGTCATCAAACTTCACCATATTTTAGCCTTTGGTAATGACTTATTTCAAACGAAGGGAAATTATATTTTGAAATACAACCACATTCTGACATTCAGCCTTCCTCTGCAGTGGTTCTTCAGGAAAGAGTCTTCCGAAAGTTTGGCGTTTTGGGTGAGGGTGATGAAGTAAAGAAGGACTTGTCACCATGACAGGATGGGCCAGGGCTCGCTTGTTAGCATGTTGAATTCCATAGATATTTCTGCCCCTTTAATGCAATCCTTGCATTAAAGGGGCAAAATGTACAAATTATGTTAAAAACATTTAAAAGTTAACTAAAAACATGAAGAGAATTAAAAAAAAATAACAGTTTTAACATTTTCTTATTTATATGTTGTTTTGCAGAGGAGCTATTATGCTAACCATAGGTATTATGTGGCACAATCTTTGTGTTAAAGGGGCAATATGTAAGAAAAAAAATTAGACTCCAAAACATTGACAGAATGGGAAGAAATAACAGTTTCAGCATCATGACGTTTATTCAGAGAAGTTAGCATGCTAACCAGCGAGCCCCAGCCCGGCCTAACCCTCCCTAAAGCCCCTCAAGCTCTTAAATTGAGCGGCTTCAATGGCAATACACATCTGGTCCCAGAACTACCAGTCTCAACTGCTGGTGCATAGCTAACTGATCTATCTCGCTAAAAACAGCAGCTACAGATAGAAGCAGTTCAAGGTTGGTCCCTTTATACACTGCTCCTTATTTGCTTTTGCTATGAATTTGACTGGTGGTCAATATTGCCCCTTTAACATAATGTCAAAACATTTTATTTCTACACACTGTTGATCATTTTAGTTCATTTAACTTAAATGTTTTTGACTACAATTCTTACATACTGCACCTTTAAAAAAGTTTCATGCTTTCTGGATGTGGCATGATGAGATGGTGCTTATGCGCATATGTGTGTGAGACGTACCCGGACATACACACTGTGTGTGCGGTTTACATACTTTGTCATAGCCGATTTATGTACGCCAGGTCACAGGGAGGTTACTTCTGGGCTGGATGCGGCCCGCGGGCAGCCGCTTGAACAGAACAAGCTTATGTTTTCCCTGCTTCTTTATTGCTGCTAAAAACAGACTTTGATTAACATATTTACATCATCCGGAGACGAGGTTTGATCTCGCGAACACTTGACTTGCCGGTGACCTTTTGGGAGAAGCAAAAACACATCCCCAGATAACGTATGAGTCACGCGGTTTCAAAGGGAGGAACAAAATGCTGCTGCATGCTAACATTGTAGTCTGCATGTGGATACACGTCTCAGAGGTGGGTGGTTGGGTGGGGGGGGGCGTTATATTCTAGGGGCGTTATGTATAGATAAGGTTGCATGAAGAGTTAGTTCAGCACCTGTTCAGCTGGAGGGATTGTGCTCAATGTCCGCTGCAAAAATAAATATTCACCGGGAGGCTCAAAAATATTCAAGCTCAGTATTTGGGAGGGCTAATCTGGAGTGACCAGATGTCTCGGACTGTGTAATCGTTTGAGTTATTGTGATTTTCTTCAAAAAAAGAAAGAAAAAAATGCTTTATTCAAATAACCCTGAGTGCATTGAAATGCTGCCTGACATCATGGGAAATTACGTAACCTCTCTCAAATGAAAGATAAAACGCAGCTTCTGCACCTATACACAGACCTCAGTTATGACAGAGAAGTCACCAAAGACAGTATGACATAGCCCATGTTGGAACGAGCAGCACATTTTCAGCACACAGAATAATTCAGTCCTTAATGTGACCACCCCCCCCACCCAGCCTCATGCTGTATCTGTTTTACCGACTAAATGAAATGAACCAAATCACATCTGAGTCATGAAACAAAAAGGGCCTGTAGGCTTCCTGGTGGCTCATCTGCCGACCGCACGTGACATTCTGAGTTTTTTTTATGTTTTTTTGTTTTTTTTTGTTTTTTTTTTAATTCTGGCTAACAATCGTAAAAAACATGCACATGAGCCTTGCAAATCTATGTTCAGCGCATTTCATATAGGAAAGTAGGACAAAGGGCTGCAGATCTACAGCATAAGACAAGCCTTAAATAACTTGTTTTTCTCCCAACATTTCCATTAAGGCTTTGGAAAAAAAAAAAAAAAAAAAAAAGGGAAATAAATAGACGCAAGGATTAACAGGCGTATGAGATGTTTTTCGGGCTCGATATGGATGTACCTTTCAAGTCAAACAGATAATGAAAAGATAATCACGGCTTGTTAAGTGCCGAGAAAACAACACAAACACACACAAAAAAAGAGCCTTTTTTTTTTTTTTCTTTTGCAACACTCCACTCATTACCCCAGATATCTTGGGAAAATAACTGTGAGAAGAGTGTGCAAATGATCCCCAGCTTCTGAGGAATAATAGGAGGAGACGTATTCTTCTTAATTATAGCGTCGAAGCGGGGAGTGCGCATTTTCACTCAAGTTCAGCTTTCATTATGTTATCGAGAATTTTAAGGGCTGTGGAGCGAGGCAATACAATACTCATGATTTTAAGTAACTTTGTTCTGCTCAATTTCAGATGGAGATATTATCATTCATCTGACCATTTTTTGCCCATAGCAACTCATAAGTGCGTTCAAGATTCAAGCATGTGGAGTCAACCCGAGAAATTCCGATAATCACATGAGTGCATCAATTTCATCAGATATGCAGGAAATTGCTCCGAGTGCTACATTTGGCATGAAAATAAAAGATCTTTGTTTTCACACAGATCTTAAAATGTCTGCTGTCCAGATGTAATGAGTGACACACTCACATTATGTTGGGGGATTTACCAGAGACAGATCTACAGAAAGAATAAAAAAAAAAAAAAAAAAAAAGGAAGTGGTCAAGATCAGAGCAACAGAGGCCAAGCTATCCTGACTTTTAATCAAGTGTAAATTCACCATGACCTCACTCGTTGGTTTGAATCCTTTGGAATCACAACGAGTACATCACGACTGGATCGGACTGAGAACCTGAGGACAAGCTAGCCTAAAGCGATGCAAGTTTTATCGTCGATTTATTCTAAGTCGGGTCTGAATTTATGAAATGATGGTCATGGTGTGTTGAAGAAGACATAAAAGTAGAGATTGAGACCATAAACTGATCCCAGAACTGTTTACTGAGGTAATAAATCAGGTGAGAGGAAGGGTCATTTTTTCAGAGGCTTATGTGCTGACTTGTTTATGCAACCACCTGAGTTAGCTTCCACATTAGCTTCACTTTTGAGACTAGGAAATCTGTATTGAATACGACTAGTGACTGCAACTATAAACTGATCACAGAACTGTTTAGTGAGGCGATAAATTAAGTGAGAAGTAGGCTCGTTTTCTAATAAGCTTACGTGCATACTTTCAATTGCAACTAGTGAAGTTAACAGGAAATCTGGAAAGAGTGCAGGTTTGAGGCGCAGCGTTCATATTTCAAACCCTCAACAGTTTAGCTCCAACACCTGCATTTCCCATAATGCAGCTGGCCAGTATCTTGCATTAGACCCACCATCACAACTAAATTTCCCACCTGCCTTCATTTGGACGTAATAATGCACTCAATCCGGCCAGTAGCTGAACCTGGTTTGACCTCGCCGCCGCTTTGCAAGATGCATTCAACCCAAGCCTCACCCCTCATTATTTTTGCTGTGTGCAGTCAAATTACTGTCTACATGCTGATGCAACACATGCTATTTAGACTCATTCCCCAAGGGGCTTCAGAAGTAGCTGGCTCTCTGTCAATCTGCAAATGAACTCTGTGAGGAATCACCCTCAGCTGACCCGCTCGCTGCCGAGATGACAGGCTCGACTTATCAGAACAACAAAAACCTCACGTCCAAACTTCCTCTGTTGATTTCTTGCATCCCGAAACTTGATTTACCCAGGCACCAGCTGTCGTCACAGTCAAACATTTACGAGTTATGTTACAATAGTTGAGCTGTTTGATATAATCAGATTACTCGGTTTACAAACTGTAAATGTATTCAGGTTTTATTTTAACATCTGACCAGGCACAACAGATGGAAGCGGGCTTTCTTATCTAACTCTTTTAGCTCCTTTGCAGTTGATCAATGGGTATCGTCCCTGCAAAATAAACAATTAAATGGAAATCATGTAAAAAACATCTGGCACTATAAAAGCCTTCACACAGTTAATAAATACAAATAGCTCTTTGCCGGGCAGGGGAACAAGCAGGATTAGTCCCAATTACAATACTATTTAGAGCAATTTCATTATTTATAGCTCACTGAGTTTATTGAGACTTGACTATAGGCATGTCTGCGGTTTCTTGCCAGCTCGGACTCAGGCCTGAAGATATACTGCAGTCTGCTAAATGAAGCCCTCCAAAATCTGCCCGCTGCACAGTGCAGGTGTGGAAGCAGCAGTTCGCAGTGGCTTATCGAGCATCCTGGAAGTGCCGTGGCCCTAATTCAGTGTGATGTGTGTTCAATGTGACCATCTGTGATGGGTGGTGCACACTCAACCGCTTTTATGAACTTCAAAGTCGTTGGAAAGAGCACAGATACTCCAAACGCCGCTCTGATGAGGAGAGCATTCGGGTCAGAACAGCCAGTTCTCGCTCTGAACGTGTCAAATGCGGCAGCCTATGCAGTGGCGTGGCACTGCGGTTACCCCCTCGAGCATCACTTCGTGAGGTGACCCAGTAGTGAGGTAGTAGTAGTGTGAAGAGCAAGAAAGGTCTGAGTCACGGGGATGGTTGGGATGACTGGATGGGTCAGACACAGGACTTTCCCTCAAGAGAATCGGTTTGCGTCCTATTTAATAGTGATAAAATGCATGTTTTTCAGAAGAAGAAGTTTAAATGCCAAAACTTAACTAAGTAGTTTTGGAGCCAGAACTTAACCAAGTAGTTTTAGTGCCTTAACAGTCAATATAAGTCATAACTGTTTGTCAGTCAGCTTTATTTATAAGCCTAACCAGACATTACATGTTATTTTTTAACCTGATCGCAAAGCCTTCATTGAGAAAGACTGACTGCAGTGCCCTTCATGTGCAAAACTGACCCCAGAGGTGGATCAGATGGAGCATCATAGGTTGAAGCATAAAGCCAACGACGAAGCTTTCTGTTTTGACAAGGTGGGGGTGGGAACGTGTTGGTCAGAACCTGCTTTCTAATTTCTGCTGTTTCTGTTTCATCACATTTGTTTTTCTGTCATGAAATGTATTGTGGTTTGAATGGCACGCTGACCTTGTGCTCCCCTTTGTGTTTAGTCGAGCCCATCACAGAACAGGGATTAGACCCAGTTTACTGCTTTGGTAACTGTCATGTTGTTTACAGCTGAGGCTTTCACTGCACTCTTCGCTTAATCCTTCCCCTCCTCTCCACTCTTGAAAATGCATGCACAGCATTGTCAGCCGTCTCACAATAAAAGGTGGCCCTGCTACTTTCACTTTGATGTTAAAAAGGCAGGATCCCCCTCTGTACGTCTCCTAACCCCGAGAGATTTCGGAGACGGGTGCAGTTTAATCGCCCGTCCTGGGCTATAATAAGTCATCAATGATGTTTATGACTTATAAAAGCTCTCTCTGGGTTGGATCTGAAAAAAAAAAAAAAACAGCCTGCCCCTGTGTATAAACCTTATAATGGAACCATTTGGAGGGAGTTTAGAGGGTGATTTTTGAGCTCATTTAAGAGCTCATTTGATAGAAACTGTTATTTGGGAATCTATAGGGGAAAATTCCATATGTGTTGCATTAGCATGTAGATTGTGGTTATTTCAGCTGATGCATTAAAGTGAGACTGTGTAACTCCTACTGAAACAATGAATAATAGCAGCACAAGTAGAGAAACAATCATCGAGTGAGTGGAAACAGTCAGTAAAGCCACCCACTTTGGATAAACTGGTCCGGCCCAGTGACACAGCAATGAATTATGGTCCAGATCTGGTAGCCGGAACGCGGGTGCACTTGACATAATACAGCAGAGAAACATTGGGCTGGGTTCTGGGCCCAGAATAAAGCCAATTAGAGTTATATGTGGCTGAAACCAGTTAATGCGTTGAAGTTACCCGGGCTCTGGCTACCAGATCTGGATCAAATACAGGCCATAATTCATTGCTGCATGTGGGCCAAGTGTAAGGATCATTATCTATAGCCGGCCCTATTCTGGCCTAGAACCCAGGCCTTCCAGAATGCTGGATCTAGACTGCCCCTGGGAGGTAAACCATCGCTGTATCAGGACCAGGTTATATATAATCAACTTAAATTAGCTAAAATGAGCCACCGTTAGCTACTGTATCAGTGAAACTGTCAGTGGAGCCCAGACTTTTTCCCTTTACGGGCCAAAACTGAAGCTAGGTGATGGACTACCGACAGAATGCAATCATGTATTGACTTATTCCCTTAATTTACTGAATTTCAAGTGTCACTGTCTAATTACTGGATATTCTACACACTCCAAGAACATTTGACCTCACTTCACCTTTATTTTGATATATTTCTTTAATCATTTTTGGGAGTTATTCGTATATTCTTGCTTCAACATCTTCCTGAACTGAACCTCTGGGCAGTTGTGGTCAGGTTTACTGAACTGAAGAAAGAGTGTGTTACAAAGAATGTTACTTCCACTCTCAAAAGTTACATCACTCCATGCCAGCACAGAACAGCAACAACAATCATCCAAACTTGCTGCGAAGATTCAATAATTTATTGCCATGTAAGCCGGTGGGACAGTTTCCAGGACGTGATCTGAATGGCAACCGGGCCCCCCTTTCATTTACCCTGCCTACCTTCCACATACAGGAGACGGACTGGCGGGATTCCAAAATATATTTCCCAGACATGAACGCATGTACACAAAGACACAAGTAGGAGCACGCTCAGCTTGGTTTTTAATTGCCTTTGAAGGTTTCACACTTAAATTAAAACTAAATCAGCTCCCTGATGATCTTTTCATTCCACTCACAGCCCCCTCCACGAGTGCGACTTATCGCTCCAATGTCTAAAAATGTGCCTCAATGAAGAGCTAATTATCGAGAGTCAGTCTTTCTTTCCTCAGTCTCCCTGTGTTTTTTTAATCACACCTCAGCTCTGCCTCTGCCTCTCGCTCGCCATCCACAGAATCCCACCGCGGAGCTCTTCCTCCATCTGGTGGCGCCCTCCTGTAGTTGCGCTCTCCTCCTCTGGCGTCGGCCTTGTAAATCATAACGCTGGCCTCAAAAAATTCTGCTCGGCTATTTCATGCATCATTAACATGCATCAACCGCTGACAATAATGAGGATAATTGGATTTTAAATGAACACAGTTCCTTAATTTGCTGCAGAGATTGATGGGGATTATTGATGTGTGCAGCCTCCCCCCACCGGGCCGCGGTGTTAATTTGCACTCATCGCTGTTTTCAAGTCGCTGTCCTCAAATCAACCCAGGCGTCTGTGTATTTAGAGACAGGGGAAACACCGGAAGACTCTGATCCCTGCTGGAGAAACCCAGCATAGACCAGCACCAACAACCAGCATATGCTGTGTTTTGGTGTTTTGGTGCTGGTCTATTGTCCAGCACCAAAAGTCACGATGAGTCACGGCCTTAGTTTGAAAGGTCAACGTAGGTGTTACACTGTGACGCCACACTCAACTTCCGTTTCCACATGTTGAATATCTTTTCCTGCCGATGCAGCGGCTGGTTTCTCTCAGATTTTGGGAGGGGGGCACAAATGTATGCCAAGATAATCCGTCCACCTGACAGGTGCGGCTCATCAACACGCTGATTGAAACGGCATGGTAAGTGCACAGGTGCGCCGTGGACCGGTCACAGTGACTGTGCAGTTTTATCACAGGACTAAATTTGTCACAGATGTTGCGAGCGCTGAGGGGGGAAGCATCGGCTCACTCTGTAAATCATGGAAGGGATTTTTTTTTTATTTTTACTTTAATTTTTGGATCATTGTGGCTGTATTAATGCATACATTTTGGGAGATCTTGTTTTCCTTTTGAATTTCAGCCTCCTCCAGCTCATATGATATGTCTATAATCCAGCTTACATCTCACTGTCATTGTAGCATAAAGTCATGCATCCCACGCTTACATATTGTGCAAACTGCATCTTCCTTTAGTGTTGCCAGTCATATTCATATACTGTACATACTATAAAATCTGTCTACTTATACTGTACATACTTTGCACTTCTGGTTAGACACTAACTGCATTTCGTCTCTGCACTTGTACTGCGCACAGTGATAACTAACATGCTGTTTCCTTTGTGTCCTACAGGGGACTTTGTCTCATAATAGAATATAGACCCTGTGCAACTGATAAAAGACCATATTTAGCACAACAAAAACTGCTATATAGATAGGATGTATCTAGTGTACTGTTTGATAAATAACATTTTGTGTGTGTTTTGTTCATCTAAGAAAACAGTGGCATCATGTAAACAAAACAGTGTTCAAAGGGTTAGAATAACATAACTATTTGGGAGTCAATATACATGTTATTAGTCCTCCTAGTTTTGTTTACATCCTGGGATGCGCTCCTGACCCGGTGCAGGTGGTGGCGGGAGAGAGAGCAGGGTGATGGATAGGCTGTCGTCACTGCTGGTGGAGGAGTCCCGCCCCCCACTGCTGGACACTACCACAGCACTGGGCAGCTCCCACAGTGACAGACTGACACTCCCCAAGTGTGTGACGCACACATTTCCTTGACTAATAAAGGAATTTCTGACTCTGAAGTTGGTTGGAAAATGTACTCCCCTGAGAGCTGAAAATAATCTTAATATATAGTTTGTGACATGGAACATTTTTTGTACCAAATGTAGTAACTTATTTTTATTTTTTTAATTTTTATCAGCTGTATGAGGATTAATGGGGTAATAATATGAACTCAAATAAGGTCCCCAGAACACTGTTTGAAGTTAGAAAAGATGGCAGGGTCCAAATCAGTATGAAACCGCGTTGTCCTTTAAGGTCAGTTTGTTCATTCCCCAACAAAAGCAAATGGTCTGATTTAAAACAGCTGAACTGGGAAATGTATCAGCCAATCATGTTGCTGCGCTGACACGAGCTCCCAGTTGAGATCCATAGCTTTGACTGACTTGGTGCGGCTGCAGATGGACCGCCAACAGACCCTGAATTGGAGGATGTCACACGAATGCACAGGGTTACCAAGAAATGTGAGGTTATCCAAACATTGGACATTACAGCAACACTATATAACTTTCAACAAAGAGCTGCTCGTTCGTTTAGTGTCTTTCCATCCATCCATCCATTGCAGGATTGTTGGAGGCTCGAGTCAATCCAAGCTAACATTAGAGGAGGAAAATAAGGTCCCCCAGAACACTGTTTTTGAAGCTAGAAAGGTGGCAGGGTCCGCCACATATAAACCACCTGTAAGGTCAGTTTTTTTTTTTTTTTCAGTTTATTCTTTCCCTCTCGTTAAAATGTCTTCCCCCAAAACTACACAGTGCACCTTCAGAACAGAAGTTATAGCTCTCTCCCTATTCATTCCGATAGGTCCCTGATCTTATCAGCCAAATATAGCTGCTGCCAAGATGGCTGCCAAGTGGTAAAGGCTTTCGAATACGACCTCTAAGAGTGCAATTTATGAGCTTCAGTTTTCATTCTCCACCTTTAAATTTTAGTGTCAAACGAATACACAGACTTAAGCTGAACATTATGAATATATTTCCACTGTCCCTCATATAAGCTATCGTGACACGACATGATTGCATGTGCACACACTTTGTCTGCTGTGGAATGCTTGCATAGCACACCTGTAGTGTCGGCTCTTTAACCAGCAGAGGTCGACAGAGATCACAGACTACTGCAGGACTCTTTTAAATGTCCTGCGAACCCAGTGTGCCCAATCAAAAGGGCTTATGAATATTTCATGAGCAGATGATGTAGACAGGGGTGTGTGTGTGTGTGTCTTTGCTTTCTTTTTTTCTAATCTAAAATCATCAATCAGCTCCTTGGTTTTGCTTATGTTGAGCAGTAAACTGTTCTCAGTGTGCAGCTTTGCAACACTGGTAAATTTCCCAGTGAGCTTCATGGGTGACAGTGTGTGTGTGTGTGTGTGTGTGTGTGTGTGTGTGTGTGTGTGTGTGTGTGCAGAGCTGAAGTCAATGAACAGCATTCTGATTTGGCTGTTGTTATTTTCCAGGTTTGTGGAGACAGAGTGAAGGACAGTGGATATGGCATCGTCTGATGATCTATATCAAACAGGGGTCTCCAAGCCACTTGTAGTGACCTGGTCGGATGGAGAACATATAATATAACCCGGGACGTAACATTATTTTTTATTCAGTATCTTTTTTGGTCGTCGCTGTTATTACTCACTCATTTAAACTACAGCATGCAACTGAAATAAAAGCACAATTCTATTTAAAAACATGAGTTGACTTTTATTTTGAAGTGGACTCGTCACAGGTAAACGATGCTTTCAGTGCTGACAGTGGATCAATTTTAATGTAATTGCTGTCAGGCCCACTGCTGAGAACATGGACTGTTTGCTCCTGTTTGCGTTTCTTTCTTGTTAAATATGAGCAGAAGTGCTGTGAGGTGTCTGACAAGAAAAAGTGCAGATCTTTTCTCCTACACTTTAAAAAGTATTCAAACTTTATTTCTTTACTACTTTAACTGTTTAAATCTGTTTGCATTTTTTTGTATTATTATGTTAACAATGGCAATAGAAACTAAATGTTCTGAAGAATGGTGCTTTCTTGGCCCTCTTACAAGTTGACAAAACCAACAGAGGCCCCAAGATGATTTGAGCTGTGGACCCCTGATATAAAACATGGGCGCAGAATAAATGCAACGATTCCCTGAGTCAGTAGAAATTGTTTAATCCCTCTTACATTTACTTTACATAAAATTTTTGATGAGAGTCCAAAAAAATCTTCACTTGGTTATTATAAGTCCTTACAATAAACCATTTGAAAGAAGCAATCCGGCATAAACCATTGACCAACCATAAACCAACCACCGCTAACCATTCATCAAAAACAGGCTTTAAAGGATTCTTCTAATGGGAGAGAAGAATCCTCGAAGCACCACCAAAGCCTAATATTGCAAGTCCAAACTGTTTCAGCATACCTGCTGGTAGATTGTACACTATCTTGTGGCAAACTAACAGCATATGTTAGTTCTTGCATCTCTCTCACAGTCGACAAATTGTGCTTTGGGCTCCGACCTTGCGGCATCATGCGTTTAATGACAGGTACGGCCACGGCTGCCTCAGATCTGCTATTTAAATGCCCTGCGCGGTACACTCGAGTTCAAGCCCACACACATCCTTGAGAAGACGGCAAATTGCACATTGCTTTTTGTGCTCGGGAGAGAGCCTTCTCCTCCGCGTCTCCCGCTTTTACATTTTCTCTTCCGAGGGGGGATTAAAAGTTGATGATAACACCCACACATCATTTAACAGTTGAAGAATGATAGAATGTTTTTTCCTTTTTTTTCCTATTGGCTAACCCTCTCCTCCACATGCGTCTTTGATAAGAGCTCAACAGTCTCTTGCTAAAAGGTTTTTTTCTTTTTTTTTTTCCTTTTTCTCTGAGAGGTTGGACGAAAAAGGAAGACACGTAGATTCAGCCCGATAACGTCTGGTGCTGTGTTTTGAAACCGATGAAGGTCAGCGGTAAGGCGTAGAGCGACTTAGTCTTTGGTCATGCCGAAAAGGAGACTGTTTATCCTCTGACGACAAGTGACATGCACAGGAAAACACAGGTAATGCGACGTGGCATGATAGAGCAAGCCACGAAGGGCTTTCTGGACAAGAAGGAAAGGTTGTGTACCAAAAAGCATCTAACTGTATTTCTTAGATGATATAAGGTAGAATGTGCCATCGTTTCATGAGTAACAGATCCAACCTACTCCAGTGCACCTCACGTAAATACTGCAAATATCCTCTTTAGTCTATTTCATTCGATCTTTGAGTTGTTTTTATCTCTCCAGAGTACTGACTTGTTTTAACATGCTGACTTTGTTTTGTGTCCATGTACAACCACTCCACGTGCCTTAAATTGCCTTCCGGGGACAAAGTGAATTGAATTGAAAATCAGGCATGTGCTGAGGTATTGAGTAGAGCACATTACTCAAGCCGTATTGTGCAGCACTGAAATCACTTTCTGTTTGAAATCAATTTGTCAATAGTTTTTTTATATAGTCAGTAAAATATAGTTACGTCATCTAACTAGCAACTAAAGCTATTAAATGAGTGGAATGAGTAAAAAGCACGATATTTGGATGAGAATTCTAGTAGATGTATAAAGTAGGAGAACTGGAAATGGAAATACTCGAGTAGAAGTACGCCAAAATTGTCCAGTACTTGAGTAAATGTACTTGTAACATTTCATCACTGATTACAGGGTTACCCTTGTAATACTGCATTTCTGTTTACTAAGAGAAAATAGAGGAAACTTAACTGAGTTGAATGTGGTTTGTTGCATCAGTTTTAAAGCTGATCACAGATCAATATATATAGATATTATAATACATTAGAAGAAATCATGGAATATATATTCCAGGTTCCATTTGTAAGAGTGAGTCGGCAATTTGTCAATCCCCCTCCCCACTAGAGAATATTATTGATCCCAGACCAAATCTGCAAAACAGCAGAGAAAACAATTTAAACTCAGAGATCCAGTCAGAGTGAAATTTCCTCAAGCAGACATCCGGAGCATCATCATTTCTACCTTGCGTTGTGATCTAGGCCACGCAATTCAACTGGGTGTGTTTGCTCAAAGCGCAGCGCCATGCTTTGTCTAGTCGTGGCGCCTCGCACTGCTGCTGATAATTATTCAGACGTGAGTCACACGGATTTTTGAACTGCCCGTGGGAAGAATGAGTCCGTCCTTGATTAAAAGCTCTATCTCTGTTGTCTCCAAATGTTGTCTCTGCTCTGCTCTTCTTGTCTGCGTCTGTATCTGTTTGATTCGAATCACAATGCTTAACACAAGACACGGATCTGAGTCAGGCAGCAAGACCCATATGTTAAGATTACTTTTGGGTGTTTTCTTACATTTTCATTCATTTATGTTCTGCTTTGCCTCTTTTTCTATTTCTATTTAAATTTCAGTCTGTTATTTTATTCTCTTTTTCGGCTTATTTTTCTTATTTCAGTTTTATTTTCTGGTTGCACTACGTATTTGAGGTTTTGCGCAGTTGTCAGAGTGGTCGAAATTTCATTTCACTGCAGCTGTACTTGTATAATTGCATGTGATGAATAAACCTTTGAATCTCTTGACTGTAATGTGCAACCTTATTCCCAGCTTACAGTCAACATTACTCGTGAGGAAATAAAATCAAAACATGTCATGTTGGTTGTACCTAAGTCAGTGCTTCCCAGCCACCGGGCCAAGGGTGATTCGGTAAGACTAAATCATTAATTTCACTTCCGTTTTATTGACGATAGTGCACTGACGGATGTTTTATTTTGAAATTCCCTCTTATTGATCCGTCCATTCCCCTCGGTGCACACCTGTTTGTGTGACGTCATAATAAAGCCAAATTAAACCGACAGGTTTTCTAAATTGAGGAGAAAAAAGACGTCTTTGGCGAGCTAGTTTGCAAATTGCAAAAAGACACGGTGAGACAGAAAAAGAGGCTATGACGGACGACATTTTCAAAAAAATATCAGGAGTCATAATTAAAACGCGGTGGTTTATCAGAGTTGGCTGCTTCCGAAACCAAACCGCAGCTGGAACTTCGTGGACGGCGAGTGAACAGAACGGACATTTTGACGTGTTTCAAACGTTAGCATGAGAGACTGCTTCTGTTTCCACCGTCCTGCTTGTGTGAAGCGGCGCTTTTCCCCGCTGTGACGGCAACAAGAGCGAGGTGAAGGAGTGGGCCGGACGTCAGGAGCACGCCTTCGGGGTGTCATTGCGTCTCATCACCCCTAGGTGGGGCCGTGTCGCTGCAGAGGGACAAGCTTAGGGTTCCGGCTGATTCTGCGTCATTGGTGAGTCTGCCTTGTGTTTGTTATCATGCTGGAGCTAGCTGCACCAGTGCATCTACTGTCAAAAGTCTGTTTTAAGTCCAACACACTACTCAAGACTTGTCGTCAGTTGTATTAATGACTATATTATTGTTAACTATTTGATCATTGATGACCATAAGAAGGGCTGTTTGAGTACTTTAGTTGCCGTAATGTTTTTAGTTAGTAAAATACATGCATGTAATCTGCAAAGTAAGTACTGGCAGTAACTAAAGACATCAAACGGTGAGTGGAGTGAGCAAAAAAGGTAAATATATGTCTCCAGACTCTACTGGAGTGGATCTAGTAGTAGCAGAAACTAGAGAGGTATGTCAAAATTGTCTGGTACTCGAGTAAATGTAATTGTTAAATTCCATCACTGAACACAGGATGAACCTAGTAGTGCTGCCTTTCTGTTTACTAAGAGAAAACAGGAGAAACTTAAGTTGAACAGCTGAGTTGAATGTGGTTTGTTGCATCAGCTGATACTGGCTGATGACAGATATGTCCAATATGCAATAGTAGCAAAACTTTTAATAGATTATAACACAAAAGAAGAAATAATGGTGTATACACTGTAGGTTCCATTTGCAAGAGTGAGTCGGCAATTTGTCAATCTCCCACCCCCGGTGGAGAATATTATTGATCTGAGACCAAACCTGCAAAACAGCAGAGAAAACAATTCAAACTCAGAGATCCAGTCAGAGTGAAATTTCCTCAAGCAGACATCCGGTGCATCATCATTTCTACCTTGCATTGCGATCTTGTGCCACACAATTCAACTGGGTGTGTTTGCTGTAAGTGTGGCGCCGTGCTTTGTCTAGTTGTGGCGCCTCGCACTGCTGCTGATAATTATTCAGACGTGAGTCACACGGATTTTGAGTCTATTGCTTCTTATTGTTGTTTGCTTTTTGTTTCTCTTCATTTAATTTGCCATATCAATAAACTTGTAGTAGTAGTAGTAGTGGTAGTAGTAGTGATGGTGGTGGTAGTAGTCACGTAAATGATTTACAACAAATGTGATCTGTGAGCACCCTGGGCTGCTTAACATAGAAACCCTCAATATGTATTCATTCTTAATAATTTATCACTTATAGGAGAAAGGGTTAAAAAATGGTTGACTCAAAAGAAAATTGGGAGTGTTGGGAATGATGACAGTTGTGATTTGGACAATTTTGACTCCCTGATTTGGCTTTGGTCCCAAAACTCTAGTCTCTATCAACATTAAAATGCATTCTACTTTTCAACTTTGTTGGTAAAAATGGCACATGTACCTTCTTTGTTTCTACTTTATAGTCCTAATACGCTAGTTCCTCTGGTTCAGGGTTCGTTTGCAGTGTGAATCAGCAAAGCAATTTTAACACCAGTTTTGCTGCTAGGAGGCAAATCATCATGATGGATGTAGTTTTACATTTTGAGTGTTTGCAGGCTAAAAGATTTGCTTTAGATGCTCTTCATTCATTAGTTGATTATAATGCAAAAACTGGATTTCTATAGCACTTTTCCAGTCCACGAATGGCTCAAGGCGCTTTCCAGCACTTGTCTCATTCACCCATTCACACATTGATGACAGAGTCTGCCATGCAAGTTGCTGACCGCTCATCAGGAGCAATTTTGGGGTTCAGTGTCTTGCTCAAGGACACTTTGACATACTTCAAACTAGCAATTACTAAATGACCCACTTCTTCCCCCTTGGCGACAGTTGCCCCATTATACAAATGACTTTGTTGTCATGTCTTAAAGCTGTGTGTAATGTTAGCGTATGTGCGGTTTGTTGCTGCTGGGATCTAGAATAACTTGCACACTGGTTGCACTCAATAATACATTTTATATGAATTAATTTAGAAATGATGTCAATGATTCTAGAAGGGAATCAATGTTTTTCTTCTCGATTGCAGGTGTGACAGTGTGACCAATGAAAATGTTTAGTTGCACTTGTATAGTGAATCATTTGTAGTTAGTCAGAGAACTTCACAGAGAGAAATTGCATGTCACAACCCACCATGTGAAGTGATTCCCCAACATGAGAGCTCTGTTTCCGCCTGAGCATATTGCAAATGTCTAATTCCTAATTGCAAGTATCACTGCAGAACAAGACTGTGAAGTGTAGGTGTGTGTGTGCATGTGTGTTGTAAAAGTGATAGAGACAGATGGAGGAGCCTAATGCAAGGAAAGTTCTCTTAGATCTGAGCTTTCTTGCCCACTCCAGCATGTGGGAGGAGTGGAAGGAAAGGAACAGATTGATAATGACTTGTAAGGGAGTCGTGAGTGCGTGTGCACACCATGTGAGCAGCTTTTCCCTCAGCTGGAGGAGTTGGGGGTTGAGACGGTGAGAAATCTAAAAAGGTTACGGGTACTGAGGGAGAGAATGGCACTCATAATGAGAGCCTGGTCGTAAATAAATTTGATATGGCTTTGGGTGTCAAAACAGCGCAAGATTGATTCAAATCTAATTTACACTATCACAGCCCCTGTGTTTATCCTCTCCGTACTGTGACCAAACGGGATTTTCTTGAGATTTCCTCCCGCTGACCCACATAAATAATGCAGGCATTTACAAGTCAATAAATCATGTGTTCACCCTGCAAATCTTTTTTTTATTAAAAGAAGTGAAATATATGGAGTGAAACCTTTCACTCCAACCCAGTTAAACCAATTGACCTTCCCTCATTTTCAGACATGATCACATTTCCTATCATAGGACTGCAAGTATGAAATTCAAAAATGTAAGCAACAGAGTTCTTCATTAGTATGCCAGTTAATACAGCGAGGACAATTTTGTACTAATTGAGTTTTCGAGAAAATAAATCAGTCATGTTGCTGCCTGATTCCTCAGGAGCAGCTCATTGAGTTTGAAGATGAGTCAGATGAAACCACTCTCAGGGACACGCAGCCCAGATGCCTCAGTGTGATCAATTTAAAAAACCTCATATGGCCATATGGTCAACTAAATGTCTTTTCATGCTGCGGGTTTTATATACAGAATTAGATTAATTTAATACATCCTGCATCTGCTATTTATTGATGACATAACTGATGTCCAAACCTCCAAAAATACACGTGAACCTGTGAAAACCTTCAATATGTGCATGGTTTGTGATGCTCTTCCAAAAAGTATTTTTTTAATCATTATTTGCTCTCCTTTCTCTCTCCTCTGCTGTACTGTATCTGTTACCGGGACCAAGGTCGTGATGTAACATTTCAATCTGAGATTGGCACTCGCATAAAAGTGAGAGCTGGATGCTGATTTATGGAGAACAGTGCTGGATGAGCTCCATTTGAAACTTTGGGAGGATAGACTCAAATGCAAATGATGCTGCACACATATGGTGCTGATACAGTGCATCTCCTGCATTATACATAGTATTTTAGAGGCAAAAGTGTACTTTAGAATACATCAGAAAACACAAATGTGATTCTCTCCTCATGTTTGGGATTGACAATTTTGTGACACATTGACAACAAAACGGTTAAAGAGTAAGTAGCACTGTTGATTCTGCCCATCCCTGCTCCATCAATGTCAAGCAGGCAGGTCAGCTTGACAATACACCACTTTGAAAGTTGTCAGATTGCCGTACTGATTATAATTACAGGGTATCTTGAAGTTGTTGTGGTTTGCGCATTGTATAAGTGATCAGCAACTGCGGTCACACGTGCTTTTCATAAAAGACCTATCACTGGGAGGAATTCTTGACAAGTCTTGCCTGATGTCCAAGCTACATCAAAACGCTATGAATATGTGATTCAGGAAAAGATGCAAGGCCATGTGTGAGACAGGCCACGAGGAGCAGTTGTTGTAGTCAAAATCAGCTAAACTGACACCAAGTCTTGACCATGATCAGAGTGTATATAGGCCAGTGAAATAAAAAGACAAAACCAGATAAAATGTGGTTGATTCCAAGATGAGACCTTCAATAAGTGATCTTACGACTGAGACCGATCTCGAGTGCCACAACACTAGGAAGAGCAGCATGCTTTGAAGCCAATTTGACATGCTGTTCCAAAAACACTTTACGCTGTATCAATTTGATGATCACAGTTGAAAGCTCATTTCAATCCATTTTCATTTCAAAACCAAAACCATGACAACCCTGAGTGATAGATTAGTTGAGTGGCACTCCCGGGAGCCTGCTAACACTGTGCACATGGAACACAGGAATCTTCAGCATGACATCATCGCCAAAGGCAACATCAAATTTGAGACAACTGGTCATTTTTGAAACAGGGAGAGGGCATTTTAACCTCCCAGAACAGTTTTATATTACTGACAGTCATATTATTACTAGAATTCTCCAGTTAAAGTAAACATGAATGTGACACCTTCAAAAAACATTTTTTGTGTGTGGGATTTCACTCTGCTGCATCATTGTGGTGCCAAGTTTCAAGGGTGAAGAGGAGAGCAAATGACATGTTTACAATTTTGGTTCAGTGTGCTGTTTTTTCTTGCATGCGCCATTTCTTGGTAATATATTTAGCATCTCTGTAGAAGACAACCTTACAGTATGCTGACATGCAGATACAACTGGCTCGAATTAGCATGAAAATGCAGTTTAGAGTTTTGCCTGTAGCTAAATAGTAGACATCTATGCAAAAAAAAAGTCAAATTACATCTCCCAAAATATCTTGCATTTTCTTGTGTTCTGGGAAGGCAACTCAAAATGAACACAATTAAGAGAAGTTGCTTTCTTTAAGACAAGGGACAAGTTTTTGGAGAGAGAGACCTTTTCTTTTAGAGGTGGCTTGCAGAAGCAGAAAGTAAGCACTAGAACAATCTGAGGATGATTTCTGCTGGAAGACACAGTGAAGAGAAAGAGAAGGTGCACTGGAGAAGACTTTAAGTATGTTGTAACGCTGGCAGCTGCCTGACTGTATGTGGCCGATTGCAGGCAGTTAGCAGGAGGACTCCTGCTGACCAACTCGGCGTAGATTGACACCACCTTTGTGTGGTGCTGAAGCATTTTGGGAGTGTGAGACAACTTAGGACTCCAATCACGTTCTCACAGCCACTACAGAGGTGTCTGACTGACTTCCAGACACACACACACACACACACACACACACACACACACACACACACACAGATAGCTTAGTCCTGACTTGTGTTGGCTGCTGGATTGGCACTGCCATTGTGTGGCAGTGAGACGATGTGGGACTGCAAAAGACTTGGAACGGCAGCTCACACATGCAACATGCACACAGATCCAGAGCAGCAGAGATGATGGCACGTGCATATATGCAGATGCCAGACGGCAAATGAACAGCATTAGTTTGAGAGAAATGAGAAGGCAGCGGCCAAGGCATTTGGAACCATCACAACTGACTCTGAGAACAAGTCTTTCAAACCATTATACCCAGGTCTCTGTTATTTCTCCATCAATCTGAGGGGCTGTCTGGAACAGACTGTAGGCTGTGTCATTGTACTGTAGAGTGTACAGTAAGATTCAAAATTGAAGAATAATCATATCTTTTTTTTTATGTTGGGAACACTTTGTTTGTTGGTTTGCACAGAACCAGGCTCAATTGTCTGGCCAATACATGTCCTCCCATGCCAGGGCAATCACAGCTGTTGTATTTGATATGTGCAGGTTTGATGTGATGACTGATGAGCTTCTGAAGAGCTCTATCAGTTTGAATGGTTAAGCATCGCACGTTTATCTGGTCCGATTGGTTGTCGACAGTATTTCTCATTCTACAAGTTGTAGTCCTTTCATGCTGCACAGTAGTTTTTGTTCTTCCTAAAGCTTGAGGAAAGAAGCTGTTCCACAGACTGGTGGTACAGCAGCGGATACTTGTGGATCTTTTTGCAGATGGCAGCAGGGTGAACAAGCTATGGCTGTACTGGGTGTTCTCTTCAGTATTGTTTAGGCTCTGTGCAGACATCTCAGTCACCGGTATCACTGGTGCTCTGGACCAGCAGTCCAAAACCCAAGGTGTCTTCTGTTACTTAAATAATCGATAAAGAAAAGCAGCAAATTCTTACCTTTGAGAAGCTGGAATCTGAAGATGTTTGACATTTTTGCTTGGGGGAAAAAGACTAAAATGGATAGTAATTTATCAGAACATTTGATAATTCATTTTCTTTCAGTCGACTAACTGATTAATCATTGCAGCTCAGGCAGAACCTTTTGAATGTTTTACTCAAATTATCTTAAATGCAAGGTCTGCTTATCCTGCAGATAAACAGTACATTTGAGGCTTGCATCGTAATATCATGTACTCTACCACAGCTTGTACGGCATAATTGCCTCCATCTCTCGACTGTTGGCAGAGTTCATGATGATTCTTATCTCTAGTCAACCTGAGGAGCTAGCCCAGATGGGCATTGTGCATTTAAATCCTGTGCTATTTTTCTCTAACTGAGTCATGTTTTGATGGAAGCTGCTGTCTCTACTGAACACATTTAACCAATACAAGTTCACCTCTGCTCTCTGGGGACTAAAAACAGCCCTTGTGGGAAATGTGTGAAATGGCACACTGCAATTACAAGTAGATGAGGGAGGTTGAGGGGGAAATGGGAACAACGTACAAACAATATTACAACACCTTATCATGAAACACCTCCAGGGGCCCACTGTTGATGGATACTATGTATTACAGTGGGAGAGTGCATGGGTTGACTTTTTCTTCACAGGTCAGTCTGTTGGAATGCTTTCCAATACAATGATATGTTCTGTTTTTGGTACAATAATACATACTAGGGACACTAGGGGAACGTGTTGGGAAGCTACATGTGTACATATGGAGGACAGGAGTGCAGGCAGCTCAGGCTTGTTGTTTCTTACCTTGGAACTATAACATAATGAAAAGTGATCTGAAAGAACTGCTTATACTGTACATCTGTGCTTGCGTTTAAAAACTCAAAGACAAAACAGACCTTATTCAACAATTGTAAGACTGATACAACTTCGGGAAGATTTTCCAACCTTGTTTATGGCGACAAAAACAGGTATTTTACTTGAAAATGTCATCCTTTCCTAAGTCTAACCATTTGTTTTCATGCAACCAGACCATTAGCTATGACCATGACCATAACTCTGGAGCCCTCCTACCTCCATATATTTAAATTAACTGAGAAGGGTTCGATGCAAACTGTAATAAACCAAATGTTATCATGACCCTGTATCATGAAGAATATTGGTAAGCTAAGAGGTGACAGTAAACATCAGCTTTCCCTTGGCCAAGACCTGAAAAAATGCAACACACTGTTACAGAGCCAGCTGATTCATCAGTTGGTAGTTGAACTAATTGCATCCCATGAACTGTTATTATTATAAATTCTACTAAATAATTGCCTAAATACATTTTCAAAAGCTTTGATTAGATCATTAACAAATACTGGAGGCAACCCAAACTTAATTAAGCAGATAATAATATGTAAATCTATCACATGTATCCAGTCCTAAGTACTTAATAATCTATCGATAATGACTGCCACACGTTCAACATGGTAGCTATAGGCTAGACTGGTGCCAATTACTTTTCATAAATGAACGTTTCATGAAGTGGATTTTCTATGAAACTGGTTAAATAAGAAATATTTGCCCTGAAATGATTCTTAATAACGGAGTCTAAATAACGGATTCAGAGCAAGGGCTCAATAATTCTTATTAGCAAAGCCATTCGAATTTACATTTTGAATTAAATGAATTGGGAGTGCATTGAACCTCAGCCCAGCAACATGTACACATGCGCGCGCACACAAACACACACACACAGGCCCTGTGGAGAAATATCTTGCAAGCAATTTAGATATGAAAAATGAATCAGCACCGTGCAATATTTGTATTTTTTTATCAAATCATTTTGGAAATGTGGCTGTAAAGGTGTAACTCAAACATTTCACATTTCAGTTTTTTGATCTGCAGAAAACTGAAAAAAGACCGACAGGAAAAAAAAGGAGTTTAAATCAACAATCAACAGCTTTAGAAGAACACCATGTGTCTGTGGCTATGTGCCCACTGCGCTAGAGCGAGAGCAGCGTCGCAAGACGAGAACAAACATGCTTAATGGACATAATCCAACAACAAAGACAACTAGGCTGGAATGGAAAAGTGACACAGGTAAAGGATGTAGGGAAAAAAAAATAAAACGAAAAGAAAAGATCGGTTTGTACACATTGCAATAGGTTCTCACATGTTGCTTTTTTCCATTTTTGGTTAATTCATCATAAGTTATTTTTTTCACTGTTGACAAACAATGAAATGCAACTGTTAATTCTAAACTTGCAACTGCTCCTTTTAAATGGTTAATAAATACTGTGCAGTTCATCTATTAACATTATAAAGTTTTAAACCTTTACATTCACTTAAAGGGCTTATAAAATATTCACTTATGCAAAATAGCAGAATTTTAGATGAAAACATTCAGTAAGTCTATACAGTTATCTACAGACAGTGAAGAAATATGTTATGAATATGAAGTTATGTATATTTGTATATGTTGTAGTACAGGTATACTGAAATTAGCATGCATAGCAGAGTAAAGCTCCTGCTGGTGTAGTAAACACCAACGCTCCACCTCTCAGTTTGGGTGGTGAACTAATGGCTAACCAAGCTAACTAGCTGACGCAGCTACAATAGGCAGCAGTTAGCTGATGTGCTGCCCCTATTTGTTTTCAGTATGTATTCCACAGCTGACCAGTTCTTGCATGTTGCACTTTTAATGGTGAAACAACTATTACCTAAAGTGAAATGACTAACTAAAATTAACTATAACTTACAATGTATTAATAACAGTTAATATTACCTTTATTTCTTCTGGTTAAACATGGAACAAGACATATAAGCATTACATTATGGACAGGCCACAATATCAAGAGGATGAAATGAAATAAAATTAAGAAAAGATGGTCGTTCTCTCACATTTATGAGCCAGCTCAACAGTAAACAGTTAAAGCATGTAGAATGAGTAAGACAGGAAGCATATATAACTGCACAACACTACTAGTATTAAGATTAACACCATCCAAACACTACGTTGACATCAGGCACAATTAATAACTTTTGATCTGGCATCCAGTTAGACCTTCATTAAAACTCCTAATTGTTTTTGGTGATACTGATACAAATTCCACACATCCTGGCTTTATACATCCAAAACAAGTTGTCACCAGGACAATAATGTTATTTTTCCCACTTTACTGCCATTATAAAAAAAGAAAATTGTGTCGCGGCCGCTGTTGTAACCCACAAGGCCCCTCCGACAAGCAAGTCTTGTTCAATTAATCAAACTTATTACGGTGGGCATGCATATAAATCATTAATACGCAGGGCAAAGCTGACATCAATAAAATGTAATGGCCTTAATGAGTGAGGGGAGAGAAAAAAAAAATGAGATATGAGCAGATGTTCAAAATGAAAACCTCATCAACAATGGTTACGTAAAGGGTGTCATTCTGGAGCTGGGACACTGGGTGGCGCTGTTGAACTGACCAAAAAGAGCAGAGGAGCGAGTGATATGCAGAGGGAGATACAATGAGAGGGGTGAAGGCCGAGAGATACATAAGCAAAGAGAAGGAGGCATAGAAGTAAAGATGGAGGTGGAGTCAGTATTTCTTAAGCTCGAGACATTACTAGTGAGTGATGGGTTTGAGATGGGAAAAAAAAGAGGGTAACAGCGTGCGGAGGGTATAAACATCATATCAGTCTCCTCGCTGTGTTAATTACACATTATTACCCCGCTAGTTTGTGGGTCGGATGAATTTTATTCACATCCTTGGAGGAGAGATTAGAGAAAATTACAACAAATACCTGAGACCTCATTGAGGAGACCCAGGCCTTGTTTATGGGTAATTGTGAAAAGCAATATACCCTTCTGTGAAAGCCAATGTACCATTTGAACTCTCCCCAAGGTGAGACATTTGTTTGGTTTCCCAGCCCCCCCCCCCCGCCGTTTTGATTGTTTGTCTCCCGGATCCTCCTCCCCTTTTTATTCCTTTTAATTCCACATGCACCGTCCCTTAGTGGAAAATGAAATTGTACCCTGCGCATTATGACAGCGACCATGGATTGCATTTAATTGCACTGGAGGAGAGAGTGATATCATCCCTTACGAGCATGTCTGCAAGTTTTTCCCGGTCTGTACCTGAGCGCCCGCGCATGCTTTGCAAATCCCCAAAGTGTGTCGGGAGTCAATCCGTGTGTTCTGCCTTTCGATGAGCGGATATCCGAACAGCTTGTCAGCCAAATGTGCAGGGTTTTTTTTTTTTTTTTTTTTTTTTTCTTTTGCTCTACAGACGAAACAGACCAACGAGCAACGTTCTGCTAGGTGACAACAACCTTTGGGAGAATGATGTAACGCAGAGAGGAAGGAAGGAGGGAGGGAGGACAGACAGGGGAGCCACACGTGCAGCCGAAACACAACACATAACTAGCTGCAGCCAGATAGAAGTCGCAGCGGCACACTGGGGTAGATTGTGTAACAGATCAGCTCGTTGTCAAATTGGTGAGGCTCGCTTCTAGGCTGTTTTCTCAGAGCCAGACAGGAATGATGCAGCAAATCTGTAATGACTGCAACGCAAACACACACATGTACATGCACACGCACACACACACGCACACACACACACACACACACACACACACACACACACACACACACACACACACAAAAGCATGAATCATTTATTTACGGAGGCATAAATCAAGTGGCGCGGGCGAGATAAACAGTGGAGACGATTTTGTGAGATCTGTCAGTTACATGGTGCTACAAATAAAAACACAATCACAGAGAAGAGAGGCGGTGGTGAATCTGCGGGTAGTGGCTGCTGACACCAGCACCGTTTCTAGCAGGCTCTGCCCTGTAACACAAACATCATCTGAATGCTCCTCACCTGGACTTCCACTGAAAGAATATTTGAAAATGCCAGTTGTCATTCGTAAAATTTGTCCACGTAGGATGATGATGACAATTACTTTCAGCAGCGACAGGCCTTTTTTAACTTTAAAACTCAACCAAGAGTGTTGCAGAATCAGGGCACCTCGCTTTAAATGTGAAAAATGAATTCATTGAAAGAGATCTGAATCTGAGTGTGTGTGTTTTTTTTTTCTAGACACAACAGCAATTAAACTGCCGGAGGCATAATACTTAACCCAGAACATTCAGGTGGATGTTGAGAAATCAGGGTCATGTATGTAGAAGTATAGGCAGCTGAGGGCTTGTTGTTTCTTACGTTTTGAAATATTACATAACGGAAAATGAACTTTCATTTGAAGCTCAAAGCCAATACCGTGCTTTTTTTCAGGAGAAAAAGGTGTAAATGAAAGTCTGGGCGAATCGCAGTCTTTGTTATCCGTGAAGTGCTTTAGTCATGTTTAACCAATTCTGATACTGGTACCCAGTTGTTATTACAGCAAAAGCAAAGTACCCAAAAAACGTAATTTTTGGGTACTTTGCTTTTGCTGTAATAACAAAAAAATGCCATTTCAGTTGCAAGGCATCGCTTTTAAAGATGGTGCCAACTGCTCATCAGGAGCAATCGGGTACGGTGTCTTGCTCAACAGTACTTTGACATGCAGCTGGGGTGCAATCTTCCAATTACTAGATGATTCACTCTACCTCCTAAACTACAGCTGAAGCTGCTGAAACTATTTTTCTTTGTACACTTGACTTGACCACGATACTGAGGCTGAAATGAAAACTGATGGAATATCAGCCATGTATTGGACTATATAAGAAAATATGAATGACTATGAAAAGGGTAGTAGACGGCAACAATGAGACATCACAGCATTTAGTCTGCTTGATCCAAAGAAGAAAACGAAGAAACACCTGCATTTTTGTTATGTTGCTGTCGACACGTTTGTGCTGGCATACTATTATACATTTCCCTGTTAAGAACACCCAATTCATGTACTATTTCGTGCAATGATTTCCGATATACTGGAAACTCTGGCATATTGCATGCCAACGGCAGATGAGTGCCAACCAAGATAGTGAAAAAAGACCATTAATCTCCAATAATAACAACTCAAACTAGCTAACTAATTACATAACAAAGTCAAACAAGGTGCTTTTGGTTTGTTGTTCATGTAAGAGGGTGATAAGGTCAGCTGCAGCTGCTGCAGGGGACCTGGCTTTCAGGCTATCAGACACGGAACAGTACACTTGTAGGTACATTTTCATGTTGACTAGGTATTTCCTCATATGAGATGTCTTGCTCTGGTCACCTTTCTATATTACAATATAGTGTTTCCCTGTCTCACTGTGACCCTATCTCCCTGTGTTGCAGGGGGATATGTATTGCTTTCTCTCTTTAACCTCATTCGATTTTTATATTCACCACTGATTGAATAACGTGAATCTGTACTTGGCAGTGCTGATATATTTCAGTTGAATTCAGTACACAACCATGATAAATTTGGGATGTCAAGTATATGCTTCACGTTAAAATCGCCTTTGATATTTAAGCTGTGGGGTCATTTTTTTAGAGGCTGATCCTTAATTGTTGTTCTGTTTTTATTAAGTGTAAAAAAGGTTGAAAACATACCATTTTAATTGAGTAGCAGTTGTGCCACTGAGATGCCCTGGCTCACAGTTCATATTCTCAATATTTCTTCTGTTTTGAGATTCCCACTTGAATTGTGACGTATTTCTAAAATTGAAATGTCTTTCAAAATGATAACAATATGATTGCTTTTGTTATTACCGCATCTGCCCAAAGAGTGTATCCAGTTTGCTCAGAATGGGAAACACTTAGTTAAGTTGTAGATGTCCACAGCTGTGATGTCCTTAGCCAGAAATCATCAACATCAACAGCCAATGGTATGATAATAAATTTTTTTGAACATGTGCATTAACATCTTTGTGTTCAGTACGCCCCGCGAAACTAGACAACAGTAAAAAAAAGAGCCTAAAAACATTTTCCTTGAGTGCAATTGTTCCAACTCTAACTTCCTGGAGGGGAGCCACGTTTACAGGTCTTGTACTGAAAAATGCCATGTCCACTGCATTTCTTAAAGGGACTTATCTTCTTCAGCCAGCGATCAATAAGGTTGAGTTAAGTACAACAAATATTTCAAGATATCTCAAACCCAAAATGCTTTCTACAAAACAGTAGATAAAACTTGCACATGCTTAACACCCTGCTGGGTTGCTTTACGGTCAGCAGCCAAACAACTACTGCACCATGCTGCGATGCAATGTGTCGGGATGTTTTCTGTCATGCAGAGGCAAGAGTTGGCCTCTCTTATTCCCCCTCAGCCTCCTCCTCTTGACAAAGACCAAACATGGCTGCGTGCCGTAAGCTTCCTTCGTTGAGGAAGAATTGTTAATTAATCATAAAGATAAGACATGAATTTATTAATATTGTTCTTTTGCCAGACATTTGCCAAAAATCACATTAACATAAGTATAAAAAAAATATCGAGTGAATAACAGCATCTTATAGAATAACTGTAAAATAAGATGAATTTATCAAAATAAGTGGTCTGAAATTAAAATACAATACAGTTGTAAAGTAGTATTGACTGATTCTGAAAAGTAATACCAAGTAGTAGTAGACACAGTATTGACACAAGATATCAGAAAGATGAAGTAATATTCATGGACTTGATTCGTCAGCTTTACACAATAACCCCTTAAAGAAAGAAGTTAAGTGCTTGGGAATTATTGTTATTAAAGATACAAGCCCTGCACACTAAGTGGATATCATTCAAAGATGAGCCAAAGTATATCTAATAGCTGTTTTCAAAGAGCCAACACTTTCCCCGACTCATTTATCCCACAAATTATCTGTCAACCCACCAAACTCCATCAAACTCGTTACAATTTAACTTTGAAAAATAAACTCCACTTCATCAGGAAGAATGATATGGCGCAACCTGTTGGAGAGGGTGGTCTAAATGTGACAGATTATGTTATGACTGGCACAATGAATGGAACATTAAAGCTAAAATGGTTAATGTCATTCACTATGCAGAGGTATATGGTACAAAATGCTCTCTGCAATCTTTAGGAACTTTGGTGGATTTGAGTTTTGGTTCAAACGTAAATTTATTTATAAAGTATGTGTGAAACTTCCAATTTTTTCACCAGTAAGTCTTGCTAATTTGGAAACTTTACGAGCAGAACTGTATTTTTCTTTTTTTAATTCAGCTAATGCATTCCATTAAAGATACCAACAAATACCAACTCTACCAAAATACCAACAATTAATTTAAAGCAGTGTCACACATTTCCATGAAAAAGCTAAACTTTCCAGAAACTTTAAAGTACCTGTATCGTAGAAATACTTTTTTACTGTATTTTTTTATTCATTTATTTGTTCATATGAAAGATGCTATTTAAATCAATCATGTAGTCAGGAAACTGTGCTGTCACACGAGCAGTCAGGACTTCTTTTAAGTTGTCCCATAAAATATAAACCTGAAAATTAGCTTTTAATTTTAGCATAGAACTTAATTAAACAACATACCATGACACACCGATCTAATCAGTTAGACAACAATTCATTCACAGCTGTTCCTTTTGTATTGACAGTTTATATTAATATTTATTCTATGTTAGCAAATGAGTGGTTAGAGGTGAACACTTTGAGAAGACAAATGCAGCTGCTATTAGTATAAAGGACACCATGAAGCCAGGGCTGCCCAATTCAATTCACGTGTGAAAGCAAGTATGATTTGAAAAAACAGCACAAACTGAGTTGAAAGTCAACAGCACCATTAACCTTTTTAAATCTGCGTAACTAATTAAGTCATCTCTTCTGCAGAGATATTTACTTGAAAAACAGTAAGGCAATAAAAAGCCAATGTCACGATGTAACAATACTACTGGGAACAATGTACAGGATGGTTATGTAGCAAAATGCTGGAAATTACACACATACATGAATAGATAAGTAACTTGCTACTACGTCCTCTGTTGTTTAAATGATGTCATAAACATGGAGGAGCTTTAGAGCATGTCAATACAATTTATTGAAGCAGAATGATATGTAGCGACAGGAAAGGGGAGAGGGATCTCTAACATCCACACATGTCCACCCTCAGATGGACAAGCTTCACTCTTGTTCGCCACCAGTTTGTTAACACATTCATTCATGTGGATCGGACGGGTCGGTTTGAGGCCAAGCACTCGTGTTTGGTCGGCTGCGTCTCTCTCTGTCTCTGTGAGCCTATCCATTCGTTCCACGACATGTGGCACAGTAAGTTGCCAGTAGCCTGGTGGGTGTATAGACGCCCAGCACACTTGTCATATATGCTGATGCATCACGGCTGCTCGACAGGGCTAGAGGGCAGGATTGGGGCTGACTGGGGCTCAGCTGGCTCAACATTGACTGTACACAAGGAGAAGCATATCTGACATTTTTTATCAAATGTTCAATATTGAACCGGCATTTTATTCTTGGCACAGTTTAAAAAGCCTCTGGAACACTACAGTCCTGCATTCAAATTCAGGATAATAACATCCTGTTAGGTTAGGTGGCACATCACTGACTTAAAGGTTTTCAGCAGTGTTGAAAATGACAAAAAACAAAATTGTTGTGAAAACAGTAATTTCTGGCATGCCCAATATCCAGTTTGATGGTACTGTGGAGAGGACAACCCTGTATATTATTATTTTTTTATGTTCATTAGGCTACAACAAGTTGACAGGGTTAGGATAAATATCGATGGAAAATACGAAATGAAGATAGAAGCACATAATGCAATTGTATCAGTGTAAGCAAACGATGAATATACATTTATATATTTTAGATTTACAAATCACCAGATAAAAGCGATAATGAATAACCTGTTAGCTGCAGCTCTATGGAGTTATGTCATTGAAACATATTTTGTAGGAAAGCAAGTTGGGCCAAAGAGGTTGAGTTAATTATTGAAAAGCCCACACCAATAACAAAAGCAAGCACTTGAGTGAGTCTAATGGGTGAACACTGGCATTCGAACAGTTTTATAAGCGATTTACTGCTCCCAAAGTAGCCTGTGATGTAAGCCATTATAAAAAATGCTCAGCATGAGACAGATTTCAATGTAACAGCAGAGCCGTTTCCTTCATAAAAATAAGTACTCACATAATGTGTCGCAGTCCTTTATTGGTGTGGTTCAAAGGCGTAATGACTGAAAAAAGCCCCTTTTAACCATGATATGTAATGATTCAAATAACTCCCTCTTAAGCAACTGGAGAAAAAAAAATGATCATAATGAGTCCTTCCCTTTCATGTAGCATGGCGTAATTGGAGCTCCCACATTTTCCCTCATTGTTCGAAGGCTGATTGCTCCATCTGTATAGATGTGAAGAGCACCACCAAAAGTTTATGTCATAAGTTCTGCGCGAAATCTTCGAAAAATAGCTTACTGCATTTAGGTTGATCGGAACAAATGGGTGGGAAGGGTGCGGGATCTTAATTGCACATGGAAAATAGAAGATAGAAAGAACAACTAATGACTGATTTGACTTATTTGGTTTGTTGCTCTAACAGTAAAACAAAGGAAAGACCGTAACAAGATTATATATCAGACACATGTTGCTTTCATGAGTATGACAATTAATTTTCAGGCAGCTTAAACCTGGTCTCAGTTGCCTTTTGTGGTCAGCTTTCTATTAAGAATATGTTGCTTTATTACCAAGAGCTATCAGACAATTAGCAATAGTTCACACTATGTCGCCTACACCCACGCGATCAGTGCTCATTCGTAATGATCATCAATACTCAACATGAATTTGAAATATACATGATAGTGTTTTGACATTATCGTAATGTATTTCAATTTGGATAAATGTCTAATAGGACCAGCCCTTAAATACACTGAAGTTAGATATTTAAACACTTCTGCTTGTTCTTAACTGTTAAGTTAATAGTTCATTAACTCTAAATGAAAAGGTCAAACAACTGTTAAGACGTCTCATTTTGTACCACAAATATCAACCCTGCTGGTGGTGCTATACATCTTACTTTGGGGACTATGAATGTCTAGTATTTCATGACCATGAATGTAATAGCTGTATCCAGCCATTTGAAATAGAACGTTTGAGGAATCACAATTGCGTGCAACAGACATGTTAAAAACATTATAAATGAGATTGTAGAAATGCATTTAGGCAGTGTTATCAGGCTTATTGTTATTTATGTCCACCCAGTAAAACAATACACATTTCAAATTCTTCTTTCTTCTTGTGTATTACTTGGATGCATCATAACTAATTTTGATAAAGGCGAGAGGGACGTTGTTTGAGGATGTGCATGTCATGAGCTATGCCGGCATGTGGTTTAATGGTTTTTCAGTGTCTAAATGGTTTGGCATATTATTACTGTCAGCTCGATAGAAGCAAGTGGGCGTTTGTGCTGTGAAATGGGGAAATGGGATACTTAATTAGGGTGTGTGATTGTGTAGGTGCAATGCTGTCCCTAGTGCTGAAACAGAGTGAGGAGATCAATCTACAGACAGACAGAACATGTCACTTGGTTTGGTTTCTTAGCCTGCAGCTTCTTGTTGCTGTGAATAAAAACGTACAGCCTTAAAACCATTGTAGGAATTCACAGACGACAGGGATATGAAGGGACAGTCAATGAGAGCTTTTTCTATGTATTGCTCCCTGATGAGTTTTAGAGGGATTATTGTAAATTCTCTGATTAAGACATGTGAATAAATAATGTTCTCTTTGTAAGGACAGTTATGTTTAGTTTGCTTTTATCAGCTAGCACCGAGGCACTGTCCAGTGTGCTCCAGGGATGCATTCCCTAACTTTTTTTCTCTCCACCTGACCTGCTGGAACAGCACCCTTTGCTCTGGGAACTCTCAATTTAATAAATTAACTTACCTATAAGCTCTCCTCATGTGGCTCAAATGTTTACTGCATTTATAAATCTTAAATATAAGACTATATATAAAATGAATGCTGCATATGTATTTGGCGATCCGAATGTAATCTTTTGTACCTGGGAATGGCTGAGAGGAGTGCAAAGTGGTAGACCACCTGACCATCAACGCAATCCCTAGAAGCTAAACATAATAAATAATGGCAGCAATAAGTGATAGTTTTAGCATTAGCAGAAAGTTGATGGCTCAATTAAAGTAGAAACAAACAACTACTGCTCACCAAGCACTTTCAAGCTCTACTATTGTTGGCACTGCTGTCCCAAAGACAACTGGATCGTTTCCATTATCCTCCAATGGCCAGCAACACTGAAGAGTTTATTAATTTGTTTAGTCTGTACTGGAGACGTGAAAGGAGATAGAAATGGTGCCAGGCTGCCAGCCTTCATTCTCCAGTGAGATTTCATGCCTGATGGCAGACAAAATGGCCTAGTAAAGGGGATGTTTATGGAAAATCCAATCTAAACGCCGACAGTGTCGTAGTATTACACTGTGAATCAACGTTTACTTCATAAAGTTAAAGCAAAACACTTGCCTATTGCCAGTTTAAGTAGCCTATTGAATGACTTGGACAGGTAGCTCTCTAAAGACCAAAAGTATGTTTAGGTTTTGCCAAAATAAAACTTAGATTTGTTGGATTACATTTGATTCATGAGTCAGTATCCAAAAAACCTGTCAACCAAAAACAATTTAGTGTCAATAAATGATGGAACTGCAGTATTTACCCATGCCTTCAGTTGTGTATGAGTGTATGTAAATATGAATGTAAACATTTAATGCATACGTCACTGAGTCGCCTCAGTCGCCTGATTAAACATTTCACAACATAAAGTAATACTGATGACTGCTAGGCTAAACAATTAAAAAATATTTATATTTATTTCTTTGTTTGCTCACTTGTTTGTTTGTCTGAATGATTAATTTCCCCAGCGCGCATCATGCAGTTTGGGACTATCAATAGCAAACAGTCAATGCCAGGGAGCATTAGCTTATTACTTTGGCAGGACGAAGTAGCAGCTTCATGTCAATTACTGTACGAGGGGAATAAGCGAGTTTGTGAAAAACTGCTGTTTGATGCTTCAGCGTTGTGGAAACAACAGAAGGCTGCTTGGAGGCAGAGCTCAGATTGTGGCCATTTTGGACTCGTGGAAGGAAAAAGAACAGAGCAATCAGAGCATATCAGATAAATCGACAAGCCTTTTCTTACCAAATGTTCTGAGCAACTAAGAATATATTGTAGTCAGAAGATTGAAGGTCAAGGACTTTCGCCTTTGGTGCCAAGCTCTGGAGTGACATGGAGGGAAATATCAAGGGTGGGTTGAGGTACACGCACACACACACACACACACACACACACACACACACACACACACACACACACACACACACACACACACTTTACAGCATGTTCTGCTGGGGCTCTGCTCTGTTGAGTAACTAGGCAAATGACATTCTTTGAATCAGGCTTACAGAGGTCTCACACATTGGCCCCGAGCAAAATGCCATGAATGCCATCTGCAAGTCTCTATCTTTTTTCCTCTGCTCATCTTTGTATGACTAACAGTCTGAGAGTTTAGTATTGGGATCTAACACTTGACAGTCTGCTCTCTTTTGTGGAGTTTGTGGACATTTGTACACATTGTAGGCATGTGGCAGGGAAACTGAAGTGGCCAGGGTTTAATCAGGCATTGAAGTCTGCCTTTGAATCAGCTGGAGGAGCATGATGCTAATGCTAGCAAATTCATCACAGGGTGTATTGCAGGATGACTGAATATTTATACCGCCTACAGCTACTCGCTAGATTATCCGCACAGTTGAGTATGTTTCTAATGCAGTGTGCATCCTGAACCATGCTGGCTGGGGTCATTTGCGCCTTTAGCCTTTGATTGTTTGTTAAAATGTTGCTGCACCGCTGAGCAGGTTGCTTCATCACATCAGGGTCAGCCATGGCGGTGGCCTGTTGTTGTTTAGGGCTAGGGGTTAGCTGCTTTGTTTGTTGATGAGCCACTTGTTGCATCATTGTGAATTAGTAATAGTTTAATGAGAAATAGGGAGTCATATTTTGTGGAAAGTGAGCTGCAACACAATATTGAGATGACAGTTTGAGTGTTTGCAACATAATTAGAAATCAGTGTCCAAAACTCTTAATGTGATGAGCCCTTACAGACACACTTTTAATGTAAACAATTATTACATTTACAGATCATTCAAAATCAAACAATGCAACATGTGTTGGCAGCCACAGTCCTACATTCTTTTATTGCAAAGCTGGTAGCTCCTTCATACTTTGCTACATTTTTGTTTTAAACCTGTTATTTTTGTAGCATTATTGCTGAAACATGGATTACCTAGAAATGAAACACATTCATTAGCATTGGAAAAGGAAGCGTGGGTTTCGGATTAAAAGCAGCGTACTTTGAGTCGATCACCACCCACAGCATCTTTCGACCATCCAACCTGACCAGTCAGAACAAATATTCTGAACAAAAAACAAGCTAATGCAGCTCGGATTTAAGGCTTCTCCTGGATAAAATGAAATGAAATGAAAATCAAATGGACAAAATAGGACTGGCCAAACAACAGGAAATCAGAGAATGTGCCCACATCTTTACAGAGACCTGTCTCAAAGCTGCTGCAACCTACGGGTGGAGGGTTCCAAGCCAACAAACACAAGACAAGGAGAGGTGGACACTTATTTACGTCATTGATGCTTGATGCTCATGCAGTCAAAATAAATGGACAATGTTTACCTGATGTCAAACCTTTACATTATCACCACCATCTCGTTGCCACTGTTTACACTGACCCGGGGATAATTGTAAAAAATGAGAGAAAAAAATTAATTCATAGGTGTTTCATGGTTCATCTGTACACAGTCTATGATTTTTTTTTTTTCAGCAATTTTTTTTTCCTATAATTTCCAACTTTTTGCTGTTTGTCTCTTTTACTTTTCTTATACTTGTATATTATGTAAGCTTGCATACCATAGCGACAGGAATCCCATACCCAGCTGAGCCTCGGTGTTGCTTTAGTTTAAGACTATCGCTCACCTGTCACTTCACTTTGTTGTTTGCCGTTTCCCTAATCGGGGTGACAGTAGTGGCAGATGGAGAGTGGTTTCCAGAGAGTGAGCAAAGTTGTTTAGGATAACACGCTGAAAGCTTTTTTGGCTTCCATTGAGCATGTCGGTTTGTTGTTTGTGTGAGTGTCTTTGCCCCAAGAAAACAACAGTCAATAAAACAAACTAACTAAACTGGCACAGAGGCAGTCTGCAACTCTAGACAAGGGCTATACTGGTACTACAGTATGGTATATTGTAATACTTCTATATAATTACTTATGATTACTGTAGCTCAATGATCCCAATACTTCCAGCTTGTAATGCTTGTATCTTATGTATTTATAACTATAATTATATATAAAGCTCATTTTGAAACCTATTTATGACTTTGACAGCCCCCCCATTTCCTGTAAAATAACAAAAATTATATGATTATAAAAAAGAGTTAAAGGATAAGTTCACCCAAAAATGAAAGTCCTGCCAGTATTAACTCGCCCCCATGCTGATGGAAAGTCAGGCGACGATTTGAAATCCATGCAACATTTCTGGCGCTTAATAGTAAAACAGCATTCTCCTACACAACTGAAGTAGATGAGGACTGTAAAAACACAGGCGAAACAAAAATAACAGGAAATATGTGATCCAAGTCTCTGGAAGCACCGAAATCCCAAATTGATTTGAAGAGATGTTATTACCCCCTCTAATGCAGTTTAGCATCATTGTAATGTAAGAATAACAGTCATAATTATGTAAAACCCTTCACCCTGATACCGTATACTTCATGATTGGTGACTTGGGATGACTTTTCTTGTAGCAAACAACATAACAGTACCAGCCTATTTCAGGAATAGGTCAGTAAAACCGGTCACTATGGCTAGAAAACTTTTTTCCCCACATTCAAAATAATGTCTTTAATTTTTGGTAAAGATTAGCAACCCTACTAATGTAGAGGAATACACGGCACTGAGAATGTACGCCTGATGTATAACGCATAACAAACAAATTTTAACGGGCAGATATTTTCTCAGTATTTTCTCCAAGACAAATGTATGTAGATAAAAAAAAGAATATTGTTGGCACATGGATATTAAAATAAGCCACACATTTTATTTTCAAACATTCAAAGTTCATGGTTCCTCTCAAAATTCACATCTGAATGACAGTAGTAACTATTTTGTCAGACAGTTTCCGCTCACTCATAGGAAACTATAGGACAGTACTGTGTCGCAGGATCCCCCCAAAAACAAACATTGTTCGAGTCTCCTGACTGTGGCTGTTTGCAGCCGGTGCAGCCTTTGTTTCTGTCCTTATGATGACAGATAATACACTCTAATGCCCCCTTACAGAGAGGCACACACACACACACACACACACACACACACACACACACACACACACACACACACACACACACACTTAGATTCATCCATTAGCTCTCACATCCTCGTCCTGCATGCCCCCCCAGACGTGTGATCTGTCAAACTATCTGTGTGTGTTTGGGTGTGTGTGCATTTGTTTGTCTCTCAAAGTAAAAAGTACGCCTCCGGAATCTCAATGAGGACATTGCATTCATTATTGCGAATGTGTGGATCTGTTTTGAAGATGACATTAAATCATTCAGCTAGTTTTTTAAGTTAACCAAAGTTCCAAATGCTGTTTAGTCCATCAGGGAAGGCAGCATGTTTTTATTTAAGTGTTGACCAAAAAATTGAACCATTTGAAAACTACTCAACCTTTTTAAAACAAGTTAAGTTGCTGCAATTGAGAGTGCATCACAGCAGACTGATGAAAACACCTATCAAACCGTTGAGCCTCCGGAGACTTTGCTCTTTGACATGATTTTCTCCGATCCCACCATTTGTTCAGCAGACAAACATGGCTTGTATCACCCTGCCGTTTTTAAATGAAAGCTGCTGTAAAGAAATAAATAAATCAAATGCCTTTCATCACAGTAGTCACCGGACATCTCCAACAAACAAAGCAGAGGATGTGCTGCACAACAAAGGCTTTGCACAGGTTCAGGAGGGTGTTTAAGAGGAGCCTGGCTGAATTAATGAACTTGGTAAAAGCCACGAGAATGCTGTGAGTCAGATCAGGACGTTGTAGTGGGTTAGATCTTCACAGGGATTTGAATACAAAGAAAATAAAATAAAAACTGTTGTGTTTGTGTACTGCTTTTCCTGAGGCGCACTACAGCGGTGGAAAAAAACATGGTAAACACTATCAAAAATGCAGCTTGGAGGACAGAATGTGAAAAGTAATTATTGGTTTATGTCATTGCAGCTTCATCTTCCCTTCCTCCTTTATTTGCATCCAATTTGACTGTTCTTGACTTTTCTTCTGTCCTTCTACACATGCTATTCTGCACCTGTCCACAAGGTGTCTCTATAGAGTCTCTACCTCTGCTTACTAAATGGCTCTCTGCTCAACATTGTGACTTTTACTGCCCATCTTCATCAGGAAAACATATAGTTCAACTGTGATAGCAGCTTATTTTGTACAATATTTACCTTTCTTGTCGAGTGGCAGACCCTTGAAAAGAAAGTCCTGTGCTCGCTTTACTCTACACTGACCCCCTCAGTGTAGGGTAAACCTCTTGGCCACATTCGAGAAGTCAAATTTGACACCAGTTGTGTTAAATTCTTAATAAACTGCACATTTAAGGGGAAAAAACCTCAAGTTATTACCCAGACTTATACCTGTCACCTTTGGCCACAAAATTTGCAGCTAATGAAGACAATTAGTGTTTGACACTCCCCATCTGCTGCACTTGTTGATTTCACTGTCATACTGTGTAAGACTCCAGGCCAATTAATTAGATTTCCTAGGATTTATTTTATTGTTTTCAGTTTTTTTCTGGATGCACTCAGAGTAATGACTTAGTCTGACTAAAGAAAAACAAAGACACTTTTTTTTATCATAAGGCAATTTCACATATAGGAACAACTGCAAATATTTAAGACTTAGTAAGAAAACGTTTAATAATGAAAGAGGTAAGAGCTATTGTGCAGCTTGTTAGTTTTTAATATATCTTGAAGTTGTGGTCCGCAGAATTATTGTTTGATCACTTGTGGCATCTTTTAAATTATCCCGAGCACTCATGCATTATGTGTTGTCCTAAAATTAGTTTGCCAATCTCAGAAATGAATCCAGGCATTTAGATGAGCTCAATCCCCCCACTTAGCTCGAGCGACAATATTTTCTGCATTATATTCAGAACTGATTGTGTCAAGCGAGAGGTGACTATACAGAGGCTGGGCCTTCAGTGAGGCGGCAATCTGCCTATTGAGAGCTCCGCCGCCACAGTGCCATGACTCCATTAACAAATGCAATCTCCGAGATCATAGCTAATCTTTGGAATTAATTAAAAATCTTTTTTTTTCTGTACAATTGTGTAATTGAGCTAGTGTGGGCCTTGGTTTCGACTGACAAAGCTGATCCCCCTTTTTAAATGAGATTGAAATTCTGCAAATCAACAAGTCTACTCTCCACTTCTATTTATAATTATTCCATTATGCACAGCCATGGGTGTTAACTAGGAAGAATTGATTGTAGCAGCTGGCGATATGGTCGACCTGATGAGGCAACTGTTGACTTTGCCCTGGCAGGAAATTGTCAGGCTCCTGTTGGAGACTGTTTTCCTCCGACTCCAAACTACCTAGGTGATAGTTTAATTAGCTTTCAATTGCATTTTCAGGCAAATATCCACACGGCAGAACCTGTCTTTAAAATAATCATCCACATTCTGGCATTGCCGCAGGTTTCACTCTTCTCTTATCCCCCTGCTTTACCTCCATTCCACGTTGCTGTTAACCTCACCAAAGACATAATGGCAGCTCTTTGCCACACATGACATTTTCCTTATCATCAGTGACAACAATAAAAATAACTCGAAAACCAGAAGGTTGCCTCCCACCGAGGTCGGCCCGCCATCCCTCTCATTCCTTTTCCCCAGTTCCGGTTCACTTTTATTGCCCTGCTACACTGCTTGATCCTCTCGCCTCGGTATATTCTCTTTCTCGCCTGAGCCGAGCTGACACGCTGACACTAACAAGCAGCGCTCCCTCGGATCTCCTCAACCCCGTCGTCTGCAGTGCCATAGATGCACCTGGCTTTGAAGCGTGGGCGCAGGAACAACAAGTCATTTAGTCGTTTTGGTTCATCGACCGGGCCGTTCGTTAGTTTGCCCCAGGGTAAAGCTGTCTGTAGGAGGCAGGAGAGAAGACGTGCACAAGCGGAGGGTGTTTGGCAATTAAATAAAGCAGTTTTAACCTTTTATATGATATTATTGTATCACAGGAGATAGATCAAGACCAACAATAATAATGCTGCACATGGACAAGAGAGTTTAATTCAGCGAGGAAGCATTAAAGATGGTAGACTAATTGGAATTCTCAAGTGTTTGACAGCACATTCCTTTCTACACTTTGTTGTGCTTTATTGCCTAATCATAGCTCGGATTTTGATTCACCTTTTAAACTCAATTTCTCTCCTCTTGTTCCCCCCTCAAGAGGCCTTGAAGGCGTTCTGCTCGGATGACCTCATTGTCGAAGTGTTAAGAAAATCAAAGCACACAAATCAGCGCTCCACAATGGGACGAGATAAATAGAAGCATGAGAGCAAAAATATTGGCCTGAAAGTAACACATTGTTTAAAGGTTATCCCCGCTCCGTCTGTGTTTTTCTTTGCTGCGAGGAAGTGAAAGACCGGCCCGTGATGAAATATGATGTTATTATGCCTCTCAACCAATTCTCAACCCAAAACCGCATTACAGTTGGATAGATATGTCACTGCCGTTGAGCGATGTTCCCTCCATGCCTGTATCAGAGGGATATTTAACCTTATTCCACTCACCTGAAAGGACATACAATGTAGCAGGGGGTTCTAATTTATTTAAATCTGATTCACCAAAGGCCTCGCTTTTTCAGATGGATGAAACGGCTCAGGAGTTTTGACATCGAGCCCTCTGTGACCTTCTGACTTTGGACCGTGGATTTCAACTATTTGTGTGTGTTTTGTGTATGTGTGTGGGTGTACAAGTGTGCACTTCCACCTCACAATAATATATTTTCTGCTAATGCCTGAGTATAAATTAAAGGAGCTGCCTCATCGGGGTCAGCACGACTTTAACAAACTTTTTAATATTTTTAAGCTTTTGTTGTAACAAACCTTGACATTATGGACACAGAGTTTGAAAGAGCCTTTACAAGGAAGATAGCTTGTGTCTTGAATTATCCTATGATTTGCATTGTGGGAACTACTATCCAGTGCCTTTTTTGGAACTCCACTAAAAGTCAGGATATATCAGCCTTATTATTGTTTTTCATTTGAAGCCTTCCAGCTTCATTGGAGTGCATTACTCAATCACTGGAGGACCCTTTTAACAATCATTTATTACTAGCTTGCGCTGCTTCCTACTGATTCAATTTGCATCAATGCAGTTTAATGCAAATCAAAACAAAGAAAGCCCAAAGACCAATTAACCATGAGTGTGGGGGGAAAAAATGATTCACAAGAGAATAATGTTTTGTTTTGCAGACAGACTCAAAAGATAAAAATATGTTGTTAATGGCGGTTCAGACAGTGGTCATGAGTTCAGGCAGTACCCAGGCTTTTTACTATTTTGCATTTATTACAGTTTTCCCACACTGATTAGGGAAAACGTTAAAAACTGTAATCTGTTTTATTTCCAAGGACCTGCAACTGTACCCTATTATGGATTACCACTGGTCCTCCTTGTATTACTGCAGTGGTGGGGTCCTCCCTTGCTAGTTTGTAGATAAGACATTCAGTCAACGGTGCTGAGCAGTTACACTTTTATTTAAATATTCTTACATAAGCAGGAGACATATTCCACATTTTATAGTTAACCGAATAGATAAAGAACTGCTTAAACATGGGTGATGGAGTAAGAGGCTGAAAATAAAGCCTTCTTCTTTTTATTTATTCATAGATTGTCTTTGAATCTTATCTTAAATCTATATCTTAATCTTTCTGTAAACAAGTGTGGAATGTCCCACTCAAGCTGCAAATTGTTTGCTGTACAAAATGTGAAACATTGTGTGAAAATGCTCATCACAATGTCCCAGAACCAAAAGTGACATCTTGAAATAGCTTATTTTGTCTTAAACTCAGAGACCGTTCATTTACTATCATAAATGACCAAGAAAAGCAGGAAATCCTCACATTTAAGAAGCTGGATGTTTGCCACTTGTGCCTGAAAAAAATGACTAAATGGATTAATTGATTCTAAATGGTTACATAAGATCTGTTATTTCTTTGCTTTCCTGCCTCTGTTGCTTTGAAGTCAGAGGTCACATGCAGAGCAGAAACCAGAAAAAAGCAGTATCATACCGACAGTGTTAGCACATATATCGAGGGCCATAGCTGATGACCATGAGCTTAATTAAAGAGGGAGACACATAAGAAAAGATGCAAGATGCAGACCTATGTTTTAGTCGCATTTAATCAATGCAGACATAGATATAGAAGTGCAATTTTACAAGTTTAACAAGAGCATGCATAACAGTAACACCCGAATCTGGCATCTGTTTCACAGATAGGTGTTAACAATGTGTGGTAACTACATAACCTAAAGCAGAATTATGTGGCAAGTAAAACAGTGCAAGCAGCACTGTTCTGTTTTCCAGTGAAGTATAGTAAACAGCAACGGTGTCACCTCACATGGGACACATTTAAAACAGCAGATATGCACTACTGTATCACAACCCAAAAGAGGCTGACGTATGTGGCAGGTCATTATCACTGGTAACTGAAGCTGAACGCGATTCTGTAATTATCTACTGTATCCGTCTGTCAGGGGATGAGCACTGCGGCACAATGAAAGCCGTGTCAGAACGGCAGAAAATATGACTTCGAACTGGCTCACTGCCACAGCTGGTTTTGCAGCTGCCATATTGCTGCCGCCGCTGCAGTTGTTATAGCCATTAAAGTGTTGAGCCTGGTTCCTGACCCATGTCCCCGAGAAATGTCAAATACCTGTGGTAGGATTTGGAATTAAAAAAAAAAAAAAAAAGTTTCAAAGTAATTATTTTCTCAAAATTAACTGTCTACATACATTGTCTCCATCTAGGGCAGGGTGATAAGCTCTAATATAATGAGTGTTGCACTATTGAAAGTAAAATTAACAGAAACTGTCATCACTAATTCTTGGCTATATTGTGATACACAATCTCAGATCTTGATGTTTGACATCACTTTGAATGAGGTCATTGGTGTACACAATTGGACACTTGGAAATGGGGGGAAAAAAAAAAAAAAAAACATTTCCAAATGTCAGGATGGGACTTGGTGATCGTTGTGCTTCGGGAGGCCTGACTGACCTCAACTAAAGGCTGAGGAGTGACCCTATAGTGTCGGGATGTAATCCCAGGACCACTGAGTCCTGTTCTGACAACTGGTGATGTCACTCCACCCTGTGGTTCCCAAATAGACACTTGGAAACGGCTAATGGCTAATCTCTAATGAATGCTCAGGGCCTGGTGCTCCCAGTGGAAGTAACAAAGTTCACCTCTTGTGTCAAGATGGAGCACCAGGATCGCTGCTGCCTTACCTAATACTTTATGAGCCCTGCACACCTCATGGTTCCCAAATAGTTCTTCATAAATACCAGGACTGGGCAACAAAATCTTATATCACAGTGTTGTGGACCAAATACTGATATCAGTATTGCAACATGACAAGACTTTTGATAAATCAACATCAGTAATGTGGGTATAATGGGTAAAGAAGTATGAGAAAATGTATAACAGTCTGGTAAGTTCAGAAAAAAAATACATCACTTCAGCCTAAAACCAGGAAAAGACAACAATTAGCCAAAATCTGAGATGATATAACGTCTAAATAACACTTTTTAATAGCCATTGTTAATACATAGTAAGTTTAGAGTTAACATTTCATTATTAACAGTAAAAAGGTTTAACTGACAATTAACTTCATGAATGATGGTTATTATGAAGTGGACCACAGTCTCATATCACAATAACATTATACTGTAATATCGACATATATTTCTCGGCTCTTTTTCAGTCTAACAACAACATCAGGCCTCCAGTGAGCCGTTCCTGTTTCAACTCACACAAAGAAGGCCACTGCACCAACTGCGCTTCAGGTTTAATTTTCTCATCATATTAGCCCCGCCATTAATCACCCCACATTGTGACTATGCAGTGTGTGCGTGCCTTTGCGCACATGCACGTGTCACCCATGACCACAGCGCCTCTCTATATCATTAATCGAGTCAAGGCGAGCCAGCCAAGGGATTCCAAAATGTCAGAAGGGGGGTGGAGTTTGCTGTGCTCTGTGCTCCGGCGTGCTGCTACACCAGGGAGCTGATTGCAGCACATCGCTCCCATTGGTCGCAGATGGTGGTGGTGGGGGTGTGTGGGTGTGGGTGTGTGTGTGTGTGCGCGTGTGTGTGTGTTGGAGCGAGCCCAGTAAGTCTGCAGGAGTTGGCCAATTTAACCACATAAACCGAGCACATTCTCACAATATTATGCCAAGCTAAAATTAAACTTTTAAAAGCTTTGTAAACTCTTTTGAACTCGTATCAGAAAGATAATAAGCTCCGATTTCACACTGAGGCAGACAGTAGGTCTCAGCTTTTATTTTGGTGCCACACAGGTTCTAAGCATCTATTTAACACCACAATACTTGCTGTGATAAAGTGATAGTAGAGAACGAAGTGAAACGAACATTAGGACAAGAATAGAAGGGATTTTTGCAAAGGGGCCGATGGCATGTCACTTTAAAAAGCGGTAAACACAATTTTTGATGTCATTTCCTTCCGTGAACTGTATTGAAAATCAAATTGGGGACGAGAAAAGTGATGGAAGGTCATTTCAATAGCTGAGAGTAGATTCTAAAATTCTAAGCACTTGTTATTTGACCGGCTTGACATTTCCTTCTTTTTAAGGAGGACAACAGGGGAGAGAGGCTGGATGTGGAAAAGTAATGTAGTAGATGAGAAAAGGGGAGGGTGAGGCTTCAGACGAGCAGAGGTTAGGAAGCAGTTTTGTACTGATGAGGAGACACAGTGGAGGTGTCAGTGATTTTTAAGATCATGGCAAGTATAGCGTGGGATATTTCTGATATCAAACTCTCAAACCACTTCTTTACCTTTGGCTGTCATCTCTGCTGCTAATAACTTTGTGCTCTGAAAGGTAATCATTGAAAATCATTGATCTGGAAAAAAAAAAGAAAGAAAAAAAAAAAGGAGGGGACAGTGCTTTATAGACTTCTGACACCGCATCTTCCATATTGGCCTGAACATGTTTTGCTAGAAGTTTTATTAGAACATTAAATTTCAGGCAATTGCATGTTATGTACAGGAGGTACGGGATGATAAAGTATTATATTGTTGATCACTATACCACCAGGAAGGGTTGTTTTTGAGGAATTTACATAATTGGGATAATCAAGATAATAATGAATATCCTCATGAGGTGTTACCAGTGATACTATTAATAATTGAGATGCTGCTCCATTCAAGTCAAACAGAGACAAGTTATTGTACTGCTATTGTACATGTTGGCTCACTGGAAAGTCTCTGCTACACTAAATGGAATGGAACATCTATTAATTGTCATTGAAAAAACCTGTGTATATCTTCTATATTATGTCAATATGGCTGCTGTGAAAAAGGCCTATGGTGCAGGAAGACCTTTTGATCCATGATTACTCCTTCACGAAAAAAAATAAAATAATAATAATATGTGTGCAATGGAAATATGTGTATCTTAAAAAAATGTAAGTATTAATTCCAGTATGTTTTAGTGCAAAATCCAGCACGTCAGATACTCTTTTTGAATGGAAACTGGAGCTCCTTGTGGTCTGTTTAACTTTTTTGTTTGTTTTGTGTTTTTACTATTCAGCATCATCTTATACTTTTTTGATATTGAGTCCAAATTTGATGTTGGCATGCTTGGACATTTATCTCAAATATTACACAATTACTTGCACAAACTAATTTTAAAAAAAAGAACACGTTTTTGTAAAGGCAAACTGGCACAACAAAACCTAAAAAAAAATCTGCCTCTTTGAGTTTAAGTTAACTCGTATCTGCACGGCCTTCTGTTAGCTTGCTAACTTGGCATATCGCTCATTGGCACACATCTGCTAGTAAAAATGGCTACAGGCCATTCTGTTATCTTTTCAACCATCTGAATCCTCCAACATGCCGCGGTGGATTCATCCACATCTCCCTTGCTATAATAGGGACAACATGAGCTGCGTTACTCCGCCATCCACTTGTTTATTCACACAACAGAAAACTTCACAATAAAATTCCACTTTCTGTCAATGATGACTAGGTAGGCCAAAGAAGCCACACTGGATTACCATATTAGTCAAACTATACAGGAATTTAAAGCAGTTATTATTAATATTTCTTAACATTGCAAGAAAATAAACCCATTCTTCTTTGTATTCTAGGAAATTATTTAGTACCACAAAATAAAACACACTTGTAGCTGTAAAAGGCGCTTACACAGCTGTACATCATGTCACTATTCATGAAAAATGTTTTAGATGGCTCAGTGGGCAGTTTTTGGAGACTTCTGATAATTATGAATATGAATATAATCTAGGGTTCCCTTATGAGGCACTCGATTTTGACATCACATATGCATTTTTCTTTTTTTTACTATTTCAAGCCAAATTTCCAGAGGCTCTAAGCTATATTTGAACAAATCCACATCTTGAGCATTTGGGACCGATGTTGCCTCTAAGCTGTGCATCTGTCAAAGGCATTTGGGTGATGTATTTCTCATTATTCTGTCACTCGTCAGTCATCAATTGTGGCTCCATTGTCCTGTGAAATTTAGCCGATATTACTAAATTGGAGAGGACTTGACGGCTGATGATTTGAAATGCCAAGAATTTGCCCTTAACTTAGGGTCTAATGAAGGGGTATCCAGGGATAGAGAGAGCAAGCGAGAGGTCAGAATGTTTGTATAAGAGGCGGCGGAAAGCAGAAAGAGCATTTGGGTGGAACAGAGCTTTTTTCAAATACAGCGTGTCACTGTTAGGCGTACCAGAGTGGATACATAGGAGGAAAGCTGTGTTGGCTGACAGCTAGCCCGAGGTGTAGCATAAATAAGGGATGGTTAAAGCCAAGAAACGTACAGCTCGAACCATGCGGAATAACCTCAAGGGGTTTAACAAGGCTGCGAATGCAAGTTTATGTATGTCTGCGTGTGTGTGCATGAGGGCGAGCGGGTATAGACAAATGAAGAAAGAGCACTAGCTCTTAGATGTCGGGTCCCTCCCCTCCAGGAGATTGTTTGCACTGTGCATACACAACTAAAACTGCACACACACACACACACACACACACACACACACACACACACACACACACACACACACACACACACACACACACACACACAAGGATAATGTCTTCCCATAAGAGGAGACAAGCAAACTCAGCAACAGTGATTTTGTTTTACCTCATTCATCAACCATGAACACCCGGACACACACGCACACACACTTTCCCCACTCATCTTTGTCCCCGTCCTCTGCACCGGAGTCGGCCATTATCTCAGTGTGCCCTTGTTTGAGTGTGAAACATTCTCATCTGCTATGACTCATTGCTTTGAGAGCATACCAGCTGCCCAGTGCCCAAGTGTATGATCATGGCGTAAAGCGCACGGAGGCAGGCGAGTGGCTGGCAGGAATGCCTCAGCAAAGGACTAATTAAGCCTCTAACAGAGAAGAGGCAACAGGCTTAAAGTGCAGATGGCGAGCAGGGGGGAACATTGTCATAATATACATGTTTTTTTTTTTTTTTTGTATTTTTTTCAGTCAATAATAGATGTACCCCACTAACTTTGCACGTTAGTTGGTTAAAAAGTGAGATCTGGGCTGGAAAGAAGCATCGGTGTGAAGTCTGTAACAGACAGCGAGGTGACTGGCTGACGCTTGGGTCTCTGTCTGCAATTAACGCCCAGTTGCCCTCGAGTGAGGCTCCCCACCGCTCCGATAGAGTTGTTGGGCCCACCGACAGTAGACTTCTACGGTTGCCGCAGGCATCCTCCAGGTGTGCGAAAGCGTGAATCTGAAGTGTGATGTGTGCACAAGCCCCCGGAATATAATGACGTTCACAACGATCTGTTTTTGCTCATCTGAGAAGCCATTATCTGATTAAATTCAAATGCCAACTCATGCTGTGCCGCAGTGTCATATCACTTCCTGCTGGAAACACCAAACGACTGTCTGCTGGTTCCACCGGGTGATTAATTAATTTCACTCTACCATTTGTTTTTTACTCACATATTAACTGACTCTTCGGTTAGTTCCAGCAGCTAAACCTGCAAACTGGTTTTTGTTTTGCTGCTGCTTTTCTCTGTCTGATGTGATTATGGAGTAAAGTGGGTTTTATAGTGCTGATGTGCCCTTGGGCTGTGGGTAAAACTGCATTTAAAAAAAGAAAGGCATGTTCCTCTTTTCTATTTTCAGTTGTCTCTTTTTAATAAACTAAAGTAAAACTGAATTAATTCAGAAAATAATTGGCTGATGAATAGACATTGAAATGACATGAGTTGAAGCCTTAATATCACGTTGTCTGTATGAGATTCAATTCAAAACTGTTCTGAAAACCTTATTTCCATATTTCTACTAAGACTGGACAAAAGCCTTACCTAACCCATTCATAACCAACACCTACTCGGGAGCATTCCATTGACATTCTACACTTGCTATCAATCGAGACACGAAACATCACCCCAATTAAGACAATGTTTAGCAACCAGCATTATTAGTGTTATTTAGCATTATAATGGAATAATTGTGTATGTTGCATTGCACAACAATTTAAGTGGTGCTCCTTAAAGTTGTGCTGGTGCTTCTTAAACTATTCGTAAGGTGCACCAGTGCAGCTGGTAGCTAGTATGGAGCCCTAAAGTTTATTTTATCTTGTTGTCTTATCGGAAAAGTCATTGAGCATAATGTAGTTTTATTAGAATTCTACCAAAATTGAAACATTGTTGTTGTGACAGCCGTAACCAGTCTTTAGATGTATTCTGTGCTGTGTAGTCTGAGAAAGAGAGAGAGAGAGAGAGAGAGAGAGAGAGAGAGAGAGAGAGAGAGAGAGAGAGAGAGACAGAGAGAGAGACAGAGAGAGAGAGAGAGTTCTTGGTAAAGCTGTGTGATTTTTCAAAATATTTCATAAAGTTTTCAATGGATCGCCTCATTTTTTAACTTCCTGGAACACCACAGAATATCTTCATTTGTAGCACCTGTATCATCATGGCTGCTGAGTCGGCAGTGGTCAGTCACGATAATACTGAAGAGATGTAAATGATTTTGTCTATTAAGCCCCACTCTCGAAAGCCCAAGCTTCTTGTTGATTAGATAAATGTGTCTCGACTCAAATGTGCATTTGGCTGCTAGAATTAAACAAACAAGGGATAAATGGCTATTCTGACTGATCCAAGAACTTGATCTTGGATCTTTTTCGAGTAGATTTTCAAAAGAGAGGCCATCTTTTCAACATTTGTTCAAGCTGAGCTGTTTTTTTGTTTTTAATTTATTTTTAATCTCGAATCAAACGTTTTCCTCCCTTTATTAGATGTCCTATCCTAAACTCCTATCTGTACTCATTAAAACAAACTTCAATATCAAGTTGGAGTGCATGTAGGTGTAGATAAGATTAACAGAATCCCTTTTTTTATATATATACTTTGAGGTTCTTTGCTCTGAGCATGTGTCTTTGTTCTCTGTGGTCAGCCGTTCAAACTGCCCCGCTGACGTTCAAAATTTCAAACCTGAAAACTTTATCTTGGCTGCCAAACATATGCTGGAGTAGCTAATCGGGCTTTCATCTCCTTGTCACTTTGAAGAGTTATTTTCATTGGGCTAAGAGCCCTGCTACCTGAGTGATTTGCTGCATTGTAGCACATTACTAAGGTTGGAAAGAAGAAAAAAAAAAAAACTAAATTGCAAAGCAACAGGTTTTGCAGATATGAGGCCCATGCTTTCTTCTCTTTTTCCATTACCAGAATCCATCTGTAGGTGTGAAACTTACAAGCGTCTGAGCCTATATTCTTTGACACAGTACAACCTCAGCATTAGACACAAAGCTTTTTGGGCCCAATACATCTTAAATGCCCGTCGGAACGACTGTGACGATGCTGCAGGTATTCATAGGCAATTCAGCTGGAGGAAAAGGGCATCAAATCAGCCTCCATTTGCACGGTGCATTTTAAAAGGTCCGGTGAGGGAACCTGGCAGGAAACAGGAAATGTCTACGATTGCAAATGGCACGTTGCACCTCCTCCACACAAGGAGAATGTATGTATGTATTTCATGCTTTCAGTCCTGGCATTTTAAACACTTGGCCTCATGTTACGCATGTTTGAACCGGAACCTAAACACGACAATACTGTAATATGACTTGATATATGGAGCCAGGTTTATTTGAGAACCCTTTTTTATCAAGTAACACAGTTAGTATTTGAATGCTCCACCCAGCAGACTTGAGTCATGCTTGATTGCATTGTGTCCTTTCAAGGACACACAAAAGCATTAAAAAGCAGAGCTCGAGACTATCGGTGTTCCATCGTCCAAGAGATGGTGGAAATATGTGTGTGGGATGAACAGAGATCTTCCAGGGAATGCCCCTGGGACAGTGATTTTTGTTTGTGTTTGACAAATGACAAACTTGGATATTATTATTAACATCAGTTGCTGCAGAGCTCTGTGGTGTTGGAATAATCAGAAAACATATTTCCGACTGGGGAAATCCACATGAAGTCACATAAAATTTGCCACATAAGTAAACCAAGTTGATGTCATATAATGCTAAAACATTGTGGACAATAGTAGACATTGCACTAATGTTAGTGGTTTCTTTTAATTTAGATTAAAACAATGATGAACTGATAAGATTTTAGTGGTCTAAGGTCACTATGACTTCATAGATTCCCAGGCTTGTGAATGCATTATTTTGGACTCCCATTGAGGGACTTTTCCTTAAACTACCACTTGGACTCAAGGATGAGCCGATTTGATTGTTGTGGTCAAAGATCATAACCCATTTTTGGCCATTACTCAACAATTAATTTGATGGTTGCCGACAAAATTTTACATAAACTTTTATAAAAGGAAGATGATATATCCAATATGCCAGAGGTCCACTTCATTCAAACATCATTATGTTTTACAAAAATGTACTTGACTGTTACGTGGAGGTATACAACTGCAGTGTGGTAATTTCTACTTCCTCAAGTTCCAGTGTTTGGTTTATAGCAATGTGTGCATCCTCCAGTTGGATGTTTACCAGTTCAGTGGATCATTTTAATGTATATGACTGTACTTAAGTACTCCAGCTAAGTACAGCTTGGAGGTAACTTTGAATGCTAATACTTTAAATTAACAGCTATAGATGGTTAAAACATTTAGACAAACATTTGGATTTTGGGTTGGATTACATTCACTTAAGGACAGTGGTGGAAAAAATTAGTCTGGAACCCTGATTGAAAAGAGTAACACAATGCCTTGATAGTCAGGACGTTAAATGGACATACATTTCCCACCATTGAATGGGAAAGTTAAAATTGCTGTCTTGTATTGCTGCTATGAGCAAATTATCCATACACGGGAACTTACCTTGCCAGATCTACTGTAATTTGCACCTTCAGTCAAAGCCACTCACTGTGCTCCGAGTCTGTGGTCCAGTCTGTTTCAGAGCGGAATTCAAATGACATTAAATGGTAGTCTATTCCTCCATGGAAAGCTTTTCATTCCACTTGCTTTGAGTAATTTTTCAAATTTAGATGAAAACTCTCCCGAGGAGCCTGTTTTGAATTGGAGAGAGGAAGAAAAAGAAATCTCTGACAGTGACTCATAAGCTAAGCAGTGCCTTACCCATCGCTCTGTTCGAGGCTCCTCAGCACTAATGATTTATGGGCGACACGTCCGGGCCCAATTGGATCCTTGAAATACCTATCCCCCTTTGTCTGAAGGGCTTTAATGACGGGGTACTGCTGCGCTACCTTGTGCTCCAGCTTGCCCCGCTCTTTCTGTCCACTAACACTCGAAGTGACCACCACATACGCAAACAAATAAAGACCCCACTTGCTCTAACACTACACAATAAAGATGCTTTCACACACCGACATTCACATGCACACTTATCTCCCTGGAGAGATGTTGCCAAGCAACAGGAAGCAGCACCCCCCTTCCCTTCACTTCTGCACCCCTTTCTTTTTTTTTCTTTTTTTTTTTTTTGGTTAATATCTTTCTTTTCTGCAGCTTCTATCAGAGGTAAAGGAGGAGAAAGGCAACAGAGAGATCAAGCAAAAGCAATATTTTCTCTTTGGTGTCACACATTGTTGACTGGCAATCCTGTTTGTCCATGTGAGCTCATGAAAATATGTATTGTATCTTTTATTAAGGTTTTGATGCTATTTATATTGTCAGGATCCAAACTGCTAAGCCAGGTGCATATTTCATAAACCTGCATATTTACAAGTATGTCATATGGAGATGTCTTTTGATGTTGCTGAAAGTGGTACTTTCTGGTTGATCAACACAGCTAATGTGCAATCATGTAAATGAGGTTGCAAGTCATGGATCTCATATTTATCAGTGTGGACACTTCACCCACAGATATCAACATAAATCTTTCTTATACATGAGTGCATAAAAAAAATGAAAGAAAAGTTGATTTTCGAGTCTCGTTACCAAATCGTCAAACAACAACGCTCTGAGCCACTTTGGGATGGCGGCCAACAGTCCTGAAGCATCATTGTTTGAGCAGTTGAGAATCTTTTTCTTACAAATAGCATCTTTAAGAGCAGTAAAGGGCCATGCAGTTGAACAATCTTGCTTTGTTGATATATCTTTGTATATATTTGTTATTATTAACAAAGTCTGAAGCTCAACCTCTCTTAGCCTAAATTTGGTCATACTGGATAACTGGCATTACTGATGCTGATTATGTAGTGGCAGAATGTGTATGACGTTAACTCAATTTTTTCTACTAAGTTGATTGGTCAGTTAGAGGGTTGGTCCTCAGAACTGAACCCACTTCAGTGCATGGTGATGTACTTTTATTAAAAGTGAGTCGTCGCTCTGGTTCAGTAAGCTTCGAGTCCCCACTCCTTCTCACCAAGTTAAAGCCCCTGAAAATATAGTTTCTCAATCAGCCTCTTGACTGTGTGTGTTCATGCAGGACCTCCCCACTTAATTTTCATCCAAAGGTGAAACAGATTTGCTTATTTCACATGACAGATTTTTGTCAGTTCTGTTGGGTTCAGCTGCAATAATGTGACACTTACCTCAACAATTAGACTTTGGCAGCATTAAATGACACTGTGAAGACAATGATGTTTTTTTTTTTGTTTTTTTGTTTTTAATTAAGTCATGAGTATTCATGAATTATAATCATTTTTTGAGACAAATACCTTAATCTAACTTTCAAAATGCAACACCAGACCTTTTCAACACACATGTACATTCTGCCACAAATAAATGAAGTCAGAAGATGTAGTCTGATGATGTTGTGGTGTGGCATGAGCTTTTTTGTTTCTATTGATAAATTACCTGTTTGTAAGAAGTTAATTTTTGTGTCTTGTTCCCGACCTGCAGATACTGACACTTTGGTTTTCAGAACTCAACAAATACTGATGCTTTGTGATTGTAGCCTGGGTCTGTTGCCATACCAAGAGTTGGAAAAACAGGTTTCACTTTTTGACTAATTAGGAATGGAACTTAAAAAATCAATAGGACCACTTATTAACCAGTATTGCTCATGAAAGTCTATATGAGTCAAGCAGAAATGTAAACAAGACAAGACAGTGTATTGAATTTGAATTGATGCTAGGCTTAGTTATGTTCACTGACTTCCTTACGTATTAGGTGACCAAATGAAACGCTAAAAAAAATAATCATAAAAATTAAAGATTCCTATGGGTTTAAACCAATTGCGTAGCTATTGTATGGGAAAATGTGCACTTTAAGAACACAGATCTCATCAGATTAGCATCACCGCACAGGATGAAGTGAGGTGCAGTTGAACATAAGTACATCTGGTCTTGAGCTTCTTCAGATAATATTTAGATCAAAATATACATGCAACCAAGTGTGCAATTGGGAGAAAATTGGGTAAAAAATAGAAAATATAGATAGGAAATGACACACAGATCCATTGACCGGGTTCTTAAAAGGAGATATTTGACATATTTTCAACTGTATTTTTCTCAGTATTTGGGGGGACATGATCAGCCGCAGACAATGTGTACTTACAACTGAAGTGTGAACATTTTTGGAAACAATTGTAAAAGCACAACTCAGCAAAAATAACAAAGTTTTTTTTATACATTTTAATGCAGAAATGTTACGTCATTGGCATAGGAATTATAACAGAAATAGCACACTGCCTCAGTCACCTTTGAGGGAGTGTGTCCCCTCAATTTTGCAGTCGTAAAATAGTTGTTGAAGTATCCTGAAGGCTGTACCATATCAGAAAAGCCAGCTTGCTCAAACCCCACTGTTGTCGCCATCGCTTCCCTGGTGTCGCTGTGATGGCCACCTCTAACAGTCTTACCCACCAAGAAGTATCTGACCCCTGGCTTATAAATCACAATGTTACGATGGTAGATAGCTCAGAGTTTGATGACCAACAGCCATCATCCGTCCATCCTGATTGCAGATTTTTAGAACTCTGGCTCGTGGTGGCAAGAAGCAACACATGAGGGTGGTAATTTTTCATGTCTTGAAAAATGTAGTCTGGATCCTCCTCAACAGCCTTGTATAATTAGGCTCAAAAGAATTGTGTACTTCTGCATAAAGCTTTCACCTTGTGCAGCAAATGAGCATTGAGCTCAGTCCTGTAACCCGTATTTATCAAGTCACATTAAAATGTACTTTACTGACTATGCCGCCTTCTTAGTCACCTTCAAAATTCCATTCCTAAATGAATCCTATAATTATAAATAATAATAAAAAAAATCATCCAGGAGATTGTTCTTCCATTTTCTGTCATGAAGGAACCCTCCCTTGCTCTCCCTTGCCCTTGAGTCCTTGCCAAGACTAATGACAAGCCTTGTTGTCTCTCCATTTGTTTTCCTCATGTCCTCTGCTGCGTTGCGACACAGTTGGAGAGAGATTACAGTTGTATTGGGTGCCGCCTGTCACTGTACAAATGCCTGTCATTAATTTCACAGGCAGAAGGCAATTTCAGAGAAGTGGGTAAGTTCTGATAATGATGCAAGCGGCACTGTTGCTGTCAAGCGGCAGGGAGGAACATCAGGTCGAAGTTGTCTCGTCTCCTCACTCTAACTTTTATGTCTGCTCGTCTGGACACAAAGGAACAATCGTATCTGACCAAAACTTGCAGTGATATCTCTTTTAATTTGTCTTTGACAGACCTGAAATACTGCATGCATCAAGCGACAGAGCTGAGCATGAGAGATGACTCATGAGTGAGACAGAGTAGTAGGTATTATGAATTGCCATAAGATCATATTAACATTGCCGCTGCCCCTTTATGTACTCCTATAAATCACCTCGTAAGCCTTCTGCTCATACAGAGCTGTCGGCTGGAATCAAATGTCACTCTTAGATGTGTTTCTCCCACTCAGAGAGCCGCTCCATCCCCAGCCATGTATTCATCCAACGGGCTGTCTCATCCTCCTCCTCTCCCCTCTCATAACTCACTGTGTGTGTGATTGCATTAGGACCATGATAAATGTAAAAGAGGAGCTCACAGCTGAGTGCATCATCCCGAATTACTCTACCAACGATGCCAGTTACAGATGGGACCGGGAGGTGCGTGTTGTTTTTGAACAGTCTTCGTTACAGCGCTGTTGTTCTCACGCGTAAAAAACAGCGAGGGCACGCGGGCTCTAAATCCACCGAGTCCTCCTCTCGCTGTCGCCGGCTGATGAGATTTGTGCCTACTCAGCCCGCAGAAAATTTAGCGGGGTTTCACATATGCTAATGGGAAATTTATACGGAATATTCTCAAGCGTTTTTGGGGGGTTTTTGTCGGCCAGTCTCTTCTGTCTTTGTAAAACCCCTCAGACTGAGATACAGTTGCAAGTGACTGCACATAAAAAGGCATAAAAAGACCAGAATGCACTGCAGGTTTCCGCGGTCATTAAGATGCACTTGCAGGCTAAAAGATTTCACCATTACACTGTCTACACACCATGACATTTATTTTAGGAGTTAGTTTGAGTTACAGTTCTGACAGTTTCTCAGCCATTTTCATTGGTGCATGACTCTATATGGACCCGCATTTGTCTGTGTGCTAAAATGTGAACTAGTGAAATACACTAAAAGGACCTATTACTCTGGTTTTTATTATCATCTTCCTTTTCAGTGTATAAATCCATTGCTCATGTACTTTGGACCCAGTGGACTTTTGACTGTCTTTTTACAAGCTCTCTAGTTTTCATACTGGAAATGGGATAGTCTTTGGTGTGTTTTTTGCATAAAGTCACTTTAAAAGGTGCAATATGTGCAATATGTGAGTTGGCCAACTGTCAAACTACTACTGAACAAACAGGAAGCAGCATATCAGAGAGTAAACACCAAATGCTGCTAGCACTAGCTGTTTGATAGCTAGATGGCCAGGTTAGCCATGCAACCAACTGTGAGCCTGACGTCCAGGGACAGGAGCTTTGGAGCAGGATGGGCCAGGGTTAGCCAGTTAGCATGCAATATAGAGACACAATGTCAAAAGTTCTATGTATTCATATAGTATTGATCATTTCAATTATTTATTAAATAATGTCACCTTAAATTTGTACATACTGGCCCTTTAAGAGTGTTGTATGAGCATTTGTTTATAGCTTTAATGTTGTTAAGTCATTGAGTTTCTATCCATCCATCAACAGACTAAAAGAAGTGGTTCCAAACCTTGTTTGACTGATATACCCCCACAGACCTATTGTATGGGCTCTGGGACTCCTTTGACATGCACCTTTGATGGATGGGATAGACCTCATGGAATTGTTTAATAGCATTTCCCTGCAAGAAAACAAACAGGCTGTGGTGGATCCATGGGTGCACATGTGAATCTATACAAGACATAGTGGCCCTTAAAATGGCAATGTTCCCTTTTTGTTTTCTTTTCAGTGGAGTGCATCAGTATCTTTCCCAATCAATACATGTGCACATGTGGCACACACTTGATAACAGGTAAAGATGAAAATGAGAGAAAGACGTGTGCCAGTTGTGCCTGTGGATGAAAGCAAACCAGAGAAGCGTCTTTGTGTGTAACGGGAGTTTTCACTGTTATAAAATACGGCCCATCCACAAAACAAGTGCTTTTAGAAGTTTGGTTGAACAGTCTGTCCATGAAAGACAACTGGAGGCAGAGGGTATTTTGACCTTAATAATTCACATAAATTGGGCTTAGTAATGATGCTTTTTGAAAGCATAAGCCAAAACCGACCTATATATAGTAGATTTATTCCGTGTATGTTTTCAGCCTCAAAGACCTAGAACTTTTTTTTTTTCTAAGATGGTTTCCTCCCCTATTTTAGCAGTCAGCATCATGTCCCTTACATCTCTAGATTCAGGAGAACCCAGTTTCAGTCTAGCTCATTTAAAGTCACAAATTTATTTGAGAATGGATGGATATACCAGACTTTTTTCTTTGCTGTGAACTCAGACAGAACCTTAGGAGATGTATTTTAGTCTTTTTGTTTTCTCACTGCAGAAGATTGGCTTGGCTGTTTGACACTTCTGCGCTAATTTTAACTATATCGGACCTTTCCTAAGCAAGTCACTGGCATTTATTATGATATTCTCCAAGAACAACAACAACAACAAAAAACATGGACTATAAACAGCCAAATACATCAACACTGCCATGGAAACCACCTTCACAAGCCATGATGGTGCACTCCTGTTCCCAGACGAGCCACTTTACGTGAGTTTTTAAAGCACATGGACAGGATTAGGGGTTCAAACATTGTTAAACATTTAAAAAGATCGCTATTTTTAACCGCTGGGTGTCTTTGAGGGTTAAATCAAATCAGAATTTGTATCTTTTGAAATTTACAGAGCTTCTCCAAAACGCAACTGCAGTGCTGGTTAGGACCCCCACCAAAATTACTCTGCAGAGAAAGTTTTCAGCAAGACCTGTTTAAATTTAAGTATTTACTACCACAAATAAAGCAAATTTTAATAGTAGAGTTCTTTACCATATAGATGAACAAGACAGTTCCATAAGCAAAGAGGCCAGTGGATACAGTCACAGAATGTCATGCTTGAAGACAGCAAGCCTCTAATGACAATCTGTCAAATCTTGCCATGGAGCAAAAACTGCTTTCAAAGGCTTATGTTTCTTCTTGAGATTAAACATAACTTTATGTAACTTCTCATTAAATCTATAAAATAAGTATACATCTTGTTTCTTTCTTAGAATCATTATCACATCCAGTGCATTTAATTAAAAGTGACATTTCAAAGATATTGAGTATGCTATATCAGCCTACATCGTATTAAGAGTGTATCTTATCTTCAAGAGCAGGTGCTGCAGAAGGGAAGAACAGGTCTTGTCACACTCTGGCCAGAACAGTACATAGACTGGATCCACTAGTGTGCTATCGGCGGAAATTAAGGAGAGCACTGAGTGAGTCAGGATTCACTTGGCAGCGGCCATTGTTTTGACCCATTTTTTTTTTTTAATCTTTGCCTTTCTTTTCTTTCTGAATACTAAGTCTGGGCGTTGTGCCCATTTTCCTGTGCAGCACATCGATAATAAATAATACATTACACCTCTGCAGCATTTACAGAAACAACCAAGGAAACTTGTCTCACAAATTTCGCAACATGCTGGAAAGCATCCTCGGCACGTTTGATTGTCCTCTTCACTTCGCCGTGCATTTTAATTGGCTGTAAGTGCAGAGAACAACTGCGACCGCAACAGTCAGAGTTGAAGCGCTTCAGCGGTCTGTCTCCGGAGCGGCAAGGCGGCTTTCCTCCAGTGCTCTGCAAATCTACAGGCCTGACAAATCCTTATTAGGGGCTTCTACTGTACATCACTGCCATGTGTGTATGGGTTTATGATTTTGCACTACCGGCCAGGGAAGCCTATTTGACCAATTAAACCAGGATGTATTTGCTGTGTGTGTGTGTGTGTGTGTGTGTGTGTGTGTGTGTGTGTGTGTGTGTGTGTGTGTGTGTGCGTGCGTGTGTGTGTGTGTGTGTGCGTGCGTGTGTCTGCTGCGTGGGAGTGAAAATATTTAGAATCCTCTTGACACCCAATTAGAGAGCAACCCGACATGACCTCCAACTTCAAGAGACACCAAAAAGCTCTCTTGCAACAACGACTTGGAACTGCTTGACAAAATGGCCCCACTAATGAGCGCCTGTAAACACAACTTTATTCTTGCTGATTGGTATTTAAAGTGAAAAAAATCTAGTGTGTGTGCAGAATGTATGAGTTTAATTAGCATGCATAATGAATGCACAGACTCAGTCACAGCAGTGGTCATCGGATATTTTGATTACATTCTGCTCACTATTTACCGATGCACCAACTATTATCATCATATCATATGTGAGCTTATCTGCCTCGACTGATATGAAATGTGGAGTTGTTTTTTTTGGCTTTTGTTTTTTGTTTTTTTCTTTTTTGGAGTTTACTGTGAACAAGCTCCTCTTGCAGTGCACAGCTTAGAAAGTGAAGTGCAAATGAGTAATTTCATTATTAACTAGTTAAACATAAATGATGCCCCTCAGTGTTTCAAAAGACACAGGCTGATGTCTTCAATAAGCTTTGGTTGTCAGATCAAATGTCTGAAACCCAAAGACATTTATTTTACAATGATATCAATACAGTAACAAAAAGTGTGGTGAAAATAACTAAATAAAGACTCATTAAGAATTCACATGGTTGCCAATTATTTTTATGTCGATCAACTATTTTGAATAATTGCCTACTGTTTCAGAGCTATTGAGCATGTATGTTTGAACGTTAGAGTCTGAATGTAGAGGTTAGACTAACATGAGAACACATTATTATTGAAGTATACAATATTAGGATTTGGAAGGCCTAACCAATTGATTCTGAGTTGAATCGAAGGGCTTGGATGTGATTATAAAATGATCATTGATCACACCTATACACACCAAAATGTTTTCTTTTAGTTAACGCTTTATAATAACCAGTACTAGTAAATGATAAATTAATAGTTAATCGTTAATAGTATTTTCATTGGTAATGATAATTCAGTGATTTATAAACCATTTACCAAGTGTTTGTAGAGGTTTCTAAACATCAGTTGCAGCTTTATAATGGCCATCCAAATAATATTTAATCAATTATATTACTAAACAGTAAAATGACCATTCAGTATTTCAGTATTGTAAAGCATTGGCATTTGTACACAATTTATTTTCTCCCACTGTGTGACTACATCCTACTTTTACTAGCTTTGCTTCTGATCACCATCATTACAGATGTATTCAGCCAGAGGAAAAATAACTATGATGCGGAGAAGTAGTCGTCTTCACATATGTTATTTTTATAATTGTTTCAGCCAGGGGAATGAGAACAATCAGCATTCACAAGTATGCTATTATCTGTTCAACCACCTTAATTACATGTATCCTTATCCATGCTAGGAATTAGTGGGGCTTAAACAGGAAGTGGGCATGACTAACTAGGAGTCATTCATTTAAGTCTGAAATTGACATGAATTGATCAGATGGTTCCTGTATTTGTTATTTGTAGAGCAGTCTCAGAATTGAGAATCTAGCCTGAGGATAATCAGACATGCAGAAATCCAGCAGACTTTTAACATGGCAGCCCATTCTCCCACAGTGCATTGTGGACCACTGTGGACCAGCAAAATTAGGACAAGTTGTAATACACTTCAAATAAGTTTTCAAACACACCCCCTCCAGTGTTTCTTACGCGCTGTAACAAATCAGGAAGTCTTCTATGTCATGTTCAGTTGAGCAGCTTATTCTCTGAAGACACTCACTCTCTCCCTTTAAAGACAGTAAAACAGGTTGATGGTTTTGTTTCCTCCTTTGATGAATCAAAGTGGTCGGCATTTGCCTTTAACTGTCACATCAGTCCCGCATGTCGAGCAATGAAAAGCTTTGTCAGTCTTGTTGTCTTAAATCTGCTGTGGTCCTTTCAATTCAACTCTCAATCATTTGTCAGACAACTCAATCGCAGCAGCGGCCACTTTGATTACATTTTAAGTCGCTATTTTAGGTGACATCGTAATTTGCTTCCCACACATTCTTTCAAGATTTTACGCCGCCACCAGCCGAGAGACAGAGAACACCTCGAGATAATGAATAATTTCCTGTATTGCAACGGGAGCCCACTGCTTCCTGAAGTGATGAAACAGGAAGTGAGTCAACAAACCGTGACCCCGTCCGTGTCGGTCCAGTCTAGCTGCTCATTTTTCCCTATTGATGGTGCTCATGAAAACAATATTACTAGTGATCAAAGCAGCCTCGGGAGTTCTCATGGCCACAGTCTTCAGATCACAGAAGAGGGAGCAGGTCTGCGGGAAGGAGGGAGGACTGTGGAGGATGAAACGGAATATGAAACAGTCAAGAGGAGATCAGCTCTGCTGATCCTGCTTTTTGATCTTCGTCTGGGCAGCTCCTTAATATATATGACTCCACTCAGGCAGCACATTGATACTATACATGTCTATCAGCTCTCCCACACTCTCCATGTGTACAACAAATATGCAGCCACACGGGATTACTTACAGTATGCAAACAATATCTTTTTCACATCCATTTTCTCTGCTACATGCACACCATCAGTCACCTCATATCAAATCACAGTTTGAGCCTCGGTTCATGTGCTTAAAATGCAGAGTCTCTGCCACAAAACAGGGGATTTATGTGGACAATATGCAACTTTTCACCCTTGAGGCAGTGTATTGTTTGCATATATGCATCCATAAAGTCATCCCAGAAGCTGACAGCGGACGCATTTGCAATTAAAATAGCTCACCGTGTGTTTTTGAGCAATGTAGCTCCACTGGCAGTTTCCTAGAGACGGAAACTGAAGCGTATAGAGGATTCACTTGCATTTATTGATATACAAAAAAATGCATTTTACAGCAAATTATGATAATATGCTTATCGACCTGTTTTATTTTTTAACAGGCCTGTAATTTGAGAGACAAAAAGGCCTTGGCACTGTAATTAATCAAGATTTTATTGAATAAGTTGTAATGTAAGAAGCATACACAGGTCTCTGCAGAAGTATATCTTGCACTGCTTGTAGGGATCCTAATGCATTCCCTGCCCCCTTACCCTAACTGTAACCATGAGAACGAAACGCCTTAACTGTAGACTAACCCTAACATAGACCTAATTCTAACATTAAGGGTGCAGTTTGTAAAAAAAATGGCCACCTGTCAAATTCCTACTCAAAACAAGTAGGGGGAAGCATATCGCCAGAGTAGTAGTAGCAGCAGCTGTGGTAAGCTAGTTAGCTCAGCTAGCCGTGGAGCTAGCTGTTCAGATATGGGTTACAGATATGAATGCACACAAACATGCACACACAAGACAAAGCTGCATGAATTCATACTGCGCACATCACCATAAACACACAACCTTACTGTAAGCGCACTTACACACAGTGCATGGTGCATGTACAACCAAGCACTGTACACCCGCATACACACACACTGCCTAATTGTGAGAGTGCTCTGAGTTGCTGACTGACCACTTTTTCAATCAACCTGAACGTCTCACCAGTTCTTATCAGCCCAATCCATCAAATCTCCACGTGTCACGCCATCACTGAAGCAGCCATTGTAAGTTGATCAAACCAGAGATGATTGCTAAAGGGATTATAATTAGTCTGAAGTGATTTGAACAGTTTTTTTTTTTGGGGGGGGGGGGGGGGGGGTTTGTAGTCGGCTTTGTTAGGTCTGCTCATCTCAGATCACAGACCAGCATCTCTTTGTTGGCCGCGTTCACAAAGATGTTAAGACAATGTTCACAAAGATGTTAAGACAACTAAACTGATTATAAAGTAAGGCTGATTTAAAAGGCTTTGTAGATGAGTTCCTTGAAAGTGAAGATCAACAAAATAAATAAATAAAAGTCATTATATTGGTAATATTAATTCAGAACTTCTCCCAAGCAAAGACAGTCATGACAATTGAATTTTGAAAGGGCTTACTATTTACATGTAAATGAAGAAGCTTGGTGGGTTTACATCAATATGCCATTTCCTTCGGCAACAGATTGCAAATGAATCTTGACCCAACTTCACTTTCAAAGTTTTTTTTTTTTTTTTTCCTGCTCGCTTTGAAACTATATTTGCGGGAACTCTTTTGGTTGGCTAAGTGGCATATCAAAAAGCGGCAAGGGAAAGGGAATGATATTATATGCTAATAGGAGAGCGCTCGTGGGAGCAAAGGCTTAAGTCTGGCAGATAGAGAACAAATTTTATTTCAGAGTGTGTATTAATCAAACCCAGACTCATCATCATATGATCTCAAAGGCAAAAATGCATCAGTATTCATACATCAGCACATGCAATAAGCACGGGCCCTGCAGGACTGTTGTTGGTGGAAACATTACTAAATCAAGCGTGCTGAATACAAGAAGCAAAGGTCTGCTTATTGACACCACTTAAAGTAACAGATGTGTTTATTTGTGTTTCTGCAACAGACACCCGGGGTTAATAAATGTCTGCATTCATCTGGCAATAATGGCCACAACAGGCTGCAATCATTAATATGGATCGGGGTGCATGTCATGTATGAGGGCGTCAGCAATAATGCTTCCTTCAGATGGAGACAATGCATTCAATGCATGCAGGATTCGGTAGTCGACAGATTTCGATAGCAATATGAAACAAAACCCTCCGACAGCACCAGCTCGAGTTTTAAAATTATTATGGTTCTACTGAAGAGGCATGTTTTTGGTAGAAAAACATGATTTCTTTTTTCACTTTCTGATTTTGAAAGATCCACAGAGAGATATCTTTGGATGCTACCCAGTTCTTGCAGTGAAGTTTGACTTGACCGTTTTAATGAAGTCCACATTTCTTTTAAATATTTAGTAGTTTCTGCTTGACTGAGATAAAAAAAAAAAGACAAACTTTGGTAGAACTTCACAGTTTGCATTGCCAGAATGGTTTTGTGTATTTCTTGCATTAACCATGCTGATTTGTTGTTGCACGTCTCAGAGGTGGAAAGTGCCAAAAAAATGTTGCGTGCGTGCATGAAATGTGGGGACACAAACTAATAAAAGTTAGATGGGAATTTTAAATGGTAATGTCTTGAATGGTTGCCCAGGTATTTTGTTTTGATATGATGGATATTCGGGGAGAAAAAGTCAACCAGATTACAAGCTCTTCGTGTTTATCACTGTGGAATTATATTGAATTGTGTGAAATGAGAAGCAAGTGAGAGAGGCTCCTGCTAGAACGGGAAAAAGAAAAAAAAAAAAAAAAAACAAGAAATCAAAGTTTACTTTGAAAAATTGCATGGGAGCGATCAATGAAGGGTTGATCATGAAACACTCTCTTTGGTGTTTGGAAATAATTCAGCTTTGATTCAAGTACGCATAACATGGGTAATTCACCCAGAACTGATGATTCAAGTGAAAGCTCATTAACCAGCAGACTTACAACATTACACTGTGTGTGCTGCAATGTAAGTAAAGACTAATGATAATGGTCTCCTTGATTACAAAATAAAAGTATGTTTTGTTATCATTATATATATATATATAACTTTACCTGCCATGTCTCAGGGTAGGCGTGTAGGGCAGTCTCCTAGCACCTATAATAATCTCATTCTCAAGTGTCCTTCCTTTTAAGGGCCCCCTTCCCAAAAGCCCAATTTACTCTGATTGGTCAGCTCTCACAGGCCTGAGCAGGCACCGCACACTTTGTGTCTGAAGATATGTGTGCATATCTTAGTAGATAATTTTAATCCACACAATATTTACATGACACCGAGACCTGCTTTATTGTCAATTTTTTTTTTTTTTTTTTAAAAGACGTGGAAAATATCCCTTGCTACAATTTAGTACCTTTTAAATATTACAGTTTTCTATGACAGTTGATCCAATTTGGTATATTTCTTATAGGATAAAATAAACCACTTTAAATGCTCCTTTTCTTCGTAATTGTTTTGTCCACCTCAGCCTGGTACCATTGCATATCTTTTCTTCTCTATTAAAGCAGAGGCCCACAGTTCGAGTCCCTCACAGCCTGTGGAAGGGAGAATTAGAATCTGTGGGAAAAATACAAAAGATATAAAGAATTGATATGGAACCTTTATCTTTGCTTTCAGGCAGCAGCATCTCATTTTTATCCATTGCTATCGCCGGTCAAAATGACAGAGGTCACCAGCAGCTGATCATATCAGCTGCCACTAAACGCTTTCCCCCAATTGTGCCGAGTTTGTGAGCTCTCTGCAGTGCTCGACCAAAGATTATTTTATGATGGAAGAAACTCAACGTCGTGACCCAGCTTTACAATTCTGAAGTGCAAGTGTTTGTGTATTTCTCACAGTGCAATGTCTGAGGCTGATCAGTTTGGCAAAAGTGAAGTGGTCCGAATTTAGGAAACTTTACCTGTTCTTTTAGTTTAAGAGATAAGTATTACGTTGATCACTGCATATCCTCTTCTGCAATTTTATGTGAATATTTTACCAAATATACTGAACATCTTTGGCACAAACAATGCTTGAAAGATCAGTTTAATTCAGCCTTCAGTGAACACAACCTAACCAGGGCACATTTTTTCTCGGCTCATGGCAACCCGAGGCTGAATTTGCAAGAACCAAACTACATTTAGCAGTAGTTTGCACATACTTGCTGTCTATAAACTCCCTAAATCACCTTGGTACCGTGGACGTTCTTAGAGGCTGCGTATGGCCTCGACCTGGAGGTGTTCATTGAGAAGCTGCTGTTTATCTGCCAGTTTGTTAGCAGTTACTTTAGCAACAAGTAGAGCTATCTGTCCAGGGCTGCTCCAGCAGAGCATCCCGAGGGCTGCAGAGTGAATACCAGATAATATTTTCTCCATAAAATCATGACCCAGTTTCACCCAAATCACTGAATAAAGTTATAAAGTTGTGTGTTTCTACAGTAATCCCGGAGGTCCGGTCCGTGGCAACACACTCCTTTGGTGGTGTTCTTCTATTTATACATCCATGGCAGTTTGAAAAGATAAAGAAAGCTGTTATTGGACAAATAATTGATATACGCCCCAGAGTGCAGGATGAGTCATCGACATATTTCATGTTTTTTCCAGGAAGCTATAAACTCTAAAAATACCATTTAAAAATACCTACAAAGGATTGTTGGAATTGGGAGAAAAACAGTTTTACGTCCTGCAATCAAAATTTCAGACAAAAAAGCTGCACACACTAAAAAGTGTGGTTTCTTTTGGATATACATTGGCTTGAACCTTTTATGTTGAACACTGGCTGAAATAAGTTCTCCCACTTACCAGCTGGTTAGCAGTTAGGGTAGGGGTAGGGTATCCTGGACCCAAAAACCAGTTAACCCTAAATGGTTATTAATTTCTCTTTCTTCTGGAAAGTTTAGGGTTAGGGTAAAACATACACTGTCTCAAATTATCACTGCAGTCGCTACACTGACAGTCCCTACTAACCCTTTCATCAGTATTCCCTGCTGACTTAACTGTGTTTATATAATCTGGTTTCAAGTATAAACCCTGCAGTGACTGCTGGTTTGCGCCCTCACCACAGCCTCCCGTTTACTGATTTCCATCTACTTAAGCATGGCTGCCATCAAAACACCTAAAAAAAATGCACAATTAAACCTCTGACCTACATTCAGTGATCTGACAGAGACATAACAAAGACTCACAATGGGATTATTTGGTAAATGCCTCTGTTTGCGTGCAGGTCATGGAGCAGAGAGAGAGGGGAGCATGCTGGCAGAATGCTGACAGATTGGATGAGCCCTCCGAGCATGACCTCCCGCAGGGTGTGTGTGTATTTGTGTACGTGTCTGTGTGCACGTGTCAACCCCGGCTTCACAAAATGTTAGCATCAGTAGTTTGGTCACCGAGGAAGGCATGTGTCCAATTTTAGTCCCCGGTCGCGGTCGCGGGGGGTCCTGGAGTTGCACTCCAAATAGAACCTACTGACAAGAGCTATTAATGGAACTGTTTTGTTTAAAGTTTGCATACAGATCTGGCACTTTCTCGCTTGTTGTCACAGTCAATTCGAAAGCTGCCTGCAAACATTTACTTTACACACCCATGCTTTTTTTTTTTTTTTTTTTTTTTCTCCTGCCTGGCTGTCAGCATGTTTAGTTGCTGTTCCAGCTCAAATATCATTTGCAAATAATTAGTGGTGTTTGTTTTAATCTGCACGGATCATCAGCTGAGTGGGGCTTACAACAGGGTAATACTAAATTGACTGTCATGGCAAAAATATATACACATACTACACTGTGTACCCAAAAAAAAAATAAATACAAGAGAACCTTACACATCTGACACCCACTCACATAGGCAAAAAATATATATATATACATATATTCAAGTGTTATTTGATCAAAGTTCAGTGTGGGCTCGTTTGTGCGTATTAGCATAAGAGCAGCAAGTATAGCATCAGGAAAGGAATGGGTTCACTTTCAAGGCCACATCAAGTGTATAGCGAGACAATGGGAGTTCACGTCAGGCAGGGACAATATTTGACAAGTGATTTCCCTGGAGCTGAGGGAGACAAGTGGCCTTGCAGGTAAAGGCACTCAGGTGGATTATTAAAGTATTATTCTATAGAGCAGCAGGAAAATAAATGCACCCAGCAATATTTTTTAGGATCAATATTCATTTAACAAAGAGAGATGTTTCCTCACAATGGCTCAAAGAATCTCGCTTCAAGACTTCCAACTTGGGTGCATTCACACTTTGTTCCGAGGTGGTTTCCCTTGACTTGATTTGATTTATTAATTAGAAAGTTAACTATAGCATGTTAAGAGGATGAACACAATGGATGATAACAGAAAACGCAAGGGAGGCCAAAATGCTACATGCCTGATATGTCTCCCTCAGTTTGAAAGGCAGCATTCAAATATATCATACTGATTACAATTTGAATAAGATTTTGGATGAAACCTTCAGTCTCCAAAACAATAATGTCATCATCCTATAATGTAAAACATCATGCACTGACTAGAGGTCAGCGGTTGCCAAGCCAGTGACCGCAGTTCAACACTGTTTCAACATTTGTAAATGTGACACCAGTGGATATTTTTGAAGCCCCACCTTTAGCTGGAGTTTCTTCCTGTCCGACGGTCCACGTTCATCCTCAAACCGAGAATAGGGCTGTGGTTAATAGTTGTACATCATTACCAATCACAACCAGACTTTCACTCTGGCAAGATTGACATCTCTGGCATGGATTAACAATATTGTTGATGCTGGTGTGGATAAGGGACAGAAAAGGTGAAAATATTACTTATTCACACATTAGTGTCCCTTTTGAGTTGTGTGTCTGCCACCTGGGTAATGTTTCCATCAATTCGTATTGAGGACATTTGTGGTTATCTAAATGCTGATTATTATTTTCATTTTTTCAAGGATATCTAGCTAATTCCTGAAGTTGTCTAGGTTTTGTGCCTTTTAGCTCTGTTTTGTTCTCCAGCAACCCCTGAGAAAATGAGCCAGCTTTTTCAGCTGCCATCTTGAGCGTATAGTCGCTTTACAGAGCTTTTTAGGTTTCAAGGTTGGTGGTTTGATCTCTTGACTCTTGTGGTCCGTGTGTTGAAGGGTTCTTGAGCAAAAACAATAACCATAAAGGGTCACTCGGCATAACGCAAAATATATGCATTTATTTTTTAAGCAGATGCAGCAATTGCTACTTCTTTGTCAAGTGATTTTTTTTTTTTTCTTTAACTCTTGAGTCACATTTAGGATGTTGACATTTGTTCTTCCTGCTTGGCTGCCTGTAATTACAGTCTGTACAACACGACTACAATGCAGAGTCCTTTTATCACCACTCTGTGATAATTCTGTCTAGTAAACAATGCCACTTTTATTATTAAACAAGCAGCAGCACTATGAATACACTAATAAAATGCAGAAAAGTGTAAAAGAGCTTGGAGCGGCATAAACAACAGATGAGGGTCATCCCCAGTGCAACAAGCTGAGCTGTGTTTATTTCATAGGAGCAAAAGTAGTTTTTATGTTTGAGTTACTGTTTAAAATAAATGTCTGTTTTACTGTTTTTCTTTAGGCATTTTACAGCTGACCAGTATCCAGTTAATGAAAGGTTTTTAGAGTTTGAATTGAGTTTCAAAATTTCACACCAAACATGGAACAGGAAGGCAGAATACCATGGAGCACTGATATCTTCACATGTATTAAAGGAGACCTATTTTGCTTTTTTCCCCTTTCTGTCCTTCAGTGCTTTATATACATTCTTGTGCATGCAGACAACACTGCTCCTGAAATGCCCAACCAGTAATCCCACCTTTATTTGTATCAATCTGTGACATCACAGTCTGTCACAATGTCGCACATCTGCGTATTTACAATTTATGCATAGATGCTGGTTTTGAACGCAAGAGTTCATTCAGTACAGTTGCTACATGTGTGAGCTGACCAATCAGAGGAGACTCAGCATTTGGGAGGCAGGGCCTTTAAACAGATGTGTGTGTTTTAGAATTAAAGCATGTAAAGCTACTCCGGTAGTAACCCAAAATTCAATTTTGAACCTGTAAATGGGCACAATTGGTGTCCTTTATTTGTTATATTTGCGTAGCTCTTGCTATTTTCCAGCTAATGTTTATTAGGTGCCACAGTGTGTTCCAGGTTTTTGTCATTTTCCAAGCAAAGCAAATGGAAAAGGGAAAAAGGACAAACTGTCTAGACATTATATCATACATAATGCTCATAAAGTGAAAAGTGTACTGTCCAGAACAAGCTGTGTCAGCCATGTTCTTCAGAGCTTCTCATCTTCCCCTTTAAACCTTTCAACTACAAGGTTTACTTATGTTATATTGTAAAGCGTTACCTGTGCTTATAAGATGTCATACAAAAGGCATTTCTCAAGTGTTCTATCCAACCAATGCTGCAGCCCTCGCCTTTGTGACCATTTTAATTGGCAACATCTGTAATTCGAACAACCTCACATCTCCGGCAACTTACTCCACTTTGTTTCTGTTCCGCCACCTGACGTCTGGCTTGTGTTGGTGTGCGTCAGCCCCCCAGCCTAGACACACCACCGACACATCCTCCAGATAAGCTCATCTGTCGCACTGACCCCGCTGAGAGCAGGGTGGGAATTCAATGGTGCAGTGAAGAGCTTGTACATGGGAATATTTATTTGCCTCTGAGCCTGTCTGAGCGCAATATGCCCTCATATTTATTTCCAGGTAGCATTTCCTGTGTTCCGGCTGTGACTTTAGAGTGTGGGCTCATACGTGCAGGTAAAGGCAAGAGCGACTTGGTTGCTGTAATGATTAATGGGGGAAACTTTCAGTGCTGATTCCATTCGGATAATAGTAGCCAGGCGAGAAAAAAGCAATCTTAGTTGTCGCTCTGCACAATTGATCCAAAAGGGAGGCAAAAAAAAAAACAAAAAAACACCGGGAAATATGGAAAGCTCTCAATTGCTAAGCCTTTGTTTTGATTCTATTATAGCTTGCGCACAGGCAGACACACATTTTCCAGCTCTCATAACACGTGAGCTCACGGGTCCAAAAGAGAATAAACCAACCTTGCCCTGACACTTGCAGCAGCTACATTTATATCCCAGGCTGATTGATCTGGGCGTTCAGCATCTGGCATTTCCACACATTTTACCCTTTCTAATTAGCTGCTGATTCTGACATAATGAGTTACCCACAGATGGACTGAGGATGTCTGGCTGACGCTATCTCACACACACAGCCCAGCGGCGCATTTACAACTTTGCACAGTGACACTGCTCCAAGGTGCTCAAATCCAGACGGCCTGTATTTGCTCGGGATCATGTCGCTGCACACTGAGCAACAGCTGCATTTGTAAAGCTCTGAAGCCACTTTCTTGCATTTATTCAGCATAAATAACAATGAAGAAACTTTTTTCTTTTGGTGCAAAGATTATAATGGTATAATATGAGTGTATTCTGTCACATGTATTATTTCCCTTGTTGCATTGTGATGTGGTCTATTGATGTCCACACCGGCTGATTATTTGATATCACTCAAGACAGAAGATGCTTGGGAGTATTTTTTTGTTCTCCAGGAAGCGACTGTGAAGACTATCGCCAGCTTACAACAAGCCCTTACTGTGTGTGTGTGTGTGTGTGTGTGTGTGTGTGCGCGCATGTGCGTGTGTGTCTGTCTCACTTTCCATTTTCCTCAGTGTAGCAAATGCCAACAAAATGGTGCAAAATATTTATTCATTAATTTAGACCATAATGGAGATGTTAATGCAGATAAAAATGGTGCTTCATAGTGAATCAGCCTTCATTTTCTGGGAAAGTTTTGTGCCTGGTCACAATCAAATTTGCATGGTTAAACCAGGTTTATAGGGCACGAATATAAATGCCGATGATGTCGCTATTCTAATGTCTATCTGTTCATCAGCCACTTTTACTTGCTTTAAACAACACATGCTGAAAAAAATCAAACACTTTAGTGTTTGTGGTGTCTCTTGCTCTTGTGGGAATCTATGAACAGGATAAAAAGACCAGTATTTACCAAAGGGAGGACTCCTGTCACCTATTGTACTTGCCGTTTGTCAGCAATGCTGTTCACACCACACTCACACACAGTTACACACAACTCAGCATGTATCTGCTAAATTTGTACCACAGATTGAACTTGTTTACAATTTGTATTATTCACTGTGGATTGGAAGTGTTTCCTGAGATTGCTATAGTTACTCTTGAGTCATCATTTAAGAGTTACTAAAGTGGATTTAAGTGTTTTTATCCTGCAACAGGCACACTATTTGCGAAGAAAATATGTACTCCCACCTACATATTAAAATAAGTGTCCCATAAATAAGAAATTACCAAGTATGCATGCAACATAGCTTTTAAAAGAGTTTGGAACGTGGGGCCTGTTAATGATGGTCTAATCCAAGTATTATAAACCATTTAATTATTCGCAGTGTTTTGTCATACATAAATGTCATACTGACCAGTCTCAAGGCACTTACATTTTACATGTAGAGTGCAGGCAAAATATACACGCCAAATCTCTGATGTTGAACTGCTGTGTTGCAATTCAAAGTAATTATAGGGAATCTGACAAATTATCATTTCAGCTCTTCTTTATTGATCACCAGCTGAAAAGACAATGGACAGTTAAAAAAAAAAAAAAAAAAAAAATCAGAGGGGTATCAAGCTATATTTCGAGGTAAAACAACATACTTGACAACAAATATTGTGTTTGTAATCAGTTCACTACTTCCTGATTGATCAGGGACTGACAAGATGATGGAAAATGAAAATCTGGAGGGACATCAGGCCATATTTAGAGGTTAAATAATATCTTTGATAACCTGTTGGCTAAAATTAGCATTCAACCACTTTCTAGCTAATGTTACTGTTTGATTTAGTTGATTAATTTAGGTACACAGTACAATGTAAAAGACGGAAAATTAATTCTAAAATCAGTGCACATCTTAGACACATTTATTTAAGCCTGGATGTGTAACCAACTGTATCCTAAGCGACAACCATATAACATTTTACTGGCGTCATCCTCCAACTGCAAAGAGGAAATGGCCATTGTGGGGCTATGGTCTATGGACAAAACAAAAACTGTCAATGCAAATGGTAAAAAAAGGGGCTGAAACAAACAACAGAGTTCTTCTAATGTGCTAACACAACTCAACAAGATTAAACTAAATGGAGAGGAAGTGAAATCACTTTTCATTTGACAGCATTGGTTTGATAAAGAGAGACAAAAAGGCTGAGCATTAGAATATAATCAGACAAAGACAAATGTTTTCTAAAGTTGGAAATGTCACTGAATTTGGCGTGTAATTTCCTCAGTGGGCAAACACTTCAAGTCGGAACATGAGATAAGAGACGAGTAAAGGCCAGTTCACTTTCAGCTGATACTAAATCCAGTTCTTGAAGAAACCGATTTGGAAGTGACAGTGACTGATGTCTTATAAGCAGTCTTCATAGAAAAGTAGTGTCTCTGTTTTAGCATCGAGGCACCTGTCAGAATGGTACTTGGACTGTGAAATAGAACACAGAAGTAAACAATGTATATTAATAAATAAATAATTGAATCTTCTTGAAATGGAGGCCAATGATGGCACTGCAAACTCATTTGCTGTGAAAATGACTCTGACAGTGAGTAAAAGCTCAGCAACTGAATCCACAATGCGCGTCACCAAACACACTTTTAATGAGGACCCGGACGACTCAGTGATAGCCAGACAATTAGAGCCCTGGCAGCCAAGAACCAAGACTCTAATTGGCTGCCTTGAGATGTGTAGTGTTTTCTTGTGTTGGTGTAGATCACACAAAGCCTAAAAATATGGATCAAAACACCATCCAGCTCTCTCTCTCTACATAGTTTTCCGAAGGCCATAAAGTTTCTTTCATACTGTAGCTGCAAAAATAGAAATGAAAAATCCCAGAGGGTGATGTTCTGATGCAACAGATGACATTGTTTGTGTTTGTGTGGTTTATTGCAGTTGCATGACATCTTTGACCATACACCCCGAGCCAAAACTTTTTTTTTTCTTTTTTTTCCCCCAACCTCAGAATGATCCCTGGGTCTATCCCTGAAAAGGAAATGCATGCAAATGAGTTGAGGACGCTCATCAGTTCATCTAAGTGTCAGCATTACCAACGGGAGGGTTCAGGGCTGTTATGACTTCACTGTTATCTGGAGCAGCAGACACATTATCAAGACAGTGCGGTGTGAATTAACTTATCGCAATACATCACTGTCACCTCGTCTGAAATGCAGAGGCCACTGGGAGGGAGGATCACATCCTGTTTGGCACTTGATTTGTGCTGGCCTAAAATACATAAATAAGTCAAACTGAAATTAGCACTTTAATTAAGCTTTTGAGGAAAGGTCAGAACCAGCGGCTGGACAAACTTGTTCCACTTGTATGTCTCCACAACGGACATCACACATTCTGATGGAGCAAACAAATAAGTTAGGGTTAAAGATCATTGTGAGCAATTATTCTAGTACCACTTTTACTGCATTGGGTTTTATTGGCAAAAACTAGGGGCAAATCATTATATTATAGATTAATTTAAATGCTTAAATGCCCAGATCCCCCTAAATGCTTTACACTGGATCTTTAACTTCTGCTGTATTTTTAAAATATTCCCCCAAAAAAGTACCTTTTCCCTTTTTTTAAAAACTTTTCAAATAGATGCTCAGTGGGGCTGTGGTCTGCTGACTGCAGAAGGAAATCCTTCCAAGTCAGCTCTTCCTGAAGACTTCAAATAGGCCCGCATGGCTTTGATGCATGTTTAGGCTTACGGCATGCCACAGCAGAACAGACTGAAAGTTCTCTTTGGTCAGTGTGGAGTTGATTCTGTACAACTTCAAGTATTTTGCTGTAGAATATGGATGCGCCCTTTTGATTTGACTTTTTCTCGTTCTAATTCATTAACCTCTTTTAACCTCACCAATGTTCAAACTTAACAAATCAGTTGGGGATTTTGTTTTGTTTACACAATGAGCTTTGTCTCTGTTGGCCACTGCGATTTATATAAGTTGTTTTGTCACAACATGTCACGACCGCAGTGCTGCATTACAGCATGGCTTCCTGAGTCTGTTAAATCACTCAGATAAAATTAGTCTATTTAAAAGTTCATGTGTATTCGCAAACCATGTACGTTTTGGTTCAGGAATGATCTCTGATAAGACTACAAACTAAACAGAAAACAACACTAACAACAACGATCCAGTGCTGTCACAGAGTTCAAAACTGCAGCAGCACTGCTTCTTATAAATGTTTATATAACCACAGCAAATATGTCTGATAGGAAATTTAATGCTGACTGGATTACGTTCTCTAGAAATATATCATTTGAAAATATTGTCTAACATGTTTTTTGTGAAGGGATGTTGGTAAGATTTTAGCATCTCATTATTTAAAATACTGCAGTGAAAGAACAAAAAAGTACTGGGAACAGCTGCCATTTCAGCTTTCTGAGTGTGAGAGGTGCAACTGAATGCACCGTCGGCACCAAATGAACAGCTCCAGACTTTGGAGCCAATTGTACATAGTGGCCAACCGTGTAATTCCAACGTCATGTGATGCACAATGACCCGTAAATGTTTTTCTCATAAGCGTACATTGTGAAAAGGCGACTGTAAAACTCTGGATACACTATAAGTGTTATAACCCTGGTGAAATTACTTGTCTCACCATTAGAATTTAGAATCAGCCATTTGGTCCCAAACGAAAATATGCCTACAGTTGATGCGTAGCAGGTGTTGATTTCATATTTGTTACCAAACTTTGGAACCATTAATTTAAAATGATTCAGTATACGATATAACAGATGTAATCCCCTTTGTGGACTCATCAAATACAGACACTTTGGGATTGTAGATTGAGTGGAGTTGTACATATGACTCATTAGGATTGAGTTGAATATTTAACTCTTTACTTTTAAAAGCTCCACTCTGAAGAAGAGATGAGTTTTGAGGGTCATTCCCAAATCATCAGATGGTTTTGAATGGCGACTGGCCCAGCCTACAATAACAAAGTGTCAGCCTATGAAACCATGTGTACAGACTACTGATTAGGGTTGTATTTGGTATGAAATTCTGTTTCCGGAGGCTAAAAGGTGGTAATGTCGAACAGTTACGTGTACTGATGGTCTACTTGAATTAAAAGTCTGCATTTTGTTGTTGGAAAGCGGGAAAAGAGAGGGAAACTGCAGCCACGTCTGCACCAGGTTCAAGGGTAATACTGCAAAAACAGGCAGATAAAGTTGGTCCTCCCATCGGATAGTTAAGGCAGCATATATGTTGGGAACTGTTTTGATGCTTGCTCATACAACCAGTGAAGGTCAAACAGACCAAAATGTCCTAAATAATTTAAGCTACCAGCAGTAAGCAAGATAGTTTGCTGGAGCATTTTTCATTTTTATTCAGGAACTGCCTTCCTGTGATGCACCTATGACATACTAAAGGTATGCAGAGACTTTCCCCATTTTTTGAGGACACTTGTGACCTGCTGGTGAATGTTCCCAGGCCTTGTTCCATCCTGCAACCCAGGTACAGAGAAAAACTGAGCCTGAGAATACTCTGAGATAATCTGTGACTCAGTTGGAGACATGCATTGGCAGAAGGTTCAAAGGATGTCTGGCCGGTGCGATTGAGAGAACAGAAAACACATTTCAAGATGCAGCTGTCGTTTCAGAGTGCTCTATCCATGCTTAATCTTGAGCATTCAAAAATCCACTCATATGACCGTTGAAAGATATTACACCTGACATTGAACCAAGTACCCGCATATCACATGCTGTACCAGCCTCGCTCAAATCATTCACAGCTCTGCAAGTTCTGGGGACTCTCACAGTTCAAACACCCGTGGGCTGTTTCTCAACCCTGTGCGAGAGAAGCCGTGTCAAGTGTGCTAAACAGCCACAGCTGGGAGAAGAGACAAATGCATCCACAAGCCCGAAAAAGAGAGTGTTTTAGCTCAAGTTTTATCTTCTTCCTCAAAGTTGTTGACTGCATATTTCCTCCAGTCCTAGCTTGGAGAAATGTTGTGTACCCAAAATAAAACAGAAGCTTTGTATAATTTGTGTTTGTGTCACCTTGAAGGCAGTGCCATGTCCGTTTTTAAAAGTTGGCTCAGTTTCCTTGGTTACAGTGAGGATACTTTTTTGGACAGTAGGTCACTGCAGTTCACTGCATCAGCACAAGCACTGTTTTATAATCTGATTTTTAGATAAAGAAGTGCTTTTCTCCCAGGTCTCACTTCAAAGCATTAAGTTGTTGCGGGCACATTTTTAACCCTCATTTCTTAGCACAACCTATTAACCCTAACAAATGTAAAGAATTTAATTTGTGTCATTATATCAGACAAACAGCCACATTGAACATACTATAATGAACGCACTATAATCATCTGCCACATATTTTGCAGCATACTGAACATTTTTGACAATAATTCATTCATTTACTGATGACATGCACATTTGTCATCAGAAAGACATAGAAAATATATTACATCCATATAACTGGAGTCAGGAGAGTCATGCCTTGCATTCTAGATTGATGTATGGAGGCTAAACAGTGCAACTGTGATTACTTTAGTGGAGATATTCCACACAGCCTCATATTAGCTAAGTAGGCAATTGCCTGGTTAACAGCTTCTTTACTCAACACTATATAGTGTTATGTTGTCAAAAATATTAGTTCATTTTTGATTTATTTATTTATTTTTACCTCAATTTCGTCTCAACAGACTGAGATGCACTCCCTTTGTAAACTGTATGGACAGGCATCGAGGGTCACCAATAGAAATTGATTTTGTTCAGATGGATCCCTGTGAAAGCTTGAAATGGCAATTCTGGAGAAAGATGGGCAAATACTGGTGCTTTGGATCAGTATTTGACCCGATCTCAACCCAAAGCACCTTTATTTGAGACACAACAAACAATTGGCTTTCTCTAGAACAGCCTTCTCTACATTTCACTAATTGACTTGCACCCAGTTAGAAGCCACATGATTGGTTAATCATCTGTTTGCTCCAGCCCAGACATGCACGGTCGCAAGTCAGTGATTGATTTGCTGGAATGATATAGGATTGCACTTGGGTGTGGTCAAGTTTCAAAAAATTATTTAAAAATCAGCAATGTTAAACCCATTGAAAGAAATATAAACATTTTGGGTAATGCTTATCAACTTTAATTCCTACAATAAGTACAAACCAACAAGCAAACCCAGATCTCAACAGAGTTGCTGTTTTAATTGCAAACTTTATATTGTATTGACAATAAATGGAGCGTTACACCCAGAGGACACAAGCTACCAATTAAGAGGGGGTCTGTCTGTTTTGGGTTGTAATCCTCAGATGCCTTTGCTTTAATCTTTACCAACCAGCTGTTTTTTATTAGCAGTGTCAAAAAGGGTGGACTTGGTGGGTTTAAACTTTTTAAAGGCCATTTGAAATGAAATTACAAAGGCCCTGGCAATTAACACTTAAACACTGGGATATGCATGTAGAACAGGATATCATAACATTCAGATTTTTTTAAGCTTTGACTTCAGTTCAGCAAACTATTGTGGGATTTGATTATTTGTTTGTCTGAGGGCAGTCTTGTGCATTGCAACGCCAAGTATGTGGAGGTCACCCCAACCCACTCCACCAGGTGATTTCATTGATTAGCAGCTCTCCAGCCAGAGAGGAACCAATCAATAAAATCAACTGGGTGTAGTGATCTGCTGGACCGAAATCACACATACTGCTCTCCGCTTTTCCACTGCACACGGCTGAAGTGGAATCTGTCACGTTGGCTCCCATTTGAATCTGTCATATTGGCTTCCATTTATCAATCGGCGAGAACACATCCATCAAGAAAAAAATGTGATTAAATTGAAAACATGACTGCAAACCTGTTCACTTCAGCTGTAGCCCTCGGCAACAGGTGAAGGCTGATCAATACAGCCTCAATGTCTCACCTAATATCTCCAGCTATATTGCTTGTCAAGGAATAATCTAGCAGGGATGACATATGTTGTTGTTTCAAGGCTTAACAATACTAAAGTGGCTTGAGAGCAGTACTGTACAATATCCACCTATGCTGCTTTCCTCTTGGAACTACTGTTGGTCAAAAGCAGCTCTCTGAACTATCGGGGTTTGACACTAAGGAACTAAATTAGGCATTAGCATTAAATCCTCAGATACCTCAGTCCCCTCAGGCTGAAGAAAAAGTCCTATGCTCCCACAGTAATTTAACTTAGGGGTGAATGAGGTGCCGGCTTTCTTTCATTATTTGAGATAGAGATGTCTTTACTATCATCCACTCCAATTACCTTCTGCCATAACTTTCCTTTTCTCTTGTACTCCCCCGAATTCCTCTGATTAACCTTACTGCCAGCCATCTGGATACCCTGTCTTTTTCCAGAACCTGCCATTCCCCACATACCTAGGAGCTTTCACAAGAGAGTTTCCCACTTCAAACATCTCCTAACCTTGTCACCTGTTCCCCCAGCTGGGCCTCATTACATGATCAGACTCCGGAGAATATGCAAAAGAAGCTAGCAAGCATTCACCTTTAGCATTGGCGTTCAAGCCTGCCTCAGCCCCAGAAAGTTTTGGAAATGCTATGACCTCTTTAATCAAAATTTCTGTTTGAATGGGCGAAATTGTTTTGTTTACCTCTGTGTAACACAGACAGTTGGTTCCAATGTTTTCATGTCGTATCATGTCGTATCTGTCTCTTGTCAGCGATCAAGAGTCTTTGAGCATAAGTTAGTGCACCAATCAGGCAAACACATGAGAAGGCAATAAAAGCTAAGGAAACCTAGAAAAATCTTGTCAGGATGGGCTGGGGTTAGCATGCTAAGTTAAGTAGACATCTCTACTGTACATAAACATCTTTGACATCACATCAGCACCTCTGATTCTTTACATTCTGTTGACTGTTAATTCTTTCAAACTTAAAATTGTTGCTGTAACTGACAAATTACGCCTTTTAATATCTTAAATACAAAAAAAATCAGCTTTCTCTCTCCGGATTCTGGTTTTAACTGGCGCGACCAAGGTCCTTTCAGCTATTTCAATTTACTTAATCATTAGCTCTCAGAGAACTGCTAGCCTTCAAGGGGCTAATGAAATCACAGTTAAATGTCTGAGCCAAACACTCAATACCAATGCAACTATTAAAATAAATGACTGGCTTATGCACCTGTTTTCCTCATTCACAGCCAGCCTTGGTGGATTAGTCTCAAAGCGGCCCAATTTGCTCAGGGCTAATTGTGTGTGCCGGGCTCCTTTTTAGGACCTGTTTGTGCCACAATATGATGTGCATAAATCTCTTTGAATGAGGTTAAAAAAATAAATAAAATAAATTAGAAAAAAAAAAAAAAAAAAAAAACTTTTTTGTGCTCTTAGTACAAATGAAGTTCAATAATAATGAACAAATTGCCCTTGCAGTGCCATGTTACTTAATCTGGGTCTGTCAGGCTTTGTTACAACTATGGCTTTGATTGGTCAACAGATCCCCTAAGAATCTTAACAGCCTCGCAAGTTTGTTGTGACCAGCTTTAACAATAGTAGAGGTTCACTGAAACAAATGTGTATGCATATGTGCAAAGCCCTGAGGGATTTGTATGAAGACTTTGAAAAGTTTATGAGCAAACTTTGATTTGGTACACAATGGCAGTTTCTCAAAGTAATATACAGTAACTGACTGTTGATGAACTACAGAGACCAAGACTATAGATACTGATCTGGATGTATTCCAAAAGTAGGCTGTTTGTGCATATTATGCAGCAATGCAAGAGAAGCCAGTGATTTTACAAATATGACTAATGCAAATGTTGAATTGTCTTGAGACCCTGCTGATAAAAAGCCACATTGACTGAATTATTTAAAGACCGGGAATAAAAACAAAATTGAAGGAGTAACACAAACAGACTGCTGGCGCAGTGTTAAAACTGAACTATGTGCTGATTTGGTTTGATACAATCTGACATTCCTTTCTGAAAACATTGAAAATGTGAATGTTTAATTTGAAATTGAAAGTTGAAAAACAATTAAAAGTTGGGACTGTCCCAGAGCTTTGGAGAGAACACTATCTCCTCCTGTCTCTTTTCTCAATCAGTCCGTCTCCCCTAATGTCTTCGCGGGCTGTGTTGCTATTCATAGCATGTGTGTCTCAGAAACTAAGGTCTCTGATCAATTAAACATCCCTCTCAAGATAACTACATTAATTACACTGCTGTTTGCATGAGTCTCGTTGCATTGCGGCACACTGGAGACTTCCGACTGAATGGAAGGCCGAATGGGAGGCGTTTTTCTGCTGGGCTGAGAATCTTGGATCATTATGCATTCTTCTGGTGCTGTTACGAGATCAGTTAAGCTTTGATAGGATTTCAAATAGTTCACAAATACTGAGTCGTTGCTTTTTTTCACTTCAGCAATCACTAAAATCTCATATTTCATGAGCGGCGATAAGGCTATATTAGTAAAGGGGAGTGTTGCAGGTTTTTCTTACATAAGTAACATTTAGCGCTGTGAAGGAAAGTTGAAGGGGAGATTATGATAGCATGTAAGAGAGGGGTCTATCTGAACTGTATACAGCCTCAGCCAAAAACTGCTGAGTAATGCACCACTTGTAGGTCCCTGCAGAGGCACACACACCCAGCACACACACACAAACATTTGAGTCAGCGCTGCCCTGCAGTCTGCAGCAAAAAGCCCCTCAAGTGATAAGCTCTGGCGAGAAGAACGAGGATTCCAATGCTAATCTCCTAAACATGATTTTTCATAGCGCTTTGCACAACATGCCTCCGGATTAAAGACATTCTATTAAAGAGAAGGGGCTTAACATATGGAAGGGGAAGAAAAGCCAGCTGTACTTGCTCGGGTTTAGCTGTCTGAGCTATAGTTCAATGGTCCCTTTTTTCAAAAGTGCATTCGCTCTACAGTATGCGCTGTGGGATGATCCCCTCCAAGTAGTAACACATCTGAGTGTGGAAGAAAAAAAAAAAAAACAGAATTAGAGATTTGCTAAGTTTTACGTCACTATTTGCAAGGATCTAGGTGTCACAACACTCTTATGCACTTTTGAGAAGGTGTAATTTTATGAAAAGCTGCTTTAATGTTCTAGAGCTACACAGAATATGAAACAGTATCCAGTAGCTGTGAGGAAAACGATTTGTGCCTCCTCAGAGCATATTTTAGCAACAGTTCTTCAGCTGTCTTGCCTCCTGTCTGACCTCATGTTATTTCCTAGATTGGCCAAACTAGTTTTTCATTCACACAGCGCAACTTTTGCCAGGGGTTTGTATTCAGAAAAACAAGGGATCAAGGGATGCTTTGTGGTTATTATCATCTCCTCACAGGTGAGCATGAGCTGATCCATTTTCCCTCTGATGCCACCAAATGTTAAATGGGTTGCAATCAGTATCCTCCATTAGAATATGGGCTTGGCATTGTATTGTTGTTGTTTTTTTTTTCTTCCTTTGTTGAGCAAAATATCTTTCAACAGATGGAAGATGTGCCTGGGCATGCCTGTGTGCAGCATGCGGCATATGGATGTTGTTGTGTCTGGCATATAGAGGAGATGATAATACTAACAGAACATGTTGATGTCAGTATGTTTGTTGTGTGCTGTGATAGAAGGGTGGAGGTTTTAGCAACATTGAATTGTATGATTTTTAGTATATTTGCGTAGGTATTCTGTGGAAGACTTACATTATGCTATCTCTCCCATGTCCTATCATCAGTGTCCCAAGATTAACTTTCTGATTTAATGGCCAAAGAAGATGATGGAAAAATCACCCCTTTGATTCACTTATGCAGTCATTTCAGCACATTTAACTGCAGTATTAAAGTATAATATTGTTACACAGTTAACTAAGCAAAATTTGAAGCGAATATATTTTAAACTCACTTTAAAGTCAGTGGTGGTGTGAATTTCAGTAGTGAACAGAATGTACAACAACCACATACTGATAGTGGCATTGGCAATAAGTCTGTGTAAACCAAATGTTGAATGATTTCTGTGTTAATTACATCTGGATGTAGTAATGGGAGAGGAAAATACATAGTGAAATGGCTGGGAAGACAATACGAGTGGGAAATATAGATCTCAATAATATATATATTATATGTTTGGAAGACACAGTTAAATCCGCTGAGAGGACGAGAAGCCACGCAGAATGAAGGATGTAACGTGTTAGTTAAAGTAAAGACATAACAGCATCATAGCACACGCTTGGATCTCATTTACTGCAGACTATGACAGCACCGGTTGGAGTGGAACAAGGGGCTCTGAGGAGTATCGGATTAAACCTACCTTTATACCTGCAGGCACTGGCGTGTGACAGTATGCAATAAATGTGCCTGTGCTCTTACACTATATAAACTGCTGCTGCTACTGCTGCACATTTCTCCGAGGCAGAGTTTCATAGGAGGCCGGTGATACTCCCTTGGCTGTTAAATCTAAATGTGTAGAGCCACAAAAGCACGGTTGGTCAGCGCACAAGATAGTTAACTGCCAAGCTGAACAGCAAATAAGGAATGCTGATCGAAATAGAAATACAATTTTTGATGCAGTCGAAGCTTTTTTTTTAAGCTGGGGTGTTTGCTTTGGCCGTACATTCTGTCCGTATTGATTCAAATTACTCACCAACTGTATTTGTGTTGGCCTTTTTTCCATTTTGAGTGTTTACTGTAACTCACTTTACGGTCTCTCGAGATATTTGCATAGCTTCATTGTTCACCAAATGCATTTAAATAAAACATTCTCAAAGCAAATGCATTTTTTTTTCCACTTGGTCTGTATTTCATATGTCTACATAACTGTGCGACTTCCAAATGAATTCTGGCTGTCTTTGCAACAAATGCGCTGGCACACAACTACAGTTAATAGTATTGGCAGAACTTGCACACAGTTGCACTATATAAACAACTACATTCACCAAGTTATGCAAACAAGAAACTTCAAACAGTCAACAAATACTTTTTACTGCATTTTAAGGAAGAGTGATGGAAAAAAATAGGAAGCATGTGTCCCACGCTCATGCTGAACCACTTCTACAGTCGCCAATATAGAAAACATGGGTATTTGCAGTTACAGTCTTAGCGGGGATTACTTTTATGGGATTGAATCCAAGGTCTCATTTTTCTCTTTTACTTGAATACAAATTCCCACTCTACATCAGCAAACAAACAACAAGCAACAGTTTTGGAAATGTTTTGACACATAACCTGTTATAGGGGAAACTAATAATGAGACATAGAGAAAGAGGACAGGTTCTCACTCCTAGCTCGTGAAATACTACAGCTAGGGCCTTAAACTACAACTCTGAAGCCCTACCTTCATCTCTAGGTGGTGAAATGGTCACAGTTTTGTTTAGGCACCAAAACTACTTGGTTAAGTTAAGATACCAAAACTATGTTTTTAGGTTAATGTACCAAAACTATGTGGTTAGTATTAGATACAAAAAGTACTTGGTTAGACAGAGGTGGGTGCTTGCAATGGCAAAGTTACCATATTTATGATTTCTGAGCATCAACATTATCAAGAAATTTGTAGGATTACTGAGTTGGTTGTGCAACTATATCACCAATAGATGGGAGGCAATCATATTAAACACAGACTGGGCTAGTATGAGGTGTCAGGCCCTTTGGTATTATGTTGCGTCAAGTTGGACATCAGCTATACAATAGATCTGCAACCAGTACTCAAGGAATCAATTAGTCTACATAAGAAATTGTTGTGTGTGTTTATGGGTTTTGGACTGTTGAAGATTTCACATTTGGCTTTGGGAACTGGGAAAATAAAGACAGATTAATCAATAATGAAAGTAACTGTTAGTTGATGGTAGCTCATAGTTGTGATGGGTCTCATATCACCACTGATCTCCGTGTTTCCAGGACACTTCAACTGTGTGCCCTGAGAGCAATGACTGGTGCCTCTGGGATTTTGCTGTCCAGAGCCATAAAGAGAAAACTCCTCAGAGAGAATATCTGATAGTTTGTACCACTTCAAGGACATAAGGGAACAAGACATAAAATTGTCACTGGCAACACAAAGTCACAAAAATTGAACCCTGAATTTATATCCCATGCTGGTACTGCAGAATTAAATTCCAGAGGTCACATAGGCCTTAGGCCAGTGAAATGGACGGAAGTATTCTCTCTAGCAGTAATAGCTAAAACCTTTTCTATTGTGGTTCAGTCTATCTTTCCATTAATTTCCAAAAAGGTATTCATCAAGGTGGAACTGGCCTCGGATATGACAGTGACACGGGACCGATTCATATTCATAGAGCGAGAGGATGCAGTCAAATATTAAATAGCGGCGGGGATCAAGTCGGCTCTCTTGGAGAGAATGATCCTTGTGCTTCAAGTGATGAGTCACCCTGCGTGCCCGCTTTTAAATTGTCCTTTTTTTCTCCCACATAGTCTCCCCTTGAGGCCTGCAAATGAAGCAAAGGAAGAAGGTGATGGGGTGGGGTGGTGGGTACTACAAAGCGACAAATCAGGATGTAATTATGCAATTTAGCATGTACACTATGATAAAAGGTGTAATTATTGAGGCCCGGGACTTTTAGATGAGGAGGCTAACAGGTTAATGCAGTGAGAGAGGTGGACGTTCGTGGGGTATTAGGAGTCACCTTTGACCAGCTTCCCAAGTATTTAGTGACTATTCATTAATATGGCTCCTCAAAACCCTTTTAGTGCATTTGATTGGCAGCAGCCCAGGCCCATTTCCTTTCCACCGCTGCAAGAAAACAAACAGTGTGGAGGCGTTCGCCGTAATTGGCCTCTGTGCGGCCCACCAGAGAGAAGGGAGCGCATAATTTCCATGCCAAATTACGCAGGTCGCCTCTTACCTATATGACAAGCAATTAAAGATACAGTGGTCTGATTATGAATTGCTTTTTTGCTAAACACGCGTAATTGGAATTTTATGTCTACCTGCTTTCTTTTAATTGGGATGTCACCCCTGTTCAAAGAGCAATGTAATTATTTTTTTCCCTCCCCCTATTTGCGTAGCTTGTAGATTCCACAAAAAGCTGAAATTGCTTCAATTAACTTTATTAAACTTATTTCCAATCCTTGTGCCTGGAATTAAGTCAATCAGCTCCCTTTTTTGACCCCTGTTTATGCCTCAGAGGTAGCAGTAATTTATTTTTTTTAGTTTTTCAGAATATTATCCTTGTAACCTTGGATGGTAGAGTTTGAAACGACAAGAGATAAACCTCCCAGAGATCTGACGTGTTAGATTATTTGATTCAAGTTATATTATGCAGAGCACCTTTCTGAAAATTAACACAATAATGGCAACTGATGAGCACATGGTGCCATTTGTGTGCTGGTGCTTCATCCCCTCTTTTCAAGCGCACAGTTCACCTTGCTTCGGAACATTTCAGTGTGCAGTCATGAGCTGAAAATGTGAAGTTTCCATTCAAACGCGACACTAAAGCAGAAGATCTCAATGAGCGGTTCACTTCTTTGACTGGAGGTGCTCTAATCAAAAGTCAATACAGCATATGCACTGTGTGTAGGAGGCACAGACACCTGAGTGAAGTCAGGCTATGATGAGTCATGGTTGATAAGTATGCTGCTGTAGATCAGCAGTACTGAATCCTATGCCTGACATGATAACACATTTTTCTGGATGATAAATTGTCCCAGAAATGATTGCGATAAACGATAATATTGTTGTTTTGAGACCATTTTTCAACTAATATAATGATAATGGCATAATAATGCAAGTACACCCTTTCAAAGAACAATACACTTTAATTTCTATAGAATATTTAACATTGGAATTGGAATGTGAAGAAGACATTTTAAATATCCAGAATGAATAAACAACCACAAACAATAAATAAAAAGGATTCTCAGTCTCTGTTAGCAAAAATTGAACTTTAATTACATGTAACCAAAACCCTAACCCTTTAGTATGTCGTCTTTCAAGCTGTACGGTTGTGGAATTGCTGTTTGTGACACATATGTTCTCCCAGGCAGTTTGTACAGGCTGTCAAATGTTTGCAGCTTTTGTCAAAATGCTGGCTTTTTGACGGTATTAAAGGGCTGCATCTCTCTAGCGATGTAGCGAACTACACTGTCTGTGAGCACGCACCATTTTGCACTATCCTGTTTGTATCTTGTTTGTTGACTAAATGCCTTAGTGACTGTGGACTACAATTAATTGATTTATTGATCATCGTGACAGGCTTACTGAATTCCAGTACTCTTACATGCAACCAGGTGGACATACACTTAGTTACATTAAATGGACACCATTAAAGGGGGGAAACGGGACAAATATGCCTATGGCTTCCAAAGTACTGATAATATTTAGTGACTTTTTCAATTTTTGTTGGACATAATTGCCCAAATTCTGATTGTAAAGTCATTTCTCGAGGGTTGTGATGCTCCAAAAAATGTTTCTGTCATTTGACAGCCACAGCTTTGACAGTGTCATGATTGGTTATGTTATGGCAAATGGTATGGGTATTTTTGGACCCTAGTGGATCACGCGATGTTGTAATTACATGGTTTTGCCACATTGAAAGTTGGCTTTAAAGCCGGGTGCTATTCCCGTGGGCCTGGGGAGGACTGGCAGCCACCAGGCGGACACTCCACTGGTCTGGGTCCTGGCTTGCATCCTGAACCTCACGTCAAGAAATACCTCCAGGTCGATTTCACAGGCATCCTCTTTGGCATGTCTACTTTAGAGAGGCAAGAATTGGTTACGGGCAAAGCGACATAAAAGCATGTTGGGGCTGAACGGTTGCTGTAGCAACAGAGTGAGGAGTCCGATGGTGAGCCTGCAGCCGCTGGGGGAGTTGTCATGTGAAGATGTGTTGCTGCTTTTGTTCTGATTCTCGGGCATCACTGTCCCTGAGTTCAGATTCTTACTATTTCTAAATCTTTTAACAGCTCGGGGTAAAAATCTTTCACTGGTTTACTTTTTTCATTGAGCACTGAAGCTCAGTTTGCTTCAGTCAGTCAATTAACTATTATCCAATCAAAGATGCTCAATGTTGCATATAGAGCAAAAGAATGGCTGTCTCTTCATCTATATTTAACCATTGTAATGATTTGTCAGTTTTACTACTACACAGTATGTATTTTGACCTTCCACGTGAAGGTTTTCAGCAAGGCTGCACAGAAAAGATAGGAATTTAAAAGCAGTATTGACAGAGACATGATAATGACAGCATCATAGATGTCACTTCAGAATGTAGATACGGCTGAATATATGTCAATCAACACAACAATGCATGGGAAGTTGTAAATCTGAGGTTGATGCTAGATATCTGGGGCGACCAGATAAAGAACACCACTGACGTAAATCAGCGGTCACTTCACTTGTAGATGATGGATATGGACAGTAGTGAAGTGCCATTTGGGGAGGTATTTTTTATTATTTTTTTTTTTTTTTGCAATTAGAAGGAACATTCTCGAAAAAATGCCTCCATTTCTTTGCACTCTGCAACAGATGGAGCAGCTTTTTTACTCATGAACCAGCCGGCAGACACAAAGACAAAGTGTGTGACAGAGTGTGTGGACAATGTATCATCAAATGGCAAGATGCCGCAACGGAGCTCCTTGATCATCCTGCCCACTCGCGTGAAATAAGTGAACCCAGCGACCGTCGCCTACATGGCTGGGTCAGCTGCTTGGGTCAGATGGATCTGAGAGAAAATGCTCTTGGGAGCAAAACTCTCTCTGGTGGTGTGGGGATGTGCCGTGAAAATCTTTTTGCTCTTGTGTTGCCTGTATGCTCCATCTAGAGTCAGAAGTCAAAGCTGGGTCTTGGCAGGAGCTCAGGTCAGCCTCACCCCTTTGATGGGAGAGAGAAAGAAAAAGAACATTTACGTCTGAGTCACTACCAACAGCGCCACAGATGGAGAATGTCAGTGTGAATTAGTGTGTGCAGGGTCTGGGTGGCTGTGCTGAATCAGTTCTTATTGCCAAACTAATCATGAGGCATAAATGATGCCATTGTGTGACACTGTGACGTGGTCACAACGTCACCGGAAATAAAGGTCAGACTAACTGCAAGGTGTATAAGGAGCAGTGCTTTATGTGGGAGAGAGGAGCTTCTGTTGGAGCAGACTTCAGCCTTTTTAACTTTCAAGATATTGTACATGCACAGTAGTCTTCACAAAACCCTGAAGGAGGAAAAAATGCAATGGCCAGCTGTAGAGGAAAAAAAAAAGAAAATCCTTCCCCTTTGCATCCATTCAATTGGATTTCAATGTGTCCCTGTGCAGGTTATCTCAAGAGTTGCTGTTGGTTGAGCACATGAACTTCAGAGTTCTGTTCACAGTGATGATTAAGGCTGTCTTGCTCATTTCTGCCACAACAGACACTTTTTACTATTTCTTTGATAAAAAAAAAAATATATATATATATACATTTCTTAGAATGAATGCAACAACAACTTCATATGCATATGTCACAGTTTATATAAATATTAACATTTGGAACGGTGTTCTACATCACCAGGGTTGCTGTTTTAAATAAAGACCATATTTTAAAGACATTCAATCAAGACATCTTTGATAATGTTACTATTCTCTGGTTACACATTTTTTCAAATGTGATTATGTTACTTTGTGATGTAATTAACGTACTCACAATTACATATCATCTGTATCTAAAAAAATCCTGATAACTGGGGTGGCTGGGTGACAGTTCATTTTTTGTTTTGGCACAACTTTTCAAATAGTTTTTACAACATATGAACATTACCTGTCCTGGCTGTCTCATATACTTTTCTGGCTGTGTCCACATGAGGGATAGACCAAAGGACTCTGCACACTGATCTGAGATCTTTTTGTGTTTGTTCACTAGGCATCATCTCAGGTTACAAGAGGTGGGTCCATGGGGCACATCAGGACAGTGTGGGGATTCTACTTTGCTCAGAGTGTCCCTACCTGCTGGGTTAGCTCATGTTAGTGAGCAGCTGCCTGCAGATAGCAGACTGAGGACCTAACACACAAACAGCAGCAGCAGTAGCTGTATCTGTGTGTGTATCACTGTGCTGAAACTAATTATATGTTTTGATGTCTTGGCTCTACTTAGTAGAGGCGTCCGGTACTGAATGCATCTGTGCTGACGGCATTACAGTTTAGTTATGTGATTATATTGAATTACTTAAGCCAAATGTGCAAATGTTTGCATCAAATACATTTTCTGATAACAGCTTTTTATTTTGATGTATTTGTTGAGCAAGTATTTATTATTTGTAACAACAAACTTCATGATGGTATTGTGTCAAACTCTATACATTTTTTTTAATCTGTTTAATTCTAAACGTGATGAATTACTTTATTTGGAGATGATTGCATAAAGTCATCATCATTTCAGAAATGTGAGGAACACATGCTGCATCATTAAATCATCATTAATTATGAATAAAGTAAAGTAGTAATATCACTTTATAATAATCAGATGCTCTCAGGTCAGAGTTATTTTTCTGATGTAAATTCAGGCTTACTGTTACAAGTGCTCTACTATATTATGTCAGAAAATAAACTATAGCAAAGTTAAGTATTGGATCAGGCCTGGTAGGCAGACAAACTCTTCAGTTATTCTTATGATATCATAATTTCCTAACCAACTGACTCATGACTAGTAGACCTGATTGGTTAAGTAAAGTAGGGCAAATGAATGTCTAAACATTAGATAAATTATCAATAAAGAGTTTTTTTGTGATTGTTGCGGGCAAAAGGGCATTTTGCGTGGGAATCGGTGATTTATGCTGCGAAAGTGCGGCATCTTTGAAAAAACTGTGTCCCCCGCATACATTTGCAGACTTTGGCTGATTATGCGTTGGATTATGCGATCACATAATCTATTTTTCTCATTTTCTGGAGGGACTGACATATTACTAGGTGTGAGTTGAGATTCCTAATAAGATATAATCATAAACATTATATACGCACATCAAACACAGATTTCTTGGACAACAGCTCCTCGCATGATAGCGGCAGTCACCTTGAAATGACACATCACAAATGTGCGTTTTGATTTTGCAGAACAAAACACCCGCGGGCCTCAGAAAACAGTTTAATTTACCGTTTCCAGCTCTAAAATTTAACAAGGCACTTTTTCTAACTGGAGCAAATACATTAATAACTGTATTTTTAAAATCATCTTTAGGGTTTCCTTTACCAGTTTTTCCCCGCTGTGAGATAATCTGAGAGTGCGGTGCAATGTTATGTTCCACCATATGTGTTTGTTATTTTTTCTCTCATTAACTCTGGGCTGGGGAGCAGGAGCCTGCAGTATCTCATGTTTTATTTATGGTGAAGATGTGTCGGCTCTGCTCGTCTGCAGCTCAGGCTTTTTGATCTTCTTTCATTAGAGGATGTTCAATATTTATCAGTGCAGTTTCCCCCCATTATTCCGCCCAACTCTTTTCCCACTTCACAGTCGGGCAACTGTCATGGCTTTCTTACGGCACGCGTTTGTTACGGAAATGACACAGTTATCGCTTCTGAAACACTCTTTCTGTCAGAGAAGGGTGTTAGGGATCTCGAGAGCGTTTGTCCAGATGGCTGTTGGATTATAGGAAGATTGCGTTCACCTTTTTTTGTGTCCAGTCCACATTTTGAATTGCATGTAATGAGAGAGAGAATAGCAAAACCACCCGACCCAATATGGCCATATTTCTAAGTTCCATTCCCAAAAGTGTAATCAGATTATTTGAACTAGTTTCCAACACATCCAGTGCAGTGAGTCATACAGTACCTTTGTGCATACAGTGCTATCTTATTCATATATTTCTTTATGTGAATGAGATATGTGTTGGCCATAAATTCATACTTTTTTAATCAGTTATGACACAACACATTTGGAGTAAAGTGATTGGGAATTATAGCTTGAAGTTGGTGATAAAAGGCCAGCTTGTTTACTCTAACCTCACCACCTCACATCCAGACACCGATAGTGTCAGCGGTCCCTGCACCTCTCTTTTTTTGTTTTTTGCGGCGCCGTGAGGTCGCCTCTCATTGGTACGAGCTGTTGCTGGTCAGGCTGCCGTGTTAGCAATCAGACCCTGCTTGCCAGCGTGACAGCGGGGCCGTGTCTGACAGCCCAGCTGAGGTCAAGCCTTTCAGCGTGTCGCTCCAGGGCCGAATGTAAAATTGCGACCCCGTGCAGGGATGTGAATGGAGTGCTTTATTCATCTCTTTTTATGGGGAATGAAAAGAGTGACCATTACAGGAAGCCAAACTCTAGCTTGTGTTTTTTTTCTTTAGCTGTCTGTGAAGGGGACAAAAAGAATGACAAAACGGATGTGCAATGAAAGTACTGCACACAATGAACTGCACTTATTTCTGCCTTAATGCACTTACTATATGTGAAGTGCATTTGTCACCTTGACACAAAAGGATATTTTCAGCTCTAAAATTGTTTTCCTACAGCAAATTACTTATCCAGCCTGATAACTCATTGTCATATCCTTGAGATGACAGTGAGTGAACACATAAATAAAAAATAGTTTTAAAACATTGAAAACTTTTTTGTGATACATTTCCATCCAACATTATTCTGTTGCCACTAACACAACGTCAAAATGTCCCGATGTCGCGAAAAGAAATATCCAGTGGGTTCACACTTGTATGATGTGGGACAGCCGTCTTGCAACCACTACCATCCCATCCACCTTCCGATGTAAAAGTCTGTTCATATTCATGCAATCTAAGCCTGGAATGTCAGGATTTTGCAGCAAACAAACAATTCTGATTCTGAAGTTAGGGTAAGATCAGGATAAAAAGGACAGAAGCAGGAATGTGTTCTCACTGCCTTTAAAATAGGGTAATTAAATTATTCTTAAGCACTTCTGGGCAGTTTGATAAGTTACATAAGGCTGTCAAGTTTGATATTAATTAGGTTTGAGAAAGACCCTCACCGATGACTACAACTATCCACTCTACATCTATTTGGTTACTACCTTTAGTACTTTATGCTCATAGACTCTGCCTACCGACATGTTGCTCTGCAGCTCTAAGTTGTGACCAAGATCACTCCATGGCAAATCAACGCTAGACCACTTCTTCAAATGCTGGCCAGTGCACCTCGACAAAAAGAAGCCATCAGGAGCTAAGCAGCTGAACAATTTGGCGTTTTGTCATTGAGCCAGGATTATACTGTTTTCATTTTGACAGTGAAAGAGTCCCTGAAAATTTTATTTCTTGGCCTTGAGATCCCAGGAAGGACACAGAGACATGAAAAGTGTTTTCCACATCCCTTGTGCTTGTGGTGTAAAAAAAACAACTGTTACAGCACTGCAAGTGTCCCAAAATGCCATTGGAATACCTTCTATTTAGCATCTTAAAACTCTATTCCATTCTCACACAATATCAGAAATAAAACATCCCTATGGTGCGTAAAATCTGTCCACCTGCCACATCAGCAGGTACGCATGCAAATGAATGAACGATCTGAAAAATATTTTGCTGGCAGAGAGACGGGTGGTCTGAAGCAAAGCCGACTGCATGCCGTTAAACTTTCATGCTTACATAATCTCAAACTGTAGCCCTTTGGAGGGAAAATGAACACTCAAGCGGCTTCTGTCAGATTCTAAAGGTTTATAATAACAACTTCACAATGTATGGTGGCGTAGGTGGCTACAAAAAATGAGCCAGGATGTACGCTTTAATGCTATTAATATATGGCTCTTCATATAGGAATGTTGCAGGCTGGATTTAAAAGCTTTTTTTACTACCACTAAGATTTGAGCAATGCACTTGTCAGTAAACGTGAAGAAGACTGCAAGATTAAAGCTTTAAATTAGGATATATGATCACACAGGAGGTCTCATCTCACTTCTTCTCTGTGACATACTGTAGAAGGTAAGTAGGAGATCAGCAGGGAAATTGAAAAAAGCATTTCTGATACAGAAAGTAAAAAAAAAAAAAGTCTTGCCAGAGGACTTAAATCTCTCTGTCTCACTCATCCCTTGGCTTTCAAATCTTGAGGAGGAGTGGTAGCAGTACAAAGGGAGGCTAGACAGGAAAAAAAAAAAGATCCAGCTCTCTCAGCTCGGTGGGTCTCTGATGTCTTGAAAGACTTCTCTTGGATGTTCTCACAGCAACGCCTTTCCTTTGCGGCAAAACAGATTTGTTGATTACCCCCAGAGACGCAACTGTGCACCACGCAGTAGAAAGTCTCCCTCCAACATAGTGCACAGGTCAGCTACTTTTTTATTGCCGGGAAATGTTCGGTACGGTTCGTGTGCCTCCAATTTTGTTTCTGAAATTTGGGTGTCAGTTATGGAGAACTGGAAAGCTGAGTCTTTTCATCGAATCATCTTTATGAATAGCACCTGAGAATACAGTCTGGCAGCAAATCAAATACATGTGCAAGTTGAGACATTTCCATTTGCAGCTTCATTTAATTATGAGTGAAATGAAGTGGAATTCAAAAGGCATTTAATGTATGCTTTCTTGTCATACTTAAACTGAATTAAAGAAGAGCTGTTGTTTGACTTTTCATTGCTTTTTCAATGTAGAAGTTAAAAAAATCAGCAGCTATTGTACACATTTTCCAAGAGGGTAAAACTTATTGTGCACTTTGCTGTGAAGGTTTGTTTTCCCACAGTGCTTCAGATCTGTATCAGTAGCAATTCAAACTTGCAATAGACAACTTTTTGCTTTAACGTATCTTATCTAGTAACGCTAAGTGCACAGAAAAAAAGACACCATCCACACCCTTACTTTCACCATACCATCTGGTCTGCAACCAGGCTGGATTTTTGCCTGTAGAAAATAAAGTTTGAATTATGGAAGCATGTCTGATATTGTGCAACCAAAACAGGAACAGACATTGTTTGTTATGGTCACTATACCCAGATAAAAACCTAAAACAACCCTGCTGATGGGGAAGGCAAAGAACGTGACGAAGGTGATTCATAGAAACCGAGGTAAAACAATGCCAGATTCACTTAATGGAGAGTGATCTAGTGTTTTGTAAAAGACTGTTACACTGGTGATATGTATTATCACATGATTTTTTTTTTTTTCTTTGGGATCAGTAAGTAATAAAAGCCTGCCACCTTTTTGCTTTCGACAACTGCCAGGCTGTTAGTAGCAGCCATATTGCTAACACTGTCTTTGCAAAACAGCTGCTTCAGGAGTAATAGGCTACCACAAGGAAACAACTTGATGGAAAGTTGTCTATTTCTGCTTTAAGAAGTCTGTCACTTTACCATATTCATTTGGGAGGACTCATATCTACATTTGTAGCCCACGGGGAAACTGGAAGGGTCCTATCCTTGGTTGCTGACATTATTTCTGATTGTTGACGTCATGTCAGTACAGTCAGTGTTTTCAAGAGGGCTTCATGGGCACCAAAAAAAGTATAAATGGGCGTTTGCAACATGGCAATTGTCCCAATCCCAATTTGCCCTAGAAACCTCAGTCTCAGTTGTTTGGTGAAGAGTGAAGTGTAAGAAGTTGCAGTTTCGTCAGACATTATTTCACAGCTCGATCAATGTAATTTTGAGGTCAGCTTGAGAAACTGCTTCTAATCTATTAGCTGCTCTAATACATACATAGTTTCAAATAGGATTTCATTGACTTAATCAGAACAGACAAGGCCTTTTCCGTCTTCATCTGCTAACACACACACGCATACACACACAGAGATCTGTATAGTTTTCAATATTGCCTCTTGTCCACTCAGCAAGCCAAAGAGGGGTCAGATGGAATCTAATGAAACAGCAATTTCATGTGACAAATTGAGTCTTGATACCAAAAATTCGATTTAAGCGTGAGGAGGCTACCATAGCTGAATGTCTACAGATGATTATGCCATTTCTCTTGTAACCCATGAGACCCAGTTGATGTGATTGGATTTGAGGATGCGCAGATATGCATGCTGGTAGACGTACTGTGTTATTCACTCATATGTAACTTGAGAATGTGTTTTATTGGACTTTATTGGGTGCTTTCAGCATAGTATGTCTTTCCTCTGCATGTTAGTGTCATTGCAAAAGCATGTGGATTATTATGCGTTTGTAAAATTGCCTGAATATAAGTTGATCCAGACTTATTACACAATAATCCTTGTGATTAAATCAAAAGCCACTATGATGAGGCACTAGACTTGATAAGAAGCTGTAGAGGGCTCTACAAACTCAAGTAATATCAGAATGTAGGGATGTGAATTAGGATGCAAGCTAGCGTTTCTGTTTTTCAGGGGTTTTTTTCCCAGTTGGGTGATCCAAATAACTTCATGTTGTTTGATTCCAAATCATGACTTTTACCAACTTTACCAAGACATTATGACTGGCATAAAACTGTGTTTATGATCTGGTTGGGTTCAGGCACAAAAACACTTGGTTAGGGTTAGAAAAATATCATGTTTTGGCTTAAAATAACTGTTTTGGTCACAACAATCATGGTTGGAGATGTCCCGACGTGAACACTACCAGAAATTGGCCTGCCAAAATCCAGTGGACAGGTCATTGACATGTAATGTGTATGTTATGTGACACTTTTAGTAGATTTATATTAGTCAATATGGAATTCAGCCCATGACACAGACACATTTGAACATATCTGTTGCTTGCAGAAATGTAAATGTTCTGTTTGCACTCTCAAGTGCAATTTCTTTGTGAGCGTTTGCCTGGTCAAGATGAAAAAAACCTTCTGTCACAGTTAAGTGTAAGTTCCGCAGTAGTCCTGGTGACACAAGATGATGGTCAAATTGTGACTCGATAATTGGATGGTTTCTAGGCTTTGAGACAAAGTAAACTGACCAGGATGACATGAAAAATGGACCAAATTACATGTAGTGCATTGCTTTTTGTTCCGACCAAGATAGCCAAACTACGTTACCATTATGCATGGAGGTGGTGTGGTGTCAATAAATTCATTACTTTCGCAACTTTCCCAAGCCTGATCATAAAATACAGAAGTCAAATGTGAAGAAATAACTGCGTAGCAGTAACAGAAAGGGAGACACCTTGCACCTAGTGGTAAGTGCTACTCAATCAATAAATGCATTCTGAGCAAAAGGTTATAGCCACCAAGGAAAGAATTTTACAGAGGATAAACATGTGATCCTTTGCCTTGGGCCCTTTTGGGACTTCCACTCTCCTTGTGTCCTCCAAGACATATTGAAGGGATTGGAAGATGCTCACCAATGTCAGACCTTGATCAATTTTAGGGTCGTGTCCCAAGAACAGAAGATGTAAGTAGGATGACACATGTCTATCGCCACCCAATCTTCATGGCACAAGGAGTTACCGAATGGCTTATAGGGATCAAGATACTTGGGGAGTCTCCGTCAAGGAGCACCGAAGCTATTGTGGAAGATCGTGGTGACCCAGCACCTTCCAAAGACACTCATCCTGACATGTGGTGTGCTTGGGGACACGCTTGCCATATATATCCATGCTGAGGCAGGAGCTTGACACCACTCCAGCATACATTTTGAGGAAGTCATCCCAGACTCACTTTTGTCCCCAACAGTTTCCAATCAGTCTGACCTTAAATTGAAGGAAGGAGTCCTGGGAGAGCAATCAAATTCCCCGCAGAAAAATGCGATTGGACAGGCCCAGTTCCTGCCAGCTGACAGCGCCAACCACTGAGCCACCACCTGCTGTTAAAGAGTCAAATAACTTCTAAATCATTGTGGCCTCAACACCTCAAGACTCCTACTGTCCTTTTGTATTTCTTACTGACACAGCAGATAGGCAATCAAACAGTCACTCGGCACATTGTGTTTTTGGGGGGTCTCCCCCCTGTGGAGTAAATCTCACTGCACATTTTAAAGCACTTTAAAGAATAGGTGAACTGACCGACCTCCACCTCCACAATTAGTTTTGCCTGATGCAGCTCTCCCTTCGTATTGATCCAGACTGTGTAGCGCAGACGGAGAGGGAGTGGATGAATGGCTTTTCCCTGCTTACTCGTCCTGATCTCTGTAACTGTGCTTGGCCCGGTGCGTTTCTGCATTTACATCGCACATTTGTCAGTAAACATAACCTATACATACTCTTCCTTTTTCACATTTTCCCAAGGATAAAAACACATTTTCCAAACTATACATGCCATATCACACTGAGTGCCCTGGGGCTATTCTTTTGTCGAACACCTATCCTACATTTTTCACACTCGTCTGGCTTCCTTGCTTTAAATCCTTGCAAAGCACAAGGCACTTTCACATCCTCCTCTGAGTTGTTTATCCGGTCTCTTTTAATTGCATATTTTATTCAGCAATTTTCTACGTTTTGCCACAACACAGTGCAAGCACAGCACTCTGTCCTCAGTGTTAGATTCACCCTTCCACCCCAGCACCTATAAAGTACTAATGCTCTTGTTGTAATGTCGCCAGCAAACAGTGCATTAAGTCAGAGTGATTCTTGGGGCAGTTTCTTGTTTGCATCAGCTCTAAGATGAAAATAAATTGCAGTCCTAGAGATACAAAAAAGCATAATGTAACTGCACACATTTAGTCTGACATTTGTGAGTTGTTCGTGAGTCACACAATTAATAGAGAAAACATCACTTTGCGCATGCAATTATTCTGAACTTCTGTTCTCTCCTTTCTTTAGACCAGAACAAGTGCCTCTTATCTCGTCAATAAAAAGTACAGGGAAATAAACACCCTATGATTAGAAAAATAAACATTTTCAATGTTCATGGCAGCATTTTTCTCTCTGAATTAAGGCCTTTCAGAAAGTTGGTTATATAAAAGAAGAGTCACTGTGAATTGATGTTATAGAGAACTTGCATTAGTCAGCTTTATGTCCAGGACTGGTTGTATGATTTTGGGCAATTCCGTGAGTTTTATTTCCCCTGCCTCAGTCTGAGAACATTAAGTCAGTTGCATTAGATACACGAATGAAGCCTCAGTAATCTTCTGATTGAATGACATATTTAGACTCGGGCCACTGATGAGGAAAGTGCTGGGATGATGACAAAAGCCCTCCAGTCCCGTAATCACCTTTGATGAGAAGGCCTCTTCAGATGGCCTGAGAGGATTATGGCTTCTCTTTATGGACTCATTCAGTGCAAATGAATGTTGGAACATGAGGCAGTGATCGAGTGGGCACTTCAGATCTAATGTGGATTCTGATTTGACATAAACCATAAATGTTGCTTTATAAGAAAGATCAAAATGTCAGCATCTCACTGACACCCTTATAGCTAGAAGTTGTATTTATTCAAATGCACTGTCTTAAATGGTCCACTTAACAAGGGAGCAAGGGCCATAATCACACAGTATCTAATAGTACCATTAGAAGATCTCCTAAATGGCACTAAAGGTTCCAAGTGAAGAGTTTCCTCTTTAGATCAATTAATGAAGCTGCTGTGAGCAACTTCCTCTAATGGAAGATGTCCAAACTAAGACAAAGGGCGGGGTTGACTTCTTTGCTATTGATAGCATTTTCCCTAATGCACTCTTCTGCCAGACAAATGGTTGGTCATTTATAAAACCACCAACATCAAATTAGATTAATTTGTAATTTTACTCAGGTCTTGCTTATGCATGGATGTTGAGACACTTTCCCACACTAGGGGAGCTGCCGGGCCACAGGCCTCTTTAGCAATTGAAGCACGGTGAAAATATTTGCTCATTCATGAAGTATTGGTGTTGATGGAAGTTTGGTGCCACAGTGGGTTGGCGGCTAAACAGACAGTAGCCACATTTCTATCCAAGAGTATCACAAATGTTATGTCGATTTCAAGATCATCAGAAAAACAACCTTGATGTGATCATCAAAGGTCATAACGATTATGTGACTTTTCATATGGAAAGCCATTGTACCTTTGCAAAAGACTAGGGTGGAACAGGGTGGCATATTTAAAAGAGCCCAAGTCAAACCTCATATGGTGAAAAACAATGTATAAAACACAGTGGACATCTGATATTTATGTTTGTTTTATGTTTTGTTTTAAGGATAGTTACATTGAACCTCTATGGAAGGATAATCTGATGTTTAATTTTTTCGTCTTTTCTTATTGGGCGGAAACAGCTGATCGGTAGCGTAAGTTAATGTTTGCGACAATAGGACTTCCATTGAAGAATGTCTCCATCCATCCATTTGGTTGCGATCACACACAAGTCTCCATGCTTCAAGCGATCCTCTTCTAGAACAACATGGTCAGAATGTGTATTTATTTTGCTTGTGGGTTTTAAACCGTTTCTGCAATGCAAGATTCCAATCAGGTAGGAGGGTCATGATAAAAAATCTTATAAAATGGGGGTCAGTGGTCTAATTTGTTTCAGTTTAGGAGTCCTTGATGTAGAATATTTAGAAAACCACTGGTCTAGGTCAACATTTGAGGACTAAATGGAAGGATACATGCTTGATATCCAAGCTGACAGGCCCCAATCAGTTACCTAGAGAAAAACAAAAATGTGCAGCTATTCACATCTCCACTTCTCAGAACTGCTGCCATAAAGTGGTGGTTTGCTGTTGGAAGGTTAATATGTACATGAAAATGTTTCAGGTAGTTGTTGTTATTATTCTTCTTGTTCTTATTATTCGTATTATTATTACACACCATCTTAGCCAGTGACATTGGTTTTAAAGCCTGTTTAGTCATGTGCCTAGAATCTGAAGCCTGAGTGTTCTGTAGTCAAACAGGATGTTCGCAAAAGCAACAGCTGAACAAAAACTTTGCAGGGGGTCTTTGTAGCAGAGGAGAAAGTGCTTATCGCTTGTTGCTCTGATGGATTTTCTTTCTTTGGGGTTTGTTTTGTTTTGTTTTGGAATTCATATTTGTCTACTTCAGCTCCGTGGTGCAACATTTAGCAAGTAGCACCGGCAGGCATCGATGGAAATAAAAGCCTAGCTGATTGGCATTCAGGGAGATTCCTCAATTTAGTCATGACAAGTGTGTTACAAACAAGCAGGAGAAGCACAGCAACCAAAATGAAAGCAACATTTGTTTTTGGGTCTTTTTGTTGCTGTGTGCACACATGCATCTTTTTGGGCTCGGCTGTCAGTTTGTGTTGGTGTCAGGTACGGGCGACATCTTAAAACAAATATGAACAGTCAAGCAGAGAATGAGATGCGTTGGGAGTCGAGCCTCCGGTGTGAGCACAGCAGGGCAATGCTTTTCTTCATAGCTGTGTTTATTTGTGTGGGGTTTTGATCTGACCAGCTCAATACTTGGAAACGTAATGGCACATGCAGCTCCGTTATCAGTGTTTGATGGACAGGATTAAATCTACTTTAATGGTTGTGGAACTGATTTGCTGGCATTTGGCTAGAGGTGTAATCTGATTGGAAATACATTGCTTAACCAAGGGGTTACCAACAGTCAATATCCAAACACTTGTTTTTGAGTTATGCATAATACCAATGAGAAAGCCTTTCTTATTAATGCCTCTCAACTGTTGACCGAGCTGGCCAGTGACATGTTGAAATTTGGCATTTGATTTCTGTTGCATCAATACAGTTATTCATGTTGAATATTGGCGGTATTGGCAGTAAAATGCTTACAGGTCAGCCCAACCTACATAAACATAAACAAAAAACATGTAAATCTAGAGGGAATGCCCAATGTCAGCTACTTGGGCAATAAACAAATGCCTCTACAGGATATAATCAAACTGAAATACAATGTCAAAACTGAAGGTGTATGGGGCTTCGGATTCGAGGGGTTCAAGAATGAACACAATTTTCCTCACTAGAAAGACATAGGGCATTTTGAAAACCAACCCAGTTTAGAGAAAGATGGCAAGTCTTAAACAATGGAACTATCACAGAATTATGAATATTATGCCAGACTTGCGCTTTGTTTATGGTTTATGTTTAGGCACAAAAAACACAGGAAAATACTGGTTTGGCTTCTGTTTCTCCTGCCTCAAACACGGGCAGAAATTGTCTCAAAAGTTATTTAAAAAATATAGGTTTTTTTTGTTGCTGACAGCTTGTTAAAAATATATAGTGGTAATTATGCCACACTTATAAATGTTGAAACTGAATCAAACAATGGTCTCCAAAGTGGGTTCTCATTAAAATGATCTAGTGGTTTCGCAATTACAAGTATTGAAACACAGTCTGAAACTGTGATCTCTTGTGTAGTCCTTCATAAAGATATCCAATGGTTTCACACTTACAAATGTAAAGTGGCTTTCTTTAGCACTGGTCTCTCTTTAACGCATCTGCACTGCATCCGTCTATATGTTTCATTCATGTGAATGTGAAATCTCAAGACTCAATAATTAATTAAATTTTGATGGTCAAAGGTCAGAGTCACCGTGACATCACAAAACATTTTTTTTTTTTTTTTTTTAATTAAAGAAAATAACACCTCACTCTTAAGAAATGGCCAGAATTAGACGGTCGCTCAGCTTACTGTTGCTCACTGTACTCTTTTGTGTAGTTGTCTGTGGCTATAGCAACTAGTTTTTGTTAGCAAGTAGCTCAGTTAGACATGGTGTTGCCGCTATATCCCATTGATCAATTTTAAGGTCAAAAGGTCAGCTGTCAACTTGACCTCATACTGTGTAGTTTCTTGCCATTATTCAACACCACAAGTCATGAACAGGAGGGCAGATTGTGACCATATCACTGGAATCATGTGTGTTTAAAAAAAAAAAAAAAAAAAAAAAAAAAAAACACACTTCAGGCTAATTTGCCCATTTTGCAGATAAGCCAAGGTTCTTCAGCTGTGCCGGGATCTTGACTAAGTGCACGGAGAAATCCAGGAGCAGTGAGACAGGGGTGATGTAAAGGGAAAGAGTAGCATTGAAAGGAGGATCGGAGGTGAAGTGTAAAATCGCTGTAATTATGCTTTGATATTAAATTACCATGTATAATTGAAATAAAGTTAGCACCGCAATCTTCTCCCTTAATAGCAGCTATATCACTGCGGTTCTGTTAAATAACCTGCTAGTTATTGCCCGCGCTGTGTGGGATTAGATGTCAGACCATCATTAGGAAACACATCTACTCATCACTTTCCATATTAGATCCAGGCTCCACATACACTTGCACACACTATGGTTTTAATAACTGCCTAGTACTTCCTGTCCCTGCTCTTATGTACAGCATATCATTTAGTTAGCAGATGATCTAACTTGCAGTGAGGTGAGTCAGACTCAACTGAAAATGACTTTACTGTGTTAGTTGGGATTGAAACTGAAACAATACAATTGCATCAGCTGGTTAATTCTATTGCTGACCCTACTGTATTATCTTGTGAAGAGCTAACACGTCTACAGACTAAACCGATATTGACAGATGATTTGGTTGTAGAATTGATTTTGAAAGCCACCATGGTTAAACAGTAATCAGTGAACAATTATTATCTATCTACAAATATTCAGACATAGTAGTGTGGTGTGCTGTCGATGGGTGCTCTCATCCTAAAAGGCTTTGTCCAGTGGTGATTTGTAAATTGACTTCACTGTACTTGAGTATAATTGTCAGTTATTTTTGCTAACTATATTAACAATGGCTAAACAGCAGGGAATTGACACACTAGAGAGACATTAAAAAAACGTGTGGCCAAAGCAGCTTTTTTTTTTTGTTATATTTGCTAAAACTGTCATTATGGTGGCGGTGGTTACAGTAATACTGTAATACAATGGTGCATATGGCTGTACAATATTGCAGTCAAGCTAAGTAGCTTGTTGCTAAATCTAGCATGTTAGCTTGAATGCTAACTCTGGTGTTTTTATGGCTACGGGTTAGCAAAAGTGTCTTTCAAGTGAGCAGGCAGTTATAACGCCCTACGCTCTGAGGTGGTTGAATTTGTTTTAGAGAAATAATGTAACTCATGCTTCAGAGAGGCTGCATGGTGTTGCACTGGGTAATAATTAAATGGTAACTCCTTAAACTGCGATGTGAAGAATATTTTGTTTTACTTGGGATATCTACAGTGATCTGTGTGAGGCACTCGTCATTTTTATTTAGTTGTATTGATCAGAAAGAGAACAATCGGTGCTTATGTTGTTGTTGTTGTTGTTGTTGTTGTTGTTATTTTGAATGTGACATCTTGGTCATCTGGTGTCCTCTGTTACCATGGTTGCAAGCCTGCTCGTGCACAGCAGGCTCCTCTGTGGGGACGGAAGGCTTTGAAGGCAGGGCTGCAGTGCAGCAGAGGACGAAGGAGGGACCTGGGAGCTAAGTCCACTTTTTTCTCAAAACTCCAGACTGCATCTTTAAGTGTCAGTATCACAAAAATTTTAAGCTGAAGTTTGCTAGCATTAGCCACCGTATGCTGCTGGTCACACCAGCCCAAGCTTTGCAGGAACCCTATAAAACCCTATAGAAAAAAGGGGTTATTTCATTTTGTAAAGTGATGTAATGTCATATTTATTAATATTAATCCTGTATCTTGATTTAATTGTATGCTAGTTCATACCTACATCATTAGATTTAAAGGGAAAATTGTGTATTTTTAAGTTGACTAAATTAATTGGACAGCTTCTTAATGGTTACTACTTATTTTGTTGTTTACACACAATGTTACATGTTATGTGCTATTTCATAAAATAAAAGTAAAACAATAATAGGTGTCTGGTTCCAAAATACATGGCACCAACACACTGTACCATCAAAATTATTTAGAAGCTATAATTTAAGGTATAACAAGTTACATAATGTTGCTTTAATGCATCTGCAATAAATGACAACCCATACAACTTTATCCTTCAGACTTTAAGTGTATCATAATGTGTTACTTTTGAACAGCATGTTCTACACTGTTGTAGACTTACTCAATGGAAAATCTTGATGCTTGTTTTTGTCATTAGTCAATTTAAATTTTCTCTGTTGGTCCAAAAGATTTCAAAGATCAAAAAAGTCACCAGGAGTCCTCAAAGCTGAGTGCAGTAGAACTTTATTTGTTGGCAAAAAAGAGATCAGAAACAGTCAAAATTTGTGAAAAACACAAACTGACCCAAGGGTCAAAGCGTTGGTCATCCTTTTTTTAAACAAAAAACTGGGAGTGTCTTGCAAGGCTTCATGGCCTCAACCAATCCCTCTTCTTCTTTATTTCTGCTGACACTGCTATTTTTCTATGAAAAATCCCCATTCTTCCTTCTGCACCTGCATGTAGCTCGGCCTACATGACTCTAGTATCTTTGCCACTGTGCAGAACTACACATACACAAGTAGCTGTTCGCCTTGCTTTGTTTTTTAAAAACAGGTGCTTTGCCTCTATCTATATCATTGGCGCTTAGAAACTCTGACCTTCAGGCTCTTTGATAATTAGTCCACTTATTGATGTTTCCCGTTATATCTGATGACTCTTTCCACTGCATTTGAACATGACAAAAATGTTGCACATTTTGTTATATGATTTAATTCTTATGTTTGTGGTTACATTTTCACACTTCACAGAATCACACAACAGTAGCTTTAATCAGTAGATGCACACTTCAATCAGCTGGTGCTGAGTAGTATATTTCAGCATCTCCTTCACACTTGATTACCCCTCAGTTCTTACTTTATCATTGTAACAGCTATTATCAATTATCATCAGTCACTATCTACTTACTATGGTTATTTTATACTACATTTTACCACTGAGTTTGCACACAACAAAATGGTAAAAAAAAAAAAAAAAAAAAAAAAAAAAAAACAACAAAAAAAAAAACGCAATCATGGGAAAATTACTCCAACAACAACCCTGCTCAACTTTCTGAACCATTTTAATATGATTTGTCATGCTCTTAGAAATCACTGTAGGCCCAAACATTTTTCTTTGTCGATTTAATGGCTTTGATACCACTCTTGTGTGAGTCCACCCCTGTTGTTTTGGGGGGTATTTTGTTGCTCTTTTACAATATATTTGTGTAAATGATGGTTATGGCTATGGAAGGAAAGGAAAATGCTTACATTTACAAGTTTTGCTCGACTCTTTAAGAATCTAAGTGAATTTATGTAGCCAAAGAGTGGCTTTAAATTAGAGGCAATCTGGAGGGGATAATTTCACACACACACAAAAAAAAACCCCCCAAAAAACATAAACAGAGAATAAGAAAATGCCTGCAGGCTGTAAAAATTGTGCTTATGGCCATAAAGCACAGCACAGTGCCTGTGATGCACAGTGCGCATCTGGACAGGCACCTTCTAGAAATAACTTGTGCAGTCTGTACAACTATACACTAATTATCATGTTTCGGGGACTATTCAATTATATCAAAAGACTGGGTGACCATATGCACAATTTCTCTTTTTGTGCAAATGTTGATGACTGCTCATAAGTTGAGAGTCGGACCAGTGGTCTGCTGTCAGAGCCTCTGACCTACCCTGAGGAAATGTAGAAATAATAAAAGAGATGTTGCAAAATATGTCAAATAGCCAGAACTTGTGGACACAGAGCAAACATTTATAGTAATTAATCATGATGGCAGAACCTTGTTTTCCATTTCTGCACCTCTGCCCTGCAAGAGACGTGCGATTCTGTCAGAATAAGTGACTTTATATTGGCCGTGCGCGACCTGCCGTCCTCCAATGAACAAACCTAGAACAAAAATGGGAGTGCTGGTAAGCCACGCTTGCCAGCAGTGAATCCAGCATGAAAATTTCATTGAATGAAGCACAGCACAGGCTGCCTGACGTGTTTATTCTGTTCAGACATATGCATTTTTTAACTTGCCTCAAGCCAGTGGAATACTTAACAAATTGGGGAGTCTGTTTTTGCTGATGCCGTGTGTTTTTTTAATACAGTCTTAAGAGTTTAAAAAGGGTGTAAAACATAAGCAATGTATGCATTTTTCATACAGATTATATTGCTATTCATAATATACTTGACTATATCTTAAGAGGGTCAAAGTGCACAATGAATTAGCTGTAACTTCAGTGTGTGGTTTCTTACTGTGTTGATAAGAAAATCTATACGGCTGGAATTCCAGCAGGTAAATGATTTATATGAATTGACAAGGAGTCCCTCGCAAGATTACAGTGCCTGGGGTGATACAGATATAGTTTATCAGGCCATCAGTGTCACCTGCTGGAAGGTGTTGGATCTCTGCATAACAAGCAAACTGTATGGTTGACAATCTAAACATCTAGATAACATTGACTGACGTGTGCAGATAATGGAAATATGCAGACATCTTCATGTGTCAGTTGGTAGACCTGTTTTTTTCTTTAGATATCCTCTGTTTAGCCAGACACTTGGCTAGAGTTCAGAAAAGATCATGATTTGGTTTGAAACACCTGTTTTTGCAGGAGATTTTCCAATACACCTGTTTCTTTTTTGACACAAACACAAAAGAAAATTGTCTGAAGTCTCCTTGAAAAATCGACATCAGGGTAACTTCATACCATGAAATATCAGCTTGTTTCACACTCAGAATTATTTCCTCAAACTGCTTCCACCTACCAAGACACAAACCGGGTTTTATATAAGTAATGTGAATGTGATATTACATGTTTTGTATATCAATATGGTAGTTACCTATTACATGAACTTTTTCAAACAGTAGCACAGAGCAACATTGTACAGCAACACTTTTTTCCCAACAGCATATTTCTGCTGTTTAAACTACCATCAAGACACTGGATTTAAAGATTTCTCCTTTCATACCTTATGGTGATTCCAGAATTCAGTCATGAAGCATTTCTGGCAGCTGATCAGCCTTAAAAAAAAAACAAAAAAAAAAACGTTCAACTACCACACAAGCTAGACTTAAAGATCTTCTGAACTACAATTCTGAAACACAAAATGCCTTGGATGTTTTAGAACGCACAGTTTAAAAGAAGAGTTTATGATTTAGCATAACATTGCTCAATAACCATTCGTAATATTATCATTTTCATAACACCTTACAAAAACTGTGACAATTGAATATTGGGGATATGCCCCCCCAATTTACACTCCTGCATTCAGATTTCTTTCCATCAACCTAGGCAGTGACACTGATCCCAGACACTGAAAACAGTAACTGTTTGTCTGATCTTGTCATTAAATTGATTCCTGTTGGGGAGTATGAATAACAAAAAATAAAATCAGTATTTGCCACACCATAGATTGCATACGTAAATCCATTGCTTAGTAACCTTCCCACTTGACGCTCAACCCTTTCAATCTAGAACTGCCCCTGTACTGCTGACAGAAAGGATTGAAAAGCCACGGTATCAATCATGCCTCCAGGTGACGCTGTTTGTCGGGGGAAGAAAAAAAAATATATAACAAATTAGCATCTGTCAGAGGTTGTCAGACAGAGAGCCACAATACTAGGTCAACAGCTGTCAGGGATTTGATTAAAGTGGCTGCCAAATAAATGCAAAAAGCCTAAAAAAAAATAGATTGCAACTCAATTAGAAATGCATTACCAACAGATCACTTCTGTCCTGGATGCTGACAAAACAATTTACAGACCATTGACAAAGTTATTCTAATTATGTTTCAGCCACAGTATTTATGTGTTTTAAATCTAAAAAGCAGTGCTTGTCTGGCTTTGAAAGTGCACATAATTGCTAGTTTTACTTTGGAAATGTGACTCATTAAAACAGTCTTTTGTTGAATTCTGAAGCTGGTCAAAGTAAAAGCAGAACAACATTTTTTGGGATAGAGTCTTAGCTTTACAAGCAGTTGTGATCCTATAAATACTGCTTCGAAGAGACTGACAGGCAGTGAAGGCACCGGCCTTAATATACATCCTTGTCACCAACCTTACTACTCGCCATCAAATCCATACTTACCTATTCCGATGGAGAGCAGGCACTGTGACTTATCGGGGTCCCTGCTGAAGGCGATGCTTATGGTGAGTGATGTCCGGGACCCACGCCTGGCTGGTCACTCTGAGAGCCTTCTGTCTCGCCGTTGTTATGTATCCGTTCTCCACCCTCCCTCCCTCCTCTTCTCAGTTTCAGCAATCGGAGGTCATCAGGGGAACTGTCAGCATGCAATTTCACACCAAAAGAATTGTGGCATGCGGTTGCAGGGAGACAAGCAAATGGAGTGTCCTGCCAAAAGCAATGAGACCATATGCTACTTCAAGTGCAGTGGCTTAATGAACACATCTTGATTTTCATGTATCATCTTGCATTTATGCTTTTCTACTGTTGCAGTGAACATTATATATTAAAACATGTATAGGATGATGATTAATACGCAGGCTTACATGCTACTGCATTCTACTGATGTCAGGTAATGGTATGCTTTGCTGAAGGCCCACTGTCGCTGTTGAATGTTAACATCTAGAAGCTGGCCCCAGAAGTGGAAAACACTTCAGTTCCAATTCTCCTCTGGTGAAAAAACGACAATGAGTCACTTTAAACTGTAGCAGTGACAAATGCAAATGATGAGGAGTGAGTGCAATCAATAAACGACACCTCGAGTCACATCAGGGTCAGTCACATCAAGGTCATGTTCCCAGGCTTTTTGTTTTTTTTGATTCGGTCAGTGTTGGAGGATTGATTTGTGGAATAGCATCATATAACGAGATGTGACCTTTACGGTTTGTAACAGCACTTCCTCCAAAGGGCATTTGAGTGAAAGAAGTAGGGATGAAGTATAACGTTTCATGACAAAACTCCATGTCAACAAAACATCCTCTTACCTGAGTGACTGAAATGGTCAATTGCCAATGATTCCCTGGGTAAGATGGCCATTGCAGCGTACCAGCGACATTCTATCCCCAGACACTGGTTAGGGTCAGGTAACAAAAAACACTTTGTAAGGAAAAGATCATGGTTTGGGTGAAAATAAGGTGATTGTATTCATGTGTACGTCCGTTGCTTATGTAACTTAAAGGTGCAATATGTAAGTATTTGCAACCTGTCAAAGTATGAGTGTAGTTTAGTGGACCCTCTAGACCCTCACAATTACTAAAAGAACAAATACACCTTTTTCTCAATTTCACTGACATAAGTATAGGATAAAAACAAATCACATTGACATCACACAACAAAACTTGTTACATCCGTGTACACACATCATATAATATGTGATGAAAAACATCATGTCCAATGCTTGTGCTAATGCTAATACACCTTGTCCATATCTGAACCCAGGGCTCTCTCCAAAGGAAAAAAAAAAAACAGTGAGAAAATCTAGGAAGCAAGCCAGACAGATTCTTTAAGATAAATTGAATCTGATATTCAGGGGACATAGCAGAGCCCCAAACATGATAACGCAATTTTGGACAAAGCAGAGCTCCAGACAGACAATGAATAAAGACATAGTGATTACTGTGCTGTCGCCCCCTCCACCTCCACTTTGGGTTTCATCTCGAGACTCCCGATGAGAGAATATGCACACAGTATGCTAACAATACGTGCATTGCTCGGTGGTGATTCATAACAATGGAGCATTTTTTAATCCTTTGTGGTGAATTAACCAAAAAAGTGCATTAGCATGCATTCATTATGCAAGGCAATGACTCAGAAGTAATGTGCAAAATTACAAGGACTTTGCAATCCATTATTGCGACTTATTTTCACACTGGCTGAAAAGAAAAAAGAGCAGAATGGAATAGATTTCGGCATGAGATGGACTGGATTCAGCAGCCAAACTGTCTTTCTATGAATGTCTCTAGAGCAAAAACATGTCACATCATGTCACCACTCTGCGCGAGCGGCGCTCCCATGTTGTGAGATATGATGCAGTGCACCTACCATATGTGGGTTTGTGTGTGCGCGATGGATTCGGCGTTCGCATTTGCTCGCTGTCATTTATTAGCAGAAGCAGACTGCAGCTTCAACCTGCTGGAGGCAACGCAAGCTATTTAAAGAAATCAGAGCCACACCAAGTCTCTAAATGAAGCAGGGGGCGAATGAGGCCAAGGCAGGGAGGGGAGGGGGGACAGAAACTGAGGCACAGAGGGAACAAAAATGACAAGGCGGGCAGGGGGGAGACGTGGAGGAAATTGTGGAAGTCAGGAGAGAATGAGGAGAGAGGTGTGTGTGTGTGTGTGTGTGTGAGAGAGAGAGAGAGAGAGACAGAGAGATGAAGATTGCTGCTAAGACAACAAAGGTGTGGGGGTCATGACAGGGGAGAAATGCAGATTTGGAAAGACGGAGGCAGACAAATTGAAGGCAATGAAATGCAGGTAAAAAGGCAAGGAAGGAACTGCTTAACAGATGTAAATGTCAAGAAACATGTTAAATTCAATCCTCACACCCAAGCAATGCGGCTAGAATGGTGTCAAAATAAAAAGGTTGCTACAGCATGATGCCGCAAAACACAGTATGTGATGCGAGAGATTTCTCCAAAGTGATATCAAAGCTAAACTTAGTGGATCCATGCAGGAGTCGTGATTCATTCCACAGCGCTGATAAGCAAATTATGGCCCATGGGTGAAATCTGGCACTGCAAAAGAATCAGTTTGGCCCTCAGCAAAAGTTTTCACTTCCCAACTTTTGCATCATAATTAATTGCTGTGAAAAAATATAAAATAACTAAATAGGACAACTGGGTATTTTACAATGGAAGAGGCCTCAGATTAACCTTGCCTCTGTTGACTATAAAATGTATCACTATCATTCAAAACTTGTTTCTTTAAACTGTGTTATAAAAACTACCAAAAGAAGAAGCCTCTCAATGCTGTCTGCAATTAATATCAACTGATATATCAAAATCTGAATTGTTTTGCCCCCTATTGACAGCATCTGCCCCAAATATTGAGTAGTGGAAGGGCTCTAATTGGATAATTTAAACCATGTTTTGACAAGTTCCGGGCTTACTTTTGCAGTAACATGAGCTTATGTGAGAAATTTCATATGCGTTTAGATATAACAAAAAAATAAGCCATGCTTGTACCACATTAATGATGCTTAAATACTTGCAATCTTCGCCATGTTCAATATCTTTGTATAGCATGTTCAGCTAGTTTGCACTATACACACAATGTATGACTTAGGCTAGTGTGAAAGTATTAGTCTTGCAGGTATCTTGACACAAGTGGGAAGTCAACCATATGCTGTCCTTGATAAAAAGTGAAGCCAAGGGAACTTCATGGAAGTTCATCCGGCATTGCAGAGATATTTCACTCGAAGCTACAAACTGTAATTCACATGTGATGCTACAGAGCTTCAGATGGTGCATGACCAGGGAATCACCACTGGGGACCATGCATAGGTGCTCCTAATTCACCCAGTTGAGATATGTCAGTCTACATTTCCACCCATAGAGCCCTTCCACGGGTATGATTAAAACACAAAGATGTCAGTTCATATTTTCAACATTGTTAGTTATTTGGTAGAAAATCTCACCTCAGAATTGTTCAAAGCATCCAACCTAGTGAAGAAAGTACCTTTTGAAACAACATCACCTGCAGCGTAATAGCAAAAGCACTGAATTTGGCTTGTTTTCACTTTACTGCAACACTTCCCTGTTTGTTTGCAATTGTCAGAATGCTGCTTCAAAAAAACAATGCAGCCTTTGTCAGCAACAAATGGGACCCCGAGCAAGAGAAGAAACAGGGCCTCTTTTTTTGGGTTGTTTGAACTATAGCTGCAATTAAGCCACGTCTGCTTGTTTTTAAAGTGGGATTCAACTGATGGTGTGTCTCACTGCCCCCCAGATATAATGTGATTTAACTGTTTTCAATTTAGCAGCAAGATCGTTTTCATCCAAAAGCAGTGTTTCGATGAAAGTTGTGAGAATGTGTTGAGTTCTCTGAATTATCATTGAAGTAGGACTTTAATTGGAGCCATTGATATAATCTTGTTTTACTTTTTACATATAACAAGGAAAGCCAACCTGTTAATCGTGCATTTATCTTACAGTTTTTTTTTGTTTGTTTGTTTGTTTTTAAATGTATGTTGAATTTCCATTTTAGGGCATTTAGCAGACACTTTTGTCCAATGTGACTTACAGTAATTCATACATACATACATGGTTGTGGCTGCCATGCAAGGTGCCAACCAGCACGTCAGGAGCAGTTTAGAGTTCAGTATCTTGCCCAAGGACACTTCGACATACAGACCAGCAGAATATAACCAGCCACCTTCCGACAACAAGGCACTGGCTCTACCTCTGAGCCACAGTCGATGTACTTTTTAAACTCCGCCTCAGTCTATAGGAGCCTTGTTAGCGCAATCTACAACTACAGCACCGACTAATTAAGCAGTCATTAAGATAACAAGCCAATATGCTGAGATTAATGAGAAAACTGCTTCAACACTTTGTTGGAGAGTGCCAAGGGGGAAATAAATAACTTGAGGAAACTGTAACTGTAAAATCTTAAGTCATCTTTATACTTGGAGAGAAAATAAGCACCATGGCTCTGTGCGCATACATGACCTTTGCTGAGTGTAGTACTAAGTAGACTGTACACACTGGGTTGAGTAAAAGTGAGATGACGTGACATTTTCTGCATTAATATAATCGTGAACCTGAAAATGAGAAAACTCTCCTTTGAAATATCCAGCGGATTACACGCCGTGGTTGCGCATTAAAAGCAACACCATATAACTTTTAAAGTGATTCTGGAGCAAGATAGTTGATTGGGTTAATGATTTCGGTCTGATGCCAAAGACCTGCTTTGGTGTTTGATTTTCACTGGTATTTGAGGATACGAGCATGAGACTGGTGTACTTCCTGCCACTCGCCCAATGTTTACTTTGCTTGACTTCAACCTCATACAACCCTGGAAAAGATGAATGGTGATGGGTGGACGTAATGGGACTCAACTATCAGCTATCTTTCCATAGAAAGTGTAGAAATGCAATTGAACAGAAGTAAATGAACGACAGGGCCGGATAAGTGAGCCCACACACTGCAGGTGAACTTGAATGTCTTTATTGTGCCAGTGGTTGTTATTACAGGGTGTTTCAGATGCAAAATGAATGTAATGATGATAAACCCTAATTAATTTGATATGCTATATTAGATTGCACACCATACAATACAATTGTGTCACACTCAGTGGTTGTACATACTCAGATGGGGGGGAGCAGAAAAAGAGAAAACGTGCCCATAGGATACAAACAAAACAAGCCGTGAAGAGTTCAGACTGTGAGCCAAGGAAAATCAATATTCCAGAGGAGGGTCAAGGGATTAGTACAGGGCCACCGACATAGTCCTGGGAAGAAACCTTTTAACGATTAAGGAAATGAGAGTGGCGTTGCGTTAGTGAGCAAAAATGCAAACTGAAGTCTTGCCAAGCCCATGTCCCACTTTAGACAAGATGAAAATTGTCTATTGGATCACATTTGAACAAGTGAATTGTTTCATCTTTTGTCTGCACAATACAAAAATGACTTTAATTTGGTAGGTCCACAACATGTAACGTATAGGGGTTGTGTCCCAAACAGATACGGTAACATTGGTATTCCAGATGCAAATGAACTGTGGCCTCACGTGGCCCCAGTGTACAGCAGTGTTGTGACATTGAATGCCTCTTTTCCTCAGCTGCTAATTGAAAGGCTCGAATGTTATTCTCAGTCATTCCACTGCACTTGAAGGCACACAAAGCCTTGTTATAACATAATTAATACACGTTGGAGGCATCATTAAGAGTCTAATTTAATCCATCTGTCTGCTGGTGATTGCACAGAGCTGGCTTTGGAATAATGAACAATTTGTGTGATTTAGATACTTAATACTTTGATAATATTGTCCTCCACCCCATATTCAGCTATTTAGCATATCTCAATTCTCAGTTAAACACTTTTTTTTTTTTTAAGATACAGCGGTGTGGAGCTCTCTTCAAAATAATGTCAAGCACTTAAGGGTCAGATACAAATAGGACACACACAAAGATACAGAAACAAAACCACCTTGAACAACCCCCCCCCCCCCAAACAAGCAGCAGTAATAGGACAGGATATGAGGATTAGAGGGACAATCTTGAAAGGGTTTTTTTTAAACTGTAGTCTTGAGGTTAGCCCAGCTGTGAGTTAGAAAAGGATTATGGGAGTCCACTGGATTTGTCCAAAACTGATGACTTACACAGGGCTGTACAACAATACTATTAGCTAGGGCTTCTCTTTCTTTATTTGTTCTTTCACCATGACAGTTTGAAATTCATAAAAAAATAGAAAGAAACCGGCCACAATGTAATCAACCAATGACTACTCATTATTCTAATTCCTAACACAAATGTACGTCATATGTTCCCCCTGTACTTAAACCATGCCCTCCAGTCATTGGCTTGTATCCTGCCTTCTTCCAGCTGCTGGGTCTCTGGCACCTGGCATCAACAGGTGTTTTTGTATCTGTATTGTGAAAAGATCTGGGGAATGTTATTTCCACCTGTCGTCTAAATATCTTTCATGCATTCATACGCTGAAATCCAATTTGTCATTCACCCGCCAGACTGCCATTAATAGCACAACCTCTTACAATATTCTCACCTTTTTGGAATTGATGGTGAATGCCTTGGGTACAGCCTTTTCCTATGCCACGTCTGTGCATCTATTTCCTTTCTCAAAGTGTATCTAAGAAATATATTTGCATTTTCATCACTCCACAGTAAGAGATGGATGCTTACAGTTGTCAAGCTTTGTTGAAGTAATAACATGTGTCCTTGGTGACCTCCAAGGGGAGCCTCATTTTCAAGCAAGTCAGCACTATTCAGTTATAGTTCATTGTTGTACTGCAGTGTTCCAGGATTTAAAGTCCTTCCCGTTCTATCAGCAACAAAAACAACAATGGATAGTTCAAATTGAGAGACACGTTATGCCAAACTTAAAGGTAAATCAAGATATATATATATATATATATATATATATATATATATATATATATATATATATATATATATATATATATATATATATATATATATATATATATATATATATATATATACATATATATATATATATATATATATATACATATACATACATTGAACATACATATTATGTACAACATACAAGAAAAGACACCCACCCCTAGTCACAGTGGCAGAGGAATATAATTGTTATGAAAATGTTTCACCTTTCTCAAATAGCCTGGAATTGGTGGACCGAATCTACCTGTTCCAAAGAGGGCCTTTGGCAGTTGTAGTTTTTAGCAGCCACTGTAAGGGAGGGCGAGGCCAAGGAAGGGGTGTTTTGTTGATTGCAATCTACACTAATGATAATAGTACAGCTCTGATACAATGCAAAGAGAATAGCATTCAACATGTAGGCTGATATCAATAGAAAGAATTATGCTGGATTACATTCATGTGTCCTTCCTGAGTCCCTTATGCATTTGAAGACAATCTGAATCAGAGGGGTAGTGGACTCTTTGTCACAATCAGTCCCTAATCTTTCCCTAACCTGAACTGTGACACATTTGGATAATACTGATATGGTGTAAAGAAAGACTATTTAAAAATGTCCGCATTGACAAAAAAAGTCACACAATGGTCCATTATCAGTCCTTTGTCTGACTTTTGGGTTATGTTGTCCCCCCAAAAAAACAGCGTGAATCACTTTCCTCTGAATAAATTGCCAAGACTGCTTGTGTCTGCTGTCATAACAGGAGGTGTTAATGCAAAAAGAAAAGTGTAAAATAAACAGAACCCCACAACCACAAAAAAAAAAAAAAAAAAAAAAAAAAAAAAAACAATGAGAGAGGACCAAGTCTGAACAAGCCAAAGTTGATTTAAGGATGGAATACAAGCTAAAATGAATCCCACTGGTCCTAATGGAATGTGACAAAGGCGTGAATAACTCGCAGTGGCACTTTGAATTTGATCTTAGTGATACTCCTGAGATGAAAGAAGCCTGCCTGAACCAGTTTAGTAGCCCTGCTGATTGAAATGCAAAATCGAAAAGAAAAAAAAAAAAAAACACACCCTGAAGTTCTTTGATACTGGCATTACATGTATAGAAAAAAGGGAGTTAAGTGAACGCCGTCTGAGGTGGGATTGGGACGGATGATTAGAATTCCATTTCATCAATGTTCAAGTGGTGCAAAATATCCACTACGGAGGAGTTGGTGTCATGGAGGAAAACATGGATTGCAGTAGTTCTTGCCATGTGGTTTGATCAAAGGCGTCCAACCGATGCCGTTCTTGCCCTTCTGTACATTCAGCTCGAGTGCATGTGCTGAATATACATAGGTTTAGCATTAAATTGTCAACTTAACATGCATCGAGGGGCTAATTTAATTGTTCATCCCTTCCCAAGGACAACTTAACGATATTATATTATCCATTACTTCTTCGGTTCTTTGTTTGATCTGTGTCACAGCAAGTAAACGGCCTGTACATTATGCATAGTGTCTCGGCGGGAAGGTCCAACACACACTCACGTAAATCCCACGAGGGAAATTAGCGGGAAAGCGTACATGTTCAAACATAAAGGGGTGAGCGTGCCAAGGACAGCATTTAGCCATGCTGTTTCACATCGCGTGATGTTAATTCGACTTTACGAGCGAACACGCTGTTCTCGTAGTTTTGAATTATGCATTTGCAATTAAAATGTGTATAGTGAGATTGCCTGTAAATGAGGAAATGGCTCCTACCCTTTACTACATTAATGTACCCTTGCTGCCTGTTTTTAGTTCAGTATTTTCTTGTGAATACCATGCTGACTGCAAGCAAATGATGGGTCTTTGTAGTAATAATGTCATTACTGATATTGATATTAAAGGGGCACTCTGTGGTTTTGGAGAGTAAATTAAAAGAATGTTAACATTGATTATTTATGAGGTCATGATACAAACTCCAAAACATATACCTTTTTTTCCCCACATAATAAGCTAAACAAAGCAAAAGAGTATGAAATTTAGTTGTCCTTTTAAGGTCAGTCTATTAGATTAGTCCCTCAACGGGAGATTTTTCTTTTCTTCTTAACTAAAGTTTCTTCTCCTAAACTATGTAGGGCACCTTTAATATCACTGCCTCTGCTAACCACATAGCTCACGCACATTTGTTAATCTCATCCATTTCCTCATGCAGCAGCCATCGGTTTCAGGTTTACCTTTCCCCCTCATCAGTAATGCATAATAATGTACTACTCTTTAAAAGGTCCTTGTATTATTAATGAAAAGTGTATTAGCTGACAACATCCCACTTCTGTTTTATTACAGTATGTGATCACCTGCAATTAAAAGCAGCATCCCACATTTCAGGGACACGGGATCAACTCATTTTTCGGATGTCACACTCAGAAAAGCGCAGACTGTAATTACAGAACATAGCTTAATTGGAGCTGTGCACTCGGAGCATGTCAGCGGTGACTAAAGCACCCTTCCAGCCACACGTTTAAGTTGAAGTGACCGTTTTCAGAGTGCGGATGGATTTCCCGCCTGTCTTGGGAGCCCTAGACTAATAGCAGGCTGTTTGATAGTTATGATGAACCTACAGCTGTGGTGTATTCGCCATATGGACGAGTGCTAAATAATGTCATCTGAAGGGAAGCCAAAGAGCAGGAGAGGCCTTGACTGGAAAATGAGGAAAAAAGTTTACTGATTTTAAGCCATTTAGCAAGATTTCTGCCTTGTTTATTTCTGTTTAGTCTCAAAAAAATAATATATGAAAACATCATCATTATGCATGTGACCATTATTTAAAGAGCCCAAATATGATATAATTAGAGTACAACTTGCAAAATGTGGCATTTGAATTTATAATTGTGCTGGCATGTTGCGCAAGCTCATTTTGCACTGAGACAAATAAATGCACCGTAGAGAAATGTGTTTTGGACAGTACACTGTGCATAAATAGAAAATAAATAATACATAAATATGAATGCCTAAACAATTTACAGAATGATATTTTTTCTTGCCGCTTAGTATGCCCAGCAAATGTTTAGCCATGCATTGCTAACACAAGCAAAGCTTGTTTCTACTAATTAAACATTGTTGTGAAACATTGTAAAGCCTCACAGACAGCTCCACTCTGAAGCTGCTTCCATTCCAATGAGGACGACTCATGGCTCGGTGAAGAGCTGTGCGATATCCATAAGTTGCAGGCCTGGCAGGTGGGCTTTTTCTTTGTTTTTCCTTCCCTCACTGCAACAGGGAAGAAAATGTCTTTGTTGGGACATAAGTACTTTTCTTCATAAAGATAAAAGAGGTTTAAATATCCACTTTAGCATGCAGGTATGGCTTTGAATGCAGAGGAGCTGCTAGCATTAATTTGTGGCTCCATCTGTTCGGTTTTGGTGCTCAGCATAATTTCAACCACAAACAGGTGCAAATTTCTCATTGTTCTTGCCTTTTATTTATTTGCAAGATTAATCACCTCCTTACTACTTAACCACAGAGGAAACTGTCACTTCTAGCTACCGCTGGTGCCCTTTTGGTCTCACCTTCTTTTTTTTATTTCCTAAAGGGCTCAAGAGCAAAATGTTTGTCTGCCATGCTTACCTACTTTAGAGTCAACTCTATAATTGGTATTCTGTGCTGACCTCATATTTGGCTGTGGCAGTTGGTCTGAGGCATAAATTGCTAGTAATGGCTGCACCTTGGGTCAAACCAGATGCATGTGTGTTTTTCCTGCAGATGTATTTTGTTTTGTGTGTTTGCGTGTTTCCAGTATAAGGTGGATCTGAGGCAGACTTACCCACTCAGATGAGAGCTCACTAACTTATGAATGACCTAACATACTTACAGGTAGCATTTGTGGTGATTTAGAACACATTTGATTGACCCAAAGCATGCTGGGAAACTGCACCCACCTAGACCCGAGATCCTACAATATATATTATTTGAATGTATGTACATATGGGTGTTTGACATGTGTAATAAACATATATACATATATGAATAACATATATTAAAATGTAGACTTTTTTATCCATGTTCTTATATACATTTTACCATAGGTGCTATGCTGTAAATCAGTGTTTCCCACACATTAATTTATTTGTGGCTGTCTGCCACAATATGAACATTGGCTGCCGCATATGGATTTTCTATTTTTGGAGCTGCACGTCACCTCACTCAAGAGAGCACACCCGTCAGTGAATAGCATGATGTTATTTCCTCCGATACAGTGGATGGCGGTGTGGGTTTTTATTCCATCGGTAAAACCAACAAAGAAGAGGAGGAAGACTATTTAATGTAGTTGGCTTGGCTTCCTCTGCAAAGAAGATGGCTGACCTCTTTGTTGAGATCAAGGAGTGTCAGGCCTTGAAGCAAGTTTGTGTCGCAGCCAAGCTGTGTAATTATATCATCACTGTGGACTTTCTCCCAAAAGCTATCATTGTGAAGTATACTTCTGTAAAACGGTATAAACACCTTACAATCCCCACGAAATGACTCTTTTTGATGTCAGAATGTGGGCAAAGTGGACCAATAAAATTGTGAGAGTCTAGATGAGTCGCCCAATTACATTTTATCCCCATCCAAGTTTGCTCGGCACTAAGCTGGACAGCCATACGTCTGATTGTGTGAGAAACACTGGTAAACTTGGTAAACAACTTGTATCTCTTCATATACCTGGATGATGGATGTATAGGTTTTCCTTTACTAATTGTTTTTGACCAATACATGGATATGAGTGCTGTTACATTGTCGTTGTGTGATTTTCTCAAGATAAAACAGCATAACTGTGTGGTTGTGTAAATGTCGTTGTTGGAGCTGCTGGAAACTTAACAGTGAAAACTGGCTCCAGACAATCAAGTACAGCATGATATTCAACAGAGGACCAATAGTGAGAACGGCTCCAATAATCGTCAGAGTGAACTTGAGGGCATTCTGCTTACAGTGCCGCCGACCTATATGGCGTCTGGGAACCTCTTCCCAGACATGATCGTTTCTGTGATTGAATGATGCAATGCAGGCCCCACGCCTGTTCATGCTCACTTCAGGTTCTCTGCCGTTATTGGAGACGGGTGACCTTTTCATTACAGGTGAAAATAGTGAATGTTGGCAGGAACGGTTCATGCTGGTCATTAGTCAGCTGCGGTGTGCTCCGAAGGCAAACGCAGACATCCAACAGAGAGCCACATTTTTCACCAGTTCCACACCACCACTATCTATCTATCTATCTATCTATCTATCTATCTATCTATCTATCTATCTATCTATCTATCTATCTATCTATCTATCTATCTATCTATCTATCTATCTATCTATCTATCTATCTATCTATCTATCTATCTATCTATCTGAGCATTTTGGCCTTTCATATTTAAAATCTAGTCAGTCAATGTTCCGTGTGATGACACAACAGTGGGAGCACTGAAATCAATAAAAATCTCATTAAGATAAACTGACAGGTAAGCCTTACCTTCCAGCCACCATCCTGGTGCGTATTTGGCACCTTACTGCATCTTAATGCGTCTCTACCGTCAATATCTGATGAGTGATGATGCGTAGAGTTGTTTCCCATCTGAGTAAACCGGAGGTGGGGCAGGAAAGTTTTTTGAGAGATAGAAAACAGACAATCTGTATTCTTCAGTGTTTTCTATTATATTCTCTAATAAATCATTTTGCTGTGATGCTGGCCCGGGCACATTGAATTCAACCTTTTTACATTAATACTGCAGCGAGTCTCAATTGGTTATCACACACTGCGCATCAGTAATTATGTCACACTCGAGTGCCACAAGTTATTTGGTTCTAAAATTAGACCTTTGGAAATGTCAGGTCTGTCTCTGGCCTCAGTATTCTCATTTGTATTCAATCTTTCCCAGTCTACACCCTGAGAAAATTTGGATCATAATAACACTTTCTAAAACTGGACTATAATTTGCTGTATGTTATCCATTTTCTATGGTTTATTATGGTTCTATGGGCTATAAAGGTTAACCACTTGTAACCACTTCAACAAATTAGGCTTAGTTTATAACAAATTCCTTAAGTGAAGTAAAAACAACCCACTTCTACAATACTATGCTATGGAAGGTATATTTTCAGTTACCATTTTGATCGTCTGGACAATGATACAATATTTGGCAAAGGGGTGTGACACTGAAATGAGACAATACCATTAACTAAAATCAGTCACAGAGGAAGCTGTTCAGCTTTCGGTCATAAAAGAAAAGGGGAAAAAAAATAAAATAAAGGAAAAAAAAGTTATGTTTAAATGTATTGAAGTTTATTTTAAATTGACAGCAAGAACATTTAACAAACGTGTCATATTTGGCTTAATAACAATTGGTGTTGCTAGTCACCATGATTAGCTTAAGTGTCTGGAATTTTAGATTGTGTGAATTAGCCTAGCAGCTAGCTATACTAGATTCAAATCTTAACAAATTATTTGCATTTGTTTGTTGCCTAATATTGTTGAAACCGGGTTAGCTATTGTTGTAGCAAGAGCATCATCATCATGCTTCCCATTATCTGCCTGGTGCTAGCACCAGGCAGATAATGGGAAGCATGGTGCTAGCACTGTTTGAATGTATAGGAAGGATGTGCACTTGGATGCCCATGTTATTAATCTTACTACATTTCAATCAATGATTATTGCCTAGCACTGTTTAATGTCTAAAGTACTGCTAGAAATATGTTTATTTTGTTCTACATCATTCAATGCTTATGAAGAAGGTCTGTAGAAGTATGTAGCATGGCAGGCAGTATGAGGGTAGAACCCAGGTACTCAGTAGTTGTTACATTAGAGTCAAAATAATTTGTGACCCTGCTAGCAATTTCAGCCTGACCTGGAACATTTGTAATTGTCTCATGAAGTTACCACATGAATATTTGTGAAATCAATGACAAAATCCAAGCTGAAAAAATGAATGAGAATTTAACTCTCTAAATCCAACCTTCATGACATTGTGACAGAATTAAGTTGTTGCACCTGTGTTGCATCTCTGGCATCAAGTGTTGTTTTGTGTGACCGACAGAAACCTAAACAAAAATATATTCAATCTGTGAGAAAGTGCAAGGACAAAGAAGCAATTTCTCACATTTGACAAGCTGAAACCTTGTATAAATGACAAACTATTGATGGCTTATTACAACAGTTGAAGATGACTTTTCTGTCAACAGACAATTTGTCCAGTGTTGCTTGGTGTCTTGCTATAAAATCAAAATCTGATTAGATAGGTCTAATTTGTTGGTCTTGAATTGGCCAAAAGCTCCTGGGGAACCATAATGTTCTTGAGATCAATGTTGTTCTATGTTGGACTGTCTCATGATACACTGATTTTCCTCATCCCCTTAAATATTTGCAATTTTGCTATCATAGGATGTGTTTACCTGGACCGGCAGCTATGCAGATTTCAAATATTTGATCAAGCTAAATATTCCATTTCCATTTACCATTTATCCTATGGTGATGTGATAGGAAAACAACCTTTTAGTTCAGAGAATAAACATAATTGCCTTGTTTTCCATCAGTTGATACATTTTTCCCCATTCTCTTGTCAAGCTGGCTCCATCAACAGAATTTCACCACTGGAAAGGAATAAGATAATTAGAGACCTTCAGTCTCTGTAGAGGTCTTCTCTCGCACCCACCATAACCTCTAGTGACAGAACAATTTGGACTGAAACATTGAACACAGCCAAGACCAAATTAGAGCAATAGCACCAGGAGCCGATGAGCAATTTTCAACTTGTAACGCAGCAGCTTTGTTCTCAAACTCATCAAATGGTAATTAAGCTTTTCCCGCTGGGGTTCATGGTTTAGTTTGAGTGGACCAGACAACAGAGCACACAAGTGCAGGGATTGCCAGAGTTCAGAAAAAAATATGTACAAACAAAAGTGGTTATATGAGATTTATATCCTAAATACTTTTTTCATCTATGCTGGTACCGCTTTCCCGTCCATGTGGAATAGGTTTAACTTTCACCTTGGAAAAGGCTCACTCAGCTGTAACATTAAGTTTCCCAAGTTTCTATTACTCCACCTCAGAAGGAGTTCGAGTAAAAGGACGTGATGAGATCCAGTGACAGACACTGTCAGACTTTCACAAAGACCTTCAATCTTCAGATATCAGTTGCTGGCAGGGAGTGAGACTTGATAAATGAAAAGAAGTAGAACAAAAGTGCGAAAAGCACTTCGGTGAGTGGCTCCTCCATGGAGTCCTTTTGGCATGTCGACAGCTGATACTCAGGCAGTAATGGGGGTTTGACATCAGGCTGATGGGCACCCAGCCTAGCACGACCCAGGTGAAAATCTGTCCCGTATGCCTATCTTGGACGTGGCAAGCAGCAGCCGCCTCTCCTGTGAGTGTGGAAATCTTCACCCCAGCAAGCAACTGACAGGAGCCAGGTTTGGCGTGGAGTCTTTTGGGAATTTCAGGATTCACTCAATTCTATTTGCAGGTCGACAAGGTAGAAATAGTTTAAGGTCTTTTATCTATACCATTGAAGAAGCACATATATCATAACTGTGTTGTCTGACAGACTTTCATCTGTGTCAGATTAGTACAATAATTTGTCAGTGTATTAGTTGATTGAGGGATTGATATGCAATTTCAAAAAAATGGCGCGCTTATACTTGGGGTTAGGCCTAAAAAAACACTTGGTTAGGATAAGGAAATCGTCATGGTGTGGCTTGAAATGCTTTGGATACCTCATTCTCGGATTGGCAATAGTCCGGCTTTTTGTTGCCACAAAAAACAGCTGTTAGGCAGCTTTGTGCTGAAATGCACCTCCTAATGTGAAAGTCACCCAATAAGCACGTAATTGGGCATATGCAATATGATTTCAAGTTGTCTGTCTGGCCCATTCTTGTGAACACAATATCTCAAGAACGTCTCTTTCATTGTGACCTCATAGCATCCGATTATCCCAAAGTTCAGATAATGTGATATCCAAAATGTCTCAGGGTAAATGCACTGTGACATAATGTTATGCCCATTATTCAACACAGCCTGACTGGTGCATGGAGGCAGTAAATCTAGTTTTTAACATATTTTAATGACCAAGTATGAACTGAGAAAAAGTACTGTTGTAGATTATTTCCATCATACACTCAAAGACATGAAAAGAAACTTAAAAGCTGAAAAAGATGAAGGTCTGACACCATCTCACTGAGTTTTTTCTCACATACTTTGTGGTTTGCAAAGGCTGGAAGTCTCGCAGGGTGACTGTTTGCAAGAGTACTATTTTGAGATTATTTCCCATCCTGCTCCTAGTGGAAATGCACAAGAAGGAAAATCTGTTAAACAATGGAGCAGAAACAAGCAGCATTTGGCAACAGCTGTGCTCATTGTATGTGTACAGTGGTTTGTTCTGGGAAGAAAATAAATAAATCAGCCATAAAGAAAGAGAGAATAAACTACATTTAAAAAAAAAAAAGAAGAAGAAAGAGAGAAAAATGAATTTGAATTTGGCTACCACCAATGCTTCTAAGAAAAGTTGAGGTTTCTCCACTGCTGCTTTGAAGTGAGGGGCTTGGCTTTATTTCCACTCTGCAGGGAGGTCTGCAGAGAATACAGTTTTCTCAATGGCAAGGTTTCCACCTCTTAAACTATAATAACAGGATAACAGGTCCTTTTGTTTCAAATACATTTGATGGATTAGAGGGCTACCACTGCTATTCAAATAATACTGGGTATGGGTGGTTGATTAGCACATTTGACACTTGGTACTTGGGTTGGATGCAGGTATGAAGAAAGCTTGACCCATGCATCAGTAGTGGCCAGCTTGAAATGAATGAAGCTAGCAGCCATCAGCTGAAACATGCCGTTAGCTTCTAGGCTAATAGCAACCTTACAGTAATCTAAAGTTAACTTGCAAGTGGCCTTGATCAGGATAGGGGTTAGTTAGCTAACTATGCCATAACATTTTGAGGCCAACAAACAAACAGACAAACAAAGAAAAAAGACCAGCTCAAGATAACATCCACACAGTTTTGACCACCAAATGTCTTTAAGACATTTGTTTGTAAGGCCTCTGTTCATTGATAATGAAAATAATCTCTATTTGTTTTCCTTTTAAAAATAGGATCTTTCATTGACTGCATGAAATTGAACCAGACAGATGAGCAAACACACAAGTATAACCAGGCAAACAATGTGAAATGAAGCTTCAAGGTAAAACTTGAGCCTTTCTCACATGCCCTGCCCCTCTATTCTCTTCAAGTGTGTGAATCTTCACATTGTCCTTAGCTTCATTCTTTGATGAACACCTCTTTTTTGGAAAATATCAAATCCACAATAGTAGTCAGAGAAAGGTTTCCTGTTTATAGAGCATACCTCTTAACCACCAGAGACGGGGGAGAAAGGATCAGTCATACAACCCCTCGTATTGCTGCTGTTGTACTGGTCCTTTAATACATCAAAGCAGCCTGACGTTATCCCGAGAAAATCTGTCTGATCCTCTTGAATCAGACGTTTGAGTAGGTCTATGATGAAAAGACTAGAAACTGACAAAGGCTGCTTGTTGATGTGACAGTTTTTAGTCTTTTTGCAGGCTTAACAGTAGACAGTGTTTACTCTTCTGTTTCAAAGCCTAGCAAAGCATTGTAGCTACAAATTCACAGCATGATTGTCCAACTTTTCTTTCAACTTGGTTCATCTGCCCCCTGGGCAAACCATCTTTAGCCGAAAACTTTGAACTATCTATGGGATGATTTCTTTCATCTGTCTGGGTTTTGCCCAATACGCCGAGGTGCAATTAGGCAGACGAGAAATAATTTATATTCAGTGGTGACAAACGGCCAGTGAATCGTAAAATGATATAATTACCTTTCAAAAAATATGGTGGACCTCATTTAACTGACGTTAATTAGTCAAATTGTTTGAAACTACAGTTGGAATCCATCCAACTGTGAATGGTCATACAAGAACTACTCATAATTAGGCTCTTTACTTTTGCAGATATTATCTTTAGGTCCAACACGTTGACAGTGGTATTATCAAGGGATTTGTTCCCAGGTTTTCAATATGTGCACAGGTCCCTGTGAGCATTCAGGAGTATACTTTATTTTACGTTTTTCATGCAGGCTGGTCAAGATCAGTGATTTCTTTTTCCTGATGACTGTCAACTGATGTTACTAAAACAAGCTGAGCTATGCAAGAGAATGACATCTAAACTACACTAAATGTTCTCATTGTCTAATTCAGTGTTCAAGTCTCACTTTAACCCAGTGTGCTCAGCCACTCTGATGTTTGAAGCCACAGTGGACCCAGGGGACATCAAGTGGAAAGCGTCACTGTCTAAACTGTCTCCCAGACAGTCCAAACAATCATCAGCAATTATGTGATTGACTGCAATTATGCATTATAATGTATGGAAAAGGGTTTGAATCATCATTTTATGTAGATGAATAGAGGGAATGGAAGACATTTGACTAAAATCATCTATTAGGCCACTTATGTAATCTGAAGCGTGAGTCCATGACTTATCTATTTTATGTGTAAGTATTATACAGGTTATTTTCTGTGTATTCTGTGTTAAAGTTGGTATTTATCATTATTGTTCTCAATGTCGTTCTTTCGAAAAGCATGGTAGTTATTCTTCAGGTGTTGGTATGTTGGTATAATCAGTTGGTATATGTTGTCAATCTGGCAGTGATGCACAGCATACAGTAGGTCACAGTATGTCAGCTAATAAATGCATCAGCATCCAAAAGCAAAGAGTATCATATTGAGTATTGTCTGTGATGGAAATGTTGTGGCTGCACCCGATTGATGCCCTGGTATCAGAGACTTGTTTGTATTAAAATCAATCACAGCAGTCCTGAGCCATGCAAAATAATGTCAGGGAGTACTTGTTGTTTTGCACTTGGCAAGTCCTGCCATTAATATCTCTGCACAGGGAAATGTAAAAGCATTTAGCTTGTTTGGGTTTGTACTATTAGCAACCTGGTTATGGGAACTCTCTTACTCCCAATATTGTCCAATTTATGTCTGTGTTCTTTTAAACACAATTCTGCATAATGTGCTGTCATCCACTGTCAGTGGTAACAACTTCTGATCAGGTTAGCACTGACTTTGTGACTTGTTGCTTGAGTGTGGTTGGCTCAGGTGTGAGGTCAATCCCAGCTATGATTTTCTGCTTCCTAGACACATGGAACACACCGTTATACCTACGGTGAGTAGACCTACTGTATATCTCAAACTATAAAGAGTACTTATTTCGCTATCTGGCACGATAAATAGTACAGATATCAGCAGTGACTTTACTTTCTTTTGAATGGGTCACCACATCTTTCAGCAAGTATGACCTTCTCCCTGTAATTGGCCTGCTGCTGGAATATGCCATCAGAGAGCCACAGCACAGAGGTTATTTATTTGTATTCTAAATGGCAGCAGAGCTGTTTAGATTTGAAAGAGTGTTTGAACACGAGCCGTATTTTTTTTTTTTTTCTCTCTGTCTTCTGCAGCAAACACCATTAGCGTTTTCATACAGTGCCTGGTGGTCCCATATGATAATCTGTCATAGAACTACTATTTGAAGTTGTTATGCTCTAAGTGTCAGCAAGAGGCAGACGTAATTGGCTGTGCTGTATATCTCCAGTGTCTAACAGAGTGTCTACTGTACAGAAAGCGTCCAGGGTGCTGACCATGAAAAGGAAGGGATATTTTTGCCCACATTTTATTTGAAAAGCATTAAGTTCCTCCACGAGATAGTTAAAGCGGAAGAATTTCAAGACTTATTATTCAGCAGTTTTCATATTTCATAGTCCCCCAGCGCTGATGGGACTAATTTCTGTGTCTGCCATGATTACCCCACAGTTGGCATCCATTATGGGCGCACGACTCTCATCCCAAGCCAAGTCATCCTTTCCTTACACCCAGCTCCCCCCATTACAGAGCCACTGAAATCCATTCCCTGCTCACAGTTCAATCACACGCTGCAAGGTTTCCAAATGCTTTGCAACCTCACGGAGACGAACCTTCATCCATCAGCTACACCTGCAGCTGTGAATAGCTGATTTTCTTTTTTTTTTTTTTCCCCATTTTTGCTTGCTCGGTACACAAATGATGTGTGTAAATACGGTGGAGGGAGTTAACGAATTGATGGTCCAGGGTATTCAAATGAATGCGTCCCCTTTACTAAGTGCACTCTTAATGTAGAGGTCATTAAACTGTTCGAGCAGCCCCCTCTTCTATCTATCAGGGTCGGATTCAGTCAAATTAAAGCACTAGGCTGGCACTAAAAAGCATTTGAAAGAGTTAGTCAAATTTAGCAAAAGAGACAAGGGAAGATTGCGGAGAAGTCGTACATGGGGTACAGTGGGAGTGCACTTTAGCGAGGCAGTTTTCCCAAACTCTTACAATGAAGTAAATGTCTGTTGAGGAACTCGAAACAAAATTATTTTCTATTTAATGTCCTTTTATGTTTATCAAGACAGACTAAATGCGTGTCTGTGTGTACCATGCATTTAACCTTGCTTATTCACCGTCTGTCCCAGCTAGTTATTTATGAGCATTGTGACAGGGAAATGGTCAGAATTTACTGCACTTTATGCCCTGTCACAGAAATGTCTTGCTGGTGCTGTCATGCTGAGAATAGTTTTTCTTTCTGCTTTACATTAATGTTGTTCCTTTTTAGCCAGCACTGGCAGAGACCTTGAAGCAATTCGGATAATTTAAGAGGAATGTCTTTGCTTCTCTCTCTTGCTTTTGTGCGCTGTGTAACTGCACAACTTCAAATGGATGTAGAAAAAATGGAGAAACTAAATGTATCATGTCTTTTCTATTTTAAAGGTGTTCAAAAGTGTAATTCAAACCTGTTGAATTAATTTTCAAAACCAATAGGGAGCAGCATATCACTAGGACCATTAACTGCAGCTATCTGTTGCCATCATTCGGTAACTAGCTTAATTTGCTATGCGGCTAGTGATCTGGACTTGGAGCTCAGATGACTTAGGCATTGACAACATGACAGCAAAAGTGTAATTTCCTCAAATACTGCTAAATATTTAAATTATTTTTGAATGCCCTTAGATGATGATAAGTGATTACCTAGCATGATGATACCCATTTGTTAGTTTGGCTCGACCTTGGTTTTTGGGACCAAGAAATGATTCAGATGAGAGAGTGGATCTGGGAAATACGTGCACTGCTATGCCTATTTTATTGTCTATTTCATTGTACCATAATTTACAAAATGAACGTTATACTGTATTCAAGCTAACATGAAACTAACGATTGAGAGCCTTACTTTTAAGAAACTGCTTCCTAATGTTATAAATCCAGTTAGAAATAGGGCCATGCTCTCATAAGCTGCAACCTTATAAAACTGCAACCAGTGGAGTTCGCATTTTGGGCCAGGAAATCTGTAGTGAAGAAGATTTAAAACTAGCCACTGGGACTATGAACGTATTAGAATTAAGAAATTAAGTGGAAAGTAGGGACATTTTCTCATTAGCTCATGTGCAACCTTTATTTGCAGCCATTTGAGTCGACAAACATGCTGGCTTTACTTTTCAGACCAGGTAATCTTTATTGAAGAAGACTTGAAACTAGTGATTGACACCATGAGCTTATTAGCAAACTGTGTATTGAGCTAATAAATCAAGTGACAAGTAGTGTAATTTTGTTTTTTGTTTTTGTTTTTTTTTAATAAGCTTATGTACAGACCTTTTTTGCAACTAGTTAAGTCTCCTTCCATGTTGGCAACCCTTTTCAGACTTGGAAATCTGTACTGAGGAAGACTTGAAACTTGCGAATGAGACTGTAAACTTTGAGGAAACTGTTGACTGAAGTAATAAATAATGTGAAAAGTAGGGTCATTTTCTCATAAGCTTAGATACAGACCTTTGGTTTTTTGCAGCCAGTGGAGTCATCTTCCACATTGGCTTCACATTTTAGACCAGGAAATCTCCATCCATATTTTATAAGTCAACAGCTGAAACTCAGAATGACAAAGTGCACTTAATGAAGCGGATGCGGGGGAACCTTGATGTTTGTCATATCAAAGAGACGCACTCCTGGCTCTCCGCCTCACCATGCAGCACCTTCCCTCTCTCCGGTTCGCTAATGGTGTCAAATGTGTCATTTAGCTCCGTGGCGTCCGGGGACCAGACTGCAGTCCTCCAGGGGCATCACTGAATCAATGAAGACGCTGGCGGCATCAAAGCAGAAACATTCCAACTGCCACGCCGGGACAGCACGGCCGCGAATCAAAAGACAATATGCTCTCCAGCTTGTTCATCACTGTGAGGTAATTGTTCTTCTAAGGAGTGCTGCTGTACAGGTTGCACAACAGATTTATGATATAATTACACAAACAAAAGATAAGCAAGCACTCTATCTTGGACACACGTAACATGCTTTCAAAAGGTCCTCGTCGGTGGGTTGCAGAATAAAAAATAAAGGGAATCTTTTCAAGCGTGTCCATGGTAACAGAGCAGTCGACACCAACCTACATATTTTTTTTTTCTCTCCCATTTCCCAAACTCCTTCAGAAAATTGTCTAAATTGGTTTGAGGTCTCGTATACTCTCTGCAAGAGAGAGCATTTATTTGTGAAAAGCTAATTATGTCTTGCACAACAGCTGCAAAGAAACATTTACGACCAGTCCCAACGGAAGGAGACAAACAGGAGACAGCTTGGATTGACACTGGGGCCGGCCCCATACTATATGCATGTCCTTCCACCAGCACTTCAGCTGCTCTCTGTCACCTTGGTACAGTGTGTGTGGTGATTGTTTAGCAGCCCATGAAGGGGATTAAAGGACTTGAGAGAGAAGGATGGGAGAGAGATCCTTTCCTTGTTTGTATTTATTTATTTGCTCGAGGTTCCCTTTCGTCTCACCTGCCTCTGCTCTCTGAACTGTGAAAGTCCAGTGCCACCACACAATCTGTATCTGTGCGTGTGTGTGTTCATTTTGTGAGCGCATATGCATGTTGGCACTCTCACATGCTTTTCAGAAAAACTTCTAAAAATATGAAAAAATGCCGATCGTTGACCTTTGCTTTTCATTTAATGCCACCCATGTGGAAAGGCTTTACGGCATCTTTAGGTCATGCATCAAGAGCTCGGCATTAAAGGGTGAATTGTCACAAGGAATGTCATGCATCCTGTGGAGTTGTGTATTGGCTGGCTTTGATGTTTACTCTCTTTGTAGAGCCGCTGGTGTTTGTGCACGCATTTCCAGGTGAAGCGGTACTTCAGACGGGAAACACCAACACAATCAAATTCTAGTTTCTCACAGTTTAAAGGCCTCATATTAAGCCAATTTTCAGGTTCATACTTTTAGTTTGGGTGTTTACTAGAAAAATGTTTGCATGCTTTAATATTAAAAAAAAAATATATATATATATATATATATATATATATATATATATATATATATATATATATATATATATATATATATATATATATATATATATATATATATATATATATATATATATATATATATATATATATATATATATATATATATATATATTTTTCTCATTCTGTCCATTGTTACAACACCTCTGTCTGAACACTCCATTTAAGTGCCAGGTCCCTTTAATGCCCCTCTCAAAAAAAACAGTCTCCCCTGATTAGTCAGCACTCACAGGTCTGAGCAGGCATTGTTTTTGCAAACACAGCTACACTGGGGGGCTGAATGTAACTTTGTGACATCACAAGTCTTTTTCTCATACTGTCCATCGCCGCAGTTAGGTGTGTTCAGCTGCGTTGGAAGCTTTCAGAGCCGCTCGGACGTTGCCTTCTCCGATTTATCATGCAAAGTCTGAGGAGGTGGGCTGTTGGACGTCTGAGCAATTGGATTCTCTGATTGGCTGTGTGCTAGCGAATCAGCGCGGTGTGTGGGAGGGGCAGAATACTGTGCGCGCATTGATTTATGCACTCTGTTCCGTCATTTCTTGTTTTCATGTTTTGGATTACTGGCATGAGACTAGCTGTTATTATGTCTGTTCAGGACGAATTAATCTGTGTTCGTTTGGTAATGCCTCGCTGCATGTTTAATATGCAGCTGTTTTTGTCTGAAATAGTCAAGTATAATTTTGTTCGAAAGTAAAGAGAGTTGCGTGCATAAACCTCTCATCCAGCGTCTTTAACACTAGAGCCACCCGCTTATTGTATCTTGCGCAAGTGCATAACGTACACGCTACTGTGGTGTGTTCAATGCAACTTTTCTGCCGAACGGGTCAGACAAGAGGCAAGAGAGTGGTCGGAGAGTGGTTGTATAAGGCAGTTGGATGTCTGGGCGGTGTGTGGTGGCCTTAAGGCACCAGAGAGATGATGAAACATGAGGTAGGGTGGCTGACTTGAGGAACAGATTTGAGATTTTGAAGGCCTACCAGATATAAACACAACAGTTTATTGCTCGATGACCCTGCAATTTGTATCTCTGTATTGCCAACACGGTGACCTCATTGAAATGAATTATCAGGCTGCATAACTCAACCTCAGCTGGTTGAGAGCTGCAAATGTGTGTAAGTGTCATTGTGGTATTATCATTGCAAGACCTAGAAGAAATAATGATAACACAAAAAAGCTTTCGTACATTGAAAACAAGCCTAGTTTGCAAACCAAGTGGCCCACAGTCACATAAATCTTTGCCACGGTACACTCAAGTTATTCTTGGCAGGAGCACCTTCCCTTTTTCTGCGGGCGACACAGAAACCTGCAGCACAGAACGGCTTAAAAATAAGCACAAATAACACCGGCGGTCATAAACACGAGCTTAATAGAACTGTATGTGTTTGCACGGCTCCGGGCTTGTTTAGCTTTAGCATTTATCAGCTGGCCTCGTGTCAACAAGTGAAATGCCATTGAGGGATTATAACACAATTAAGTTGTATTTGGCATGACAAAGTTGACTAATAATTTTCTAAGCAGTTAATTTCCTGTCTCTCCTACTTGCTGATAAGGCCCCCTCGAATGCAGTGATTAAATTTTCATCTCATAAAAGGCCACTGGACAGACAATGAGAGCCCCAGTGTTTCTGGTAAATTAAATGCATTCTGGATTGATCCGAGCATTGATTCATTCCGAGGCTGACCTCTGCGATCTCCAATTACACACATGCAGCGCGGGATTAGACTATACGATACTGCGTAGTGTCCTCTAGAATAGAGCGGCCCCGCGTTTGTGTATTGTCGGCTGCGATTGCCGCCCCTTCCTTCGAGCAAATTGAAATTGCCAGCTCCCCAGAGAGTGCGCGCATCTTTCTCAATATCACCAGAAAAAAGCGAATCCCCGAGAAAAAAAGCCTTGATCACCCCTCCTCTGAAAGCGGTGAACGGGTGAGCCACCTGCTTTCTCAGGGTCTGCCCGACATCAATCACATTCACCGAAAGGTACAAAAGGACCTTTTTTAAATCTTCTGAACTTTGCTGCAGCACACGCTGTTACCTTCTCCTCAGTGCCCTGTCACTATGAATCGGGCCACGCTTTGGTAAACATATTTCCTGCTCTTACTTTGAACGCCGGCTTCTTCCTCTTTTTTTTTTTTTTTTTTTTTGTGTGAGCTTGTGCATACTGAAGTAGGACAGGGATAAAAGAAAAAAAATGAGACGTACTGCAGGAGTAAGACGAATTTATAATGATTATCTATCCGTCTTTGGGAAAAAATCCAAACCCAGTAATGGATTATTAAACATGATTTTTACTGACTCATGCCTCCATTATACTTGTACTGTAACTCCATATCCTTCTTTTTTTCTGCTATATATAAACAACTAATTTCACTCAGTATCCATTGACTTAAACATAGCATCGGTATTATATACATCTGTGTGTGTGTGTGTGTGTGTGTGTGTGTGTGTGTGTGTGTGTGTGCTTGCTTGAGCCTCAAAACAGGCTGCATCAACATGAATCCTCCTCTTGATTTCATTGGCTCCATTAAAGGAATGAGGCTATGGGCAAGTGAGATAGCCCTCGTTAGGGGGGAACGGGGGGGAGTGGGGAGCTGGGAGCCGGGTGGTACTCGTGACATGGCAGAGGGCCAGGGTCGGTGACGGCTGACTAATGACTTTCACTGAGGGTGTCGGCCTCAGATTTATGCCCCCCACCCTTCCTGTCTCCCCTTGCCCCAACCCGAATTCCAAACTCAGTATCTTAAAGCAGGAGTTATTCATGAACTTTAGGGGGCACATATGCATGCAAAAAAAAAAAAAAAAGTGGTATGCGCAACCCTCTCTGAGATTTAAGGCCGGAGTTGTTTGCCAAAGCAGATGCACACAGGCGAGCGGTGATGTTGCAGTAAATAAAAACGCCAGGGCACACTACAAGCTCCAGACGGTGATCATCGTAAGGCATCAAGACCACAAATATCAACAAATGTCAGTTGGAGACACAGGAAAGCATTAATTTATGCCCCCTTCGCCTCCTTGTTGGAGTGGAGCATGTGTTGCAGAGACCACCCTGTTGACATTGACCTTTAAATAATGAAATCATGGGCTCTGTGTTATCCAGGGGCCAATATGTTGGTCTGCTGTACACAGGAACGCTAATATAAATAAATAAATAAATAAATATATCTATATATATCTATATCTATATATATATATATATATATATATATATATATATATATATATATATATATATATATATATATATATATATATATATATATATATATATATATATATATATATATATATATATATATATATATATATATATATATATATATATATATATATATATCTCTATCTATCTATCTATCTATCTATCTAAATATCTATCTATCTATCTATATATATATATATATATATAGACATATATTGACAGCTCCCCAGAGAGTGCGCGCCTCTACACAGAATACTGTACAGAATACTGTAGAAGCATCATGCATATACAGTGCTTTGAGCTAAATGCTAACATCATTACATTCTCTCTGATGATGATGGCTAACGATGGTGCTAACATGCAGATGTTTAGCAGGTATAATCTTGATTACTGTGATTACCATTTAATTTTTTGGCATTAGCATAATAACATTTGCTAATTAGAACCAAGTCAGTGGGAACATGTCAGTCTGTGTTGAAGACTGCAGTGCAGAGGGAGCTACTGGTTCATATGAGTTTGAGCTTAACTGCAACTGGCGATGCTTTTTGCAGTTGATTGATCAGCTTTTCATTTTCCATGGATAATCATTTAGTTGTTAGGTCTATAACATATCAGTGAGTGTTTTCTAAAGCCCAAGATGACATCCCTCAAATGCCCTGTTTAGTCCTTAACCCAAATATCTTCAGTTACTGTCATAGAAAGGTAAAGAAACCAAAAAGATGTTCAAATTTTATAAACCTGAGTCAGAGAATTGTGACTTGTCTTCTCAGGCTTTCTCTTTTTCTCTAGCCTACTGATTGACTAAACTTTTAATATAGTTTCTAATTGAATTGTCGTGATTAATCCAGTAATTGTTGAGTCTCTAAACAGTCAGCCGTTAGCATTTACTCTCAATACTGTTAATTCTGTGTTGTGCTATAAATATTATACAATTAAAGGAGAAGTTCAGCCAAAAATGTACATTTAATTATTGTGTATTCACGCCATGCAGATGTAAGGTCAGGTGAATTTCCTTAGTCCACAAAACATTTCTGCAGCTTTGCAGCAAAACAATTTTGCAGCATTCTCCTAAACAACTGAACTTGTTGGAAAAACAACTGAAAATGAATTTAAAACAGGTCCATACAGCTGGTTTGGCACAATCCAAGTCTCTGGGAGCCCTGAGATCTGGTATTGATTTGAAAAACCTGATTAACACTATGATGCTGAAATCTTCACTGTTGCTGCTAAAGTTAAAGCCATTTGCATGCACCATACACAAGCTCAACTGCATGTCAACTGTGTAAATAACATCTTATTCATTTCAGATCTCAAGGCACCCAGAGACTTCAATTACACTCACAAGTTTTTTTTGTTTTGTTTTTGTTGTTTGTTTTGTTTTTGTTGTTTTTCCCCATCTAGTTCAGTCGATTCAGAAAATGACTGAATATTCCATGGTCCCAGTTTAAAATGCAGCCTCTCTGTTAAGAATTGAAGTCTGTAATGCTAACTGAGACCTTAGAGAGCTCCATCCCTGCCTCCAAAAGCCATTTTACAGCTGTTTTCACAGGCTGAGTGATACTACTTGTGACGAATAAACTGACCTTTAAATCGACTGAGTGCCCCTGAAACAGGATGTTTTGTGGGTGTCCAGGGAAAAAAACAATTGGCCACAAACCAGAAAAAAAAAATCCCAGTCCGGCTTGCTGTAGCAGGGGCTTAACTTGGCTGTGTTCAGCATTATTGGCACTGCTTGCGGGTGAGGTGCCAGCATGGGATTATATCCCTTCTTGCAGCACTAGTGTTTTGGATTGGTCAGTTAAGATAATAAACCTCACTGAAATCAACTGAGAGGTGGCTGGTAACTAAAAGGAGTCTCACGAGATTTATTTAGAATTGGCAAATGTGGGGAAAAGGAGGCATTATTAAACATTGGTTTACTACATGCGACATCCCTGATCCTGACAATTATCCCAAGCCTGCTGTACACGTGGAGGCACATTTAAAAAAACACACTGTGAAACGCAGAAATAACATGTTTCACCGGAGGTGAGATAATCACTCGATTTGCATACAGCGGCTGAGTCGAACATCCGATGCCGGCGAGATGCAAAGGTGCCTTTGAGCATAAATAGAAAGCAACGGAGAGGGGGAATTTTACACGTCACACACACGGCAGATGCTTTTAATCCAAATAGCTCCACTGTGCCCTGAGTGCATCACAGTGCAGGAGGTGTGAAGAAGATGGAGAGGTACGAAGAAAGGAAAGGGAGTGTAGGAAAAGACATGATGAGTCAATTATGCGAGCTGTGTGCACGTAGAGGGTGTCTGGTCTGCAGAGCCTTCCCTTGCCGATGGCCCCAGTTTATCCAGCGCAGGTTAAATGCCAAAACGGTAATCAAAGTGGAATGGTCTCATCGCCAGCCCTAATCCAGACTGGCACCAAGAAGCAGGCAATCTAAATGTTTTCACTCGGTGATCATCAATCGCACAGAGGGTTGGTTTGGGCCTCACAAAGAGACACACACACACAGGCATATTCGCCCGGACAGAGTCATTCATACCAGAAGATTAACTGTGATATGCACACACATTAACACACACACACATGGACAGATTTGCAAACATTTCCACAGAGTGATTATCAAGCGCATAAGGACATTTGAGAGTAGGGAGCTGGTGAGCCCAGCCGGTTAGTGAGTATTTGGCAAGCAAGGTAGGGGAGCCATGATTACAGTCTGAGTGCTATTTTTCTATCGACCCCCAGATGGCTAATTGAGAAAAGGTTTAACGCCACTATCATTTGCAAGGAAATGGGAAAATAACCCCTCGAGGTATGAAACAAAACAGATATCATGTGCTAATTTTGATGCTGTGTTGGATTCCATGTTTAAAACGTAACATTAGGTGTTTTGCTTTTGGTTTACGGTCCGTAGAGTGATTTGTTTTTTTTAGGATGTGTGTTTTTCTTCACTGATTAGCACACACGTAGTTAAAGACACTTCCCAGCATTTCATCATCATGTTACATATGCACAAATAATTGTTCATGGCAATGGTTCCCAGACTTTGTCTGCTCAAACCCGGTTCGATGGTCCAAATGTGTTAAATTCATTAGCTTGATCATATTTAATGCTATCAATTCTATAAAGATGGATATTGTTACTCCATACATTATAATGTTTTTATTGGTATTCCAAAAATGTGTTTTCACAAAACCAGAACTTGTTTTCATTACTTTTAACCAACTGTTTAACCAATTATCTATTTGGCTACTTTAAGCTATCTACTACAACTGGTTATCTATTGGGCACTCTTAGCTAACTATGTAAACAATCTATTGGTTACTTTAAAGCAAACTATTACAGAAAGTCTACCACAGTTTCCTCGGTATTTTGAAAGTGATCAATTTCAACAATTTATCTGCTGGTTTTAAATATTTATTTCTGTTACGTTCAGCCAACCATTTTACCTAATTATTCCATTACTTTTTGTCAAATATTTGGCAACTTTTAGCTGCGTGTTTCAACGGGTTTTGCCTTAGTTTTAGTCAAACTGGCGTGAGTTTAATCCATGGTCTAACACACCGTGACACTGAGTAAGACACCCCCCTCGAGTGATCAGGTTTTCCGATCCCTAGCTTATGTAGTTTTAGCAACCTCAGAAAAGATTGCACGATAATAATACTCTGCAGTTTATGCCTCCAACAATAAATCGCCGTCAAAAAGCCACTCATAGCCGCAAATAATGCTCAGAACAGCACCAAACTTCAGTAACAGTACAAATAGGGTCCCAGCCTATAGTTCAGGGCATCAAACAGCTGCTAGCTTTGCTGGATTTCTATTGAAAAGAGGACACAGCTCATGACTCTCCTGCAGCAGCTTGCTTATTGTGGGGAAGCCCTGCGAGTCGAGTGCATTTGGAAATGATCAGTTCTGTTCTTTTCCCCATCAGCTCTCAATAATAACTGTTATAAACTGGTAGGCAAGGCACATATGAATTTTGATTGCATTTCCATGGAGTAATAATAATACATTTTTATCCTTGAGTTGCAGAACTCTACTGCACTCGGTAATCGACTCATCAGGGTTTCCCCACAACAAGCTGCTACAGGAGAGCCATCTATTTCAAACATGTAACCATTACTTTTAGCTATCTATTTCAACTGGTTACTTTAAAGCAAAGTGGTTTAACTTTCCTTCGATTGGCAACTTTGAGCTACTTTTAACTATTTATCCATTGCTTTTAGCTAACTATGTCAACCATTTCTCCAGAAGATGGAGCGTTTTTACCATTCATCCAATCATTTTAGCAATTTCAAACATTCAGCCATTACTTCTAGCTATTTACCTCATGTAGCTAGATATTAGTTTTTACCCTGTACTGTTTGAAAACTATTTCATTCATTTCTCCCGCTTCACCTGGTTTTCCATTACTTTTAGCAAACTATTTCAGCAATTTATCCATTAGTCCACTGTTAGCAAACTATTTCACCATTAAGCCAGAATTTGTGTAGCAATGTTGCTGTGTCTTTTTTCAAATTATTGGATCTACTACACAGTTTTTCACCAACCTCCCAGCCACTGCCGGACCACCATTACATTACCTTGGTTGGGAACCACTGCTCGACAGTGCTTTTGGTCATTGGCCAAGAATTTTGATTTACCCAGTGGTAAATAACTTTTTGCACCCTGCTGCTCTTCATGAACACCTTTCCAGGCCCCTTGGGGCTTTTCTTAGATCTTTCAAGGGATTCATTGGCGACAACTCCAACACAAGACGAAGGGAAAGGGCATAGCAAGATATTGATGCCTCTGGGTTTCTATTTTGTAACGGTCAACGTCACTTTTCATCATGTTTTTTTCCCAGAAGGTGCGATGACAAGCAACATCAGACAACTGCAGCTAACAAGGACTCACATAAACACATGCAGGGGGACAAATAATGTAATGAAAAATTGATGGATTTCATCTGTTAATACTCCTTAATATATACATTATAGACCCACAGATTCTGAGAGTTCTGAGAGAAAATAACGTCACTATACAACAACACTCAGAACTGTGAAGTGAACACATTTTTCTCAGACGTTAAGCTGTTGATTAAACACATTCAGGAGAATAACAAACTAATCTTTTAATTATATTCATTGGTGGGGTTTTTATTAACATGTGTCGTATTAAAACGGCAGGCCCTCACAACCTTGAGTTTGTTTATTACACCTCAAACATCCATTTCCATGGTGCCAATTGGGTGTAAATTGCAAGAACTGGGATGTTTGTGGTCGGAACATTCTAAAACAAAATATTTCTAAATTTTATTTTTAAATTTTGAGGACGTTTTCTGTCTTTACCTGCTTTAAGTGCTCTGAGAATTTGGGGCTGTTAATACAAATCTTTGGGAAATAACTGATACTACACAATACAGTAACAGGCATCTTGCTCATGGAGGCCTTGTAGATACTTGATCCAACAAGGCTTTGAACACAACTGATCTGGTTTAAGGAAGTCTCAGAACTCACTGATCCCGTTATTTTGCCAAAGAAAAGGCATATCAGAGAATAATAACTAATTATTAATTGATTTACTTTTCCATTAACTATATAGTCAAAGCAGATGTCAGACTGAGATTAGCAAAAAAGCCCTTCTGAATAAAGCAGCATTCCGATCCAGACAGCACATGCAGCCTCAGATGGGCCCTACATTAACAAATTCCAAAAATTGCCAGTATATTATTACTAATAGCCTTCCCCCAATTAGACGTCAACAGACCCTACGGACATTTGAATGGAACTGGGCTATTTTCTCAGCCAGGCCCGCTCACAATGTGTCTTTGTGAGGGGTTCAAAAATGTGTCCATCAGCTGTGTTTAAATATAGCCTTCATATTTTCACTGAAAGTAGTGAGTAGTGCTGGCTGCAAGCACACACGCTGTGTGTGTGTGTGTGTGTGTGTGTGTGTGTGTGTGTGTGTGTGTGTGTGTGTGTGTGTGTGTGTGTGTGTGTGTGTGTGTGTGTGTGTGTGTGTGTGTGTGTGTGTGTGTGTGTGTGTGTGTGTGTGTGTGAGAGTGATCATGATATCAAAACGTACAACGAGGCCGAGCCAAAATCTTGAGGAATTTTAGACTACTCCTGCGAGAGCGGGATGCTGAATGTTTTGATGCCCACCAATATGGCTCGAGAACAAGCGCTTTCTTCCAAACTCACTCAACACAGATACATTTCCATAAAAATAGCTGAAATGCAACATGCAAAAGGGCACAAGTGACTTTCCTAACAAGAGGATTTTGAATCACATTCATTGTCTGTCACCCAAAGAAATGTTTACTTTATGCAACACAGACACATGCCAATTATCTTAGCTGATTAGCTAGTGCTTGGACAAGAAGTTCAGATGTTCAACTCGCCAGAAGGTGCGTAGGCTGGGCCTATAAAGTGCATCATGTGCCTAATTTGAGAACTAGACATGGCAGATTGACTTGGGTCAAGGGCAGAACCGAAGTACTTTCGCCGCAACAGCTCTGCTATAACTCCAGGCCCAAACAAACACTTGGTCGCAGACGCACAGGCTCGGGTGTGCGCAGGCTCCAGCACAGGTTGCACTTGCTCTGTCCCGATAAGCAAGCCTTTACGGGACTCTGGTCTTTCCGTTCTGTCACTTTGGTGTGTCAAAGTGTTGCCGCAGGAAGCATGAAAAAGGAGGATCACTAGTCGTCTTACAGTAAATGTGATAGTGGCACACACTACTCACTCACACTCACACACACAGCCAAGCTCGCACTCAGCTATAAGAGAGAGATGACACATTATTAAACTCTCACAGTGATGTGATGAGCCCCACCGTCATCTACAGCTTGTATTGTTCCAGTTGCTACTCTGTGGATCAGTGTGCTGGTTAGCTGGTGGGGCCTTCAGATGGAAAACTGGTCTATATGTAAATGCAGCAGAGCACATATGCAGATAAATGCATTCAGACATCCACTCAGAGGTTCAGATGTCCCTATTTGCTACGTTGCTCTGATACTGAATATTGTTTTCTATAGAGAAGAATAGACTGGTTGCAAACTTGATGACTTCCATTCGTGTGTTATCATTATCATTCATGATCATCATTACATGTTTTTAATTAATTAATTTATTTTTTTTTACTCTAACTGAGCTGTATATGTCAAGTTGGTTTGTGATTCTTATAATACTGAAATAATGTTAAACATCTCATAGGAGGAAATCAGTCTGAAAGGGTCCAAGACTGTCTGACTGGTCCTACTTTTAGGACTAGGAGTGAAGGCATTTTATCAACTTTCTCTATGTGGGAAGTGACTCCCATCTCAGCCAAATCTCAGAAAAGGTGTCCAGAGACCTGGTGATGTGAGCTTACTAAAATGAGCTGAGACAAAAACAGAATAATTTCCGTCCAACCTTGTGCGAGATGCAAATGAGAACACACGCTGCACAAACCAAGGTCCTTGCAGCCTCATGCTTTCTGGTGCAAATGCAGCTTTGTGAGCGGGTGGATTTGGGTCTCTCACAGCCAACAATCTCAGCAGTAATAAATGCATTTTTGATTGCTCTTACAGTGAAAGATCATTTGTTTTCTTCTTTAATTTTGCTAAAAAAAATTAATTGATCCAAGCAAACTCCCAGCTGTGCTCCAAATATGTTGTTTTAGTTTCTTTTGAAGTTTTTAAGTGTACTCTACACCTCACCAGTTGCTAAACATTGTACTGGATTGGGTTGAAATTTGAACTGAATACCCAATAAATGCCAAGAGTAGCTGTTGCACAATATTTGCAGTCATAAAATTAATTACACTGCTTACATATTTGTATTTCAAAGACAGGATCATTCATTTTTAATTGAGATCTCAACAAGGTGAGCAAAGGAACTATGACTAATATTTTGCCGTCAGGGAAAAGGTTCATCTAGTTGCAACACACCCAGCCATGATAATCTATTACTTGCAAGTTACCTGAACCCAATACAAGCCCATACAAATATGCATGTTTATTTATGTAAATTGCATATTTGTGTGTGTGTGTGTGTGTACATAGTTATTTTTATATATGTACATACAGACATTTTTATTTGTATATTTGTTCATATAGAAATGTTACTATGAGCTATTCTCGCTACACATGCATTGTCAACATGTTTGACTGCAGCATATTACGCTATACAAAAGTTTTACATGTAAACATTTTTTTCAATGCATGTACATACATAAACTTAACTATGAGTATTTAATATATATATTATAGACCGATATCCTCACATATCCAGAGGATGTATGTATGTAACTAATATATATTTCTGATTACTATAAACATTCTGTGGCAACTAATTACGTGCTGCAAAGTATCATCTAGGGTTTTTAGATGCTCAGTAGAAAATTCAACCCAATCCACTGAAAGGCTGAGGCTTAGAATACACCTTCAACGGATCACAAAGATGATTAAATCAAATTTTAGGAATTCATAAGTTATTTGAAGTAGAGTTGTAGGAGTTTGCGAGGTGTAATGAATTTGATTTGAATTTAAGTTTTAATTTTGAAGTTTCAACACCAATTTTTTAAAGAAAATGCATGATAAGTAAGGACGAAACTAATGAAATCTGGGTGAGCTGGCATGGAAATACCAACAATAGTGAATAACTCAATGAATGGAAAGACTATCTTCAAACTGAATATGAGCAAATTTGGGATTAAAGATATGAAAGTATCACATTTTATGTATTTTGCACATTTGCATTTTTTGCAATTCAAATTGTTTCCATCTTCCTATACTACAAACTGCATCTCTCTCAGGACATGTCTCATCTACTCTGTGGCTGATTGTGGTAAAATAGCTTAAATTACATTTTTTTCTTATTAGTGATACTCCTCTTTGCTAAAAGTTTGTCTGGAAATCGCCCTGAATAGTTTTTTTTTTGGCCCAGATCTACAAACTCAAAATTCCAAGGAAAACCGGGATGAATAATAAATGACCTCAGCGCCCTCAGTGTTGGAGTTACATTTTTCATGATGTCACACAACCTATACCGTTTTCACTATGGTTCAGAAGTCACGTCAGTTGAACACGTCACGCTGGTAAGTTATGTTTACTTGTCCTATTCTGTCCTTCCACCCACAAACTAGTTCCCAAGCACTGTCAGTGCCCCGCGAGTCCTAACGGAGATTAATCTGTGTTCATCCACTTGTGCGTGTGTCCTAGTGTGTCCGCTGAAGTTAATGCTGTCTGTCTCCGAAAGAACCTCTGGTCCCATGAGTAACCAAAGTGACACACACGCAAACATACACTCATCACCCCCGCACCACACACACATACTTATACTTAAGGCATGAGTAATCGGGGTTGGAAGCATCGGGGGGATGACCTTGCGTCTGAGACTGAATGCCCCTCTTCACAAATGATTTGTGTCCAAAAGCCACACTCGTCCTCCCTTACACCCCCACTCCTTCTCCAGGCTTCTTTGAGGAGATTCAACTTTGACTCGGACTTCTTTTACACTCCTCTTTCCACAGTATCTCCATTGAGATGTATTGCAAAACACTTGGCTGTAGTAGCAAGTGTCTCCAAAGTCAGAAACACTTTGTAGCGTAGGTTTTTTTTTTTTTTTTTCTTTTTTTTGTTCTCAGGATTGTAGTAATAATGGTTTGCAACTGGGACTGATGGGACTTTTATTCATTTTCTATCCCCAAATCTATTCAATTGATGACAGAGATAGAGCTGAGTCACTGTTTGATCCTTTGCCAGAATTTGTAATTTAGTAAATGTTTACTGACGTCAGTCTAATTCAAACTGAAAAGAGGGAGAAGAATTGTGTTTACTTCAGCTACGCCTTCCTGTATGGAAAACCCCCATATTGTATTTTTTTTTTTTTTTTTTGATTAGTTCAACACACTCCTTAAGGTGTTTTCACACTTGTAGTTCTTGTAGTTCCATTTGGTCCAGACCACCTGAAAAAAATGGCACATTGTTGTATTTAGTTCTGGTCTGGTTCCTGTTCACATTGACATTTTACTATTGAAATACATACATGTGAAATGATTTGATATAAATGTACACCTTGGCCACATATTCACACCACAGACTTTCTGCACTAGTGTCCACTTGGCAAACTGAGACCCGCCTTTTCCAGGAGTCTCCGTCGAGTTATTTCAGTCCTTACCAGGATTTGATTGACAACCTTCACGCCAGACCAAACGAACCACACTTACCTGAAAAATGCACCAGGGTCTGTTTTAACTAATTTTCATAGTGGAATGCCATCTATATGTTATAGATGGAAATCAAATTGTTTTTTTCTCAAACTTTCAGATGCAAGCTTGAAGACAAACGGAGCACTCTGTGTCTCCATTGCTGCTGAACTATATCTGTATTTTTTCAAATTGGCTTTAGGTCTCTTAAAGGGGCATCATGTAGATTTGATGAGAAAATCAAACTCAGAATTTTAATTTAAAAAAAGGCTGCAAATTTCTGAATAAACAAGCTGTTCTCAGAGGAAAATAAGAACACTTTAGTTTATTTAATTAGATTTTTGATTTTTCTCTTCTGATTACGGTTTCCCTGATTACAATTCCCTCCCCCCTATATAGCGCATCTTCATTTTGATGTTATTTTGACTAATTTATGAGATACGTTCTTACTTTAAACATATCATTATGAAGTAAATGTTGATGATGAAATTAAATGCTTATATAAAAATTAAGTTTGGTTGATTCACTAAACCTTGCCACTTTGCCAATATCAAACGCACTCTGTGTCCCTATGACAATGCTTTTGCCAGCAAAAATCAACCACGACAGTCATCCAGATGGCTGGAGGCCCGTGGTATCATCTACATCTACTGTTAAACATATTTACATCTTTCTACTGCACAGACAGCCAAGTTCTATGCGTCCCAGCCGTGAAGTACTTAACAGAAACATCAGTGATATTATGGACTAAATGAGAGACTGATGAGAAGTACTCTAGAAGTACTTTCACTGGAGTGAACAGGGTAATGCTGTGGAATGTTCTCTACCATCATTGCCGCAGGAACCAACCTTGATTTTGACGCGTGTGTTGCTGTGGTGCAGCGCGAAGGATGTTTCGCTCTCTTCATATGTCTACTTCCTTGTCCTCGAGTGTGTGTTTTTTTTCTCTGCACTTGCAGTCTAATGGGCTACCCAGCTGGTGCAGTGCCTCTCTGCTCTCAGCAGGCCAAATACATCCTTGCTTCCGTGACATGCTCCGGCATTTGAGCAGAATGCGCGTAGACAACCCTCAGCAGATATCATTGATCAAGGCTCGGAGAGACACTGATCTGAATATCTTCACCGCTGGTGGTGGGTTGCAAAAACCCTCTGCCATGATTTTTTTTTTTTTTCCCTCCCTCGCTCAGCTCAGTGTAAGGCATCAGAAAAGATGCCTTTTGGTTTATCTGTTGCTCCTCCGTTGCCCAACGTGGTACTTTTGCATCATGAGCTTTTCTCATGCAGCTTTAATGTCTTTCAAGAATGCAGAGACGCTCACCCTAATTCACATTTTCAATCATGTCATCAGCTTGAATAAAAGGAGATATGACTAGTGTATGGCCACTAGAGAAAAATCTACTACATTCATTTTTGAATGTAGTAGTTAACTTGGTTAACAGCACAACACAAAAAAACATTACATTTTGGCTTTGATAAGCACTACATATCCATTGTTTTTGCCTCTAAACTTCAAGATAACTGCAAAATAAAAACCATCAGAACATCATTCTACTCTTATCCCTTCGGTGTACTTTCATACCAAACAATCACAGATGAATGTCTGATTTGACAGATCAGCTCCTTTTTTTAAGATAATTTAAAATCATTAAGAGAGTAGTGTTGTGTGTATTTGCCATTTTAAGATCTAAGTTGATTAAAATCCAGTGTGTGTGTGTGTGTCTGGGTATTTTCTACCTACGTTAGACAGCAGTGTGGGATGCGCAGGTATCAAAGCTGACAAATTAAACATGAATTTGCAGGTTCAGTCCGCAGCGCTGACTGTGGGGTGTTCTCCAGCTGTGAGATGTCACACAGAGGCAGGCGAGTATTTCATCTGCGTTGCCTAGCATTAAAGTGGTCGCTGACAAGACCTGATTAAGGCGCCGGACTCTGCTAATGTGGCTGCACTGTGGGTAAATCTGCTCTGGCCAATGCAATAAAACATGCTACCGTTCTTGTGCCATATCTGTGCCGTCAGCAGTGTAGTCAGGCTGTCTAAAGGGATGAGAAAAAGGCAGCAGCATTAAGAAATGTGTGTTTTTATGATGGTAGTTAGAAACCATGGTTAAAATTAGAACTTTCAGATTCGAAACATTCTTGTTGGACCAAAGAGTCAAAGGGTTTATCTCAGGTAGATGAAAGAATACACTTTTTGTGAGTGTGCCCACTAGTACTTTCCAAGCAACTACTTTATTTTCAGGGGAAAATAGTGACTTGGCTTAAAATGACTTCGCTATAAGACAAGACCGCTGTTGTGATTACAGTAATACACATCCCTATAGTCTTGTTTGTGAAGTACTATCCTCTTCCAGCTCCAGTCAGCAAGCACCATTACAAATGTAAGCACCTGACACATTGTGTCAGCCCCATGGTTCACTGCTACAGTCAGGTTGACAAACAGGAGTCAAGACAAATCCACTTTTTAATCCCCAAAATTTTTAAAAAGTAATCTCTGAGCATTTTGTCTTCCTGTTAGTGAAGGTTCAGTATCAAAGAAGAATCCAAAGTGATTCCACGTGTTCATTCTCTGGGCGGCTGAGCAACGACTGCAGGAATGTTTTGTTTACTACTGAATTTCATCCAAATTTCTATCAGCATGGGGATCATGGATGACTCCCACTATGTTAGAAAGTCTCAAAAAGTTACAGTTGACTGTTTGACATTCCTGTGCTTGTCTGACCTATCCATCCATCCACCCATCCATCCATTCTTTCACATGCAGGTCACTGAAAAGACTGCACAACAGTTCATCAGTCTACACATTCTTCTCTCATGTGCATTTTTTGATTTGTGTTCTTTTCTATTTAAAAGCTTACTTTTTATTTACTCTTTGTCTTGTGTTGTCTCTAAGAAAAATAAGGTTGTCCAAAATATTTTCCCTGTTGTGGTGAATTACAAAACTAACACTAGAAACATATGCACTAAAAAACAGATCCATGCTTCTTTGTCTCCCAGGATCTGAAACAAACAAGTCCAAACATCTGGTGTCTTTAACATGAAAGCTTCTGAGCAGAGTCAAGTGAGGACAGCAGAAAATAATGCTTGTTATGCTTGTTTGCTATGTTCACTTTTTGTTGCCAGTGCCTGGGAAAAAAAACGAGCGGTCGGGATTCTATTAAGCTAGATTAAATTGGCCGTAATAAAGTTTGCGTGACGTATGTTTTAATATTGATTAAATGGGGGGCTGAGATGGATGACCACTGCAGAAGTACTTCCATTGAATTGATGCTACACTTTGGACTGTCTCAGGATTCAAAAGCATGAAGGCGACTTCTGCCATTTTTCTGGCAGCAGCAGACAATGAAGCCCTGCGAAAACACCCAGACGTCTATTCACAACCATAATTAATTTGAAATTGAACCTGAAACAGATCTCAAAACAATATTAATCATTTAAAAGGATGCTCGTGGTGACATACGTGGAAGTATATTTATCCCCACCGGTTTTACACCCAGTGCTAGAATAGAGATTCTTTATTCAGAGGAGCTCTCTGTGCTCTTGTCAAGCCTAATTTGTTCCCCTGCAATGGATCTGTGCATACCGGAGTGACACGACAACCTCTGCCAGCCAGAGATAAACTCATAATGGAGAAGTGAAACGAGTTCGTCCACAAGGGTGAACAGGTGGGAAGAATGACCTGATCTACTATAATGAACACAGGCAGTGATTTGCTTTGTATATTATGTGTATGAATTTACATGGACGGCCTCTTTTAACACCTCACCGCACCTTTCCAACTGAAGATTTCTCATGAAAGGCGGAATGTAAAACCTTTTGGTTTCTTTGAAGTGATCTTTGTAATTGCAAAAGGGTTTTCGTCTGAACTCTCTGATGCTTTATTCTCACTCATCGAGTTATCAAAGGAGTTTTACTGCCTAATTACTGTTACTTGTTGAATTATGAATTCGAACAATGTATTGTCTGTTAAAAAAATGCTGTAAAAGTGCCCTCTTGGATGCCCCTGTGATGAATAATGATCAAGTGCCCTCTAGGGTGCTCATCCCATGGAGAAAACGTGCCCTCCAGGGTGCCCTTCTAGTGAAGATAACATGATAAAGTGCGTTCTAGACTGCAATTCCAATGGAGAAAGGGGAATGAAATGGACTCTAGGGTGCCCCTCTGTTGGACAAAATGTGGTGCAATGCCCTTTCTTCAGTATAAAGATAACGGGATTTCCTCCACGTGGGGCCCGGCCTCAGACAGCAGGTGGCCTTTTTATTTGTTTTTGCCCCTGTCCCTCAAAGATCCTTAGTATGCCACTGGATCATAGAATTTCTAAGGCAGACAAGTCTAACAGATGTATGACAAGTCTCAGAGCGATGAAATGAAGACTCAGAACTACCAATGAGGAATGGTAATGGGACAAATATAGTCTGATACTGAACAAAGGGTTAATAAAAAGTGCTGTCTCCATCGATTTGCAGAATATTTTCTCATGCATGATGTCTGCTGTGCTAAAGGTCAGATGAGAAAAAGATGAAAGTGCAACCTGGAACATCTCCCCCAACTAAAGGCAAGACAGCCAATTATTGATTTGAGGAGCAAGGAGCTGAGAAAACGAGTGAACACAAGCCCGGTTTATAATCTGGGGAAGATTCTCCACACCTAGCCAGCCTTTTCAATTTAGCACTCTCTAATCATGTCCATGACTTGAGGTACATTCATGTTTCTTTCAGCACTCTGCATCATCACCAAAGTTTACACGCTGATTTAGATATGCCAGAAGGGGAGGAGAATCAATCTCAAAGAGAGTCCACCTTGCTCTTGGTAAAACCTTGAGTCGTCAGAAAGGCAGCTCATCAAAATTTGTCTTTGATGCCAGGGTTTCATACACTTTAAAGAGACAAAAAATGGATGGAACATCAACTATAGACGGCAGTAACAGAATGTAAAATTAGCTCTGTGGTCATACGAATAAACCCTTTTTAATGGGACCCTAGCCAATCAGATGCAGTCGAACAATCTGTGAGTACATCATCATATCTTTAGTTTTTGTACCGAATATGTGAGCACGTGGTGGCCTTCCTCACACCTAGCAGCACTGGAGCAACATTAGCAGTCAGTTGGAATTTTCTTTCTGTCCGGTTTGTGAATGAAAGTCCTGTATTTAACTGCTTCTGAGTGAAATACTAGCTTTTTATCTGATGAATGCTCTACTATGTTGACCAGCTTGTTGCTAACTTGAGGGCTTTACACACCATATATTCTTAGCACAGGGCAAACACTCGTCCTAACCCTTCCCCTAAACAAAGTATAATGAAGCCCCTTCTCAGGCTGTTATCCCAAGTTTAATGTAAGCCTAGGGGCTATATGATTTACAGTACATTTCTGTTAGCCCTGGGCTAAATGTCCATTGGAAGACTTGAGGTAAACCCTGCTTAAGCTTAGGGCCATCTAGCCCTAGGCTTTAATCAGGGTTCACTCAATTAAGCATGCCAGATTGTTCTAACTTGAAAGCTGTCTTTCTGGGTTCTTTGCTGGGGTTAGCAGGACTCTTAGCTAATGAGGTTCCACATGTACGGAGGTATTTTTTAACACTAATCTTTTTGGCATTTTGTATACACATAAACATAATTTTGGGTCACTGTAAATAGGCCTTGGAAAAGGTATACCAGGGTGAAGATATTTTCAAATTCTTTGGTAATGATGATTCCAACAACAACATTCATCACTGTATGTTGCATTATTGGCAAATATAAACTTAAAGCGTGTGTTATAATATTGGAATATTTTGACACTATGGACCTTAGTGTTTGATATTATATTTAGGAGGACACCAATAGACATGGTGGAAAAATGGAAAAAAACTGAGTGCCCTCATTGTATTTTAGAATGATTGAATGGCCATGTGATTTGTTTTCAGGTGTGTTAGTATCAAAAGAGAGGAACTGTGAAACGGTGCCTAAATGCTTGTCTGGAGAGACATTTTTTGCTTTCTAAACCCCATTTCCACAAACCAGTTTTTGTGTGGACCAGGCCTGAGAATGCTTTTATCCCTTGGCTAAGTGCAGTTTGAAAGCATTTGTAGTTTATTAGAGCTTTTGGGTGAAAAATAGCGGTCTGCTGTGGCTTTAAGTGGGAAAGATGAGAGCTATGACACTGAGGAAAAAAAAAAAAAAAAACAGTAAAGTTGCAGGCCAAAACAAAACCCAAAACAACAAGCTCAAAGATGCTTATTTGTTGATAGAGGTGGGAATTCTGTGAGGAACTGTCACTACAAGGAACATGTTACACAAATTCAGTCCATCCATAAGCAGTACAAATATATTCAATAGTCTGCATTTAGTGAACAGGGAATCATTAAAGGCTTACCTCTCAAACAAAGTTCCATTAAAGGGCCAGGTGTTGCCTTTAAAATAATATTGTGATATTTTCAGGCTTCATCGCAACACACAATTTATGTCTCAATATTTAGAAATGTCTTCAAAAGCATGCCATAAATGCTAAGTGTGGACGACAAATCAAAAGCCACACAGATGTTCTCTGACAATTGCATAGATTGCGACCATATTATAGGGAGGACTATCAAAGCCATAACAAAACTGCAACGCAATGATATTTTTTGATAAATTCTGTCCAATAACATTGATATAATGACAAAATTGGCAAAGATATCCAAAATCTAAGATGATCTCAAGTCTCAAGTCACAATAAGGATATAATGTTGATATCTTGCCCAGCCCTATTACATTAATTGTCCTCATTTTATAATTTCCTCCCTCGTAGAGTAAAATTGGATCCTGTATGCTAATTTACATTTAAATTTGGGCTCCATTAGAGCTCCATTAAAGAGGGCAGTGTGTGTGAAAGTGAAATTGAGAAATAAGTGACATGTCACAACTTCATTTAACATAACTCACCGTCCACTCTGTCTGGGGATACACTAAGCTAATAGGTCCAATATGAACGGTCAGTCCACAGTTCTACTCTTCCAGCCTTGTTTTTTTTCCTCTTCCTCCGACCCTCCAGATGCAACTCTGTGGCAAGGCAAATGTCACTAAATGCCAGGCCAGGCCTACCGTTCCAAAAGCTAAATGTTAGTTCATCTGTTGTGTCAGTTTCCACTCAGTCTGGCCAGCTGTTCTCTGGGTATGGCCCTTTGTAACCTCGGTGACAGGAATATGAGATCGACCCTTTGGTCTGCACCGGCTAAAGGATGTCAGACATGACCAGTAGATATTGAGGAGGTGGTGCCAATCAGAGACGCCAGAGTGGTCTACTGGTCGTGGATCAATAGTTACTTTTGTTCTAATGCTTTGTATAAAAAGACAAGTACCAAACTTTACCAGTTACGGATTTTCCTTCCCTCTTGTCGGAGCTCAACAATCTGCTTTTTACTGTCAGTCAGCTGGCAATCTTGCAAAAGGCACTCGAGGAGATGGCTTATTGTTACTTTTAATGTGCACCCTTATGTTGATTGCAAGGGTTTTTCATCAAGAACGTGGGTGAAATATCTCATACATTGTTTCACAAATAGTATGCAGCTTTAAAGGTGCACTATGTAGTTTTGGGGAGGATATTTTAGTCAGAAGAGAAAGATCTTCTGTTTGTCACACCGCCTTTTGCTTTCAAACTTTCAGCTCCCAACTTCCCGACACTTTTCACATCTGAAGCTTGTCCACTGACTGATGGCACCTGGAGGATAATGAACCTTTGTTGGGCTTGATTAAAGCTTTATGAAACGAGGCAGATGACAAATAAGCCAGGCCTCCTGTTTCTCAGCCAGGCATGTTGTTGGAATAAGAATATTGCTTCCATGTAATTAGGTTTAATATTGTACTTTGGGGAGTGGATCCAGCTTTATGAGAATTCAAATCCAAAGAAAGCTACGCAATCAAGTTCAAACAAAGATATTTGCAGAGGAATATGGAATATAATGAATCATATACAGCAGAACTGGTCAAATGCCACTTAAAAAAAGGAGAGGACTACATCTAGCCATATTGCATGCCCTGTTAGTTATCCGTGAAGTGAATTTGAGCATCCTACTCTGTGGGATTTAGCCTGACAAGTATGTGCAAATGGAGTGAATCTCTTCAAGTATACCCTGGGTAACAGTTCGCTCTCTTTCCCCGGTCTCTTCCCTTTTCCTTCTCCCACAGTGACACTCAACATCTGTAGCCACCGTGACACAATCTGCAAGTAATCCATAACCATATATCCAATGTCATCTCATTCAGGTGGGTCGGGGCAGTTTGCATCCGCCAACACAGGAGCAATATCACCGTCCGCTAGCCAAGCATCTCCAGCACCTCCAGAGCCTTGAAATTAGAACAACCGAGTAGCGGATATCATCTGTGGACAGCTTCTTTTTTTTTAATCCCCTCTGACACACGTTTGCAGGCACAGACTGTACTGGGTTGGACATACTGTATGTGCCATTTCATCTCCCAATAAATCTGGATAATTTGGCGTTTTCTTAAAAATCCAGTCTGGGGCTGGTCAGTGTCATTCTCCACCAATATGACGAAGGTTGTTTCCGTGAACACAGCTTGTGAATATATCACTGTCCACTGAAAGCAATTTCAGCCTGACGTGGGGATGTATTTTTCAGCCGCTTCAGAGGAAACTGTCTCTAATCCTATAATGAAACATGCCTCATCCTGCCTTAAAGAGTTTTTTTTTTTTTTTTTTTTTCTACAAATGCTCTATGCTCTATACCCTATACTGGAAATTTGAAATCATAAAACAAATCACTGCGCAATTGAATACAGTCAGGGGGTTTTGCAGCTATGACCTCACTTGGCTTGGTATTAACCCGTAGCTTGTCGACTTAAGTTAGCCAAAATTTAGAGAGCTATCGAGTTTTAATGACTCAGATCAATAACTTGATGACATTGTTCTGCCACATATCCCCTACTTAGACTTTTTTTTTTATAGTGCATGGTACTGTTAACATTCCAGGAACATATCTGACAAGTACAGAGCATTCCCCTCTACATTAAACTCCCTCTCTTACATATCCTGTTGTCCAGGGATGTGTTTTTAACTCTGTGATAGCATCAAGTTTTGTATCTCGCTCCAAGGCTATCTACACGGTAAAGAGCCTGCAATAACCACCCTCAATTTTGTCCGATGCTGCCAAGCTGTCACCATCTATGAAATAATGCCACCATTAGTGGCTAATGGTGAGCTCTGCGAAAGACAAATCTTGGGTAAAGACACTATTAATTCTTCAGGGGTCATGCACAATAAGTGCTTTTGTGTGTGTGGCTGTTCCTGTACTGTATGAGACTGTATAATGTGCCCTTTAATCACAATGGAGGGCACTGGAGGATTCCCTGAGTCACAAAGAGTGGTGGGCTAAAGTCATCACATCAGTTGAACAGATTAGGGTAAGCGTAGATAGATGGTTGGAATGGCAGTGTAATTAGGGCTTGTTATGGCTATTTATGATGGCATAACAAAAGAGCTCAGTGGAGCCATTAGACTTAGATGGTTAATGTTTTATCATCAAAACACTGGGTGTTTTTGCTAATGTTGGAAAAAGTCCAACACCCAGTGCCTAGTGAAATTTACCCCTGTCAAATTCCTACTCTAAACAAATAGCAGGCAGCATATCACTGGAGTAATCTAACTGCTTCTAACTGTAACTGCCATTAGCTTAGTTAGCCATGCAGCTGGCAGTCCAGAGTAGGAGCAAGCCGTGGCTAACTGGTTAGCATGCCAGCTTAAGTACATATATCTTCAATACAATATACAGATAATGCCATGACATCACAACTATTATTTTTTCACATTCTGTTGACATTTTTTATTATTTTTTTTAATGTTTTCTAACTTAAATTCTTGTAAATTGCACCTTTAAATTCCAAATACATTGGAAAATAGGAATGAACATTGTATATAGTGTATATGAGTGTATATATTTGGATTTAATCTGATATTATCAATCATCCCTCTGGCAAACAAAGTGATATACAGTTGATGAAAACTTCACGTGTGAAATGCTAATGGGATGCTAGATGATTAGTACACATATTGGTTTGTTGTGTAATATGTAAGAATTTTGTTGAAGGCTAAAAAATAACTAAAATTATTGTGAGAATGTAAAGAAATAACAGTTTTGACTGTATGATGTTGATAGATATCGACTAACATGCTAACCAGCTAATCCTCTTTGGTCCCATTCCAAAGGTCCAACTGTGGTAAAAGTCACAAAAATAACATTGCCAATGATGACATTTTTATATGATTAATTTATCCTTGGGACATGCTGGCCCTCCAATGGGGAAAGTTCTCATGGGGGGTGTCACAGGTTCAAATCTGGTTACATTTCACTGCAGCAATGTGGAGAAATCTCACCTCAAAATCACTTGCAAAATGAATAAACTATTTACGATATCAATTCCTTCCTAGGTTAGTTCATCATTTTCTTTGCATCTTCTTCCTGATGTCTTACTCTAGCCTGCTGCACTTGTTTTTCCTAATACCGGCTTGTCTTATGGCTGAATATGGCAGATACTCTGACTAATGTGGCTCAAAGTGCCGCGCACAAGAAGTGCAAGCAGCCTGGGAGATGAATTGGCTCTTTGTAGACAGACTCAATGATAGGCCAAATGTTTTATTGAGTGAAATGTTTTGACCAATGATATATGAACCATAAATATGTATTGAACACATTGTTTGATGAATAGGTTAACAATGTTTAGATTCAGCTGAGGATTTTCACTCCGCTCTGCATTATATGACAAGGGAGGCACAATGGAGGGAAGAAAAATAAATTGGAAAAGCAGAATTAGAAGTGAATCTATTACCATGCATCAGTGCAAAGTGATGGGCTGTGGGTGTTTTTTTTTAAATGCAGCAAAAAAAATGGTTTGAGCTCGGGAGAAGCATGGAAGAGGTCAGAGAGGATGTTTGATTGTGTTTGGCCTGTACGCAGCATTTCGATTGGCCTGAAATTGCCCAGCAGACTCAAATTAAATCAAACACCCACAAATAAAACATGGTTTTGAGTGAAGTAAACAGAGCCGAACAAATGGAGTACTCCCAAATAAACAAAGTGCACTCACATAGTTTTTATCTGTGTGACCATCTGAAATATGACCCAGCTTGCCTCGTAAAAAAAATATAGAGGCAAATGTCAGAATTTGTTATTCTAAACTTCCTGCAACAAAAAAAGCATACACCACATGTTACTGTCTAGTCAAACTTAACATAAGTAAAGAGGAAATGGGCATCAGATTGTTCGAATTGCGATAGAAAAGTAATCTTTATCTTGAATCTGATATTTATGTGCCAGATCCTAAGTTTGATGTTCGGGACTGAAACTGTGTGCGAAAAAGACAATAATAAGGTCTTCTTACATATTTTCTGCTTTTAAGATTACCAGTTTGTATGACAAAAAAACTTAATGTTAGATATGTTTATATAACATGTTAATTTATAAGTGATAATTCCATAAGTGAAACTCATTGTGCTTTCCAAGATTACATATCTATCCTCACTCAAAGGTGGTCCATAATGCCACCTTCTTTCAAGCCCCACATGTCCAGTTGATGACAGTAGCCCTCCTTGTGATGAGTAAACAGATCTTAAATGTGTTATTGATAACATTCACCCACTAATGACATTGGTAACGCTAGCTAAAATTAAAGTTGCTAATGCTAGCAAGCAAACAAGTTTTCTCTCCACAAACTGGCAATGACGATGACTCTTAGTCACTGACGAAACACACATACCATGCTGTAACATTTTTTATCAAGGACCTTTCAAGGTAACGTTTGAAGTCTGCATACACAGTGCAGGAAGCTTGTGGCAGAGATAAGGTGCAGAGCAACATGGACAATACACATGAACTCGGTCAGAATTTATTTATTGCTTACAATGACGTAGGCCAGCGTGCGACCCTCTCAGCTGCTGAATCCATTGGAAATTGGCAGCTTTGTGTGGAACCCCAATGATATTGACCTCACCCCACTGAAAACCAAGGAGTCTCTCTCTGGCCTTGCCTTCACAAACATGATGGCCAAACTTACTTTTCAGAAAAGGGGAAAAAAAAAAAAAAAAAAAATAGGATTGTTGACTATCATATTAACATTTGGGATTGTTCATTAACATATTAACATTTTAGGATTTTCATTAGCATATAAATATAAAAACATTTGGAGAACGTTTATTTAGAAACCAAACACACAATTAACAGGTAACAGTTACATGGCTGGAGTGGTTCTAACACTTGGGGCCTCAAAAAGCAAAAATTTGACAGCGTTTTGTCAACGATGGTAACATTATGTCACATGGGATATGGTTAATGTCAGTACAGAAACACATCACCATTCCAGTGGTTGCACCAAAAGATCATGACCATGAGGCCACCATTAAAAATAGCACAGCCTCCCACCTAGAAAGACTTTTGAAAGAATTTTGGCTATGGGACAACAAACTTTAAGGTCAAAGGTGAATCTTGACTGATGACACCATCCATATCTGACCATTGTGGATGGTGTCATGGCAACGTTGCAAATAATTTTCAAAGAGAAATGTGCAGCACTTGGCGATAAAACAGTAAAGGATGGAGAGGACCTATCTTATGGCTGTTGAAACTCTTTGAATTCATTGTCCAACATGGTAACTTAGCAAACCGGTGTGAACCTGCTGAGGAGCTGCACAGACTTGCTCGCATGTCACCTAATGAGAGTGACAATGGCACTCATGTCACAGCTGCTGCAGTGTGTGCACAAAGCATCATACAGTATGAGAACTTACCCAGGCCTCTTACCGTCACGCTGATGTTCTTGGTACATCTTTTCTCTGAGATTTGATCTCAAAGGCCGTTCAGTCTCCCGGTCCAGTCAGTCATGGTGCCCTCTTCTTTCTCTTTTACTTTAGACACATGTGCAGAAATCTTAGACAAAATGAATAATGTGGCCATTACTCTGCTACCTGCAAGGTCACTGCCCTTTGCAACTGCTCTCCTATGTCTTTCACAAGGCCGACATGATCTCCTATGTGTATTTGCCTACTCTTGTTAAGGAGAATGGAGCCTTCTTTGGTCTGAAGTTGAGATAATAATGGCTGGATTAAGTGCTTTTTGTTTTCTATCCCGTGGAAGCCAAGAAGAATGGCCATGCTTGCAATTAATTTTTTATGCTATAATCTCGAGATAATAAGATGCTCAGCCTGTTATTCTGAGAAAACAATAGGTTTTTTCCTCTCATTACTTTTAATGTTTGTCAGACAACAGGAGCACAATGTCAGCAGACAGAATCGCCATCTTGACAACTATGGCAAATAGCTCAATTTGAAAATGTCATTATTGATCAATATGTCAGATGGTACTTCAGCCTTACTCTTTTTAGAGCTGAATTTTCCTACTTTCTCTTCCAGGTCCCGAATGCCAATGAGAACTGGCTGAAAAGCCCAGTCTCTTCTGATTTGTCAGCGCATACTGGCCTGAGACGGCACCACTCACCTAGTCTCCAGTCAGCTCTGTGGGTGTCCAGATGACGGTAACTCAAGCACCCTGCTAATATCACAACTGTGTAACAGCTAAAACAGTGATATTTCCATTAAAATGAAAGTGAATCTTGGTCATGAAATCCTCTGAGAGGAGTAGATTGAGGCTTTTGAGCTGAATCTTGCAGCCAACAACAGACTTTTACTGGCTCTCAAAATACCCTTCATGTTCCAAAGGTTTAAGATACCGTAGTCCTTCGTTTAAACATGTTGATCTATGAAGCCAACAAGAAAGCATCAAAATGTTAGGGCCAGCGGTCCACCGCCCTCAAGAAAAACAACAACGACCTTCAAAAAAGTAGCTTACCCTTGGGTGGTGTTAATTCAAAAGAGGCTTTACCTTACATAGAAGATGGATGAATGACTTGTTGAATTCCATGGTTTCTGATTCCAGCAGCCCTTATTTAAGAGTTTGTTGGTTGATAGGCACGTCAGATACCCAGATGTAAAAAAAAAAAAGTGACTTTATCAATTACATGTGCCCTTTAAATTGACCAGTGTTTATCAGGCAACCTCTAATTATAAACCATAATATAATAACTTAATATCAAATAACTAGAAAACATTGTAACAACAGATGGCAAAAGTTCATTAAAAAACATGATATGGTTCGCCTTGAAAGTCCCAAACCCACCCCACAGAGTGATGAATCATACCAAGTTGTCCCCATGCGATAAGCAATTTCATTATCTTAAGAAATCGGCCTTTTGCTCTCTTGAGATAACAGAATAAATTAACCTGTTATCATTAGAAAACAAGCTTTGTTGAGCTCAAGATAGCAAAATAATTAAACTTGTGAGCTCACAGCATTAAAAAGAACAAATAATTGGAAGGATGGCAGGTCTCGGCTTCCGTACTTTCCTCTCAACTTGATGTCTCAAATTAACATGGATCATTCACTGTCGGTATTTACAGTTCTTACCCATTATTTTTACACAAGTTGACACTTCAGGGGGCATGTCAGAAATAGAGAAGTGCTTCTTTTGAACTCACAATAACTATCTGAAGTGGTTGGAAGGGAGCAAATCTGGAAAATCTGTTTACTGACGAAACAAAACGTCCCTAAACGCCCCCTGGTGAATCATGTAGCCATGAAGAACAGCGAAGCATTTATTTATGTGAGCATGTCCTGAATATTATGACAGAGTGCGCAGAGGCTTCTGAGGACCAGCTAAGTCAGAATGTCACTGTATAAAACTGCAAGGCATGTTTGTTGCGTGGGTGTGCTTTGAATTTAATTAATTCTGTGATTCACAGGGCTGTACTGTTTATCATTTCGAAGTGAAACAAATCTCAACGTTTCCTTGCGAAAGGATCAGCCCACTAATATTTTAGCATGGCTCTGTTTTTGTCAAAAAAAACAAACAATTGAATTATATTAAATAAAAGCAAATGTATAAAATGATTCATACAAGTTTACAATATTTTCACAGAGCCTTAGTGGCTCATGGGGAAGCAGTCACCTGGGTTTCATGTCATTCGGGCAGTCCAGTGTGGAGATATGCAACACTTGGTGTTGTGAGCAAAATCTGCAGGAAGTTGTTATTTAATAACTTGAGTAAATGGGCGTGGCCTATATCACGAGATTCAGCACAATCCAGTGAACACGTGGATATAAGGATTTTGAATGTGCAACAAAGTATATGGGAGTTATAAGCCAAAACGCACTTTCCTTGATTATAGCGCCACCTAGTGGTGGAAATTGAGGACGACAGTAGATTATAACATTTTTCGGCAGGTGTGACGCACATTTCAAGTTTGGTGAGTTTTGGGCACTAGGGACCTCGCAAGTCGAGACCTGCTCGGGCCCTACAGCTGTGTTTAAATAAAAAAACGAGTGGTGACCACTTAATGAATGCAGTCTTTCTGCACTGTAAAGAGGGAAAACTCTGATATTCACACAGTTTCTGTTGAATGACAGGTTGTTTTGTCAAGCAAAATAGATATGGCAATTTAAAATGAAATAAAATTGCTTTATTTCAGCACTTTAGTGAGGGTGGGTCATTTTTTTACCTGGCGCACAAGGGGCGTATACAGAATGTGACAACAACAGGAAGGTAAACTACACAAACACGGGTTAACAAATAAAAGTAACCATCAGTTGGCTGACTGTGTGATTATAGATATTGGTGTGTTCATAAATTCAGTCAGAATTGTTTGTTAGGTCATACTTGCATTCAAGAAATTTGAAAATTTTAAAATGACTTTTTAAAAAAATATTGTTTTATTATGTGACAAGGAATAATCAGGCCAGAGTTACACTTAAAGAAAAGGGAAATTTAAAGGAACATATGATTTATTTATTTATTTATTTATTTATTTATTTATTTTAATGTAAAGACACTAGATGACAAAAGACTTTTAGAATGCAAAAGCTTTAATAGAAATGCTTGAATTGTAGAGATGGAAGTGAAAATGTCGATAGGCTCAGTGTATTTCTCAGCTTGCCTAAATTACATTTCTTTGCAGTTATTCCTTTGTATGATAATGCACAGAATTTGTTTTAGTGTAATTGCATGGGTGGGCCAACTCAGGGCCAGCATACTGTCCAATTCCTGTGTTTTAGCATTACTTAGCATGATGTTAAGAGTAACAGAAGGATTAAGACTGGTCAAATAGGAATTTAATATTAATGTTGAGACTCAGAAAAAGCAAATTAGAAAAATGAGGCGGTGTCGTTGGAAAAACGTTGACGGACAGACCACTCAATCTAGTTTCCTGAGTAATATGCGTCATCGACATGGATTAAAAGTAAACTACTCAGCGGGGGAGCAGGCCCATTACTGTAATGATGAAAGGCAGACGAGCGCCGGATTGCCAGCGAGGGGGAGAGTGTGCACTTTTTACCTCCGGACTTCATTAAAAGGAGATTCGCCGGGCTTAGCCTGGAAGACCACTGCTGGGAAGGGAGCGGGGGAAAGGGCGATGGGAGTGCAGGTGCATGTGCAGCTCCCGCTTGGGTTTCAATGTGTTTTCTTTTGTGTTGTGTATCCGTTCACACGCTTTATTTCAGTGCTGTTTATCACATGGTGGCCTCTCGGTCCGATCACTTCGCTGGTCAAAGATGAAAGCTATCCGCTCCTCTTATCTTGTACAACACCCGGCCCTGGGATTAGCATTGCTATCCGTAGAATGGAGCCTCGTTTTTTTTTTTTTTTTTTTTTTTTAATTTGTGGCATTAGCTCAAGGTGTGGCAAGGTAATCTATAGGTGAAATATAAGAAATAAGGCACAACCTCATATTCTATTAAGCATATTTAATAAGGAACCTGAGTAATTGGACTGAATGTGTTTCACAAATATAAATATATATATATTTTTTATTTCTGATCAAGGAGAAGCTTTGGTTGACTGTGCAGAGGGGAAAAAACAGCATCGCGGAACATCTAAGAACAGGATTACCAAGCGAAAAACATAAGATTAACTAAAAAGGCTGGTTCTATAATTGGTTTGGCTCTTGATAATTAATCAAGGGAGAGGCAGTTTTTGAAGGAAAGAACCAGGCACCACGTTTCAGTTCAAAGGCTGTTTTTGAGCAGCACTTTGTCACAGACAGGAAGATCCAAATCCACGTGAAACTTTGAATGACATGTAACACTTGCATGTAAATATCAAGGAGATTAAGACATACAAATGGAACAAAAATGTTTGTCTTGTATGTTTTTTTTCTTTTTTTTGTTTTTTTTTCTCCAAAATAAAGGTGTAACTTGTACATTAAAATTACTCCAACTGTGCACACTTCGTCAAAAAATAAAAAAGTTAGACCTACTCACACGTCACCTACATCATAGTTAAGTCCTTTCTGTGTGTATGTGCACTAGAGGCTTTGGGCAAAGATGACAAACTTCGAAGGAATGGCTTCCAAAGTATTTCTGATGTCACAAAACATGCTCGTAGTCCCACCTCCAAAAGTCCAGTTTTAACAAGTGATTGTGAAAGTTGGCTCAAATCAGGAACAATAGGAAAAACATATTTTTGAGCAAAGGCTGCAAAAAGCCAATAGAATTTACCAACTGGAGTTTCGATTATTCCAGAAAATAAGATCGGTACTTACACATTTTGCTCGGAAAATTAATCTTCACAAATTAACACAACGTTAATGAATTTTGAAGTGTAAATGCAAAATGGCAGATGTAAAGATTTTCTCAGCTTATAAGCTAATAACTATATCGCCACCACATGACTGCGACTGTGACCATACTTGACACTTGATCAGTCTAGAAGTTGGAAAGATAGAGTTGGATTAGTTTGCAACTAAAGTCTGCAGCGTAGTGAGAAAATGAGTCTATGTTTGGCATAATTAGCGTTAATGCCCTCGACATCTGTACATCTGTAGTCTCATTTAGCCACTTGTTAGCAATCACCATATTTTAAAGACACGTAAATGCTTTTATATTCAAAGGTGAGGTATTTACTAACATATTTTATGTTGTAGAACAAAATATGAGAATCTCTTGTGTTAGCCATAGACCTAATTTCAGGCGTTGAACTGGATTTCAGAAGACCCACTGACATCAACTAAGGGTGAACAGGAAGTGCAAACGGGTTCGTTTGAATTTATGTTGTAAGATTCCAATGTATCCTTACGTCTTATGTTTCTATCCAGCCCCTTTGTGACATCTAATTGATAATGTGTCAAAAAGTGTTGGTTTGTGACTTTGCAAGACATTCCCATCAGCCTCCGGTGTACTTGTTGTTTACCAAATGTAGCACGCTAACATGTTAAACTAAAATAGACTTTGGAAAAACATAAACTGTGGAAAACCTGCTGTGCCTAAGCATAGCCCCACAGAGGCTGTTGACACTTATTGGTCCAATTTTCAGGAGCAACACTTCCAGTTAACCTCTTATTCATTAATCGATTGATTCCATTAAATACCTTGTTATTTTTAATTTAGCGGCGAGGCATGCTCCTGAGCTGCTCATAATGTCCCCTTGGAATATGTGTTAGTTGGAGTGTTTGTGTCTTTCATGCTGTCTGCTGTGACCTGTCTGACTTGTGTCCCTTTTGATATTGTCGCAATCAAATAACAAATGTATCATGATTGACACTTCACACCCTGATGGTGGACTGTTTGGACCGCTGAGGTCAGGCTGACACCTTCTGAAGTGGCACGGCTCAAAACCAAAAGACCGAAGAGGAGATTTTTATCCTCAGGCCATCCGGATCCTCTGCACAAACAAACATTTTTGCAGTCGAGTACACAGGGTTTGTCATTGTTTTTGTCAGACTTGTAGATTCTGGTATGATTTGTAGCTTTTGAAGTTTACAGATAATGACATTTTCTTCTTGATACTGATACTGACTGGTTGTATTGTTTTTAACCATTATAAATTCTGGTAATACATTGCATATAAGATCATTGTAATAAGTGTCAGATAATAGGGAATCAACCTCTCTTATAGATGCTTATTAACATCATTGTGTTTAAACTCTATCTAAGTGCCATTAATAGCATGATTACATGTTCATTGTTAAATTAAAATATATCCATAAGCACCTATAAGAAACCTTTAAGAATCAATAGATTACATTATTTAAAGCACTATGAGTTGTTTATATTGATTATACTTGTATAGTGTTGCATTGTATAGCTACAAAAAGCATAATTACAATAATTGTGAATAAGTGCATTATAGTACATACATGCATAAGTATGTGTAAAAGTTAATAAAGCAACAAATAAACTTGCTAAAGGTTTAGCAATGATATGATAGCAAACTTGTAACAGCTTTTATTAACATTCTTTATCCTCTATAAACTGTTTTTATGCATTTTTTTTAACAGTTTATTATAAGTTTTGTAATACCATAAATAGACAACCATGAGAAAAACACAGATTTCATTAATCTTTCTACATTATTACACTGTTAACATGTCTCTAATTGCTCAAAATATCTTATAACTAACTAAAGATGTGTGGATTACATTAATGAGTGCTCTTATCTTGTCGTCTTGTGTCTATAATAAAGAACATTAAATAAGCATTAATAAACATATTATACAAAATAGAAACATTTGGTGGTCCAAATTTAACCTAATTTGCCGACCAACTTTGAACTATAGACTGTTAACAAGTGCTTATACATTTCTTATTTCACAAAAAAAAAAAATGGTGGAGTTATATTGTGTTATTGACACAAAATACTGTTAAGTAGCATCTTAAAAGGACTGATAAGAACCTTGTTGCCTTGGGTTGTTAGAAGGATCCAAGCACACTCTTCATTCACATATTACTTTGTATCTCTTTGACAATTAAAGAACAAGTTCCCCCTCAGGAAGTGACACATCATCTACTGATCCACAGATAACGTGCAATAAATACATTACAGCACTGTTGAATAACAAAGAACGTAATTAAAACATGCAAGTGCAGTGCTTTAAAAGCCCCGACAAACCTCCATCAGTGAGGAAGTGGAAGGAATGACAAGAAAGGAAGCAGCGACAGAAAGTTATTATTAAGATTACCCCCTCGCCTTAAATTAACTTGACTGCATTTAATTCAATCATCGGCAATTAATCATTCAGAGTTTCCTGGCAGAGGCTCAAATTGGCAAAGTTACTGATAGTTGACGGTTCATCAAGATGCAGTGCTTTAACAGCTGCTGGCTCCACATTAGCAGGGGATGAGTTAATCTCTCAGCACTCCCGGTGGTCCTCAGGTAGTACTGTGAGCACTGTGGGAGCAGATTAGGTACTCAATGTTCCTCCTGCTCCACTAGCTACTTCTAATTAGCATTACACAGTGACCCAATGACCTAGCACCGGCAGCACCTGACACACAAAACATTCACTCGGCATCGTGACTGGGAGAAAGATCCGTTTGTAACGTATGAGACATTGATTTGGCCGAATTCAGTTAGTGAATACGCACCAGTTTACACACAGCTTTTGTCTCTTCCCCTGATCTTATCTTGGTCCTCTCTCTGACGTAATCCCGATGGAGGGCTGACATGCAGGATGGGCTAATTTCCTGACCGGAAAGCCTTGGTACGTCCACGTGGAAAAGGCACCATGTCAGAGTCGTTCCATCAGTGACAGCCCCCCGCAGGGTGGTGTACTAGCATCTTAATTCTGGTTTGGGAATACAAGGGTTGGCTATATTTACTACATGTAAACAACTCAGTGGTCTGACTTGGGACTTGCCCTCTTTTGAAGGAGTTGCTATTTATATGTGCTTTGCTTTCCCTCTTTTTTTGCCTGAATTGGTCAGGGCAGTGATTCAGCAGTGTACTCTTCTGCTTTTAGTGTTCTTGTTTGTGACACTGACATTTTTAACTTCATCCTTTTTCTTTTGATATTGTACTATGTATCATTGCTATTTTAACATGTTGGGCACACTTGGTCTCTTAGCTGCAGAGCAAATCTGCCATAACAAATGAGGATGTTTCCAGATTTTCAATATTACTTCCCCACTATATGACAAAACCTCAGCCCATCCATGCAAACTTTGGGTTTAAGGTATTTGAAGCAAATTCTATCACCATAATAATTACTATCTTTCACTTTAAAACTGTCTATTTCCTTTCAAAGTCTGGAGCTCAAGTTGTACTAAACCGTCACACTGCCATTCTCTCATCCTGACATTTTCTTCGACAGGATGGAAGACGGGAAGTAGATGAGAGAATCTTTTTCATATTGAGCTGTCACTTGTCAGGGACATTATATCCATTTGTAAATATATGACTTCAGACGGTACTGTCGCCTTACCCAGACACCAAGCACTGATTCAGGTACATTTCAGGTTCTGTTAAGGAATTTAAAAACAAGGATCTGTGCAGGACTCAAACTGCCAAAATCTAAAATAGATACATGAATACATGAACTCATATGACATTACATGCACCAAAAATCATGTTAAAAAAGACATATTGTGCTCATTTTCAAATCAGTTTTTTTTTTTTTTTATTTTGGCTTACTACTCGAATAGATTTATATGCTTTCATGCTCAGTTCCACAGACACTCTGTTTCAGCTCCCGTCTCTTTAAGGCCCCCCTGAACAATTTTGGCTGTGACAATTTCATCTCTGATCCATCCAATTCGCTTTGCATAGGGACACAACTTTATTCAATAGCTTCCAGGTCATTTGACCCATTGACTTAAAATCAATGCCGCAATGTCTTTGGTTACCAGTTGAATGAGACACACCACACCTGTTTTTATTGGATTTTGGTGGAATTTCTTTTTTTTTTTCTAACCCTTATTTATGTATTTATTAATTTCTATATTTCTCTTTCTCTTTCCTTCACCCACTCCCCATTAATCTCCACAAAAGATTTATAGTTTGTCACATTATATAAAGTAATACCTTCATTTATTTTGTTTATTCTTAAGTCATTCATTTAACCCATACTTATCAATATTATTCAACTGTTATTTATTATCAATATCTGTATTTACTTCTGATTTTGGCAGTTTCAGTCTTTCATAATTTGCATCACCATCTGGAGTGGGGATGAAAAGGTGAGCTCTCAGCTAAATGCTCTCATCAAACCGCTAACATGCTCATGTTGACCACATTAACATGCTGATGCTAGACAGGTTTGATGTTCATCAGGTTCAACATCATATTTTAACATAGTACAATGCTAACATTTGTAAATAAACTTAGATTTTGACATGTTGTATATTAATCAAGGGAACATGGCGGATTCACCTGACTTGTCTGATAAAAATTGCATTCAACCGAAAATGTGTTGACTGTTGTAGTGTAGCTTTGGTGCTACTGGAGCAAACAACAATAGCGTAGCATGTGTTGTCTGCTGAATTTGTTCCAATATTGGCATCAGGCATTATTTGTTGTTTTAGAGAAAACAGCAGGACAATAAAATTTCACAAGCCTGTTAGCCAGTTGAACCCTGAGCAGATCCTTTTCTGTGGGCCAAAACATCGTGTAAGCTTCGTTATTTTTCTGGTCCAAAAGTACACAGGAACATCTTGATTCATGGAGCCACTGAAATAATTTTCCTTCATGACATCATGCCTAACATATCATATTCATCCTGCAAATAACGCATTGTTATTTCAGGCAAATCAGACTTTGCATCCCCTCTGATGTTTATCACCTTGGAGGAAAACAATAGACTACACCTAAGCTGCGGTGTGAGTGCTTAATTTATTGTCACAATTCCCACACAGTCCCAATTAGGGAGATCAGCCTCGACAGTCACGTTTATAAGACATTACAGCAACTGTGTCACACTCATCAGACATTGACACCTTTTTCGCAGTGCTACAACTGCCTCGCTGTTCAAGCAGGAGTGGATGCCAAGCTGTGTGGTGTCTCATCCATCCATATTGCAATACCTGTGTGCGTGCACAAACATCTGTTCTGAATGGAGGCCAGACACAAGGACGGGAAAGAGGAGAACAACTGTTTGTGGCTGACTTCTCGTTTGCAAGTTCTGTATTTCTGTCAGTGGAAATTTGTCTTTGAGAGACGTTTGCGTGTTGTTTATCATCTGCTCAACAGTGATCATCAGTTTCTGGATATCTCTGCAGAGCACGGAATCATCTGAGTCTTAGATATCAAGCTGTATGCCTTGGGGTGAGATGGCTAATATTCCAGAGACGAGATCATGCGATCAAAGAGGTCGTCCTGTGAAATATGTTGCCACATGCTGCCTATATGTACCTTTCCTCGTCTACTGGGTGTCCTTGGGTTTTTATAATGAGACAGTTTGGGCCCTTATAATTATTCATAGCTGGTGGGTGGACCTCATTATTGACATTGCGAGCGATGCAGATGACTGTGGTGCAGCATGCAGGCGTCATGAATACCGGTGACGAATGTGGAATGTTAACACGTCTCACACGGCGCTGACGGTAAGAGGACGGAAGCTTTTCGAACAGTTAATGCAAGAAATGTGTCAGTAATAGAAAAGTCATTTCAGCAATAACTACTCTTACAAATGCTTCTATACAATCTGTGACTTGCGTCCCAACGCTGGTTGTGTTCAACACCAACTATCATCAATCAAAAATCTCTCAGACATGACACAGGCAGAAATCAGTTTCAGAGTGGAGGTGATTTGTTAAATTTGTATTCTCATTACGCTGAGTCACATATGCCAGATTCCTTGGAAACACTTTGGATGTATTAGAAAGGTTTCGTCTTTTAAGTTGCATTTACATTTACACCTTCTTTTGTGTAAATTATTTATACTTCCCAAGAGTTTTAGAATCCATCCACTAGATCGCCTCGATCGCTGGTATTTTGGGGAAAGATGTTTTTGTTAGCATTAAGATCTTTTTGTAACCGCACAGAAAAGGAAAAGTCTCTGTCTTGAATCTTGTGAGAGGTGAGTTGCCAGCACAGTGGGAATTGTGAGTCAGAGTTGCAGAGAGTAGTTCAGAGTTTACTGAAAGGAACTGTCAGCAAGAATTTATTTCCAAAGCCACGGCTGAATAACTTATTCTGAGAATCTAGACGAGGCAATGACTGTAACAGCTCGCCATCGGCTGAGGCGATTCTACTGGACCAGTTCCACGACTCAATAAGACATAATGAGTTATTCATTTAGGAACTGATTAGTTCAAACGTCATACGCTATGGAATAAACCAGCTTAACAAAGAGACGTCAGCATTCCTAATGAAGAGCTGGGCCTGATGTGAGAGCAATTTCTGTTTATGCATTGTGTTTTGATATGAAGTGCGGTTTCGGAAATGAGAGTGGTCAGCATTCGAATGAGTCCTGTCAGAATCACCAAGATTGGACCGCAAACCTCTCTGTCTGACTTATTCAAATGAGAGCAACCTCTGTGACCACAGGTGACAATAACTGGGTCGTATTACTGGTCCAACCAGACCAGGAGAGCTTGTATCAGCAAAAGAAACTGCATTAGCCCGAACAAGGGTGTATTTAGTTGCTATATGATTTGTACGATTACACATTTGCTGATTCTTCTCCCGAAAGTTGTCATTTTTGTGCACAAGCTCACTCCAAACACTGTTGATATCCACAACAAATACCCACTTTCTTTTTCCAATCCGAGAGGAGTTTCAGTGATATCTCTGTATCTGTCACCTTTTGTACAAAACTGGAGTCGAATACTAAAAGAAAGATGTTTTGAAGCGGCTGCGTGTGAATGAGCCGGGAGGTAAGAGAAGCTGAAAGGTGTTCCTTGAGTTTCTCACCTCCTCTATTTATGCTGCAGCTGCTCCGTGTGTCAGTTTCCTGAAAAGACAATGAGTTGTTCTGGCATATTCCTCCAGTCATGAGCAAAACTTTCTACGAAGAAAGAAAGAAAGAAAGCTGCTAGTTCATCGCCGAGGTGTACCCTAAAGCCCACAGCACGGCCACTAATGGCCTGATGGAAAACCCTGATCTGAATCTCCCTCTTTGTGTAGCTCTATTTTATCCAAACCTTCGGATCACACCCGTGCATTTCTTCCTTTTTTTTTTCTTTTTCCCATCGGCTCTTTATTCCTTCTCGCACATCATCTTTAACACAAACCTCCACTGCGGCTACATCGCCTGCTTTTCTCCTGGAGAAGGTCGTTCATCACCCTCCTCTGTTTCCTCAAGCCGAGTTTTTAAACTTATCCGCCAGCTGAGCCGGTGCTGAGCAGCTCGTTTCTCAGTCGGAGCGATAACTATCTTTTGCATGCCTGGGACAGACGGACCTGCAGACTCTCCCCGCAGGCCAGCAGAGCGTTATTGATTGGAAAGTTTTCTTGATTAATTCAGGTGGCGCTGTGGACGATTGTGTGCGGTGCTTTGTGGCCGTCTGTTGTCACCGAAGTTGTGTCCACATTGACACATACACACACGTAGAGTAGGGAGAGAGCTTTGTCCGGAATGCTAAGCTCCATGACAACAAATTGTTATGTAGGATTTGGATTTGGATTCACCCGAGCTTACACAACTGCAGAGCTGGCTCAGACCAAAAATGCTGTGGTCCGTGTGATTTGCTTTGCTCTGAAAAAGGGCCTCGCAATTGCTTTTGGTTTCGTTTTTCTTCCCCCGTGTTGTTTAAGCGTCCTGCAAATAGATTTCCCTCATTCTTCCCTGAAAGCATGATTGCGGTGTTTGTGATAGCTGTGCGTTTTTTTCCCTTCTTTAAAAATGGATTATTTGCTTTATTTATACACAAGCCTGTTTTTTTTTTTATTTATTTATTTATTTTTTTTATTAGTGAACCACTTTCGCATCTGGCATCGGTTCAAGTATGTCAAGAATGCGTGAAGACCTAGTTCTCGAGTAAGAAATTACAGACTATTTCTGTATTGAGCAGCAGAAATTCATACATAAATGAGGGAATAATTACATAAACAGCATTCCTACCACAACAAACCTTAGGATATGTGATGCTCCAGCAGAACATAGACATGGCGCTGACTTCTCCTGGTGAATTATTTATGATTGCACTTCTCTGGACATGGGCTTCGGTGAATATTTCATACAACTTATTTGCCCCTTGTAATAGGTTTGACTTAAGTCTGAGTCCGGCGTCCTCCAAGGGAGCCCCTGTCAATTGGACAGCTAACCTTATGCTACCTAGAGTGTAAAACTGGGGCCACGCAGGGGATGAGAGGACTTCTCCGGTTGGCATTGCCTGAAAATGCAATGTGCACTACTGCTGCTAAAATATCCTCGTTGTTCCTGTCTATGGGATACGTGTTAAACCATTTTCTGAACAAAGCGCACAGTTTTGATGGTAATTTGGTCTACGTCAGGCAGTTCAATCAGAGGCTATTATGAGATTCATTCTGTAAGTGGTGCACTTCTGTTAGCTGCTAAAAGCCACCATGGGTGTTCAAAAAAAGAGTGATTGAACATTATAAACTCCAATAATTTTAAACCTGGGCCCTGTTGCCACACTCCAGACAACTCAAAAGTTAAGAATGTCCACTAGAAAATACTCAATGGAACGCTGCGTGAACTAAGTATTCCTACTCAAGAACTCTGGGCACATCAGTCTGCTCCACAATTGCAGCACCCATTGGAAGGGGGCAGGATGTATTTGTAGTCCTATTTGTATTATGAGTTAATGAAATGTTCCCTGTGTTCCTTTTCCTCTTTTGTTTCATTTGTAATACAAGGAGGCCGAACAGCAGAGGGTTCAATTCTGTGCATACTTCCCAGAGAGACATATTTTGCTACTTTCAGTCAAGGTTTTTGTTAACATTTTGGGCCTTGTACTTGTATTTGTACATTTTCCGGTCATTCTTTGATGGTTTCCCGTGTCAGAAGTTGGATATATCAACCAGGAAATTCCAAATCGATGTGTCTGACAGCATGGCAAAAATGATTTCCAGAGGTAGACCTTTTTTGTTAATATAATAAGATCCTTTGTGTAACCAGGAAAAGTCTTGCTCTGGAATCTTCTGTTGCCTCATCGAGATTGTTGAAATTTGTCAAATAGTCAACCGTGACTTCATTAATAAATTTTTTGCTAGCAGTTCCTATTGGTAACTTCCAAACTCTGACTGAGATTTCCACAATTAAATCACTTGCGACATTTCAGAGCTTGGAGTTGCCAAAGTTTTACATTGCAGCCATCACATGGCATGCCGTAGCTGCCAACTGAGGTGATCGGCTGGGCAGATTCCAGAAACTTTTGTTGATCAATCATTTACGCACATAAACGTGAAAATATAGGGAGTCCAAAGTTTGAAATCACTGTAATTCCCCAATATTTGCATTGCCTTATGGATGGAGATTGACACGGATGGTTCTATGTGAAAATCCTTCAACTATTGGCTGGATGGCCTGAATTCTGGGACAGACACTTGTGTTCAGCTTAGGGTGATTCTGTGCCTAGTTGTACTGTTTCAGCTAGTCTCATCATCTGTTTTAATTTTTAATTTGTCCCCTACTTTTGGTTTCAGAAACCTGCAAATGTAATGTCATTTCCCAACAGCTTAGACTGTTGGGAAATTACATTACTTTTGTGTTTATCACTAATTAGCAAATGTGTCTCATTAAAAGGTGCTACATAACATCTTTTTCAGAAAGTGTTATAGGTGTCATAGGACCATTAGAGGTGCTAAATAGCACTGTTGTCAAAAGGTGCTAAATGGTACCCAAAAGTGTTGCTTTTGGTAGTTATCATAGGAGAACCTCTTTTTGCTGCTGTATAAACACCTCCTACTGGCGACCCTCCTTTAAACTGACACTCACTCAAAGACAACAGCCAATCATAGTGTCCTACCTTTAAGTCACCCTCCATTTTCTTACATAAAGTCCAGTTTTTAGTGCATTTCTTGTAGAAACCTAAAAGTTTCCTTTGAGTATTCAGTGTAGATTTGGATAATCTGTCAAAGTCGGGGGGGGGATGCAAAGAGATGAGAGCATTCCTCAGACTTAACACTGCTCACTTAAGTGGAAAAAGCTTATACAGTTTCTCATATCAAATATACAGTATATTTTGACAGTGAGGCAGTGGCCGCCTGTGAGCTTTCCTCTCCACGAGCTAATGGCAGTCGAGTGTGAAACGGCGCCGCGTTAAATTATACTGCAGCTGATAAATGTTTTAAAATGTTTAAAGCGGTATGTATATTGTACAAATATAAATGTTTAAAATGGGCAAAAATGAAAATAGACTCCTGTCTCTCATGCAGTCCAGTGTGGATGAAGTGCATGGTGTGGGAAGTGTGTTTTAGATATTTAATTGCTGTAATGAAAGTTCTGTTGGCATTGAAAGTAGCTTGACCGTGTGTATGTGTGTGTGCGCGCGCGCATGCGTGCGTGCATGCGTTTGTTCTTGTGGTTTATCTGCAGTCATGCTATTACACACGATACGACTGACGGATGTGTGGGTCAATGCAAAATCATAGATTTTTATAAATCCTTTTTACTATGTTCCCATTTTATTGCTACACATACAATGCAGTACACACACACACACACACACACACACACACAGTACCTCACAAAGCAGCATGGATGTAACTCTAAACGCTGAGGGCGAAGAAACCGCATTCATCCATCTTTCAAACTGTGGGGGCTAACATAATCCACCCGTGGGTACAACTCCAGGAGCATTGTGTTCCAGCACTCACAACAAGTGCCTCCAGTCGCTGGGGAAAAATGAGGAGAAAGAAGGGGAAGAGTGCGTCACATTTAGAATGTCAAGTTGCGGAGCCTGCACCAATCCGGGGTTGAGTGCTCTATTGAAAGCTTTTAGGCAACAAGGTCATCCTTGAGGAACAGGACGGGAGTGTTGATCATGTTCAAATGTGGCAATTGTTAATGGGAAACTATAAAAAGTGCATATCACCCCGAAGTTCTCCTTTTGTGAGCAATGCTGTAAGCCATAATTTATTCTAATGGTCTGTTTGTGCACAGCATTCGTGATTATATATATAGACCCGAGGCCAGATGCATACAAGTCATACAGAGAGACATATATGCCTTCACTTCTTTGTTAGCTTGAGAGAATGTTTACACCTGAAAATAACACATGATTCAAGTGATCAGATCACAAGTGGACAGCTCCGACGAGTCCACAGTTCACACCTGGCATTAGATCAATTCATAGTTCTCTCTTTAATCTACAGTATATGCAGGTATGCACGTGCATCGTCAGACAACACATTTTTTACACAAAGAAATAACTTAATGTATAGCAGAATTCATGAGAAGGCTTAAATGATTAAGATTTTTTTTCATAGAATCTTCACAAAGTTTATAATGTCTTTTCAAACTCAAAACTCACAAAATTAAGTTATTTCTTAAGGTAGTCAGGGGACCTTCTCCAGGGGCATCAACTAACTTGCTGATCTTAGTTGTTTTTTTACTCTTCCATAATCAAACCAGTGGTCATTATGGAACATGACTTCCAAAAATATGACTGTGAAGAGGAAACCGTAAAGGCTGGCGTCACAGAGATGTGTTTTGGTTTCATGTCAATGCACATGTTCAATTATCACCGCCTTTTCAGATTTCCACAGAAAATGATGGAAACCAAGACTGGCAACAGCATTTAACACACATGCTGCACTTCCAGTCATACAATCACACATTTGGACTAGTCAGTTTTCCACACTTGAGATTGCAAAAATAGAAAAAAGACAAAGTCATGTGGTGATATGAACTTGAGACATGGAAGTAGACAGGCTGGTACAGTGATACAAATACAGAAGCTGACATTTTTTTCCAGGTAAATAAACAATGTTAATATGTTGTATTTAATGCTGAATTTAAAGAAGGCATGACTGATAAAGAATTGGTCACAGACAGTCTTTCAGAGAGTTTATGAAGTTTCTCCACAGTCAGCAACTCTTAAAATAGAGTAATTTTAAAGGTAATCTGAGCTGAACATAACACACCTCGGTAATTGTTTACGCATCTATTTCGAGCTGTTCAGATCACTTGTGTGAAGCATATTAATGCCTGATACAGACAGATTTATAGAGTTGTGAGTACACATGGTTCTGTTTTCTAAATCTCAACCAATATGGAGCTGGATTTTCAGTTCGTTCCCGCAGGTGTCCAGAACTGAAACACATGTGACCGCTCCACCGCTTATTAGACCTGTCAATGAGATAGATAGAGAACAAAGACAAAGTGCAATCCTGCCGATTGTGTTGCATCAGCGGCGTACGCCAACAGCACTGTGTGAGCTCCTATCATGCCCAGCTGTGGCTAATTATAGCAGCGTGTCATTAATTCAACATGTGTCTGTGTGCTGTCAGCACGGTGATATCTCAGTGATCAATACTGAAAGTCAGAGGGACGATCAATGAACTCATATTGAAACAGGCTTGCTTCATAGTTCATGATAAACAGAAGAATTATGACTCAAATGTGAATAAAGATAAATCCACCACTCCTTCATTGGTCATTCACTGGACGCTGTGTACTGTTTAAACACCTAGCCCAAATATACTGAACCTTTTTTTTTTTTTTTTATCTCTGTCCTTTTTCCATTTAAATTTCGCCCTTTCTTCTAACAATGCCACGTTTGTTTCCTCATAAAAGAGACTGAAGAGAAGAGTCATCATCTTGAAGAGACCTTTTGGCTGTCTAACCAAGCTTTTTCATTGGCGCCTTTCCAAATAGCACACTACATTCGCCGCTTCAGGCCGCTCTTTTAGAATTGGCAACTAATCAGGTGTATTGTGTGTTTCATTTTTTATTTTATCTGTCTCTCAGGAGCACCCGCCGAGCTACATTTTCATCAGTATTGCTTGGCTTGATTTTTTTTCCTCTAATTAGTCATCTTTTGGTGAAAGAGCATTTGCATGCCGTTTCTTTTCCAGAATTTTGACCCACATAGAGAAACAAATCGGTCTGTTTTTGTCGAGGTTTCGAGTTAATGTAGGAGATTGTTTAGCATTTGTCTAACTAACTGCATTTCAAAAAATAATTTGACAGCGGAATGCTTTAAATGTATCTCATGGTTAAACTTAACACCTGACACTGCAGCACCCATAGGTAAGTTCAGGCAGCAATAAAGTGACATAGATTGAACTTCATGTCCTCACAGAGCCCAAAGGATATTAAAAAAAACCAACATCCACCCCAGTCACAGTCACTGTTCAACCTAACTGTTACCGTACCACCAGACTACAGATCTCATCATCAATACACCATCATAAAAGTAGTTATTTCTGTGTGGTATAAAAGGACTAAAGCTTGTGTTACATTGCACAACCATTTGACAGCAAACCTTTGACCATGATGTCAATTACCACAGTTGCTTCCTTGCTTCAGCTCTCACAAAAAACAAATCTTTGCTGCTAGACATTCGACACATTGCTACCTCCACACCCAGGGTACACTTCCACAGACTCCAGATTTAAAAACTGTGGAATACTGCCATTTACAGAAAGATTTATCTGGCCACAAAAGGCTTAATCAGCATTGTGTGAACTCATCCATCAGGACTTTCATTCATATGTAAAAGCACAACATTGCAGGTTTAAACGTATTATTGCAAATGATGTCGCTGCCATGGTGGACTGTGGATATATGCATTTGTTTCTGCATGCTCTTATTATTTGAATTTGTAGAAGTACAAGACAGCAATTTGTGATTGAAGGGTAAGTTCCCCATATAGTTTAACTTCAGTTATCATCTACTGATCGCCAATGCTGATGGAGAGTAGGACAGGGAAAAAAAAAATTATGTAGCCTAAAGCACTGAGATCCGGTACTGATTTGAGAAGAACATCCTTTTTGAGCCAAATCTTTGCTGTTGCTGCTAAGCTAAAAGTGTTGGCATAAGTTTGAGAGTGCAAACAACATTTTTATTCAAATCTGTTTGGAACTTTGGACTTGGAAAATGGTAGACAAGCTGCATGGAGCCAATTTTTATATGTTTTAGTTATTTTCTATGCAAGTCCACATCTGCTTCAGTTGTTAAGGAGAATAGACCTTTTTCACAGCAGCCGTACTGACATGAAAAGGAAGGTAAATACAGGTTTAATTTAATGACAATTAATGAAGGTTCTGTCCCATTTAGTGCAGCGGTGACTTTCAACATGCACAATAGCAGCACCTCAACTCTTGTCTGACCTGAGTATCATTGGTAACATCCTTGCCCTACTGTTTTATGTCAAATTGGCTGCTGTGAAAAAGGTCTACGCTGTTTTGCTGCGAAGCTCCAGAAATGCTTTGTGGACTACAAAACTACACCTGACCTTCCATCCAGTTCCAGTGTGACTAAGATGATGAATGAATTGTTAATTTTTTGGCAGAACTCACCCTTTTTTATTTGCGTGTTCACGCATTGTGATTTCATTGTTTTGCCATCCGAGTCATTCTCTGTGTTCAAATCAGTGCACTAAACAGCACAAAGAAGAGGAATAAAAAGCTACTGCACTGGAGAACAAAAATAGCAAAACAGGCTTAGCCTTTGCTCACAAATCCAAATACTACTTTTACACACAGTGAACACTGAGGCAGATGAGAGGGAACGTAATCCCCGGTAACCTATTTGAAATCCAGGCCAAAACAACAGCCTTTTACAGATAAAAAGTCTGCTTGATCCGCGCATTCACATGACCGCGACCTCGGATATCTGAACCTGCTCTCCACGCGATTGATAGATGCAGTCGGAGGTGCTGTGTCACTTCACGGTGAGGGGAACCGTTCCCCGCGATTGTACCGCAACGTTCCTCCTGCCTGAGCTTAACATCAGCGTGTGTGCATATACATGCGGACGCACACATGCCTGACAGTCGCCGCTTTATCAGCGCAACCCCAGTCGGGGCCCCACTTCGCTTTCATTAACACCCTAATTAACTTTTCATGAAGTCCATTTCCTGCTTGTTTAATTAACTGACCGTCCCTCCATTGGCCAACTCAAGCACGACCTGAGGGGAATGGAAAAAAAAACTAAACTTTCAGAGCTCACACCGGCTCGTCAGTTGAAGTTTTCTGACGCCTCACCTGACCTCACCTGATTTTATAATGAAGGGTGGTTTGTGTGGCATTCATAATTCAGCCCCTTAAGTTGCGCAGCTTTGCTCCCGATGCTGAAAAGTAATGATGTTTTCATTATTTATGGCGCTGTAATGATACGTCAAAAGTTGTGAATGCACACTTTGGTTGCAAGTTTGAGCTAAGAGTATAATTTATGCCTCCACACTGAAGGGAATTGTGTGTGTGTGTGTGTGTGTGTGTGTGTGTGTGTGTGTGTGTGTGTGTGTGTGTGTGTGTGTGTGTGTGTGCATGCATGTTTGCCTTTCACATTTTATCTCCTTCACCCATTCAATCATGCAGACAATTCCTGTCACATGCACACCCGTAATGGACTTAAATCATACAAGTGGAGACCTATTAGATTAACCCATATGATCTATCATCACCCTCCTCTGTCTTATCGAGAGCGCGAGTACAATTTACCCCCAGCGGCAGCCATTAGAGCCACGAGCGGTGGCGACCCTGTATCTTTCTCGGGATGAGAGAGAGACCTTCAAGAGCCAGCAGCGTGTGGAAATTAAAAAGCCCCCCCCCCCACACACACACACACACACACACAAACACACACGCACACACCCCTCTTTGTTAGCTATGCCGGGGTTTTTAATCAGATATGGCCGATGGGAAATACAGATCCCCTTCACGCCAATCCTCCTGCCTCGTCGGGATGGCAGGCGTTGCCATGGTAACACGGGGAGAGACGTCAGTAAGCGGCAGGAGTCGCTGTAATTATGACTGATCTTGGGGAGATCTATGGGAGGAGATGCGGCGCTGCCTAAACCTCTGGCTGCAATCTGGCTAACCTCCCTGATGAGAGCAACACAGATGGAGAGAAAAGAGATCGGGTGACACTAATGACATGATTGTGTGCCTATTATTAGGTCTATCTCTGCTTGTTTACTGTGATGTGTTGCTCTCTGAGCTGTGATCAAACTTTGCTGCACTATCTTCGAAGAAAAAAATTTCACTTTTAAAAACTTCAGCACCCACTGCAGACCGGCATACTAAGTCTGCAAACTAAATCCGTGTGAGCTCACGGTTCTGGGATACCTTGCACCTTGCACTTCCTTTCCTTTGTTGACACTTTTCCAGTCAGTCACTTTTCATTTCAGATAACTACATAACAAGAACACCGTCAACTAGAAAGAGAAATCCAGCAAAAAAACCTTGAGCATTGTGAGTCAGCACTTTTTATTCTTTTATTTTTTAGCATCAGTTGACCATAAATGACATCCAGTCATTTCACCAGTGTCCATTCTAAGTCCATAAAAATATTGATTTTTTTTTTTTTTTTTTTTAGCACTGAATGACTTTTAATCAAGTCATCAAAAGAAGGGCTGTAACTGACCTGAGTATGGTAACTTTTTTCTTGGCCAAAATAGTGATTAAAATGCTTGTTACACAACCATGTAGCTCAGTAGAGAAGCAGTTGATTCCATTTTAAGTGAAGCTTTTGCCTTGAAAGAGAAAAGCTGGATGACAGTTGTGCGTGCTAGTATCTTTGTGAAGCTGTACTTGAGCTAAATCCTATTGTCAGGTTGTTTACATGCTGCTGCTGATTCCCACAATTTCAGTTTAGTGTATTTGCGTGCTAACATTTGCTGGTGAACACAAACACAGAGTGCAGCTAAGGCTGATGTGAATGTCATACGTTATGCAGGTATTTGGTCATTAGAACTAGAAACAGGGCGGCAGGAATGTCTGCCCTGAATTCTACGCCAGTTCAGCAGATATTTGTAGTACAGATGGTAGTGAGGGGGCCCAAACTTTTTTCCTTGTAGAGCAAAAACTTAAACTTAATGGTGGACCATGTGCCTGAATCAGTCACCTTTTGTGTCAAAGTGAATGGTGATCAGATCTCGAGTTGACCAACTGACCAACTTCCATCACACAGCAGCAGTCTAACTGCAGACTTCAAACAATGAAAAAGTACTGATAATTAGGGATCATACACAGTCTAATTGTTTTTGCTTAAGCATATCATGAATATGGTATATCAACTCTATGTTGTTTGCATGGTGCAATGGCTATAGAATTACATCATCTTGATTCAGATTCAGTTAATAGAATCTATATCTAACCAAGTCTGGTAAGGAATGAAGCCTGACCCATACTCGACAAGTGTTCTGTTTTTTGTTGACGCAGTTACTAGAGAGTTTGTGTTTCCATGTAACACAGTTGGTACCATTGTTACATCTAACTTGTTTAGCCTGATTACAGACTTGTATGGTGTACAAGACTGTGACAAGGCATTGTTCAGCACAAATAGATGTAACATTTTAAAGATATGTACAATTATCATGTGTCATATGACATGACCGAACCTGATGCGAACACATTCATATGTTTTACATTTGTGTCCAAACCTGGCACGGCCCATCAGGTCTCAGTGGGTTTGGGCTGGGTATCCATTCCCCGTTTTCTGTTAAACTCTCTAAACCGCACGATATTTGGCACCAGACATTACCTCCCCCAGGAAAATCAAGACTGAATTGTGATCTAGTAATGCTGGCTGGCATGGCTGGTCATTGCTACGCTGACAAAAATTAAAAGTGAGCCTGTTATCTTTGCACCAGTGGTGCCAACAAAGGTACCACTTGGGGGTCAAATGTTTCCACTTTAATCATCTCATTTCTAAGACAGTTGATTATTGACTCTGAGTCCCAGCTCTTCAAGTACTGGCTCTTTGGGTTGGTGGCCAGCCCAACCAACTGCTTTAAAGGCTTTTCTTTAAAACTCCTAATTGTATCTTGCAAAAAATAAAGCAGCATAAACAATGATTTGTTCACTAGGTGGGCCAAAACAAAACATATGGCAGGTCAGGTCCAGTCAGTGGGCCCCATTCTTGGCATCGCTGTGTTACAGAAAAAGTTAGGAGGACAACAAAGTCAGTAAGATTCATCTTCTGGGAACCAAGGTCAACAAATGAAACAAAACTCCATGGCAATTTATCTGATAGTTCCTGAGCTAATTTAGCCTGAACCATAGATGTGGTTAGCTGACCACCTGCACAGATGACTCACACTGCCCCAGAGCCACACTGCTTGCATGGCTAAAAATGAATATTAAGGAAATGGTAAAAATAAATTATCCACTGAATAAAAGCATAGAGAATAACCTCATGTGTCATTTTGCATCTTTATTTTGCACTGTGTGTGTTTGTGTCCTTGCGTTTCTACAGGGAGTGAACTCAGTTTGCCTTCTACACCTCAGAACCAAGTGTTCTAAATAATCTTAATTGGACCCACAGCAACAAAGAGCCTTTTGGGCACAAAGTATCAACTTGTAGCAACTAATGACTTCATGTATTACCAAACTGGCAGCACCATGTGCTCACCCACACTTAAGAATTGAATATCATTGAGTAACTGCCTGATCAAAGACTCATGCATTTGGCATGCTGTTTTAAGGCATACGTTCAACGTGAATTTTACATGGACAGAGACCAATGCTGTGGTGGTCTGACTCATTAGCTGGACCCCCCACCAACTGACATCACAGTGAAACATAGACCTCATTACCTCCTAAATCAGGATGGATCAGAGCCAAGCCGTGCCTGCACCTCACCTCTGTGTGAAGGAGAAAGTGCATTCTGCATAAAAGTAAGATGATCAGAACTCGTGGCAGTGTTGGGTAAGTGCTGACATGGTTCTGGCGTGGCAGATGGCTGTCAGAAAACAAAAAGTGTATACCATTGAAATTGATTTACAGAATTGGCAATCAAAAAATAGAGTGAGTCTCTGATCCCATGAGTCTTGGTTGTTATAAACCTAACTTAGAGGAGCAGATGGTTGAGCACACAGAGTTGTGGTTGCTACTTCTTAAAATTGTATGCATGTGTTGCTTTACTTTGTAATATTTGTCCTGCCTGGTTCAGTTGTGTACATTATGAAAGCCAAAGTAATCAGTATACACTACATATTCATACTTGGATCACTCAAGACTGAGGAATCCAATCCAAGAAAGCATACGGACGCCACATTTTAATAATTTTAAGAACAAGACAAGAATACTCTGCATGGACTACACGTAGCACTGCAACTTCAATAAATTAGCACATTAATTTGGCCAATGCTATTACAGTAAATGGATGAGATCAATAATGAGGAGCTGGCAGGCTCCATCGGTCTCTGCACTGCATTTGACACTGTGTGCCACAAGGTCGACTTTCTACGAGAAATTAGAGAGCTGGAGGCTGATTCCAGCAAAGTGTGAGTTGAAATATGCAACATTGTTCTTGCTTTAAACTCCCGGAAAACTTTCAAATAGAAGTTGCCTCACCCTTATTTGTATTGACAATGAATCACATGACAGATTGACTTGTGTAATGTTTCAGTTCAGCGTGCTCATTAGCGTCATTTCCAGCAGTTGCATAAAGCTGATTTCAATTCAAAGAAAATCTCTCATAAATCCACTGTGCACCATTTGCCCATCACCAAATGGCAGGATCATTTTCTCAGAAGTTGCTGCTCGCCAAAAAACAGTTAAAGGCAGTAAACACTGGACTTTCATTCACCGGGTGGTCAGAAAAATGACTCAGAATGAATGCTAATTGCTACATCTGTTGAATGTGTTTACAGGCAACTCTTTGCTAATAAGTTTGTGTGGCTTTTATACTTGCAGTCTGTTTATGCAGCCTGCAAGATGCCAAAATGACCACTTAATGACTTATAATCCTAATGTTAAGATTTTTATTTTATTTTTTAATTATTTTTAATTTTAAATGCTTACATGCTTGAAAAACACATCAGTTTTCTCATACTGTCCATTGTAGCAACACTGAATTCCCCCTTTTCCCCCCTAACTGAGCAAACTAACTAATGGCAGCTACAGTTTGCAGCAGTTTGTGGTTCATCTGGCAATATTTTGCCTTTAATTAAGTATTAGGTAATAGAGATTTTGTTGTTAAATAGCAATAAAATAAAATGATTCATGAACAATTAATTAAGCAGTTGTTAAAGTGAATAATAATCACTTGCAAACCTGTCATGGCTGTTAAAATAACGTTAGATTAACTGAAAAACTGTCACTAAAAATAGGTACCAGTGGACACCAAACGGCCTGAAACATGCTCCTCAACCCCTCCTGTTTATTGAATTTATTGATTTTGGATGTGATTCTGAGGTGAGGTTTCTCCACTTTGCTTCAGTGAAATGTAACCAAATGTGTACCTGTGTATATAGTTTTGGTGATTTTTTGATAGTTGACAGTTTTGGCCCTGACACTTTCAAATTTCACCTGTGATCCATTCCATTCACTTTGCAGAGGGATATGTCATTTCAATAGCGTCCAGGTCATTTGACCCACTGAAACAAAACCAATGCCACAATGTCTTCTGATAATAGTTGAATGAGACACATCTGTTTTCTATTGGATTTTGGTGGAATTTCTATTTTTATGAATGTTTTAAGTCTAATCCTCAGTCATTCACTTTGCAGACCTGCCTCTGTCCCAACCCTAACCCTGGGTTCAACTATGTGAGGAGTCACTACAAACAGGCAATGGTGGACTCCAAATGGCCTGAAACATTTTCCTCAACGACTCCTGGAGGAACATTTTTCAAAGGTCAGAATACTGTTAACAGAATTTATTCATTTTGGAGGTGATGTTTCTCAACTTTACTGCAGCCAATTGTGACCAAATGTGTACCTATAGAGACTGGCATCAGGAAGAAAACTCAAAAACAATGATGAACTAACAAATGAAGGAAATATTTTGGTGATTCTTTTGAAAAAGTATTTATTAACAATTTGCAAAGTAGTTTAAACATGCACCTTAGAATTAAACTGTTTCCTAATAATTGATTTATAAAGCATTTCATTGTTCACTGAAACAGTGAAATAACTATTTACGACTGTTTAGCTTACCATAAATGTTCCTTTTATTAATGATGCTTATTATGAGGTGTTTTGTTGAGTGCTTTTGAATCATCAGAAGTGTTTGCAGTAGATACTTAAAACTGACGTTTAAATATTGATGCCTTGCCTTGTTCATTTATGCATTGAGTACAAATTCCACAGCTCCACCTATAAATAATTAAGCCATCAATATGTAGTTTAAGTGTTAGAGGGTGCGTGTGTGTGTGTGTGTGTGTGTCGCAGTCAGTTTGTGTTATTGATATCAGGCTCTGACTGTCAGGCCAAAGGAGCAGCTCTGACATGTGATGAATTGTTAGCATCTGCACTCAATTTTATCCAGCCTATGGGCATCATTTTCAGACGACATTAGCGCAACGCCACTGTGTGTGTTTGCACGCATTGTGTGTGTGTGTGCGTGTGTGTTTGTCTGCCTGGTCTAAGTTTCTGGGACAGCAGTCCCTTGATCCTCATTCTCATTATTGATTCCGATGATAAGCAAGAAATGTGTGTGTTTGTGCGTGGCTGGATTCTGCCGCTTGCATTAATTATGTAGGATAACCTCAGGCGCTGGTCTCATCATTGCCATGTTTCATGAACAGGCACCATGTTTGTATTCGATCCATAGATGGAGATTCTTCTTTTTTTTTCCTTTCCTGTGGATTTTTTTTCCCTTCATATGAGAGCAAATCATTTATACAGCCAGACCCATGCATTCTGTGTCTCCCAGTTTCTACTCAAAGGGGCAGTATGTAAGAATTGGCCACCTGTCAAATCCATACTTAAAGCAAAAAGGAAGCCATATATCACCAAAGCAAACGTAATATGATGCTAAATGTACGTAATCATAGCTAGTTAGCTAAGTTAGCTGTGCAGTAAGTGGCTAAACAGGGAAATGGGGAGTGTTTGTGTTTATACCACTAGCATAGAAACTTTTGGCCTGTCTGGCCATGGCTAGCTTATTAGCATGCTAAATTGCAATGTCAAAACTGCTATTTATTCAAATTCTGTTAATAATTTGATCTAATTTTGGAATGTTTTCAACTCAGGAAAAACACACCTCCTGCACATTGCCCACTAAGCTTGATTTTGTGCCAAGTTGTCCTTTTGTTGGCCCTCAATTTTATCAAACACACCTGTCAATCTTAAGGTTGGCAAAAACTGTGAATGTTTTCACATTTTAAACTTTCACATATAGCCCCTTTTAAAGGTTGATGTTGCCCAACAATGAAAAGTCAGTCCAAATCATTGTTCAATAAATCAAATCATTTTTTGTTATCCCTTGATGTGCAGTAAAGCTTGTGCACCCACTTAATATGGGGTGTGGGTGAGCTCTTTTAGCTTAGCATCTATGGTGATGATTTCAGCTTTTAAAAAGGTATAAATAACATCTTTTTTTAAATTCATTTTGGGCTTCCAGAGACTTGAATTATGCTGTATGAGCTGGATGGCGCCATTCTATGTGTTTCCTTATACTGTTTTTTTTTTTTGACCCTATCTACTTCAGTTGTTTGGTAGCATGTTTTTTTTTGCTGTGATGCTCCAGAAATTTTTCATGGACTATGAAAAACCCGACTTTCCATCTGCATTGGGGTGAGTGGATGCTGACTTAATTTTCATTCTTGGGGAGAACTTCTCCTATAACTGCTTAATAATTATAGTATAGTTTACTTTTAGTATAGTTTACTAAAATGTAATTAGATGGATTATTTAAAATAGTTGATTAGTTTTAAAGTGCAGTTAAAGGCTAAATTTGATACAGTAATCTACAGTTGCTCCTCCGGGGTTTGACCTGTAAATTTCTCCTTGAAAAGATTCCCATGAGGGACCGGGACCGCTCCCAGCTCCGGTTGCGGGTCTTCTCAATGCTATCAGAGCACGTGTTGCTATGATAACACTTTCCCTACACTGCAGGATGATTTTTTTTTTGGGTAGGAAGCGCTTTGCTCCTGTGAACTTAACATACCCAGCTGACGGGAACAGTGAAGGAGAGGTGCCCTTGGTCTGTCTCCAGCATAATCAGAGCGCCGAGCCAGCCGGAGAGCCGAGGGGGAATATCTCAGACACACACAGACGCACACTCACACACCTGGGTTGCATGGTATAGTGCAGTGTGTTGTGAGGCAAAACCTGTGAGTGCACACAGATACCAAGTGCTAGCCGAGCATGCATGAGTTTTTTTGGGTTTTTTTTGTGTGTGTGTGTGTGTGTTATCTGTGCGGCCTCCGCTGTGCCTGTCTGTCTGTGTTCGGGTGTTCATGCAGTAGCACGGGGGCTAAAAAATCTAGGCTAAAATTATCAGACACAAGCCAGAGACGCTTGGGTGTGGGAGACGAGCATGCCTGCATAATCAGCGACTCGGGCATGAGGAGAGGCTCTTCCGCCTCCCTGCACTGGAGGCAGGTGCTCTGCCTACCACTCCATATCAAAAAAGACTTGGCCCAGTAGCTGAGACATGTGTAATGAATGGCCAAGCAGGTCAGCAGAGGTCCAGCTTTTTGAAATCAGCTTAAAAAAATAGCTTCTAGTCTGGCAGAGAAATAGCTCTCAGCTTAGTTTACTCAACTACTCAAGTATAAAGTGAATCTTAATTCCTACGTTGGCCTTTTTTTGGTGGCTATACATCCAAAATATGCCACAAGGAGTTCAGCTAGACAAATGAGTAGAGCCTGAGCTCCTCACTGGTCGAGTAAATGAAAGCTCCACAATCTTCCAACATGAGACAGTTCACCATCCTAAATTGTCTAAATTCATTAGCAGACCCCGATTTTCAGCTAGCTGAAGCGTTCTAGGCCCTGGGTTTTAATCTGCACAATGCATGTATCAAACTAAAGGATGGATAAATGATTTGTGATGAAATAGTTGAATTATTGGTTGTGGTGCTAAATGACGAGTGTCATTGATTCGCTCTTAGCTGAAAGGAAAAAGCTACCTGTAGTGAAGGCGTATTAAACCTTTTAAGTAGACAATACGGGATATTTTCCATTAGCTGAAGGCGTATTAAACCTTTTAAGGAGACAATACAGTATGTTTTCTGTTAGCTTCAAGGTGCACAATGCAGTTTTGGGGGAGATTTTTTAATCAGGAGTGAACGATCTGCATTGGCTCTGTTTTCATGACTGAATAAATTGAATTAACAATCTGACCTTAAAGGACAACACAATTTCCTTATTTGTCAGTATTGTTGATATTACCTGTAAGGTAATTTGCTAACCTGCTGAACTTCACCACAAAAGGAGGAAATGTTTATATATACAATTGATATTTCCACGTGTAGGTGGGTATATCTAATTTGTAAGTACAATATGCTGCTCATATGGAGGCTTTAATATAATTATATCAGAAGAGCCCCTCAGGATCGGGCTTACCACGCATTGACAACTGACAGGTTTATAGGCTTGCGTTGTGTTATACAGGTGTTGCAGTAACATTAAATGCTTTTTTTCCCATTTACTTTTTTTTTTACTACGTAGCTTACAAGCCCGTTAAAATGCCAGCGGCTTGGTGGCTTTCGACAGGACACGCAGCAAAAATCCCAGTTGTCACAATTGCTTTACACAGGCATCTGACAGATAGACATTTACTCTCTCACACACACACGCAGTAACCTGGAGACTACAACTAGAGCTGAGAAAACAGGACAGGTTCTTACTGTTTTGTTTTGTTCCCCCCCTCACATTTCTTGAACCGTCCAAAATGTCTACCTGCTGTTCAGCCCGGCACCAACTGTCAGCGTATCACTTGTGATGGGAAAGCAGACATTCAGATGGGCATATTTACCCAGTGGTTTTGACTAGCCATTGACTGGACGGTGTGCACATAAAGAGCAAAGATCATCTCATCAATTGGATGGAAGAGAAGCTGGAGCAGATCCATCTCCCCGAGCAGGGGGGAAATGTTTGCTTTAAACATACTTTTTTTTTTTTTTTTTTTCTCCTCGCTGCTATCACTGACCTGTCCAGCATTAGGAAGAGCCCACACTCGCTTGCTGCTCACACCGTCTGACTGATATGTCTGTCTTCCCCTGGCTGGCAGCGGCGGCTCAATTTGTTTGTGGCGGCGTTGACACAACAGGTGTTTTGGTGGCAACTAAGAGGTTGCAGTTGCCATTTTTATCGGCCTGATTAATCATGCCATCTTAAGTACCAGCTGTTAAACTGGCTTTTTTTTCCTGCCATAACGTTTTTAGAGAAACATAAGGGGATGTCCAATAACCATGAGTATAAAATGCTCTCAAACCGGTTGAAGGTTTATTGAGTACTTTCCAATACTCTATTGTGTGTTTAAAAAAAGAAGAACTCATGCTAAATGAGAATAGGACTCATAAAATGGACCACTCATCAAGGTTAACCAATGTAATTGGATCCCGTGCTTGTTGGACAGGGATAGCCTTTGGATTCATTGGGCTGGAGATTCTATCTGTTTAAAACTTAATACAAAACACCGACCAGTCAAGAAACGGACAACATGCCAAAAACTGGGCAACTTTGGCAACGTGTGGGTATTTCAGTAAAGAGTTGTATCCAACAAAAGCTGTCTTCACTTATTCCCCAACGTCTTGTAGATCTGATTCCCCTCCAAAACACAGTATTCTATGAATAAATGGCAACTAAATTGGAAAAAAACAGCAAAGAACCCAAAATGTGATTAAATTTGTTATGCTTTTGTATGCACAAAACTGCTGTCATCAGTTCAAATTGCCACTCTCTCTCCAAACCAGAGATCCTGACATGGCTTCCCTTTGAGCGACTGGATTATGATTTTAATGGGGTTTTTCAGGCCTTAACATGGAAATGATGCAAGTTTGTGTAGTTTTATGCATTTTGCTTTTCAGCCAACAATGCAAAAAATCTGACTGTAACCTTTTAAAAGAGCCCCAAACTACACTTTATGATCGTAATCATATGATAAACTACATTTTACGATAATTCTACATACATTTTCAGGAATATAAGTGGTTTAAACACGATATAGTTTAATTGAAATAGCACAAACAACATAACATAACTTGTAGGGGAATAAATGATTTTCTGGGCTTTAGATTTAGTTGAGAATATTGATACAACTTTCATGTCCGCGTGCCAGTTATGAAACTAAAGCAGAGGGAAACAGCTAACCTTGTTTTGTCCAGAGCAGGAAAAAATACAATTACCATATTTTCCGGACTATAAGACACACTTTTCTTCATAGTTTGGCTGGTCCTGCGACTTACAGTCAGGTGTGATTTATATATCAAAATATATATAATTTAACATGTTTTTAAATGTTAATTCATACTTACTGACATGAACCAAGGTAAACATTACCATCTACAACCACAGGAGGGCGCTCTCGGCTTGTGACATCTATATTCAACGGATTCCGTGATGTGGAATGCGATTGAGAGCTTGGTGAACTAGCTTACTCGTAACTTGCTTGTTGGACTCACTGGCTAGTTATGTTAATTTAGCCTATTCAGCCGCCCAGGTATGTTCTTTATGCTATTGTGTAGCTGAATAACTGTTAATGTGTCACGTTAACATACCGGACACCTATTCAGCCTGTTGTTCTTTGTGCTGTTGTATAGTTGAATAACTTGCGTTTCCAGATTAAATGTCTGTTCTTGGTCTTGGATTTTGTGAAATAAATGTCTAAAGAAATGCGAGTTTTAGTCAGGTGTGACTTAGTATATATGATTTTTTTCCTTTTCATGACACATTTTTTGACTGTGACGGAGCGACTTATAGTCAGATCATACAGTAGATAAAAAGCTTCTCATTGGCTATCAACTTTTTCCTTTTTAAACTTATATAGCTCTACAGTTTTCTTTGGCGCCAGTCTATGGATCCTGTGTTGGAACTGATTTGTAGTATTGGATTTAATTTAGTCCTTACCTTGCCATAATTACTGTATATACGTAACATTCATACTGTATACGTCATGAGGGATTGTCTCTGGAAAAGAACACTCTGCCCTGCAATCATACCTAGTCACAGTAATTCATTTCCACAGTGGCCTGCTGACACCAAGGACCGCTGTGCCTCTACTGCAGGCAAGTCAAACTGTAACATGCAGATTTATATGATGTATTACTCATTAGACGAGTAGCGCTTTTTTCATTTTCACTAAAATATTATTTACTTTCCATTTCCTTGGATAAGATTTTTCACACTAGTATTGAAATGAAGACATGTATGACCCTGACACTACTCAGTGTTGCCAGATGTGCAATGGTATTATTATCTTGTTGAATGATAAAATGCTGAAATTGCCACAATGTATTATAATTTGCGACCCCTACATCAGTGGCTGGTTTTTAGTATATACTGTCCACAATACATCTTAGCCAGTGAGTGACATCACTGAGGGCAATATATCAGATAACATGCCGCTTCCTCTGGAGCCACTAAAGACTTTACACTACTTTTCCTTTTTTCTTCGCATAATTCAGTCATACTCCACAAGAACTGTAAAAACCAGTCGATGCATAGGAAAATTTCAAAGCTCTCGTGCAACACATTAACATTTCTCATCTAGCAACACTGACACTAGAGCGCAGTATACCAGGTGGACACCTGTACACAGTTTGGTGCCTGCAAGCCATTTAGGCAGCTTTAAGCATATGGTGCTGCTAAATACTTAATTGCAACGTTTGCCCATTTTTAAGCAAGCGGTGGAGATGACTGTGAGATAATGAAAAAGTGAAAAAAGGCTGAGCCTTTTTTTTCTTGTTTCAAATTGCATAGTGTCATCTTCGGATCACCAATAAACAACGTAAAACACAAGCAGCCAAAGGTGACCAACCAAAGTTCTCTTGGTGTCTGGGTCCCTTTTGTTTTCCCTTTTTATATTTTATTTTATTTTTGATTAATTCAAACAATAAATGGTGAAGGCCTGCATTTTACAATACTAATGAATATTAGTCTTTAACCAATATATTTAGCTGATTAGCTGAATGACTATCAATGCTATTCTCACACATTCCAATGATATTACCCAAGTCTCAGCACAGCTCCACCCACCCTCATCTTAAGTGGGTGGTTAATTAGCCAGACTAACTGGAAGCACCTGAGGAGAGGACAAATATCACCTGTGTTAATGCCCCGCTAGTGTTTCCAGAATAACTCGAAACACCTGTGTGGGGCTGTTAAGTTTTAAGAAACTCAATTTAAGATGTTTTTATAGTGCATGTTACAGTTTATGGTTAGTAGAAACAACTTTATCCAACATTGTGTTACGAGTTAGGCGACACAATCAGGAAGTGATTTTGTCGAATGATTCCACCTACTCCGCTCTCTGGAAGAGTAAGCCATAGTAAGTCAAACTGAATACCAATTGCTTTCTATATTGTGGACGCCCTGGTGCATTTTTCCTCTCCCCTGTTAAAATCTTGAATCCACGCATCTATATAATATTATGCTCAGCCTGTCAAAAATGGACTTAATGGAAGCATTCGTATTGAAATTTATTCCGCCGTTCACCTACTCTAACTAGGTCTCGAGGCTTTCCTGCATCTTGTGGATTTAGTCGGTTAGTGGAGCAAAGAAGGAGGAAATGAGGCTATTTGCATCGAGAACGGCGCAAACTTTTTCTCTCTCAATGACAGGGCCAGGGTAAAAATGCTCTTCCGGCTAAATATAGCCGCAAGGTCTTTCAGTGCTCTCTTTGACCTACAGAGCTCCTTCATCCCCTAACAACTCGAGAGAAACAAGCCGCGTAATAAAATCATAACGCCATTAAACTTTGGGAAGTTGGAGCCATTACGCGTGGCCAAATTACTCTTATTAACCCCCAACAGCAAGGATTAATCGCCATACAAGTGCAACTTTGCTCACGTGCGTGCCCACACACATCCACGGATAAGGGACGAACACACACAGTGCAACAGTCGAGTGGCGCGGTGATTAGTCTTGTCATTTAGATGGAAAAGATTGTAATGATTCCATAATTTTGACCTTGGCCAGAGGCTTGATTATACACATGGTCCTAATGTGCTGAGGCAAATGATGATTGATATCAATAATGACTGCTGCCAATCACTGCTCATAATACCTTCAGGATCCATGTGGTGGAAATCTTGTTAAGGCTGGGGAAAAACATGCCAGCCTAATGTGCTACCACACTTCAATCCTTAGAGGAATTGCAGTAAAAACAGATATTTATTATATACATAATAATAATAGTCCAGGAACAGGAAGTACCAATGCCATTAACTATCTTGTTAAAACACAAATGTTTTCAGTAATACAATACAGTTATTATTTTACATGTAATGTTTGATTAAGGATATTAACACATAAACAATCACTGAAATAACCTTACTATGTGGTTGAAAGGAAACACCCCAAGCAGCCCAAGTTGGCCAACAATGTGCTACAAAACTTACATAGTAGTACATGTATCATATACACAGAAACAGAAAACACAAGGGGATAGTCCAGCAGCAGGAAGTACCAGTAACTATATTGTTTCAGTGAGAGAATACAGTTCTTAGCTTTAATTTTACATGTAATGTTTAATTGTTTATGTGTTGATATCCTCAATCACTGAAATTAGCTTTGTTAGAAACACAAGCAGCACAAGGTGGCCACAATGTGTTATTACACCTAAACTTTTGTAGGCGTCAGAGTACATGTATCATATACCATGGAAAAATATTAGGGCCAGGGATCAGGACAAAAAAATGAGTTGTTTATTTTGTTATGCACTTCAAGAAAGAGTCAGCATTTTGAGAATAAAGTCAACTCTTCTGGTCCTTCAAATCCAGTTAGTGGAGCGACTGACAGCTATGTGAGCTGCCTTAGCATCTAGTCCTAATACTGACAACTACATTGTGTTTATGAGCTAGGAGAGAAATCATTTCTTTATTACTATAGCCAATTCTGAAGAAAAGTTTTACCAGTTCCTGTACACGAGACATTTTGTTGAGGCAGTCACATATGCTTGTTTGATGTAGTCTCAAAAGGTCGACTTTAATCTTGAACTGTCAACTTTATTTTTCGACATTTTGACTTTTTTCCCAAAGCGCATAATGAAAATTAAATTTAGAAAAAAGAACTTCCTCCTGACATTTTTTCTCACCCCTGGCCCTAATACTCTTCCATATTATACACTGTAAGTGTGAAAAAAAAAAGAAAAGAAAAAACAGGGGGTGCTCCAGCAGGCACACAGAAATGTTACCTCTTCAGAACAAAGTCAATTTCAGGAATAGACTACATTGGGCTTGAAAGTGCAGGAGAATGCTGTTATTAGCTGTGTTTTATCAAAGTATTTTTATGTGGAACATTGTGTATGTTAAATTTATATTAAATGTACTAAAATGATTGATTTACTTTAAAGATGTCAAAATACAGCTGTAAATCTGTGAATCAGTTAGATCTGCAATATTGTGACAGTGCTTATCAATTTCAACCTACCATATAAGTTTAGTACTTGTGATTCTGGATTGACCAAGTGACCAGGTAGTATTAGCTCATCATCATTACATTATTGTCAGCATCTGTGTTTTCCAGCTACTAAAACTTTAAATTTTCATTTATGACAGCTCTTCATTAATATATTCATGTCAGTGGGACGGTTCACCTATGGCAGAAGCTACAAACCAGCACAAAAATGAGTTACCAATAAAAGTCATGATGTTCGGAATAGACACATTACAAAGATAAACAATAAGTAACATTTTTTAAAATTTTGAAATATAAAATAGCAAACATATCAAACTGCTCAGAATAATGCATGATGGGAAAAGTGGCCCTCTGACGTCAGTATACATTTATGTGTCTTCACAGTAAAGTTGTGAATGGTTTCTAAAATACTTCAAGTTGATAAAAACACATAATTCATTATACAGGATCTGTAGATGAACAAACAAAACCATGTAACTTCACAATATGTGAATCTAACCACAGAGCCAAACCTTTATTTATAGTTCAACAAATTGTTGATGATTGTATCTAATCAAACATGTTTAACACATGAGCAAATAGTGTATTTTCTTTCACTAGCTTTATTATATATCCTTCTCCAAGCAAAATTGTCTCTGTTTTTCCATTCATTTGCCGGTAATTTCAGATGTTCATGTCAATAATTGTGCCTTTCCGTTCACAATGTGACAGAAATTGAAAGAAAGTCAGCACCATCTTTATTCTCCACCAAGGCTGATTTCATAACTCGGGAACAATACCACGAGTCAAATGCTGCAATTACATTGTTCCATTACTTTTTTTTAATTCTTTCTTTTATTTGTTTGATGTCTCTTGAATAAAAGCATTTGTAGAGGAGAGAACACGCAAACATGGATGAAAGACACGGTCGAAGGCGATTGTTATGGGTTTGGCTCTTATCGGATCAATGTACAATCAGATGCATCGCTGACATATAACCCTTTTAGACACAACTTCCCCCCCAAATCTCTGACAAAAGCACCTGCAGGTCGCTACAAAAACAAGCCCCGGGTGTTTGTTTCGACGCTTATGCTCACCCCTTGTTCTCCCGTGTCCCTCAACATGCACCCCCACCACGCCTCTCCTTATTTCTCAGGAGCACTCAGGTGGAAAAGCATTTCATTTGCTAAACAAAGTGGAAGGCTGCCACAACACAGGGGCGTAATGGAGAGTGATGGGTGGCCCCCATACCGGGAACCATGGGACAGAGTATAATTACTCCTCCTGTCAACATCGCCGCATCCATCACTTACTGCTGTCGCTCGCTAAAGGCTTTGTGCCACGGCGCTCCCAACAAGACAAAAGGTGTGTGTGTGTGTGTGTGTGTGTGTGAGGGGTGTGTACTCATATTGTGTGTCGGTGTCGACTGTGTGCGATGATTGATCATTTGTGCGCACGTTTCATAGTCGAACGCGTGTTTGTTTGCCCGCAACTACCCAAGCGAAAACCTCGGAGGCACTCATCTGGATGCCACTGTTGATAAAAGCCGTGTGACTTTGTGAACTTCAGAAACAGATGGGGGAGAAAAAAAAATTAGGAGGGAGAGCAGCACAGATTTTAAGTCCCTGATTACTTTACTCAAAGCGTGACTGTGAAGCGTGCAACAACAACAAGGAGAATCCATTTTGTAACGTGTGCCGAGCGAAATGCCTCAGTCATTGGAATGAATTTCACATGAAGACGTGTGTGTTTGTCTTCCCCTCCACCCCGCAGCCTGAAAGGCTCTCTTTTGTAAAAAGCATACAGACATCATTGGAGGCAACTGTTGTAGGCTTCGTTTTCAGGATGGGATGCATTATTGATGGATAAGAGAGTGAGCTTTCAAAAAAAAAAGTTTTTGCTTGAGTTACTAGAATATTTAAAGACAGTAAAGCAAGAGCAGTTCTGAAATGGAGTATATGTGATGACCATTAACTGGGAATTCAGTTTAAAAAAATGACCAAATGCTTGCAGAGGCTCTATCATATAGTTCCATCTTTATATAAGCCAGCTCAACGATGGAGTGTGTAGCAGCAAAATAGTGATTTTGGTAGGAGACAGACCATACGTTTGAACCAACTATTTAATGAGTGTTTTTTGAATGGCATTTTATTTGTATGGCACTTCAGACTCACAATAGCAAATACTTTTTTTTCACTGTAAATTTGTATGTTACAGTTTCTCCATGAGCATAGGAGTGTCATACTATAGCGAGATTTCAATAATATATAAGAGAGATAAGAAATAAGAGTAAGCAAAATACATGAGTAATACAAATATGAATTTTAAATAACTAAAACTTTATCCCACAACTATATGTATGTCATTTCATGTATAAATACAATCACTGTTGAGTGCTCAAAAGCTTTTTGACACGTCAAACTTTCTGAAGTTGGGCAGTCCATTCAAAAAGTCTGGACGCACCCCTGTCAGGATACACATATCTGACCTTGGATACAGCCACAATACAGGACATGTTGGTCTTTGCAAGGTATTTGGGAAATTCAAGAAAAGAAAAAATTAAGAAAAAAGAAAAGCCTTGTCCTTTGAGCTTACATGAGAATCAAATTGTGGGCTAAACTAACTGGCTGACTTAATGTCATGCTCAGTCATAACCTTTTTAGTGCCTTGGCCCACTGCAAGTCATTCATCTTAATCACAAACTGTTGTCCACTTCCAGTCTCACAGTTGTCCCTCTCTGTCTTTGCTGCTATTCTGCATTGTCCTGACCTTCACCCTCACCCGCATCTCCCATCATCTACCAACAATACATGTACAGGTCCCACAACCTCAGCTCTTTTTACCAGATAGTCCCATGTTATGTGTATCTGTGTATTTTCCAGACCAGCAGCTGCTTTATATTTTAACCAAGTTCACCTTCCCCTATTCTGGCTAAAAAGCATTCAAGAGGGTGAGGGATCAAACTTTATTTGACAGTATTTTTTAAAATATACATAAGATGTCAAGAGAAGGGCAGCATGATTTTGTTTTGCACCAGTTGCGAGCAGTGGTAGCAATTAAGCCTGACATGAAGATGTAATGTATTTTACAGTCCTCTAGACCTAAATTACACTGCCTGTCCATCTTAACTGCATCATTTATGTCCTTTAGTAATAATTGAATATATGTTCACTGCTATAACATATCAGGGATCTTAACAGCTTTGAACGAGAGGTTATTTTGAGTCCCCTGTGCCCAAAAATAGACTGCTCATGTATATTTAATTTCTGTCCAGTGTTGAGGTATCCCAGCAAAAAAGAAAAAAAAAAGAGAAAAAAGCAACTCTCCTGATTTTTTTAATTAGGTTCAATTTTGTCACTTCTTTTACTCATGTCACTCCTCTTTAGCGTTACCCAACGTGTTTTTCAAAACAGATCTGTCACACTCTCCGGCTGTGATTTGTATTTAAAAGTACAGAGATACTAATGAGACTGCCTTTTTTTGACCTTTTAGTTTTTGATGAGCATGTGCGCTCCCGCTCCATCCTTCTTCACACTGAACCAGCTACAGACACAGCGCACTGAGCTACAGTGACTAGTTCCCCTTTGCTCAGGGGTATGTAAGTGGCAGGAGCTGACGGGTAAAGAGTGTTGTGCTCCTGTGTCTGTGATCTCGGATTCTATGGCGATGGTAATGCATGCGTGGTAACATTTGCTCGCAATATTTAGTTGTTTTTTATTTTTTGCTCGACCCTTCAGCATACTGCAAGCAGATGCGGTTGCATATTCCTCTTCATTATGATATGCAGATGCCATTGTATTGTTGTTTCCCTCCGTTCCATCACTTTCACAGATTGAGGGGAATCTGTTAAGACCTGCACAGCTGGTACACTGCTGTGCACATCCTCCGTTCTCTCTAGTGTGCCTTTACTTTGTATTTATTGGAAAAGAGTGACTTGGTCTTCTTCATTTCTCCTACATACCCCAGATCTAACAGTAATAGCCATATACCATACCATGCCATACCTATACCATTTTTACACCCAAACATGGGTGAAACCACTAAAAAGAGCGGATTGATTTGTCAGAATTTCCATTGTCGGAATAAATGTTGGTAAGAAATGCTCTGCAAACCATGGATGAAGCCCTGTACTAATGGTTCTGGTTAGCATTAGCCACAAAAACCACTTGGTTAGGGTTAGGAAAGGATTTTGGCTCACAATACAGAGTTTTGTTGCCACAAACATGACTGATGATATACAGAGGTCTCCTTAAAAAAATCCATTGGTTTCATACTTGCTAATGTTGAAAAGTTTTGTTGAACTGTGGTCATTGGCTTGGCAGCCTTTTTGCCTTGTAAGCCCACCACCATCCCATCTGCCTCTCGGCATGGAAGTCAGCTCATATACATGTCTGACACACTCTCGCTTCAAACTCAACACAGCCTTAACAGTGTTCCAGTGCTGCTTAAACAGAACTGTATACAGAGAACCAACATCTGTAACGTCAGCAAGCATTATGGCATTACAACAGAGAAGAGGCGTGTCTGCCAGGTGTCACGTTTCCATCATAGCCAATGAGGGCTGGTGCGAATGAATACCCGCAACAACTCCACAGTCATTTTACTGGGAATCGGTGTTTATTGTAACCTTTCTCACTAAAAAAAATGCCATATGTGGGCGGGTGTTAGAGGTGTTTTTTGGTCCAGAGTGAAAGGGATATTAAAGTGACATCACATTCTCTGTCTCACCATTGCAAAAAGCATGTTTACAAAAAAACACTCTGAAGTCACAATTGTCAATGTAATTGCAAGGTGTAAAGTGCCCGCAGAGGGAACAGAAAGTTTAACTATGTAATTAGCATAGAAAAACAACACCCAACTGTTCACTGAGAGGTGTTCTACAGGCTGAAAAACACCAAGGCTCAGCAATCATGTTCATACTAAAACATAGTACATAATGGAATCGCTCACGGGTTGGTAAAGAATAAAGAAGAGAAAAAAAACCAACATGGTCTGAGTTTTACTCCAGGTTTTTTGTCAGAGCCAAGGCGGTTAGTTACTCCTGGCTTTATGACTGTCCTCCATCTCTCAAAGCAATTTGAAGCAGCCATGAGAACAGAGCAATTATCCTCTCCTTTCTCCTGGCTGTAGAAATGAAGGATTGACTCATCTGGCCTGTCTCGGGGGGTCCATAGCTGTCCAGGCCGGAGACACCTTCTCGTCGATTGTCACTTTTTCCCCTGGTATCATTTAATCCAGGGGAAAAGATTTACCACAAAAGGGGTTGTGCCAAATAACCATGGTCAGGAGGTATAACTTGTTTATCAATTGGTGTAACCTGTATTTTTATCAAAACATTATAGAATATAGGAAAACAAATAATAAAATTAAATCTTTGACTGTAGTGTAATAATAGTGTTTTATGTCATTTGTTAAACATTGTTTGGAGAACAAGTATTTTTAGTATCCTGATAATAGATTTTAAAGTGGTACCGGTAACACTTTATAATAATCATCATTAATAGATGGTAGAATTATAGTTAGATAAACTTTATTTAAACTTTGACTGTTAAACAATTTATGCAACTTTATAATGGCAATCGAAATCATGTATAAAGCTCACCACATGGTATTTATTTACCATTACGCAGTGTGTTAAACATCAGCTGTAACTTTAAAATAGACAATTCCATTACTAATGGTTTAAAACATGAACTAAAGATGAATGAACTATTAATGTACCATTTCTGATATCATACATTCTATGCATATGTAGTAGTCTTGTAGTCTTTTGTTGTTACACCAATTGATCTTTTTAGAATTTAGTTATAAATTTTGTTCTCAAAAAACAAAACAAAGACATGAATCTGATAGGCTGAACCTGCGGACCATCTTAGATGTATATTAAATTAACATTGTCTAATCATTTATAGGCACTTGTAACACATGTTTAAAACATTGGGTAACACTCCAAAATAACCTTCATTGATATATTCATGGTTAAACCTGTTGATATTTATTCAGCTCTTAACAGACAATGGAATGCATATATTAAACAACTGTAAAGGTTCATACACATAATTTTCAACTTTAAAATAAACAATTGCTAAATAGATAGTCAATATGCATTTCGCTGTTTGTTAACAGTGAAATTACTATGAGCTAAAGTTTAATTTACAATAAAGTTACCATAATTTGTTGATAATGTTCAAAATATGTTTTTGTATGTTTTGTGAGAAGCGTAACCTATCCATAAACATATGAAGAGTATAAATGTAATGGAAAAAAATACCAAACAGAAAGTGAAGATGTAATATTAATATTAAAAAGTGAATAAATCTATAATTATCAATACAGATACAAAAACAGATGATTATTGAAACTAATTAAAAGGAGACCTATTAGGCTTTTTCTTTGTTGGTTTATAAATAGTAGGTTCCTGTGCATGTAAAAGAGCTAGAAAGTTAAATAAGGTCAAAGTTCACACCAACTGAAGCTCATTTCACCCACAGAACCTGCTCCAGAAACGCCTCGACAATATGTTCGTCTTTACTGTCGTGACTTTGTTCACATAACGTCACCTTGTCACACATTCACATAATTTATGTATAGTGGCTACTTTGGCTTGTTTATTTAACCCAATTGCTCTGCTGTTGTTATTGGTGTTGGATCAGGCATGCGTGAGCTGACCAATCAAAGAATACTGGGTTTCCAGAAGGGAGCCCTATAAGAGAAAAGAGCGAACTGATGTGATTCTTGAACATTAAAACATGTAAACCTATTCTAGTAGTAACTCAAATGTAAAATTATGAACCTGAAAATGACCATAATATGTCTCCTTTAAACCTCCCTTCACCCTCTGGCCTTAACAGTTCACTGCTTCCAGGATGTTTGGTGTGAAGACAAAAACAGACACACAAAATGTCCTCAGCATTCCACTCTCAGCTTCTCCTCCTTTTTATTGACACTGACAACATGCTGACATTCTCGCAGCAACATTTTGCGGGTTGTGGCAAGATTTTGTCAGCTAACATGTCAAAGTCAGCTTTAAGTCCCCTAAAAAATACGCCATCACCTTTCCAGAAACCTGTGCACTCACATCTCAGCACCTGAACCATCTGTCAGAAGTCATAAAGTAGACATATGACTAACAAACCTCGGGCATCAGTTGGGATACTGACAAATTCCTCAGCAATGTTGGTTTGAATGTCTGTAATTCATTTATTCAGCAGTTTTGCATATTATGGGATTTGCATGCAAATAAGCGTGCAAGTTCATGAGCCACCGAGCGCGACTATCCTCAGCAGCAGCAATACTGAGGCGGGACGTCTTAAAACAGCAAGAGAAGCAGCAACACTATTATCTTAAGTATTAAAAATCATGACATTGCACAGCGTAAATCCCATGCCCAATTGTTCCTTCCTTACGATGGTGCTGGGCATGAAAATAAAGCCACACGGATCCCTGCAGGAGCTTAACAAATGGTTCAGTAGTAACATTACGGACCAAAGATAATTACCTTGTAAGGCTGACAAAGTCCTCACCCCATTGCATTTCTTTAAACTGTGGAGGACTCAAAAACATGTCAAGCTAAAGATTATCTGATCAGTGGCTCTTAAAACATTCTGCAGCTGTGCCTGGTGGTGAATACGGGACAGGCAGAAAATCCTTAACCTCATTAGACACAGAGGATTCAACAGCGCTGTGGAAAATTGCTCAATCAGACCAAAAATAGGCTTGCATGGTCTTCTTTCTCTCCCTGCAAATGTGATGAATGCTGGAAGTGGCACTTTTGTAATATTCTGTTTGTTAAGTTTAGAAAGCTCAGTGAGAGGACCATTACCAAAGCCAAGGTTCAGAGGAAGTTGGAATCAATTAGGCAATAGGTTGATTCTGAAAAATAGTCTGCCAAGTCCAAACAGAATCTGTTAGTCTACCCTCTAGGTAGAGATGTGCTAATATACTTTTTTTTCCCCAGTTCTGATCCAATTCCGATATCTGTATTTTGGTATCTGCCGATACCACTACAACTTCCAACCCTGACAATAACTTTTTTAGACACTGAAATATCTTCAAACTGCAGACATGATTAGTTAGCCAACTGTTTCTAGCTTAGTCAGTCACTAACTTCCTAATTTTACCCGATATTCGTAGTTCAGCATTAGATCCACCTGTATGTCGCACTCATCGGTGAGTTGGTGACTACAATAAAAAACTAAAACCTGTTTAATTTATAATTAATTGATACATTTTTGACACAACAATTTTAGGTAAGGCTTGCCACATAGCGGGTGTTACGTGGTGTTAGACATGCACTGATTACATTATTTGTCCACCCACCCCACCCCCTATTGGCTTTTTTAATCAATACTTGGTAAGACAATGATGGAAGCAGTAGCAGCAGTCTTCTCACTTATGAAGTCACCAAAATAAGGAGAGTTGACCAACAAAATGATAGCAGCGGATATGTTGTCAAAGTGAAACACAAAAGCAAGAATTTATCTTTACAATAAATAGCAACTTTATTGACTTAAAAAAACATTGTTTTAATTTACAAACATTGCATGTGTAATTCATCGCACTATTGAAACAGGATCAAAAATGTATTTGTCTCTCCCCAGTGACTACTTTCTATTCTTCTAAAAAGGCCAGTGTTTTCAGGAACTCTGCTATTGTCAAAAGCTTATTGATTGTTGGGCATGAAAAACCAACCATGGGCTCAAATTTGCATTACCACATACAATATTTATTTTTCACAAAAAACGAAAGACTATAGCATCTGTATTGGTACATAGACTGGTGACTGGTGATATGAGCTGTGTCAGTATCAACACCTGTTACTATATTTGATCAGTTTTAGTCATAACTCTACCTCCAGGCCCGTTGCCAGATGAAATACATCAGTCTGTACAGTTTGGCAATAACACAAAGCGTTCAAGGTAGGGTGAGCACTTCTGGAGAGAGATGGTTGATTGTTGAGTTCCATTCTGTCCAATACCAGCCTGGGAATGAGACACAACAATTGACTATCTATCTCCAGGGTCGCGCATGCCACATTTTAAATAGAAACCCAAATCTCAGTGCGACTAAAAATTGAGGAGACTGCTGATAAGCATGGGGATCCTTGATGCACACCCATGCACACAGCCTTGAGTACAGTAAATAAAAAAGCATAAATACAAAATCTAAAAGTTGATCCTTTCAGGTTATCCACCCCTTCTGTGCATTCAAACATCCGTCTGTGTACAAAATCAAGAGGCCTCTAATGGATGTCAGCAACATGCCCAATATGCTAAATGCTGCTCCTCAATCAGTGCCAATCCACAGAACTCAGCACAGTGAGCAATTGTGCAAAGTGGTGGAGACAGCATCGACGAAGGCCTCGTTCTCTCTCCGCTTCCTCCTCGACAAGTGTTTCATAGTCCCTCAGATGTTGTCCCAGCCAAACGGAGGAGTGCATCAATTGCTCTGCTGAATTTCCATCCGTCTTCGTGGATGATTTCCCCCGTGGTCTCTCGCGTCGAGCGGCAGTAAGGGGGGGCGCGTAGGTGCAAGGTTTTTTTTTCCAACATCGTCTGCCTGCTCTGTCGCCTCATCTGAAAGGAATCTTCCCAAAGTGTGATTGAGCGCTGAGTTAAGTGGTCGACGGCAGAGAGGTTTCTTGGCTCCTTTGCCTGATGAGGTGAGGTAGGGCACAGATGCCCATTTCTGCACAGGCAAGCAGATGCACTCCGCACCAGGGATGCTTTCCTTTCAATTAGTCCCAGCAATCAATGCAATCTGTGTTTGGTAATCTGCTGTACTGTCGTTCCAGCAGGGGAAAAACACTCTGAAAAAGAAACACAACAGAAAAAAGGGCCAGGGAGCAGGGGGAAAAGTAGCTGCGAGAATCAGGAAGCTGACAAAACTATGGGAGCAAATGTTTTGAAATGAATTAAAATGTTTTTGCATCGATTGATCTCTGCTGGCTCGATGGAGAAAACTCTGTTGTTCCCGAAGTTATTCTGCTGCCATATGACCATATGGTGCTACCAGTAGGCCAAAACAAACACTGAAGGAGAATTAATTCACTTCAGTGCCATTATGAGTAAGAAAAAGGATCAAGAATGCAGCCCATGACTTGGAACTAGAAAGGTGAAGGAGGTACAATTTAAAGAAGAAAAAAAAAGCAATTCATATTCTTCATACATTCAGTTTGTCCAAGTTATTCATTTTTACCTGACCACTCTTCTTTTACAAGAATAAAAACTCTAAGCCACTCGTGGAGTGTCAGCAGTTTTTGGTGAAATTGAATAAGCACTACCATCCTATGGAATTTGCTGTGAAAGAAGAGTGGTGCACTCCTTGAGTAGACCTTAACCTTGCCAAGCACAGTCAAACTCCCACATATCCAATGTAACAAGTCTATTTTAACATTTATGTAAATAAATTGGCCACAAGTTCTGTACTCTATTAAATGGATGCAGCATGTTACAAACCTCTGTTGGAAACTGATGTTCGTAACTTTATGATTAGGGTCTTTATTAACTAATTTACCCTATTAAAAGTGAAAAGGTTATTGAAAAAAAAGTCAAGTTTACTGGTTTGAACGAAAGGTCAACACATTGGTTTTCAGCCGATCTGTATGAAGAGATGATAACATTGGTTTATCCACTACTTTGGTCCAGGCTGAAATACCTAAACTATTGGCTAGACTGCCAAAAATCTCTAGCGCCACCAGCAGTTCACACTTTTCTAAGGGATGGTTTTGCACAAAAGTTGGTGCAGACCACAATGACCTCAGTGGTCTCTTGACTTCCTTGAGCACCCTTTCAAAGTTGACATTTGTGGTTTGGGTGAAATGTCATGACAGCTATTACTAGGATTGCCATGACATTTAGCACACACTTTCATGCTACTCCCAAGATGAAATGCAACAACTTCAGTCATCCACTGACTTCTCATTCACCGTCATCGTCATTCCCATTAATCACAACTACATTTTCTGTTTAGTGCCAATTAGCCAATGTTAACATGATGACTGATTAAACTTAAAAGCTTTGGTCTGATGCTCCTGTTGGGCTTTGTTCAAATCACTGCTTGTGGATGTGCAGAAAGGTTTTGTGGAAAACTCAAGGATCTGCACAATTTTAATGGTAAACTTTAGAATAAAGGGTTAGACATGATAAAATCACGATGTATCACAGGTGACATGATGGACTGTGGTGCTGCGGTCATTTACAGGCTCTTACAGTCTCCTCAGTCTTACAGAAGACAATTTGACTCAAGTAGAAGCAAGCATGAGACAAATCTGTGGGCCTAACACAGCTGATGTGTGCTGACGTTGTCCAGACTGCCTGTTGCTGGAATGCCAGAATAGGAACAAAAAGGACAGTGATTCATGCGGGTGTGATAAGAACCTGGCAATATCTAAAGGGACAAGCAGTTCTCAGCTTATGCTTCAGCACACTTGTTGGCAAATAGCACATTTCTGAATAACACCTTTCCCCAAAAGATATGGTACATGCTCGTCTTATTTCAGTCAAAAGTGAAAGAAGGAACCATCACAGAGGATATTCGAGAAACCTGGTAATTTCATGGAAGATGATGCAGGCATGGACACTGATCTCTAAGAAAAGTACGCTAAGATTTAAGAAATTCTTACATCTTAAAAGTCTACATTTTACTTAAATGCCAACACTGTGTGGAATGAGTTAGAGAGGTTGCACCAAGTTCATGTTGACTTTAAGACTCAGGGGAGGATACATGGTGAATATGGGATTTAAGCTCTTACAAAGTCCATTTGGAAAACACCATACCACTAAGATCAGCATTCTGTTGAACCACTGCAGTATTCCACCTCATCGATCATTCTGCATCATACTTTCAAAAACACTGAAACACTGATTACCATGAATCCTAAAGCAAACACTGCGCAGCATGTTCTGAAGTTCACTTTCGGCACTGCAAAATGCCAGCTGACGCAAGAGAGGGCGAGTCATTTCTTCATGATTTAAAGAAAGATGGCCGATGCGGAGGGAGCCACGTTGCAGCCTTGAGCAGACATTTGAATCTGAAACTTGGCTCAGAGCGTCGAAGAGAGAGCGAAAATAAGAGCTCATTTCATCCACGAATTAACATATCAATCTCATCACACACATGCTGGATCATCAGAATAATGTACATCCATCATGATCGCTGGCACCATCATCTCTCATGTGGAGTGGAGACGGGGGATGTCTCAGCGCTAATTTCACACTTAGGGTCACCCTCTTTCTTTGGGAGTGAAGTGATATGTTAAATTAAACGGAAAGTGTCTGTCGATGCTATCAATCTGAAACAATACAGATAATGTCACACCCAGGGTGTCACCTCACTCATTTATTATGTTTGTGTGTGTGTGTGTGTGTGTGTGTGTGTTTGTGTATATATATATGTATATATGTATGTATATATGTATGTATGTATGTATGTATGTATATATATATATATATATATATATATATGTGTGTGTGTGTTTGTGTATATATATATGTATATATGTATGTATATATGTATGTATGTATGTATGTATGTATATATATATATATATATATATATATATATATATATAATTATTTGCAAGGCTTATTGCTGTACATTAATGCAGTTTTGGTAAATGCTCCCCCTGGATTATTGCTAATTTAGAAGCTCCATGTGCACCAGAGAGATCACATGATTTTTTCACCACTAATAAACACAATGCATACTATTCAGTGTATTGCAGTGAATCAATAATGAGAGAAAAATAACTGTCTTTCCTTTTGGGAACAACATCATTATGTGGACCTTAAATGTTAAAACATTTGAGAAAGCTTTGAAAATTATGCATGCATTTATTATTGAAACCCACTTACGTACTATTCTAATGAATGGAGTGTGTACTGTATATGCTCCATTGTTATTGCCAAATATGCAGCATTAAATATTTCCACTCCTGCCTCATCCCTGTAAAGTGTTGCTCCAATACACTTTGACGCTACATGGTTTTCATTAAGATTAATGTAGTTTTAGCATTGCCACGTAGTAATGCATGAGTCATTCTCATGGCTCGCTGCAGGAGGAACATCTCCCTTATTCGCATGACGGGTAGCCAGCTTGCTAGAACTTGATGGAAAATCCATTTTGCTTACTCTCCAGGTATAGGCCGACAAACAAATCAATTCAAGTGTGAGAGCATGCTTACGTGTACTGAGCTTTTTTGTCACGCTCACAAAAGTCGCATTATATATAATTTCCATGCTCACTGCATGACTGTACGCAGCGTCTGCAAAGACAAAAGTGATACAAGTTAGTTATCTTTGAATGTTATGTTTCATGGATGCATGGATAGAAAATGGATGATGGTTTCCTTTCTTTATGTTTCTCAGTGTTTGTCACAATGTATCAAATTGCACTGCAGCTCAGTTTATGACCCATTCAATTGAGAAATAAAAGAAAGGAAAAAGGCTGGCTTTTCCATGAACAAAGGACACACACTATCATCAATGGCCAGACCAACCTCTTATGGGGCACCATGTCCATTGCTGTTGGCCCTCTATTGACCCACGGCCGCAGTGTATTTTCTATGTAGTCTGTCACCTTCCTTTCCTTTCATGTACAGTCCAAAAAGCAGACTACACCAAAGCCCCTTTTACCCTGGTTATGCCAAGTGTGTCCTTTCATGATTAACTCCAGATGACTTTGTTGACACATATATGCAACTCTGCTGGCAAGATCACAGATCTGATTACAATCAGTCCTGGCTTCTCACAGCATAAGAGCTGGCCTCAATTATGTCCTGAAAGTTGGGTAACTGGCTGAAACGAGATTGGGAAAAGAACGTCTCTATACTGGGGGTTCATTACTTCAACAATAGCTTATCATTCTGAGTTACATAGTCACCCACACTGATCATTCTGTGGCTGGACTGATGTCACAGCAGCTCAATGCGTATGTATTTGAGCAAAAGCAAAGAACAGACCATTGTTGTATTCAGAAAAATCTACAGGAAGCTATTTCCACATAACACCCACAGCCCACTCCCATTGGTCAATGTCCCTTTGCTTCCAAGTTTAATGCTGCGGTAGTTTTGGTGCCTAAACCTAACCAACACCACAACCAGTTGACAACATTAATCACAGTCCAAAAGTAGTAAGTCATAGTAAGTGAAATCTTTGACCGCAAGCTTTATTTTGCAAGTGTAACTGGAAGCAGCAGTTTTGACCAAGGTGCTTTATTTGACTAGTTGGGAATGAGAATATGATATATGGGACTAAAGATTCCACATTTCTTGAAGAGAAAGATGAGTTTGAACCTCGAGTCCCAAGCCAACTCCGTATATGGTGTGCGTTATCAGATTTCATTTTGTCATGAATGCTTCTTGTATGCATTTACACTTGTCTTTTTTGAGATCAGACAGCTCTCAGATTTCCCTTAAGAGTAAATAGGGACTCAAGATGCTGGATCCACCTTAGTTCATGTTGTACTGGCACAAAGTGTGCAATGATATAATTAAATGCCAACAAAAATGCAGTGAACACAGGTTACATGGTTGATAATTTAGCTTTAGTGTCATGTCACTGTATCCAAATATTAGTCACACTGTATTTAATGGTTGCTCTCAAATTGTTAAATAGTACATGGCATTTCAAGCGCATTAAAGATACAATACAATCTAGCTAATCAACAATTTCCCTCGGGATAAATAAAGTTTCTTGAATTCTTGAATCTATAAAGGTCATCACAGACACACACATGTGCCACTGTGGGACTATGAAATGTCAATCAAAATGTGCAGCCTTCGAGTGTGTTGAGTTATCTGCCCTTCAGTAAGGAGGGAAGGAAAAAGAGTTCAGATCGATTCGTCAGACTTCGAATAAAGCTCAGACTGTGTTCATGTTGATGTCGTCTTCTGAGATTCACATTGGAACATAGACAATCAAAAACAGACACGCTCAGATATACACAGATGTATTTATTATTAAAGCTGCTGCCATTGTCTCTTTGTTCTCATTATGCTAACAGCCATCTCAAGTCCCCAATACTGAGGGCTGAACCTCTCAGTGCTCTAAAACTCCCTGTCAAACCTCGGCTGGTAAAAGATGCACAGGAGTAAATTACACCTGCATGACCAAATCATGCCACGGTGACTGCCTTTTTAAGCACATGTTTCCCAGCCTGCATTTAACATGCTCCTCAAGGGCAACCTCTGTCACTGCCTCCTGTTATTCTTCCTCACATTCAGATTAAGAACAACAAAAGAAACAACAGACTAGAAGAGAATAACATGTTGGAGCAGTGCTAATCAAGTTATTTTCCCAAATTTCCTACATTTATAGCAACAACAACATTTTTTGCTACTGCATTGCGATCTTTATTGATTTCCATCCTTTTATCAAGTTGCCATGTTTGTTATAGGCTTCAAAATGTGCCTATGTTTCTTATTCATAGATTTTTGGGCAGGTCTATTAAGTATCCCAGGAGTTCATGAGAAGTAAAAACAGGTGCATCATTTTCTGCATATGGTACTTGTCTGAAATTGGCTGCCGCTCCCATCTAAATTTCGTTTTTTTTTTTTTGCCATTTCACTCAATACAGCTCCCACAAATGTGATGCTCCCATACAAACTCATGAATCGTCATACACCCACCCGTTTGCCCAAATGATGTCCTGGAGTCAGGTACATTTTTTTTCCCACCTACAGGTCTTGACGAATCATAAAAGAAGCTGAAATGGAAATGGCCTCACTCTTTACAGGAGTGAATGGTTGGGCTGGTAAACAGGAACATCGTGTGTGCAGGATTTCTGAGAACTTAAGTTTACTGCAGTGTTTGCTGCCATTGAAAGCTTCAAACACGCTGCTTAAGCTTTATTTCCGGTGTCCTTGTCTGACATAAAGGAGATTTAGTCATTTTTTTTAAAGAAAATGTAGCTCAATCTTTTTCTTACAAATGAAAGGTTCACTTCATGAAGAATGAGTTGCTGACTCAGTCCATTGCACTCATGGGTTTTGCTGCTACAACCTTATGGTCTCGTATGACCAGTAGCCTATGGTGGCTAATGTTGGCAAACTTTAGAAAGATATTACTGCAGGATTTTTCCTGACCTTCATGAAGCATGTAAGCTGTTTTGGGCACCATGTAAGCCCTATCAATATAAAATCAACATGGAAAGCTTCCAAATTAATGAAATGACCCCCAAACTAACTGTTGTAGTTAGTCCCAGAGGACTTCTTTTGCATTATGTTTTTAAGGCTTGGTTTATTTTATCCTAATAATAGTAAAAACTATGTTGAATTGCAGATTTTTATTTATTTTTTTTTTTTTTATTGATATGGTAAACACAAACCTAAGGAAAGACGTACTAGAGAAAATTTGCTCAGATGATGACACTTTCCTGCATGTGCTACTGCTACATTTACCCTTTTCTGTCTCTTTAGCTTGTGTCCAAGATGGCCCATGTTACGCAAAAGCTTCAAAGGTACACATTAAACCGGCTTTGATCAGTATTTTAATAGATTACCCCAAGATTTCTAAAGTTCTTTGCCTAAACGCTGTGGTTTTTGGGCTGAAAATTTACCGTTTTGATTAAGTTTCATAACAGTTACCGGTGTTGTCGTCAGTTTGCAACTAGCTGGAACCATTTAATGTACATAAAAAGCTAGACAGGGTGGGATAGGTGAGACTGGATAACCCTGCTTGATACCACGCAGACTAGGCAGAATGGGACCTAAAACCGTGAAATTAGGAAATATATGCTCCTCACGCAGCGCTCATTTTCTGCAATAATCAAAATTCATTCCAGTTGACAAATCCCATAGGCTTTTTGTCAGGGGAACCTGAGCTAATCTGACTTCTGGAATGGTCTACAGAAGGCCATCACCAAAGAAGCAGATCTCGTATCTGGGATAATTTGGCTTTTTTAACAGTGGAAACAAAAAGTATATGTCTCAATAACTGGAACATTGAGCAACTAAAAAGCCAGATATATTCATCAGAACAAAGAAACAGAGCTGGACTTGAATTAAATTGAACTGGCCACTCCGATTGAATGTCGCACTGGATCAGCTGGGTGCAAATTATTCGCTAACAAGTTTGCTTTCCCTGCTTCAATGGTGGTCAGTGTTGTTTGCTGCAGGAATAGTAATTACAACTTTAAATTACAAATTTCCAACTCCACCATCTTGCTTTCTGGTTCTGGTGTTGAATTTAGTAAGACTGTAAAATAAACAGAGAATGAATTATGGATGGAATAAATGTGCGAACAGTGTGCAGAGAAGAGGCTGATTCTGTAAATCAATACAATTGGTTTAATGGTTAGGGAAATGGCTGAATAACTTGATCAACTGTTTACTTTTACCCTCTCTATCAATGATATGTTCTGGGAAAATTGCGTTTTATTTTAAAACAAATTGCTACTTTGGCTCGCTTCAGTCATTATCCCTTTGATTTATGCATAAGAGCCTTTTCATAAATTGTGTCTCCTGGAATCATATGCAAGACATCTCCCCATGGCCCGGAGTTCAAATGAAGGTCTCACACTTCAAGCGCCAAGTCGCTTCTCATCTGGCACACGGTCCTGAGAGGCAGCCGCTGTACTTCATAAACAGTCTGGGAGTGCGCCACTGTCCTCTGATATCCCGTCTAGGGAGGCAGCCAGACAGCAAATGGAAACACATTACAGCACATCGTCATGTCTCGTGGTCTGCGATGACTAGAGTCAATGTGATGGGAATACTTGTTTCGAAATGTATCAGCAGGTACCTTGCCCCCCACCCCCGACTCCCCCACCGCCCCTCTTTGTTTTCCGAGGCAGGGCACGAGTGACAGGAATTTATAAGTGCCTTCTCTTGTGAAAACCCACATTCGTGCCAGATGCAGGCAGGCGGGATGAATGAGATTGTCGGTGGTTATCTGAGGTTAATCTCCCTCATTTTCAAAAGGTCTTTGATGTATGACTTGAAAACAAAATACGCTTAGTGCAGGGACGAGGCTGCGTCCTTGTCATTTTCATCAAGCATCTGACACAAGCACGTTCTCTCATTAGTACTCCAGCATCGTCGTACAGTAAAATAAGTAAACACTGAGCAGAGCAGTTTTTTTTTCCTTCCATTTCTCCACAATCCACTCCACCGCTCAAATCCAAGTCATTATCACCACATAACTATTCAGCCCTGCAGCTCGTAACCTTACCATGACCTGATGAAAATACTGTATTCAGACCTAACTTTGAAAATGTAGTATGTCAGCATCGAGAGTCACTCCAGACTCCAAACCAGGGGTGGGAGAGCACAAATGTTCTGCATTCAGCCGACGGGGTAACTGGCTCAAGTTAAAGACTTCAATGAAGCGATGAGGCCAGCAGATAAGAGGAATGGAGGCAATGTTAGGTGAAAGTGAGTGAGAATGTTGTGGTATTTATGTTCTGTTGACAACTCTGGACCAAGTTTGTCTTTTTAGTCATTATCAAGCCAGTTTGGTGTAAAAACCTACAAAGCAAACACAGCTGGAGATGAGTCAATTTTGTCTCGAAATGATTGTATGGAATTTAAATCTTTAAAAGTGGGTTGAACAGGAGCTGCAGTTACCTTTCATGATGTCATATCAAAACATTTACACACAAGTCTTTTTTCACAATGTTATTTTAACACCCTCACCAACAATAGGTTGGAGACCAAAAATGACAGCTTGGGTTTCCCCAAAATTAGCACTTGGAGATGTTGTCATTTTGTAAAGATATTAAAGATACTATAATATCTTTACAAAAAAACATCTCCAAGTGCTAATTTTGGGGAAACCCAAGCTGTCATTTTTGGCAAAGCAGTCAGCACAGCTGAAACGTCAGCACAGCTGAAACGTCAGACAGCGCAGACTATCGTGTTTAACTTGTGTTGCTGTTACAGCTGAAAAATAGACATTATTTCGAGTAATATTCAATGCAAGTCAACCGTCAGTTATGTACCAGGTAGTGACTGTTGATGGTCAATAGGATTTGCAAGTTAACTAGCCTAAAGAGCTTCTCTTCTTCTCTCTTTGGTTGTCAGTGACTTGCCATTGGATAAAATAATGCACAGTCCAGGGAACAAAATCTCAGAGAGCTGACATGCACTAGCATGTTCCAGTTCCAGATGCCCGATTGTTAGCAATTAGCTTGCAAGACGGAAAAAAATATATGTAGGGTTGGTGCATTTTGGACTATCTACATTAGCAAATTTTCAATGCGGAAGCTACATTTCAGCTGTCCTTTCCCGTTTATTTCTGTGATGCTGCATCACAGCATCTGCAGCCTGGTCTTGTATGCCCAGCAATGGAATGCCAAGATGATTGCAGAGCTGCAAACACTGCGTTTCGCTGAAAGTCAGCGCTGAGTGGCGATCGATGACACGCTGCTGGGACGCTTTGTATCTGCTTTTCGGGCATGGCTTATACCACTGCATGTTTTCCTTTTTCAAGTATCTCGGATTAGCAGCAGGGCTGGCGAGGGGAGAGAAAAAACAAACCAGAGTGGGAAAAAACCTCCTGTGGTTGAATCTTGAGAAACACTGTCACTCTCTTACACACACTCACTTGTCAGGCAGATTACGGCCTCGCCACGGTTGAAGCAGTTCGTGAGGGTGAAACACTATCCACTCACTGGCTCTGCACATACGCTCAGCGCTGTAAGGAGACTTATTCTCATCACGCCTCTGCAGCTTGCTGCAGGTTACCTTGTACCGAGGCATAATTAGACCATATTAGTGTCAGTCTCCTTGTGCGTGCACGGTCTTGTGCATTATGAGTTTACTCAGGCTTTCCTCTACAGCTCCATCATGGTCAGTAATGGTCTTTGACTGTTACAACATCCCAGGTTTTAAATTACGCACAGTGAATTTATAGGCTAATATATTAAGATAAGAAGTTAAGGGTCCTTTGTTTCCCATCAGTGTCTATTATGTATGACAAGGACACCTCTGAACTGCAGACCCGGGCATAAAAATAAAGTTGAATATATATTCATACAGTTGAAACTCTTTTATAAGAGTTTGATTTATTTTATCAAACACTTAAGGGGCTTAACAGTGCTTGTGTGGCCTGAAAGAGGACATAAATTGAGCAGGTCACATAAGTATTTAATAGCTACTTGTCCCAGGTTGAGACATGCAGTAAAGATGTTCCATAAATTGCCATATCATCTTTGTTTTTGTGTGATTTGACTGATTCGACAGAGGGGACTGGACCACCAGAGAGCCACAGCCCAGGTCAGTGCCGGCTCTCTGAGGTGTGGAGGATTATGCTCCCCGACAGAAAATCCCCAAACATTGCCGAATAATATTTGAAGACATGTGCTTATCACACATTAGCCAGTAGCTTTCACACCGCATCAAGTGCAGGAAGTCCTGAAAAGTGCTTTCCGCATCAGCTCCTCCAAAGGATCACTTCAGCCCGGGCAAAAAATCCCAAAATAATAAAGTTGTTTTGGGGATTAATACTTTATATAACCATGGGAAATACTTGTGATCAGTCTTTCTTCTTTGTTCAGGGAGATAATGAAGTGTTATGTTTCCTTGATATGCTGAGTGAACGGATGTGGTTCTTCTTCCCCAACTGCAAGATTTTGTCTTTATCAAAAAGGAGGTGGAAGTATTCTTTCAGCGAAGGAATCGCAGACACGCTTCCCCCCTAATTCATATGCTCAGCGGTGATGAAATATTCTATTTGGATTTGAAATTCATATCTCATCCCCCTCGCCGGGTCTCATCTCCCCCTCTTTGCCAAAACCCCATGTGAATTCCACTCATACATTTTAAACCAAATATTCACTTCACACTGGTTGTAGTCATCGCAGGCCACGAGACATGAAGATGTGCTGTAATGTGTTTTCATTTGGTGTCTGGTTTGACTCTCTTGACAGGATATCAGAGCACAGTGGCTGCGCTCCCAGACTGTTTATGAGGATGCTGACTCTGCCTCTCAGGGCCGTGTTATTTTAGGTTGAGGGCCATTCAAATGAGAATAACAATGCCTTTCTGGCTTATTTGCATCGTCATGGAGCCAATACTGTTTTATGGGATCCGCCAGCCATTTCCTGCAGAAAAGAGTAATAAAAAAGAGATAAACAAAACAGCTTGCAGCTGTTAGTCCCAATATGAACCCTCCGGAAAAAAAAAAAAATCCATCTTTTTTTAAAATTATCTTCTGTCTGTTGTATGTCTTGTTTCCTTTCAGCTGTCAAAAATTGTTATTTCTCTGTCTGTCTCCTTCCCCTTTTTACACTTGTGGACCGCTCTAGTTTTTACTTCATCCATCCACAAGATGCCCTCGAATTAGCTCACCTCTCTCAATTGCCCGATCTCCACCTGCTGCTCATTCCCTCATTGAGAACTGTCCCTTATCCACCCTGGTCCACACAATTTACACAACCTCTTTCCAGATCATTTTTACCACCACTACAACTCTGCTCTAGTCATTTAATCATGATTCCTGCCTGTTTTAAGATCCATGCACCTCACTGACTGATTGCCCATTCCCTAAGCAATGTCCAAGACAGAGTAGGCGTACCCCGCTGCCTGCTCTGCCTCTACAACAACACTCAAGAACTGAAAATTGATCTTAGATCTGTACACAAATAAGAAAATGCAGCCCTGGCCTCTTTGAAATCCTTTCATTTTACTGATGTGGAAATACATTTCGTGACGGACATGTTTTTATGTTGCTGGATGTAGGTTTTGATGTAAGAAACATATGGACAGCATGGAAGACAAGATTGGCATTCATTCATGTTTTCAGCCCAAGATACTACAACATTCAGTGAAGACATTCAGTTAAGATTAGGGTAATATGTTAGCCTGGGTTAAAGTGTTGCTCCTTGTTTCAGCCTATAAATGTATATTTTTTGGACTGCAGTATTTTCATAACCTTAACCAATTACTTTGAGCCACAGATAAAACCTGTAAAGACAATCACGCTGTCTCAACACCTTGCAACTGGTTAAAAAGACACTTTCTGTGACTCAGTAGACACAAATGCCTCGACTAGACGAGGGTTTCTGCAGTGAAAGATATTATGCAGTCCATTTAACTTTACATGTGTTTTATGTCATTGTCAGTTTAAACAACAGCACATCAGCGGTACACATAGAAACGGGATCAACTCAGGAAAAGAGGATTTGCAAGGGAAAAGAAGCCCTTATGTGTTTGTGCAGTCTAGATTACACTCAGTTTGTCAACTCTGATTTTGCAGGTGTTCAAGTAGTTATCTCGGCATTGCCTTAATCACATAAAGACATTTTGCCTGTCTCGAATGTAGTCATTTTCCGCTGGGCATTAACATGTCGGCTGTCTTGCATTTACATTTGGCAAAATATCGTGTTTTATACAGTATGTGTTAAAATCAGAATGCTAAGTCCTTTGCCAAACAGCAGATTTTGTCATGCACATCACGTCCTTTTGTCACAATGCTGTCCTGTTCGACTGACAGTAAACAACCGATCTCACTTGCTCCCCACGAACAAGTACGCTGAATTTGTTGTTGACAAGTGCTGTACTATCAGGACATGCAAAACAAGGTGACAGGTGCCTCACACTGCATCGTAATGATACTTCAGCGTTAACACAAAGGGACTGGTACACGTGCAAACACCAACCCAGCAATATTGACAAGCCACACAGCCCTTTTTTGCTCTGTCTAAATACAGCAATGAAGTAGGGTCCACATGTGGTCCAGATGTATTCCATGGCCGTGAGATCCGGACCACATGTGCCCATTGAAGATTTTTTTCTACATTGGAAGTTCAGCGAGCAGAGCAGAGCAGAATTTAACATCTTGCAGAAAAAAATGGAAAGCCAGGGAAAATATTAGTCGAAGGAAATGGTCATGGATCAGCCTCACTCTTAGAAAGTGGAAGGATAATATCACCAAACATGTACTGACATGGTATCCATCAGGAAAACACAGACACGAAAGTCAGAGGCATACATGGAGGAGAGAGCTGTATTTGGGCTGAGTGTGGTCTATCATCAGGCCAGACCGATTTTGCTGTGTGGGTAGAATTTCACCTGTAGAACATGTTGATTGTTTGATAGACAATAATGTTGACAGTCAACATTTCTTTTGGCTGTTGCAATGGTGTTTCCTACAAATCCCTCTGTGTGATTGTGTAATCACACTCTGGTGTTCATTTTGTGGATTATATTCAGACTGACATTTGTATCAAATTTCTGTGATATGACTTCAAATGTTAGTGTGCGAAATGGAGCACCAAAGGAAAGGGAGAGCGAGGAGTGAAAGGATACCCTCAAGGAACGTGATAAGCACTTTTGAATCACAGTATGATGTCAAGTGTATACTTTTTTTTTTTTTTTTTTTTAACTGAAGTTTTTTGGGGGGGCTTTAACCTTCGGGATCCTCACTTCTTGCAAAAGGGACTTGAGATGACTCTTTCTAATGAGATCAGAGAGATAATGACAGAATTATGAATAAGTTATGTGCCCTAACAGGCTGTCTGTCTCTGCATGCATCTATTTGAGAGAGACAACATCATTTCATAGGTAGTTTTGGTCATTTCCAAGCAGACTGTCAGCCCCCTGGCAATTCTAAGTTTGACTTGTGTCGTGAGGTCGTTTTGACAGATCTCCACACATCTATAATAGAGGCTGATTTTCGGAGACTGGAACAAGTACAAAATAACAGTTTTTACAGATACTTGAAGTGTACTATGTTTATATTTCCCTTACAAGCAACCTATTATAGTTGTGCAGATAATGACTGACTTCACAAGAAAGAATGATAGTTATCAAGAGGTTTCCATCCCGTGACCTTTGTATTGCTCTGTTTGGATTGGATTGGAGAGGGGTTGCAGCCCCTGCTGAAGGAGTTTCTTATGGTCTTGTTCAAGAATGCCAGTAAGATGAAGTGAGAAATTTACAGGTGGATCAGTTCTTGCGTTTCTGGCCAATTTAAGTTGCATCGCTTACCTGGCCGTAAGCTTACAAAATGCGGATACATGCAACCAAAATGGGTTATTTTCATAGGGCATACCGATTGAACCTTTTCTCACCCAATACCAATTCCCTTTGGATATCTCCCGATACCAAGCATTGATATCCAATACCAGTGCCCTTACCAAAGTTTAAAATCCTGATACCTCGCTGCAGTGAAGTCAGAGATCAAATGTGCATTAAAATCTGAGTGGACGGCCCACCTTCACAGAACGAAGACAACTGAAAGCAGAGAGCACAGTTTTGAGAAAAAGACTACCAATCAAACTTATTTTTAGACTTATTGTGTCTACTGTGGTGACAATACAGATCGAGCATATTAATTTATACATTCCTTTCCTGTCTTTGATCCATACATCCTTAAAGTCTGGACTGATCCTTGGAGGCGGTGTGAGGACTGGTCCATTGCATGACAAAGATCTGATTGAAGAGTTTTGGACATATGATTTGATTAGTAGGTGTGATGCCCTGGAATTCCCTAGGAATGAAGTAGCTACCAAAAAGTGCTTTAATTTTTCATACAAACTACACACGTACATCTATTTTGTAATGGTGGAATGTGGAGGAAGAGTTAAAGAGTCTCATAAGCTCAGGAAAGACGCTACTCTGTAGTCTGGTGATACTGCAGATACTTATGTATCTCATGCCAGACAGCAGCAGGGTGAACAGACAGTTCTTTTAGGCTCTGTGCAGGCTGCAATCTGGACTCTCACGAGTGTCATAAAACAGATGGATGGTTAGTGGAAATGTTGTCATATTGTTTGTTTGTTTGTTTTTTACTGGAAGTGGGGACAGATTAGACCTAATCAGAACGTGACGTGGAACACAAAGTTTCTCTGACACCAACCAAGCAATTTGAGTTAGCTAAACTTCGATGAAACTGTGATGGAAGATTTAAAAAATGTCTTTTGCAAGAGAATAAATGCAAACTCACTGACACAACGTTCAGTGTGATTTTGTACATAACGAGTGTAACTTCCCATACGCCACAACAAACAAACAACCATTAAAATGCCACTCAAAGCCAGATCCAGCTTCAAAGCCATTACTGCTTATCTACAACCTGGTGAAACATATTTTCATTTTGTTCTCAACGGAGTCACAAAAAACCTTTTTCTTTAAAACTAGAGTGATGTTATAAAAAAAGACGATGAGGGCCAACAAAATTAAGTGCAATTTTATTCAATTATTAAGATGTATTAGAAGGAAAAATAAAACACTGCTGACGCTAAACTACAGCGACCCTGAAGTTCTGGCCATTTTGTGAGTTGTGGGAGTGCCATCTGGTTGATTCATGAACATCTTAGAAATATTTTCACTTAGGTGAACTTTGAAACTGATAGAATAACTGATACAATGCCGAATGGAGATGATAACAAAGAAAAAAAAAATATTTTGAATGATTCATGCTCAAGAAATGAGGTATGATATTAATGGCCTTGAATAATGTTCTGGAAAGTGCTATTAAAATTAATACATTTTGCAATATTGTGTATGTTGAACATAAAATCCCTAAAGCAATCTAATCCGTGCTTTGTGAAATGCAATTGTTTTGCATATTCGTGCATGAAATGTGAACTAATTATGAGGGACCCATAACTTTGATTGCAGCCAGTGCACTTTAATACAGCATTGCTTTTCATGATAAACACTGTGTAGAGAAGAGACTACACAGACTAATGGTGTGCCTCATTCACACGGTGAGGCAGGTCAATCCAAGGGCCTTCATTTTCCTGCAAGGACTATTCAGCTGGGGATATCAATGTCCTTGTGATGGTGTTAAAGCAAGAGATTGCAGCCACTGGCGAAACAAGCGAAAGAAGAAAAAAAGAAAAAACCCTCACTGATGTCACACACTACTTTTCTTTTGTTTTTCACAGGTTTTATAATGTTTTTTTTTTTTCAACTAATCCACAAATGTTAATAGTTTGGACAGAATTGCTTACAAAGCCCTAACAGCGGTGCAGAGTGTTAGTGCTGACAGGGCGGAGAAACATTTGAAAGCTGCTCTCATGCCTCTCACGAACATCAGACATGTCGAACTTGCATTTTTATTCGCCTCTTGTACAGCAGCACCAGATAGATGGGAGCTATAGCCGGCTGCTTCCAAAAAAATACAGCTTGTCAAGATAAATCCCTTAAAGGACCAGCGGAGATGAGGCTATACTCTGCTGGTGCAAGATAATATAGTTTAATTTGAACAAAAGAAAAGGAGGAGATGAATTTAACAATCTGTTGTTTTTGGTATCCGTCAACGGCTATGTTCCAACTTGTTGAGAAAGTGCTTTTACAAGGGGTGAAAACACTCTCATTTCTGGTGGTAAAATCCAAAACTGGTGCTAAGCTGGACCTTTTGAACCTCTTGCCACCACCTCAAGATCAGATCGACCTTTGTTGAATTCAGCAATAATACATGAGAGGGGTGGGTATGCTGCGTAACTGTCATGCCACTTATGATAGTAAAGTTTACCCTTGAAATACAAGGAAATACACATTGGGCCAGACTAATTTCGATATGGGGGTGTCGGTCTGAACTAATTGTTGTATGGTGTACCTTACTAAAGTCGGCATGTATCTCCGTCTCTGGGGCAGTTCCAGGGTTTGTCTCTAGACCACCTCATCAACCATTTCTCTATGGTTAATGATTAGATTATGTGCTTTTTAGGATGGATTTACACCACCTAATACTGCTGACAAAACTTAATGAAATGTACTACTATGAAATGTTCATCACTTGTTTACCAGCAGACATTCAATTGCAACTATGTCTTTTTTTTTTTTTTTTTTTTGCAAAGCACTTGCCAGACATGCAGCCATTATGATCTCTGAGTGTAAAACATTTTTTTAATGAGCGCCACCACGTTCTGCGCTCCGAATGTCATTTTGACTTTGACTGACACATTGTTTGAAGTGTCCTTTAGATTTCGCAGAGTGCCGCGCCATTAATCAAAAGGCTAAAAATGAGCGTTGGATTATTTTTAGGGGGTACTTGCGGTGCTTGAGTGATACCGCTGGAAATTTCACAAAGACATGCAAGCACACACACAAAAGTGCTAAATCTGAGTAGAGCAGACATTGTTGGCACATTTGGCATATGGCACTGTCACATTGTATTCTCTCTCCTTGTGCTCCTTATTCAATCCAATCCAAATACTGCAGACATGGAACGTGTAAGGTATAAAACATTTAAAGCGCTGTCAGCCTTCAGACGATAAACACTGCCGTCTATGAACTAAATAAGGCTCTGGATGTGAGCCCTTGTCCTTTTGCACCCATTACGTCACGTTGTTCTTGAGATATTTTTTTTTTAAAATGTCATACATCCAGTGGAAGTTCACCTGACATCATAGAAGTTGCACCTTTATAGGCCTGTTGAAGTAGTGTGTACTTGGAACTGTCGGTTGTCTCCTGTTGCGTTCGTGGTAAAATGGACACAAAGAGGAAAGCTCCATTGGTGTTGCTTGTCATTCAGTTGCTAATATGATCGCTTCCATTTTTTGGACTTAAAGGTCAGCGCTGTCGAGGCTGCTCATATTCTGGGCGGGGGGGCGAGGGGGTGCCGGTGCCCTCGTGGCAGTGACCCCCTCCCGGTGGATCATCATCCAAAAATAGATGTGACTTTCATTTTAACAACAATCGTCTTTGTCAGATAGAACACGTGTCTTACTTCATTGTCATGGCCTTGTCTTCCTCTGTTTTATAACAGCCCGCCCCCCAATTGATGGTAATGGGTGGTAAATGTCAGTCTGAGTGGTCATACATGATGTTCCACCTTCCGGAGTGTCAACTGCTGACAAGTGAAGTTGGTTTACTTTAAAATGGCACACTTCTTTAAAGCAACAGCATGGCATATTTGTTTATAAGTATGCATTTTTTTGCCAAGCACAATAAAAAGGGAAACGCATAAGACAGTTAAGAACATTTTTAACTTTTTAAAACTCCATTGGCGATTGATAGAAGTATTCAGATATTTTACTTCAGCAGACTGTGAAAATACTTTACTATTAGTACAGTTGTGCATTCAAAGAAAAAGTAAAAGTTGTAGGTATTATATAAGCATTACTTTAAGTATCCGTGTTTTAAGATATTGCCTGTCAGTAGTTTGTATCATATCTGATATGTTTAGATTAATAATCCTGCTACATTCATCTCTATGTCAAGCTTCTTTATATACTGTTTGGTGGCTTTGGTCCACGGCAGTGCATCAGATCATCATCATTGCTTTCCTGTGAGAGCCATGTATATCTAAAAAGTCAGCTTTTAATAAGCTCAGACAAACAGCCTGCTCTCAGCTTTGTGATGATGTGGTTTTTTTTTTGTTGTTGTTGTTTTTTTGTTTTGTTTTTTGTTTTTTTTGTTGACTGGTTGCTCTTTGTCATACAATGTAGATTAAAAGATATATATATGTTGGGTGCTCTTGAATAACAGTCGTTAGCTACTGATTTAGGATAATTTTCTAAACCTGTAATAAGAACTCTTCATCCTTTAGTGTGTCACAAACGCTCGCATAGAGATACATGGCTCTCACTTGACAGGAAGGCTATGAAACATTAACAGTTACAAGTTACTCTTCAGAAAACAAACAGATTGAGTGGAGTAAAGAGCACAATATTTGCCTCTGAGATGTGGTGGAGTGGAAGTATGAATTTGAACAAAATGAGTAAATGTACTCAGTTACTTTCCACTGCTGTCCTCAGGGTACCCTTTTAACTGCCCCATCTTAAATAACAGCTGGCCTCCTACTGGCCCCAGTGGTTTAAATGAGCCAGAACAGCCACCGGTCAATGGAGTGTCCAGGGTGAATGGATTTTGGTCCAAAAACGTTGCTGTGCGCAAATGCATGTAACTGGGTTGGAATCAGGCCAGGCCTAGTTTCCTTTATTTTTTCCATCGGTCTTGACAGCTTAGTCTGATAACAGCGAAACACCGTGAAGCGATCTCTGAACTAGGGCTGCAACTCAGGTTTGTTTTCATTGTTGATGGATCTGTCAATTATTTTACCAACTGATTCATAAGTTGTTTGGTCTTTTAAAATATAAGAAACTGATGAAAAATGCAACCCTGCTTTTTTTGTTTCATGTGGTAGGTTTTACTTGCATGCATTGAAACTGTCTCTAAGATATGACGTCAGGGTTCCATTTAACATCAACTTCCAAGAGTGAACCATCTGTTCTTCACTTTATTAATATAGTTCAGAGTTGATTTGTTTACTTTCCACATGTGTTAGAAGCATAAATACAGCTCCTCAAGATCTAAAGAAATGCTGACTGGCTGGATTTGAACATGACAACCTCTTCAGGGCGCCGAACCTTCTCAGTCAAACATCAATGCGACCGATCTCATGGCACAGACTGCTGATCAACATGTTTACGAGCTGCAATCGCATTTTTTACTTGATCAGTTGTCCAGCGGCGGAAAAAAAAATGCTTAAAAAGATACAGAACCCAAAATCACAGATGTGACAATTCGCATGGGACTTAAAACTTCACAAAACATCTGTGTTTGTTGAAGTTTTGTAGGTAGTTTGGAGTAGTATGATTAATTGGGATAAGATTAAGGTCACATAAGTACTCTATTACATTATTACTAGGGGTCCACAGGTAATACTAGAGGTCCACATGTAATACTAGGCCATAGAGTAGTTAAAAAAAAAGCTGGATTAGATTTTGGTAGTCAAAGTTCGAGGTCACTGTTATATAAATGTCTCAGGGGGTGGAATGATATAGTGAAGGCATTTTCTATCCAAAAGGTCAAAGGTAAACTTCACTGAGACATATTAATATTGTGCAAAAAGTGTTCTGCCTACTATTCAGCATGGTGAGTCAAGAACAGTAACTTGGCTGGTGCATGGAGGCATGCAACTATGAGGCAGGCAATTCTATTTTGTCTCTAACCTGACAAAAAAACAGTAATCAATCAACTGTTACGAATCTAGTTTAAACTATGCCAGACTTGGTGGTCTGCTATAAAATTCTAGCTGCAAGGGTAGTAGTTTATTTTATTAGGGACTACGGATGCAAATTAGCAGCTTTGCTATAATCCAGCATGTTTACAGAGATGTTTTCAATGTTCATAATGTGCACTATTCCTATCCAAAATTAAAGCATTACTTTATAAACGTTTGCGGATACAGTTACTAACAGCTTATTAAAAAATGGAGGTGGTAAGGTAATCGAAATGTAACAATGTTAAAGTAATGTGACAAACATATGCAAATAAAGACAGGAGAAAAGAAATATCAATAGAATGGCTTTTATTTAGTCTTAAAGGGGCAACCCGTAATCTCTTTAGGTATTTTTCTTTGACTTTACCAAAATACAGTTACTTTTTTTAGTATCCTAATTGTGTAATCCCATTGCATGTATTCACTTACTCGCCGAGACTGGTTTGTGTGTTGTGTTTACTGCCAATGCTGACATGTTTCAATTAATCACGCGCTGCCCGCTGTGACAAAACCGAACATGTCCGACCACTTGGGGTTCGGCGCGATCTGTTTCTGCCCAGTTGGCGCATTACTGTATTCTTCACAGTCACTCGGCATTTGCGTGACATATGGCGGCCAGACGGCATTCCACATCACCTATAAGCTCACTGTAGCGATGCAATGTGTTTTGGAAGTACTGTGGGCCCCAAAGACTTGGAGGATTCTGGGAGACCGAGATACGGGGGGAATGTCAGAAGCTGCAATGAGGCTGTTTGTTGATCCTTGCCCACATGTGCACTCGCTCACTGTGAGATCAGAGTGTATTAATTGTCACCCGCTGGCTACTTCTGAGCACCACGCACACACACACACACACACACACACACTCTTAAGTGGCTTTCAAAGTCACCTGCTTCTTCCCCCCGTCTGTCTCTCTCTCCCTCTCTCTTTCTCACGTCTGCTTCACCTTTGCACCTCCTACCAACTCAACTCTCTCACACACACGCACACGATGGGCACCACACACCGCCTCCTTCTCATGTCTGGGCAAGGACACAGTCAAGCTGACTCATCCAGAATTGAGCTGTCATCTGTGTCACCTCAGGCTTGCGTCGTGTGCGCGTGTTTTTGTCTTGTGTGTGTGTGTGTGTGTGTGTGTGTGTGTGTGTGTGTGTGTGTGTGTGTGTGTGTGTGTGTGTGTGTGTGTGTGTGTGTGTGTGTGTGTGTGTGTGTGTGTGTGTGTGCGCGTGTGTGTGAGCGTCACCTTGGGCTGGGAGTGTACTGTGGGAGGTTACTGTCAACATGCACAAGCTGGGGTGTATGGGCAGAGGCACAGCACTTGATTTGATCATCATCATCTCAGAGACAGAGAGAACATGACTAATGTGCCTGTGTGTGTGTGTGTGCTCGCGTGTGTGTATTTGTGTGAGAGAAAGTCCATGAAGAGCAGCATACCCCCCCTCCTACACACTCCTGGCATACAAACACTTGTGGGTTACATGCGATGGAGCGGGGTCGCAAGCAAAATTAACTGAGAAAGAAGTATCAAAGAAGAGAATATTCAAAGCCCAGAGGGAGTTTAATCTAGGAGGGTTTAGAGCTAGCTGGGGCCTGAATGCATCACACCTGGTATGGAATGACTAGCTTGCATTTGGTCACGCACACACACACGTACGCATACACAAAGGCAAAACCTTTCCTATGAGCATCTGGGCAACAGACAGGCCTATTAGCCCACAGGGCCTCACAGTGCCAAAATAACAACTGCGGCATATGCCTGCGTAATAATTGCATTAATGTTGAACATGGCTCTCCGGGGGGTGGCTGTGGTTGACGACTTGGGGGAAATTAAAGCTTGTTCTTGAAAGCATGAAATTGGAATTCAGTACATGTTGGAATGGAAGAGGGTACAGCTAATGATCACTAACTACGCAGTAATGGATGAAGAGTTCATTTCCAAAAAATGCCGGATGTTTGTGCTGGAAAACAGATCATTACCTGGAGCCTGATGCACTTTAGTATCTCCATAATACAGAGGGAGCAGTCTCCAAATTTGACGAGGGGACAATGCGAGCCCGGCAAATCCGATGAAAACCATTTCCTAATTCATGCAAATGGCACCCGTGATTGTTAAATGCGTTTCTGCTACCTTCCAGGGGCTCATTAGTTTCAGTTCATTTTAATGCGCCATCAAAATCGACTCGTGGAGGCTTGAAAGTTGCTCAACACAGCTAATGCATCATAATGAAACGCACGCCGGCACTGGTTTTGTTAAAGGCCCTTAATTTTAGAGCTGTAATGGTGTTTTAAAATGGCAGTGGGATCTGTGAAGCTTTTCGGGTGGTGCTGTTACATTGTAAAGTCTACTAAAATTAGAGTTCAGGGTTCAAGACAATTTTAGCTACTCTACATCATATAAACACGCCATTCTGCAACTGTTATAACTCATTGTCTTGTCTTGCCCAGACACACCAAACCAGCATCAAAGAACTAGCAGAACAAAGGTAACTACCCCACATCGCACCAGGGGGCTGTAGTCTTTATTCATCATTCAAAACAATAGACTGTAATTTTGAAATTTTGACTGTCTTTTTGACACCACTCTTGCTAATGAAGCTACTCCTAATAAGTCTGATAAAATGCTAGAACAGCACTTGCTAAAGGGTTGGTGCCGATAGGAGGCATCGCAAAATTGCCACAGATGCTCAGTGACAATTACAGCACTGTCTAATAGCCAACACCAAGGAGTCGCTTTGCACTCCAACAACAATCAGGTGAAACCTGCCAGCAAGGTGGAGGACATGAAAACACTTTTGAAATCCCTCACTTGCTGTACAATGGAAGCCATTAAACATCACGATGAATTTTGTCTGAAAACTGGAGGAACAGCAACACAATAAGTAAATGTAAAAAAAATGAACTGACAAGAAACAAATTTTAATACATGGATTAATGCCAAATTCAATAGAGGTTAATACATTTAGAAAAATACACAATTTTTGAAGAGACTTATTGTTCTTACTTCAGCTGGACATACCTACAGTAGAACCTTACAGAGCATCCTGTAAAACAAGGTAATCAATTATGGATTTGTATGAAGTCTGAAGATGATGGTGTGGCATCTAAAACGTACTGTCATCCTTAGCGTCTTACTGGCTTGTACAGAGATGCGTTACTGTAATGTTGGCATAACACGGAAAAAGGTGCCAAGACACAGACTGGCATGAAACATATAAATTAATGGATGCAGTTTTAATGCCAAATTCATTGGAAGGCATGACGAGTTGATGTCTTTTAGGCAGCATCTATAACGTCTTTCCTCTCACTTAATTCCACTTTTTTTAATGGAGACTGGTTCTCCCTAGGCAAGAAGAGCACAGTGCAGTCTCAATTCATTGTACAATCTGACATTTTTACAGTCACAAACAATTGCAGCTAATCTGCAGGTGTGTACACACACACACACACATACACACGTACACACACATATACACATTATTGCCACAGCTGCTGGCATCCCAGTGCTGCCAATTATGGTCCTGTCAAGTATATACGTAAAGGCTAATGAATATTAAAACACAGCGGCTCTGCTTTTCCTCTGCATGTTTGAATACATTAATCCTAAGCATCACTTTTCCTTAAAAACATCTGTGTTTCATCAGCGATCAACAGTCTTGGTAGTTGCCAGTTTGTGGGGAAAAAAGTAAGAATGGCTTAGTTCTCTAGTACCGCATATTGCTAGCGAGCTATTCTTAGGTGTGTTAATATTAGGTGGTGTTGGCATTTACATTTACGGCGTTTTGCAGACGCTTTTGTCCAAAGTGATAGTTGTGGTATTTTGAAGTGGGGTTGTATTATGTCCTTATCCCCAGTCAGTGTAATTCCTGTAGTAGATGACTGTCAGCTCACCCTCTGTGTGGAAAAGCAACGTGAAAGGAAGAAGAGCATTGTTCTGCAATATATATCTGTTGAAGTGTGCACTATATTTTGAAAAATCCTGATGCTTTACATGGTCATCAGAGTGCTGCTTAGTACAGTGCAGGGCTTGTGTGTAGGAACTGGCTATCTGACAATGATGTGAAGCGCCAAACAATTAAAAAATATAGCACATACACATACCACATACACTTCAACTGTTATATATATATTTTTTAGGTGTGCCTTATTTTAGGTGGCTAAAATATGTCTCGCTGTCAGTCCCGTTTAGCATTACAGTGCTTTGCTTCCCTGCTGGTGCGAGTGCTGTTTCTCCACACAGGGGGAGAGCTGCCGGTCACGCTGCTACCTCATACAACCCCACATCAAAAGACCCCAAATAGCACTTCAGTGTTGGTGTACTTATATTTATGGCTGGACTCACATTACCTTGTCTCTTCAGTCTTCAATCTTGAAAAACATGACTGCTGTCTCGAGGATGTTTATGAAAATGCATACACTACTGTTCTAAATTTAAAAAAAAGAATATATATATATATATATATATATATATATATATATATAATATGAAATCTTCTACTATTTAAGATAAAATGCTTATCTGCAGTATCATCCACCTCCAAGGTATGGAGAATGTTTCTATGATCAACTCTGTGTCACATTTGCAGCAGATTAGTCCTGCATGTGCAATACCCGCAAATGTTCTCACATCCCTTCCACCACTAATCCACACAAATGCTTTCTAATACTGCACATGTGTGCAAACATGCCACATACACAGACACACATGCACACCCACTGTACACACACACAATTTTGGCTACTTTGGCCAAAATCCACATACGGGCCTTTAATCTGGTCTCTCAAGGTGTTTGGACTTATCTTTAATTCAGCAGGGGAACAGGTCTGCCAGCTCCTTGATTGCTTAAACCACATTATCCCTCCACTCTGCATCCTAATGAATGTCCACCAGGCAACTAGATGTGTGTGTCTGTTTGTGTGTGTGTGGAGAGGGTGTGAGCATTTTGTATGTACAAGGGGTGTGTAGGTGCACGCCTGGTATCCGGAGTGCACGCGTTCCCCCTCGTCTGTGTGCGAGTATTTGGACACACATCAGCGTGTTCCCTGGCACGCCTTGAATCTTCATTATGTTTAGCTGCGGGGCACAAAAACAATTTGTAACTTCACAAGGCGATGTAGCCACTAAATGGAATCTTTTTGGGGGTAACGGCTTGTCTGCCATACCTGCAACCATCCACCTCACTGTGCTAAATGGTTTATCATTGAGACAGGATGTTAAAATGTCCTTCCCTCACACTGCGGTGATTCCTGTATAGAGCAAACAACTTAATTTGGATACAGCCGGGGTAGGGTTTTACAATCAGCTCCCAGCTAGTTGTTTGCTTGACCTTCTCAGTTCTCTGATTAGAAAAATAAAAATACACGCCTATGTGAGCTCTACCTCTGATGAAGCCTGGCATGAATTTAAATTCTGAGGCAATGCATTAGTTGAACAGCAGGAATAATAGATAATTCATCAACTACCATCCAAAATTATGTGGTTATATCACTAATTATGTGGTGCTTCAGCATTTTTATCACACTTTTGATGCCGCGTTGCATTACATTTTTCGTTGATGCATAGTGAAGAACCATTTCTGGATTTTAAATGCATGTCAGTCGGGACCAATCACAAAATGCATGAGACAGTTGATTGCGGGGTCTTTTACTCCAGTCGTCGAATAAAGACAGCTCAAAATGAGACTGAACCATCAATGACCTTTCTTTTTCTTTTATTTACTGAAGTGCTTGGTGCTGCTCATAGATATTACATTAAAAAATGTATATATGTATGTACACATATGTATGTATGTATGTATGTATGTGTATGTATGTATGTATGTATATATGTATATATATATATATATATATATATATATATATATATATATATATATATATATATATATATATATATATATATATATATATATATATATATATACATATATACATTTTTTTTGATGTAATATCTATGAGCAGCACCAAGCACTTCACTGAGCATGAAAAATATTTGTGAAATTGTGTGGCTTTGTTGTTGGTGTGCATTTCTTCTTTCACTTTTGTGGTTTGCCTGCCCTCTTACTCATTGCAAGCATACATATATGTCATGCAAAACCTTAGAAATAGCAGCAAGTGTGAGCTATGTGTGCCCTATGCTCTGGGTTCAGGGTTGCTAGTCATTGTGTAGACCTTGTGATTTTCACTCTGCTTGGAGTCCTATGTGGCTGGAGTAAAACATAAGAAGAAAAACAGCACAATGTAAAGTAAACAGGGAAAATATGGTCCTGTTGTAGTTCTTAGCTTTACATTTCAAAGCAAAAATCCCAAAAATGTAATACATACAAATTATACAGCCAAAATCATTGAGAAAACGATATGATACAATGTACATTATTACTTAGAACTTATAGTTAATACCTTTTATTACCTATAACTGCTTACATGTGTCTTGGACTCAAATTTGTCTTGCTCTTCCTGCTATGAAAATTACTTAAATCACTGCTGGTATATTTGTTTATGTAAGGCACAGTCAGGTACAGGCAGAATAGAGTTTGTCCTGTGACACATTCACTTGTATTCTCTAATAAACTACACAAGCAAGCACACTCAGACACAGCCAAACATCTAGTCACATATGCGCCCCATGCAGTCACACTATGTGTGCACAACGAGGGTATTCCACAGCAGGACAGAAAAAGCTCAGCAGTTCTGTTTTCAGCAGACAGATTTTATCATGGCAGTAACTGTGATACTGATTCTGCGATTCTTCTCATTCAGTGCCTGTTAATTTATGATAAAGAGGAAGTAACAGAAACTGGTATTCAGGTTACCTTGGAAACAAGCCCCAAGTGCAGTGTCTAAGCCTCAAAAAGACTGCCAATCAACATGTTACACCCCCGAGTTCAGTTTCATTAAGCTAACCTTGCTGTTTAAAGAGCAGAATGGTCTTTTGCAAGCAATAAAAAAGGCTCCTCTTGTCTTACAATGTAAATCCAGTCTTATTCAGTCCACAGTTACTCATCAAGCACAATTTGCTGAATGAGAATTCCTTAAGGTCTAAATAACATGTTACACACATGCATTCAAGCAGTCATTGAGCTGCACTCAAGGATGAACAGACCCAGCATTAAAATAGACGATTGTTCTCATTTCACCCCTTTATTTTTGTGTTTTGTTGCCATTCACCATCATTTTTTTTTTTTTAATTCTTTACTGAAGCAACAAGAAGCTATATTTTAGCAAATTTTACCCAAGAAAACAGACTCTATATGCAGGGGGTTCTGTCAGTGTTATTTTTTTTTTAACTGGATTATTATTAATGATGTGTTTATCTGTAAGCATTCCATAGCTGTCGGAGGTGGAACTACTCAGTGTAGTCTAGGGTATGAACATCCAATGCTCTCAATGTCATGTGAATAACTTAGGTTCCTTAGAAGCCTTTAGGAAATGGGGAAAATGATGAGGCCGGGGAATTTCTTGACATTACTGTCAAATTTCACAAGAATAAGACCAAACGATACCCAATACTGAAGATACACTGATGAAAGGTCACACATTATGCTTTCACATCTATACTTTATTTTGGATGTCTACCAAAAGATGTACACAAGCTTTATTAAACAAAAACATTATTCTGTTTCTCGTACTGTCCATTGTTGCAGCATCTCTATTCACCCTCTGTCTGAACACTCCATTTCAGTGTGTTTCTCTTTAAGGCCTTTGTCCTGAAAAGCCCAGGGTGCTCTGATTAGTCAGCTCTCACAGGCCTGAGCAGGCACCGCCTACCCTGTTGTCGCATTGTGACACATCACACATTGTCTAAAATTTGGGACCTTTAAAAATAGATACAAAGGGGTTCAAAAAGTCTACATCTATTTTGCAATTGTTTTAAATGTATTAGAAATGGCAATACCAGCTTAACAATATGAGTCAAATTTGAATCTTTGAAAAATGTCCTTGAATATAAGCTTATAAATATGTTATTTGATATCAACCCCGTTTTCCATGCACTGGAGCTGATATGGAATACACAAGTTTGTACAAACTGTGATTACTTTTGTTATGCTAGCATGATTTCTCAGTGGGTATCCTTAATTCCAGGTTTACAGTACATGATGATATTAGAGCTTTTTATGGTGGTACACTGTAAAATGTATAGTTCTATGTTCTTTCATAAAGGAGTTTTCATTGTAAGGTGCAGCAACTGACCATTCACACAATGGTCATTTTTCTCTGACATCACACGGTCAAACTCGACTGTGGTTCTGCTGGGTTCTGGATTGCAAGCTGTATAAACACAGGGAATCTGACAGCGTTCGTCTGCGTGTCCAGATTTCAGATTGATCAGAAACTGAAAAGACGATGGCTAGTATTTCAAGGTAAACCTGCATATTGATCGCCCATTAGCTTCTGTTAGGTGATAGCTAAAGTTAGCAATCAACCACTTCACATGACACCATACTACACAATATGTTCTAAAATATTGACACACATCCTGGATACATTTTTTTAAGCATGGAAGTGGAGCACACCGGATGTAATCAAACAGGAAGGTTAACAAGCAAGAGGCCGAATGCTTTACTGAAGCAAATGATATGTGGTTTTACCTCCAAATGTTAGCCATTATCCTTCCAGATTTCTGTTGTCCAATAGCTTTTAGGTTTCTACTCAACCAGTAGGTAAATGGCAACAATTTGCCAGATTCACTACATTTATACGACCAGCATAACTTTATCACAGCATGCAAGCTGTCCACCCTGAACAGGATGTCAGAAGACAAGGGCCACCATGTGAATAGCATCAATTCTGGTTTCACTACCTACGCGTCCATATTTGACAACCTGGGAATGAGACTCAACAATCAGCTGTCTCATGTGTTGCACCTTTAAACAGCTGGGCACAGTTCTGTTTAGTTCACATCACTAACACAGGAGTGAATTATGCGTTTTTTATGGATCTATTGATAAAAATGTGTTATCCTAGTGGGTATTTCTGACACGGGTGCAGTGCAGCCAATCCCCTCAGCCGTGGTGTCATTTGTCTGCTCTAATTACATAATGCATAAAGCTCCAGTTTTTATTTTTTTATTATAAAATTCCAGACATCAAGTCATTTAAAGGCACAGGGAATTTTGGATTTGGTTTTCACAAGGTTGCCACCTCACTATGTTTCATGCTGCCCACCTGCTACATGTTTTGTGCAATTGTGTGTGTGTTTTTGCCTGTATGCTGTGTGTCTGTTGTGTCCGTTTTTCATGCGTGTCTGCATGCCGAAGAATTAAAGGGTTATCAGTCTTTATTTCTCTAAACTGGGGCAGGCCGCATTATGTAAAGTGCTGAATTATATATCAGATCTGCCTGCTTTGGCCAAAGGGAGAGTGGCGAAAGGGAGACACAGAAACTCTCTCTCTCTCTCTCTCTCTCTCTCTCTCTCTCTCTCTCTCTCTCTCTCTCTCTCTCTCTCTCCCCCCCCTTTCTCTCTCGCTCTCACACACATACACACACACACACAAATCTGCACACAGTCTTGTTATCTCCCCTGAATTAATGCACACGCATGCAGAACGTCTCCTTCTTTGTATCTACGACAAGTGTAGATGGAGCACATATGTATCGTATATTGTATTATGTGTAACTGAGACGAACACACACACACACACACACACACACACACACACACGTACGCACACACACTTTCCGTTATCTCACACAGGCACACTCAGGCTGACAGATGGGAGCACCAGATGATGAGCGCCACCAGATTTGTGTCTCACGGTGGGAGCCATCGATGACACCGTTTAAGCTGAGAGAACACTCGGGCTTACATTAGCACCCTAAACGTCTGTGTGTGTGTGTTTGTTCGCACGCATGCATGACTGCGTGAGCATGTATGCATTGTGCGAGGTGTGCGGTGAGTGTGTGAATGGAAGTGGTTGCCTCGTTCCAGAGGTACACTGTATAGTCCTTGAATTGCAGTGTGCACGAGTGTGTTTTAGCGTCTTTATGCTAACATCTTAATCCTCGCACATATGCACACATAGACAATGCATAGTCAACTGTGCAGACTAACAAGTGGGTTTGACATTCTCTGCCTGCTCAAGCTGCTTTCATCTTGGCAATAAAGAACAATGACCTATTAGCAAAGCGCTCAAGCACATATTGGGCTCACTGGGCCAGCTTTGCTTGGGCTATTTGCTCGCTCGCTCTCAGTGTTTCTGCCTCAACACCCCCTCGTCTTTTCTTCTCTTCTCCGTCTTTCTCATTCTGCCTCTTTCGCCCTCCTTCTCCCTACAGACCCCCGAGCCAGAGCAGCCTTGCCTTTGAGACAGGCTGAACTTAACCAAACTAATCTTTGGAAGGAGAAGAGGAACAAACGGCCTTCCTCCCCCTTCTTCTTCTCCTCCTCATGAGACACTGCTGACATTTCGCAATGAGAAACTGTGTCATATTGGAGGGGGGTTAGGGGGGAGCGGAGCGCTAGAGAGTTGCTTCAACTTGGCGTGTAAAATATTCCCCGGGGACTCGGCTCCCACATCGAAGCCTGGCAGCTCTCGCTAGCAGAATAATGACCTCTCACACCCTGATAATGTCCAATTGTGTACCAAAGGGGGTTTCAAGTCACTTGCCATAGCAATTGTTGCAAACTGACTTCAGACCTTACAAGTGTTTGGACATGGTTCTATTGACAAATAATGTTCCTATTTTTTTTCTTTGAACTGATATTTGTATTTGATCTGGGCCATTGCAGGTCTTTTATAGTATTACAGCTGTATCACGTGTGTATTAAGAAAACTATGCACGCTGGGTCCAGTGCAAATTATCCACAGTGCTGTTGATTGCGATTACAGCTGGATCCCAAAAGCCCCTTTCTGTGACCAACAGATAACTTAATCAAAAGAATATTAGCTACATTGCCATCTTCGTTGTATCCCTGCTGCTGGGAGCTCTCAAGTCCTTAACTTGATTGTTGAAGTCCTAGTTGTGGTGTTTCAGTGCAACTGTAGAAAAGTCCCGTCAGTCTCTCAATGTATGGCTTTTTCTAGGAATGCCTGTCAGAGTCTGTAATTAACACCCAAATGGGGTTAGGGTTGGCAATTAGGGGGTTAGGGTTAAGGCTAGGAGTAAAGGTTAGACGTTATCCATCACACTTAAAGATTACTGTTAGTACATGTGATTAAAACTATGCTGAGAGTCCAGGTTTTTGGTGTCATGGATGGACGCGTGTCTTCCATCCTGTGCTGGCTGCCTGCGTCTGAGCTTCACACACTCACACAGACAGCATATGGACAGGACTCTTCACCCTGCAAACTCAGAAATCTGCATTGCTTTGTGTGGTGCATTCAAGTGCATGTACACAGAAGCTTTCCTATTTTGAACACCAACTGTATCCATTGAGTATACTTGTGTTTTTCTTATTTTCCTACCAATTTCCTGGGCCTATATCTGTCATACTGTCTTTTTCTTTCAGTATAGGACTTTTATTAATTAAAGATAAAATAATACCCCATGCATTTTTCCAAAAGCAGATTTCAACCATTGCAGCCACTTAATTAAATTCTTAATGTAAATATTAACATTTTTTAATCAAACATCAGGTAGGGGGTTTCTTGTACATTTTACAGGATTAGTTCTTTCCAAATGTCTTGTAACTTAAAATTCACGGTCTAAAAACATAATTTGTCAGATAACCAATATAATTGGAATCAAATTGATTTAGGAAGTCAGTGGAAAACTGACCCAGCTAGTCTTTAAACGTTGTCTGCCACTGGGTGCTCTTTTCAGCACTCAGTGGCAGAGAGTGTTAAAGACTGGCTGGTGGACATGACAGATCATTTAGCAGCTAAGGAGCCAAGTATTTCCCTCAGAAGTCGGTAGAGACCAAAAACAGCTTAAAAAGCTAAAAGAGAATGAATATTGGACTCACCAGGTGAAAGAACATGACTCTAAATGAATGTTAATATTGCTCCGTATCTGCAACTGTTTTTATGGTCATGTGTCTCTGGTAAGCTGGATGGAGATCTGAATTTAATTTTGCTCATATGAATTGCAAATTAGTTTACATGATGCCAACAAAGCATGTCCCACATGATCAGCTTGGTGCGGATCCTGGACCAAACGCATGTAACAGTCATTGTTTAAAGAGATTGATTCAATTACACTTGTAACTAAACAGAGCTCTGGAGGGCAGAGCCAAGTTCCAGTCAGTTTATTACTTCCTCCCCAGTCCATCCTTTTTCTTTGTGTCTGGCAGAAAAACTGGGATGTCTGTTGTGCCAGTGTATCACAACTAAGTGAGGGCAGGTGCCATCAGCATTGGAATTGTCAAGGGCATACAACTGCACAGATGGTGATTGGCTTTATTGAGGAAGGGTAAAAAGCCTCCCAGATCATTGTTGAAATTTTACATTACTTTAGGTTCCCTTTCCAATGTTATCTCAAGACAATGCTGTACTTATGCAACAAAAACATATTAAAGGTTAGTTGGGATTAGGAAAACATCTCGTTTTGACTTGAGAGACCATTTTTGTTGCCACAAACACAGCTGAAAGGTCTCCTTAAAAATATCAAGTGGTGTCATGCATACAAATACTTAAATCCTCCACGGTCCTCCGTCAAAAATATCCAGTGGTTTCACACTTGCAAATGTCATTGGCTTCGCAGCTTGCTCACATGGACTGTAACTATGAATGTATCAGTAGTTTGCAGAAACTTTAGCTGCCAATATTTTATCTTGGCAACCAGGCTGAGTCACCAGGCACAATTACAGAGACCAAACTAAGGCCAGAGAGAGGTCTCGTTTTATGACTCAGATAAGCAATTGGTCCTTGGTCCTGGACTTGACTGCATCTCATCCATCCTGTCTTCCCAAGGGACAAGTTGTGCCCTACAACTACACCTCCATTGCAGAGCAGGACTGCAAAGAAAGTCATTAGGAACATAACTGATGACTCTGACAAGGCTGTGGATCAAGAGGAGTGACGTATAAACTACACTCGGGACTTTGACAAAAGCTCGAGTCAGATCAACTCTGGCTGGGTTGCCTGGGTGAGAATGTCCGACGACGATGGACTCAAGTCACCTGATGACACCCAGTTTATAGAGGTGATTGAACCTGGTCTTACCTAAGACAAAAGGTTGCTAAACTGATATTCTTCCTGGAAAGGATTCAGTGTCTTCAAATAAGCTTGGTGATAAGATGTCTTATCTGACTGCTCCTAAAGGCAAAAGAGTTTATATCTATTTCAAATGGCCACACTGGCTTGAAACAAAAGTGTGCGACAAAAGTAGTTTTGTGAAGACTGACAAAAGTGAGCTTGAGTGAGAAGTTCAAACCCTGCCGGCTCTCACACCTCTGCACACCTGTCACAGTGTAAAGTGAGCGTGATAGTCAGATTGTCGTGGAGAGTTAAGAGGACTGGCAGATGCGTGGGAGAAAGTGGGGTTTCAGATGCTGCTGGTTTGGAAAGAACTAAATAGTGACAGTGGAGAGAATGGAAATAGAAACCATTTGATCCCCTACACTCAACAATGACCTGGTATAAGGAGACCTTTTATATTTTTGGCATTGCACATGAAAGTCTTTTAATACTTGTAATTCTATTTTCTTCAGTATAGATAATAATATATGCTCAAAATGTCATTGAAAAGTTGAGTCTTTGAACAATGTACATGAATTTTAGAATCTCTGACCCCTAGATTTCACCAGGACCGTCACACATTTTAGTCATTGCTCATATTCCAACCAGCTGCACCACGCCGGCACATCTCAGTGGCATCACAGAAACTGCTCTTCACTCTGCTCCATGGAGAGTACTCAGCAAGTCTATTTTTCATGTAGACAGACTGCAGTCACGTTAAGCTGAACAGAGCACATCATGCTGGGCAGGAAGTCACACACAGGAACAGCATTGGGCAAACCGTCAAATTTTTGGCTACAACACCCTGCACTGTTTCGAGTCCGGGCTGTACAGGGATCATGTTTCACTTTACTACAACGAACATTTAAGTATATTCCATCTAGTACATAGCCTACTCACCCATGATAGAAGCACACAAATCAAGGACTATTTGACTAAATAAATATCCGGAGGTCTACTGTATCAGCCGGCAGCACACTCCACCACTTGACAGTGTTCCATAAAGCTTCTTGTGATGTCACAGAACGTTTGGCTTTCGCAGTATTCAAATGGCCCCCATAAATGTTCAATGTTGTTGAGGTCAGGTGACTGTGGAAGAAAGTCCATGATAGTCATAACAACCTGGTCTTCTTTGTTCTTTTAGTAGTTCTTGCAAAGCTTTCTACATACCGGGTTTGGCAAGAGTCTTACTATGTTTCACCTTTCCATCTGATTGTGTTTCTCACTCATTGTGTGGGATATTGTGGTAACTGGCAACCCAACCCACTACAATCATGGATGAAAATGTCCAGAGGAGAAGAAATGCACTTGGACTTTCCCATTTTGTGAATTAGATGTTAGATACCAACTTCTGATTATTTATTTATTTATTTATTTTTTGTACTTTTAGTAATTTATTTTTAGATTTATTTTACTTTGAGCTAAGAATTTAAGACAAATTAAGTCATTTTACTTCACATCCTTGTATTCATTCTATCATTCTATGGTGTAGGGTTGGGTGTTGAGGGTAGGCCAGTGCCAGTGTCTAGGAAAATCTCCTTCTTTTCCCAGCCCTATGTAGGCAGGTATGGTCCTTATGGTCCAAGTTTTCCTGGACACATGCAACTGAATAGCTCTCTAAACATCCACACTTTAATCTCCTATGTGAATAGTAACTTGTACTTTGGGGTGTAGCAGGGTGCTCAGGTTAAGTATCTCTTATGCTTGTGTTGTTCACATTGAAAGGATAATATCACCTCCTAGCCCTATAAACCAAATCATAATATTGAATGGTACGCTGCCCTCTGCGACTCTGAATGGTAAATGGAAGTTTGTTAGGCATGTCGAACAGTTTAGGAGTGCCTTTTGCCATTGTCCGTGCACAATTTCATTTGTGCAGACTGCCAGTCCACATCTCGCACTCTCTTTCTCTCTTTCTCTGTCTCGCCTCACAGCACACATGCTTGCTTGCTCCTGAAATGGCCCTCTGAAGGCCCTATAGCGGTGTGTCTCGGCAACAGTTGTGATTTATGCCCCAGTGGAAGCCATCTCTCTATGGACTGTATCGGACTATGAATGTCAGTTCCAAGCTGTGCCAGCTCCAATCCATCACCGTAAAAACAATCTGACAGTAGACCCAAGTTCAACCACAGGTTCTCACTCTCCTGGTCGTAATCCTTTCTACACAGAATGTCTTCCTGAAAAGGATAATGTCACGTACTGACCATGAAAATGAAGATCAACTTGAAAAAAGGAGTAGAAGTGAGTTTGAATCCAGAGGTAAACCTAGAAATTGATAACTAATTAACACCATTACATCTTAAATTACTTTTTGTCGCATTTACATTTAGAAAATCCAGTTCTCAGGAGATGCAGCAATTCGTCTCCCACTGACAAAATATTCACTTTATGTAATACCTCAGAATCAGATTTGAATGATGTTCCAGTGTGTAGGATTTAGTAGCAGCAAGTGGGGAGGTAGTAAATTGCAACTAACTGAATACTCCCCATCTCACGATCCCTTTTCAAAGGCCGAGAGAGAACCTAACCCCCAACCTACGCTCATTCTCCGGTTAAAATAGCATAATGTTTTTTGCCAATAGATCTCCTAAATCCTACACGCTGGCCCTTTAGTAGCTATGTTTTACACAGCTAAACTACTCCATAGCAATAAATTGATAAAACTACACAATTTCAGCACACGTAATTCAAAAACAGGGAAGCCTAGATGATTATAAATGGAATTGTACTGTATGTCAAGAGGTCAGTACTATGCCTCCTCATCTGAAGAGGAACATTCATCTAAATGAGCTCTCCCTTAACCTGTCAACGTCTGCATCACGATTAATAGCCTCTGCGATTAAACTATTAACAAAGGTGATTAAAAAGAAATAAACATCCCAGTACCTAAAGGGATGGGTGCTGGATTACAAAAATACCTGCTATTAAATACCAAGATTTTTTGGTTCAAATAGAATAGTATTGATCTTCTGTGGTGTATGTTACTATATTCTGTCCTTAAACATAAGCTTTTCTACATATTTCTGTGGATTGATTATATTTGCATATGTGTATAAATGATAATGGTAAGATTCGCCACAGCTTCATTGATGGTAATCTACAGCTGCTATGCTGTGTAACATGGAGTGTGAACTATGGGTATTTAAGATGGAGACTCTGTGCATCTGAGAAGCAGTCTTAGGCATGGCCTTGCACTCAGAGCGTTACACAGAAGTAAATAAAAATCTTTTGAAGAGGAGCAGTTCGATGCGCAACTCTGCTCGGTGAAACAAGCGTCAATGTTTGATTGGAAGATGAGATGGAATCCCCCCTAAATCCCTAGGATTATTCACACACCTTGACTTGTAAGTCGTTTGCTGTTTGGAGTTCATGGTTGATGTTGAGGTTGGTCTTTGTCAATATTCCAGGCTTATCTTGTTTGTGACTTTATCTTTGTGAGAGAAGAGAAACTGGAATTTGGTGTCTGCTTGTTTGTAGCTGTTAAACGGCTTCGTCTAATTTAGCATGAAGGACGAGCCTGCTCTGTTGCAGATGTAATTAATGCCTTATGAACCAAATTTTAATAGAATCTTCAGTATGCAGTGTTATCTCACTAGCTCCACAGAGCTAATATTACATGCAATGATTAATTATGAATAAGTGGGAAGTGATCTATAATTCTGTACTTCTCAGCATCAGGCCTTTTAGCCTTTTCTAGATATCCCCCTGTTGTAAAGGCGAATAAAAAGAAGCCAGCATTTTCAATCTCTAAATCTAGCTTCACAACTTATTTTATTCTTTATGTGCAAATGCACATAACCTTCTTTATTTACTTATTTTTTAAATGTGGCAGGTAAGGTTAGACCTTAATGTATCATTGGCCTTGTAATTGAGATATTTCTTCCCAAAGCCCTCCAGCTGAATGATGTTTTCTCCTCAAGTCTTACAAAAAAGATGCTCTCACATCCTCACAGTTGCCTCAGTTTTAATTCATTTTGCTTCAAGGAACAGAGTCCTTCCTTTTTTTCCCCACAATATTGACACATCTTATATTACACTACATACCTTCTGGAGCTAACCCTATGTGCTGTATTGAATTAATGTATTTCCCCTGGTGACTGACACTATTGGTCCAACTTCTTATCTACAGTATAATAGATATTGATATTGATTTTGGTCATTTAAGGAGCTGTGATTGAATTGTAAATATGACAATATTTCATAAAATAGCAATCCACCTACACACTGGAAATACTAATAGGTGTTATCTTTAACATTCATCCAATAAATGTGGCATCCCATCACCCCCGACTACTGCATTCACATTACAGCATCGCTGGTGTTCAAATCATCTGCCCCCTCAGGTGGCTTCCTGCTCTGTTGATGCTAACACTAGGTAATGCTGTTAACATTGCTGATGACATTAAGGTTGCTGACGCTAGCTAGCGATTGTGAGGGCAGCACAGTACGATGGTAGCATGCTGTAGAATTTTCCCCCACAATCGACAGAGACTATTAAAGGTGCAGTTGTTAAGAATTGGACACCAAATAGGGGGCAGAAATGCTGCTTACTGTAGCAGCAGGGACAGTTTACTATTGGACAACTACCTATTGAAGATCACACTAATCTATGTCTTAACTAATTAGCATGCAAACTGCAGTGGATATCTCTACAAAGCAATACATGAATGTCTTGGTCATAACATCAAAACTGGTAATTGTTAACATTCTGATTGTAATAAATTCTTGAATATTTTATACTAAAATTTGTACATAATTACTGTAGGAACACATGCAGTACCAATGGCATTTTACTAAAGGCTGTAAACCTTGTTAGAAACTGGAGCCTGAACTGAACTGTCAGAATTCTTACACAGACATGATCAAAACAATAATTTTGAACCAGGTAAACATTTTAAAATAGATTCACAATCATGAAACTGTTTTTAAGGAAAAGAGATGCTGTTATTCTTTTTAACATTCATATCACTCATTTTTTATCTACTCTTGCTCTGTAGATTTAATATTTTTTTCAAAAGAATGATGCTATCAGTATGACTGAATTATTACAGTACTTTTAGTCAGGGCTCTGACTGATAACCAGAGATGGAACATTAAAATATGTAAAATGTCCCCTTTTTTGAAACACCTCTAATATAGTGTTCAGACATATCAGAAGAAGACATGTATCTTTTGTGAGTACATGAAAACAGTCACATATAGTCCTGGCCCTCAACAAAAAACTGGGAGGTATATATTGCACAGATATACCTCAGTATAAAAAATAGAAAAATAAACTACATACTGTACAAGTTGAAAGAAAGTATTGATAGTAGGTGGTACTGCAGCAACCTCAGCACCCTCACTTCCCACATATTTTCACACCTTCTCATTTTAAGACCACAACAACTGTTTGGACATATTCCAATCAGGTGCCAGGATGCAGTAAAGCACTGAGTCGGCTCTTCCCAGGGTGAGAAATGATTTATTGGTGTCTTTAGAGAGTTGCTCAGTTTAAATTCTGTTAAACTTCTCAGCTGCCTTGGACACAGCCAACACACAATTAACATTCAGGGGCAGATCTTGCAGTGGTTTGCCTTGTCACTGCAGATCAATTTCAGTTAGGATCGATAACTATGTCGTCTTAGGTGGTGCACCACAGGGTTATATTGAAGGCCCCCTTTTAATTAGCTAAATGGGCTTCCAATGGGCTCCATTTTAGTCAATACAACAAACCTTATCTCTGTGTCACCAACTACCTGCATCTGTATCAGTTCCTCTTCTTGAAGGTGGGTGATACACATTGTTTCAACTCTTTCATGGTTTGCCTTGAAGATATCAAATGGCTAAAGGTTTTCATCAGCTAAAATAGGTCCTCGAATTTAACCAACATTTCCTAAAATAGGTATACCTCAATTAAGAAATATGTACTTGGTGACATTTTTGATTGTGAGAACATCTGACTAGTAAATTCTGCCATAAGTGGATGCTTTATATGTGTATGAACTACAACTAAATTGAGAAATGTTTCTCTAATTTAGGGAGTGCAAAGTGTCAAAGGATTTTGCTGAGCAAGTCCCAAACATAAAAGGTTTTAAATCCATTTTACAACTTCATTTTTCAATTTTTTTGTCAGCCTAAATGTTTCCAGAGTGTGCTTATATTACATCTATACTATTTAGGAGTTAGGTTTAGGGTTAGCTTTGCTTTATTCTATATTTAAAGTAAACTTCCTGGAAAAATAAATGTATATTCAACTTCTCTGTGAAGTCTCTGGTAAATATATTATTATATTTTTATTATATATGATAATTAGTTGACCAACAACATAAGAGAACAAAACTACTAAAGACTACGATGACACTATAATAAGTAACTTTTGAAAAAAGACAAAAACCTCACATGCAATTATAACACATCTTCGCTCAATTCAGAAAGACAGATTTTGTTTCTACCGCCTCACTTAGAGTTCAATTTTAGCCAACGTTGGCAAATCATTTCCGTTGGCTAATCATTTCCTATTAAAAGCTTTAGTGCTGTTTGCTCCAGCTGTAGTTAGGTGTGTTTCCTGTGATAGCAGGTGCCTCACAGATATTATTCAGTGTTTATGTTTTCCAAATTTTTTTGCCATTTTTGGGCCAAAAACTTTGTTCATGTGGAAGAAAATATACAGAGCCCACTACGTACATAATAAAACTGCTCACTTCTCTGTCTCCCTCCTCCATCTTATAGTCCATCAAGGTTTTCCCTCAGGCTCAGACTACAAGTATGGTCCGTCGGGGGACTTGGACATGAACTAGATATGATTGACGCTTTCTATCTTTCTTTTCTGTCTGTCCATCTAACTTACCCCCTCTTCGCTTCTCACATACTGGGACGACAAACATGTTGTGCATCTCATCACATCATTAGTCAAACAGATGTCTGTAAAAAATGTTTTTTTCCAAAAAAAATCACCCACTAAAAGGCGATTATGTTAATCACTGCAAAAGTGCCAGGAATGGAACTGTGTCAACTGGCTGAGCTTTAGGACCAGTAAAAATGTTGACCATCCAGATAGCAAAGTAGATTACTATAAAAAACAATATATTTACAGTTCACTGTTTAATATAGCATTTGACAAATTTATTTTACAAATGTCTTCAAATTCAAGTGTTTTGTCCAATCATGATTGAAAAAAGGATGGACTTAGAAGTCAAGGCAGGAATTCAACCGAGAATATTGCCTGCTTTCTTCTGATGTAAGGCTTTTTCAGAAAACATCAGACAGACCAGCTCTTCCTTAAAGCAGTTTAATGGCAAAGACATCTGTTTCTTTCAGACCCAGTGTCTACTGAAATAGAAATCAAATATTTACTGGTCTAAGTCAAAGGAAATGTATTTCTTTGGAAATTTGGTGACTGAGAAGACTCAAACTAACCAATCGACTACAGGACAGGATTTGACACTGGAGATGCTGGAGGACAAAGTAAAGGTCTCTTTTTGGTTCATTCATGAATTTTAATAGAATCACTACGATCACAGGGATGACAATCTGCAAATAATGAATTTTGTCAAGTGCAACTAAAGTGAATTTTCGCACACAAATTAAATCAAATAAGGGCCCATCGAGGAATAAGAGGGCAGGAGAGTCCAGAATGGAGGAAGCTATAGCTTGTTAGCTGTGTTCCACAATCCACTTTCAAGAGGAATACTTTGCAGTTATAAGGCAGGGTTTGATGGAACAAGAGACAACTGTGTCCACTGTCTCCTCGCTTAATTTCTAAGCCAGTGTCTCTGAAACATCAACATCCCAGAGTGAAGTAATCAGGCCTCAGTTGCATGAAATGCACAAACTGTTCCAAATAGCACCCTTGCTGTATAGTGGCATACTAGCCAGGCCTGTGATACTCTTTCCAGCCCCTTTTGTTGCCCTTGGTGCATCTGTGCTAACGGCTTAAATTCTGCTTTTTTTCCCTAAATCCTGCATTAATTTTGTGAAGCACAAATAGACTCTCCAAGGGGAGGATTTGCTGATGGGTAAATATAATCTCAATTTAAATCTGAACTCTGCATCCCACCGCAATGCAACAGCAGATGAATGAAAAAATGCCACTGTCAGTTTCATTTGTAATTTCTTTTTTTTCTGACGAAGAAGAAATTAGTCTAGTGTGTCCTTCCTGTAGATGAGTCCCAATGAAGTTTTTACTTTTCAATTATACTAGTCACCACTTAGTGGAAAGCTAATATGGCTCTGACTAAAGTATTAGCCTGAGCACACATAGTACAGACAGAGTGTAATGACAATTTGCATATATTCCCAGTGATATTGTAATGCTAATCTGTGTAATTGTCATAATTACACTTTACTATAGCACTGATACTTGGCATTCACAAAATTATCATCACAATACACAAATGACCTTCCTTAAGGGATAATTAATAGCTCATCCAGGCTGTTTGTCATTCATTATTAGGCAACATACACTTTTCTCTCCTCATAATTTTTTTTTTTTTTTCATTTATTGGTCTTTTGCATGTTAACATATGTGCAAAGTCCCTTTAATGAATGCTGTGGCTTTAGCCATAAGCCATCCATTTAGCATCAAAACGTGGCCATGAAAGTCACAGTCAAAGCCGTGGTAAACAAAAAACGAGAAAAGCTGTACTTCTTGCTTACCATTTTGACACTGTGCAACTCCAGCAACTCGGCACCTTCCACTCCAGTGGAGGAGTCCGCCGGCTGTGCAACTCCAGCAACACCGTGCTTCTCACCTGGATTGCCTCTTCACTGTGTGTTTGTATCTGTGAAGCAAAGCACCCCCCAGCCCTTATTCTTTCCCACCTCGAATGTCCTAGCGGAGACAGATGTGGCGGGGGAGAGACGCCGCACAGGCACAAACTTCTCAAGGACAGAATGACAGTGATTTTACTTATGCTGACACCAAAAGCCATGGATATAAATATTGTAGCTTTAGCATCCCAGTCTGGAGGTTGCTTTCTCCTTTGTTTTTTTGTTTAAAACATGTGTGATGCTAATCAATCAGCACTCCAGTGATGCTGTACTGCGAATTCCTTAGGCTTTAGTTTAGACAAAGACAAAATGTGGGCATGTTTGCAGTTGATCAACAATACATATTGTGACGCTTTGCGATGGCATACAACCTGACCTTCCATGCAAAAGTGTTGAAGAGATTCAAAAGTGTACCTTTAAAGTGTATATTATATATAAGCAGCTCTTAGGAAAGAGTATGGGGCATCACTGAAACTTGTCAAGACAGGTTTTGATTGTCACAAAGGCATCAGTGATCACCATTCCTGCTAGTTTAATTCTATGACAAATGCAGTGACTGCATAAACAACATATAGAGATCATCTTTTTTTCAACTCCACGATTTGTGCATCCCTCCGTTTCCTGTCCATCCAAAATGCTCAGCTGCCATTTCTTCCAGCTAACCAGGAATCTGGCCTTTATTAGCAGGGGGACAATAGCCGGATGACAAAGCAGAGAGCAAACAAAGAGATTTGTGATGGCTGACAGCATACGGCAGATTCCACTGTTCACCTTTAGAAAAACCGTGTTTGCATCTTGATTTGTAAGAGAAGGAGTGTGTGTGCAGAGTGAGTGCGTCGCAGGCGGAGGAGGGATTTTCTTGACAAAAGAAGGCCCCGCAGCCAAGGACACCAAAAGACAGACACGCAAGGCGAGGGTAAAACTGACCTTAACCCACTCGCGCCCAAACAAATACGTTGGGAGAACATCCACGTGTCTTGAAATGTACTGAAAAAGCACAAAAGGGACTTGTAAATGAAACACAGCTGTGTATCTATCTATCTATCTATCTATCTATCTATCTATATATCTATATCTATATCTATATATATATATATATCTATATATATATATATATATATATATATATATATATATATATATATATATATATATATATATATATATATATATATATATATATATGCTGTAATGTCCCTGTCAATATAAAACAAAAATCTCACAGCAATCAGTGTGTTTGTACCCATGATGTTCAGCTTCTGAAGTTTACTGTAGTTAGCTGAACACATTAATTACGTTTGGGATAAAGCACTTGTACATCTTTTTCTGTGATTGCATTTCAAGTCAGTAAAAAAACGAGCACACCCAGCTTGACTGCAAGCAAAATCTATAACATACAGTTAAAACCAAGGCGACTCTCCTCTCTCATGAAACTCATAAGAAGCCTTTAATAAAAGCACTGCATTACAAATACCGAATTCTGGCACACTTTTTATTCAGCCCCTCATTTTACCCTTTTATCACAGACTGTAATGTGCTCAAGAACAGGCTCACCTTGGATTTGTATAGAATTTCTTGAGGAAAAGAAGAGAAGGGTACAACCGCTAAGAGAAGGTTGCTGTTAACTTTTATCTCTTCCCACTCAGAGCTGTGCACATTTGATACAATTCAAGGAAAAAGTTCAAAAGTAATATCCTTGATTGGAGGCTGAATTAGTGGGTAAGACTGTAATAACGCTAATAAATGCATAATAATTAAATGTTAACTAGTAATTTAATCAACTATAAATTTGTCATTTCTTAAATGTGGTATATGTAACACTTTTACTCTAAAACATTCATCAATGCACAAAAATGATCAACAGAATGTGACAAAATCACTCTAAATATGTCTATTCTGCTGAAGTTGCTTGTTAGCATGCTAACAAGTTAGCACAGGAGGTCCAAGGCTCCTGTGCTAGCGGTGTAGACTCGCAATGTGGGCATACTCAAGGCATCTAATAAAACCTCTATGGACGGCTAACTGATCTAACTAGCTTAAGGTGACTCGAGGTAGCAGCAGCTGGTGGTTACTTTGGCAATATGTTCCCCCCTATTTTTTGCTTCATGAATTCAGCAGGAGGCAAATTACATATTGTACCATTTAATTATGGTTATCATCTCCACCAATTAGGCTATGTTTTCACCTGTGTTGTTTGTTTGTTGGTTTGTTACCAGCTTTACACAAAAACTACTGAACAGATTTCCACGAAACTTGGATGAAGGATGAGTCTTGGTCCATAATAGACCCCAATACCTTCTGGTGTGGATCGGGATAAAAGGGACACATCCAGGATGATGGGAAAGTAGGTATTGGTGGTTAAAAATTTAAAGCGGTTGATTTTGGTGATGGATTAGGCTTGATTTATTTAAATGGGACTGTTAGGCTTTGGTGGAGGTATGAACTCTACTGGGTACTAGTTATGAAGGAAACTCACAACCAAAGTAGACTGCAGCTATCTTTGCTGTGCTCTCTTTTTGACCACCACTGAGCATGCTGCACTTAACCGCTGTCATTGTTGCTGATGCTGACTGCATTGCCCACATGCTGGTTGATTTGTTTCAATTTGTTTCATGCAGAAGTACATTTGAGGCTTTGTTGTGGTGTTCCTTTGAGAAAGAATAAATGACATTCGCTGGTTCCATTTATTTCTTTTAGCATATTGATTGAATGGAAGACTTTGTGGGCAACAAAAACAAATTCATCCATTCCTGAGGCACTCTGAGTTGATGGTGTGAGCTCAGTTGACATTGCCAATTAAATTGGAGCTGAACGTTGCTGTAAATTGCATCTTGGCCTGTACATGTGTCCAGTACATCTGGGCATTAGCCAAATTAAGCCATCCAACATTCTGAGCAACTGCTTAAGCAAGACTGCAGTCTCCCCAACTTGTCTGAAACATCCCATTTGCAATACACCAAAGGGGTTGACAGGAAGTGCTGAAGGGCCAGTATTGCCATGTGTGTGTGTCTGTGTGGTGTGTGTGTGTGTGTTTTTACTCCACAAGAGGGTCAGTGAAGAGACTCAAGAAAATGGCTCATTAGCCAGTCATTATCCCGGGCCAAAAATGTGTCAAAGTGACCCCTTCGTCATTTTCTATAGTTTTCCTTGCCTTCAAAGTGGAGCAAGCAGCACGGTTTCACAAACAAGTACGATGGAATCAGTTTATTTCTTACTCAAACGTTAAGTCGAGGTGATACTGGACAAAATTGTCTGCTAAAATTACTGAAGGCTTAACTGATAAGCAAGTAAATGCTTGCCATTTCATGGACTCAAAGCACACATTTGAGCCATTCTCCCTCTCTGCACTTTGCTCCCAAAGCTGTGCTACTGCTCTCTTTATGCAGAGACACATTTCATATGTCTGCCCCCAGGGGCAGGCAGTGAGCGAGCACGTACAGAGGAATCAAAAGGGAAGACATGCAGGCTATGAATCAGAAACAGCAGTCACCTTCAAACTGACACTATCAGCTTTACGACTCACCATCTCCCTGTGCACACAAACAAGCAAGGTTACATCCTGGAACAGCAGTGGTACCAACATCTAAAATGTTAAAGCAGATGTTAAGCTCCCTGGCAGCTGTAAATATATGCCCTACTGAGTTCCCACCAGCCCCAGTCGTGCCATACTGAAGATGAAAGTGCACTACATGTATCAGTTACACATATTATTGTTTTCTTCCTCCATGGCCAAAACTGCTGAATCCATCATGGTTGACCTTGATTAAACTTCAGCATATACTGCTGCCTTCATATGCTCCTCTCCATATTTGAAAAGTCACAAGTGCAACATGTCATGCATTCAGTTGAGTTGGGTCATAAATAATGCCCTGGTCTGTAACTAATGTAGTTTATTGTGGCTGTTTAACAAAGCCCCGCAGTTCTACTGTGCGCTTAGGCCACAAAAAACAGCAGAAAATGTACCTCAGGCATGAAATTAAAGTTTAAATGTTAAACAATTCAGTGAATGATTAATTTAAAAATACCATCGTGTAACTGACAGCAAGAAGACGGAGTGCAGAACAAGAATAACCGTGACACTGTTTATGTGTTTATGCGTATGGGCCCAAGTAAAGGCATTTTTCAAACACACCACTATTTTCTTCAACATCAAATGGCCTTTTTCTTCCTGCCTGTTGATCATCACACCTTTGTCTTGATATGAGCGCTGATGGAAATTCACATCCTTTAAGCAGCACATGACATGAAGAGGGGAAAATTACAAAGTTGTCTTACAAGTGGAAGCGTCTGCGCCCACCATGACATCACCTATTACTTTGGGAACTACAGTTTGAAGCCTTGACTTTGGCATTAGAGTCGCAAGTCACCATATTAGGATATAGGAGTGGATCTCATAAGGAACCAAGGATATGCTATTGTAGCCACACCCAAAAGCATACCCTGCTCTATTGACTGTTTCACTCTAAATGGAACTGCTACTTACAAAATGAACATCATGATGTGCTGAGGAACACTTGAAACTAGTGATTGATAACATAAACTAATTTAAAAAGTGTGGGTGAGAAATAGGGTCATTTTCTATTAAGCTTACATACAATCACCCCCCAGGTTTAAAGCACTTCTGCACTGGCTGTGTTGTTACCCAAAAGTCACACTTATATAAAAGTAGAGACATCATGTTAAAATAAATCTTTATTAAAAGTGATATTCACCCATGAGAAGTCTTCTAATACATGATATTAAATGTGATAAAGTAGCAAATGTAAATTTCCTGGAAAGAAATGTACTCAAATATGAAAAGTAAGTAAGTAAATAATGTATATCAATACTGTATGCTGTGGGGAACATTACTGAATTTAGTATCCAGCATTTTCCTGATAATCAGATAATCAGTTTTCATTTGTTTTTCTAAAATCTGAATTCAGATTAAATATATTAATTTATTAAATCTAAGAAGTTAATAGTTACTACCGTTTTAAGAAAAATGTGGTTAGTAAAAAGTCTAATATTTACCTCCAAAGTGCAGTGGAGTGGAAGTATAAAATTGTACCGTACTTGAATACATTTAGTGACATTCCATCACTGTGTATTAGCTCACTTTTAAGACACGGGCTCATGTCGGACTCATGTCACCAGATTTTCTGTTCTCACAAAATGGTTTACTGTTCTAATACTGGTCAACCAGGACACCAGTAGTTCCACAGGATCCAAATGTCCAAAATGCCAATCAACTCTTAGGAAACATGGCATCGGCACACTTACTTGCAGTGGTCCACGGATTTTTTTTAAATTATTATTATTATTTTATTTAAACTTGTAAATCATATTTTCAGAGCAGTGCACGTCAATACTAATAAACTCCTAGGATACTGGCCTTTCAAAAGCAGATATTACCTTTAACCTTTGAAAATGCTACAAACATTAAATGAAACCTCAAACTGTTATACCAACTCTGCTTTAAAATAACACTTTTTTTTATCTAATACGGGGTGGCTAGTTTTCAATACAAATTTAATATGTTGCTGAATATTAAGTAGACTTCCTTCTTTCATGGGATTCCCAAGTGTGATTTGATGTAATGCACACTGGTCCCATACTTCCATCACTGCCCTTATGTCCTCTGTGCTGTTTTACAAGAGGCAGCAATACAACGATGTGCTTTCATTTAAACCACATGACCTCTTCCTCCACTGATGTTCTCTGGCTATACAGTAGAAGCAGCTTTGTCACTGTTGGAGTTTTTATTGCCTGTGTTTCTAACTATGAGCAATGAAATTACATAACTTCTTTCATAACTTCATAACTTTATTTCCCAATTGGGGAGTTGATGCTATTTGTTACCCTTGTGCCTTTTCCAACGATTTTCCGCTGGAACAAAATGAACAAAAATGAAAATGTTAGTAATTGGCACAATATCTGTAGGACAGAAAACTAGCTGAAAGTCACAACTGTTAAACATCAATAACATTAAACTAAATTCCCATCCCTGCTCGTGAAAAGACTCACCACTGCTTTGCAGGTTTATATGCGTGCTTCACTCTAAATGTTGCATGATCAAGGTTTGTTTTTGATCAGTCAAGGACATCCAGTACTGCTGAGTCCACTGTGACAGTTCAGGTAGAGCCTCTATACTTTCCTCAGAATCGGGAACTGTGCCCAAGAATTCAAGACAATTTCCTGCTGTCAAAAAGGTCTGTAAGTCATTAACTTTCAGTTAATGTAAATGTGTTGTCCGGACACTATGATCAGATAGCTAAAGATGCTCTAGTAGTTCGAGGAGTGCCAAAGAGGATGGGACAGACACTTAAGAATATTTATCCCTTTTGTCAAGAGGAAGTATTCCCTCCAACTTTAGACTCCAAGCACTTCAAACCAAAAAAGAAAAGAGTTGAACTCACACTGTTGTAGGAGTCTAACCTCTTGCTTAATAGCCTGTGAATGGACATAATAAATCACCCATGATGTAAACAGCCTCCACCTAGCAATCCGAGCCGGGCCTCCCAGTGTCATCAATTGCTGGATGATTAGGTTGTGGTAAACTCTACCTAATCTTCCAGCAGCTCGGGCTAACAAGGCGATAATACTACCTAATAGCAGAAAGGAAACTTGGGGTGGAGGGCCTTCAAAGAGGGCCGCCCCTTGAGAACCCTGCTGCCTGGTATAAAGACTTACTTTGGCGCTCTTCTCATCAGTCAAACAAGACATCCCCCTGCTAAAGCACTAATCTGCCTGATAGTGGCTAACCTATGAGGAAGTTCAGGCCACACAGGGATCTAGAAAGGGAGGGCAAACTCAAGAGCTCCAGCACATAAGTAATGGTGTGAGATTAGTCCTGTGTGATAAAGGTCCTTATCGTATGACCTGGCTGAGAACTATGGGGAGAGAGTTCACCTCCCTGAGATGAACTCCTCTAATGATTCCCTCCTCGCAACCATAATTAAACCCGTTGCCCATTGTCTTGATTCATTAGCTCCACAACTCGGTTTGCCAACCTTGATCAATTACGTGACCACCTATCTAAGCCAAGCTCTTTAGTTTACACTCTCACGTAGCTTTGTCGTTGTGTAAGTGACAGCTCAGGAGCAAAGCCGTGTGTGTCGGAGTGTGTGTGTGTGTGTGTGTGTGTGTGTGTGTGTGTGTGTGTGTGTGTGTGCGCGCACGAAAGTGAGTGAGTGAGTGTGGGAAGCATTACCATTCTGCAGTGTGATTAGGGAAACCTTAATGGATGTCTCAAGAGCGACAACACTGAGATGAGACAAGCATTTAGTACATGTCTAGACTGAGGTTGTGTGCGAGTGTGTGTATGTGCAAGGGATGTCCAAAAACAGCATAAACGCTTGAATCCTCTCTGAGCAGAATACATTTCATGCAAATCTGACACTAATCAATGCAGTGATAATTGTTTTGTTTTTTTTCCCACAATAATTGATAAAGGGAGATGGAGCGGAGGAAACGGAAAAAGGTGTCAGTGGTATTGTGAGAAAACAGAATACAGTGTAGGTGGTGGATCACTATGTTGTATGACAGGTCAAACACGTCACAGACTAAAACACACAAAAACACAACACAAGATTTTAATCATCCTCAGCTTCAAACAAACACAGACAGGACAGGAGAAAATGGCTTTGATGCTTCAATTATGATCAAAAGTAAAAGTGTTTTATCTCTTTTCCTCTGACTTGTCATAATCCGTTTTTACATCTCTGAAACATAGAAATGACAGCTCATTTGGCCACAATGCAGACTTTTCATCCTTTTAATCCCAAGAATAATGAGACTTAATATAATTTTAATGAAATTTGATACTGTATTTTGTGTAAACTTCAACAGTACAGTAAGCTGCACAGTCATTTAGCTGTCTCCTTACATATGTCTCTGTTTATTTACTCCCATTTATTCCTAAGAAGAAAACAAATAATAAAAAAAGTCAAGAAAGATATGATTCAATTTTAAAATGCCATTATCAAAAAGCACCTTCAAATACAACACATTTGTTGTTTGAGCTGAATTAAAGGATTTTTTCGTTAATAAGCTGCTTGGGGGCAGCATAACAAGCCACAAATGTGGTGCAGTAATACGGCAAATCGGTATGACAACTATACCGATAGCAGGTATGGTGAGAATTATCAGTGGTGCTGTGTTCCCTGCGTCCATGTCCCCATTCCTTCCGTTTGTGGAAATGTGAATGTGGATCTCCCAGGACCTCAGTGATCAACATGTGATGAAAGCAAGTGCATCTCAACTATAGTACATTACCATCTTCATTGCTGCTGGATGTTCTCAAGCCATTTATTGTACTTGACTTGGTAGCAGGTAGCCCTTTTTAATGCATATGCCTGCCATGCTGGGCTGACAATCATTGTCAGATCAGCTGAGCAAGCACCTGTATGGACATACATTCACCAGCTAATTTCTGTTTGGTGCTGGGCAGGTAGCATATTGTGGATTTATAAGTGCTTTTTCATGGCTCAAGAAAGCTTTAATCAGAGCATGAATGAACATGTTCCTCCACAGTGTTCCCAAGTTTTTTTCTGCCTTGGACCTCCTCAGTGGCCAAAATTGTCAGCACGACAGCATCAGTCTGAGAACCACTGCCTCACATAGAGGAGTGCATCAGAATTCAGCTCCACTACAGCTTAAATGCTTGTATATTGAGGTTAAACCGGGGAGTCGCATTATGAACAAACACTCCATGTTGATAGGCAGCAGCTGGGGATTAACATAAAGATGCAGAGAGACATGACAAAGGGGCAACGGAAACACAGAAACAAACAGCCGATAAGGCCCCGCAAAGATAATGCACCTACAAATGACAGCCAGAACGAGCAGCTGAGCAGAGCAGACACATAGACAGGAACAGGGAGAGACATGCATGCTGCTATTCAGTTCAGCAGGTTCAATTTTAGTATTTGCAAAAGCAATAAAAAAAACAAAACAGATTTAATCCAAAAAGAACTTTAGCAACAATGTAAGCATTTCTTTTCCAAGAGGAGTTCTCACCATTGTAATATCAGCATTCCAGCACAAAAGTTTCCTAACCTATGTATTTGGCTTGAGACACTGGCTCCAGGCCAGACTGCCGCCTGCATGCACACAGGGACAAACCAAGGGTACTGACTCACTCGCCCAATTCTTGGGTAACGTCGGTTGGCAAAGCTTCCAACAAAGAAATCCTTTAAAATCTTGCCTTGCAACATGTCGTTCCTGTGGGATTAAAGCAGAAGCACTACAGGCAACCCTCTGGGCAATACAGCAGCTCCTGAAATTAATATCTCCTTCTAGTGAATACACTGAACTGGATTGTGCAGTGTGCACTGTATACCTCATTATCCTTTATACCTTAAACAAAGCAATATGTGTTTGCTCTAATTCCTTCTTCAAGTTTTGCAATTCATCCCGCTGCAGTGCTAAAGGAAATGCAATGAACGTATTGATGGTAATCTTGGTTCTGTCTTCCATCCTCTTAAAACAAACACCACTATGTGAAAAATGACTTCCCTTATCGGATCTCAAGCAAATGCAGCACTCTACTGCAGCTGACGTTTCAAGTGGCGGACACAGCAAATTCTCAGCCAGTCATGAACACTGATAAGTAACTTTGGAAAGCGTACACTTGATGTCTTTGACCCACACTGCTCAAGCTTCAACCGGGAAGACATCACTGGCCGTGTCGCAGGCCCCAAAATGGCACCTGTTTACATACCGAGTATCAAAGTCTGCATAGGACTTGGCTGGGCAGATGGGTAGGTCCAAATTGAGCATGGAAGACCACTCGTACTTTCCAACATTTCAGCAGTTTCCTTTTTTTAAAAGCTGGACCACAGTCGTTCCTAATCCTAACAAAGTTGTCCCTTCAACCATGATAAACCGTGATTTTTCCCTGGTCTTTAATGAATGCAACCAAACCTTAAAGGTCCACGTTAAAAGAGAGTTGATTGTTCTGTCACATTCCTAAGTAAAATACTGACCCTTTGCAATTGTAGGTCGGGTTAGTCACCAAACCATAGTGTCAGTACTTGACAAGTTGGGAAACCCAAATCTTCAGACACTCAAAAAACAACTTTCTCACCAGTTGGACGTTTTTTATAGAATTGTCACATAATAAAGTTGAATAACTCTTAGCTCTGGCTGGAAGCTCTAAAGCTTGTTCTGCGGCAGCTGAAGTTTCTGCATGTGTTCCTGTTTATGCCAAATGGTTAGAAGGGGACGTGGCAACGAGAGTGGTCTAACACAAAGTTCTTAACTTCCAAATGGATTTAGAGACTTGCAAAAGAAATGTTTTTTATTATCCAGAGGAGTTCATTCCAATTGGCCAAAAAAGGAGTTGGAATAAAAGGTGCATCATTTTTAAATGGGTTGATGCAAAATGGCCAAAACAGTCAAGTGACAAGTCAAATCAATTTCATAATATAACCCAAATCAAATTGCCCCAGTGAGCTTTTACAGTCTGTACAGTGTATCAATTGATCAAAGAAATCAATTCCTTTTAACATAATAATGCTGGGCCTCTTTTGTGGAAATGTATTATATTTAATTCCTCAGTTGGTGCTGGTTACAGGGTTGAACTGTTTTATTAATTAGTTTGTCACTAGTTTGTCATAAACTGGCTCACTGGAAGCTATATAGTTTATCAAAATCGGATATCAAATGATGGAATGCTGTAACAGAACAGGATGCATATATTTATATCGAGGAACCTGACCTTAAAAAATGCAAATTTCAATGTGAATACGGCCAACTGAAGACAAACAAGAAATCTTTGCATACTGATGCATATTGGTTAGTCGTTTTACCAGCTTTTTCTCGCAACATGTTCCCTCACAACCACATCATAATGGAAATCCCTGCAGCCAGACAGCTGCCATGTTGGACCCACTCAAGCCAAACATAAGGACAGACACTGGCTTTCAGTCTACACTGTGGCTTTTTGGACAGCACGATAAACACCCACAAATGCTTTTGTCGTAGCCCCCAAAAAACCAGAGCAGATTTTCAAGCTTTCCCCGCAATCACAATCTCCACACGGCCTCCGAGAAACATATTTGCCAGAAAGATAGGAGTGTGAGGACTGCTGTCATTTCCTGATTATCAAATCTGATGAGACAGCAACTGATGTGGGAGCAAACAGCAGGGATTACTATATTCTGCAGGATTGTGGTAGATTCAGGCATTTGCTGTGGTCTAATCTTAGCCATTTGGAGATAGGAAGAACCAAACATGGTATGATAGCTGATATTCTTACTGTGTAGGTTATTGACAGAAAAGACTGTGGGAAAAAGAGATGGGGACAACATTTGATAACGCATCCTGGGCTGAATTTGAACCCCCAAGGTGCAGGTACTTTAACTACCGGAGCCACCGAAAAGGTTTATGATGATTATCATAAGCTTTCCCTAACAATTAAATATCTATTTTTTTACCTCAAAAAAGACATATTTTCGGTCAGAAGATTAAGAAATTATGAAGGTAAAACAGACAGTACCTTGAAGATCTTAATGGTCAAATAATCCTAATTGAACCTGACATCAAAATATACCAGAGTGCTATAATACCCTGCTCTGATTGGCAGGCAGTGACAGCCTTTCTGACTCATATGATGCAAACCTGTGAGTGGAGGCAGCAAAATGTGTGAAATCAAATGCTTGCAACCCTGGCAAAATCTAAAAGATTACCACGGTTCCTTAAAGGGGGAGGTGTCAATCATAATCATGTCCTCTTGTTATGCCATTGCTAAAAATAATACAAAGCTGCTTGTAGAATCAGATGTATACATTTTGAACATGTACTGAGACTTGGAATACAGCGAGCTTATGTATTTGATGAACAAGTGTGGTGCCTGTTTGAAATTAAAACTTAATGTTGTTAATGTTGGGGGGTAACAGAACCGGTCTTAACCTTCCTGAACTGCTCATGGACTCGTTGAGTGTTGATGAACCAATTTTAAATTTGGATGATTAGATCAATACTTTCCATGGCGGACCACAACAATCAATGAGAAAGGACCCTGAAGCAGCTGACAGCGCTGCCAAGGAATACCAAAGAAAATGTTCTACCCCTTGAGGCTAATGTTAGCTAGCACTCTAGTTGACAGTTAAAATCTCACTTCTAGCTGTGGTTTAAGAATAGAAACACGTGTTGATGGCGTCTCCCTTCTCATCTAAACTCATTTGACCTTCTGCCTTTGTTTTTTCTCACTGCAACAGCTAGTCACTTCACCCTACCAATCTCCATTTTGCATCTCTTAAGGCTAACATTAGCTATCATATGACTATTGAGAGAGAGTTCAAAGCTCACCTCCAGTTGTTGCTGAAGAATAGAAAACCTGTGTTGTCAAAGCTTCTGTTTGTTTTTTAATCTCATGCAATGTTTTTCACTTGTTGCAATGCATTACTACAGGAAGTTATTTCAACAAGCTAGTTTCTTTTTTGTTTAAGTTTGCTTCCCCGTGAGATCACACGGGAGGTTGTGTCCAACCTACATCAAATTCACCATCCCACTTCCTTGTGTCCTCAGCAATGAACCTGCCTGTAAAGTAAATCGTATGAACAGTTCTCGTGATATGCTAAGAACAGACAGGCAGACAGAGATTCTTTGCTTTATAGTTACATTGTCATATATGAGGTCAAGCTCGTGAATCTGGGGATTTTTAAACAACCCTGTGTTGCATCATGTTCTGTATACTGTTAATAGTATTTTCCCACAGCGACATGACATACATTCCCTGAAGGCTTTTTATGCATCATGAGTTTTATCGATGTTTCTGTTCCTTATTTATGTGGCCGTGGTGGAAATGGAAGCCTATACCATAAATTAATACAGCCTGGCTCCCTCTGGTTTTTTGTGACATCTTTAAAGAAAAAACGAAATTCACCATCGGATGTTGGGGGCTGATTTCCATATTGCCGATTTAAAGTGGTTGCACTGGTGAAGTGCTTTGCCTATTTTTACATCCAGGGATTTAATAGCCCCATGAGGCTGTTTAATCAGAGTTAACTCTGTCTGGAACTGAATTACAGGGCAGCCGTTTTCCCTGAGCCTGCACATACACACACAAACCGTCCGTATGCACAAACACAGACAATCCTCCATATCCCAGTTCACACACACGAAGGGGCTATAAAATGCTCTCACTCTCTTCCACGCTCTCACTCTGGACAGAGTGATAGAGGGTGGTGCAGAGAGTGATCAATATGTTTGTGCTATAAATAGCCGCTAGCGCAGTGTGGTGCTAAGGAGGAGGGATGCAGGGGTAATATATTTGATGAGGGTGGGGATGGGGTGGTGGGGACGGGGGACCCAGTGGTGCTCAGCATGGAAATGTTGCTGTGCATTCACAAAGCTGAGCCAGGGAGAGGAGTATTACAGCTATTTGTTACCTGGCCAAGCCTTTGAAATGCTTTTTGAAATATAGCAATGCAGTAGGGCATGAAAGCGGATGCCATTGATATTGTGGAAGTATGGGTTATTTTATTTTTAAGAGACAGGATTGTTTGGCTGAGTATAAAGGCAACATTCCTGGAAATCTCCAACACAATGAATAGCAATGTAAAGTATTACTGTATTGAAATGCAGAAGGATATCAAACTGGTCATCCTGCTTTTAGCCAGTATGGCACTGATACCTATGGTTTGGAAGGCTTTATATGAATGGAAATAACGTTAGAGGCTATGGATGGCTTCACTGCAAACACAAACTAAATCCATTTTTCAAAGGTTATATAAGGATACAGAAAATACTAAATCCTTTCAAATTCAGTCCATTCTGTGTGATTCAGTTCAGTTTCCAAGTCAGTTCACTTCAACAAAAAATACTCAATTTCAGGATTTCCTGGTAATCCGTGCAAACAAAGTCAACCAAGAAAGTAACTGCAGTTCAGTTAAATCCCAAACAAAGAGAACACCACAACCCCCCAGAGCTTTTGTCCAATGAATAAATGATCACCCAGCTTTTTTTGACTTACGGCACTGTGTTGGAGGAGTTTTACAGCTCTGGTCTCTGGAGATGTCTAACTGTCTGATCTGATGGACCCCTGAGAATAATGAGATGATTTGCCCAATATGCCTACCCAACGGGGACACATGTGATTTAAAGCAGTGCACAACACCTTAGCAGATGAAAGAGTGAGTGTAACTTCTCCTTGCCACTCACTTGGACTCACTTGTTGCCATACCCGTGGTTGACAAAACTGGTGGGTGTGTGGGGCTGAGTGGGGAAAAATGTTATTACATTTATTTATTTTTCACAACATGATCTGGGTGATAGTTACAGCCAACATGCTCACAGAAAGACAATGCTTATACACTATGTTAGCAGGAATAACATTTTGTGTGCAGGAACTATGATCTCAATCATATTTATTTAGTGTATTAAAGTTTAGTTAGTTAAAGTTTAGTTATTTTCACTGGCAGATAGTCAAATTACATTTTTGAGTCTTGCTTGAAAATAACAAAGCTATTCATTTTAACGTCATATGTGACAAAGAAATGTCAGTGTCATCATAGCTTCAACCGTACTCATCCTCTGGACTTTGAATTACATTAGTTGATGCTATCCACTGAAAGTCATTAGGTGTTGTCGAGGGACCATGAATATCTGTACCAAGTGTAAACCCATCGCAACATCACCAACGTGTGTTCTACCATTTCCAAGTATTGAGTTTGGCATTATGTCTATTGCAATGCTGGTTTTTATGAAGCCAGTTGCCATATTTGAATGGGAGGGTGGAGATGGGGCGGATCCTTAGTGAATCTCACTGGAAACCTGAGGACACACATTTTCTCATAAGCTTACATAAAATCAGGCTTCTTTTTGAAACCAGTGGAGTCGCCCCCTGCTGCCCGTTGGAACTAATGTAGGTTTAAGGGACTTCAGCTTGGCCTCACTCACGAACCATATTTTATACAGTCAATGGTACGTACAAAGTTTAAGGCATCCAATTATAACTGAGACATTTCAGCCTGGACGAAAGTACAGACTACCACCTTACTGATAATGCCATTCCTAGAGGCACACAGCTGCAGACAAAATAGAAATCTACCTCCGACTGACATGACTAAAATGTCCAACAATCTGAATTTATCCTCTACTGTGTAAAATCTCTTGCAGATGCCAGTTGCCAATGTGTTTACTCACCCTGCTGTGGAACGTGTATCCACTTTTCTCACACACGGCTCATTTGCCGATGGCGATGATCTGAAATTACGATGACCTCGTGGTATTTAGAAAATACCAGAGGACTGGGCTGTGGTTGTTCCCCTCTATAATTTTCTCTCATTTTCACAGGCACATCAACATGCCAAAAAACAGCAGGCCAGCCTGGTAACGCCGTGGCTGGGTTTTACAAAAATGACCCTAACCCATGAGAAGTGTCATGTTCTGATAGTCTGATCAATTGTCAGAGGGGGTAAAACCTGTTTCACTTGTGTCATTTTACGGTGCATACAGCATTGTACACTGATTCTGAACAAAATCTCGGAGACAAAAAGTCCAGAAATCTGCCATTGACTCAACTGCACTTATTATGCAAATATGCATCATCTGAACTGTAATCACAACAGACAAGGCCCCTCAGGGAGTGATGACAGATGTCAGCCTTTGATTATAAATGTCAGCTTGGAGAAGAGCTGCCCAGTCACACTTGGGCCTTGATTTTTCATCCCGACATAGGCCAACATTTATTTTCTCATTAGTGCCGTGTAATCACTGTGTTAAGCTGCGCTGTCACCGCGTGATATTTCAAAATGATCGTTGATTGATGATCCCTGTAATGAAGGTGTTCAAGGAAATCGTCACACGGAGATGTTTGCAAAAAGAATTAGGGGGAAAGCAGGAGGGCTTCTAATTAAAGACAACTCAACTCATCAAAGCGAGATGTTGCAGCTGAAAGAAACAGTCTGAAGGCTTGAAGACATTATGACAACCCCAAGGCGCAAATTTTAGTTGTCATTTGTTTGATTTGAAAATTACCAAGTTATGTCTCCCTGCGACTTTGTGGAAAATTAAAGTTGTCATGGTGTAAAAGTCAGTTATGCCGAGTTTCTTTCAATCGAGAAAGAAACTGCAAATAATTAGAAGAAATTTATTTTGATAACTTTTTGAAAATGTTATTAATTCCAGACTTGGAATTTACTTTATTGTAATTCCAGGGGAGCACTTCCCAAGTGCCTTTGAGGTTCTTTCCTGTGATTTGTACCCACATGATAAGCTAAAATGCTCCCAAGTGATTCATTAAGAATCCAATGAATATGAGTCATTATGTTTAGTAGAGGTGCCTCTTGTGAATATTTGGCCCCCTTACCCGTTAGGTTCCATTTTTCCGTTTGGTTTGGTCCAATTAAGCTGTTGTCAAACGAGTCCATCATACTTTGGGGCAGACTTAACAACCAGACTGCTACCAACAGCCTGATAAAAGGAGTCTAGATCTGTTTCTAACTGGACTCTGGTGAGTTTTGTAAGCACAGTAGACTGGCTACAAACTTTTAAACCATTCAAGTTCACATGAAGTCACAATGGATGTTTAAGCGTTTTTATCACTCTATAGCTGACTTGATCAGGCTCCACAATGGAACAAAAGTTATATTGTTGGTATTCTAAATGGTACTTTAAAGTTTGTTACTTCCTGGAAAACAATGAAAGATATTGATGACTCACCCTGCAATCAAGGGATTGCACTACATTTGCATTCAGTGAACACGTAATTTCCATAGGCTGGCATGGATATTTAAAGACAGAGTGGTTTTTAGGGACCGGACCTCATGGATTATTGTACAAAAATACAACTGTATAACCTTATTCAGTTTTCTGGGATGAAACTGGTTTATATTTTATGAGGATTATATTTTCTGGTTTTCTGATGTCCTCCAGCTGCTCTGCCTCAACTCTGGACAGACTGTGGACATAACTTTACTCGTTGCTTAAGTAACTGCTCCCTACTCCTACACAGTACATTCTTAATGACAACATACTGCATGCAGCTTCCAAAAACAGCAGATGCCAGTTACAGAACCTAGGCCATTTTTTTCAGTTCTGTCACCAAAACTGGCCATTCCCAGAAAGACACATTTATTTTACCAATTTTGTAGTGTACAAACACAGCACATGCTCAGAATCAGTGTGCTGGAGTTACAAAACACTGGATATTTATTTTCCCTTTTGTGTGATAGTTACCCTGGATAACATGCCTTCTACTGGTGGTTTCACTGGTGGTGTTTTTAAACCATGTGTTTCTGTGTTGTCAGTTGGTATGGAAACAGCGATCAGTTAAAAGAGTGAGACCTTGTAGAAAAGACGCTCATGATCAGTGTGACAGTTGGAGTGCTGGAAAAACAAAAAATTTAACAGCCCACACACCCAAGGTCAAGTCTGTGATGAGGCAGAAGAAGAAGAAGTCATAATCTCTTAAAGTAGATATATGTGAGAATTTAACTTCAAAACATTGAAAATTTAGAATCTGGTGAAAGAACCGTTTTGATGTCAAGTCAAAGACATACAAGTATGGAAGCTATGTTTTATTTCTTTAATTGCACTCTGATGTGTTTTGATTGGCAAGAATATTCATCTAATTTAATGTTATATATTGTAAAATAAAAATTAAAAAAGAATGGAAATACAAGAAACAGTAAGACACTGAAACAATTTGATACACAATAAAGTAATGCTATTGTGTTGGGCCCCCAACTGGGCAACCCTATTCAACAAAGTCTGGATATGCCCCTGCTTTCTTTGGATTGAAATGGTCTACATCCAACAATTATATTCACTGCACGTCACTGTAAATTTGATATGTGATATAACACGTGTCAAAAATCATGTTATTCCATGTTAGATGTTTCATATTACAGTCTTAAATACATGAAATACAAGTGCAGCTGTCTCACGCTTTGACTTACTTAGCGTCTTTCCCAGTGCACCGCTGTCTCCTCCTGCACTGGAAACTGACGTTTTTAACACTTGTTTCGGAGGTGGATTACATTCCCTGGCCTTAATCCCCCTGTCTCCGACCCATGGTGTAGGCTGTGTTTAGGATTTCACAAGAGGAATCTAGGAATATTTTATTGAGCAGTCGCCGGCAGCTCTCTGCAGTCATGTAAGACAATCACTTCAGACTTATGTTTTGTATATCTCTAGTTTTAACCAGCTTAAGCAGGCATCCTGCTGTCATTTCTCGCCTCCGGTTATTTCACAGGAGAATATTGTACATTTTATATGGTTGAAAGGGAAAAACAAAGCGCCATTTACAGGCAATTTTTATCATATCTTCTTTCTCCTATAAAACGGGGCTTGGTTTTCAGTTTTAGGGGTTGAATACCGGGTAAGTGTGCTTTTGCATGATAACTGCGGCACTCATCCATTACATACACCGCATAGAGACAAATGTCAGATGTAAATAAGGTGCAATCACTTTTTTTTTTTTTCCCAAAAGAACGTCAACATAATCCTCCAAATATAGTAACATCACCAGTGTTGACCTGCTTCTTACATGGGCCTGTACATCCTGTGACATAATATATGCATTACCTAGATTTAACAGAATGAAATGAGCAAGTGCTGTTGAATCTTTGTTTTTATGTTAATTGTGCTTCGGTGTTCACCCATGTAAAAGAATTGTGCTGCTAGTGGAGGCAGAACTTTAAAAAAAAAAAAAAGAAGAAAAAACATGTCCAAGTCAAAGACCATCCTGGTCAAATAAAGGCCAATATTAATAAAACATAAATCATTAATTATTTATTTTTCTATTTGGATCCATGCAGAATGGTAGAAAACATCCCCCTGATGACTGACCTCAAATGCTTGTAATGATTTGAGGAATCGCCATTGATGGTGGGTTTCTGTTAAAAACTTTCTTGAATTTCTTATAAAAGGCCAGTAAACTTACTGTCATCTTTAAAGTGGTTGTTTGCACAGTGCTCTGCAGTGCTTCTGCTCTGTTTTGAATCAAGAAGAGATTACAAAATGTGATGTGCAATCTTCATTTACAAGCTCTCAAAGAAGATGAAACACTCTCTTGTGTGTTCTTCTTTTATCACTCCTCACTCCGGTTTTTCTTTTGATATTTATTGCGTGTGTGTCTCTAAATTACAGTAGATATCTTCCTGACCTGTTAAGTTTGGTCAACCGTTTTCTTTGGACTTGTTTGGTTTGTGTGCCCCCATGGGCATTAAGCTCTTCTCCGCTGATTGCATTCTCACCCTCTTAGTCTGAAAGCTAGCTGCTAAAACTTTGAGAAGCCCACTGACCCTGTCAGCTGTCTCCATCTGTCACATGACCCTTGCCTCGAAGGCCGTGGTGGAGCTTGGGTCTTCCATGGAGCAAATTAGGCCATGTGGGTGGCATTCAAAATTTAAATGATTAATGTCTTGGTCACACATGCACACAGACACACACATTGGGGATGCATTGTAGACAGCACTTCAATGTAGATTTCTGTATCAAATTGCAATAATCAACTTTAATTATTTTAAATCCACAAAAGTATACAGTAATGTTACAGATACGTAATGTGTGTTCACAGTAAACGAACCACATTACTGTAAAACTGTTTTTAATTGCTTAATTGCTATATGGTGCTGTACCCTAAGCAAAGTATTTACTTTGTGATTTGCCATTTTCAAATCCTAGGAGGTATTCTGACATACTGCAATGCATTTGACCCATTTTGAGGTGTTGTTGATTTGAACAATTCTTACAAATATCAGAATCAGAGTTCCTTTATTAGTGCCGCAAATGGGGAGATTTGTGTTTCACAGTAGCCAAAAAACAATAATGAATAATAAAAAAATATAATAAGGAGGTAATAAATAGAAATACATTTGTATATACGTTGTATGCACACATATAAACATTGTAATTATAAACAGTATGGGCAGTGTATTGTTATTGATAAATAATAAATATGAGTATGAAAATTGCCCATTAAGTGTAAACCACAATGAAAAATACTGTAATTAATTGTCCTTACTGTTATTCCACTATACAAGACATACTTTGGAAGACATCATCTTCAAAACTGTAAACTGAATATTAATGCTATGAAAAACATGTAAAATCATATCACTTTGTTGTTAAAACACAAAATTAGATGATATGCTCTAAGTTTCATGTTATGATTTGTTTATTGTTCGGGCATGAAGATATATAATGATATTATTTGCTTTGATTGTAACACCAAAAAGCAAAGTGCAAGTTATAGAAGACTGAGTACTGGCAGGATACAATTAATATAAGCTACAAGTAATTGCCTTTCCTAGAAAAGAAACATAGCATAACATTTCCTCAAAGCCATTATGATAACTTTTTCGTCAGCCCACTTTTATGATATAAAAAAAAAAAATCCACATAATGAACATATTCACCCATGCTTTAGAGAGTGTGTTGATAGACCGCAGTCATTCAGCCTTATGACAGTGTGCCGATAATGTTTCAGTGTGTAGTTCATTTGTCACGGTTGATGTACAATAGTTCCATTCTCTACAGCACTGATAAGGGGAGATTGTCGCTGGCAGGTAGCTGCTGTGAATGTGCACGTCAGTTTGGGAAATCTGTATTGAAAAAAATAAATGAATATGGAGCGCCCTGTTATCCAGCAAGGAGACAAATGTCCTTGAGCTTCGCCACCTTCCCTATTGTTCTGGCAGAGCCACTTATTGGCCAGCAGTGCCAGTCTGTGGTAAGCAGCTCAAATGAATCTTACTACAATTATGCCCACTTGTTGTCTCCTTGAATAAGAATTAGCTGAAGAATTAGATGCTAAAAATGTCAAATTTGTTAAGAAGCATCGATAAGAAAAAAATTTTTGTTTCCATCTAGGGCTGTAGCCTGAGGCCATGTTCCATCATTGTGTTTGCTGCCATTCTCCTGACACACCGGTCACGTTTCAACTACTATGTGAATCAAGACCATGGTTTTGAGCTCAGCCAATCGGAGGTTATATAATAGCGGCATTCTGCCAAGAGCTCTGTCAGTCAAAAGTAATGTGTTAACACAAGGTTTAATGCTGCCTCAGGGCTGTTGTTGGATCATAAACTCTGTTATTTATCTCAGACAGTGAAATGTAAAGAGGATCAAATTCACTCTTGAAAGTCAGTTTTTAGAAAATTACAACCCAAGGTAACAGAGTGATTCATTTGCATCCTTAAAGTCAAACTGAAAATTGAATTGAATTTTTCTCACTTTTTTATGGATTAAGCAGAAACTCTGATGATACTGCAGCTATTGTATATAATTAATTCCATTTTTTTTTCAAAAACATTTTGGAAATTGTTTGTGAAAGAAGGATCTTGGCTTCACGTTTTCAGCTGCCGAATGAAATCTTTCGTCAGTCTTTCGTAATCTGCTTGGAAAGTGGAAGCTAGTGAGTGAGGTTAACTGGCTTCAAAGTCATCCTAATTAGTCACCTTTTGATTTAATGATTTCGGCTACTGAGTCATTGTTAGCTCCTGCAGACTCATTTGCATTATATGAAGAGAGGGTCAGGCTAGCATTAGCTTTCTCTCCATAATGGGCCCAGATGTGGTTATAGCAAATAACTACACCATTAAAAAGTCATGCGACAGATAGTGGTGTGACATCAAGGTCATGTGCTGGACTCATGCCACAAAATAAGACATGGAGTCATGAAGTAATGTGCTCAAATCACAGGTAAAACAAAGCAGTGGCTAGCAAATTCAATGTATATCATACAACAACATCAGATGGTCAGTGGTTTCAGAGCACTAACTAACTCTGTGTGTCACTTATCGGGTCCATGAACTGCCTGCCCGGCTTGTTAACTTGAGTTTTGCTGAAAATATAACAAGACAAATGTCTGGAGCAAGGCAAAAGGCGTCTTGGAGGGAATGGCATTTTTAATCACAGTTATCTTTCCCCACATTGTCTCTTATTGTAGATAAAAGGTCCATACTCTATACGCGGCATCAATCATCCAAAAAGCACTTGAGGATGAATGGACGACAGCTTAAAAGCTTCAGATAGTCCAATGTCTGGCTGTATACCACGTCCTATTTTGAGCATGAAGACCACAGAGAGAGAAGCAGCACTCTAAAAAAAACAAAAGACTGGGCAAATGCAGCTGCTATACAGTACAGATAAAGAAGTGCTTGCAACTTAGGCTGACTGTGAAAAAGGCATCAGTGAAGACAACCAGACTGATTTGAATTTAACCCAAGAACCCTCACCCAAAATTACAAAAGACGTTTTATATCATAAAACCTGAAAAGCCATTAACATTCCCCCATTGGAACAATGGTGGGTGTTCCTATTTTCCCTCTGATGCACTGCTGACAACATCTGGTCTGCTAGCCAGTTTTTCACACTCCTTTTGGGAGGGTCACAGTGGCAGCAGGTCACATGTCCCCTTCCTGGTCTCCCTCCTGGGGGACTTCCACCTGTCCTCCAGCCAGCTGAGAGACATCGAAATCCCTTAAAGGTCCTGGGTTCCATGCCCTGTGGGATATGTCAACCAGTGCCGCAAATTCCTTCTGGGAGATAAAGGCATAACGTGTCAGCTTGGCTGCCCCTGATCCAAAGCAGCACTGACTCTCATCAGAGAACACCCTTAGACTTCTAAGTAGCTAATGCAGCTGACTGGAGTGTTAGATATACAAACATAAGAGACAGGTCATTTCTTGAGATAAAACATTCCAACACTATATGCCCATATTTTGTATGTAAGCCTGCTTCCAACCTGTGGCTAAAAGATGATATACCAATGGATGTAGGCAGTAGGTGGTGTTGACCTGAGATCATGAATGACATTAGAATTCACCCCATGGTAATGGTCTTGTTTAAAGTGATTGCTCATTTTGCTTTACATATGAGAGCAAAATAATGATTTTTATCTCCCGAGCATCCCTGCTTCTGTATGAAAAGTCAAGGTCCTGACTTTATAGAAGCAACGGCAGCCCACACAGTCACGGTAGCAGCCGTGTGAGGCCACACTTGCATTCTGGTGGTGTTGGTCGGAAACACGAAGGATCATCTAATTAACATGCTAACAATGACAATGCTAATATGCTGATGTTTAAAGACGATTCAGTTGCACTCATGTTACAACACCGCTGTTGTTCGATTCATCCATCCCCTGACATGGTTGCCAGTTTGTGCACTAGCTAACGTTGCCAATGCTAGCTCGCAAACATTAATGTTGTAAATACTTGCCGTTGTTGTTGCTAGCCAACGTAACCTCACTAATTCATTAGGGCAGTACAGATTGTAGAATTATTATGTCTTTTCCACAAATTGACTACCAATCCAGGAGACACAACGAGCACGTGATTCCAACAGCAAAAGAGATACTTTTATTCTGCACATTTCTAAAAGCTCTGTACTTATTATTTTTTAAAGGATGCAAATATTGCAAGTGATCATCTTTGTTGTGATTTCACAATACACCATGAACATTTGAAGACATTATGCATGTCAAATATAACAATGAAAAAATACATGAAATCATATCACTTTGTTGATAAAAACAAAGATCATAACATAACACAAAATGATAGCCTAGTTTCTTATTATGGTATTTCATACCATACATTTGTATATTAATGATTTTTTCTGTTGAAAGGCTGTAATTATATAGTATAGATATGAAAATACATTATGATATAGTTTATTCATTTCATTTACTGTGAGAATTTTCCATGACGGCCTACTGATTAAGAGTCTATATTAGTAACATAATGACTTTTCAGCTCCACTTGTCTAGTATTCGAAGCTCCTTCCAAAGCTCTGCCACCTTCATAATACGTCTGATGTTGTGTTTGTTCCCACCTTTTTCGGGGCTGATAATGAAACACTAATTCCCTAATCCCCGCTCTCTGCTGGTAAGGCCTCCTCTTCTGAATTGCAGCGATGAACATGAAAATGATGAACACTAAAGAACGGCTGACAGATCGCAGAGACCGATTCATTCCAAAATGCCAATACCGATATTTGCAAGAGGCGCAACACAAATGGATGGCGGTGCGAAATGGCAAACGGGGGACCTATGATCCTTTCATGCATCATTTTAAGTGACACATTGCTCAATAGAGATATTCCCTTTTCGGGAAATCAATACACCCAATGAGAAAAATAAAACAGTTAACTTTGAGGTTAAAGGAAGAATTTATCCAAAATAATGGCTCAGTACAGAAACACCTGAGGTTCTCAAACGGAAAGTGACTTCTTTTTCAATTGTATCCCACTCATTCTCTTTACTTTGCTCCCTTCTTTTTCTTTGCTTCTGTCTATTTTCTTTGTAATATGCTTGATAGCTGTAGGCTACCACCAGGCTAGGTTTGTGAGGGTGTATTAATGAAAAAAGCACCTGCACCAAAAACCATTTATCAGATCACACTGTGGCTAGCTGACACAGGGAATGGAGTGCGTGCACGTTGTGTGTGGGTGGATGTGTTTACGCGTCCGTGTGTGTGTGTGTGTGTGTGTGTGTGTGTGTGTGTGTTCCCTCTTAAGTGTTGCCAGTGTGACACATTCATCACAGGGGACATAAATGAGCTGAACTCGAGCTGTGGAAGGGCGCAGGGGGAGAAGAATGGGTGTTAACTGTGAAAAAGTATGAAGGGATGGCGGAGGGAGGAAAGAATGGAAAGGAAGGATGCGACGCGAGTGCGTGCGTGCGCCTCCGAAAGTGTGTGTGGAAGTGTTAGTGCTTAATGGGGCTTAGTCAAAGACTCGGTCGCGAAATGCCTCTCTTACCAGGCTTCAAGGAGCTGCCATCACCTTCTGCATCAATTTGCTTGAAGGTCACGCTATCCCAGGATGCACTACTGTGGCTCAGGTGCCTCAGAGTGGAAAGTTAAAAAATGCTGCTCCGCTGAAAGATTGTTACACATTTGTACAAAAAAGCTCAGAAATAGTATGCACAAGGATGCATTTTGTCCAAAAAATGAATCAATAAACAATAACCTTCAAAGAACTTGTAACCCTAAAAGTTTTGATGGCACCTGACTATTTTATTTTGTCTCCCTTATTCTAGAACCATCAGGAGTTGTACATCATTAGAATCATAAGAACCTTGCATTTCAATCTGGCATACCTAAAGACCCAATTTTACATTTGCCTTGAGAATGGAGAATTAATTTATCAAAATCTGGTGTTGTTTTACTGCAAACCTCCTTTTCCCTTCTTTTTAATGCCCCAGAACACCTCGACAGAAGTCCTGCTAATTATGTGGCATTGTGATATCACACTGTCACAAAATCAACCTATGAAACTGAAAATTAGACATTACACCTTAATGTCTCCTTTAAGACAATTACTACTTTTCATTTTCAGACAATTTCCGAATCTGACTTCTCCTGACTCGACGTTTCAGTCCAGGTTAACTTCTCAATATGCAGTGATTGGCAGTCAAACCTCAGAGAGCCCTCATATGTTAAACAGATATGAGATGAACTTGTGTTTCTTTAATAAGAACAATAATAAGAATTTTCCCCCCTATCATTTATCCCATCTTTATTTTTACCATAAGGTTCCACTGAGACCAGATCTCTTTCACAAGAGAAACCTGCCAAGGTAGCAGCTATACAAAATCACAACATATTAAAATTCAACATATAAAATATGACATACCAAAGTTGACAAAAAAGAAAACCATGCTTACCATGATGAAGCAATGGAACCGCCAGTGGTAAATTTGTAACATTTCATTACATACCTAAACAGGTCGCTCATTTTTCTTTGCTGGTAACTGAACAGTGAACTGAGTAAATAATATCTAAGGATCCAGATAGTTGTGACTTTATTTAAGGTAGTTAGTAAGAATCTTTTGAAACGGCCCGATGAATCAGTAGAATGGCCCTGCTTTTAATTAACAAATTAGGAACTGGCACTAAATTGACTTATTTACCCTGGGTTTTCCCTCACAGTCTACATAGATGCTGCTCTGACCCTCTGGCCTAAATCCAATCCAGCCCCTACACACTCCCTCTATCCACTCACACTGCATTTGTGTGTTAGTGTGAAGGGGCAACCGCATTAAGTGTGGGTCCGCCTTAAGGAGGAATGGCCCTCCAACACCAAGTATGCATCGATCCAGGCTTACAAACCAAACTCCCCCAAAAGCAACTCTTTTGTGTCTGTGACGGAGGGAATCCCACATACCGAAAGTAGGTAGTTGCCTTACCTTGAAGAGACATTTGGCAGGTTACATTGTGTCTTGGAATGTGCATGCCGTTTTTTCAGCGTTGAGGCATAGAAGTGGTCCAACAAGGCACAGATGCTAACAAAAGGCTTACAAGCTAAATGGCCAACATGTTGACATCATAACAACAGGCTAACAAACAGGCCTGCAAACAATATGGTTGCATTGACATTAAACACAGTACACAGCTGTAATAATACTATACGTTTTCAGTAAATGTTTACATATGCAATAACTACAGAAACTGTGACCATGTGAGTAAATACACACAACTACTCAAATATTTGGAGTTGTACAGAAAATCTGCTGTATTAGGAAATACAGCAAACAGACTTATCCTGACACTCAGTTGCAGTGAAAACCCAATGATGATGACAATCTGTGATGCACAATATGAAACGCCGGCCATTTTTTCTCTCACCCTATCAACCATCTGAGCCATTACAGTCAGAATAGCCATTACTGACTATGGGGCCCTATAATAGCACCGATAATTCTGCCATACTGCCCTCCATCCAAGCTGTTCATCCCACAGTATTTCAACTGCCCCGTTTTCAATAACAGGCTAAACAGCGCTATCACTCAATTCCGCCCTTCTCGAAAACAGACACTTGTATGATTTAGTCAGCATTTAGTTGACGGGGGAGATGATCTGACAGCGGAGTTATAGTTTCAAAGTCAAATAAGGCTTTTAGTCCTGCACTGTAAACACACTGAGCCCTCTGAGGATGGGCTTTTATCTATTTGTTACACTGAGAAAAATAAAGGCTTACGATATTGTTCTATGGTTTGATAATCTTTCTGACAGTTTTCCCTCCGGTCTGAAACATAAGTATAATAACTGTTGATCCTCTTTCAGTTAAGGGGTAATTAAGAGTTTCGGCCCTATCTACGTGGAGATGCGATCCATTCCCCAGTAGTGTTGCTGCAGCCTTATCTTCTTTTTAGATGAAGTGTCAAATGATCCTTTTTTGGTGCTGTTAAAAAAAAAAAAAAAAAAAAAAACTGCAGTCCCAGCTCTTTATTCTATAGACTCTGGCTGGCAGCAGTTCTGAACTTCTGGCACATCCCAGCTAATAACCACTTCACCTCAGGGCACGGAGGAGGGGGGGAGGGGTTTCACAGGCGAGCTTAAAAGAGGAGGAAAAAAAAAAAAAACAATCATAAAAGACGAAAAAGAAGAAAAAAATTCCTCACCTCCCGCCCGCTCATCACAGGGAAGTGCAGCCTCAGCAGCCGCCTATGCAAAAGCACTCTGATGATTATGCAGAGACCAAAGAACGCTCGGAGCGCAAACAGCTGGCCCGGACTCACCGAGGATCATGGAGATTCTTCTGATCTTTCTAATGTATTCGGTAATTACTGATATATGTCGACAGTGCGTGTGTGCATCGGGGGGTTAATGTGGCAGCAAATGAATTCCAAAGCTGGCCTTGTGTGCATAGAGGTTCACACCCGTTTGATCCTGATGTATTATGAAATTAGTTGTATCCAGATTGCACCATCCTGGTAAAGATCCTGCGTTCAAATCATATATACTTATGCAATCTGTCCAACACTTCCACAATTCGTTGCTTGGATGACACATTTGACCTGTGAGCCCAGGATTTGCATGAAAAGAATGTGAGGGAGCGCTAAAAAAGAAAACACACATCTTGGAAAGCAGCAATTGAGCCCTTTCTCAAAAAAAAAAAAAAAAAAAAAAAAAAAAAAAAAGAACCTAACACAAGAAAATTTGCGACGATTGTACCTTATTCAAATCTTTTTTCACTGCTCCAAATTGCAGTGTCTGGGTGAATAAATTATACCCGAAGAAACAGCTCATGCACTTGAGTTAAGCATAAACATGGTGCCCTCAGGCGCACTGTGAATAATTCGCTCCTCCCATCTAATCCTGCTGTGTAAAGTTCATCCACTGTTACAGTTTTCTAATAGTCAACGGCAGATGTTGAGGTTTTGAGGTTTGGGTTTTGGAATAGGTAATGACACCCTCTGGTTAATATCATTAGCATCTCTCATTTCATCCCACATGTTTAGACACTTTTGCCGGTCTCTGACATCTGGGGTTGATGATGAGGGGGAAACGCCATCTTGGTGCACACAGTTTATTTGAGGATTAGAGGTTGCCCTCACCTGACGTTGGCTGTTGTTGAGACCTCAATTCTCCCCAGTATATAAAAACTTTGGAAAATCAACCAACGTTTTCAAACCAAATGTACAGATAAGTACTGGGTACCACGAATACACTAACAAACAATGCAATGCTTCATATAACATTCACAAAGCAAATGTAAAGGTTTATAAACATCAGTTGTGACTTCACAATAAACATGTTTTAGATAAATTGTCAATAAAGCATTACATTTTTTGTTAATAATGAAATAAATATTTACTAAAACTAACTAACTATGAAATTAAACAGTTGTTAATGATAATTATTATAGTGTTTTGACGTGGATGAATATAGTTTCCTTTTGTTTCGCTAACAAATTAAAAGAAAAAAAAAAGTACCAACTCCTCTCAATCCCACATCTGCAACACTTCATGGTCTGATGCTATCGTTAATCCTCAGGCATCATTCCTTGAAGTGCCCATCTCTTGCACTAGTTTAAAGAGCAAGAAAAAGTCCAGGCTCGGGGAGGGTTTGGGTGGATGGATGGGTTGTACACTGAACTTTTCCTCTGGAGACTGAGATTCGCATCATAATCACGTTTCATTTGAAGTTATGTAACCTTAATAAGTTAAGGTACGTAACGGTATGTGACTTACGTTACAGTATTTAGGTGACACATTACATGAAGGGAGTTAAGTCAATGTTTTTAATTGAAAATATATGATATTCTTAAACCTAACCACATTGCGACCATTCAAAAACCTGAATAACAGTCCAAAACTCATAATATGTCATAATATGCAAACTCAAAGTCTAACTGGATGTTGGGACTGAGAACATGTTGGTTGTCCTGACAATCAGTTCCCTTTAGTACTAGTTTAACATGTAGTTTCTTAACTGTTAAAGAAGGCTATATGTCACGTTACTATGTGATTGTTTCTTATTGTAATTGGTGCTAGAAATGATCTATTCCTGATGCTTTATGTTGTGACTGTTTCACTGGCATTGCTATTCTTGACAGCTGCAGGTACTCTCTGTGAAGTTTTCCATGTATGGTGTGTTTGAATGTAGCCAAGAGCCTGCTTCATCGCTGTTGCAATATGAGAGGTCAAACTTGCTCTTGTTATCTTGTTAAGTTCCAATAAAGAAAATCTAAATAGACTGCTGACAGTGTTGCATAATAGGCAGTGATACAAAGCAGATGAAAATACATTGTTCTGTATTAACAGTGTTTTACAACCGCCTTTACCTTCAAACTTCTGAAATTAGAGAAACTCAAGAAGTGTCATGGTGGTAAAACACTATGTAAAGTGTTTGAGAGCACTCAAGTCTGCAGGAGCCCAAACGTAACAGAAGCATTGATCAAACCTTGAATGACAATGTATTTTGTGGGTATGAGGAGTATAAAGTGACTCAAACTTGAAGCATTCCTTCACACACCATTCAAGTCCATTATAAGCTTCCCCTGACTTACTCCTTTGCTGCCATAAATAAAAGCTAAAGACATTTCTTGCTGCGGCTTAACAGCAATATGCATTGTAATAAGCTGCTTTCAAAGTCAACCAATATGGTTGTTTTTCTGGTGAAACTTGTTAATAAATTAGCTCCAAGATAGGAACACCTACATGTCTTGGTAATAACATTAAGGATAGTCATAGAGTGATTAAGAAATTACCCGAGCTTCTGAGTCTTTGATGATATGTATGGAAACCGTCTAATTACATCATCAAAAACTTTGCCCCATAAGCTAACATTGTGTCTCCAATATAGTGAATAGATTTTTTTGAGCATCACAGCCCCCTCAAAATCACCTGTTTAACTTTCAGAATTGGAGCCATCTGGTCCAATGAACATTTGGACATTCTAGAAGAGCCGCACGATTGAATTGTTTCATCCTCATCCTCCTCTTTTTTTTTTTTTTTTTTTCTGTGCTCTTCTCACTGACCTGAGGTGGGCAGGGTTCACTCTTCTGGGCACCAACTGGGTTTGGTGATATCTGAATTGACATATGTTAAGAACCCTGACCCTAACCCTGGATGTGTTGCCAGACTACCTTCTGATCTGATCAGATCTGAGAAATCCACACCCTAACAGTCCTGAATAAGAACATTAGGTGAATCTTTGAGTGCTTGACTTTTAGAAGTAATACCTAAGAGTGTTGTAGAGAAATACAAATTACATTACCCAGGGCTTTCAGAGGTTGTCCAGCAGCAGCAGCAGTGCAGCCTGTGATTCTGTGGTGATTGAACAAGATGAACATCAGTGCAATTTCTCTCTGCAATTTTGTAAAAAACTGCCATCTATGAAGAGACATTTGCTGTATGTGAACAGGCACTCAGCCTTTTAGGGAAAAAGTAGTGCTGGACCAAAGATGAGGAGACAAAGATAGCAACCTCTGACATCAGACGCTGTCAAGGTGTTTGCAAACCAACAAATTTATTCTGGTGTTTTTTTCTTTTTCTTTTTTTTTTTTTTTTTGCATTTGAGCAATACTTTGAGCTGCTGTCTCCATGGCAGCATTCAGCATCTGCCAGGAGGACTGTGTGTTTTACTCCTGTCTGAATCCTCCTCATCATCCCCATCCTCTGATGTCTGTGAGCAATTATACAGGATGTGTGAAAGCACAAGTGACTCTGAGTTTAAAATGTAACTGTCGCCGTAGATAAATGTACAAAGCCTTGTATTTACTGAACTAAAATGCACCGTTTGCCCTTCAGCTTAATTCTATGAAGCTAATGGCACCATTTCCTGTAAAGGAAACTGTCAACATTATTCCATCCCCGTCCATTTTGTGGGTGAGATGTCGATCCAAAAGCGCATTCAAGGGCAGTGCGCTCAGAAGAAGTCAGTTAAGGATGAGGACACTGCATTCAGTCTGCAGTTTGATTGGAAATCCCCGTGGCTGTTTGGCCTTTAGCGCTAATTTGGCATGTCATTCAATGTCATCAATCAAAAGGCAGAAATGATTCCCATCAAGTTCACAAACAGGCCAGTGAAAAATTAGGAGGGGGAGCGCGATGAGAGCGTGCAGGAAGAGAGATAAAAATGACAGCTTGTCATCGATTGTGAGCATCGACCACATGGAAAGCAAAGGCAACAGCGGAGCAAAGAGAAAGTATAGCCGGAGGAACTTTAAGCAAATTATTTTCATTATATTTACCCATATGTGGATCTTTAGAGGTAACATGTTGGCAATTTGCTGCTGCTTTTTACCACTAATGTGTGCCGTGATGGACTGCAGTTTAAGTGTTCCACTACCGTTTTGCTTTGTAAGCCCATTTTATAGAGAGATGATGGCTTGTGAATCATTTTATGACCTGTTAGCTGATGATAAAGATCCTTAAATTAAATCAGCGGATGAAAGAAGTCCACTTGACTGTTTTCTCTGAATGTATCATTGGAGAAATTTAAAGAGAGGAAACAGCCACCGGGACTGATTTTCTTTTTTCTCTTTCTTTTAGTATTCCCATGTGCAGCTTTCCTGATACATATTTCATCATTTTAACTTCAACTGCTTGTAAAACATCACTTGCACATCTCCAAAGATTTTGTAGAATTAAGAAACAAGGCTGAAAACTCTGAAAACTTACATAAAACCGAAAGATTAATGAGAAAAATTCCACTCAAACTATAAAATCACAAGGTATTCTAGGTACGGTCTGGTGTAGCAGAATACATGCCTGGTTCTGGGCCCATATTGGTCAAGCGTCTCTGAGAAGGAAGTCCATTGTAAACATGGCATAAAACAGAATGTAGGCTGTTATTTTGCAGATGAGAAAGCTGCCAGCTAACCTCACCAGCTGTGTTTGTGGTGGCCAAAACAGGTATTTTAACATTTGAACATGATGCTGAAAATCTTTGACTTTCCAACTTTGACATCACATACACAGAAACACAGAGGATGGAAGTTAAGGTTTGTAGATGTCAGGCAGCGTATTATTATGCGTACTGCATACAATGTTTGGCATGTTGGGCATTTAATTCGGTATGGCCAAATACAACAGGTCGAACCAGATTGCGGACATAAAAAACTTGAAAAGACATGTTCCAGTGTTTGAGAGCGCTGGGCTGCACTGCGTTTTTTCTTGTGTGATGTTTCAACAACCCCCACAGTAGAAACATCACTCGTAAAAACCGAGTCCCCGCCATCGCTCTCTCTGTTATCGTTCCCTGGTTTTTATGGGTCCAAGTGCAGTTTTGCTTTGGTCAGGTGATAACAAACCGTGCAGGGAGAGGATACATCTGTCTGGCGTTTGGCAAAGTGGGTCTAGCTGTGAAACATTGAGTCAGCTAAAAGCTTTAAGCTCCGTCAGCACCCTGCGGTGCCTTTACAGTTTAATACAGAGAGCCCAGACAGGCTGACAGAGAGAGAGCTGCAGCAGCAACCTTAAGAGACACATGCAATGGGACAACTTTACATGTTATAGTACTGCATCACTTCATAGCTACTGGTTATAGTTTGTGTCAGTATTGTATCAAAACAACCCATTCCATCACACTGGTTTATATTTTTGGACAAATGACATTTTCAAAATGACTCGTTTTGGAAACTCTCCTTTGTTGATGTGATCAAAGACTTCCCAGCATCTAAGATTTATGAATTCAGCTGCAGCAGTGCCAATTTAATATTGTCGGTGTGACTGTAATGTAGCTGCCACACACTGATATAGTAAAGATAATCAAATGAATGGATACAGGTCGAACTGTTTGGTTACAGCAGCTCCTGAGGCTTCTTTATCGTGTTTTTTGTTCCTGTTGCTGTTGTCAAAGTTCTATTCAGTTATTATTTAGCAATCTCAATAAAGGCAAAAGTCACACAAAGATGTTAAAACTTAGTCAGAAGAATAAAAGAGGTAAAACTTCTTGATGCATACTTGGTCCGAGACCATAGGATCCCAAACTTCCCAGAATGCCATTCATTAGCATCTGTGTCGGTCAACTGCAATGACCCATGTCCACCCAATATACCTGAAGTGCACCTTGATTTGCATTTACACAAACCCACAAATACTCAAACACCTCTGCAAAAGCTCATATGGAAGTGACACATGCACACATTTGTAGTTAGACATAGTAAACACAATCGTCAGAATCCCATTACCAGGTTGATATGCAGTATTGTCATTTTTAGCATCAAACCTCGTGCCGTCTTGTTATACTTTTTTCCAAAACAAACGAGGAGTCTGTTCTTAGATTTCTTTTCTGGGCTGATCCATTGCAATTGTAGTGACAGGCTAAACCGAGTCAAGCCAGCATTGCACTGAGCCTATCCAACCCCCAACACACGTGCATTCACAGTCACACACAAAGCAATACCTCAGTTCCCCCCGACCATATGTCTGCATGAATTTGCAAGGAGCTTTCTGCCAGTGGCACAGTTTCAATAACAAGCCACAAGCCGTCCGCTTGACGTATTCCCCCTCTCATCCTTTTGTATTCTGTTAAGTTATGTGCTTACTCATCCCCTCGTATCTTTGGTGGAGCTTGTGTTTTTTGTGTTCTGCTGGAAATATGGGGTTGAATTCAAAATGACTCAGCCAGCTGGTGCAGTTATTGCCATGGAGTCACAATGGCGTGAGTTGAATCTCAGTTCATTTGGTTGATTTTATGCTGTTGCAACTTGTTTTGTCTCTCACTGCTGTAATGTGTACTCACATTTGTGCAAACAGGGCATGGAAAAATTGCCTGCTTGAGGCTCCGGTTTATCAGATTTCCTGGTCTGTGATTGTGATTGCTAACGGATTCTCTGGAGGTCTGGCAACTATCAACAGGCTCGGATGGAATTTGCAGGAATAGTATTAATGTAGTCTTGCAAACAACTCATTGAAAGCTGCACATGGGTACCGGTTAAAGATGATGGTTGTCATGACATATTGGTAAAGGTATTGTCAAATTTCATTAAAATTTATACCTGCATCACAGCATCAGCAGAGCTCAGTTTTTTTTACCATGTTTACCACAGAACAATTCCACAGAGACCCATTATCTTGTTAAATGATACTGGGGCAGACAGAATAGATGGCTATTCATATGTCACATGGGCTGACATGATTGGACTTGACAGGTACATGAGAAACTTATTACATTACATGTGGACTCAAAGTGTATGCATTAGTGTTGTGGGTGTTTGCCTCTTAGAGATATTATTTTATACTCTCATGAACCTGTCAATGGAAATTAAATTTAAAAGCAGTTTTGTGAGGCTGTACTATGACACAATGGTGCCTTGAACTAATGCTACAGTGCTTACTTGTTAATGTATAGCAGGTTTACATTTCACAGTTTGCCATTCAAACTCAGCTTTGAACTCAGCATTCAAAGCAACAAAATGTTACTTCCTAGAGAAAGATAGTTGAGGGCAGGAGCAGGATAGGGGCAGGAGCTCATAAGCAATCCAGAGGCAGTATTCCAACATTTTCCAGCAGAAAACTGTAGCCTCTGCAGAGTTAGTGGGGCTGGTTCTCTTCCCAGCTGCTTCATGCATATTAAATTAAAGCATTCCACAAACTGTGGTTTGATTCTAAGGCAAGGAGAAGTCAATCGCATATATACTTTATGCACCTGCTCATTGAAAAAAAATATATTCAGCACTCCAGGAGATAAACCATGATTAAGTTGAGCTGTCAGGGCAATACCCTGCAAAGTAAATGTCTCTAGACCAAAGTTTAATTCCTGACTTCAGAAAAGGTGTGATCATTCAAAAAAACAAACTCAAGCAAGCTCGGGATTTCAGACCAACAAGTACAAGCCCAATCTGAACGATCAGAAAATTGGAACTAAAGTCTGAAGAGATGCACTTCATGGTACGCATGAGCGTGTCCTTGGATGTCGAATAATCTGAAAGGACATCAGCGAGGCCCCGATGCTACATCCATTGATTGTTCTGACACTTGAGACAGTGTGCACTCCAGAGATTGCATCCAAAGCTGAAAAGGTTTTTTCAGGCCAACAAAGAATATCCTCCCTACTCACTAGCTCATCAAATCAGTAAACATCTTCATGCATGTGAAACCTTACATCCTGCATGGATATGAGTGAGGAATGTAGCATTTTATTAATGAGATTTTATTGTAGCCTGAGCTTGTGGCATTTTGCTTCATCTAAAGGAGGCATTACAGTGCTTAAGTGGCATTTTAAAAGGTTACTAAATGCATGTCAGTTCTCAAAGTTCTGTGTGAAAGCAGCGACAACAGGCCAAGGGCGCAGGTTTATTTTGGCTGTCAAGATGTTTAAGTAGGTCTCAGTGAAAGGTTAAAGCCAGCAGGTCGAGACGCAGCAGGCTGATGGATGTCGGCTGCCTGCAAAAGGAAGACGCCATACAAGTGATAGGAGACACATGGACGGAGACATTAGTGTGGAGGTCACAGTCGTAAATCTTACCTTTGTAGGGACAAGGACCAGCATGCAGGGAGCTGGTCAGAACCGGGACAAGATAGGAGGTCAATGCTGCTCACAAATGGGGATTTTAATACATGTAGTGACACCAACCCAAAAGTTAATATAAATGTTGTTCTGCAAACTATGGATATGTTGAGACTTTAAAGTTCTTTATGTCGCAAGAGTTAGGGTGTCTTTAGTATCCAGTCAGAGTGATGTCATGGTTTGGGTTTTTGGTTTTTCCTGCTTTATTTCCTGCGATGTCACACTTCCAAAAATTGAAACACAGCCTTTTCATTTAACTCCGCCACAATCCCTTCCTCTGCCTTATGTGATGTTCAGGTCATAAACATGTGATTTTAACATGATGTGTCACCTTTTGTAGAAATGTCAATATAATACATAGCCTATGACATGTGGTGGACCAACTCTAATGTGAGAAGTTGGCGTGTGAACACCACAATTATGCAATGAAACCCTACAAATCTTCATGTGGAGAAATACTCCAATTACAATTAGTAATTTCCCACCTGTGGTTTAGCACTTTTGGTCTCTAACAGAGACTAAAGGGACAAAGGAAATTCATCAGTGCCTTTTTAGTTCTAGTCCATTAAGTGTTCACACTGCATTATTTCAATCCAACAAAGACTTGTAAACATAACTCAGATGGTCTGAGTGGTCTGACCTCACAGCTTCCACGACCTGTGAGTGGAGCTCAAAACAAAGATTGCTCTGCTTATTGACATCAAGTCATGCTGCTCACAACCCTGAGGGCAGCATGACTTGCTTTTTTCTCTGGCGATCAAATAGAAGCTCATGAAAATGTCAGGATATGAGAATTAATCAGAGCTCTGACAGTAATAACCAGCAGATAGAATCAGTGGTGTGATGTGACATAATCAGTAGCCTAATAATTTAAAAGTGTTTGGTTTCTTACAAAAGTCAAATCTGACACTGAACAACCTTCTTCCCTGTCTTTTCCTTGTTTTCTTCAGAGTGCCTGGCACTTTAAATTGTGTGAGATCTCAAGCCTGGAGATTATAATGTGTCCAATCTACTTCTGACACCTGATGTGCCATTCAAACATGTATGGCTTTAACAATATCAGTCATCAAATACAGTACAGTTGCTGAAGAAAAATCAAAAAATATCACGCTGGTCTTCTCTTAGACCTCATAATTCAAGAAGGACTTTTGAGTTTTCAAGCCAATTGCGGTACCAAGTGGCAGATTGCTACCAAATGGAAATCTGCTCAGGCTGGCACAAATGCTTTCCAGATTGGAAAACTGCGTTGGAGGGTTCAAATGTGGGATGAAATTTGGTCAGTGTATTAAAGTCTTGTTTGATTGCGATATTACAGATTACTTGTGGTTTTTTCCCCTTTGGTCCAAGTCGTAGATAGTCAAAACTAAAAAGTGACAAAGAAGTTTAAGATGACATCTGAAAATATATGTGCAGGGATGGCCAGTTGACCATGTGCGCCTTGAATAATTGCAAGACAGCTTAGGCCTCATTATTCTTGTGATTTATTTGTAAAAATTAGTTTCAAGTTCTGTCTGAACACATTAAGAAGAACCACTGGCATTGAACAAGTTTAATAGCCTATATCCATCTATTTGTTCTGGGTGTTTTTTGTTCCTAGCTGATGCAGTACATTGCCACAGGATTTAAAATTTGCATAGCAAAACCTTTATTGAAAACCTCCCGTGAAAAATAAAACAAGATGATTTCTTCCAGTGGCTGACTCGGGATGTTTTGAGGGACAGGCACAAAAAAATTAAAAGGGCACCAAAGGGCAGGGAAAGTCCTGATACATTTATAGTGAGGAGAGTTTTTACCACTGGGAGGGCGCCCCACAGGGGCATTCGAAATGGTATTTTCACTGCATTTCTTCGAACCTGGGGGCACCACACCACTGGCTGCAAGAGTACCAGCAGAGCTGATGTGAAAACACAGTGGGCAGTGCCTGCTCAAGCCTGCTATATCTGACTAATCAGAGCAGACTGGACCTTTAAGGAGGGGGCACTCAAAGAGACTGGCACTAAAACAGAGCCTTCAGACAGAGGGGGAATAGTGGTGCTGCAGCAAAGGACAGTATAATGAAAAGAATGTGTTTTTTGAACATAAAATCACGTTAACTATTTTGTATTAAGTAGGAAGTTGAAAATGAGCATTAAGTTTTTTTTGCACAAATTGCTGTCTAGTGTTCTGAAATTTTCATCTCAAAGGGTTGTTTAGTTTGGCCGACGTGCACCAGACAAATGGGAAATTTAAAAAAAAATAAACACGGAGTGCTGTGCCAATTTGAAAGACTTTGATTTTGTAATCCTTCCCTGGGTGGCTCAATAAATTCTTTCCTCAGTAGACTTAGAGTACTGGGCACGGAGGAGGTGGCTTCCAGCAAGAAGTTACGACTTAGTTTGAAGTAAAGGGCCTCGAAGAGACATTTCTCGGGGGATCACTTACCAGAATGTGTCAAGTATTGTTTGTTCTATCTGCTCTGCCACTGATTGAATTTGGTGGAAAAAAAGCAAAGCTAGAGAAAGTTTTGTGTTAGCGCTTTATGTCCAATTGTGTGTCTCTATAGTCTTTTGAATTCCAAATAAATGTATCCAAGACGGTCCCATTCAGAAAAATCGAATACGGTGTTACCATGTGAATGGCCCCAAATAGAGCTGTACAGCTGAAACATGATTTCATGGAAAAAATGAGTGTGGCAATCAGCAGATCATACCTTTTTTTGCATCCTGTATTACAGGCATTGTACAATTGGACTTCTGTCAGGCACACAGCATAGGGCTTTACTTTTCCTACTCCCTTTCCTTGTTGGTAATATCAGACTGAATTGAATGTTCTGCCTTGCCAGTTCATACTCACACACTACCAAATATGATTTGCATTCTCATTTCACAGATGAAACTACAGCTCATGAAGAGAACAGACAGAGACGGTGGAGGTTTTTGAAGGTTCCCCTACACTGGAGAGTTGTCACGGTGGCTTTGCTCCTCCGTACTGTAAGTCCTCGTTATTACCTATCCAGTCAGGGTTATTTTCTGCCATCGCCTGTACACACAGAAATCCCACGAGTAATGATGAACCCACTTTTGAAATCCAGGTGCGCAGGTAAATCACTTCACACCAAACGACAATGACACAAGAAAATGGTCTTGCAGCCATCGGCTTAGCGTACTGACAATGTGTTTGAATGATGAAATAACTTTCTCAGTCAAGAGAAGAGAAGACATATTTGACACTTGCGTTGCCAGACAGGGTGAGGATGTCAGGATCGTGTCTAAATCCGCAGCAGCGGGAATGCGTGGGTTTCGTGTTTGATCTTCAAGCGCTGATTGGACAAGAGGGTTAAATCGCACCAGACTGTGAGTACTGAGCTGCTAAAACAGACCTTTGCAGCAAAGGGGAAACAGCTTTCTCTTTTAACAAAAAGACACGTCCTTTTCTCAGAAAAAGCCACAGCAATTATAAAACCATCAGACTGAGTACATCAAGGACTCAAGCGAAAACAAAGAAGGCAAAGGTCAGCAACATTAACTGATTATATCCAATACCTACTGAACATTTGCATCTATACAATACGTATTCACCTCTCCTTGTCCTGTGAGCTCTAGGCTTCGGGCAAGCTGGAGACAGGTCTCTGTAAAGATGCAGGAACAACAGTCCCATTTTGTTCATTTAATTGTTCTGTGACTGGACATTAGCTTTAAGGAGCAATTTGTGAATAGTTAAATAATACTGTTGAGTTAACCTGTAAACATGATTTGGATGGCCATTTTAAATAAACAACTGATGTCAGTAAACCTTTATACCTGCTTAAAGGTCCTATTTGTAAGAACAATTTATTCTTTAGTCTCACAACTTGTCAAAAACTGACACTTGGGGATGGCGGCACACAGCATGAGCTGTAGGATGGGTTTCCTACAAGTGTCAGTTTCGGGAATGAGACAAAAAATTGAGGTAAACATATAACTGATAGCAGAGACAGATGCACCATCCACCCAATTACAAGGCACTGTACCATTAGCATGATCTTGAAGCTGTTATTTTAAGGTAAAATGAGTGACATAATGTTGCTTTAAACGCTGAAAGCTCTTTAATTTTCATTTTTTTCCTGCCCAGCCATTTTCTTTCTATTCTACATTCAACTTTAGTCTTTTCTAAGTAATCAGCATGCCATTGATGCAAATTGTCAGGGGACTGCGAGGAAGGAGAGAGTGGTGACAGAAAGAAAATGCAGGGAGCTGAGGGAAAGAGGGATGAGGAGGCAGAAGAAAGCGAAGAACAGCATGTGTTGGATCTCCCCAGCTGATATGTGGTGAGAGCTACACAGAAGCCCCTGCTAAGCTCCCTGAGAATGCTGCCATCACCCACTGGGGAAGCAGAGTAATTACAGAGAGCTTTTTTCCCCCCCATTTGCCTACAGTAATAAGCCTAACAGCCCGGCAGCTTAGGCGTTAGATAATAAAGATTCACTGAGTGTGGTAAGAGCTAGTTATCTTTTGTCGTTTACATTGGTTGCTCGTGAATGTGCTTTCTTCCCTGTTTTGTCACCTTTTGTTGTGTAACGCTGTTAGCCTTTCACCTTTGGTGTGCAGACGAGGCTGTAGCTGAATTCCAGTAGCAGTAAGACGATTGGAGAGTGTCCATCTGGCACTGTCAGGAGTGCACATGGAAGTTTATAAAGTACTTAGCAAGTGGAAAAATTCTGACTTGGGTGCAAATACTGTAATAGCGTCTCGATCTGTACATATTTGTCCTTGTGTGAGAAACATCTCGAGATTCTCAGTGATGAAGCTTGTCCTCACTTCTATAAGAGATATAATACTGTTTTTCATTTAGAGCGTTGTGTGGCATGTAATCAGCATAGTTGTCAGGATAGAATGTTCTGCCTGGGATGTCACAGAAACGTTATATAAGAATGATATCAACATTTCTGTAACGTCATGACATTCATATTCATATGTCAATAGGAGGAGGGGATGGTGATGATTTTATGGCTGCCAAGCGAGAGACCACTGTTTGAGATTGTGTATAATTTGGACACATTGGACTGGACATGTTCATGAATCATCCAAACATTTTGGAACCATGTAAGTGGCAACAAAATCAGTCATTTTGTAATGAGATATCGGGACATGTCTGTTTCTGTAAATGGCTACAAAACCATATAAAGGACTGCCAAGCGAGAGACCAATGTTCAAGTCAGCATTTTAACATTTGTAAGAGCAGAACCTGTGGATACTTTTAAGGATACACCAGGACAATTTTCAGTCATGTTTGGAGTAACAAATCCAGATATTTCAACAAGTTGAAATTTCCAGCTGACTTAATGGCAACAAAACAAGACATATGGACAAGACAGCAGCAAGTGAGAGACCACTGTTTGAGACAGCGGTGACTGTGAAACCTCTGGATATATTTAATGATACATCAGGACATTTTTCAGCTGTAGTTGCGTCAACATAACCACATAAAATTGAGAGATCAAGACATTTTTGGGCCGTGTCTGTATCAACAGCTGACGGCTGCCAAGCAAGAGATCACAGTTTGGGACATTTTCCAGTCATGTTAATGACAACGAAATCGGATAATTGGACAAGAAAGCTTGAAAGCGAGAGAAAATTGATCAAGATTGCATTTCAGGATTTATTTTTTATAAGTGGCTAAATCAGCAGGTAGGCCAAATAAAGATCTTTTCCTAACCCTAAACAAGTTGTTGTTTTTGCCTAAACCTAACCAACCAACATGGATAAACAACATGAAAATTAAACCTGCACATAAGTAAAGGTAAAGTTGAGTTATTCATCATGCATCATAAATTGTTAGGATTTACAGAAATGTACATTGCCAAAATGTATTCTGCTGACTTGGTTGTATATTATACATACAACTTACAACGTGTCGCAATGCCAATACATTAATCTGTATGTTGATTTATGTGCATGTGTGTACAGCAAGTGGAAACAATGCAAATAGTGTATATAGTACTTACTATAATAGAGTATGTGTCTGAGAAACAATAAGAAAAGGCTGTCCGTGACATTTTGCAGCTGACTGGCATAGATCCTGTTGCTGTCATGCACATTTTTTTTGCTTTTGTGTGCCATTAATCTGTGTTGGAGCAATCTTCCAGCAGCATAACAGATTCAAAGGCTCAGCCAAAACGTTGCATGGAAAATCAATATCAGAATATTTGCAAAAGGCCATACCTTTATTGATCCACCCTTCTGAAACACTTCCCAAAGCCAGGATGGCGGGGGGGCGACAGACAAAATATCAGCCTTGAATGTTTCTTGTGAAAATAATGTCCTGGAAGAAAAATCTTTGATGTACTGATTCACCACCTGCTCCCTGCCCTGTTGATTAAGAGAGTCTGCTTTTAGAGCTGACCTTCCTCTCAAACCAGCTCAGTGATCAAATGTTTTTGCACTTGTTTTCTTAAGGTTAAAAGACACCTGCAGGGCATTCTATAGGAAAGTGGTGTGTATGTGTGTGTGTGTGAGAGAGAGAGAGAGAGAGAGAGAGAGAGAGAGAGAGAGTGAGAGAGAGTGTGTGTTTTCCTGTGGGCGTTCAAAGGTAAAAGCTGAGGCATTTGCACACCAAGTTCCAAGCTGTGATATGGAACCTTGAGACCAATGAACGTGACTTAAGCAATGACAGTGGCCCTCAGAAAAGCGACTAGTTGTTGGTGGAAAGTAGATGATGTAGTTTTCTGATCTCCAGACACTCAAGACACTCTCATATGAGCAAAAATTGTCTTGTCCAAAGCAACACAAGAAGCTGTATCATCACAAATATCACATGAAGCGTGGCCTTTGGTTTACATCGTATATGTTGTTGAGATCAAGATGGTGCTACAAGGTGTTCGGGTCAGCATGAGAAGTGTGAGATTTCAAGGGCTATGCATATAAATTATGTCACACGTTCAAGACTCATTACTTCTCTCAGTGTGAGCCGTCTCCAGTGAACTCTGTGGGCCCTGTGAGTCATGCCAGTCATGGTTGCAGCACTTGTACAGGAGGAGTTCTCTTGATTGCTTGGTTCTTTGAGTGGTTTATTTATTTAAGAGACGGGCAGATTTTTTTTTTTTTAAATCAGATAATCATCCTTGGCTTTTTCATAATGCATCATAAAGCCAACAAAATTTCAAATCCAGCGATATATAGTTGGAAATTCTGCAACTTTGTGTTGTTTTATGTGTTTTTTTGCTCTTTGAATAATCTGTATTGTCCACCTAAGCAGTGTTTTTTGACTACTTTATAGTCATAAAGTTAATGTAATTAACAAAAAATAAAGGACTAGATTTTTTTTGTCCCTGTTGCTCTCAAGCAGGGGCATTTTTTTGCCAGGTGCCTGAATATTTCTTTGGAAAAGCATGTATTAAGTGTTCATTTTCAGTAATATTGTTGTCTAATTTGAATATAAACCATGTAAGAGTACATGATGTGGACCCACTGTGTTTTCCTGCTAACTGGGGCAGTTACAGGTAAAATGCAGGCTACTTGTTTGCATTAAAACATGGAGGCTGGAAAAATAATGAAATAACTCAGTGTCTTAAAACTCAGATTTATACCAGGAGCACTTACAAAGCTACCGACAGCTCCTGAAAAATTTGGCTAATAACCTTTCAAAGAGCCTCAAACTGTGCCTGTACTTCAAATGGTTCAACAACTTTGAATTTACATCAGCCTAGACTGGGATAGGTGTTTAAGGATAATTTTACATGAATTTCCAGTAATGTTTAAAGGCTTTAAATCACAAAAAAAAGAAGAAAGAAAACATTAAATGGCTCCTTACGGTGCAGTTCAGTAGGCATTATCCAAGTCTCTCGAAACCCAGAGATCCCAAATTGAATTGAAAAGATGTTAATAACAACCTCTTTAAAGCCTAAAATTCTGCACTTGTCTGAAGTGGGTGCACGAGCTCAGCCGCGCATCAAGGATGTAAATAACGTCTTTTCAAACAAGATCTCAGTGAGCTGCATGGAGCCAATTAATGCTTTTTTCCCCAGTTCCTTTACCAGTACAGTATTTCTGTTAGAGCGCAGTTTAAGTTACAGTCTTTATTAAAACAGCACACCACCAGCAGTAGCAGAGAAACTATTGGCAGAGGCAAGAAAGGGTCCTAGTTTAACATTACAAGAGCCGTTGACAGCCTTTGTGATACGTGAGAGCTTATCCTCAAATAACACTTTTTCAGCGCAGTATTTTCATAACTTTTAGAGATGTTTGTGAGACTCAGGCTCATGTAATCATTGGAATTAAGTCATCTTCACAAATGGATGCGCTCGACAAAAAAGGGTTTTCAATGCGACTGCATAACAGGGAAAAATTGGAAATATCGATGGAGCTAGTGGCCCTGCTTTTTAAGCTTCGAATAAAGCCACTTAAGCTGCTGCAAGGTGTAAATGAATAGCAGCGTCTTTTTATTTTTATTTTTTATTAAGACCTGACTGGTTCTGTTGCAGAGAAAAGAACCTCTTGGCAAACCACCCATTTACACGACCGTGAAAGAAAATTTGGGGTTATTACAACTTTGCTCCAGCTTCGCCCATTATTTCTATTTGTTATGATAAGACTGGATAAATTACAGAGATCTGCGATGGAGTCAGACGAAGCAAGACACACCAGCAATCAGACAGGCTGTAAACAAGCTGATGCTTGAGCCAGATGATCTAAACCCCTCTTTCTGATGGTTTGAAAACAAACCCACAATGCACTGTGCAGTTCCACTGTAGGAAATCAGCCAGTTAGCGTCCCTAAATGGGTCTCCCTCGCCAGCATCCACACCTCTGTGCTCATTTACGTAATCCTGCACAAAAGTTTATTAATAGCAACACTTAGGTCTTTCACATGTATTATTCAAGATAATTTTGTATTGCTTTCCTGATTGATTGCGCCCCCTGCTCAAAAGCATTTCCTGTCATGCGGGGGAGAGCACCATTGCTTTCACCTCCAAATTGCATTTGTTTCAAACTAAGAACCTATGCTGGCTGCACACATGCAACATTGGCAGAAGACCTCTGCTGTCGCTGCCAATCCTTCCTTTTTCCCAAAGCCTGCAGTGGCATTTAGTCATCACCAAGAGTGCCTTGTTGTTAGCACTTAGTCTAAGCACATTTTACCTGCTTATCTTATTACCCAGGTGTCACCTGGAAAGCATGTTGGTAATTGAGGGGAGTAACCTGCCAGTTGAGGTGTTTCTCATTCATTTAGTTAATTGCATTGTTCTCACTGGACAGGAGGGGGGAGTCCCTGTGAAGAAGATAACATGACAGGACTGTAATCAGAATTCAATTCAGAGCATGTAGCTCTGATAAAAGAGAAGTATGATTACAAATTAGACAAGCTGTCATATTAAGGGATTAATTAGCAAAACGATGTGGACTCAAACTGTCCACACTTTGTCAGGTCCTTGTTGCCTCTCGTATCGTTTGTTCCTTTATTGTTCTTCTTTTTACTGTTTCATGATGATGAGGGAAGGAGGCAAATTGTCGATGAAGATCACCGTCTGAAGTGTCACACTAGATTTTTAAGTCAAAGCGACAGATGCGACTCTTGTGAATTTGGGGAGGTGATTCGAAGTGATTAGCTTGTGACAGACAGAACCTTTTGAACAAGGTTCAGAAATCCTTTGAGTGTCTTTTGACGTGTTTTTGTAAAGTCAGGCAAAATCATCAACTTGCAACATGGCAGATTTAGCAGTAATGGCAGAGACGTATCAAAGTTGTGTTTTGATGGATGGATGGATACCTCGGGCATTGAGCAGCACTGACATTTTAAGTCTTGGCCTTTCATTGTGCAACCAGTGAGGACAGATTGGCAGCAACTGTGACTTCATAAATTAATAATGCACCTTCTTAACAGTATACGTCTTTGAGGGAGGATTACCAGTATAATACAACCAGTTCACAGACATTCTTGGTCCTTTGTCTTTCAGATTTCTGACTGTCTTCCAGAGAAGAAGTAGACTGAATGCTCCAAATCAAATGATAAATAAGATGTTTGTCCATGCCCTTTGGAATGACGCATTTTCTGACTGGATGCTCTGTTTAGTAAGTTGGTGTAATTTGTCTTTCCCTTCCAAGATTGCTCAATCCAAGTTTTGGATAGGTCCAGACCAAGAAACAAAACAAAAACACTTGATTTGTTTTTGGGAAAGCCTGGACAGACAACAGAAAAACATAATTCTGTGTCAAAGAAGAAGAATCTGTATTTTGATATACAATCATACAATGTACAAACTGCTCCCTCTGGAAGCCCAGGGGACCAGCTCCACATTCTAAGCCAGTACCTTGGCTAAGAACACAGACCATAGAACATACATGTTTAGATGGTGGAGTTAAACCAGAGCACCCTGAGGAAACACATGCACAGTCCACACATAAAAGCCATTCCTGGTCGGGCTTTGAATCCAGAATCTTCTCGCTGTGACAGTGCTAACCGCTGTGCTGCTAAAGTCATCTCTAATAATGTCTCCTCACTGCCTCCTTTTGCTCTTCTTTTAATAACTACAATGAGTGCAGAGCTCTGTCACTTGATTGTAATGTGCATAATTACACAACCAGTGCTGTTGTACTTCTTGGGAGTCTCAAAATAACACAGCACCAGTCATTTTGGCAAATGCCAAAAGGTGAATATAGGTTGGGGTTATGGGAAGCTATGATTATTGTTTTTTAGCAGTGGTGTGATGGTATTTTAGAGCCACAGAGTGAACAGAGGGAGGGGGACAAAAAACTTGAGGCCATGACATCGCAGACAATTGTTTTTTTCATTTTCCTACTAATACCCTGGTGCATTGGTTTCTTTTGACTATGACCATGATCTATAACTGAGTAGTTCTTACAAGCTAAATGATTATTGTTGTTTCAGTTGTCGGTAATAGTTTTGGAAGGCACCGTCGGATCTGAAAAGTCTTGTCTTACAGCACTTTGATGGTGTAAACCTATATTGTAAACCCTTTTGGGCGGTTTCCACCCATGAGTCTAAGTTCAATTGCTGCCTTAGATAATTGAGTAAACTTAATTTAGGTTGAATTGCTTGTTCAAATCTGCTTTTATGTTTGTCTTTTAAGTAACACAATTCAAAGTTAACTGATCTTGAAAATGCATCCTCATTTACCTTAAGATATTAAGTTGAACCAATGACTGTTCAGTGACACAGACAATCAATATGATTAAATTTGGTTTGCTTACATCTGAAGAGTATGAAACAGCAGCAGCTGCTTCTGCTGGTGCCACAATTTGTTCCAGCAGTTGCACAAATGCATTGTGTTAACCGGCTCACTGTGATTGATAGTAGTATTCAACACAAAAAAAGAACCTTGACTTCTCTCAAAATGTAATAAAGACATGTAGCACAAAATAGATGTTTTCTTCACACTATAAAAAAAAGGGTCTTAGAGAGAGTTTTACCATCAAAAGATGCATGCTGGGAAGTCTGCCAACATGCTGCTTCTGCTCTTTAGAAACTTCCTTCTATGAGTTGATTGAAATCTGTAAATGACTTCAACTTAAAATAACTCATGTTTATAAATTCTGAAGGGGCCTGAAAATAGAAACTATACACTTTGATTTAATCAACTTGAAACAAATAAAACTTGTAGATGTATGATAAGTGAATTAGAAAAAGCTAAGTTGGTTGCACTAATTTCTATCTTACTTTTTACAGTGCATGCTACATGTTACATCTGTCCAGTCCTTTGTTCCCCCAGAGTGAGTTGAGAAAGTCTTCCTGCTGGCTTCACCCGTCAAGCACCAAACCCTGCAGAAACTAGAGTTAAACCGGTATATAGCCATTGATTTTTCAACAAAATTGGGGGGGTCATAAAGTAAAAAGTAGAGAAACTACTCTTGCAGCCACTGACAAGAGATGAATGTGTGTGTGAACCAGGAAATCAATGTAATGTTTGGTAGAGAACATTCTGTTGGAGGGCACATGTAGATGATCTCCCAAGAATTCTTCTGAGTTCGATCAACCAAAATCAGAGTCAAAGATTGCAGCAGGTTCTTCGAGCTCCCCCCAAAGACATCCCCCATTTATCAGCATTTATATTATTTTTAGTGTCGCTTTAAAAATATATTTTGGCTTTAGCAGGTTGCACCCGCACCAAAGTATTCTCCTGGAACCAAATGTCGGCTTCCACTCAGTTCATGTAAGGGAGCGCAAATGGCAGACACCTTGGGACTACAAATGACAGGCTTCAGAGGGGAGAAGTCAACCAGGAGTCGGCGGGTCACTGAATGAAACAGCGAATGAGATGACAGAGAGCAATCACAACAAGTGTACAAGGAGGGAGTAGAAGAGACGGGGAGGGGTAAGAAGAGGGGGAGGAACAGAGTGGTGGAGTGCACACACACAGAGAAAACACGATGCTTCCCTGCGTCACGGTGTGATGGACGGCACCCACCGACTAATAAATCAGAGGCGGTGAAAAGGCAGGATGCTGAGAAGGGTATTCGGAGAGACGCTGCACCGCGCTCTCGGCTGCCGAGAGAGGAGAGACGTGTCGGGAATGTGGGAGCAGATGCTCGCACACAGAGAAAGAGAGAGACGAGCCTGGCCTAATTTAGCCCGCCTGATGAAAAATGGACAGGAAAGTGCTTACTTGGCTCGCCCTTCCCTCCACTCCACCGCGGCCTCTCCTCATTTCCTCCTCCCGGCTCGCCCCTACCCTCCATGCCCTTTCGACTCCCTCGGCCTCTCCTTGATACTAACATTCTGATCTCTGTCGTCTCCCGACAACCGGCCATTCTCACACAAATGCAGACATCCACGCACTGTGTTGATCAGACACTGTTCCCCCAAACTGTTTCTTAATAAAAAATGATGTGTGTGGCTCAAGCATACATCATTTGGTCCCACAGAAATAAATTATAAATTGTACTGATTTAGTTTGCTCACAAATATTCAGCACCAAGTACTGGAAAGTACAATTATGAGGTTGGTTTTCAATTGTATGCTACTTATATTTTGAAGGGAAATATTATAATCTACTTTATAATAACCGTCAGTTATTATGGTAAATTGCATTGTAAATGGCTTTTCTAGTCTACTGGCCACTTGAAGGGATTTACAACACTTTCACATGCACTAACTAAAGTTGAATCAACCAAAAAACTGATCCTTTATTAACTATAGTTATTATCAAGTTTTACTTTAAAGCACAATGTGTGAATTTTAGTTGAAAAAAAATCATTAGAATGTGATGACATTATGATGTGCAGACTTCTACCGAACCAGCTAGCCCTTTCTCCCCCAGTGCAAGTGTCCTATGAGCTCTGTAAAATCAAAGTCCAGACCACGAGCCACACTTCTGTCTGAGCTAACTCACCAACGGTAGCTAAAGTTGGCAGCATTTAGTGGTTACTGGTTAGTGCTAAAAACTTATTCACTTTGCTGCCATTTTCCTCTGACGTCATGCTCAGGGGAGGACGAATGAATGTACGGCAAATGCTATTTTTAGTGTAAAATCATGCTATTCAGAGTTGAGGTGAAGTCTGAACAAGTGAGTCTTTTGCATTTGCTAAGTCAAACATTGACTTGTGATGGATTGGTCACAAGATCGGTGGTCACATGTGAGAGTGGAAGCTCAGTGGACATAATTGATGTTCTGCCACTCATATTTTTTTAATTGACAAGTCTTAAGATTGGCGGTGCAGACAGGGGTATTCATATAGTAACAGATGGCTGTAAAAGCATTTGGATCAATTTATGGACAGCTATAGATGTAAAACGCTCTCATTATACTGACACCTTTTTCGGCCTTGATGCTGCGGGACCACCTGCCCTCCTCTCACATCACCCACCTCCTCTCAGCGGACGGGCTTCCTGTCGAGGTGTTAGTCTAATTAGTGGCGTGTCGCTCTGATCCGTCTCTTTCCCTCTCTGTGATCTGTCATCACACGGCCATCGTCGGTGTGTGTTCCAACTGTTGGCTCGGGCGTCCCAGTGGCCGAAGCGCTGCCTGTCATGCCAATCAAAGCCACATCGTGAGTGAGCCGCTTCCCTGCAGAGGCCCTGCTCTCCCCTCAGAACAACTGTTCCTCCCAATAAAAGTACAGACTGCTGAAAGCCAGAAAACATCTTCCCTTTCATCCTCATAAAAGCACATTTTTAAAGCACTGACAAATAACCGATATGAAAAATAATCATCAAAAGCAAACTCTCCAGGAATTCCGTGGCAACTTGGGTCCTGTTTTAGAGATCAGATTTGATATTTTCACATTTGTGCGCAGTGGAATGGGCCGTTTGAAGAGGGCGAGTCAAAAATCTGGACTTTCATTTTGAGAAACATGTAATCTAGCTGAAATGTTACTAATAATGCAGCGTCCCTTGTGCCAAAGTTGAGAGCGCTCAAAAAAAACTGGTCAACATTTTGGTAAAAAAAGGAGTCACTGCACAACAGTGGTAGTTAATGAGGTGTGAGAATAGTGAAATACATGCAGCAGTTTTTTAGAGTTCACAGCTAGGGACATTTTAAAGAGCAGCTGGAACACACAAAACAAATAAAAAACCCTCAGCCCCAAAAAAGACTTTTAGCTTAGCAGCAACAGTAAAAATGTCAGCTTATAAAAGGGTTTTAAGTTGCATCTCGATACATATAAGTATCTCTAAAATGATTAAGATATTCGAGTTGTTTTAATTTTGTCTAAAATTATTATATCATTATAAGTGGGTATATTGCATTGAAACCTTATAATAGTTTGGTTTATACCAAATTCAGTGCTAAAACCCTGTCGCCTCACACACTACGATGCACAAGGGGAATTCAAGCTCATTTCTTATTCCTTACAGATTCTTGCTTATAAATATAAGATGTTTGCCTGGTACTTTTACAAGACTTTACTGGTCCTAGTTAGGAAAGAACCAATATTGTAAAATGTTGAATCCAAGTATGTTTTTCATAAATGTCCTGAGGTGATTAGAGCCCAGTAGGTATTTTAATATTACTTTCTCACATTCCATTTTGACTCCGGGGTTGGGCCCTCTCAGACGCCCCTATGGTCGATGAAACATGATAAATTGCCCTTCCAGATGGCAAAACGTGGCGAAGAGTCCTCTAATCATGACCCTCCATGACATCCAACTGGTGCCCCCCTTTTTCTGCCCTTGCCCTGCAAACATCCAGATTCCACCACTGTGCGAGCTTCTCTACTTGCTTTTTTATCTCTTTATTTTATCTCGCTGTATCGATTTGCACCAAAACTTCAAGACAAATTCTTTTCTAAATGAAAACCTATGCGGCTTTAAATCTGATTGTGACTGTACCGGGGCCAGTCATTGCTTCCCCTGTTTCTTCCCCATCTAGTCTCATTCCTCAAGTTACTGACATTGCTTTATGAATAGACACACACACATAACCCCCGAGCTGCACAGAACAGAAACAGCTCCTTTCTGTTCCTGTCGGCAGCTCCGAACTTTCCCTGACAGATTGTTTTAAAGTTTCCATATATGTCCTTATAACACTGCGCCTGCTTGACATATACCGCACACTACTCACTTCCATAACAGAACACAAAAAAAAGCAAATCACAATGAAAACATTCCAGATAGCATCGTTGCTCGAAACGCCGATGATGCCCCGCTTTATTTTGCAGTGTTTCAAACCACAAGGTCCGTGTCAAGAAAAGCAAATAACTGTCCCCCCGGCTCATGCCTCCCAGGGCGATGCATTCATTTTTTCTTTTTTCTTTTACCTGCCACAACAGACCACCATCGTGATGGTGTTGATTCCCTGACTTCTCGGTGTGCACGTGTGTGTGTGTGTGTGTGTGTGGCAGTGGGCAGCTTGTGATGCTTTCACAGTGAGCCATTACTTTTGTGCCTGTGATGTATCAAACAGGAATTCATTTTCTCTTTTTTTTTTTCTTTTCACTCACACACCACGTGTCCACACACGCACAGACACGCACACACACAAAGAGGATCTCACGCAGAGTAAGTGTCCTGATCGTCCATCTCAACTTGACACCCGAGAACAGTGATGTTTTCCTTTGGCGCTGATGGCATGGGGTATATTTTCACTGACTGATAGCGTTCACTCTCCTCACCGCACTCTCACTTCATCAACCTTCCCTCGCTCCCTCTCTCTTTATCCATCTCTGTCAAGCTTGATCTCTCACTCTCGCGCGCCACATCCTGTTTTTCTTTCATTCTGTATTCATCGGATAGCACTTACATGAGACCTGTGATCATAAGGAAGGCACCAGGCTTGAGACACATAGATACAGCGGGGGAAAAAGGTCACATAATTGGTAAATGTCAGGCGTTGAGCAAGAGCTTGTCCCCTACATTCAATGTTTTGCATTGACACTCAGCAGAGGAAAGTGTACTGAGGAAGAGGCACACACAGTGCCATCAATAGTCCACGTTACATTTCAAATAAAGGAGGAACTTCCACTTCATTCCTCTGCTGTTGCTCTGCTAGCAGTGTTGTTATTTTTCATTTCACCTTCACATACAGAACACAGCCACAGCATGCGGAGAATGTATTCATTCTTCCCCACTCGAATACATTTGCTCTGTCCTGAAATGACATTTCTGTTCTGTTTTTTTTTTTTCTTTGCTCCCATCAAAAGATAAACAGACTCATGAGCTCGCTGTGAGAGACGCGACAGCAGCCAAGCGTTGTTTTTTATTCTGCACAAAGTGCTGTGATGTTTTTATCTGTTTTCTGTGGATATTTGGTTGGTGAGGGATAAAGAACCGAGAGGCTGTTCGCGTGTGGTGTCCCCACACGTTCCATGGGATCTGATCACATGTGGACAGCTTTGGGTCCGTCAGTTCACACCTGACATCAGCACACACCTCGAGTGATCGGATCTTCCTTCCATGCTCTGGGTGCACAAATACGCTTACACCACTACACAGGTGGATAACAACGTGTTTTGCACAATCAAAGAATTATCCTTGTGTAACATATGCTGAATCAGCAAGAAGGCCCAAATAGTTGAATGTGTTGTAGAGTGTGTTTCACACAGTTTTCCCCAATGTATCAAATCTCAAAATGTATCGTTTTTTTAAAAGGAGTCTGGCAAATTTCTCCTCATGTGTCAGAGAAGTGGCTTTTATTAGTAACAGTCTGTGCTGCAAACTTAGACATGCTTACTGGCAATATGTTATATTCTTCAATAAATTGGGAGTAAATGGTAAAATAAATTATTTATTTTACAAACACCACCAGATATACCATAACACAATATGCTATGTATATTTACAGTTATTTATATATTATCTGTTGCCTTGGAAGAAACCATGAAAGTGAACAGCAACGTTAGTGAAACAGCAGCCAGAACTCCAAACTCCAAGTTAATACTCTGGGGAGATGATATCTAATAGTGTAAGAGCTGATTTTGTTTCCTTTAACAAGAGATTCAGTTTATAAAGCTCCTTACTGTAGATATCCAGGATAATTGGGTAGCACACTCTCCAACCATCTCTTTAGCAGTGAGGGTGTCTGCTGAGCTAATCTTTTATCCCACTGGTTTGCCATCAAGGCTACAGGGTATAATCCTTTTGCTGAGAGAGGCTCTCTCACAGGACCCCATGAAAGCAGCTTTATTCTTTTATATTTTTTATTTATTTATCAACACTAACAACTGTACGGCATGCAGGCTTTAAAAACGAGGACTCATTATGAACAAAGCATGACACAAAGTTCTATAAAGCAGAAACAAAATTATCCAGAAAGTCACTAATTGTTTGACAGAAAGAGTCTGCTGATAATTTATTTTTATTGTCTGCAAACACATAAAGAGATCAAGCAAAACACGTTGCCTGCGCAGAGCTTCATATATCTTATTCATCTATGCCATAGAGCTCCATTGTTGTCTACTTCAGCTTGTTAATATGCTGTGACAATGACAATGACAGTGACAGTGCCAGCATGCAAATGTTTAATATGTACAATTGTATCATCTTGTGTTATTGTGGGTCTGCTCTGACCCAAGCAAGAAATGTTCCCCTTAGAGTAGTTTTTGTTGCTTTAAGGAAAGGCGGGAACACACTGGCCCAAACGCTAGACATCTGAAATGTTCGGGGAGACTCGGACGAGTTTGGGAGCAAATCTGTTCAGTGTGTTTAGCTGTGTTGGAAGCTTTTGGAACCACCCTGGTCTGATTCAACTTGCAAAGTCTGAAATTATTGGTGGTCTGAGGACTGGACGCCATTGGAGACTGTGATTGTTTGTGTGCTTGCTGTTCAATGTGGGAGGAGCAGAAGTGTCGATGGTAAAGAAACCACTTAAACAGAGATGGCGCAGAGTTACAAACTACACTTTATCATTGCATCGCATTTTAGAAAAGCATACTGTGTGTAATGGAGTAGTCGGATAAAGGCACTGGTGTGGACCCTTTAACAAAGCAAAGTAGTTTTAGCACCTGAACCTGCCCAGGTTGCTATGTGCCCAAATCTAAACTGCCTAAATGTCTATTCATTAGCATGACATTGCTGCATTTCTAGCCTTAGAAAACCTTAGAAAATAGTCCCAAACATATGCACAGTACTTATTTTTGATTATTGTATCAAAAACAAATAGAAATTACCATTACCATGAATTTCTATAAATATACAAAACATGTACAACCTCAGTCAGAACCACTGGGCTTGTGACTCAGTGCCACAGGGAAGGCAAGTTAGAAATGATGATGAATTGGACAATAAAAAGATAACAGCAGATCTTATCTTACAGTACAATAACAAGATCAGTCAGAGGTCTGCAGATGCAGCAATAGGCTGCTCCCATGGGGTCGCCAACTAACAGCCAGGGTCAGGCACGTTGAAAACAGCCAGATAAGATTTATCTCCTTAGGTTGGCTCAACATTTATATCCGTATTAGGCTTAATATGTTAACCCTGCCTTTGGATGACCTGCTCGGGTCATGTACCTGACCTTCCTACAATTACAGCACCGCCTCCAGACCATCAGGATGATATCCGTCAATTAGGGTTTGGCAAGATTATTTGAGCTGTGACATACTGAAGATGGAGTTTATTGGTGACCCAGCCCTCGTCTTCCTCTTTCACTGCACAACAGAGCCTCTCAAAAGGAGGAGGGATTGTGACCATGAAAGAAATGGAAGAAGAGTGAATAAATGGCCGAATGGATAATAAAAGTCCGACAAGTAGGAGGGTGTTATTAACAGGTATGTTTGCCAACTCGTGAAATGAATACGGTACATTTGTGCGTGCCTTCATTACAATAGGACACCCCTCCAACCTGGCGTCTTCTCTTATTTACTCAGGCCATTTACAAATGTACAGGCGGCAGTGTTCTCCTCCACTCAGCCTCTTGACAAGGGCCCATTAACAATGTGTGGGAGCTGTGTATCCAACACAGCAGCCAGCATATCTCTTGAGTATTTAATAATGTGTATTCATTACCGCGCACTCCATTTTCCATTACAGTGAGAGAAAATCGAAAAAAATAAAAAGTTGTCCATCTTTGAGACAAGTGAATAAACATGCAGATAATGGGCTCGGAAAACCAAGCAATCTTGACATTATTCGAGTGTTTTATTTAATATGATAATGCATAGATGGTGTTTAGCTGGTATTGTGCGAATGAGAAATAGAAACAGAGAGAAGGTGTAATTGACCTTTAATAAAATATAATGTGAAATGCATTTGAGCCCGACTTGTTGATTCAGATTTTGGATTGGGGGGGAATGGCCCGACAGTGACAGGAAATCAAATTTCAGCGTGATTATGTGTTTGTATTCTTGTTTTGTCCATTATGACGATGACAGAAAGCTCTCAGACAAAAGACGGCCAGACGGACACTGGAGCTTGGACTGACACATTCTAATCTTGTTATTGTTTCCAAATGCAAAATGGCTTTTCAAAAGGCCTTTATCTAGCAGAGCGCAGTATCTTCGCCTGAGTCAATATAACGTTGGATCACTGTAAACAAAACGTCTCTGGTGGCTCTGGTCTGCCAGCTAGTTAGTCAGTTGGATACTGAAGGCTTGTCAGATCCATTTTCCCCATACTGCTCTTTTCTGGGGCTGTTTAATAATGATTCCATTAAATAGGATTATTGACCGTTGCATCGCTTGTCCAAGTTACTTAAATCTGAGGCAGTTTATTTCCTTTAGTATGTGGGAAATGGAATTTGAAAAAGAATTGCTTCAAATGAGACAATTATATATTTTCTGATGCACATTCCATCATTTTCACAGGGTTTTGAGCAAGGCACCACATGTATTAGCAATTATATTCAGTGAGGCCACTACAAGATGTCATCAAGTCAGAAGTGTAGCCGCAAATATTAAAGGAGACCTATTATGCCTTTCTGTTTCCCCCTTTCCATCAGTGTTTTATATATGTTTTTGTGCACAGTAAAGATTTTTAAAGTTAAAAAGGTTAAAGTCGGCACAGACAAGAGTTCCTCTCTCCCACAGAAAACACTGCTCCTTGAATGCCTCATCAGTTGTCCCACCTTTAATTCTGTGATTTTGTGACATTGTGACTGTTAGCGACTCAGGCATGTGTGGGTCGACCAATCAGATGAGAATATGTGAATATTTGAATGTTTCAAGAGCTCACTGAAACATCATCCAGAGCATTTTCCTACTGTCAGTTTTCTACATTGCATTGATAGCAGGGTACTGGTTTTGTTTGCTGTTGCTTGGCAACATGTGATAATTTCCAAGAAACAAGGTGGCGGAGGCCAGCCGCAACTTTATTTATTCATTCAATGCTGCTACCAATTCCTCAAAAACATCAGAGCACAACCATTGCAGCAATGTGAAACCTTGACTTGTGGCAACTCTAATGGTCTTCTCACCAAACACCTGTACTATTATCTAGTGTTCAGAGATCCATAATAGTCACAGCTGAAGCGGTTGGGTTTTGTTTTAGAGGAGCTGGAGGGTGGAGGAACTGTCGTCTCTTCTTATTTCTCATAAAACAACTATGTCCAAAAAGCTTTGCATAAAGGCAAGAGTGTGTGGGTGTGTGTTTTGCACTGTACATTTATTGCAAAGTTTGATGCAATCTGGAATAGTGTGAGGTTTTTTCTCACATGCCCATAGTTTTTTTCAGGGCCAAATATCTGTATAAGGATGGGTATACAGATAATTGTGTCTAGAAATACTAGAATACAAGAAGCAGGTTGATGGAACGTCCAGAGTACTGTGGCATGTGGGATAGAAAAAAGTTCATATCAGTGGGTTTTGACACTTCTGTTCCAAAAGCTCTTTACAAAGATAACAGTTATGAACTTGATTTGTACAGCGGCCTTCAAAACACAGTCACAATGTGCTTTACAGAACCGAATAAAACACAGAATGAAAGAAAACTAAGAGCCATGAAAACTGAACACAGAAAACACAAAGGGAGTACAACAGAGTGCTTAAAAGAGAATCAAATCACTGAAAAGCATTTTTTTTTTTTTTTTTTTTTTTTTTGAAAGCTTGTCTTCAAAAGTGATTTAAAATATAATCTCTGATCCCTGATATTCTTAGGCAGGTCACTCTGAAGCGTCAGAGCCCAATTTTTAAAGACCTTATCACTTTTCGTCTTTTACTCTAGCCCTTGGAATAACAATACATGGCACATTCAAGGATGCCAGGAGCAGGAGCAAAAAACAAAAAGAGCTGTTAAATAATTTGGAGTGAGGCCTCTCAAGTAATCAATAAAATCTTAGAAACAGCTCTGAAAGCAACAGGTAAGGAAGCCAGGATTGATGAAATGGGGTCATCTTTCCCACTGCTCCTAGAATGCTTTGATGAATGTAAATAAGAAGTGCTGTATCAATAGGGGCTCAGTAAGTTACACTGTAAACTATTAGAGGTCCCTGTGGTCACTGTACCCATCGTTGAACAGACATTATTAGCTGTGGCTCCATCTGAATGTGAATTAGGCGCAACTCCATCAACTGGATTGGGAGGGAACAAACTAGGTGGTGCAAAGCTCAGTTTCTTCAGAAACTGGTGGTGCAGTGTAGAAGAAGTAGAGGATGCAAACCAGAGGCAAAACCATTTGCTAGAAGACACAATCCCAATGACAACTAAATCCGTAAGGGATCAGGAGATGAGACCTTAGGGGGGCCATTGGGATAGGACCAAAAAAGATGAAAAACCCAACATGTGGCCCTCCTGATCTACGAGAGAAAATATGGAGAGAGGTCTTCAAGAGAAGAGAGAGATTTCCATCATTCCACTAAAAAATCTTCTAAATGCAAATATTTGAACTGAGGAGTGAGGAGCTCATATTGTGTCCAATATCAAGCCTTTGCAATACTATTACTTTCCTTAAATAGCAAGTCTCTTATTTTCCAGAGAGAAATAAGATGAGGCAGATGAATTCAGACACTAATGCATTACAATAACATTATTATCACTGCAGGCCTGAATAGACTGCTGGCCATGGAGTTTACTTTGCCACTTAATTATATGAATGACCGTGTGCAAAGTGCCCCAGACTAATGCCTTTTTGCTGTTGAATTTTAGAATGTGAGTGTCATAAAAAAATTGGGGGACAGAGCCATTTTCCCAAATCCTTACAACATCCAGAAGAGGATTAAGTTTCAAATTAAATTAGAAGACAAAAAAGGTGTTATACCCTTCAGTCAGTAGATGTGCACTAGTCTTCTTTGTCGCCGCTTTGCTCGACACACAACTGTACATACACACCGCAGGAGGATGCAGTTGCCAGGAAAGCAGCATCTACACATGCTGTGTGTGTGGAGAGAAAAAGCAGCCGAGCTGCTCGAGGATCTGGAGGCGATGAATGCGAGGCTGAGAAGTGAATGAGGGGGCTTTGGGATAATGGCTCAGAGTCAAGCAATATTTGACTGTTGCGGGGGTAATCCTCCGCTCCTGTTCCCCCTGCCCGGAGGTGATAATGCCTTTGCAGTGCTGCCGAGCTGCACATACAACCAGGGCTGAGATGCCGGGCCTTGCCAAAAAAAAAAAGTCGCCATTATGTGTCGTTAAGCAGTGTCTGTCTCCGAGTAGAGAGGCACTTTCTCAAATCTGCAGAGTCAGAAACCAAAATCGAGCTGTGAACACATCGGTCTGACTTTACGGTATCTCTGCTTACTCTAATCCCGAGTGTTTTTAAAGGTTAAATCGTACTTTAAGGATCAGGCTCTGATTGTTGAAAGGTAAACCTTGTGGAAACAAAAGTGCTGGGATGAAACAGTCTTCATTAAATAACCCACTCAAATGATGGGAGTCAGCGCATCGATTGTAGCAGTCAAATATTGATCTGTTCTCTTCTAAGAAAATATTTTCAGGGTGCATTTAATTGACCGCCACGTTTGAAATATTGATGGCAGCAAACCGAGTTTGAATTATCACTTTGTTAAAGAAAATGAATGAAAATGTCAGAAGACTGGTAGCGCCTGTCCATGAATGTCAGGTCCATAGGGCTAATGCCTCTGCCTCATTTCCCGTTGTCTTGCCATGTTCCTAAAAACTTGACATTGTTGATATGTCCTTCCGTCACATAATATAGTCCCTGCTGTAGGCTTGTTGAAGCTTTATCCCATAAAACGTTCTGGTTTGTTATTATCAAGCTCCTCTGACAAAGCAACCTTAACGAAGGGGACCAGGACTTTGGACCTGTCAATGAACCTTTCCAGTCTTTTGTTGCCAGTGTCCGAACTTGTTTGAAATGTGCTGCTTGCATCACATTCACACTAAACATATATTTACAAAAAACAATGAAGTTAATAAGGTGGAAAATGAAATGTATTGTCATTGTACGGTTTTTGAGCAAGTATACTATGTTTTCCCACACTGCACGACTTGTTCAGGGTTGTCTGTCGACCTTCACTGAGGAAGAATTCCATCACATGTACACGTCGTTCTCAAGCGAGTATACTATGGTTTAAAGGATAAGCACAGTAACTTAACTCCCATTAACCTGCTCTGCAGCGTGTGTGTCAGGTAACATATCAGGCAGTCGGCAGTGCTTTAAAGCTTAAATGCTGAGCGATCCCCAATAGTCAGCAACATTAGAACCTGAAGAAGGGGATCGGGAGGAGGAGTGGAGGGATTCCCGAGAGGCCGTTTGTGTCACTGCGGCAGCCCGGCTACTGATTCTTCTCATTCTGTGTGTGTGTGCGTGAGGGAATCAGCCTTTCAGGTCTTGTTAGAGTGGACCTCATTCTGGCCGACTTGTGATTCTATCCACCTTTCTTTCTGGTTGACCCTGCTGCCACCACCCGCAGTTGTAATAGGCGCCAGGGGGGAGGGCCCTGATCGCCTGGTAGATCTGTCACATACACACACACACACACACACACACACACACACACACACACACACACACAACCCAGAATCACAAGGACTCCTGTCATCAATAACGATCTTAATGCTTGTGGGTGTTAGAGATGGTAAGGGGGCCTTGAATCATGATTCATCGCACTTGGCGGTGCGCATGCTCAGGACGTAATATCGACAAACACTCTCATACACGCTCACACACTAGGCTGCTGCTGCTGCTCCTGATGATCATTAGCGAGGACTGGCTCGTCTAATGATGTCTCTCTCTCTCTCTCTCTCTCTCTCTCTCTCTCTCTCTCTCTCTCTCTCTCTCTCTCTCTCTCTCTAGCCGTACGCTCTTTCATTACCCAACATGAATAACTCACTTGTTATCTCTGTCTCTCTCTCGCTCTCTCACTTGCTTGCTCGCCCTTTCATGCCGACACACACACGAGTGCAAGTGCGCATAGCGGACGTGGATGCTGCTCTTCTTCTGCACGTCTCCCACCATCTCCAACATGACTCCTTGTCTCTGCCTGTGGCCCCAATCCATGTGTTATTGATGGAATCCTCCCAGACATACACACACACTCATGCACACATTGCCCACTCAACCACCCAATCGCACACAGCAAGACCCCAGTGACTAATACTAGCTGATCCTCAGTGACCAATAAAAAGAGCCTGGAGACTGACAGGTTGCTCGGCAGCTCTGATTTATTAAGTGGGGTCTCTAGTCTCTCCCCCTCTCCCCTCGCCTTAATTACTTTTCCTTTTCGCCCTCCTCGATTTTTCTCTCTTGTTTCTGATTCTATCCTCCTCCTTCTGCTCCCTCTTCCTTTAGCCCTCTTTCGTCCTCTCTCTCTGCTCCTCTCTTCATCCCGGTGCTGCGGTCATTTACAACCCACTGATGTCTGAGTGGTTGGTTTCTATTAATAAAATTAGCTGAGACACGGAGGTGGCGGACGCGGGAGGGGCGGAACGGGCGGAATGGGCAGAGGCTGCACCAAAGTGAGGAAGGGTGGGATAGGTTGGGAAATAAAGTGAGGGACAGATATAGATGGATGATAACAAAGTAATCTTGGGGGGATTTCGAGGACCAAGGTAATGGATACTGCAGATCCCAGAGATAGTGAGACAGGAAGAGGATTAAGTACTAGAAAACAAAATATTACTTCTGCAGTGCTTGTGTGTGTGTGTGTGTGTGTGTGTGTGTGTGTGTGTGTGTCTGTGTGTGTGTGTGTGTATGTGTGTGATATAATTCACACACAGTGGAAAAAAAGGTCTGTTTTGTTACAAAAGTTTTTCTCTGTGTTGCGTCTGTGCACTGCTGTAAATCACTGCGGCAGCTGACTATTTTATATACTTGTGTACTTGTTTACCAGTGTGAGCGCTCGTACAGTCAATTTTAAGCCAAATGGCAGCGAAAAACTCAATTAGCAAGGGCAGAGGTGCTCTCTTTACCAGGCGAGAGCAATGCGAGGCTGAAAGGTTAAATAGACTTCATACTGCATCTCACAGTATAACAAGGGCTGAAGGTGAATCACTATCACAGATAGACTTAGACAGGAGGTACAATGTACTTAATGTGCAATGCTAATAATTTTACAGAATCTAAGTTACACTCCTACTCAGGATGTGCAGTGCGGTCAAAAAGTTGGAGGCCACGTCGAATTTCTCGAAAATTGATGGGTAAACTTGGAAATAATGAAAAACTTTGAGGATTCAGAAGTAAATGAAGGTGTTAGATGCTCAGAAGTTACAACATCTTACAGCATGTTACCCCTTAGCTTTAATGATGGCATGCACTCAAGCTGGCATTGACTCCACATGTTTTTGAAAAAACAGGATGTACAGTGGGGTCCAAACATCTGAGACCACGCTGACAATCTCCAATACTGTTATGCCAACCTGGAAATAATGAAAAAGTTTGATTCAGACAGTAAATGACAGTGTCAAAAGCTGGCATGGACTCCATAAGTTTGAATGATGAATGTAACAATTAACTGTGTGAATCCTCAAACATTCTCATTATTTCCAGGTTGACATCACAATATATATATATATATTTTTATATGATGTTAGACTTTAGGACCCCACAGTACATACATCCTTGTTTTACAGAAACACTTGGAGTCTATGCCAGCTTCTGACACTGTCATTTACTGCATGAATCCTTAAACTTTCTAATTATTTCAAGGTTGACAAGACAATGTTAGAGAACTACCAGAATATCCTGAAATCAATGTGTATATTTCAAAGAATCAAAGTTTTACTCAAATTGTTAAGCAGATATTATCACCTGTAATAAAAAAAAAAAAATGTATTACATTTGAAACAAATGCTAGATATCAAGTTCTTGACAAGTAGCCTCAGACTTCAGATCTTCAGGTCTTAAAGAAGTGAAAAAAAAACTTCACGAAAAATTTTATAATACACACTGGTTAGGGTTAGGAATAGGTAGGAATAGAAGATTGTTGCGCCCAGTACTCAATCTTGTGACCTGCTCCCTCCTGTTTGTTCCCACACCACCATTCCTACTGTGTTTTGGATCCAGTGGGAAGCACTTTTGTTGCATAATCCCATTACTTTTGCTCTCACTTGCTGGCCTGATTTAACCACTTTTTCAGGATGGTGTAGACTTGTACAAAATGCACTGGACAGACATCTCTCCCATGTCTTTCATTCCTTCACCCAGCTTCAACCTGAGCAGCAGTACAATCAGTCAGGTTAATTTAAAATGCCACTTTTTTTCTGGGGTTCAGACTCCACAGTATCAGCCCAATAGTAACCTGACCTGACAGAAATGGGGTAATCTGTAATGTATCATAGTGAATGACAACCCGATAGATCCCTCGATCAAGCCACCTGTAATAGAAAATACATGTTGTTTTTTAATTAGGATGCAAAAAAGGTAACTGTATTCTGGTAAAGTTACAGAACAAGAAGATGTAATGCGATTACTTATACACTTGATAAAACTGGGTATCATTATCGGTATTCCAGTTTTAAACAGGGCTGCCAACTTTCACGCGTTGACTGTGAGACTCACCCAATTACCATGTTTCACATGCGCCCATGCCACACGGCCATCTCCTCACAGCTGAAAAACAACTTTATAGCTGATAACGACACAAAAAGAGGACAGTGACAGCACACAGACGGATGAGAGTCAGCAGCCCTTCTGGTAGCAGCGTCTTTCTCCCTTTCCACTGCAACACAGAGGAGGTGGCCATGAGTGACAGTGAGTTTTTCTATGGTTGCAGGGATGCTCACTGTCTCTGGAACTGTGTGGTAATAAGACTAGGTAAGGTCTCCTAATTTTGCTTATTATTTTTTTTGGAGGTTGGTGCCTAAACCTGACCAAGTATTTGTTTTTTGCCTAAACCTAGCCAAGTAGTTTTGTTGCTTAAACTTAACCAAGTGTTTTTTTTTGCCTGAACCTAACCAAGTAGTATTGTTATTACCCCAGTGACCCTCCCAACCCTGTCAGTGACATTATGGAGATGGTGACACGTCTCTCAGCCAAGAAGGCAAGAATCGATGACTCTGCAATGTCATAATCTGACACAGTAACCATTCCAGCAGACAAAAATATTGTGCGGCCTGCTTTTTTTTCATTCAGGTATGAGGATTAGTTGTATCTCAAACAAAATAAATTACATCAGCTCTTTGTGTTTTCATAAATCACTCATCAAATTTGCTGTTCTGGTTTCCTGACGCGCTATCAAAGACTTCTTGAAGTAGATGTCACCCTTGAAACCAGCGCCTGTCAGAGCGCTTTCAGATTGTTGCGGGAGATAAAGTTGGAGCTGACAAGCGATCTCACATGTTGGCCTTCTGGATAACTGCGCGCTGAAGGCAAAACATCTCCATCGGCTTGCACATACTTAGGATAGAAAGGATCGCCAAATAATACATTACAAGATGTGTTGCTGCTGGAATCTCTTTCATGATTATACAAACAAAACAGCTCGTGTCTCAATAGGCAGAGAATTTCTCAACAAATGAAAGTGTAAAAACTTCCCCCAATGTGTTAATAGTATGCAATTTATGAGGTAAAATTAGGCGGAAACTTCCTCACCATCCCATCACTTAAATCCCTTTAATGGACCAAAGGAATTGCCCCATGGTGCTCGGATCAACCCTTTGATATATGCTAGAACAGAGGGATGTTAAGATGAATGTCCAATATTCTCAATGCGTTTTTGAGTTGCACTTTGAAGCAGCTTGTCACTACACACAGTCGCTGTTCAGACAGATGCCCCGTGTCCTCAGTGCATATGTAAGAGCACTTTGAAGCCAGATTTTTCTCTTGAAAGACAAAGACACGCCACCAACACAGCACGCCACATCTCCATGTTCGCACCCATTTGGCGTTTGAAAAAGAGTTTCATGATGGAGTTACTCTTGAGTCTCAAACAGCATCCAATCTGAGTCAAGTCTCTCTCAGCTCTGATGCAATTCTAGGGGGGTTCATCACACAGTAAGACAGACGGGGAGTGCAACCAATTACTGCTTTTGTTTTCTTTCCTTTTTCAAGGGTCACAGAGAACTAACACTCTGCGGACACTTCGGCTCGCTCATGCCAAACAGATTCTACTAAGACTTCACAATAAGCTACAAGAGGCCAAATGATAGCGCGAAATAGGGGGAGTTGTTCAAATGTTTGTTTGTCTGCAGTTGGAAGCATTCAACAAACAGGCTAGTTTTCCGAAGGATTGGTCCCCAAATAAAGCCTGCTTGAGTGCACAGGCAGGTTTTCATTACAAGGATCCAGCCTCAGGAGCATACAATCAAGTTCCTTTCCTCTATATACTACAGATATTTCCAGATCTGATATCCCTCACGTGTCCACTAGTTTCACCTGACCCAGTCACCCTCCCACTGAGCTTCTCCTCATTGGCATAACTCCCTTACAAGTAGAGGACTTCTGACATGTGCTCTTGTTTATCCAATCTGTGGCTGGCAGATTTTCCTGCTGCCTCCATAAAAGTTGTGCTTACTTTTCTTGGTGGCCAACTTTCAGGCACTTCTGAATTCTAAAGGTGTTGGGGAGGCGTATGGATTTTAAACATAAGACAACAATTGCTTACCAGTTAATGTATACCAATAATTTGCTGTGCAATCACAAGCTCCTTGGATGGTCTCGTTTCCTCAATTGCGAAGTCGGTCTTTGGCTAATGGGCTTTGAAATTGTATGTGGATACAACTTGGATGGACACTAAAGGCTACCTGAAGCCATATTAGAAATTACAAATGTGCAGAAAATCCATATGCATGACATAAAGATAAGTAGTGTCTTACCATCAATTAAGATTTGCCTTAGTCCTAGATGAAGATTGCCTAAATACACAGGAAGTCAATGCTGTTGGTCAACGTTCTAAAAATGCTGATAATGACCCCGTGCTGCGTATTCAGTTATGTGTTCATTAGAGATTCTTCTGCCAACCTTTCACTGTGAACAAAAAAAAAAATATCAGAAAAAGACCATGTTATGAACTGGACAAATTACAAAACATTTTTGCCAAGTGTCCAGGATCATTCTGTAATTTCCTACCAATTTAATATCTAATTGTTTAATGCCAGTGTCCAAAATTAGTCAACCAGCTTATCGTTGAGGGCCACACAGGAGGACCCACATACTTGTGATACAATTTGTGACTGGTCTTATAACAGCATTAAATTCCTTGAGCATGAAATTCACCTGTTTACACACAAGGCAGATCACATTGAGCTCAGATGATGTAACAGTAGATCCATTTTTCCAGGCTTCTTCTTGGGAGCAGACGCACAATTCTTACTATCATGTGATTATACACTAGATTAATATTAGTAATTATGCTTTCTGCCCCTAAATCCTACACACTGGACCTTAATGACACAAGAAAGCAACAGCATGAGAGCTAGAAACCGTTTTAACATTAAAAAAACAACATAAATTGGTCAATTATGTCTACAACTGTCTCAAGCACGCAACGTGTAATTTGCAGTACATCTCAGCGCCACAGTCATCTACCATCTTCGCCTAAGGTATGTTAGCTGAGAGCTGTGATAAAGCTGACAGCATCGGTTCAGGTAGATGAAGCCATTTGGGGTAATCACTTCAAATTTGGTGGTGGCATTTTAAAACTGCACTGAATGCTGCTTCCCTTTAACCAAAAATAGTTTTGCTCTCGCCATCAAGTCAATTATTTTGACCTTTTTGACTAATTATGCTGCCGGTTTGCCTGCAGTGTTGGTTGCTCACGCTGGTTCCCGCAGCTGATGGAGGAGAACGCCACCTCAAGGGGAATTCAGCTTCCGCTTGCACTCCGCTGATCTGATTGTCAGCAGCATAACACCAGGGCGGTACCACTGCAGAAAGGTTAAGGCTAACCATATTACGTAGCCGGTCTATGAGTAGAATCACATTAGCGTTAATGTAAATCAATAAATTAGGAATGTAAACAGCTGAGCTCATGTTTAATCACTGTGTAATGGCTGGGCTTCATCAGGGTAAGTAGTGGGCTAAGGTTTGTTTTTGTTTCCACCACGATGTGGAGGTCCTGATTGGCCTGCTTCCTCAGATTAATCAATCCAATGCAAACTTGGCATAATAGTGTACTTAATGTGAATTTTTTATGCTGATGTTACCAAAGTCTCACAGAGAATACTTTGATTCAACTATACGTGGATTTAAAATACACTTAAAATAAAAAAAATCAAATCAAAATATGCTAAAGTTAAAATACACTTATAATTTAAAATAAACGTTTAAATCAAATGCACTTATAATTCTAGATACACCTTTAAATCAAAATATACTTATCTTTTTAAAAACACACTGTGTAAACATTTCATTTCAATTATTTCCTTCAAATTTCTTGTTTTTAGATTCGGTTCCAACTGTCAATGAACTACGAGAACATGTGAGTAGTGGAAATGTAGCAGTTCCCTTGAAATGTGCTGTGAAAAAAAAGAATCGTGTTTAGAGTTTCCCTCATTTCCGCACTCCGCAGGGCATTGTTCAACACGGACGCTCCAGCTGTGTCTGGATGTATTTTTCAGCTTTTTCCTTTTTTTTCCACCTGCCAGTCTGACCTCATCAAAGACGCGAGTCAGCGGTCATCCAGCAGATTTCTGACTCCCCACACAGAGCGGCTCTCATGACAATACATTGATGTTGACATTGAATCGGACATGAGAGTTTAGCAGCAGGAGGGGGCGGGACAGAGTGTCTGGTGTTTGTGCATTTTTGTCATGCTGTGGCAGATGTGTGCGTGATTGTGTCTGTTTATGTTGTGTACATGTCTGTGCTGCTGTGTCGCTGACCTTTTTATTGTGTCTCCATGGAAGCCTAAAAAAGCCATATTTACTGTTTACTTGTCAAAGTAATTACCTGGACATATTTAAAACGCAAACAGAATCGAATTGGCAGGTTATTCACCAATTAAGGTGATAAGCACTCAGGCGTGTTTTCATGTTTTTAACAAAACAAAAAAACATTTTTTTTTTTTTTTTTAAATTGTGACCTGCAGCCATTTGAATAACCCTGCATTGTTCTAATTTAAACTTTAACTAACTGGTGCAGTTGTGACGGGGGTTGGCCACAGGGAAGTACCCGAAATTGAAAGTGTTACAGCAAAAAACAGTTTGGTAGGTAGTTTCCGGCCCAATTTAACATTCATGTTCGGTTGCCTTAAAACTTGAAAGCAAACTTGGGGTTAGGGTTAAGGCCTACATTGATGCAGACTCTGTGTTGGAGGGCTCCATAATCCACTCCCACTCAGGGCTATCTGGAATGACGCACCATGAAAAAATGCAAACAGAGTGAGTGGGGGGTGGGTGGGTGGGGGGGGGGGGGGGGGTGTGGGGGGGGCAGAACGTGACAACAAACAAAAAACTTGTTTAGCAAAATTGACAGGTTTTATGCAAATGTGGAGGACTGACTCATTTGTTAGATCTTAGCATTTTGTGAGTCATGTAAACACATTAAAGTCTGCCCACAACTCCGACATGAACCAAAAAATGTGGCCACGATGTCAGTTTGTCAACATAAAAATTGCATTTGTCTAAAACTAAAATGCAATTAAAAAAACATTCTTAATATCTTAATTTATTACACTCTAAATATCATCTGGTCCAGCCTCTCTTACTTACTTACTTACTCTTACTCTCATTTCCTCCCATCTCATATTTCCTCTTATTCATCCAGTCATTGCATGAGTAAATCTGTCAATCATAAATTTCAAAAACAGTTTTCCTGGTAAAACGTGGACAAAAACAAAATGTGAAAGAAAGTGCAATGAAAATTAATCACGACAAAAAAGAAGAATGACTCAAATGTCCGCTGACACTTCCTCTGGGACAAAAGCTTTCTGCAGATGAATGTATCAGATTTGTGAGCCAATAACAAGGCTTTAACCTTGCCAGGATTAAGAGTAAAAATAACTTTAAAAAAAGACAGAGTTACTAAAGGCTGTTTAAAACAGAGCATAACAATTAGGCAAAGCAAAGAGCCAGAAGTCATAGCAAGTTTAACTAAAGCAATAACTATCAAGGCAATAGGAATTAATAGAACAAGCAGACAAAACTAAGTAAAACCAAAATAAAAAGATTCAATGATGAGAGTGTAGAGAAGTCAACACAAATTTGCATTTTCTTTTGCAGTGTTTCACTGTTGACTGGTCTTTTACAGCTGCAGGTTGAGAGGATGGTGGTGGGTTTACAGTTGAGAAGGCTGCAAAGCCAGTGAGGGCAGGTTGAGACTTCATGACACCACTGCACATTTTTAATGAGATCTAGGACAGCCCTGTTTTTGGCAACGAAGCCAAAGCATGGTCTTTTCTGTAACCCTATTCCTGACTATGATCTTTCCCTAAAACTTACTTAAACCTAAACCTTAACATGATCCTTTCCTACTCTAGTCCAATCCTAACCCGCAAGCTCCCGAACCTATAGGCCAAACCCTGAACGTAATCTTTTCCCACTTACCCCCAAACCTAACCCTAACAGTGACTTTATAGCCGTAACTCTAAACATTATCTTTTTTTGAACCCTAAAAATAAACACGATCATTTCGTTACTGTAACCATGACTATGTAACACTTACCCAAACCCTAACTCTGACTCTATAGCCCTGACCTTAAACATGATCTGTTCCTGAATTTACTCTCAAACATGATATTTTCCGAACCTTAAGCAAGTGCTTTTTGTGCTTAAACCTCACCAGACCACAAGCACAGCATTCTCACAACAGATAAGAAAACTGACTTAAAGAAATACAATGTATTTGGTTTGCAGGAACATTGCAAACATTTATTCCTAACCATAGATTATTTGTGATGACTCTGTTGTTTCCCCAACTCTTTTTCATTTGTACATATTTTGGAAAAGAAATTCTTTTACTGTAGTCAGTGAACCGTGGTGAGCAGAATCGTCCAATATAAATGTACAGCATTTGCCTTGCAATAGGGTTGACATTTTACCATGTAGAGACTAAACCAGGGTTTGGTGTAATATGAACTTCAATTTCTTGCTCTGCCTTGGTGCATTTGGAAAAAAGGCACTCTAATGTGTTTGGACACTTCCCTTTTAAGTCCAGTATATAAAAACCGACGTTACTCCCTGTCGTTGCTTATTTCTCTGAACATAATCTGATTTGCCTTGTGTCAGGAGCCAGAATACCTCTCGCAAGTTAAAAATAGCATTCGGAAAAAAAAAAAAAAGCAGTCAGGCTTATATAATGTAACTGTATTCCTAAATAAGACATCTCCGCACGCTGCATTGTGGCCTCGAAAAACATATGAAAGCGAGGAACAAAAATAAAGACATTGTCATGAGTCTGTTTACTTTCCCGAAGCTGCTGGGCATCAATTAGCCCCATCGCAAGCTGTGAGGCGGTGACCCTTGCGTCTGTCTGCTCGCCCCGAGCCGAGGCGAGCCCAGACCTGCAATATGCTGGCATAAAAGACAGTCTGTGTGTTTGTTTGTGTGTAAGAGAGAGCTGAATGTGAACACAGGAGCATCAAAACGGTGTTTGGTTTCATTTGGCGTTCTGTTTTACATTTTCTATGGAGGAGATTGCTTTGGATTATTCCTACTGACACGTGCGTAACTTGAGGTTTCATGTGCGTGTGCGCCCTATGCCGTATTTTGTGTATTAAACTGATACAACTTGGTTTTCAGCTGTCTTCGGCGGCTATTAGTGATAAAAAGAGGCGATGCAGTGTCTGCTCCCAACAATGCCAACTCTGTCAGCAGGCTTTCATCCAAAATAGAACTGCCTTTTATTCCCTGTAATTAGAAGAGGTTGGATTTGTAGAATACACTCATCCATAAATATGGGTTAGTGTTGGTTTGACAATAATGAAAACGGCGAGGGAAGATCAAAAAGCATGGAGAAGGTCCTTGACTGGAAATAAACCCCCTTTGATGTTGCCAGATGCGTGAAATCAATTACACCGGTGGAGAATAAAGTGTAAGTGTGTAACTCTTTTGATTATTTCCAAATGTCAAAAGTCACCTTTATTGTTATGTAGCTAAATTGAAGTGATGAAAATGAGATGAAAGGTAATGTGCCCTTCAGTTAGGTAAAGCTGACCCAATTTTCGAGCCTTGCAACGCTGTAACGCGGCCGCGCTCTTAATCTGCCAGATTAAAACCTCAATTGTGTAATTATGTGGCTGATCACGCGGGTTAAACCGTGCATTAGTTTTCCCAATTAGCCCTATACCGTCTCACGTTGTCATTCCTGGTGCGATCTCTGCAGGATTTTCATTTTTTCTCGCTCCACTTGTCTGCAGGACTTTTGTTTATGACCAGTTTGATGTGCAAAAATAGACCAGCGCTGCATTTGAAAATGCTCGTTATGACTAACAGGATGACACATAACATGAAAGACACCGCTTCATGTGAACATTATGTTCTAGGTGGAGATTAAATGAATATCTGTCAGCATCTCTCTCTCTTTTTTTAAACACAGAACATCAAAAACAGAACTGGGTGACCACATGAGTATGGTGCCATTCACGTAAACGTCCAAGCAGCATCATAGCGCAAAGCTTTTCTACCTCCATGCGCTCTGGAATGAATTTCAAAAAAAAGAGGAGACAAAGAAAAAGGACATGGGACACACATGACAGAAAAAAAAAGGAAAGACAAAAATAGTGATGGATGTTCGGGCGATGGCATTAAGTGATACAAAGCAGAGAATGCTGAAAGCATCATGGTCTTCTGCCAAGCCGAGGGGTTCAAACTGAGGCTGAAACCCCTCGTTCAGTGAGAACTCATTTCATAGCCATCACTGCCAACACCTGTGGCTCCCAAGGGACGGGGGGAGGGAGGAGGCGACTGTGTTGTGTGGGGGAGGAGGAAAAAAAAAAAAGGAAGCATAAATCTGTTAGAGATCTGACCTGAATTTACAGCACACTTGCTGGTAAACAATCCGCTCAGCAGCTCTGCGCAGCCTTGATGCTGCATTTAAAGCCCCCCAATCTGACGCGGTCTGACTCACTGACACTTCATGATTGGCTTTGTTTGTGCATGGATTTAGTAGCTTGAAGGGGATTCTGTTACGCATTTCTTCCCAATGTTTGTTTAGCTCTGATATTATCCTGTCAGCCAAGTGCATTCGCCAGGATGAATTATGGCAATGAAGGCTTCTGCAAGCCATGGATATGCTGCAACTTTACATTTCGTTATGTTGTGGTTCAGTATTGTGTTTCATGTTGTTACAGTGCTGTGCTTATGGACCAGTTAGGTTTAGGCCAAAAACGAGTTGGTTAGGAAAAGATCATGCTTTGGCTTAAAATACTTGCCACAAACATGGTTGAAAATGCTGTGACGGCTAGAAACTGTCCCACGTTCTGGTTCAGAATATCCAGTGGTGTGACATTTTTGAGCTCAGTCTTAAGCTGTGGGCACTGGCTAACCTGCCTTCACACCTTTAACTCCACCATTTCCATTTCCCTTGATGAAAGTCAACATGTAATGTGAACGTAATATGACATGTATTGTACATATTTTATTCTAAGTACAAAAATTTTAACTTATCAACTACATTGCAGCTGTACTTTGAATGTCTCAGTGGCTGTTTAAAAATGTGTCCACATTCCAGACTCTGTCAACATACACATGCATTTATGCAGAATGTTCCCATGGAGCCAGATGGGATTCTGTCATTATTGAGAACACACGTTGGGAGACATTTGGTTGACATGGTGGCCCAGCAACCTAGAAAACACTTCAATTCTTGTTTTTCACCATGCTCCACTTGTGGAGCTAGGTATCGCCACTGATACGCTAAATAGGAATTCTACTGCGATTTTACCATTTTTCAAACTTCAGAGAAAACTATTGCTTTAAATAATAATAATTGGATATTGTTATTCATTGTTAAAATTGATGTAGTCAAAGAAAGTAAGGACAGATGTAGAACTAACATAGAAAAACTAAAATGTCCTGTTTGTGGTTTCTTTGTGGCCAGAGCCTAAGAGGTGTCCATGATGCACCATGAATTCTTTGACCCCGTGTTGTTTGTTGTGCGTTTGAAACTCCGACACACAGGCGGCAGAGGACAGGAGTGCTGCTGCAAATGACACCAATATGTGGCAGAGGCTCTCAGTATAGTTTTTGACATGACAAATGTTTGTTGCAAACATTTACCAATCAGTGTGGCGGATAGCATTCAAATATTTATTCATCTGACGAAAAATCAACCTGCATTTGGAGCTTGGCAGGTTCTGATTTCAGATCTCCATCCACAAAAGAAGACATATAAAAAAATTAATGAACCACTGTGCTTGATGTACAGATATTCCAAATGGTGAATATTGTAAAGCTTAAAAACAAATTTAAACGGTTAGTATTGGAGGTCAAAAAAGAGAACATTTAACCATATAGTGGGGTTTTCCCACATCGATGTTTTTTCATCGTAATGGGGTTATAATTAAAATAATGCACTAACTGCACCCAACTGCCTTTGTTGTTGTTTTAATATTCTCCAACTAATCTTTAAAGGGGCACTGTGTAGTTTTGGAGAAAAAAAAAATCAAACTCAGAATATTAATATGTATAATACTGATGAGGTAATATTTACAAAATCAGAAATATTTTTTTTTTCCACAAGCAAATAAAAAAGCTGTTTTCAGAGGAAAAATGTTTGAAACTGGAAAGGTGGCAGGGTCTGCTAAATGTCAACAAAGTAAGACAGTATGAAATTGTGTATTCAGTCATGAAAACAAAGAGAGTTTGTTTATTTAGTGTGTTTGGACAAAAAGAAAAAAGTGGATGTCAATGAAGATCTTTCCCTTCTGATTAAAATTTACTCTCCAAAACTAGCATTGTGTTTTTTGTGAAAAAAACAATGCAATGTTGCTCTTTTCAAAGCCACCAGACTTCACAGAATGGTCTTGTTTGTTACTTTTGTCATTTTTAAATGCTTAATTCCTAATTTTTTCAATTGTTTAATGAATATATATCATATTTTTTTCCACATCTGTATCGTGTTACCTTTACCATTGAAGCTTCTCTTTGCCAAACCCAGCTTTTTGCTTCATATATAAATGCTGAGGAGGACGTGGTCTGTCAGGCAGAGGCATGAGGCATGAAGTTTTATTGGTTTACAGATAAGGATGACACACAGCGATTCTGTGTAAAATATACTCTCTATCATCAAATTATGACCAGATATTCTCATCATTTCATCTTTCTCTTTTGAAGCCAGGGCCTTTGTTCTTATTTACACAAAGGACTGTGCTTTGAAAAACACATGCTCACCTACAGGGATGTTACAACAACGAATAACACAACGGCTTTAATATTTCATGCGTTTCGGTGTGCGAGTAATGAATTTCCACGTGTCTATTGATCTGTGTCATATATGACAAGCGCGGTGCCCGACAGGATGCGGAGCAAACAAAAGCATGCATTATAGATAAGCAATCTCCTCGATGGTGTCACGTTATTTATGAATCCTGCCTCATGCTGGTATTTAAAGCATTTGTATGATTAACCACACACCGCAAGTCCATTTGGAAGGCTTGTAAGCAACCAGTATCTTTGCTTAAGTAAATCATTTGGAATGAATGGAATACAATACCCCTGAGATTACATAACCTTCTGTTGCAGCTATACAGCGTAAGGAATACATGGTTAGGCTAATTTGGACAGTTGGAAAATTTAAAATGCATCTCACATGGGTTTCCTTCATTCCTCATTTATTTTGACATTAATCTTTGAAAGAAAATCATGTCTGTTGCTCCGGTTTACAACTGCGTTACCACACATGTGGCGGAAAACACCTTCGCGTGTTAAGCAAAGACTGTTTAAGACCCTCCATGGGATGAGCATCATGTTCAAAGACCCCCAGCAGTGCCGGCCCATAACAACCTTGACCCTTTACACGGGCATTTTAGAAATACCCAGCAGCAAGATAATACACCTCCTGCGTGGCCCACCCAGGACACTATCCTGGCCATCTTTGATCTCGCGACCTCCTACAGTTCAAATTCGCCCTGAAGCCATACAGCCTAAACACAACCGCTCCATCTGAAGCTGCTTCCTAGGAAGAATGTGCCACAGCGCCAACTTTAAAGCCTCCGATATATTTTTTTCAAATGTTTGCAATCCATCTGTATTTCAGACTCTGCTCTGGTAACACAGCCGTAACTCGGATGATAACTTGTGTGCAGAGTTTAATTTAGTCGTGTTGAAGAGCCAGACAATCCCGGTCATTTCTCCGTGTTAATGTTCTTTACATTGTTTCCATAATGAAGCATTTCAAGATGAGTTTCGACATGAGTGCTGCAGTAAATCACCAATTACGTCTCATCTTTGAAAGTTGATATAAGAATATTCCAACAATTTACCATTACATTTTTATATCATTTTTAAAATTCTACAAGTTCATTTTCCTTTAATAAACTGGGACCTGCATTACCCACAATGCACCTTGACCAGCAACAATTATCTTATTACCTGCTGAGCTTGATTCTTTCTAAACCCACATCCCCAGATTTTCTTTTGATTGGCAACTTGTAGTCTTCAGACCTGGACAATGTTGACTCAAGTGCCATCACACCACCTGCAAATAGACTTTAATGTGCAGGATTAATGTTGTATCACAGATGATGATGCTATGCAGGTGCATGCAATGAATCAATGTTAACACACACTCTAATAATAGCGCCAACCATGCTTGGATTCCATGGATGCTTGAGTTGTCTCACATGCAGCACAATTAGTGAACCTGCACATTTATTTGCCCTTTTTTTCATCTTTCCAATGCTAATGGACTATGCTAGTTACCATACCCGACAGCGTTTTTTGAACCGCCACTGAGCCCAGACTGAAAAATCCACAACTACTAAATGGATTGTTAAACTTTGTACTTACATCTGTGGTCCCTAGGGTTAGGGTGATTAGGGTGATGAAGCCTACTGACCCTGGAGAGCCACTGACTTCCACTGCCATGAGATACACATCAATGGTTTTAAATATAACTTGGAATGCACCGTCATTGGGTGAAAATATCTATTTGTTTAATACTTGACCAAATTACCAAATACCTGCAAAAAAAAAAAAATGAAAACATTCCCATCAACTTAAGTCATGCTTTGTGTTTACTGCCAGTTTAGCATGCTAGCAAGCTAAATTAAGTGGTGGACCACATCAGCATGTTAGCATTTTTCACTATGAGCATGGTCCTGTTTGTAGGATTTTGGCAGCAGAAATTGAATATAATCTTCACAATAATGGTTTCATTAGCATATAATGACCTGAAATGTTTTGAAGAATAGCTTCGGTTCCTCCTCCATGGAGTCCACACCATGGCTCTAGAAAGGGCTTGTATGTATGTCTGTATGTATGGAAGGTTAAGACAAGGGGTGTTCGGTCGGTTGAAATTGATAGGTGCCAACTAAACCACACTGTATCTTTAAGGCTGTGCCCACTTCAGGGGCCATTGTGCAGGAGTATTATCAGTAAACCTCCAGTTACATGCATCAGGCTGAAGCACAAAACAAACAAACTACTAGAACTGGAGATTGAAGATTGAAAAAAATCTTTTTGCAGAGTTTGATGTTGTACTATTTGTGTGATACGTGTCTTGGCACAAAACAGAAGGCCACAGAATCGTGATCATTGTTCTGGTTTTTATTTTTAAAGCTCTCACCAGAGGAATCGCAGTCTCTAGCATCGCACAAATGTAAAATTGATGTCTCACAAACTTGTGAAACTGAGAATGTATGTCCTCCAGATTGCTATCAGCGGAGTGTGACAAGCGGAGAAACTGAGAAAATGACGAAGCAGCATGACCTGTTGTCTGTATTGAATCTTGGGAGAGAAAATCTTTTTTTCTCCATGCCCACATACACAACAGCTGTAGCCTTTTAATAAAGTCGCGGGTGGCCTTGGTTTTTCTCTGAACTGAGGGTTGTCAGAGGTTGGTGTGTGTGTCGGTGTGTGTGTGTCTGTACGCACTCAGCCATGGCAGGCGACTGATTGATGGCTGAGCAAGTCCAGGATGCTCCATGGCTGCTACAGATTGGCACAGCGGAAACCTGGCACTAGAAGTGCTCTGAGCTACACATCCACACACACATACAGAGCTACATGCACATATTTCATTTTTTTTTCCCCCCTCAACACCGAACCACGGGCAGAACATCCCAGAATGGGGGGTTGATGCCCGCATGCCCTCCACATCTTGTCGGCGCTTGAACCTGCCAAGTGTCATTTTTAAGTGCCAGAATGTAGCTGTGAGCATATGGGGACTGGGTTAGGATTTACAGGTTGTTTCTGCTGTGGAAACACTGGAGCTACACACCCAATTCTTCATTTTTCAGGACTAAACATTTTTTTTTTTTTCCAACCAAAATGAAAAAATGTGCAAGGCACAACAATGTCTGATTCCCTGTGATGGAGACAGGTCTCTGTAAAGATATGGCCTTGCTTTGCTTCTTGTGTCACTTTTATTTTTGTGAGACCAGATATTGGCCAGTAGCAGCCTTAAACCCAGCTTGATGAGCATTACTCCCATTCTGTCTTTCATCATCCTCCTCCCTGGGGTGGCCCGACCGGTCAGGTTGGACAGTTGAAAGATGTCGTGGGCGGTGGTCTTCATAAAATCCACTGCTATTAAAGTGATAGTCGGGGTCTTCTGATGTGGGGTCGTATGAGGTTCTTATTCCTTGTCAGTATGTTACCTGCAGTAGATGACCGCCAGCTCTCCCCCTGTGTGGAGAGGCAGAATGTAGCACCAACAGGGAAGCAGAGCTTTATACTGCTAAATGTACAGTACATGGTTTATCCAAACCTGAGCTTTCTTCTCCAGTGTTGATGAATGTATTCCTGTCATGTGTAATACTTGTTCCTGTAAAGAAGCAAAAAAAGAACAAAAACAAGTTGGCATTCTGTCTCTCTCCTATATGAACACATGCAGAACATCTTTGCAGTTATCGTCATGCTTTTTCCCTACACACTTGCTGGTGGCTACTTCACTGACGCTGGCCACCTCTTGGATATCAACATCTATCATTCATCTCCATTTTGGTCTTTGCCAAATATCCTTGGCAGATATCTTTTTTTTCTTCTCCTTTCTTTTCTGTCATTTGTTGGTATTGGTATGCCGGTCCTGGCATAGCAAGGAAATTCACTCCGACATTCACTTGTAGTCAGTTTAAAATCAGTCCAGTTCTCTGGTGATGTGCACTTTTGATGTTGAATATGAATTGACCAACACAATTTCCCCCCAGCAATAAATAAATAGTTTGTTTATGCCGTTTTAGTAAGTAATGGTAATTGTTTTGGTTTGCATCTGGGACCCAAAAGCTTTACGCTTTGTCCTCCTGGATTCAAACCGAAACCTTTACATAGGAGTCATGCTGCTGATGAAATTTTATATACATCAAATTCCTGCTGAGCAAGCAAACTAAAGTCTCCCCATGTTCAACTTTTTCCAAGGCATGTATTATGCTGTTGTTCAGGTGGGGTGGTAGCACAGACGGGCTGTCAATAGTCTTCCTCAAGGCTGTGACAATTATGTATGCGCACATATTAATGATTGAAATAAATACATGAATATATACATTAGGGTTCACTATTATACATGAAAAACATGATCGAAAATGTGTCACAGCGGGGCATGGTAAGCGCCATACAAAGCGTCGAACCACTCTGTTGGAAATCTTCATCCGGAGGTCTTCCTGCATTTGGAAGCCTTGTGACAAAAAAGAAAAGGGAGAAATGAGTGTAGGGGAGTTAAAGAAAAATGAGCCTCATGAATTTCAGGAGTTAATAAAGTATGTGCCGCAGTGGTTGTGCTGGAGAACATGGCATCCCTAAGGTGCTGTAGCTGACAAAAAAATATGCTGCAGCCTCCAGCAGATTCTCAGCCTGTCCTGCACGGCGCTCACAGAGCAGAAACACGCTGCGAAAAAGACACACAAGCAATCCTGACGAAAAATATATTGAAAACAGCATGTAAAACAGTAATGGATACACTCACACCGACTCCAAAAGAATTAAATGCTGAAGCAAACCTGCAGTCTGCACACACCTGCATGAACACACTCGAAGTCTTTGTCATTTTAATTCCACATAATTTCCACCACCTCAAGTGACAATGCAGTGGAGTTTATTACGACAGGTGCGAACTGAGGCCGTTTCCAAGACTGTAATGAAATATATCATCATCAATTTGGTTTATTTGCATTCTTACCTCAAGTTAAAGAAGATGGCAGCAAATTACGGGTTATAATTGTGTGAAAGTCCTCCTAAAATGGGAAATTACAACGCTCGCCTTGAATTACTTCCTTGACAGACACATTCTAATGCTGCGCCGGGGGACATCGATGAAACATCCATCCAATACAAGCATAACAGAATTTGTGAAATACTGTTCCTTCCCTCAACTTCCCCGCCAACAGATGCTCTCTCCATCACTTCATACACTGTATTACATTCCTTCACATTCAGCACCTTCTACAAAATGTGTGTTCATACTTGGAATTCAAGGAACTGCAGCAATTTGTTCATTAGCAACTTGTTTGTGCCATGATGGCAGTATAGCTTAGATATCCTTATTCATGATATAGTTTACATTCGATTTGGTTAAAGCTCTCCTACTGACTCACCAAGACCTTCACATTTTTGATTACGCAGTTTCCTTCACTTGGGTTCTCTCAGTCAAATGATGCAGGTGTTAAACATCCTAATGCCTATATTGTCATTGTCTTCCATAACAACATAACCTTTGCAGTGTAACACCAACGCATGAACCAGATCTTGGTACAATTGCAGTTTGGTTAGGTAGCAGTAAACTGCTCTCTTTTTTGACCTATATGGTCCTTTATTTGATAAGCGCAGGCTCAAAACAAAAGAAAGTCTGACGACATTGTGTGGGATTATGGCAGTTGTCTTGATTGTTAAACAACCATCAATGCAGATCTATCTGACGTGACCTGGGCATAACTGTTCATAGATGAGCTAATGTTTTAAGCAACGTAGCATCTGGTGTTTCCTCAGAAAGGTTATAGCCACCGGCGACCAAATGCAACAATAATAAAATGACACATTTCTCTGTGTTTGAAGTCAGTCATGTGGAAAAAAATTGAAAAGGTATTTTAATCACCTAAACACAACCAAACAGCCACAGAAAACTGTTAAGAAACAGGAAATAAGTTGGTGTAAAAATAATTGAACCATGTAGGCGGGACACAAATCTTGGTATCCTGGTTGAGAGTCCTGAACTCAACCCGCTCCAATTGATGGTCCTGTAGTAACTTCAATTATAATGTTCTGGGAACAAGTCTAACATAGTGAAACCATAAACTAACCTTGACCTGCTTCCTATGGCTTCTGTGTCATATAAAGGTAACACTTTGCTTGGATTGACCCTGGAGACTAGCGACATGTCCTCCGGCATGTTTGGGCTTTAAGAAATATGCCCATAAAGGCATCCCTTCACCTGGTTAAGCTGTTTGGAGTGGTTATTGTAGGGAACACAGCCCTGTTCGGCTAGTTGCAAACTGATCTCAAATACTGTATGCCCATACTTATTTCAAGAAACACAAAATCATCAACCTGAGACTCAGTGTATGTAATTGACCACAGGCTGTTGAACAGGTTTATTACTTTTTTCCTTTGCCTTTGGCCAAACATGTCATGACATTTTTCATCTAATTTATCATTAACAAAGCCTTAAATAACGGTGCAAAACAAAGGTGTCGTTTCCAGGACATGTTCTCATCCTGAGAGCCAATCAAATCGCTGCCTCAGGGCGCTCCAGTTTTTTAAACGCTTCCTGTCACATTTCCTCCAGAGCTGCGTGAGCTTGAGACAGAGATGTGACTACATGAGATTAGTCTCAAAATGTTGTTTCATGAGTGAGTGATTCGGTTGCATCACAATCGCCCGGCAGCACATTATGGAGACATAATGGCTGAGCAGGCTGTGGAACAGCCAGGAAGATACCTGGAAAAGACTGCTGAGAAGCGGCTGGGCTTAATTTGACAGTGTTGTGAATAAAATCCCAATTAAGATGGACTTACTTGCAAATGTAGGCTGTAGTGACAGACTACAATTGTCTTGTCTTGTCATATTTACTACACTGAGAGCACTTTGGATTTGGAGCCTTAGCTCGGTTACCCGACACAAACAGATGGTTTTCGGTTGTGTTAAAGAAAGAGCTTAGTAATCCAGCAAACCAACCAATATCTGTTTAATTCAGTCATTTGATTCAAAACACAACAAGCTGTTCGACTGCCTGTAGCCAAAACGAACACCCACACATCGCTCAGTTCAGCTCCAGTTCAGCTCCAGTTCAGCTGATCTTGAATGCCACACAAAAAAAATCCTGCTTACCCACTCGGCTAAGTACAATAACCTACAGTAAAGGCCCAGCGTGGTGCATGCGTGCCCTGAGCAGGATTTAAAGGCAAAGAGGAGATTTCACAGTTTGATTCTTCTCCTCCTCCTTTTGTGAAACGAGGCATCGGTAGGCGGGAGATTTCCTCAACTCTGTGGGGGCCAGACAGTCTCTGTGGTTGGCTTTAGGTGGTCTGGTCATCCAGCTGAGTGACCCCTTTGTCAAGCGTGCCCGCATTGATCCTTTCCAGAAAGCCCAGAGCCTCTGGTGATGTCTCTGACCTCCTGACATTTCACATGGAGGGTCAGCTCTGCATCCAGTCTATAACGAAAAAATGGATTTCTTTCCCCAGACATCAGGCTGTGTGTGCATCCTTTTTTTCTGTGTCTTTTGTTTTTATGTTTCAGCACAGATGGCTGCTGTAGCCTTAAGGTTTAAAATGCTTGCTTTTGACTAGAAGGAAACCGTGGAGTAACCAGGGACAGTCTGGGGATAGAGTGGAAGAATCCTCCCCCTTAACAGTGAAGGTGCCCTTGAGCTGGCATCTAAAGCCCCTTGTTGGTCCAGCGGAGATGCTTAATGTCCGGCAGGAGAAAGTAGAAAACGGCTGAAGAATTATTTAAAGGGTAACTCCATCAATCTCACACAGTGAAGTGTGTTACTACTGCACACGTGAGAAAAAGGAGCAAAGTCTTTCATGGCTCCAGAGGAAGCTGCATGTAATCTGAACAACAAACACCTCCAGTGATGTTACTCAGTGGCTACGTTGCATTGTGGGTAATGTGGGCACCGTGTTTTAAAAAGGAAGAAAAATGTGTGTGTGTGTGTGTGTGTGTGTGAGAGAGAGAGAGAGAGAGAGAGAGAGAGAGAGAGAGAGAGAGAGAGGCTGGTTCTACTGTATTAGTAGTCAAAATGTCTTCTGAAACTGTCCCTAATGGGATGCTAACGACACTGCTAGAATAATAGATAATAACAATAGAAAATAATGGCTAGATTGCTAAATCTAGCAGTGAGGTTTGCTGCCCACGGCACCTTTTGACCGTTCAGCCAGACCAACCAGATGGTTCCAGGAAGGAGAGGGGAGAGATCCGGGGACGGGTGCAATGCTAATCTATCTTGGATTTAGGGCTGCTCCTGGCTAATATCCGATGCCGGGAAATGAAATGGAGGAAAATGGCACTCAAACGGCGGATTATCAGAGGCTGTTGAGAACTGTCTCCGCCATAACATCCCTGATCAAGCTGCCACACTTGAAGGGCAGACCGTGTGTGAGCCAGCAGTCATAAAAAATGCACTACAGAATTATTACCTGGGCGTATACATGTCAATGTGTATACAGTGATTCATATTACTCTACATGTGTTTCATAGCTTAAAGGAACCACACACCTCCATTTTATCACATCTATACATAACTGCACACAAATGCGTGTTGTATACAGACAAATGAATGACTTTGAGCCTGGAGTCCAGCTGTGTTATACAAGTGCAATGCTCAGCCCATGGCCAGCTTGATTCACAACCTTCTGCCTATATCACCCACAATGCTCCCTGGCCCTGGGTGGTATCACTGTCACTCTCACCAGAGGCAATTCAAACCCGATTACATGCAGCCTCCTCCAAAGTCACAAAAAGATTTTAATACTTTTTATCACATTTTTTTTTTCGCAGTAGTGATCCCCCAGACCCCTTTAACTGCACGAATGTGAAGCAATCCCATGGCAACGGGAGGCAAAAAAAAAGTGTGCGTGCTCAGCAGAGCTGGCGAATGACGGCACGAAACAACACAGCGTAGATACGGCGCCGGCACCAGAGATCAGCTCGATTAGGCATCGGCAGATGTTTCACTTGGGTTTTTTTTTTGTTGTTTTGTTTTTCAGACGTCGCTACTTTGTCTCATTGTCGCCTTCCAGGCTTTTTGTTCTATTCCATCCGATTGAATTCCTGTTATCTCATTTGAACTCATCTGCCTCATATTACAGATAGCGCAGCTTTTTGATAGGTATCCTACTGATTCCTCGGGAAACAATGGAGGGTCTTCTTCTTTTTCGTCAGCTTCTCATTAGCAGTCCGTGGCGGCGGGTCCCGCACGCCGCTGCATAATAACATGCACACCCGCATGCACACCCATGCCTCTGCGGAATGATAGAGCCGGGTAATATGATTATGGGCGCTCCCGCTTTGACCTTCGCATTTGCAGTTTATTGACTTTGTTCAGTCTGGGCTGGCTGTTTTTGAAAAAAAAAAAAAAAAAACTCTTGACTATTCACCTGCTCTCCAGCGGGACTGTTTGCAAACTTGTTAAGCAAGGAAGTAGTATGTCCTCGGTCCCACCTCAGAGCTTAGCAGTTTTACAACCAGAGCCAACAAGCTAAGCATTTATAAAGTTTCAGGGATGCCTTTTTTTTCTGATACTTTTGAGGTCATTTTCCACTTCTCAAGGACTTATTCTCACCAGCATTTTATTTATTTTTGGCAAACTGGGGAGACTGTTTGAGCTAAAATCTGCTGAATTCTTGCCTTTGGGGGACATCACCAGGAGAACGCCGCTCCCCTCTGTAGTCCTTGCGTCAAAACAGGAGCCCTCGACTCAAAAAGGAATTATCAAACGAACGCATGTCTTACAGAATAACGATGGAGAACTTTAAAAACCACGTCTGTGAGCTGTTTTTTTTGTCCCCTCACTCTGCGTGAGAATGAGAAAATCCGCAGAACACTCATCCGTCCAGATGCATAAAGCATCACACGTTCAAGAATAAATCCCTGAGCGACCGAATTCTGTGAAAGTCTCGAAGCCACAGATGCATCGGCCCTAATTTCAGCGCAATGCACAGGAACTTTGAGGCCTTAAGAGTGTCAGCATAATTCATAAAGACTTTGAGACTGAAGAGTTCAAAAGATGAGGAAAACTTACTACTGTGGCCTGTTCATGGGGAGAGTCTGAGAGTCTGGAATGAGCAATAGAACTATCAGTTACTGTATTATATACTAGCCCACCGCAGCGTAGTCCCAGCTACTATAAGTGATGGATCTTTGAATTATCATGCATCTAAATCATTCTTGAAGTGCATCATTTGAATAATCTAGGAAATAAATTGGCCAACACTTCTCTCTTCATCTGTACTCTCTGATCACTGGTTTCTTGCTGTTTTGATTGTCGTTATTTTTGGAAGAATACCATCGCTTACGTTCATGTAGTGGGTTGAATTTAGACGACACCTTGCACAGCTGAGGAGGAATCTTTTTTTAGGAGGCCCAGGAGACACTGTGGAGCATCGACTAAAACAAGAAAACGATGCTGTATTTTAAGCCGCGCACTGTATTATTTTCGAGCCGCAATGTGTGGCCTATTTGCACGGCACGACGGTTCACCTGGGAGACACTGGTTCAAGTGCAGTGCGGTTGCGTCTCGTCGGCTTTTTCCAATTTGGGTACAAAAGCCTCGAGTGAAGTTACCTCACATTAGGCAACAGGACATCTGTTAAAAACGCTGCCAGCACACAAAGCGTGGCTCTGTTTTTCAGCCTGAGTTATACTCTGTGCTGTGATGGGAAGGCAGCTTTGTGGGCAGCAAGACACCGACACTGATGCCGTGCATAAAAAGCTGATGTTTGTCTTTAACAGCGGTCCCTAGATTATACTCTTCTTTTTTTTTCTCTTGCTCTGCCCAATCCAGTTCTTTTACTCCAACTCTGTCACAGAGTGCTCCATTGTTGCATGATTTGTGTAGAGCTATCAGTTGCGCCCGAACCCTCACTATCAATCATCTACTGTACAAACAACGTGGGGATTGTCAACACATTGTGGCATAGACAAATGCAATTTGACAAGAATTTCCAGATAAGAGCTGAGCACTGTATTCACACAAAGCCTGGGATTAGCGTGGGAAATTAATACAATGCCGTAACTGTACCCTCGTACGCCACCAGAGATGCCATTGATTAAGTGAGGACTAGTGCCCGATGAGTTGACCATAATCTGAAATTAATGGATGACGTAGGCCGGGTCCCTCTGACACAAAGCAATATATCTGCAGTCATTACAATCCCATATGGTTCTCATGCAATGGAAACATTCACTATAATAGTAAATAGGACAAATCTGAGTTAAGCCTTAGCAACAGGACACAAATTAGTCAACCCTTTGGCTTAGCCTTTTGCAAGAAAGCTAACATTATTCTAGTTTTCCTTAGTTTAAGCTGAAATTGTGTATGGTCGACAAACAGGAACATTAGAATCCGACAATTTACACTACCTAGCTATCACTGTCCCCAGTTCAATATCAAGATTTTCCCATGGCTGTCCCAAGCGTGCAGTGCTTTGTTGCACTTCACTGCAATTCCACCTTGTGTATCTTTACCTGATGTGATATGGAGAGGGCAGAAAAGAGTACTGGCAACATGTGAGAAGTACCGGTACAGATGTAAAATTTAAAAGTGCCAGGACTGTGTCTAGGTCAGCACCGCCCCCATTTCAAGCACTAGACTCATTTGTCATTGAAGACTGCAGTTTGATCAGTTTAGGCTAAAACTGTTCAGGGATCTAATTTATGTCCTACAAAGAATCTTGGATATTGTACAGAGTTGGAAGAATTTGCTGTATGAGCTATATTTTAACTTGTCTCGCTATTTGTAGCAAGGCGAAGGCATTGTGCTTTTATCACCCTACAGTTTCAACAAATAGAGCAAAGGGATCCCATATATCTGTTCTTCTGTTGTGACATGAACATCATGTCGAGCTGCTAACCAGCCAAGCACCGTGCAATACAATGTGTAACCAATGCCTGAAATAGTCATCAGTTAAATGCCCTTTTCTGATTGTAATTTTACTCACAGCTGTTCTAAGATGTGTTTCTGACGTGTGAGTGTTATTGCAGTAGAGGTTGTTCTTGCACACAAATGTGTTTCTGACCAGAGTGACTTTAGTTTTAACGGAAGCTCAGCAGTAGAATTGTGCAAGTTTTGAGCACACCGATCTTTGGTGAGATGAAAACAAGGAAAAGAAGGTCCTGTCAGCTGCACCCAAATTTAGAGTTTGTGTGCATTTCAGTTTGGCAACATCTGATGGTATTTAAGTAAATGTTCCCATTTTTCACATATCTTTCCTGTTGGACTTATTCAAAACCAAGACTGGCAGGTGCCACGTTCAACTGCACTGACCAGAATTCATCATTCTAGACATATCTTCATTAATTACCAAATATAGAATCCATACTATTCATGCTGTTCCTCCTTTCTCTGTCCCATTCATCAACGGGAGACTGTGTCGTGACTGGCACATAATTTGAAATTAAATTCCGATTATTAAATAAATATGGTGGCAGTGAATCATTTGTTCAGCGGGTGACTCGGTGACCAGCCAGTGGAACCGATGGGGAAATCAATACAGCAATTCACCTAAAATTAGCAATCATGAATACTAATGAAAAAAGCGCACCGTTATGGATCTTTAAGGACTCCAGATCCCGGCTTTAATTGCGTTGGATGCCACCTAAATGGGAACATAGTGATCATAACAGAAGACGTTACAGTCTGAGAGGCTGATTTGATGAGATAGAAATAGATTGTGAGTGTTTTCTTTAAAAATCAAAAAGTAAACCAGTGAATCTGTCTCTTCTACCTCGGGGCTGAAGTCACTTGAAGTGTCTAAACATCTGTTGTTCTTGTTGGCATCATCACATGTTTAGCAGTAATTGTCTTGTCTGGCTGGCGACATATCCATCCACATCACTTTGGCTGCTTGTTAATATTCACTACACTTCAAAATTTGAATAAAATTGACAATGATGGGACTCACTCACAGGAAATGTTGCCTGTTGATCTGCTGCACTTTCATGTATCCTCTTCATCCAGTTTAATTCTCCTGTTTGTGTTGTTGTCCTTGTTTCCCATCATGCCATCGTCACTGAGCGAGTAGGAGTGGGAAAATAGGGAGTGTGGGTGAGAGACTCTCAGCCTTTGACATGATTGCAATCAAATGTAGCACAAACTAAACAACAGGCTCGCGGTATGTTAAATGCGAGCTCTGCTGTCCCCTTTTTCCTTGCAGGTCATACAAGAATAGTTGTCAAAATTCTGGCTTACTGCTGTTTATCGTCAACAAATTTGATGAAAAAGCTTGGTGACCATGCCCGAAATAAGGCTTTAAACTTCTTGTACTCATGAGCAGGGTTTCATGACACCAACTTCTTTTCACCTCATCCCACCAAAGCACTCATTCAAATGTGAGTTAATGTCTAATGTTTGGATAACCTCACCTTTCTTGGTAATCCCGTTCATTAGCGCAATATCCTCCTCTTTCATGCTGATAAGAAGTCGGCTCCAAATTGGTTGAAACTGTTGTGAATCTCAAATGTGCACTCGTGCCAGTGCAACAACCCCATCGGGTTAAATTATTTCTTGGGTCCTCTGTAACAAAGCAGATGATTGGCTATGGGTCGGAAGGGATATGTGTCGGATAACGGCTATTGCTGGCTTTCCAGACTTTATTATCTAAGATGCTTTTAGTTGTCACAAAGAAAAGTAAGTGGACCCCCAAAGTCAGGGTGATTCATTGTCTGGGGATCATGAATGGTGGACATATCTCAACAACTATTGAATGGGTTGTCATGAGATTTTATACAGCCTCACAACAGATCACAACTATATTTCTCGTATGAAAAAGGCTAGATGATTTTCTGAAACAGCTGGCCACGCTGGTTTGTAACAAGCATGACTCAGACTTGAGTAAATACTGCAGATGGACAAACATTTGTTTCGTGATTGAGAGTTGTTATCACTGTTGCCCCACAACAAGAAGGACCTGGGTTTGAGACTGGGCAGGGCCTTTCTATGCAGAGTTTGCATGTTGAGGTCTCTCCGGGTAATCCAACTTCCTCCCACAATCCAAAGTCATGCAAATGTTTCGTATAGGTTGCTCTATATTATCCGTAAGTGTATACAGTTTATGATCATGGATGGTTGTTTGTCCCTATATGTCAGCTCTGTGATGAACTGGCGACTTATCCAGGGCGTAAACGGCCAGCACCCTTTGTCAGCTGGGATCAGCTCCAGCTCCCCCGTGACCCTGACAAGGATAAGCAGTTTAAGATAATGGATGGATGGATGTGCAATTGAGTACTCTGGTGAAATGATCCACAGTGTTCAACATAATAAAGGTAACATGTTCCCCAGTACAACACTGTAGCTCCCTGAAGTCCTTTTAAGATTCTGGAGGACAATGGAGCTCGATGGCACAGAGGAATATATTACATCAGGCCTTGGATACACACACAGGACTTGTTAGTAGGATCAGTTGATGGTTGGTTATGGACTTTGCAGGGGAATTGTTGACAGTCAGAAAACTAAACCTTACAAACAGTTAATTGGGTATTGGTCAGGGGATATTTTTAGTTCCAGATTTGATGTCCTCGTCTGATTTTCCGACAGCAGGATGTCTGCGTACTGTATTTTTTGAATTAGTTCAAACAACAGTATAGTGTCCATGCACAGTACTTTGTTGCACTAGCTGACATGTTCTTTCAACACTGTGTGACTCATTGATGATTCTTTAAGGTTAGGTTTTTATGTTTACTCACATTCCTTGGCTTAGTTTCTCTCTTCTCCGACATATCAAATGGCGTTTACTCGCAAGTTATAGCAGTCAAATGAAACACAGCACTACCTTGAGTAAAATTATAGGTTTCTCTGGGTTTGAACATATTTGGAACAAAGGTCTAATCCTTTTTGCAACATTTGCATTTGGAAATGTTATATGTTATTACCTTTGAAAGCGGCTGTTTAAGTATCCAGTCTTGTGTTGGTCATTTTGCAGTCAGCAGGTGGATGCTGAGAGTTCTCTGATATTCTCACCATAGTTCCCCTAATTCTCAACAAATGTTTGCAGGCAGGCTAGATAAATTTGATTTACTTTGACTGGCAACAGAGTAGTCTGATAATTGTGGCTTATTGCACTTTTCTATTTTTCACAGGAGCCAACCTGCCCAGGCTCTCCCAACTGTTATTGCCTCCTTGAGGCTATTTTTTGTGTATTTGGTTAGAAGGTTATAAAAGTTCATAATACAAGTTCTTCTCCACAGCCAATTCTATTAACCATGGGATGTTACGATGTTTTGCATTCATTTCTTGTCCCTTCTTTATTTTGTGAGTGCAAAAGGTGATTTATTACACATTTTACGATTCACCTCGCGAAAAAGTGTTTGACACTGAAAAATCAGGTGGCATTACTTATTAATTCATTTATTTCCTTTTAGGCTGTGAATCCAAAGCAATGTCAGCCATAACATGTGAGCGAACAGTCTGACATGAACGAATACACAGTAAAAAATAGCACTAGTATCTTCCCGGAGCAGAAATACAATGTTTTTTTGCTCCATATATCAAGACAGATTTATGAACAAAGGCTCATTCACTCAAGAACATAAAGAGCTCTCCATCACCCTCTCGCTTTTGTGCCTCCCTTTGTTGCCTGTCCCTGCTACTTTATTCTCCATATCACATCTATCGGCCCTTTGTTATCACTTCTGTAAAAAGGACTCAGATATTGGGTGGGTAATACATTTTTCAAATCATAGATTATTCTACACACTACTTTCTTTGTCATTCCACCTCCATCCGTTTCCATATGGAGATGGAAAAATAAATTGTCTCGGTAATGTATACGTTTCAGTTTCAAAGCTGGAAAAGATCTGCATTCTTCTCCTGTCACCTGCATTGGTATTTATTTATCTTTGCTCAATGGCAGAGCTGAGAACGGCTCAGTCTTGGTTGGTAACCGAAAACCAAAATGTGAGAAAAATAAAATGTGCAGTACACGTTGATAAGGAATATTTCTGAAAATATTTTCTGATACAATGTTCAGGTGTTAAAGGTGTAATTTGTAATAAGTGGCCAAAATTTGAAGGCAGCTCCAAAACTATAGCAGGCAGTATAACTGCCAGCTACTACTCACTATTCTCTACTACTAAGTGGTAGTGGTCCTGATAGCAGATGGAAATCTTCCTGGATTGCGACCTTGTGGGTAACGGGGCTCAATCGGCCTCCCAGCCAAAGGTAGGCGAAACAGAATGGAGGCAATTTGCAGCGATTCTGATCAGCAGCGAATGAGAATCAGGCAACAGCAGCTGGCGAAAACAACGCTTAGAGCCAGAATACTTCCACATCTTACTCTGTGAGTTTGGGATATAGTTAAACTAAACCAGACGTGATTGTGGAAAGGCAAACCCACACTGTCTGAGTGAGTTTCGTTTGGTTAATGCTGAGTTTGAATGAAGTGTGTTATAAGATGATTAAACAAGGTACTGAAGCTTGCCTTTCAGGTCTCAGATGGTGTACGGTTGTGTATTTCTGTTTAGTACTGAAAATAGTTGTAAAATATTTCCTTTCTTGACGTTTTGTGAGTGAGTGTAGTTTACTTTCTAGAGAATATATAAACCCACTGCACTTGCATCTCTTAGCTGAAACTATGAAAACTAATGAACCATCAACCCTTGAAGTACAGAGTGGTATTACCAGATGTGACGGCTTGGGGCTAGCTAGTTATCATGCTAACTTCAGTCAATAGCTCTGGAATACACTACATAGATGTCCTTGACATAACGTCAACACTGTTGTTTCTTCACATATTCATTTCTTTTTATGTTTTAATAACTATTCTTCCCATTTTGTTTTAAAAATAGCGCCTTTTAAAGCCCGTAATTTACATTTTTGTTGCACACATTTTTCGTCGATTTGCTCATCTAACTTGTTATTCACAGTGTTTTCCTGCATTACCCAGACGGGCATTTGATTTTTGCCTCTTTCTACAAAATAAGACTCCTCTCTTGGGAATGTAAAACGTTGACTGATGCAAAAAATGTAATGTAAACCAAAGCAAAAATATGTAAATGAACGTCTTGTCAGCGGGCGCTTTGTGAGTGGCAGCACAAAGGAAATACCAGCCTCTATCTATATTCACCCTTGGACCGCATACATAAAGATAACAGCAGCGTGCTGCACTGATACTCCTCCTTCATCATTCGGGCGTCAAATCACACATTCTGTGTTTTCAAACATTTCTGAAGAGGCCGACAGAGACCTTTGAATGCATCCCGCTGTGGGGAAGGTATTGACACCAGTCCATCAAAGATTATTCACCTGCTTCATTAGACAGGGTCGTGTCAAAATAAACTTTGATAGCTCACTCTGTTGGAGCCACGTTGACAGCCTGGCAGATACGATGGCTAAAAAAAACAAAAAAAAAAGCCTTCTGTGTTTTCGTGGTTGCACACTGCATCTGTATCGCAGTAAACATGTTGTCCAGATGTGTGTACGCCATGCATCCATGTTGCAGCATGTGCTCATTAGCATATTTATGTCTGCATTTGTGAGTGTCTCCAGAGCAGAGCTGAGGTGAGCAACAGCTTGCTGCAGTGCTGTCACCACGCCAGCATTAGTGTGCATTATTTATCCGCCTGCAGACTGATCCAGAGAAAGGCATAACCATAGCAACCAGAGCCACGCACACACACATACAAACACCATGAGGAGAAACATCGGTTAGGCTGGCATGGCGGCGGCTGGTGTTGACTTAATCTCAGAACTCATATGTTTCGGCAAATCTTCCGCATTTCGGTTCCCAAGGAGCGAGAAATTAGGAGTTTTTGAAGCCTCACAAGAGCCATATTTTCTCATGCGGAAGGCATCCTGGCTGCCCCCTCACTAGATCCAAACAAAACAAAAAAAAATCTCTTTCTGCTGTTTGCGATGTCACAAAAGTCTAACCTGGCTGGCAGATCTACAAACGAGAGGTTGCGAGAGCATTCTACAACTCAAAACTTTTTTTTTTTTCACACTCCTACTGCTCCCGACTCTCAACTGCAAGAAAATGACTTGCAAAGGTTGGTCTGTCGATTAGAGGTGCTGACATTTGTAATGTGTTTTTCTCCCAGCTGTAGGTTCAAAATAATGCTGCTGACAGAAAGGGTAGAATCAACAAGTACGGACAGCCACAAATGTACTGCTGATGGTCAGGAATGTAGAGGAGGGAGTGTTTCAATTTGAGTCCAGGTGCCAGATGATTGTTCTGTTTGGTTCTGTCAGGGAACTAACATAAGGATGAAGGATCATAATATCACTGGTGCTATTTGGGTTTTATGTTCATGTGTAATGCAAGTTGTATTGATTGCTTCGTAGATTCGAAACAGATTGGAGCTTTTGACTGAGGTTGTGAATAAAATGATGATATTATGACAGTTTAGCCAGCTTGCTAACTAAACTAACTCCTAACCTTTAAGATGAATAAAACGATCTACAGCTGTCTATATGCTGATCAGGCGTTCGGTATGAGCCACTTGTTGAAATCTGGCACTGAGAACATTGGAGTGACAACGCCATGTCCCGTGGGTTCCTTTGGTTGTGTCAGTCCCTCTTTCTGGGAAAGAGGAAGTGCTGCTCACAAAGCAGGGCTCAAACTGCCATAACCAAGCAGCCAGTTTTGAAGGATAATTATCTCCTTTCAGCTTTGCTTCTGAGGACACTTTCTATCCACACATGTAGCTTTACATCTCCGCCTCCCAGTGCATCTGTGTAAACTTGTGTCCAGCTGGTGTGCTGTGAACACACCTTGTAAGGCCTGCATGAATACCAACACTGACACTTGCCAGTACCCATTCCACAAGTCTAGAGAGGCGATCCACCTGGCAGCTCTAATCTGCAGCTAGGCATTGATCCATGGAACGGGGTATGCACACGCTTTTTCAGTCTCCCTGTGTGTGGAGCCACACCAAACATATGGGAAAATCCCATTTGAAGAGTGGCAGAAGTAGCAGAGCAACATGGTAAATTGGGCTCCACAAACGATCGAAATACAGTGGCAATCACAATATGGCCACAATAAGTGCATTATCCAAATTTGACCCTATCTTCCATGTTTGGCATCAGCAAAGTCTCCTCTTGCTGCCACTGCAGCCTGATTGAACACTTATCGACCATACTCCAGGGATTGCAGTGGGGTGTGATGGTTTCTTCTTGAAGCAAGTGTGCTCTGACACCAGGTGGCAATACCTTTTCCTCCATTTCACCTCCTGTTCCAAGACAGTAGAATCTCTTAAATCCTGCTTTTGTATAGCCCTCAGCGGGATGACATCTAGAAGTTTCTGTGAATTAATTCACTAATCCACAAGCAAAAGTTAATTCTGTTTGGCCCAAGCCCAAAACACCCTTTGCTCTTAACACTTGGCCTTCCTTTTGGGTGTTGACCCTAACCCCAATCGGCAGTTATGAGAACACTCTCTTGTTACAATGTATTATGGTCCTTTTATTTATAACAAGCAAAAAACAATCACTACAACTTTGCATCTATTATTTGTGAAATGTGTTTGACCACCCCACAGTTTGAGGCATTTCAGGGTTTGCATGATGTCGTGTACGTGAACAGAACTCTGTTCTGAGGGGCAAGCGTTCACTAATAAATGAGCCATGGCGGTAAAACCTGGAAATTAGATTGGGCCTTTGTTATTCTGTAGGACCTGGCAGCTTGTTGGTAAAGAAAAGGGAGATATAGGAGGATGTTCTGTCATGGTCTTCTGTGTCCTATGAGCATGTAAAATGGGATAAATCACAACTCCAATCTACTGAAATAAGGATAAGGATAAGGATCTTTGAATGGTGGTTAATTCATTTGAGAGGGAGTTCAGGGTCGTCATAAGGCACAGGCGACCTATGCTGTGACCGAGGGTGCAGCCGGCAGAAGGGTCAGCAAAGAGGATGAATATATTTTTGTAATTAGTCCTGGACACTCATGTTCAGTAGGTGTATTTCATTGCTAAACAAACCCGCTGCTCACTCTGCTTACAGGCACTTCTCAGGATTTGCAGATATGTGGAGATGATCTATTTAGTGCCGAAGCGCTTTATAACATTATTAATACAAATGTGTGGATACCACTGCATAAGAATAAAATATATGGGCACATACTGTAAATCAGCAGATGGCTGTAATGATGAATGAAAAATTTAAGGCCTCACACAACAGTTTCACATGGACAGCCTCTATAGAACGATAAAAAATACTACAAGACACCTGTATGTAAGTGCTTCAACCATGATTTATCTTGCTACGTTCAGCCAATGTGGGAATGTGCCCCGTCCTGTAGACTCACATCTGCTGCTTAATACCACCTTTGCCAACATCTCAGCAAATATATGATATGTAATGCAGTATAACATCCAGTATGAAGACTGTCAGAGCTGAAAGCAGGTATTTACATAGAGATTGGGTCACATCCCCTGCACAGGACTGGGAGCAGCTGGGTGTAATGGTCACGGGGAAAGTATGCCTTGGCATTTGAGTTTTAATATGTGTATAAAGGGTATGACGGTACCAGAGGCTGCCTCAGTGTATAATCATACCTAGCATATTATAACAGGATAAGTCATACGTACTATATTGACATTTGTAGTATAGGTGTCATATCATGTTCACATAACATGTTGACCATCGTGCCAAGAGGTGGAGGGGATGGTGGGCCAGTTCCATGAAAGAAAGCCACCAAACCACTGACCACTGTTCAAGACTGTGTGACAATATTTGTAACAATGACATTACTGGATGTTTTTATGCATACTTTGGGACAATTTTCCAGCTGTGTTTGTGGTAACCAAAGCAGGTGTGTCAAGACAAAAAATCATATTTTCCCCAACCCTAACCAAGTGTTGCCAGCCATTACAATGGTGATTAGGTTGTTGCCAGATGTTGAGAGAAAATTACAACTATTAAAACTAAACTATCTAAATAACTTGGCTATGAATAAGAGAGATGCCCTCAGGGCCCCATCATGGGCATTGAAGCCATTATACTACAGTGGAATAAGTCCCACCCATTCTTTCAAATTATTAGTTTCATTATTATCACTTTTACCAGGAAGAAAATGTAAAACGTCTAAAGTTTATTTGCTCTTTTCAGAGCCCTCTGTCGGTGCTCATTGAATCCATCCTGCTTTCTTACTGGGAAAACTCACAAGTCAATGCAATTCTGTACCTGCCTTCTCACAGCTTCCTTGCACCCAGGCAGATTGACACACGCCACTCAGGTTCACTAGTAATTGATGGCCGAATGCCAGGCAGCTGAGTTAAGGTGGGTCAGACACTTGCCGTGTGCAGCCTTGAACAAAGAGAGAATATGAGGTGGGAAGACGGGAAAGAAGAATGTAAGATGGCAAACATGATTAAAAAGGACTGTAAAGAAAAAAAGTGACAAATTAACTAAACACATTTTTCACCTTTCACATTTTCATTTTTTTATCATATCTCTAAATCGTTTAATTGGTACTGCAGCCCCTCCAGTACATTAGGTGATAGAACTGGGCACCTGATAATTGTGTCGGGTCATGAAATGTATTCAGTAAAGAAAGAGAAATGGAAAAAGCTCCAACCTCCTTGAGTAAATGTTGGTGACTAATTGTGTCACATTAATGTAGATATTTAATTAGATGTTTTGGTTGTATGTGTTGGTTTTTAAGTTATTTGCTGCTTTAAATATCAGTGTTGGTATCTGTCAGTCACCTGCGTCACAGAGCTATTGAAAATTAGTCTTTAAATAAATGTCTTTACTTTTAAATATCTTCAAATGTGTGTCTGGATGAAAATGCACATATAAAATGCATAATTGATTTTCATGCTTGTTTATCCAGATAAAAGCAGATATCCACCTGTTTAAAAGAAGCAGAATACAAGAAATTATGTCTACTGTGTTTCTGGGGAAAACCTCCAGAAGCTTGTTAGATTGTCCCACCATAATTTTGATGCTTTACACACATGGGTGCCAGTGTATGTCTGACCTAGGGCACCCCAAAATTGCTAGAATGGGCCCTGAGAGAGCCGGTCTTTAGATACAACCTCTTTTTCTTTTAGAGATCTTGTGTCTGACTCCAGGCATAGTGCATTGCCACACACCACTGAGAGTATGTCAGGTGGTGGTGATTGACAGCTTGGATTTTATCTGCCACCAAGCTCCCCCACCTGCACAAGTAGTAGACCGAGCACACACATAACAGCTTCTCAGCGGGGACCAGTCTTAAGAGATTCCTTGCCTCACACAAACTGTTGTCACAGTCTCTATTTGTTCTATGGAGCTATACAGGTTCATTTTTTGAGAGATTCTCGAGAGTCCATAACTCGGCAGAAGGTCAATGTTTTGTGCTACTTCATGATTTGTTGACAAGCTTGTCAATGGTCCGAAGCGTTGAAAAAGTGAGAAAAATTAGCAAAAGTAAGCAGCGACGATTGCGGAAAACAACTAATCAAATAAATAAAGTGGAGTAAACAAGCTGGGAGCGATGACAGCCGCAGAGATCAGAGGTAGAGAAGCATTCAGAAAGGGAGACAGCGAGTGTCCTACATTGGCAACGTATCAGTCTTTGTACTTTGGCTAGGAAAACAACATCTTTACTCAGAGCAGTGTAACAATTGAAAGCTCTTTTTTTTTTTGTAAAATGAAAAGGCTTGAAGAGTGAACCTCAGATCTGACCATTAAAATAGAACGTTGTTATACTGGCTGCATTAAGGTACTTAGTAGTGTCCCTGCAATTTTAGATTAAACAAGTTTACAAGACAAGAGGCACCATGTTGGTTATTTTAGATGTTTATTAGATGCATTTATGGACTTAACAAGGTGTTTTTGTCTTCTTCCGTTAACAAGTTGACAGTAGCTTAAACACAGTCTTACAAGAAGTAAAGGAAAAGAAGAAAACAGTGATTAACTTCCCTTCTGTACCCCTATAAAATTCAGGTCATTTATACCTCTTTTAATCAAACATTAAAACAGAGTTATGCATTGAAATATCCTGGGCAGAGCGGTAAAAGGCTTAGTGGTTTCAAGCCGCCTAGCCGCTTTCAAGCTGAGTCAAATGTCTTTCCGAAACTCGACAGCCTGAGCTGTTTAGGGGCATTGCTATTCTCACCGAGCTCTTATTCTGATTGTTGGTGGTATGATAAGCTCCATGTAAATGCAGCCGGGGTACCAAACACTCCACTCTTCCGAATGCCCTTCATTCAAGAGGCGGGGGATGGGATAAAGAGAGGCTGGAAATCCTGATTCCCACCTCTGTCCTTGGTGCCTACGTGGATAGGTAGTGGTTTTGCTCTCCACTCATGACAAGAGCGACCTGATCACTGTGATTTAGCCTCGGTGGAAGACGGAGACTGCAAAGACAAAGCAAAACAAAGATGTGCAAACATGACTTAGAGACACGGGCCCTCACAAAACCATTCATCTCTTTCATCAGAGAACGAATACAGGACAAAAATGAGAATAGTCCAGACAATCATGAGTCAATTTCCTGTGTCTCACCATAGGTATGTCAGTTAAACTAAGGTGACATTTACTGAGTGAAACAACCAACACGGTCTCATCCATCTGTGTACAAATAACATCTTTACGCTTTCAAATTGCATGCAGTGCATATGCAAATGTCCAATCTTGACCTTTGTCATCATGTTAAAAAAAAAAGAAAAACACAAAATAGATGCATATCAGTTAATTTAGGCAATGAAGCAACTTGGTTTGGATCAAGAAAACACAATGTTACATATATGACAGAAGTTGAATGTAAGACTTTTGACACTGCACTTAGCCCTGGAGCAAAGCATCTGTTCAACCTTCTCAGCCCAAGGCTAGGGAGCTGTTAGCTACAGGTTAAGAAAGCATCCACACTGGCACATTCCAAAGTGGGCAACCCCTATCTTAAGTCATGGGGTTGCTGGTCCTGCAGAACTTGTGGGGTTATCAATTGCAAATCAAGCACATACAGGGCTAAAAGTCAAGTGTGTCACTGTAAAATGTAAAAAAAAAAAAAAAGCAGCAAGCGTCTTTTAACATTGGATAAATTGCTGTTAAAGAACAATGTGTTATTATTTGCTACGTGCTAAATCTGATATTCAACCAGGGCAAGTAGAAGTGCCGTGTAAATCGTCAAGCCCTGATCTTAAACTAAGCCTGGCTTAATTCCTGTATGAAAACGGGCTAAGTTATCTCAGGGTTAAGAATACACACTATGAAAAGCCTTTATGGTGTCATAACAGTTAGAACAAATTAATATTGACTTCTGATTACACACAAGAAAGGCACACCAATCCCCATGGGCGGTTTGGCCCATCCATCAACCCAATATCTACCTGACCAGGACATTCTCACTTATTACTGTGAAGTCCACCTGATAATTTTTTATGTATGGTATTCAGATGAATCTGATTTCCACAAAATTGGACTTTAATGTGCACTGCACACAGTTAAAGCCACAGCCTAAAGTTGTGGTATTTGTGCACAGACTGAAGAGATTGGGCTTAAATTAATACACTTACTAGCAAATACATATTTAATATACTGGACCGCAAGGGCTGCTATTGAATATACAGAATTCAGATATGAACAGCTAACGCACTCTCAACAGGAAAAAGGAGAATCTGAACTTCTGCGGTGGTATTTGTAGGCAGTTTTCTCAACGCCTTGCAGCTTTCTTCTCTGTTGGGTGAAAGGCCAGAGCCATAACTCAGTCAAACTGAAACACGCAGACATCATCACATGCTGCTTCAATCAATTTGTCCTGAGGCAGCAAGATGTCAGATGTTCATTGAAGATAAACTTTGATAAATTGACGTCGAACTTGTGAAAATAACCTCAGTTCATCAGATTTAGCCTTCTTCTTCAGTTGGCCGATCATCAGTAATCCAGGCGAACCAGACCCTAACCCTAGGTCTGAATCTTTCACAAACTGTATACATTTAGGAAATATGAGGAGTATAAATGGCTGTAGAAAACAGGAACAAACCACAGACAGTACGGGCACAATACCAAGGAGTTTTCATAAGCAGGTCTTGTGTAAGACATAAATCTTCGTTAGGTTGGTAAGCAGAAGACATGTTTGTTAAATGTGTCCCTGTTCCATTTTGTATGCCCTTTAAATGGAGCATACACAAGGAATAGTCCACCAGAGGCATTTTACTGCTGCTGAAAAATTCTAATGAAATCAAGCTCCCTGTTTTGGCCAAACATTGGTCTATGCCAAATAATATTGCTTCATTTATCACGCTGCACCTTTCCAGAGTACATTTCCTCAAAGGGGTTTCGCTCCGGTGTCTCATTCAGATGGAGAAAGTGACCAGCTGGGTTACTGCCAGTTTAATGTTGCATGAAGTCAGGGGTTCAGTAATGGATGCTTGGCTGAAATGGTCCCAGACAGAAAAACCCATTCTGACAAACAGACCCTGTCCAGTCGTCTGCAGGGACACGGTGACCGGCCGCAGACTCGCCACAGAGAGAGGACCTCTGCCTCTTCGGAAATGATGTCCCCTCTCGAGCACGAGGGAGTGGTGTCGCCGTCTCTGGGGCACGCACTTCATAAAAACCTGAAGTCATGCAAGGCAACTTTGATCTATTTCTGACATGTCCCGTTGTTTCAGTCCTGTGACATGTCTGCTGTTCCCTCCCTGTATCTGTCACTTGCTGTTTATTTCCCTCCTTCTTTTTTTTCCTTCCATCTATCCCGATGTCACTATGAAATGACTCAGACACTCGAAGGACCTATCCTTTTCATTGTTTTCAAGTGTGGCATTTTACTATAGATGCTTCGAATATGCACTGGCGGTGTCAGTAAAAGCTGACAAGCATTCAGCAGTCCCCGCGTTACATTGGGGAGACAGCTCTCTGCTTTACAGAATGTATTTCTGTAGATTATTTGCACTTTAAAGTCACTCTAGACACTCTTACATATCCTCAGTGGCCTTCCAAGTCTGTTGCCCATCTATCAAGTATTCTGTTTCACCTCAGCTCTATGGGACAGTAAGTAATGTTGAAAGAAAGATCTTGAAAGCATGATATCAGTAAGGATCTGCTTGAAGTGTGTTGCGTATTCCCTCAGTGGTGACGCTTGTGTCCTGACCACTCACAGAAACTTAAGTTATATGCCATGACTGTGCAAAAAAATTAAGCTAGAATAATTGGAAGACGACAGCGCAACAAAACACCATATTTTTTCAAGAGTATAATGCTGCAGTGTGGCTCTATGGATAGCAGTCTGTGATCTATAAAGGAACATGTGGGAACTGTTCATTCATGCAGAAAGTCTCATCATTGGGCAGCATAATGACCATATGTACCAAGCATCTATTATTTGGATCAGCCCCATCTTAACCAACTAACTAACGATAAAATGATTTAATGGTGCAGCTGTGGTAAAGAGTAGGTGCAAGGTTAGGAAAAGATGTTGTTTTGGCTTAAATTGATGTTTTGTTCACCACAAACATGGCTGGGGATCTCCTGAGGGCCCCTTTAAAAAATACCTGGTACCTGGTTGGAGATGTCACCACTTCCCGCGGTGCCAGGCTTTCAAATGTTGAATCCTGTGGCCCCTTGTCAAAACTATCCAGCTGTTTCACACTATGTGAAATTGGCTTCAAAGCTCAGCACATTTCACGCAGGCTTGGAATGGTGAGGTCAGTCCACAACTTTGATCTAGACTGAACAGTTATGTGATTGGAGGTGGAAGTAACCAGTCACTTTAACTACTTCAAATCATGTTGAATTCTTAAAAATAAGAGCTTCAAATTCACTGACTTTATACTTAATTCCCCCTTTTCCAACAGATAAATATTTTTATCACAATTCAAATGGCCTTTGGTGATTACCAACATTGATGGGATTCATCCTCTGAGGAGCATGACTGACCACACAAAAATGTGTTCCAATCCATCTTGTGGGTGTAGAGATATTTCCAAGGGTAAATGAAAATAATTGAGAGTCCCCCTATTAGGGTTCATCAGATGTGCAGACATTCAGGCTCCCCAGATGATTAATCATAATAATCAACTGATTCTTCATCAAGCACAACCATGAGGCTGGCGTTGATGGCTCCAGCTGGAATGTCTGAATACATATTGTTAGTGTGTATTGTGGGGCAAACACACACTTTTCATATAGCATAATTATTAGGTCAAGCTTTCAATTGCCGCTTAATAGACTCTAGGTCTTGCTTTTCTCTAGCACGAGCAAGGCTCTGTTTGAAAAGCATACAAAATTATGAAATTAAAGCCTTCTAAGTATCCAACATGGCTCCAAAATTACCCTAAATCCACAGTACGTTGCTCTTGCTGTGGTTGTTAATCAGTCCATGTAGTTCCCAGGCAATTAAACTCACCAATATAATTGTCTTTATAGCCTAGTTCTCTGAATGCAGGAAAAATGTTACCTCCAAAAGCTTGTGGACTTCCATTAAATTGAACAAAACAATGTCCAGAAATGAATCAATCTGCATATAATATGAATCGTTACTGTGTCATCGTCGACGCTTCACTATTGATCTCGGCGTAATTGCATTCCCACCCAAGGCCCCTCAGGAGCGAAGACTCGCAATTAAACAGAACAGGTGACAGCATGGAGCCGTGTAGCTCAATAAAAGACTCCCTCCATCGGGTAATTAAAAACCATCGTATGTCCTAAATGAGCAAAATCAAGGTCTCTTCCTCTCCTTTCATTTGTTCATCCATAAACCCTGGAGGAAGGATAGAAATATTTCAGTTTATTTGGAGCTAATTGAGCAGTTTCAGCCAGATAAAAGCTATGTTTTCCCACCTGCTGTGCGACTGGAATTGTACTGGCAAGTATTTTCCCCCCAGGGTGGGACATTAGCAGCTGACTTGCCAATAGTGGCAGAGAGGACTAGGGTGGTTTGAGATAAAACAGAGGAAGGAGGGGGAAGGCATTTAGACAATTTGCTTGTGGTGCAGTTGAGACACATTTCAAACTATTTTATTAACAGAAGATTAAATGATTCTACTCACCAATGCTACTCACCCTCATGCCGATGAAAAGTTTGGTTAAGCGGTGTGGTCAGCAAAACATTCTACTAAGCAACTAAGTGTCAGACTCAGACAAGGAGAGAGGACTCAGATGCAGAAAAGCAGATGTAATGACAGGTTTTATTTTGCTGAATTGCAGCTCTTCAGAATGAATTGATAAATCAATTGCTATGAAATACTATGAACAACAGACAAGACAAACAAGACACAGAACATACAGAACGGAAAATGCTCCCGAAGGAGGAATCTACACTGATCTTAAATACTTGACTATGAAACTTAAAAGGAAAACAAAATCTCTCCGAAGAGGTCAGCACACAGGCTATGAAAATTATCTACACTGAGTAATGTAAAAAGGTACAACAAAAGGCGCTCCACACGGAGGAAAATAAGCGGCTATCAAAACTTCTAAACTGAAAATCAAAACTCTAACCAGAAACTTTAGAAACAAAAATCAATCATCCAAAGAGAACAAATTCAGAAAATAAAACTTGGCAATACTCAACTTGGGTTTTCAAAGCAAGACTGTGGACAAGGCTTCCGTATACGACTAACAACGAAATACTTTGGCGACGCAGACAGACTCTCTCTCTCTCTCTCTCTCTCTCTCTCTCTCTCTCTCTCTCTCAGCTAGGGTTCCTAGAACTGTAGTCCTGATACTCCTGCCTACTCTACAATCTACTCAGGTCGTCAACTGCGATGCTATGGGTTGCTAACTTGTGTCGGCCACCAACCCAAAGTGTCAACATTTGGCACGTTTGGAATGAGACTAGAAAGTCAGCTATTTTACAAATTGAACCTTGGTGCAATTAATGTGTTTCCAAATCAAGTGGGGATCTTGGCACTTAGATTTGGATTTACCGGACAAGATGTATGGAGCCATTTTATGATCCTATTTACATTTTAAAACATGTCTTCATCTACCTCTGTCGTTTAGGAGAATGTGCACTGTTACTCCACCTGACTTTCCACTGGCATGGGGTCGAGTCGATAATGAGTGATTGTTCATTTTGGGGTGTTCCTATGAAAATGTCAATACCTATCTCCAAGGTTATCAGCCCTATACGATCATCATAACCATATATAACATTTAACAGTTCATGGAAAGTAGGCTAACGTGCCTGCGGCATGTGTGATTGTTAAATGGTTTGGAATGAGAATGATTGGCAAGGCCATTAGGGTTTGAAGGTGAACTGTTCCAGTATGTCAAAATCCAATGATTGACACCCATGACTGATTTTATTTAGACCAAATAGGCCAAATCATTTTAATAAAATGTGTGTAGCATCATCACCCCCCAATGCACATATCAATTTGCATGATGATCTTTTCAATATTGACTTTTAATTATTACTTTGATACATCCGTGGGTGTGATTTGCGTGACGGCACGACAGAGGCTGCAAGGAGAAAATGTCAGTGCATCTTCGGTAAACACAACAAAGCTTCTAAATAAATGCAACAAGGAACGGACGGTGAAATCCTTGTCCAAATCTCCCCACTTTCATTCAGTCGTTGTTCAGAGTACATCATCTCCCCACAGTTGGTCCCTTATCACCGGCTCTCACTCATGCTGCCTTTTCTCCTCATCTCTGACAGTGAAAATGAAACAAATAAACCCCTCTCCCATGTTTTGAACACAGCAGCAGTAATTTGAGAGGAGGAGCCTCCCTCGCTTCCTTTCTTCCTCTCACTTTCTCTTTATGTTGTTGGAGGAGCTGTGTTGTGCGCTCTACATTATTTCATAATGACACCAATTAAAGTCAGATAAGCTGTGCAGCAGTGTGTCTTCTTAAAGAGCAACTACGCAAACAGCAAGGTGAGGTGCAGATTTGCTCTGTTTTCAATTAAAGCCTTTTTCTGTGGCACCATCTGTCATGTTTATTCTAGCCAATGTATGGAATTTACTTTGCTGTCGGTAGGTGATACAGTGTCCAACTTTGGCAATAATTAACAGAAGTGCAAATAATTAGCACAGGTTAGGGTTATATGGTTATGATTAGGGATTATGGTAATAGAGTCAGGGTTAAGGTTATAGCATTAGGTTTTTGGTTGGGGTTATGTTTATAGAGTTGGAGTCAGGGTTCGGGATTAGGGTGAAAAATCTGGGTCAAGGATTAGGGTTATATTTGGGTTGGGGTTATAAAGTTAGTTACGTTTCGGGGTAAGGGTTATAGATTCAGGGTTAGGGTTCTACAGTCAGGGTCAGGTGTTAGGGTTAATCCTCTAAGAGAGCAGCACAAATAAAAATCAACAAAGATCCCCACAAAACTCACAAATTGTCTTGAGATTTCTTAGAAGTGTGGTGATAAACACAAGCAAACACGGAGACCAAGAAAACCACATCCTGATGCCTTTAATTGTGTACATAGTTTGCATGCTGGGTGCAGACATCTTGGATCCAGATTTGCTGGCTGTGAAGAAAACCTTTTGTATCACCAGCTGAATGCAGTGGAGGGACGTCACTTGCTATTCCAATTGTATATCAGGCAGCATGGAGGATCATATGTGCCAGCCCGACAAAGCCTTATTGCCTGCACGTTCCACATGAATGCTTTCAGATGTGGTCTAGTTCAAGGTCTGTGAAGCTATTGCCAGGAAATAAATTGTGTGTGTGTGAGTGTGACAGTGTCGAAGACCACAAGGTTCGCCTCTGCTGTTTACGCGCTGCCTTTATAGTTAATATTTGTATTTATTTTACATACAGCTGAGGGTCATTTCACATAACCTCACTTTATTTGTATTTCTAGCCATGGGGGAACTGCAAAATAAAGTCTTAATTTCGTAAAAAAGGTTTTAATACTTGGTTGTTTTTTTGCCTCATTTTGGAAAAGAATCAATTGGAGATCTGAAATACCATTTCTAAATAAGTTCTGATGTGTATAACAGACATTGAACTGAACTACTTGATCACCTGTTGGGTGAAACCACTGGACATTTATAAGAAAGCCTCAAGACAATTTCCATCCTTGTTGATGGTGACCAGAACAAATATTTTGAGCCAAAACATGATCATTTACAAACCCTAACTAAGTGTTCTTGTGCCTCAGTCTAACCAGAGCATAAATACAGCATTGTGACGAGAGAAAGAAAGAAATATCAAGTTGCAACATGAAGAAATGTAAGGTTTTATCTTGATTGGGTGCCGTCACATTTATATGTAACAGTCATGATGGAAATACGCCTTTTTCTGGTTAAGGCTAATTTAATTGTAGCTTTTCATGCCCTCTTTTTTCTCAATGGTGCTAAGATTTTCCATCTGGAGGCGTGGTACCACCTATTGCCTCATCATGGTAGTGGATGGAAACAAGCATTCACCTGCATGTTCTTTCACTGATTTTCACTAATTTCTATTAGCATTGTGTTTAAGTACAGCCTCACAGTGCCCCTAGCGTGGCTGTATAATTGTTTATCATCATGATGGCATCCTGAAAAGCAGAATAAACTATATGCAAAGCATTTATAGTGACAGAATTTCAATTTGTTGTAATGAAATTGCTGTTGTCAGTAGATTTACTAGTTAATGTGAGACAATTTGATTGAATAAACTGGGATCTTCGGTAAAACTGGAATAAATGCTTTTAGAATTATTGGTTGCATTTTCATTCAATTGGAAATGCCATTGTCATTGTCAGTGTTTATTGGTGCTTGTCAGTCATGGAGAAATACAGAAAAAAATGTTAAAAAATGAAGAAATAAACAAAAATGTCCAGAAAAATAGAGATAAATACATGAAAATGGTTGGTTCCAATAGGGAATATAATGGTAGCCTGACAATCTAATAGCTCTATTAAATTGAATAAGAAAAGATTTCCATATGTGCAGGGCATCCTGCATGCACATATGTGACTAAGAAAGGCACACAAATATGAGCAGATATGGCAGACAATTATAAAGCTAAGTAAATATGTCACTTAGGTCATTAAAGATTTCTGTGGTCTTCTAGTGAATATAGAAAGACTCTGGTGGGCAGAGAATGTCCTGTTCTTGAGATTAGCCTGTCAAAACACACATCCAATTAAAAGATTCACAAGGCCCATGCCCCAGGACTTGGCATCATTCCACCGCATGTGTGTGCGCGCGCGCGTGAAAAAGAGAAAGATGTGTCTGTGTTTTATCTCTATTACTGCACACATGGTTCCGTCCACGGTGCTGAATCACCGTAAATGATAACACTACCAACCGTGTCATTTCATTTTCCTCCGCTCTGTGTCGGTCCGCATGTGCACTTCTGTATCTACGTACATGTTTGTGTTTATACTCAGCTGTGCTTTTTTGTCTGCATGGCGATGCGCATGTGAATGTGTTGATTTGCAAGAGGGTGTGTGTGTGTGTGTGTGTGTGTGTGTGTGTGTGTGGGTGTGTGTATATATATATATATATATATATATATATATATATATATATATATATATATATATATATATCAAAAATGTGTGTGTGTGTGTGTGTGTGTGTGTGTATGTATACACGCGCTTGCACTTGTGTGTGCATGTGTGTGTGTTAATGCATAAATAGGGCACATTGCCAGTGGTGCACCACAGTGGAAGTGGCCATGGCTGTAGCTGTTTCCCTCAGCTCCCTCCCTGTCGCTAGTAATTAGGCTGATGGCCTGTATGTGTGTTCGCCCATATCATGTGCCTCTCTGTGTAACCGTCTCACTCCAAGTCTTATCATCCCCTTCACCCTTTCTCTGTATCTCTTTGTTGCTTTCGACCATGACGAAGCAAATCTGAAAAAATTGGAGAAAAAAAAAAGAAGAAGAAGAAAAAGAAGAAGCAGCCTGTGGTAAATAAACAAACAAACAATAGCTCCGGGAGCTTTGTCTGCTCCGAAAGGCACGGAGAGGAAATCGATGATGTGACATCACACTGGGGCCTGGAATTAAAAACTCCCAAACTAAATATAGATTTGGCTTATTCGTGACTCAAGGCATTTGAAAGAGATTAGCTTTAGTGTTTCCTTCACAGTCTGACTTTCCAAATCACAAGTTTGCCAGCTCACGGGGTGATCTTTCTCCAGAACTCGTAGCTCATAGCTGCTTGTTATTGTTGCAAACACCTGTCTCCGTACAAAAAAAAAAAAAAATGCAGTGATGCCGTACAGTATGTTTCTGGTTTTCTTGGCTCAGGAGAGTGCAGCTCTGGATGTTTCGAGGAGAGACAATGCTGCAAGTTGCTGGGATTATCAATTGGACACATACTGTCGCTGATGTTTCATTGTTTTGCGGCGCGTGGCATCACGTTTCCAGAGGGCTCGACAATAAATCCTGGCAGTAGTCAGTCAGGAAGTATTAGGGAAGTGATATGTTTGAGTTTTGTTTTGTTTTGGCTCAACTTCAGAACACAGGATTTAAAAGGAAACTGACTACAGGGTTAAAGTTATAATCCTTTAAAGAGCTGGAAATATTCTGTATTTTTTCTTACTCTCGACAAATCCCCTGCAAAGACCGAAACCGACAATCATCTGATCCTGCTAACAAGTCCTGCGTGTGCATCCAGAGCACCATTGTTGTCCACAAACTGAAATACGCCTCGGGGAGCTGCAGCGCTGCACTGGATGACGTCCATGTTGAACGTTGTACTTTATTTGAGTCTTTCCCACAATGCCCTGCTGCCCAACATACTCAATTGTGCACCAAATGTGTATTAATCTGCACTATTTACCCTTGTCTAAGACACGCTAGCTCCAAACTACAGTACCCAGCTGTTTCTGTCAAATATTAAATTGTTCTAAATTGCATAAGATGTTGGTGACCTATTTTTAAAGATGAACCCCCTCAGTAGCAACCAATGGGCTGAGCAGCACAGACAGTGTAAGGGTGTCCTTAAATAACACATTGTTAGTTTTGGTTTGTAAGTGGGATTTGTTGACCACGTAAGCATGTGTTTTCTGTATTTCAAGTGTTTTAAACTTGTAAAACCATTGATGGGCATGATTACATATTCAGCATGCTCGAATGAATTCTCCAGTTGCCTCTCTGTGGCCCCTCTCCACCAAGTTGGCTCCGGTTCTTGAACCGGTTTCAATTAAGATTCCTGGGAAACCTTGGTGCCATCTGGCCAACCAGCCTGCGCTTTTCAGCAGCTCTGAATGGGAACCATTGCTTTTTCAACATTGAAATCAAGGATGTGTCTTCAACTGAGGACGTTTCACAATGCACAGCAAACTGTACAGTATGTCACACCCACTATAGTTTTTATATCAGGTAAAGAAATCGGTTCAGAATCTTCTAATTTTTGGTCGAAATGTTCAGAATGCTCAAATTGCTGGTGCAGTTACTGCAACAGAATCAGCTCCATGTCGGTGGGAAAAGGGGGTATATGTATGTGCATTTTTACTGGCATAGTCTTTTTCGTATACAGAGGGAATGCAGGGACCTTTGTTATTACAATGCACATGCAGTTACCGTCAGAAACCACAGGTATTACCAAATCATCAATCAACTGATAGCTTCAAATTAAGTGTTAGGAGATGACTTTTCAGCCTTAAGTATTTTAGTGTTTTTCAACCTATTTTTCTTACTTGGGTGACACAATGCAGTGGAATGCCCTCACCTGATCTCAATGAACCCTGCAGCACTGATTACCCTACCCATCATTTTTGTCCCTCAGAACACAATTACAAGGGGTAGTGGTTAAAAGCTTCCCTGTATGGAAACAACCTCTCAAGATCCTCACACATCATCAGTAGTCGCTGAAGGTGTCTATGTAAACAGCCGCAACCAGACTGTTTCCAATATGCCATCCTCAGCTGTGGGGATTTCTCTTGCATTACTGTGGCAGTCCTGGTATAATTACACTGCCATATGCCATGTATTTGATTGAGGCTTGCAATTCATTCAATTTATCGACCAAGTTGGGAGAAAAGAACACTGCTGTGTTACCTGGGTGCTAACGTTAGCAGTGCTAGTTGCAGCAACTTCTCTGCTCAACATTACAATTCATGCCTCGCCCATATTCAAACGGGGGGAATGCAACACTGAAATACATCAAATTGTGGGACAGTGGTGCAGGAATCAGCAATAACAATGTCACTTTAGCGAGGTAGGTAGCTAGCAACCAAGACATCAGCAGGCTAGTAGTGATTGTTTTGTTATGTCATACATTGAGATGTGGAGACCTAACACTTCACCTTGCCCCCTGTCCCGATACGAATCATCCTAAAGGTGAAGGGAAGGGCTAAGTGGTAGGGGTGAGGCATGTATGAGGATTGGGCCTTGCGTCTGTTGCGTTGCAGCACAAGCCAGCCATTAAGTTCAACAAATGTGACACTAAATGATGAGCTGATTAAAGCTCATGTTAACTCAACCAGTTGGTTTCTGTCCTGTAAAATTGGTGGAGCTGCACTTTAACCTCACATTCCCCATTTCATTCGGAAGCCAACGCTGACTCATTTTCTGTCTGCTAATGGCCCAATTACAAGCACCGGGCTTCAGCATAAAAACACTCTTGTAATTAATAGAGGCAGTTTAAATCTGACAAAGCCTTCTTTTTTCCACATTGAAGATGTTGAAATCTAGAAATTGCTTTGCTATTTCACCTCAATCACAATCCACTGAGCGCCTCCAAATCGCTTTGTCTTATTTGGCGATGCTAATTGACACGCAGCTTTCCTCTGCGCTAACGGGAGCTGATTTTGACATTTCGGATGGTTGGTAGTCTGTCATGTTCAGCAGGTAGTTGTCTGACTGCGGAGAGAGAGCTGGGTAACAGACGGCGCTTCTGTGCTTGAACTGTCAATCAGGTGCTTTTGCGGCGGGTTTCTTCAGCAATGTGACGAGTTTATGAGAAATGTACTGGGTTTTTATTTTTTAATTTTTGTTTCTTTGTATGCCTTCTTAGCTATATCACGCAGCAGGGTTTCATTACTTACAAGGATATCCAATTGTTTGCTCCACTTAAATAAGGTTTATTTGTTATTATCACAAGTTGGACCCATTATGTTCCTCTTAAGATCGCATTACAGCACCAGCGTGCACGCTCGGGGATCTATTCCTTCTAAGTTGTTATTTTTAAGTCTTGAATGTCACTTGAAAAACTTCACAGCCCGACTCTATGTGCGGGGCTGACACACAAATGTTTCTTAGTGTCAGTGCCAGTATTGCAAGAGAAATGAGCTGCACGCAAATGTGACAGTACCCTGGTGTGTTGTGTAATACGCCCGGAGAGTTTTATTCTCTTTCCTTTTTTTTCTTTTCAACAACAATTTCTGCCACGTTAGGGCCCCTCTTACTCGACTCAGACCTTTTTTTTTTTCCATTGCCAATTCTTCCACCGCACGGCATATGGATGCAAAGCACAAACAGCTTTTTTACATTGTTGTGAATGGATTAAAAAAAAGAAAAGAAGCCAGCAGTTGTTTTGGAAGCGGTCCCGGGGATGACGAGTCTGAGCGCGTTATTGCAAACGAGGTCTCTCCATCTGAGAGCGTGTATGGATAAGGCTTTTTGGATGGGTCAGCGAGCCGCTTGAAACACACTTTTTATAAAAGTGCGACATGTTTCCAGGCCACATTAATAAATCCATCTTGTGTGCGTGTGTGTCTGCGTGCACCCTTGAACCACTTGAACTGTCCAGTCGCCCAAGTGTATAGGGTTGGGAGAGACATCAAGCCAGAGAACCTAATTGGTCCGTGGAGGGCTTTTGCAGAAAACGGAAGGGTAGGCGAGTGCGAAAGAAAGAGAGCGAAACAGACAAAATATGCCAATGGAAGAGGAGAAAGTCTGGATTGGGAGCAGTCGGAGGGAAAATAAAGAACTGAAGGTTGAAAGAAGAGCGAGAAAGATGACAGACAGGTGTAGGAAGTGAGACAGAGCTTGTCAGAGAGCTGGTGAAAAGACTGAGAGGGCTGCAGGATAGAGGGGCTGGTGAAGATTGAGAGATCGGGTTGAAATGAAAGCAGCTGTAAAAGGAACTGAGGGGGAAATGAAAATGGATTGAATGGGGACACGAGGGGAGAAACAAAAGGGAAAAGATGAGCGATGGTAATCGAGAGGATGCGTGCGAGGCTCCGGCTGATGAGAACACAGAAGAGGGGAAGGAAAAGGCTTTCATGTCTCTTTTTCGTGCCGCGATTCCAGAATGAATTACAGTCGCGGGCGGCGAGAGCGGGAGAATATTAACCTGATACTCTTCCTGAATTCAGATTTCGCTCCTCGCCATCACTCAGTCACAAACTGCCGCCCTCCTCTACCGCGCTTGCTTTCAAACAAACCAGAGCGGAGGGCATTGTTGAAACCTCGTCTTGTCTGGTTCATCTTAATCTCTAAGTACAAGGCGCTTTGGAAAATGTGTGGGTTTTTCAAAAAGGAAAAAAAAGGCTTTGCAGCTGAAGGGGCCACAGTGGAAAACGTCTTGAAAGCGTTCTCTGGATGGGGAGAGATTGGAATCAAAATCAAACAAATATTTACTAAGGGAGATGCCGGGGCTTGAAAAACGGCTGTCCAACGCCAAACATTGTGGGGAATTCTTTATCAAGTAAGCAGATTAAACTTACGTTGAACACCTGTAATCATCACAATACATGTTCCTATTCATTGTCACCACTTTTCATAGACTTCCTCTGCCCATGTGTTGTGACAGCATACTCATTTTTTCCCAGGTCATGCATAATAACTGGTTATTCATGAATGAGGCTCGCATATACAGCACACCCGCCACCACGCTGCCGCCACCACCTTTTATGTAATACTTCTGGCAGTCGGTTGTGTAAAATCAAAGGCGCTCCAGCGACGTGGGCGTGAGTCACTTCGCGAGTCCCCTTGATCATTCCAGGACCTCTGCTTTGCTGAGACCCGCACTAGTTTCAATTAATTTCCATCCACGTGTCCTTCATTGCATTGTTTCCATCAAGCAGGAGACAGGGAAATAAGGGCATGGCTTCCATCTCTCGTCAGCTCTATTTTCATATCCCGCTGTAAAACTGGGCGGTTGTCAAGAAAAACCTCAAGGTTTTGAGCCAGATTTGCTTAAATCCGCAGTCCAGGATTGCAGGATAAAATGTCGGCATTGTGCATTTCTGCAGACGATTGTCCGTTTCATATCAACGTTTTTCCTGTTAGGAGGAGAAGGGGAAGGAGGTGGCATGACAGCTGCCTTAGGGTAATTCTAATAAGACGCTGGGATATTTTCCCACTGTATTTGTTGCAAAAAAAACAAACAAAAAAAAAAAACATATTCTAACAAGAGTGTGATCTTTTGCTAAACCTAACCAAGTGATTTCTGTGCCTAAACCAAACCAGACCATGATGCAGAAGTTCACCCAAAAACGGGAACACATATGTCTATTCGACTACTTTTCAGAGGGGCCACATTTCAAAGATGATTGAAATTGAGTTGTCATCTTCAAATAATTGATACTCGGGTGCCAATTCAACACATATTGCAATTCAATATTACAACAGACTGCCACTTGTTGTGCTTTCATAACAGGGAAAAGCTGAATCATTCATATCTGGAGACTGTATGACTCATATTTCCAAAAACAATGCACATCAAACGTCTTACTCTTTTTTCAGCAGCATCATTGTTAGACTACATATATAGAGTGCAAACTTAGACCACAAAGAAAATAATAAATGAGATGGCAAAGATGCCATAGATACTCTTTTCCCCCAACCATAATATTTTTCTTATAATTTCTATATTGGTGTTGCCTGACAATCAGACTCCTTTGCCATTCAGTTTCACTTTGATATCCACTCCATTTTTCATTTTTCTCATGGGAGTGTTTGTTATTTTCCCCCCGAACCAACTGGTAGCAAGTGATTTATGCATCCAGCAGATATTTTCAGTTGACACAGAAGCCGAAGGAAAAGCAGTTGCTCTGAGCACTTAAACGAGGAAATATGCAGATTTAAAGGGCCTGAAAACATATTTTGAAAATAAGCTTCTCACCACCTAATGGCATCTTACATGAACACACAATGTTCTGCCAACGCTGGACCACAAGATGATTCCTGTGTGTGTCACATGCTCTATTCTACTTTGTTTTTTCAAACGGGCAGGCTTGTGCTTGAAAAGGTGATTTCATGTACACGGCTATTGAAAAATTATTCATGTTTTTCTTAAGCTGGTGCAGTTCCCTGTCAAAGCGGTCTGATTGGTTGGTCTGTGGTATTGCTGCTTGCAGCTTTACTGAATAGCTCAATCAAACAAAATGAGGCCCTAAAGAAGTGTAACTCCAAATGAATGATCACAATGCTCCCCAACTGCTGGATGTATAAACAAGTGACTGTTTGCTAACAATCAGCATTGCTCATTTAGTCTTTAATATCTATTTTTAATCTAGGGCTTTAAAATCAGCCCCAGTTGACAGGATTAAATGTTGCAGCATTTCTGCAAAGCATGGATGCGTTCACATTTGTATGTGTTATTGGCTACATACTAAATCTGAATATGTTTGACGAGAAGTCAGGACGTCTCCCGCTGTGTTTTGTGGAGGCAAAAACTTGAATATATTGGATGATAAGTCATGACAACTGTACCCCAACTCTATTTTTTTTTTTAAATGGGACTTTTGCAGCTGTTAATGTGTCAAAAAAAACTAAATATTTTTTAATGAGAAGGCAGAACATCTTCAGCCATATTTGTATTCACAAAACTATTTTTGAAGAGAAATTGGGACCTCTCATACATGTTTGTGGATCAATACTAAGTATTTTTGACAAGAAGGCGGGACATCCCCAACCATGTTTGCAGTGACCAATGTTAAATTGTTTTCTCAAGAAGTCAGGACATCTACCGCCATGTTGGAGACAACAAAGACAAAAAAACTTTTGACGAGAATTAAGGACAACTCTAGCCGTGTTTGTGATGACCAAAGCAGGTGTTTCAAGCCAAAAAGTAATATTTTCTATTCCCAACCACATATTTTGTATGCCTAAACTTACCAGAGCACTAGCACAGCATTGTCACAACATAAAATAACTAATTCAACCTAAATAAACATAAAGCTGCTACCAGAAAGAAGGTCTCAACACATCCACAGTTGCAGAAATGTTCATTGCCAACATTTAGTCAGGGGATTGGGTTGTTAAAAGCCTCCCTTCTCACCATTCTTCTGTTTCTGTTGTTTTTTCAGGCCCTGATGCAGAAAAAATGACATCCCAGTTTTAGATGGCATTTTAAAAGAGCTGGAACAGGCTACTAATTCAGACCTGCTAAAGAAAATATATGTGTGTGTATGTCTTTTTGTATTTGAAGACATTATTATTGTCTTTTTCTATTTGACATTTCCGGGAGAACAGCAGTGAAGCTCTCCCGAATGCCTTGAATAAGCACCGTTTTGCTCTACCAGTCAACCAATCAAGGACATTCTATATTTAGTCTTTGTTCTTTTATTTCACTGATGGAATAAATCCTGAATTGGTCCAATATAAAAATAGGGGGGAAAAAATTAGTTTTTTTTCCTTCTACACAGGCACTGCCCAGCCCCTGCAGACTACAGCATTAAATCTCCAGTGTTTTCAGGCTCGCTACATTCACAGACACAAGCAACACGTATCTTTAAATGCATCTTTGATGACAGCGTGAAGCAGCCCATACATGAGACGTGCCGACGTTTACTACGATCGTTAGGAGAAAAACACATAACAAGACCGGAAAAAAGGAAGGAGAGTGGACCATATTTGCTTGGACGAGGCGCACATACATCATGACATGAGTGCAGCGCATGAACACACAGCCAAGTCAGGGAGACAAGCCGGCAAGCTAGCATGCTAACAAAGCAGAGGAGAGCGTGGGTTGCCATCCCTATGCTTCTGTAGCTCCACAACCATAAATTAAGCCCCTGGGAGAGACCGAGAGCCGGATGGGGAGGGATAAAGAGTGGGTGAGGGAAGAAAAAAAAAAAAAGGGTTGAGAGAGCAAGAGGACGAGCAACAGAGCAAGCAAGAGGGAGTCAGAAACGAAGAAAGGAAAAGAGAGGGGAAAGAGACGAAGCCTGGAGACCCAGCGGAGGCCCCGAAGACTGAACAAGAGAAGGAGTGGGAGGCAGCAGCAGCAGCAGCCCTCCCTCCCTTCCCCTCCACCATCCCTGCCAACTGTGCGAACGCTGAAGGCTTTCATCATTTCAGATTTTTCTGGGGTGATTTTCTGATTTGAGATGCATCGCATCAGCAACTGTGGATATTGTGGAGATCACACAGACCGAGACTGATCATTTGTAAGGCTGTGCAAGTTGAGCAATAGTTTTGGGGGGTGAACAGAAAAATCGAGTCACGGTTTTGAGAGAAAAAAAATTGCTGCGAGAAACACTCTTGAGTTTTTTCTCCTTCCAAACGCTGAGGCATTAAGTAGAAAGGATTGACCCTCGAGCCGACTGTCATATCACACATGTAAGGGCACGATGTCAGCTGTCAGTTAAAGTGGAAAAAATGGAGACACTAATTGCCCACACACACACACACACACACACACACACACACACACCAACGGTTCTTACCTTGCTCCCCTGCAAAAAGCCTCCCACACAGGGAGTGTTTTGGTATTGTTAGAGAAGATGCAGTCATCCATCATCCAGCCATCAAGGGAGAGACAGTGACAGGTTATAGATTGGCTCCCTCTCCCTCTCTCTCTCTCTTTCTTTTGGTCTTCTGAGGAGAGGGGCAAGGGAACCGGGCTCCATTGTAATCAGCACCCAACCTGCTGTCCATCTCTGGGAATCTTGTGTGATTCGGCCCCCAAAGAGCTGGCCCCTCACTGACTTTCTTTTTCATCTGCCTCTGACGACAGTTTTTCCTGGTCAAGACTGAAGCACCCACCCGCCAACCCGCCAACCTGCGAGGAGAACCTTTCAAAATGGCAAGATTTCGATGCTAGCATCGGGAAAGTGTGTCAGCACGGGCGGCCAAAAATCCACCAATGTCGGCAGCCCGGGTGTGAAGAGTGAAAGAACATGCGCGGTTAATGAGATGTATATTTCGAAATTCCAAATGAAATCATCTGCATATCCTTGTAATGGAAACATTTATTGTATTATATTTGATTAAATCAAATTAGAGATAGATATATATTAAAGGGCCAATATGTAAATAATTGTGTGTCATAGGCAACTGGACTCAAAGATGTTTCACCTCTCATCCAACTACCTGGAGGCAGGAAGTTGCAGGCTTTTAAACTCTGTGTGGGAGTGTCCCTACAGAGTTGTCCAGGACACATGTGAGCTCTGAGTTTGAGAATTGTTAGGGGTACATGTGGGTTGTTGATCCAGCTGGCCTCAGTACTTTGGTCTAACAGTTACAAAATCCACTAAAATTATCAACACAGTGTTACTTAATGTGTTTTGATGTTATGACATCTATGCACAGAGTTATCTACTGATGTTAGCATGCTAACCAGTTAGCCTGGGTCCCTTTGCTACATTCAAGGTTGACTGGTTAACTGCAAACTTGCTAAGGGAAGCTACAGTTAGCAGCAATTGCTCTGGTATGATGTACTCCATGTAGAAAGCAACCGCGAGAGCGGGAACTTTTTGGAGGTAAAATAACGTCCCCGGAACTTCAATTGGACGCCGGTCCCCGCGGTTCGAAAAGCACAGAGTTCCTTTCAAAGGTTCTTAGTCCCTTGGGTGAAAACACTGGTTGCGTAAAATCCTCTGTGGATTTATAAACTGCCTTAACATGATTTCTTTCTCCAGATAACATACAGCTACAGAGTGCATTTAAGTGCCTGGTGTATGTGGGGTAGAGAGGAGCTGACACTGAGAGGTCTGGGAGCTGATTTGTATTATCAATGAAAGATGAAGCCTACTGTCGACACCGCACCTATACATCAGCCTTCAGATCTGCCTCACACAACGATAAGCTTAATTCAACCTTAGATGGATTCTGACTCATTGCGCCCAGCAGATGCTCCCTGCGCCTCCTATATGTATGATATTGCTTCCCACTTCCTCCACCACATGTGCTGGAATAAAAAAATCTGGTGGCAGAACGCTCGAATGATATGAAGTATGGACTGCTTTGCAAATAAACTCTGTTTTAACTCGGCTTTCTCTCCCTATCATTTGCCATCTGTACATTCTTCCCTTTGCCTGTCCTCCATCAATGAATGCAATCAACCCCCCCCACCCCCACCAGCCGCCAACCACCCCAGGTCTTCCTGTGTCTCACTCAGAACCGGCGACAGCTATTCCCCAAGGCCCTCTCCATTTGCTCACGTTTGTTAAACACAGTCAGTGACTGGCTCAACTCGCCGCCGCTCTAACGACAGCCCCTGTTAGACGTGCAGGGCTCTCTGTCTGAACTTTATGGACAGCGTACATAGTAAAACATAGCACAGTTTGCTTTTAGCGTTATACGACTAAAGAGAAAAGCCATCCTTTAAGGGTGCGGTAAGCGAATGACGTGGTTTGTAGGAGAAATATGTCACATTTTAAGCCTTAAATTGCCTTTATTCTTTATTCTTTAAGTTGCTGAAGTTTCTAATTAGTCTCTTCATTCTCCCCTTTTCAATTGCAAATTGATGCAAAAGATAGCCATGTCCTTATTCCAATGGAACAAGCTTTGACATTACACACACTAAAACATCTATATATAGGGAAGGAGTCCAGCTATATTTGCCGATGCATTATCGTGTCATTTTGCTTCAAGAACATATGACATAATGTAATGAATGTACATTTTGATGAAACACTTGTAAGATGATATATTTTCGAAAATACATGGGAACTTTTTTGGCAGTTGTTCAAACATAAGCCTGTGTCGACTCCTTTTTATAAGCACGGCATCCACAGGATCTGGTCTTTCCTCACAAAGGACGCAACACAGCTCCTGGTCTGAACGCTGGTCATCTCCCCGCCTGGACTACTGCAACTCGTTCTTGGCTGGACTCCCAGCTTCTGCAACTAAACCGCTGCAGCATATCCAGAACACTGCAGCGCACCTCATTTTCAATCTACCCAAATTCTCCCATGTGACCCCCCCTCCTCCACTAACTTCCTGTCGCAGCCTGCATCCAATTCAAGACGATGCTGCCAGCCATCATGACCGTCAACGGAACTGCACCCATCTACCTCCAAACACTGGTCAGACCACACGCTCCAGCGCGGGCAGTTCACTCCACTACATCAGCTGGCTGGCTGGTACCGCCATCGCTGAGAGCAAACAAAGGTCGCTCAGTGCTGAAGTCATGACTCTTCTCTGTTCTGGCGCCCCGGTGGTGGAACAAAGTCCCGACCAATGTCAGGACAGCAGAGTCACTCGCCATCTTTCGCAAAAGACTCAAGACTCACTTGTTCAGACTTCACCTCGCTCCCTCCCAATCCCTATACTTCAAAAAGGGTATGTTCTTACCCTTAGCGCTTAAATGATAGCACTTATGTACTTAAGGTATCCTTGATGAATAGCAGCTACTATGCTCTATACAAGGGCTTGAAAATTGGTTCTATTTTCTCTTTTTTACTTTATCAATGGTGATATGTCGTGGTTTCTCTCTTGTGACAAATGTACTTTTTGTAAGTCACTTTAGACAAAAGTGTCTGCTAAATGTAAACTATTATGTAGTAACTAGGTTGTAACACTGTCAACGCTGTAATTGACACAAATAATAATAAAAACAAAAATAGTAACGTTAATGTGAAAGCTCTACGTATAAGGGAAATATGTTTCTGTTTCAGGAGGGAAATCAGACCTACGTCCACTTCTCTGTCCAAACTCAGCTTTTTCAGCACCTCATTTGGCAGCGACCATTCACTGCACCACCTACGATATAGCTCCAAACTGAAAAAACCCTCAGAAAAAAAAGGCTGACCAGAATGTGAATGCAACATTAAACATTAAAAGCTGGCTGTCCACATCCTCGTCATGTGCGGTTTTCCTTCCCACTGCTGGCTTCTGATGGTATGACTCACATCGTGCGAGTGGTGTGTCATCCCATAGTGGAGTTGTTTTTTGACCACTACGCCTTGTAGCTATCTTTTTGGAGCGCTTCCCAAACTAAGAATGACTCGAAACAAGTAATGGTTTGATGGGGAGAGCTGGGACGAGGCCAGTGTTTGTATCTAATCATCACGCTGATGGAGAAAACCATTAGAAGAAAACGCAGAGATGCCGGGCCGCATCAGCGGCAACACTTTAAGAAGACTGATGTGTGAGTCATTTACGAGGTGAGCGTTGAGGCCTTGGCTCTGTCAAAACTGTGAAAACCTCCATTGTAATACTCCATAAATAGTGCACCTCTGTCTCAAGAGGAGGTGTTATTATCTTTGTTTCTGCTTTTGATAGTTTTGCAATTACAGCATCAGTTTCATAGAGTTTAATGCATTTTTTTTTACTTTTAAGTCAAGTGGATTTATCCTCAGCAGAGTCCCAAAACACACACATTTTGACCTGCCACCCCTTCTCTCATGCAATCCCACCGCCCCCGGAACACAAAGCAAGATAAAACCCTCATAATCTGCTCATAGAGCGGCGCGCTGCCGCTCCGAATGTGCAGGCATGAGGTTAAGCATTTGCGCGCGTGCTTTAGCTTGCTTGTGTGTGTGTGGATGTGGGTGTGTGTGTGTGCGCGCACATGTTTTTTGTGTTTGTCCTACGTGTGTGTGTGTGTTCATAGATGGAAGTGACAGCTCCAGTGTTCTTTGTATGAGAGCAGGGCTGGAATGCCCAGGGCATCTGTTGACCCAGCTGGCATTTGCTGAGCGGTTGTAGTACGCCAGGTTAAGGACAACATTTATCCAGCATGCATTTGCATTTGTGTGTGTTTGTGTGTGTGTGTGTGTGTGTGTGTGTGTGAGAGAGAGAGAGAGAGAGAGAGAGAGAGAGAGAGAGAGAGAGAGAGAGAGAGAGAGAGAGAGAGAGAGAGAGAGAGAGAGAGAGAGAGAGAGAGAGAGAGAGAGAGAGAGAGAAAGCAGAGGGAGGGAGGGAGGTTTTATATGTGTTTGTATTTTTGTGTGTGGGTGTGTGTTTGTGCACCAGGGGGTAGGTCATGTAACATTTCTACCAGGATTCTGGTGGGAAACTAAACAAATAGAAAAAAATCAGTAAATTCTGATTCTGGTGAGGAAAAAAAAAGTGATACTATATTTAACAGCCACAAAGGTCGAAGAGAGCAGTCGGTGAGACGCGGCAATGAAATAGTTCCCACCATACCAAACAACGGATAAAACCATGAGTCACATCTTCCAAAACAATTGCCCAGTTGCTCATTGCTGCAACAAACCTTTGTTTCCCTTATCTGCGGTGCTCGAGCGCGATGCTGGCGCCTCGTAGCCCGAGGTGCTAAGCGACAACTCGACATTCAGTCTCAAACTAAACCATACGAGAGACAATGGGAGAGGAAGAGGAGAAGAGTGTGCTCTTGTTTTGAAGAAAAGAAAAGGAAAGGAAAGAAAAAAAAAAACCTCCCGGCGATAAGAGACTGGGAAGGCAGAAGTTTTCTTGGAAAGCAGAAAAAGATGTTTTCTCGTGACACACTTTTTTTTCTGCACACGAAAAGTGCTGCACTAACTGATGATAACAATGTCGGCGCATAATGGGCAATCTGTCTGACACACAATATTGGAGGGGAAGGTCTTAGTAAGTTTTTTTTTTCTTTTTTTTTTTTTTCCTTTTTTATGTGCTGTTGCGTTTGGCATGAGCCACCTAAACTGTCAGGCTAAATGGAGTAGGTGTAAGGGGAAGTCAATCACCATCCTCCGCCCCACCCTCGACTCGCAAAAACCCTGTCCTCAAGAGTCTCTCAATTTGCCAGTCATCATAGAGTGACAAAAGGGTGTGAAAAAATCAAAATAAATCCATCCTGAACGGCGGGAGGAAGGCGAGTAACGTAGTGAGGAAATTACCCCAAATGGAAGATGTGAAATCGCTTCCGCATATCCTGAAGCACCTTTTAGCTTGCTTATGTACCATCAGTCATCATATGGCTTGTTTCCGCACCCCTACACCTTCACAAAGGTCGTGTGTGGCAAAAAATAACTTACTGGGATGCACAGTTGGATTTAAAGTTCATATTGCCACTTTACATTGATATCAAAGCCTGTCACGTGTCTGCCTGGTGGTGATGAAGCTCCCTCTAGACAGCACAGTATGTGGCTATGCAAATTTGTTTCATCCTTCATGTATTTTTTTTCCCACCCTGCAATCGGTTTATATTTTAGTGAGGTTCAAAGTGAACCGGAGCCACTGAGCATACAAAAAGTCTGTCTGAAGGTGAGGGCCAAGATAGAAACGTGAGTTACAGCGTCTCGTCTCAGATGCGTTTGGGTCGTCTGGTGAGATTAATCAGGCTCTGCCGCGATTAGCATGTCTGAAAGGTTACTCCAAAACACCTGATTATGCTCCTCTTTTTTGAAACAAATGACTTATTAGAATAAAGACGGCGTCTCCTTGAGACGACACCCGCTCCGGTAACAAAAGAGGCCTGACGCGTCTGTCAGGCACAATTGCGCTGCTTTGCAATTCATGAACATCTGAATTAGTTGAGACAGGGAGCGGAGCGGTCATGGTGGGATGCTAAATCGAGGTACCACTGGGAAATAGAATGGGTTGAGCTGCGTACTTGTGTCTGCAGTATGTCCACACCGCTGTTTTATTACTAACTGACCAAATTCACATATTATCTCAAGAGGGGTCAAATACATTCACCACAACCCTCGAATCACATGGACCAACGTCACAGTTTTATTATTATTACTGTTATTATTATTATTTTGCCTGTAACCCCACATTATCACAACAAAACTGCAACAACCTAAAATCGCTGTTGGCTTTTCGTTCGACCAGCGCTGATACGTGGAGATTAGCCACACAGATTTTGCCCGGGGCTCCTTGGTTTACCGGAGCTTTGCGCTTTCAGCTCGTATTAAATTGTGACTCCCGTTAATGAGCGCCTGGATGAAGTGTCGGCGCGTGTTCAAGCTCTCTCGTCCATACTTTACCTGGAGCACCATTGTATACCATCAGCTGCACCTTAACACCACTCGTCTAACATGAGAGTTGTACAAAAATTTAATCCCTTTGTATAAAGAGCAGTTGTAGTCCCCTTGGCCGAGTTACTGGCTGTTCTCTGATCAGCCGGATGATTGTGGAAAGCGATGATGGCAGGTTTCCCTCTGGTTTAGACCGAGATAACAGTGAGGCAGTAATGTGGAGGAGTCCGTTAATAAAAAAAAAAGTCTCCCCAAGAAACAAATCTCCACCCAGTCTTCCTCCATGAGTGCACAAGAACATCTCGCAGGTCGTGGCATCCGTTTGAACGGTGTAATCAGATAAGGCAATGCCTGAAAATGCCAGTGAGGGATGGGCACGCGTGTGGCCACTAAATGAAATCAATGAGATGATCGATAAGCGGGGGCTGGAGGAAGAGGATTACTTAGAGCTGGAGGAAACACTCAGTAGGCCATTCACTCATCTTGATTAAAGGCCCCCGCTCTGTGGTCTGACGTAGGCCGGTGTGCAGCGGGACGACACCAGATCTGGGTCAATTATGAGTCGAGATCCTTTTAATTACCCTGGATGTTTGTTCTGTGGTCGGTCTGAAGGAGATGGGAGGAAGGTTTGAAGTATTTGAACCACTTGTGAGTTTTATTGACTCCTATCAATGCTTCAAAAGTTGCTGCAACAAACAATTATTTCCATTATTGTTGAATCTGCAGAAGTTCCTTCTTTTGTCTAACCAGCAGTCCAAAATCCAAAGATTCTAGCCATTTATAATCATCATTAACCATAATCGTCATTGATGAATGATTAATTAATAGTTAATTAAACATTAGCAAGTTATTTAGCTGTTAAAAAATCAATGAAAACCTTTATAAAACATCTTCTAATTGTAAAGGTTTACATCAGTTGCAACAGATAATGATGATAGATGAACTATGCAGTATTATTAAACATTGCAACAAGAATAATTAACATCAGTTGCAACCTTACAATAAACAATTTCTTATTGAATAGTATATAAAACATTTTGTTATTTGTTAACGGTGAAATAAGTTAAACTTTAATTACCCTCCGACAAGGGGATCATGTTTTCACCTGTGTCTGTCAGTTTGTTGGTTTGTGATCAGGATTACACAAAAACTACTGAATGGAATTCCACAGAACTTGGATGGAGCATGGATCTCGGCCCAGAATAGACCCCATCGACTTTTGGTGCGGGTCCAGAAAAGGGAATAGAAGAGAGAAATTTCTACTCACTTCCTTAAACATTGCAAGATTGGGCATTTTGGAATTTTGTGTAAGTTTCTCAGGGAATAGTGGATCTTGATGAAAAACACAGTTTTAGGTTGCTGGTATGTATGAGTGAGTACAATTTGATGCGGATCCCATTAAAAATGTGTCACTATGTGCAAAAAAATACAATATTGTGTTCTGCTTGAATGAGTTAAGGGGTGTTGGGAAAGTGCGCACTCTTCCGAGTTTCATTTATTGTCATAAATGACAAAGAGAAGCAGTAAATCTGTAAACTCAAGCAGCTGGAACCAGCAAATGTTTGACATTTTTCCTTGAAAAATGACTGGAGCCATCAATCAATTATCGAATTAGCTGGCAACTAATTTTCTTGCAATCGATTTAGCGACGAATAAACAAATCCTCGGCGTTCTACACAAACTTGGCTTAATTTATCTCACACGCTGCTGCTTTGTTGCTGTGATCTAAAGCTCCCCGCTGCTCCAGCTCAAGTTTAGTCATCATAAAGCCATGCACACAACAATATGATACTGATTAGCCACTCTGAAACGCAGTGATTGCGGTGAAAGAGTACAATGAGCGAGGCTGCAGGCAAAATCACACCGAGGCAAACACATTTTCACCCACCGCGGATTTGTTGGAGACACGTTTGTAAGGATACGCTTGCATGTTAAAAAGTAAATTAACAAGCACAATGATTGCACAAGCTAATGCTCGCTTGTCACACTTGTGCCCCTTCCATGTAAAACACTTTGAGTTTGAGATTAGTGTGCTGGACTCAATCACTGGCCCCCAAATCCAAGCACAACATTAAACCAGAGCTACTGTGGCTCACAAAGATCTAATAAAACTCAACCACTGAGACTTATAGGCTAAGTGCTCTGCAGTGGATGGGGCTAATAATAATATCTGGGAGTAACACCAAGAAATCCCAGGGGATAATGCCAGATAATCACTACTACACACCCCCATGGGCTGAAAGCAGTAGCATGGGCTTGCGGTGGCTACAGAGTTTGGAAGTGCAGGACTTCTGGCAACTCTTCAGTTGCACACGCATGGGACTTTGATCAAAGCCAACATGAAAGGCTAATACTCGAGCTTAGAATCTTTGGGGGGACTTTTTTTACAAAAGCTGAAACAAGAGCAGACACACTGGATCTGAGCAGCGGGAGTCAGATAAAAGCTAGCCGTTGACGCTTCAGCTCAAATTAAAGAAAGAAAGACTGGTGCTTTTTTCTTTCCCATCATCGGGCTGTAATTTGTAACTCCGACTGAATCCCAGACCTTGACGAGGAAGACGATAAGGCATGCTGAATGACAAAACATTTCCAGCGATTTTAGAGCTGTACAAATCAAACGCTACTCGCTCAGGATCTCGTGGCCTCTCTTAAACGGTGGAAGACGTATTCAGAGTCTTTCCTTCGATAAAAGCAGTAATACCACACTGTGGAAAAACACTTGAAGTGGAAAAAAAGTGAAAAGTTATCTTGACAGTTAAACATGTCACGTGATCTCGCAACTTTGTGACATCACACTGCATCACCGCGTCGCACATTTGCTTAATCTATACCTAGCGGCTAGTTTGGCACGAAATAATTGATTTAGCACAGCTGATCTGCGGTGTTGGCTCAGGCGTGTGCAAGCTGGCCAATCAGAGGAGAGTGGATACTTTAATAGTATTTTAAAGTAAAAAGTTGAACCCGACAATAAACATCATATTCCTCCTTTAAACAATGAAAAGTAAAAGTTCTGAACGGTCATTAAAAAAAATTGGGATTGCTAATACTGCTGCTTTAATATGTATGTTGCATTTTACTGCTATACATGTTAAAGTTGAAGAAATGTTCAGTACTTTATATATTATGGTAAAGTTTAATCAACAGCAACACATCATATCCGGTAAGACCGTCAAACATGTATCTCTGAAAAGTACATTTTTTATGAGCACGGCCCCGCGTGCTGCAGATGCATTTTCCAGCTGATCCAAGACGCTTTTTAAATACCTTATTTAACCTAAAGGTACCCTGTGGAGTTTTGGAACTGATACCATCATCACACAGCGACTGTTTTTTCCCCCATCTGCTTATGACTCTCGCGCCGTTGTAACAAGTGAATTTCCCCAGGGAGGCATCAACAAAGTCTTATCTTATCTATCCCATCAAACATCTTCATGATTGTCGATGTTTTGTTTTGATCCCATACACGGGCCAGAAGCACTCTTAGGTGATGCGATACGCTTTTCCTGCCGGGGGTTTCATGTTGTATCAGCGATCAGCAGTCGTCCTAACACGCCGAGAGACGCAGCAATGTTCTGACAAAGCAAAGGAGAACACACATTGGTTAGATCCTAAGAATAGGCACTGATGTTTTGGTGAGAAATATATAAAATGATGGAAACGTGTGGTTTACACTGGAAAGGAAGAGTATGCAAAACTGTAATCCGAACATAGATCTTTTTAACTAAAGCTGACAGACAAATGTGGTGTTAAATGTACGTTAAGTACCTCAAATTTGTACTTAAAGGATAATTTCACCCAAGGAGTGAAAACGGCATTACAGCATTCTCTTAAACAACTGAAGTAGAGGGGGACTTGTTTTAAGAAGTAAAAAAATACAAGTGTTTTTCAAAAGACGTTATTTTTACCCTTTTTTAAGTTGAAATCTTCCCTGAGCTGAAAGTGTTAGCACGCACCCCATTGAAGTGAAGCACATCAGGTGTGTAAGTAATGTCTTTCCAAATCAATTTGGAATCTTGGGGCTTCTGGAGACTTGGATTACGTCAGACGAGCTCTGTGGCCACGAGCCATTTTATGTTGTTTTTCAGTTATGTTTTTTTTTTTTTTTTTTTTTTTAATCATATTTTAGAACAAGTCACCATCTACTTCACTTGTTGCAGAGAATTTACAAGGCAGTTTTGCTGTGAAGCTCCAGGTATGTTTTGTGGACAACGGAGCATGGAGGAGGGTAGACAAAGACTGAATTTTCACTTTTGGGTGAACTGTTCCTTTAAAAAGGAACCATAACCTTAGTTTATGAGTAAAATTCAAAATCATTACATTTGGAGATACATGGATTTTCACTGGATTATACGTGTATGAAAAATTGTGCAAAAGTTCAGCTGCCTCTAACAACGTTTTTTCCTCTCGCAAACATTTTTTTCTCTTTTGTGGCTGAATCAAAACGCAGCACAGTAAAGCATGCAGATGTGCCCGAGGTAGCATAGAAACAAGAGATCATGTTAGAAGTGGGTGTTCATGCTGTAATGGGAATCCCAAATGATGACTAACCAGCCAAAACAGCCACAGTTCTACTTTCCCTTTCCCAGAGAAGTAACCCCGAAGCGGAGAAATCACAGCTTCCAAAAAAAAAAAGAGAGCGCGTATACAAACTCTTTCGGGGCCCTCGGGATTAAATGGCCACGTCTTAACCAAAGCAGGGCCACCGAGACTTACACCAAAGCTGAGTGCATGAGGTGTGCGGATGATGTTATCCCTGCTGGAAGTGTTGCATCAACTGCCAGCTCCTCGGGGGGACTATCACACGGAGTACGGCAGGCCTGCTGGGCCACAACAGTGTTGGAGTGCTGTGTGCCCAGCGTGCGAAACAGGCCGCTCCGCTCAACCGTGTTACCAACAGCTATTATCCGTTGCATTAATGAATGGGTCCCACTGTTATACACTGAGTCACGCTGGAAGATAGCACAGGAACACCCGACACAAGGCGCGCTCTAATGGATTCAGCGAAAGTGTAATGTTTTGAAGATCTATTATCACGTGTAATGGAAAGTACACCACTCATATGATATTTGCATTTTTCCATTAAATGTAATAGGAATCCATAAATGCATGCAATGGATAACAGCAATAGGGTCGAACCCATATCGAGTATCTGTTCTCTGGAAGATTCTGAAGATTCTGAATTTCTGATACAACCATGAGAATTACTGTCAAACATATAGAAACTTAGACATCAGCCATCTTGTATTTTTCCTGCATGCCCCAAAAAGAAAATAATACACTCACATTCATGCTGTAGCGGTGGCAATTGTATGACACAGAGTAGGGCTGTCACCATACCAGATAACACTGCATGATTATAACAGTCAGACAAGTTGACATTAATGACATGAATGTAGAAATAAGAAATGAAAATGAAAAACAACCTCATGTTCATCTTTAACTTTTTTTACTGTGCATTTTGTTGCTTGTTTGCACGAGTGTAAGGGACTGGACAGAGAGACTGTAACCATAACTGTACACAAGTGTACAAAAAAGAACAGTTACACTTGAGGAAAAGTGAAAAGGCAACAATATGAACTGATAATATCATAATGTATACGCTCCACTAAGGAACTGATCCAATCTAACATTGGGCACGTGGCAGGGTACGCCAGTCTCAAGCCCAGATCAAAATCAAATACCAAATCGGGTCTTTGGTGTTGAATTGGAACCATTGAGCCAAAGCACTGGTATTTGACAATCTGGGAATGGGACTCAACAATCAAATATCTTTCTCGGAAATTACTTTAAACGTCATGTAGCGTTGCTTTAAATGTAAGGATTTCCTGCTTCTTCTATGTCATTTCTGATATTAAAATGATAGTAAATGAAGAGTCTTTGGGAAACTTTTTTTTTGGTTGTGTCGGGGGGTTGATATGACTGTTGGTTGTAGACCTGCTATAATTTACAGCCAGCACTGCGGCAAGAGTCTAAATGTGTCATTTTCTCTCTAGAGGCACCAAGGAACTAACATCAAAGAATCATAATGACACAAGGCAAAGATTATATCATACAAAGAAAGAACCCACACTTGAAAGAACATTTTGTTGTAGCCATCATTAATAAATGGTTAATTTATTAATTTGCTGTTAACAAACAATGAAATGCTTTATAAATCAATTATTGATCAAATATTTACTGTTTATAAACTCATAGTTGATCAGTACTGTGTAGTCGATCTGTAAATATTATTGCTGCAGTGGCTTAATAAACTGTTTATAAAGCATTTCATTGTTTGCTGACAGTGAATTAACTATTAACTAATGTTTAATTAGCTATAGGTTAACCATTGATAGTCACCATTAAAGGTTGCCAAAATACCTTTTTTAGCATTTCATGTAATTGAAGCATAAAGTTATCAGGTGGCACACTTTACCATGATAACGATTTACCACGATAATTGACTGGTTAAAGATATGGTAAACCTGTCACATCTCATTATGTCAACTTAAATTCAATGAAAATTTCCAAAGGAGTAGTTCTTTTTTACTCAACCTCAACCACACTTTATTTAACAAAATAGAAGCAGGTCAAATATCGCAAAGCATATAAATGTAACTTTGAAACACAGCGGGTTTTTTTTGAAAATTATGACAAATCATCAGTGGGCTGTGGCACAGTAATAACTCCACAGAAGAAGAGACACATAGTTAATCCCCCCACGCCCTCCCCCCACCCCTCTGTTGTTGTGATAGGACGGAAAAAGCGGGGTGGGGAAACAGGGGACTCGGGGAGAGCACGATGACTGGACAAAAAAAAAATGCAGGGGAATGTTGGCAATGATGATTTTGATGATGAGTGTTTGTCACAGATCTGCTGAGATGTTAGTCCTCAAGGTCAAGCTGCACGTGGTAACATATTTGGAAGGAAGGGGCTGGGGGGGGAGAGATGGGTGACAGTGGGGGGGGGGGGCATACATGCAGGTCATGCAACTTCTTTCGCTCTCTCTCTCTCTCTCTCTCTCTCTCTCTCTCTCTCTCTCTCGCTCTCTCTCTCTCGCTCTCTCTCTCTCTCAATTTGTCATCACACAAACACACACATGTGCAGGATGCATGCCTGTGCACACACATGCCAACACTCACTCACACAAGGGGGAGGGAGGAGAGGGGAGGCAGGAAAGCAAAGAAAGGAAAGCGAGGGGAGGGAAGCGATTCAGCACCGTGGACAGCGCTAGTCTGTAATACTGGGTAGAGATACTGCAGGCCTGCGAGCGGTAAAGGGAAGGGAATGGAGAGGGGGAGGAGGGTGACGGGGGAGATCGAGGGGGCAGTGGGGGTGTAAGCCCATCTCACATCAACTGTACACTCCTGTCACGGCCGTGGCACTTTAGGTCAATTTTATTTTTGCAGAATTAAGCGGAAATTTGGACTAATTTATGCATCTAAGTGCAGAGAAATCCACTGGCAATTTGACATCACAATTAAAAGAAAGGTAGACATGGAATAAAGCCAATTGCACGTTCCTTGCATCTGTTGCAGAGAAGTTACAGGATGGAGGAATTTTTGGAGCACGGGAAGTTTTAAAGAGGCATTATGTAGTTCTGGGGAAGACATTTTGATCAGAAAAGACTGATTTTGTAGTGCCTAAACAAACAAACAAACACTCTTTGTTTTCACAGCTGATTAACAAGCTGACCTTACAGGACAATACAGTTTTTCTTTGTTTATATGTGGCGGACCCTGCCACCTATAGCAAGCTTCAAACGGTGTCCTTATTTTCCTCTGAGAAAATCTTGTTTATTCAGTTATGGAAAAGATAAATATTTCTGAGTCTGTATTATTACCTAAATAAAGTTGTATATATGAAAATTCAGAGTTTGGATTCGTTCTCCAAAACTACATAGTGGCCTTGTTTGTGGCGGACCCTGCCACCTTCCTAGCTTCGACCCCTAATTCTCCTCTGAGAACAGCTTGTTAATTTAGTTTCAGTTCAGAGTTTGTATCATTTCCTGGTGAATATCATAAATATCCATATATATCCAAAAACAACACAGTGCCCCTTTAAATGCCTTGTCGTCTTCCCTGTTGTTGCTGTTGTTTCCAGTTTTAATTTTGCCAAATCCACGTGAGGGCGAGGAGCAGCTTTGTGAGAACAGGTGTTCAGTCATGGCGCCCACAAGGAAAAAAACCCGTAAAAAAAATTTAAAAAAAAAAAAAAGCGACCTCCTTCCCCTGAACAGAAGAAGAAGCTCAAAATGCTGAATTTTTGAAAAACAAAAAAAGGCATCAATAAATCTGCGTTATGTGTGTGTGTGTTCATGTATCCCCCGAGTTCCCCTCTTTTTCTTCCACATGCTGCTCTCCATAGCAATGAAAGAAGAAAAAAAAAGCAAAGAATCAAACCCCCCACCCCCATCTCCCCATACCAGAACAGCCTAGTTTCAAGCACATTTCGGAGTAAATACAGTGAGTTTCAGTTCTCTTATTTGGACAAGATTAGATGGCTTTACAAAAGCTCACAATATGATGAAAAGTGAATCATAGCCATAAGCTTTTTCTTTTTTTTTTTTTTTTTTTACGTGGAGGAATACTTCTTTTTCTGACATTTAAAAAGGAAACAAACCAAAAAGAAAGAAGAAAGCACTCTAAGTCTAGATCAAGTCTACCTGCGTTGCTGCTTTTTACATACAGTAGATCGAATTCATACCTACGGTAAACTCAAATTTGAAAATCTTCCTTTTGCTCAGTTTGTTGAAAAAATATGATGTTACAAACCCCCCACACATTGGATTCCAGTGTTGGTTTTTTTTTTGTTGTTTTGTTTTTTTTTAATATCCTCCTCTCACCCAAAAGCAGGCTATATTCATTGACACACACACACACAAAGAAAGAAAAAAATAAACCACAGGAACTTTTGTTATTTTCAGCTACATTAAACTTTGCAGCAAGTAAAGCATCTGAGTGACGTTATCTCCCCCCCCCCCCCTGCCCTCCCCTCCCCTCGGTCATGCTCATCTGCACGTCTGTATGATCAGGAAAAAAAAAACAAACAAAATAAAACAACCAAGAGTCAACAATTGGCACACCACTGAAAAAGAAACACAGTAGTACATTCATAAAAGGAGATGATGGTGGTGACGATGACCATTGGAACATTTCCCCAAAAAAAAACAAAAAAAACCTGCGATCACCTCAGTATAAATAACCCCCGAATATTCAAACCGACAGTCAAAGATATGACAGAAAAAAAACTAAAAACAAGAAATTAAAAAATAGAACAAACCAAAAAAAAGAACATGCACTGATAGCTTCACCTCTATCGCTCACCCCTTCCCTCCCCCTCTCCAGATTTTTTTAGATATATATATATATTTTTTTATTTTTTATCCTCCAAACATGTCCGGAAAACAACAAATACAAAGTCCTAAACCGCAAGGTTTCACAAAAAATAGAGAAATGGCACTTTTTGTAATAGTCATATATAATTTCTTAATATCTATATATTGTCGTCATACTGATATAACATGGAGAGAACAAAAAAAGGAGGGGGTTCGCCTCCTTTTTTCCCTTGGTTATGGTGGTTATGGTTTTTCCCCTTCAGCCGCCGTCGCTGCGTGTTGTCTCTGCGTGTGTGTGTGTGTGTGTGTGTGTGTTTGTGTCTGAAACCATGCGAAATATCATCATGCAGATTATGATACATCGGGTCCAAAAGTAGTATTTACATTTACATTCATGCGTTCGTGCACCATTCCCGGGCTCCTCTCTCTCTCTCTCTCTCTCTCTCTCTGTCACTCTCTCTCTCTATCACACACACACGCCCTCCTCTCTCTCTCTCTCTCTATCTCACTCTGCCTCCCCCCTTTTTTCCTTCCTCCCTCTTCTTTTTTTTCTTTTTTTCCTCCTCTTGTCTCGTGCAGATCCGTAGTCCGATTGCGGCAAAGAGCAGAACTGGGAGGAGGGAGGGAAGAGGAGGAGGAGGAGGAGGATGAGGAGGAGGAGAAGAAGAGGGGTTTTCTCTTTTTTTTTTCTTAAAACCAGAAAGGGAGGGGGGGGCTTGGCATATACATATATTACAGAGTGTGGTGGTGGTCGAGGTGGTGTTGGGGGGGCTGTGCAGCAGCAGGAGCAGCAGACTTACTTGGTTCAATAAACAAGACATGAAACAAGTTCGCCTCATGACGAACGGAAAAAAGCGGATGACTCTGGTCTCTGCAGTCACTTTGTGTGCGTCAGTCTGTCTTGTGTTTGTAATCCAGTCTGGGGTGGGTGGGTGGGTGTGTGTGGGTGGGGGTGGGGGGATATGTGGGGGCGTGTTGGGAGGGGGTGGGAAGGGGGTTTCGTTCTGCCAGAGTCCCCCCTCTCCCCCTTTTTTTCCTGTGTTTTTTTGTTCTGTTTTGTTTTTACGCGTCATTTGTCGTGGAGAGGTGCGTGCTGCAGTCGAAGCCCCGGTGCGCGCCCCCGTCCGCATTATAAGGCCCGCTGTGCCAATACGACGAGTCGCACACTGTCTGTAGGGAGTTAATCTCCGAGGCGGAGGAGTTCCCCTCCCTCCGCTTTGACCTCTTGCGGTTCCGCAAGATAAACACAAGCATCCCCACGACCGTGAACGCGGACGTGACGAACACCAGCAGCAGCCCGGGGACGAGCACCGAGATGGAGACCCTGTTCGGCTCCAGGTACGAGTTCGAGCGCGTCCCCGAGTCCTGCGCGAAAGTGCTGTTTTTGGCCGGGGGCGTGGGGGAGACCTTGTCCTGGAGTTTGCGGCACATGAGGTCGTTCCGGACGTAGCGGAAGTCGCGCTTCCAGAACTCTTCGGGGGACTCGCACTTGAGGTCGCTCACGATCACGTCCGCCCCGAGCTTCTCCGTCCACTGCTTGAAGGGCACGATGTTGCACGAGCAATCCCACGGGTTCCCGTGCAAATCGATCTGTATGATTGAGTTGAGCTGGTCCAACACGCCAGCCACGGGGAGATAGGGGAAATAATTATTATGCAGGCTAATTTTGGATAAAGAAATCCCAAGGAAAGCATCCACCGGCAAAGACTTGAGCAGGTTGTTGTTGAGGAACAGCACCCTCAGGTTGGGCATGGGGCTGAAGGCGCCCGCCACGATCAGCTGGATGTCGTTGTATTCCAAACTGAGGTATTCCAGATTGACGAGGCCCGCGAACATCTCCGCCAGCAGCGTATCCAGATAGTTCTTATCCATGTACAGCCACCGCAGCTCGCTCTGGTTCTGGAACGTGCCGTTGTCGATCACCTTGATGTTGTTGCCGCCCAGGTCGAGCAGGTTGAGGCTGGAGTATCCCAGCAGCTGGTTCTTCTTCACCGCGTGGATGTTGTTGTCTCTCATGTTGAGCTCGTGTGCGGTGAAGGGCCTGGGCTTCAGGTTGGCCAGGCTCTCGATCTTCTTGCCCTCGCAGTTGACCCCCAGCCCCTGTCTGGAGCCCACCAGCTTGCAGTTGCACGGCTGCGGGCACGTGACGTTGTGCAGCTGCTGCTGCTCCCTGTCCCCGTTCACACCTGTCAGCACAGGCGTGGGCTTCGTCTTCAGCTGCCAGTTCTCACGAGATTTGGAGCGGCTCTTGGCTCCGTGGCCGCCGGGCGTCGGGGGCCCTCCGGCGTCCCCGTTGGGCTTGTAAGGCGTGGGGCGCGGGCCGCGGCTCTCGGAGATCTCCTCCTGGGTGGGAGGGGCGACCAGGCTGGTGTCGACGCCGCCGCTCTGCGAGGGGCACAGTTCGGCCTCTGACGTCTCGTTCAGGTCGCTGCCCTGGAGGCGGGTGGGAGCCTCGCACACCACCCTCCCGATGAGCGCGTTATGCGGTATGTTCTCCAGCCATTCCTTCAGAGAAACCAGGTCGCAGTTACAGTCCCACGGGTTGTCCTCCAGCAGAACCTCCGCAATGCCCGGGATCTGCTCGAGGATCCCCTCGTAAGGCAACGTTTTGATTCGGTTCCCCCGCAGGTCGAGATGCGTGATGGGCACATGCTGGAACACGTTTATAGGTAGCGCGCTGATGAGGTTGTCGTTAAGTATCAACACTTCAAGTTTATTTAAGTCCCTGAAAACGGCGGGGTCAATGTCCCTCAGCAGGTTGAAATCAGCCTGGAGGTATTCCAAGTCGTCCAGCCCCAGGAACGTGCTCTTCCTGAACGATCGTATCTTATTGTTGTTGATGTGCAGCCTCTTCACCAGCTGCAGCCCCAGGAAGGCGCCGGGCACGATGTCGTGCAAGCCATTGTTCTCCAGATGCAGGCTGACTGCGTTGTAAAAGTTGGCGAACTCGTTGGGGAAGAGCCTGGACAGCGAGTTCCCGTGCAACAGCAGGTGATAGAACTGCGAGCTGGGGCCGGTCAGGTGCTGCAGCGTGGTGAAGCTCCGCTTCTCGCAGTCTATGTGCAGATCCCCCTCGACCTCGTTGCAGGAGCATATCTGCTCCTTACAAACGTCCCTTGTAACGTTTCCACTGGCAACACAAAGAGCCGCATTCAGCAGGACAATCCAGAGCAGCATTTTTTTTAAAGCGTTAGCGATTCATTCCCAGGTCTTCAAGACGTGCGAGCCGCGAGATTCAGTCGACATCGATGCGAGGAAGAGAGAGGAGGTGGGGGGGGGGGAAGAGAAAAAGAAGGGGGGAAAAAAGATTGTTGACGGGGGAAAAAATCGAAGGGAGGAGATAAGGCAGTCTCTTTCAGAGCGCATCCATGCTGCAATCTAACCTGCGTTTGTGTCCAGACTTTGGTGGGTGAAAAACCGAAGCGCATTCACCCAAAAAAAAAAAAGAGGAAAAAAAAAAAAAGAAAGAAACGTCTCTTTTCACATCGAGCGGATCCGCGCAGCCTCCTTCAGGAGCTCGAACGAGAAAAGCGGCGCCACAGTCCGGCACATCTTTCCGCCTCCTCTTCCCCGGTGTTGTTTCACTGACCTTGGCAGGCGAAAATGAGCCAAATCCGTGCGTTTCTTCCTCCGTGTGTCCGCGCTGCGTGCTGCCGCCGCTGCTGCTGCGTCGGGAGCTGTCCTCCTCTCCCCTGGTGCTGAATTCACACCCTGCGCTTCTGGAGCTTCAGAGGCGATCCCACCGCTGCGAAACACCCGCATCCCCCTCTTTTGCGTTTTATTTTTTCACATCCTCCGGCAGGTTCTTGCCTGTAGCTCCGTTCTTCGTCTTTTCCTCCTGTGCAGGGGAATCGCCAAAAAGACCCCAAAAACAGATAGAGAGGGGGGGGGGGACGAGGAGACGGTGTTTATCCCCGGCGCGGTGACTCTAAGAATAATCTGACACCCTCTGCTGAGCTGTAATGGCACACACACAAAAAAAAATCCCGTCGACTGACTGAGGGAATGCTGAGAGGGGAGAACGGAAAAAAGGATCCAAAAAGAAAAAAAAAGAAAACAACACTTTTGTCGCGTCGGGAGTTGTTTTTTTTTTTGTTGTTTTTTTTTTATTCCCCTCCAGAGGCGCAAAAACGAGATTTGCGGCTCCTCGTCACTCGCAGAGCTTCCATGATAAAAGTGACCAAGAAGAGGAAAAAAACACACACACAAATACACACACACACACCAGATTAGGATCGTGATACCTCAGTTCATCGGCTCAAATTGCCTCTCTCTCTCCCCCCCTCTCCTCCTCCAGCTCTTCATTCCGAGAGGATGAGCGGCATTAGTTCGGCGGATCCCTCTCCGGTCTCCGCTCCGCGCTCTCAGCCCTGACTTTCGCCCCCTTCGCTTGGAAAACACTGTTGAATGCGGTAAAAACAATAATCCGCTACAGGCATGCCTCGGTCCGGGGAGCGAAAAAACAGTTGACTATACAACAAGCGATGCGTCAGTGTGGCACCCTATATGCGCATGTGTGCGTGACGTTTTCATTTTTTTCCCTCTCCCTCCCCTTGTGGTTTTTCTTTTTTTCCAAAATGATTTTTTTTTTTTTTTTGGTCTTCCTTTTTTTCTCTTTTTTGTTGCAAAAAATAGATCTACAACTGTAAGGAGGAAGGAAAGAAGATAGACTTACTGGACATATTCTGATCTGCCAAAGGTGTTTATTTTTTTATTTTTCACGACACTCTATTGTTTGAGAGTGTTACATCAGCTAAAGTAGAGAGAGAGAGAGAGAGAGAGAGAGAGAGGCAGCAGGAGGAGGAGGGTGCACAGGAGAGTTGAGGTAGTTATCCACCCCTCCTCCTCCATCTGCAGTGCTCGGTTGGAATTAAGAGCAGGGATGCTAAAGTTAAATATCCTTACACTCTGACATCATTTTTTTTCTATATGTTGTTGTTGCAGACAGACACACACACACACACACACACACACACACACACACACACACACATTTGAACACAAGTGCAATAGGAGACCAATGGAGGCGAGTCAGGAGGATTCCTGCAGATCAGCAGCATTTTGCAATAAGCGGAAACATCATTAGGACCACCTACATGTGGCTGTAAAGCACTCCCATCATGGCCCGTCGACTGTTTATGATGTCTCCCAACCCACACACCTGTCTGCCTGTCTGCCTGTCTGCCTGTCTGCCTGTCTGTCTGTCTGTCTGTCTGCTGGTTATTTGCTGCTGCTGTTCAACCCTTTGTCCTGTTTCGACTTGAGAACTCTTCAGAGTTTCCTGTTTTATGCCGACTGTATTTCCATTTCACGCCGCCGACTCCAAATGCATACGCAAAGAAAAGGCGAAAAGAAATGTGTCGCGTTACTGTCAGAGGCCGAGCTAGGAATTCAAGTGACACGCTTCTATCCCCAAATCCTCAAATTCCCAACTAGTGTAAACTTTGCCACATTTCAGTGAGAAGTATCGTGCTTCTGACAACTCTGTAGTTTTATTCCACAGCTTTAGTTACTAGTTACTGTATATTTAGTATGTATATTTCGATGTATATTTAGATTTTCATCAGGTGTGGAAGGAATGAATTACAACTGCTAATATTACTGTAATTTCAGTCATTTTTTGGCGGTACCTTTATTTTTTTGTATTTTTTGATGTTAATTTGACACAATCCCCTTTCAACTGCTTGCTACTGATAGCATCATGTTAAAAAGTTAACTAATACTCTGCGTAGTATTTGAGAAGAATACTAGCAGTCACACGTCAGACGAGATCCGAACTCGGCCTTCATTTTGATCTCCTTTACACTTGTAAAGTTTCCCGACTGCATCATAATGAACACGTGCCAGGGGCGTGAAGTGTGGGAGGGCCCCCTCGCTGGGGCCCACGACCGTCCTCGCCTCCATGTGGATCTCAACCACGCAGCCTCGAGGTTTTCATGAATGAGTCTTTTCACGCCGGCGACGAAAAAATCTGTCCTCAGAGAGGACTTGTGCGTCGGTTCCAACTACAGTAAACGTCTCCAGGACAACATTCTGCCGAGATGACACACACAGAGACTCACCAAGGTGAGCTGGCAACGATTTGTAAATCCTTTTTTCGGCCTATATTCTTCCACCACTCACAATCTCACAGCTCGACGTATCACAGAGAAGGATTGCACGGGGGCATCTGTGATGCAGATACTGTCCGGTCGCATTAGTGTGACGCAGCACCAGAGGAGCTCTTACGTCACTGGCATGCAAGGTGAAGGCTGGATGTGTTTATTTAGCGTTTACTCTAAGTGGACGAGGGGGACGAGGGTAAATCCCGGGTGGGCCAAACTCAACAAGAAATAACACAGAGACGGACCAATTCGCCTTTGACTTGAGCGTGACACGATCCCACTCACACACCCTTACTGAAGATTTAAAGGAAAAGTGCAGCAAAATGCAACAAAAATACATGTTTTCCTCTAATATGAAGAAGAATACAAAATAAAGTATTATCCATTAAATTATACAGCAAAGGTGCCGACTGGGAGGACTCGCAGGACAGTTTCTGGGCCGTCTTCCTTAAAAGAATTCTGCGGAGGCTGGGTCTTTATCAAAACAGAGAATCTAGGGCAAAGTAATGCCAAACGCTTTGCCCTCTGCCGTGTCAGAACTCCTACGCCTTCGATCTTAGGAATTCTACCAGATGCCACCCCAGATGCCTTTTTTAAAGTCTATTTTCCATAACCACCTACTTCTCCCAATTGGTCACTTTGATGGATTCAAGGTACATCTATCCAATGGGAAAGAAGAGAAGGATGGGTCTCTCTCACATCCTCTATGAAATAACTCTTGTGTGTGTTACTTAACTTTGCTAATGTCAGCTAAAGCGGACAGGATGGTCTCTCTATACTTAGATGACAATGTATACGTCGAGTCAGCTGTAAGCCTCTGGTGTGGGCTCCTTCCTGTAGTTCATCTCTGATGCCCACCTCAGGGCTGATCAGGGCTCCCGGTCACGGGGAGCCTCACACTGTCGCATTTCCGCAGTTGTCTAAGGGGAGCATCTGGTCCCGTGTCATCCTGTCTTCCCCCTATTCACTATTGTCTTCGAACCCAGGATGTGTAAGAAACACACAGATATACACCAGCACATCACAGGAGCAGTTTGGAGCGACGCTGGTTTTGTTATTTTTTGCAGTATAGTATTGTTGTCCCGGTAGTTTTGTCCATCCTTTGCCTCTATAAGATTAGTCGCCGTATCCGCCTCGTCCTCGAGATAATCACATACCACGGAAGCCAACAAGCGAGGCAGTCTCGCAGCGATTGCTGTTCAAATGCCTCTCACGACGGTTGTTTGCATGGATGCAGTCACCAGAGAGAGAAGAGGCCAACACTAAAGCCAATCAATAGCATTCAATCAGGCGGCAATGTTGTGCTACAAGATTGCTCGCAATTTCCCCTTCTCCCATTCTGCCACTCACACCTGACGGATCCTTCTAAACGCACATTATCGGCGATCACCAGTGATATGTGGTGCGAGGGGGGGGGGCGTGCTTTTCACGGTTTGACACGTATTTTTATCACCTGGAGTAAATGTAATTGTCAACATGATGTAATTCATGTCAAATTGGAGGTACTTTGGATTAATCCCTGCCTGAATACAGGATATATAAAGAATACAGGGATTTCATCAGGCTAAGCCACCGTCTCCGGGTTTTTTTTTTTGTGGGTGGGGAGAATGTGCTTGACCTTGCCTCTGGCCCGCATTTGAGGACTTATTTTTCCTCTTTCTCAAAACGATTAAGACTTGACATGGGAGCTCACAGTTTCCGTGGAATTGTCTCATCAAACAGCACATGAGATCTTTGCCCTTGGTGCCCGAATCCCCGACTGAGATTTGTATTTTTTTTTTTAATTAATTAATTTATTTTTGGGGGCGGGGGGAGGCGAGCACATGCCACATCTGCTTTTCCTCCAGATGATCACTGTCATCCAAGGAGAGGAGTGCTCTCTCGCTCTCTCCCAGGGCTTGAAAGGCGGGAGGTTTTTGAGAGAGTGAAATACTCCACGGGTAATTACAGAAAGGTCAGGAGCCATGTTAAGCTTGTTTTCACATCAGCATGTTCGGCTCAGCGTGCACAGGCGGCATTCAAAATGAGGCACGGCTGTTTGGGGTTTTCATGCGTCGGGAGTAAATAACTTTTGATCAACGAGTGAGACGAGGTGACCTGGAAGAAGATTTTTAAGTGTTGTCTGACGGCCTGCCAAATCTTTAGTTATTTACGTTTGATAACAGAGCGGGGCGCCAACTGCACCGCGGGTTGAAGTAAGAGGTGATGTCACTGGCTGCTGAACTGTTGATGTGCAAAGAAATGCATCCAAAAGGCCTGTATCCAAATCCCTTTGTGACACCTTTTTTTTTTTTTGTTTTAATTATGCAGCAGCAGTCTTGCACATGTGTCATGTACAGAAAAAGATAGGTCAAGTGCAGACTGGAAGTCGATACAGCTATCGGCGGAGGCAGCACCGCCGCATGCCATATGGGGAATCAGCAGAATCGATAAGCATCTGTCCACATACTGCGATGCTAACATTGAAGTCTATAGCAATATAGAATATTCTTGATGAAATTGTTACAGAAGTATCAGTGCAAAAGTTGACCCCAAGCAGAGTATTCTTAGCTTAATATTTTTAAATAGACTGGTGTGGTGCACCAGTAGGATAGAGAGGATATGAAGAAACATACTTCATGCTTTCATTAAGACACTTTGTAAGCACTTGCTTGCTCATCATCTGTTTTGTAATGTTCTACCTTGGAAACGTGAGCCCAGTCTCCATGGAGCCCAACTTCCACCGGCTTCAAGGTCTTAGTCTCGGACTCGTCTTAGTCCGACCTTGTTGCCTTGACTACGGCTCCTCAGGTGTTCACTTAACACTTGCTCACACGAATATGACAGCAGGACAGTAGTTCTACACGTGTATCCCCCCGTTTTCCCCAGATGACAACGTAATACCTGTATTGAATGGAAGTGACATCATATTGTTGTTTTTATTTATTAATAGAATGTATAAACTCCACACTCCATACCAGTAGGTGGCGGTAAAGCGCCAAGTTGTTAACCGCAGTAGAAGAAGAAAAAGAAAAGAAGACAGGTGAGTAAATTAGACATGGAGGACGCAGAGCAACTTAATGATTAATGTCCTAAGTCGAGGTGAAAGCGACAGAAGTTGACAGTGTTGCCAAGAGAGGGGAAACTGCCGACGACGTTGTCTGCAATTAACGCGGATATCCAGGTGAGTTAGCCTCACGAGTTAGCCGACTAGCATGCTAACACGTGCATATGCACCGTGCACGGTGGCGTCTTTAGGAGAAGATAATAGGATCATAGGAATGACAGCTTATTTTTACAGATTATTTCATAGTCCGTCTTTGAGACAGGCCCTTGAAAAGATGAGTGTGTGTTTCTTTGTTGAGGAAGAAAGAAACAACTTCCATTTGTATCTGTTGTAACTTTAATTTGTGCTCTGCACGTTGGAAATCTCAATCAGGGCTCATTGTGTTCAATTAGACACAGGTGGGCATCTTGTGTCCAAGGTTTTTAAATCCTCATTTCATTAATGATTCTTTTCTTTCTGTTTTCTTCTCTCCAGCAAAGCAGTGATGACATAGGAGGGAAGAAGAATGAGGTAAAGTATCACAATCTGAAACCTTGGAGTCTTTTCCACCAGTGACAAATGAATGAAACATAATGTAATGATTCTGTTCTCCACTGGCAGTGATGAGAGGAGAGAAGACAAGACAAGACAAGGGCACCTGGTAAGTAAGCAGCATTCCAGACTTTAAATGATGATTTTAATGTCTGTAATACTAGTAATTCTTGCTTTTGAAATCTTGTTGTCTTTTCCCTAGCAGCAGAAGCTTTTGTTCCTCCACCAGCATTGACGACTGAATTGCACCTGTGACAAATGAGGTAAAGATGCAATCCCAGCCTGCTGTCTTTTTGTATGCATTTCTGTTTTCTCCACCATTTTCTCCAATTTTGATGAACTGATGTTTAATTTCTAGTGAGCAGTGATGTGAAGTTGCATTCCAAACTAAAGGAAAAAAAAAACTGTGACCAACTAATGAGGTAAAGACACAACCTGGAAAGCCTTTTGTATATTGTACAGTGATTTCTTTTCTCCACCAGAACAAATAAAGACTGACTGCAAAAAAAAATGTTTTTTGATGAATGATGTTTCTTCTCTTTTACCTCTAGTGAGCAGTGATGTGAAGTTGCATCCCAGACTACCTGTGACCAAGTAGACTGAACCTGAAAGCCTTTTGTATGTATTTATTGTACAGTGATTTCTGTTTTTGTCATCCCTTGACACCAGTGTTATGAAGTGAACAAATAAAGATTGATTGCAATTACTCATGTGCCTTCTTCCTTCCTAGTATATAGTATACACTAGTTTCTTTCTAGTGTTGTAGGAGAAAAGACTTCTAGTGTCTTTGAGAAACCACAACCTTTCATAAGAGGTATTAAAATGAAAGTGTCTTTTAAAAGTAACCTGGAAGAGTGTTCTAAAATGGAAGTAGTGTTTAGAAGAAGTCTTTTATCAGCAAGAAAGTATGTTAGTAGCAAGAATAAGTAGTCTTGGGAAGAAAGAGAGTCTTCTAGTAAATAGTGTGTGTGTGTGTTCTAGTTTCTTGGTTGGAAGAAAGCAATAAAGTTAGTCTTGTAAGAAAGTCTTCTAGTAGTATGTTCTTTGTAAGAAGAAGAAGAAGAAGAAGAAGTAGTAGTAGTATTATTATTATTATTCTTCTAGTTTAATAAAGTGTAGTAGTAGTAGTAGTATGATGTTCTTGAGTTCCTAGTAGTCTTCTAATATAGTGAGTGGCGACTAAGAGAGTCTCCTCCTTCCTAGTAGTCTTCTAATATAGTGAGTGGCGACTAAGAGAGTCTCCTCCTTCCTAGTAGTCTTCTAATATAGTGAGTGGCGACTAAGAGAGTCTCCTCCTTCCTAGTAGTCTTCTAATATAGTGAGTGGCGACTAAGAGAGTCTCCTCCTTCCTAGTAGTCTTCTAATATAGTGAGTGGCGACTAAGAGAGTCTCCTCCTTCCTAGTAGTCTTCTAATATAGTGAGTGGCGACTAAGAGAGTCTCCTCCTTCCTAGTAGTCTTCTAATATAGTGAGTGGCGACTAAGAGAGTCTCCTCCTTCCTAGTAGTCTTCTAATATAGTGAGTGGCGACTAAGAGAGTCTCCTCCTTCCTAGTAGTCTTCTAATATAGTGAGTGGCGACTAAGAGAGTCTCCTCCTTCCTAGTAGTCTTCTAATATAGTGAGTGGCGACTAAGAGAGTCTCCTCCTTCCTAGTAGTCTTCTAATATAGTGAGTGGCGACTAAGAGAGTCTCCTCCTTCCTAGTAGTCTTCTAATATAGTGAGTGGCGACTAAGAGAGTCTCCTCCTTCCTAGTAGTCTTCTAATATAGTGAGTGGCGACTAAGAGAGTCTCCTCCTTCCTAGTAGTCTTCTAATATAGTGAGTGGCGACTAAGAGAGTCTCCTCCTTCCTAGTAGTCTTCTAATATAGTGAGTGGCGACTAAGAGAGTCTCCTCCTTCCTAGTAGTCTTCTAATATAGTGAGTGGCGACTAAGAGAGTCTCCTCCTTCCTAGTAGTCTTCTAATATAGTGAGTGGCGACTAAGAGAGTCTCCTCCTTCCTAGTAGTCTTCTAATATAGTGAGTGGCGACTAAGAGAGTCTCCTCCTTCCTAGTAGTCTTCTAATATAGTGAGTGGCGACTAAGAGAGTCTCCTCCTTCCTAGTAGTCTTCTAATATAGTGAGTGGCGACTAAGAGAGTCTCCTCCTTCCTAGTAGTCTTCTAATATAGTGAGTGGCGACTAAGAGAGTCTCCTCCTTCCTAGTAGTCTTCTAATATAGTGAGTGGCGACTAAGAGAGTCTCCTCCTTCCTAGTAGTCTTCTAATATAGTGAGTGGCGACTAAGAGAGTCTCCTCCTTCCTAGTAGTCTTCTAATATAGTGAGTGGCGACTAAGAGAGTCTCCTCCTTCCTAGTAGTCTTCTAATATAGTGAGTGGCGACTAAGAGAGTCTCCTCCTTCCTAGTAGTCTTCTAATATAGTGAGTGGCGACTAAGAGAGTCTCCTCCTTCCTAGTAGTCTTCTAATATAGTGAGTGGCGACTAAGAGAGTCTCCTCCTTCCTAGTAGTCTTCTAATATAGTGAGTGGCGACTAAGAGAGTCTCCTCCTTCCTAGTAGTCTTCTAATATAGTGAGTGGCGACTAAGAGAGTCTCCTCCTTCCTAGTAGTCTTCTAATATAGTGAGTGGCGACTAAGAGAGTCTCCTCCTTCCTAGTAGTCTTCTAATATAGTGAGTGGCGACTAAGAGAGTCTCCTCCTTCCTAGTAGTCTTCTAATATAGTGAGTGGCGACTAAGAGAGTCTCCTCCTTCCTAGTAGTCTTCTAATATAGTGAGTGGCGACTAAGAGAGTCTCCTCCTTCCTAGTAGTCTTCTAATATAGTGAGTGGCGACTAAGAGAGTCTCCTCCTTCCTAGTAGTCTTCTAATATAGTGAGTGGCGACTAAGAGAGTCTCCTCCTTCCTAGTAGTCTTCTAATATAGTGAGTGGCGACTAAGAGAGTCTCCTCCTTCCTAGTAGTCTTCTAATATAGTGAGTGGCGACTAAGAGAGTCTCCTCCTTCCTAGTAGTCTTCTAATATAGTGAGTGGCGACTAAGAGAGTCTCCTCCTTCCTAGTAGTCTTCTAATATAGTGAGTGGCGACTAAGAGAGTCTCCTCCTTCCTAGTAGTCTTCTAATATAGTGAGTGGCGACTAAGAGAGTCTCCTCCTTCCTAGTAGTCTTCTAATATAGTGAGTGGCGACTAAGAGAGTCTCCTCCTTCCTAGTAGTCTTCTAATATAGTGAGTGGCGACTAAGAGAGTCTCCTCCTTCCTAGTAGTCTTCTAATATAGTGAGTGGCGACTAAGAGAGTCTCCTCCTTCCTAGTAGTCTTCTAATATAGTGAGTGGCGACTAAGAGAGTCTCCTCCTTCCTAGTAGTCTTCTAATATAGTGAGTGGCGACTAAGAGAGTCTCCTCCTTCCTAGTAGTCTTCTAATATAGTGAGTGGCGACTAAGAGAGTCTCCTCCTTCCTAGTAGTCTTCTAATATAGTGAGTGGCGACTAAGAGAGTCTCCTCCTTCCTAGTAGTCTTCTAATATAGTGAGTGGCGACTAAGAGAGTCTCCTCCTTCCTAGTAGTCTTCTAATATAGTGAGTGGCGACTAAGAGAGTCTCCTCCTTCCTAGTAGTCTTCTAATATAGTGAGTGGCGACTAAGAGAGTCTCCTCCTTCCTAGTAGTCTTCTAATATAGTGAGTGGCGACTAAGAGAGTCTCCTCCTTCCTAGTAGTCTTCTAATATAGTGAGTGGCGACTAAGAGAGTCTCCTCCTTCCTAGTAGTCTTCTAATATAGTGAGTGGCGACTAAGAGAGTCTCCTCCTTCCTAGTAGTCTTCTAATATAGTGAGTGGCGACTAAGAGAGTCTCCTCCTTCCTAGTAGTCTTCTAATATAGTGAGTGGCGACTAAGAGAGTCTCCTCCTTCCTAGTAGTCTTCTAATATAGTGAGTGGCGACTAAGAGAGTCTCCTCCTTCCTAGGTTGCTTTTCTTTATGCTTTCAGTAAAATTACAGCTCAGTCATTGTTCATTTTAACATAACCCCCCCTCTACATTGCTGAGAAACCAGGGGAGGGGACACGGCCCCCTCCCCTGGCTTCGCGGACTGGCAGGCTTTGGATTTGAACCTGCCTCATGCGCCTCTGGTTACTGCAGTAGCACCGTAGGTCACAGACCTGCCGGTTGCGCAACCCTCTACACTACCAGTCCGTTCCACACTTGAACCTCTTCTCCGGGCGCATTTGAATTTCAGCTTTTAAGTCCCACAGTTATAAGAATTGAGCCCAAACAAGACTCGAACCCACGACCTGCGGGCTGCCGGGCGCCCGCCTACCGGCCCGAGCTAAGCGGGCTGACGGTCGGAAGTCTTTTCCGCGACATTTGCCTCTTTCCGGCGTCGACCCTGAAAACTTAAGCAAGATTCGAACCCGCGACCTGCGGGCTGCCGGACTCCCGCCTACCGGCCCGAGCTAAGCGGGCTGACGGTCGGAAGTCTTTTCCGCGACATTTGCCTCTTTCCGGCGTCGACCCTGAAAACTTAAGCAAGACTCGAACCCGCGACCTGCGGGCTGCCGGGCGCCCGCCTACCGGCCCGAGCTAAGCGGGCTGACGGTCGGAAGTCTTTTCCGCGACATTTGCCTCTTTCCGGCGTCGACCCTGAAAACTTAAGCAAGATTCGATCCCGCGACCTGCGGGCTGCCAGGCGCCCGCCTACCGGCCCGAGCTAAACGGGCTGACGGTCGGAAGTCTTTTCCGCGACATTTGCCTCTTTCCGGCGTCGACCCTGAAAACTTTAACAGGATTCAAACACCTAGTCTTAGTATATCAGAGATTTTAACCCGTTCTTCCGAGCAGCAAGAGTCAGGAGCTTTACACTTTTATTTGAAGAGCGGTTTTCAAAACCAAGACTGACCCAAGAATTGAACCCACGGACTCAGAACTTCATGACAGCGCGCTAAACCGCTGAGCTACCCAGACATGGGCTATGTAAATACAATTTCAGATCACACCAGCTTTCTCACTGACTAAGATGCCTGGGGAGTAGCTGTAATGCTTCCTAATTTAGACAATCTAAGAATGTGTGTGTCTGTGTGTGTGTGTGTGTGTGTGTGGGGGGGGGGGGTCCGGTGGGGTTAGCACAATATTATGGCACCGGTCGTAAAGAGTGTGAAACTGATCTCGTGAGATGAAAGCCTCGTCTGTAGAGAACCTTATCAAGATGACTTCTACGGGACTTAAAGGATCAGCGCCGGCGGTGGAAATGAGGAGGAATGCCGTTCCCGAATCACCTCAGGTGTGTGGCAGTGTTAGCGACAGGCTGCAAACATGGATTAATGATAAAAATAAAACCATTAGCCCGCTGATTATTGGCCTATAAATATGAGTAGATCATACTCTGAATGAGATATTTTTAGTCATAATTACATAAAAGAACCCCCAAATGGAAAATTTAATTAAAGTTTGTTATCGTACCACGCTCGTGACTAATCGGGCCACAATTAAACTAAGAATAAAAAACCCAATTTGAAATGGAGAACTGAAAATGCACGAGCCAAAATAAGGACATTTGAGCTGAAAATTAAAATTTGTGAAGTCCTAAATTGAGATTGAAACATCAAACGTGAAAATGGAAATGAGGAGTAGAAAGGCTTCAAATGTAAACACTTTAAAGTTTCAATCGGTAATGTGAAATTAATTCCATTTTCGCGTTTGCATTTCAAGTCCGTTAATAAGAACATATCATCGGCCTGAGATAGAAATCTTTTATGCCGTCTTGACTCGATCCCGTTTTCACCCAAAACATATTCATCTTTCACAAACCGGCAGGACTTGGGCCGGTAAAGGCTTTATTGATAGGACGGTGTCAGAGATGACAAGACACGTCCATCCAGCGAGGGGCCCCGAGGGTGAGACCCGAACCCAATGGCCGCTGCAGCGATGAAAAAAAATGCCTTGGTTCACGGGGCGCCCCGCTTTACCAAGTGAGCTAATGGGCTTTAACACGTTTTAGCCTGGTAACACTCATCACCAGTCTGGGATCGCTTAATTACACCTCCCCTCCGAATCCTCAGCGCCGTCTATTAAACGGCACGACTCGGCGACTCGCATATTCAGAAATGGGTCTGGAAATCCCCCGGGCAAACTCTGCGGTGACCCCTGGGATTTGAGTAATTTGATTTGAAACCAGTATCTAATTGAGGCGTCACTCGAGGCGGGTGTTCGCGCCTTACTTTTAAAAGGGGCTCAAAGCGTCCCTGGGTGTGTGAATAATGTAAGTTCATCAGCGAATCCTTTTGGTTCTTTGAATGATCTGCTGCCAGAACCCCATTTAAAAAATAAAATAATAATAATAATAATAATAATAAAAAAAGAGTTTAATAAGGCCCCCCCCCCAAAAAAAATCCTGATCTGAATTTTCTTTGGAAAAATCTGAGGGAGCGCCACCAAAGTTTCCTTTTCTTTGTTGCTATTTGTTATCCAGTAACTTCTCTTCATGTTCCTTATTACATAAAGATGCTGAATTCTCTGTGGCAAAGGATTAGACATGCCTGCCTTGCACCATCCATGCAAATCCTAACAGGAGAGCGCAGATCAGAGAGCAGGCAATACAAATAATTAATACTCAAGGGCACTGGAGTTCTGGTGCTGGAGGAATGCTGCAATAAGAAAATGATTTAAAAGAAAGGCGGGGGGAGGAAGGCATTTGACACCTGTCAAATTATTGACATTTACGCATTTGATCACGCGAGGTGGAGACCTTAAATCGATGCGATGAGCTGTTGCGTTCACCTTGAGGCCTGCGTGGAGCTGTGGAGGAAGCGTGTTACAGGAGTTGTCAATCAGCAAGACACGTGGATCAAGCTGTAAAAAACATCCCCCTCCTTTTGTCGCGTCCTCCTTCTCTGTGTGTTCCCTCCGCCCTCGCTCTCTCTTTTCTCGCTGTTGCGATTGCACCGCGTTGCCTTATGCTGCGGGACAGCAGCACGCTGCAGGCGCCTTTTGTCGGCAGGTCACCCCGCGACGACCTAACGTGGGCAGCGCGAGAACATCCGATTGTCTCTGCACAGCGCCAGGTCTGCGACTACACGGAGCTACGAACGTGTACCGCCGTTGCTCTCTAACTGCTTCAGGTGAACATCGCGAGGCTTTATTTTGCAGCCGTCCTCTCACATTTTGCACTGGCGTGCATCCACGCTTCAAGTGCTGGCAGTGTTTGTACCAAACCTGCTCATTTGTCTGTAATTAACTGCATTCCCTGTGTTTTTTTCTCTGAAAATTGCACACACAAGTGATGGAAATTCACATCAGCAACAAACAACAAGAAAACCTAATTAGCTGTCCATGGCCTGCATCGGGCTTGATGGCCGCTTTTGATAAAAACAGATTAATTGCTGTCGCCAGAGGGTGGATTTACATGACCGTCGCCGTGCACGTTTGGAACCTCGGCTAAAGACTGCCGAGTAAAGGGGCACTCCGGCGAAGGAAGCCCGATTCCCTAGTCTCATTCCCAGGTTGTCGAATACCAGCCCTGTGTAAATGTTTTACACCCGGTATTTGAATTTGATTGGTATGTGACAATTAGGGCATGAGACTTTGTGCAGAAAGTTGCATAGTATTGCTTTAAAGTCAGAATGATCAAGAGCAAAGCAGCAAAGGCCCAGATATCCTGACTTGTAGCCCAAAGTGTGGCTCAAAAGCCTAACATTCCCATAATGCAAAATAACCTAAACGAGAACGCCGATGTCGTCTAATCTAACTATAAAGCAAGACATCTCTTTTGCTTGTTTGTTCCTCGCATATCTCAAGAACCATCTGTCGGAGCTACTTCGTACTTGACCAGCAAAAGTGCAGTATCGGATTTGGTGTAAGCAGCAGACAGCAGTCTGAGTAGTGAGCGAGTGATAGAAAACTCATTTGACGTGCATGTTCTATATACAGAGCAGTAGACAACATAAACAAACATTGCATTCACAATAAAAGTCCCCTATTACGTAATTTTTTAAAATTACCATGTACAAATTATCGCAAAAATGCCTTTCTCAGTCCAGCCAGCCAAAGACAAAATCCAAGCTGTTGTTGAACCATTTGGAGTCTGGCCGTGATTCTGGGCTATTTTTGTAAGGTTACAGTCTTTTTTTGTTTTTTGTTCCCCCCCCCCAAACAGTCAGAAGCTTCCGCTAACCGCTTCGGGCACTAATCTACAACAGTTCGAACACACTGAAAGATTTATTATTTTTTTTCTTGGAATTTTTTTAATGCAAAAATCAGCCTGCACTTGACCTACAACTGCTCCTGTTTGCTGGAAAAAAACATTTTGGGAGTCTAACCAAGTTCAAATTCAATGACAGTATCACTAAAAACTCAAATCCAACACTTGTTTTTCTTAAGAACTATTAAGACTCTTGGCAAAAAAAAGAAAAAATGCAATTGTATGACCTCAAACTACCACTGCCTGAGAGTAAAAGAAAAACACTAGAACTGTAGTTCTTCATTTACACAAACTCTGTGCTTATAAAATAGTTAAGAGCGAGTGCTAAAGTGAATAAAAAATGTGATTTTGTATATTTTCCAAGTTTAGGCCACAGCACAGCTTAGCTGCATAGTCAAGGATTTTAAATCTCGCTTGCTACATGGTGCGTCTATCATCTGCATCTTATCACCTCTTCTTTGTTGGTTGGTTGATGATTTTGATTATAAATTGTGTTGACACATTGTACAATCGGGTGTTTTTTAGGTGCTTCTGGGACTTTAACTCGCCATCGGTTGTCTCCAAACGTAACAAAACATCAGGAAAGATCATCCACCAAGGCGGAAAGTCATCGACCGAAATGCAAAGGGCATTTTGTATCTGGTGCGTTAGACGACCGGATCGCACGGGAAGTAGAGTTACAGCCGCCGCAGAGCTCAAAAACGCATGAATTTAACATGCTCCGCAGTCAGTGTTCTCTTCCCATCTTTTCCCCTCCGCTCATCTGTCTTCAACATCCCTCAATAAAAGACCCGCACACCGGCGGAGTGATCGATCATCGCTGCGGTCGGTGAAATGTCACCCGGAATGGCGTCCCACCTTTGACCCCTTTGTCGGCGAGCAGCACATGCGTGCACGTGAATGAAGACGGATGACAGGACGGCGCTCTGGAAGCCGTAATTGTCAGGTCGCGGCTAATGAATTTAAAGCGACGACGGAACAGAGGGCGGATGTAGGTGTGTTTACTGGGATGTATTTTAGAAAGTACCGGGGATTCTCTCGCCTACAGCGTTGCTTCGTTATGTATGGAAATGTGTGGCCGGGCGGGTGAGTTTAATAAGCACCAACAGAGCTATAATGCTCGAGCACGGTTTTGATTACACTGAATCATGTTTCTGGAGGAAAATGGTAATTAGGGTGGACGTGAGACAGCAGTTCCAGAGCAAATCTTTAAATTAAAAACGATGGCGGGATTAGCGAGAAGAGGATCTGCATCAGTGTACTGCAATAATTTGCCCATTTAAACTCGCTGCTCCGCAGATCTATAAAAATGAAGTAATGACACTTCGGAGGCTCGGTCGGAGTTAAATCCAATCGCATCGATCCTCCAGAAGCTCCCATTGTTCTGTGAGTCTTTCACTGCACTAATCAGTCATTTGTAAGAGATTTCATTTTGGGAGTAACCGCACCAGACTTAAGCATAATGGATGACGGATGGGGGGTGAGGTGTGGGGGGGAGGGGAAATCAATTGCGGCGGCACGGCAGAGCCGAGTGTGATGACAACATGGAAAAGCTTGTCAAATGGCCCCTTTTAATGCGAGGAGCACGAGTCAGGTGCACACGTCGCGCACACACACACGCTCATAATCGTGATTTATTCATAGACTTTTACAGTGGTAGAAATGCTCCATTTTCTAATACATCTATTATTTACAGATGGGACCCTGTAGACATTGCTCAACAGATTGTGGTGTAAAAAATGAATGCAAAATCCCGGAAAAACTGGGAAGCGAGCATACGGATATGTGTGCCGTCTCCCACGCGCGTGTCTGTATACGGGCGCCCTTGCTCCCACTTTTTTTTTTTTTCCAACGAGTGCTTGCAAACTTCTCTATAATAGATGACAATCACAACAGTTGCCTCGAAAACACACCTGCTCCTCGGAGATAGAGCTACCGCGGAGCTCCTTTTTTTTTTTCCCTCCCCCGACGCTGAGCAAAATGTATTTCGAAGGAAAAACTTTCTCGCCAAAAAAACACAATTTTCTGTTTGCTTTGAGATCCCGCGAAAGATTGGAGACCCTATACAGATTGTAAACACGAGTATATGAGGGCGCGAAAGGGGGCCGCTTCTGTGTATCTGAAAGAGGCGAAGAGGAAAGCCGTCCGTGTCCTGGTGAATTCCATTTTCCTGTTTCATATACATGAGGGACGGCGTATGTAAAGCGCAGATAGGACTGGGTATGTGGTAACAGGTATTTGGTAACAGGGTCTCACAGGATCAAGCATAAACAGCTTTAAGATCCTGGATGGTTCGCTCTCTCCAGCAGCAGCCTCGCCCCAAAGTAGAAAGAGAATATCTTTGGATGTCTGGAACATGTCTTCTTCTTTATGCTCTTTTAATTTGCAATCTGCACAAGTGAATGTTGCATGCCGGCGGTGGCACTGGTGAGAGGAGAGCTGCTGAAAAAAAAAAAAAAAAAAAAGCTTCCAAGTCCAGAGAGGCTCGGTGTGTGACATCAGTTACATGCAGACGGTCTCCTTGTGATTCTGTCTTTGACTCTGACACCACACACTGCTGTTAGATACCAGTCAACACTGACCCCATGTACGCTTTACACATAGCGTTTGAATGAATCTGAGCAATCTTAAATACATTATAACATAAAAATTGTGATGCATCCACTTATACTTCAAAATTCAAAGTTCAATCAACACAGACTTGGCATTTATATCATTGTGACTGCTGACACCATCATGCCAGTGTCCATTATTTTGCTGTCCATGTCTACGGTATTTTCTCAGTGCTTATACCCATGCTTTAACTGTCCATACACAATATAGCCTTGCTATTGCATTTGCATCTAGAGCATCTAGCAGATACCTATGTCCAAAGAAGAACAACAAGAAAGACACACACACACACACACACACACACACACACACACACACACACACACACACAACATACATTATGCTTTCCATGCAAATATCCTTGCTATCAGTATCCATGCTAATGCCCTGCTCTTGCCATCAATGCTAAGAGCGTAAGCTGTTAAACAGGATGAAACCATGGCTGAAGTGGGGCTTCAAACATCAAATGATGCCGGATGAAGACGTCTGAACTGGATGCTGCGATGAGGAGACTGTGCGCTTCCTCGGCCCTCCTGAAACAAACAGAATTGTCACATTTTCATCATTATCATTTCAGTTACTTTTGTCCATCTGCAACGACTGGCACAATTTTTTTGAAGTCATCTCGGCGTCATTTCCTTTAATTGCTTTTAAAAGACAAAACACATAAAGAAAACAGCACGTAAATAGTTTAAAAGTATATATATTTAAAAGCCAGTAAGAACAACAGCAACAACACAGCAGTTAACGGTTGAAATGAAGTGAACAAGATCCCAGCTCTGTTACTCTTCCTGAGCTTTCTTTCTCTGTTAAAGGTTTTTTTAGGAGACTTTCTGTATAAAGTGTACAGCTTCTTGTAACGCTACGCATATATGGCTATATGAATGAAACCGACTTGACTCACAGAGCGAAAAGCGATCTTTGTTTAACGAGGCTGCGAATCAGAGAGCGACCGCATCCGTCTTTTCCGTAAAGGTCATACAGGTCACCGTGACGACTGACCATGCGAATCGGATTTAAGTACCGAAGTGAGGCGAAATATATGAAGTTAGACCAAATTTATCGGCCGCTTCAATTCTGATCCGTCGCTTTGTTTGTGTCCGGTTGGAAATCTCCTGCCAGTGCGCAGAACTGACACTCTCAATTCGGTGGAACGGGGCTGAAGGATGGCCGGGGTGACTCGAGGTGGCCGACGAGGCGGAGCATGTTTTTTTAAACAAGAAAAAAAAACCTATTCTTGGGTGGCTTTCAGGGTAATTGAAATCCTTCTTAAAATTGAATAAGCCATTTTTCTTTTTTTCACCGATTCCAGACGGAATTTCTATGGTCTGTCTTTAAATGCCCTCGAGGGGTTTCACTCCGCGGGAGATTCTTCGAGTGCATGCTGGGAGGGTCTTTTCCACCGTAATCCAGATCTAAACGTGTCTCTGAGTGCTTTTCCCATCCACCTCATTAACCTTTGTGACACTCATTACAATGTGTGACTCCCAGTGTCACCAGACGGTGAGGTGGGGGGGGATTCCAGGATAAGTCTTTTATTTGCACACAGATCTATTTGTCGGTGTGCCGATTCAACCCTCGTCTGACCTTCTTCGGTCTCACTTTCTTCGATATATGCACTTAAATGGGCGCACAGTGTACACAATTATCTCAAACGAGGTCAGGGTCTACTCGGTGGGACTCGTGTAAGTCGTGAACCATCGTCCCGGAACATTCTTTTATCTCCTGAATAGCAGGATGGAAGAGGCAAAACAGATTGTCAGTATTCAGCTCATGCCTCTTTTTACTTATTTATTTATCTCCTCTTCCTCCTGCAGGGTGGTGAGCAGGTCTCATTAGTTCCAGGTCTCAGGATCACCATGCTCAAAGTACTTTTTTTTTTAATTCACAGGACAAGAAAAGATAATGTGGTGGGAAAAAAAATCATGATACCAGTAATGACAACAACCAGTAGAATCAAGAAGAGAGGCCAGAACTGGGGTTATACAACTTAGTCTATTGTATTTTTATAAAGCAGCGCTATGTAACTTTTACAGGCAAACTATGTTGTTCGTCGACTTTTTTTTTTTCTGCAAACAACAAACAAAGAGCTGATCGAGTCTCGTTCGAAGACCGTCAAACACCAGCGCTTTAGCTCCGACACCAAAGACCCAATTCGGTATCCTATTTAATTTGCCATTTGAGGATCCAGACATGTGGGACAAGTGGGTAGATGATGGATGGACGGAGAGAGGCTCATATTGCAAATGGAAAAATTCCGCCAGAAGTAATTTAAAACTGAACCGAAGAGGTTAGCTCACAGACAGCGCTCTCACAATGTAACTGAAATGGGTTTAAAGGGGCAGTACGTCAGAGATTTACTCCAAATTGTTGGACTGATAGTAAGCGGTTTTTCTTTTTCAAAATAAAAGTAGGAATAAACAAGCTTTTTAATGCGGTTCAGCCACTGTGACCGAAGCCAAGTAGCAGCACTGGTGGAGGAGGATGTGCTGACTTTGCTGGTGGAGTCCCCGGGACTTGTAGAAACAAATTCAAATCACCTGAATAACTAAGTAAATGGGGGATGTTGGCTGTTGCCAGTCTTATGTGTGGGCATCTTGGCCTTTAAATCACGAGGGGTGCCCCGTACGCAGCCCTGACACGAAAAATAATAACACAACATTTTAGCGTCGCTCAAAATGCGGGTGGCCACTAGGTAATGCGTCCAAAGTGTTATTTGTTGGTTTCTCGCGAGCTAAGTTGCTGGAAACAGAACCCTGATGCTGAGCAAACGAGCTCCGAGCCGCACTCTTGTTAAAGACGCCAATCAAAGTGTCACTCCCCGCGGTGCAGGTGGAACCATCAATATTTCACACTACATGCACAGGAAGGAGTGAGAGGAGCTATTCAGGGTTTCTCACTTATGTATTTCTGTTTCTTCCCATCACATGTTCTTCAAAAGCCTGCCTGTTAAAATCTCTGGTGTCTTAAGAGAGTCATGGTCGGATGGGGGCCGAGCGGTGGAGAGGTGTAGAGGTTACGGGAGAGTGGAACAGAGGGGAGTGGTGGTGTAATGGCTCTGAGCCGAAACATTTGACAGCTGTGTTATTCAAATGAAAATCGCAGGAAGCTACTTTGAAATAAATAATAAGCATGAAACTCCCACATGTGCCCTGACAATTGAATTCGTCCGACTCGGAGCTCGCACGGCGACGGACGTCTGTGCTGCCATTCATTTCGGCGGGAGGGGGAGCGAGACGGCGAAATGAGAAATGAGCGGGGACAGGCTGGAAACTGGAGCTTTGCTGAGTGCCTGTAAACAACCGGAGCATAAGTGGAGGTCAGGGAGAGGTAAAGTACTCAAGTGCGACCCCGTCTGAATAAGTCGCACCGCCGTCGAGTGTTTTTTTTTTTTAACCGCGTCTGGAATTGATGACAAAAGCGAAGCCAGAACGGTGAGGGGCAGAGAGTTCCCTCAGTGAGGTCGAAGTGACTGCTCGAAACATTTTATGATAAGATCCACGAGGATTAGAAGGGACAAGAGGTCTGTAATTCTAAATGCACCTCCGTAGCACCGCGGCGAGCACAAACAAATATTTATGAAGGACGTCTACCTTGAATCCTCTCCAGGATTGAACCGTGCCCGTCCTTTTTAGCGTAAAAAGCAAATTGGAACCTTTTAAACGCAACAAGCTGGCAGGCCTTTGCCTTTACTCCTCACTGATTTTCCTTTGAGATGAGCACGTGCGTCCCCGCACTATTTCTAAATCTTTCCGTTTGAAGAGGGGGGCTCTCTCTGCGTGATAATGCCTCCCTTGGAAAAGCGGCATCTGAGTGAAAGGGGCTTTTACTTTGATAACTCACTATGAGCTGTTTGATCGAGCCACGGGGGCCAAATATTCCGCAACATTTTCCAATGCTGACGAACCGCTCTAAGAGTGGCTTTTTTTTTTTTCCTCCAAATCTCCACCAGTTCAAAAGGCAGTGTGGGAGGATTTTTTAATCAGGGAACATGCACACAGGCCACATATTATTAACATAATGCGTTACAAGTTGTAATTAAGGCTTAAAAAGCGCTGAGAACCCTATGGGAGCGTTGTGTCTTCACTTTTCATTCGTTTGAGTATGTTTCATAATTAATTTCCTTTCGGGCTGCTTAATGTATTAAAATTCAGACAAATGTGTCAAATATGCGGCGGCGACAGACATCGAGCTGTCATAGCGTCACATAACAAGAGCGTTAGTCACTGTTTGTGTAACGAAAATCAACGTAACGATCAATTATTTTGGCAGTTGTTCCTATACTTATGCATTCTAACGATGACTGAAAATTAATTATCTACGTGTACGTGCCCATTTGTACAGTACAGTCAGACGTTTACGCTGCCAACGCTAGCTCATGTTAACATTGCTAACGGTGCATACTGTACAACTCAGCCATTTTTGCATATTTTCTTATTTTTTTCCCCTCAAATACTGACGAAGACTCCACAAAGACTGTCGATCGCTGAAGGAACACAGCTACCACCAGCGGCGTCACACCAGCCTGTAGGCTCACAAAACTTGTTAGAGGATGGAGCCAACTGTCACAACTCAGCAGTCGTTTGGGACTCGACAAACATTATGAAAATAATTGATCAATCGTAACAGTGATTTTAAGGAAAAAACGCTCTTTAGACCTTTAATCAACCATACATTTACCATTATCAATGATCTGTAAAAATGATGAGGAAGCTCTTGCGGATGTCATGCCGAGGTCGTTAGGAAAACAAACGCTGGCAGCAGATCGTTAAGTTTTGTATTGAAGCCAAATCGTAAGTCCAAACGTTCGGTTTGAGATTGTTGTCGACTCTGGTCAGGCGTTTCCAAAGAAACCCCTCAAGATAAATAACTGGAGATGGAGATGGAACACTGGATCGTGCCTTTGACACATGGTGTAGGCCACAATTACGGCTGAACGCTGTGTGCGCGCGCCTGTGTCTCGTATGTTCGACCAAGTGTGTGGATTTGACCACGGAGGCGTACTGCATGGATGTGTGGGGGAACTACAACACTGTACTATATACTCCCGTGCTCATACACATTGTTTGTGTGTGTGTGTGTGTGTGTGTGTGTGTACGCTATATTTAGTCTTTACTTTGTCTGCGAGCGTCTGTCAGAAGCTCTAAGGGAGCATCGTGGCTGAAGCCTGCCAGTTCCCTGCCTTACTGGCCACTCTGTTGCACACACACAATCTCAGGCCACCTCCCTTTCTCCTTTTTCCTCTCTCATGCGTCCATGTGTCAGGCCGATGTGGACTCAGCTCGAGCGGGGACTGCGGGGCCGTGAGCCTCTTTTCCCTTCGCATTTGTTCCAGTACCCATCACCCCGCCGCCTCTGGCTCTCCCCCAGCCGATCGTTGGTGGCCAGGGCCGTCTTACCTTTCCTCACAACAAGCACTCGCCTCGCTGCAACGCGTTCCAACACCGCTCACTGCACTCCCCGATAATTTGCCTGTGTGGGTTGTTAAGTGTCGACGTATTATCATAATGCTGTGCTGGGTAATGTTTCATAAGGTAGCAAAGTGCAGAGGAGTGTGATATCCTGTCCACCTAGTCTTGTTGCAGGGGATGGGTGTGTGCGTTTGTGTTTGCAGCAAGAAAACAGTGCAGCGAAGCAGAGGTCAATAACTCACCTCTGGAGTACAGGACTCAGACATGACCGTGTGGCGAGGTATTCTGCTTCTCTGCACTGTGGAAAAAAACACAAAAATATATACACGTTTACCTTCACCATGCATGAAAACGCACACGTGTTTGCAAAACAAAGATGCGGCTAACTCTCGTTCCGCCTGCCAATATTGCGCTCATTTCGCACGTCAGAGCCGGAGGGAAAATATATATAAATGGGAAAAAAATAAATAAATAACAGCAAATTCTCAGAACGGCGACTATTTATCTTGTTGTACTGTTGCCGAGGTTTGATCCATGGAGCTGGGACGGCTTTCGAGACGTACGTACGAGACTCCGGCTGAGCGAGGTAATTCTCTAGATGCTCCTCGTGAACCGAGGGCCCGCGCAGATGCATCGCCGTAATAATGCACATCTGAAGGATGGCAAGTGATTGAATTTCCCCCCCTTTTTTTAAATCCCTGCATGCCGGTCTGTCTGCCTCCTCGCTTCGCCACACAGGGGATACAATCGCTCGATGATTGCGCGATTCCCCCTGTGCGGCGCCGACGGGCGGTGCATAGAGCTTGGACACGTATCAAAGAGATAAACCATGTGTAGGAGATAAAGGTAAAGTATTTTTTTTTCTTCTTAAAAAAAAAGGGGCACTGTGTAGCTTTGGAGAAGAAATTCAAACTCAGATTTGAATAGTTACGGTATAAGAGGGGCTATCATATAAAATCAAAGGTATTTCTTTTCCATTGATGAATAAATAAGCTGTTCTCTGAGGAAAATAAGGTCCCCCAGAGCACTTTTTGAAGCGAGAGAGGTGGCGCATATAAACACAATTTGACAATTTGACATTCAGTGATGAAAATGAGGTTTGTTTAGACATGAAAAAAAAAGTCAGTCAATGAAAAGCCTTCCTCTATCCTCCCCAGAACTACACGGTGCACCTTCAAACCTCCCCGACCTGTCAGACCACATGCAGCCTGGCTGGCCCCAAATCAACACCAATCTTCCTTTGTTTGCCTTCTCCCCTCCGCGCGCCTCTCGGCTCTCTGAAAGAACGGGTCTGTCACGCTGCCTCCCCTCTGCTTTTTGCCTGCTCGAACTGATTTGGGTACGCGGGTCAATAGTTAAAAGGGCGCCACAGTCATCCGGAGCTCGATTGGACGACGGTCAATCATGCTAAATGCGGCGCTTTAGCCAGTCCGGGGCACGCCAAGGGCAGCGGCGCTGTTTTCGAGTGGTGGTGGGGGTAGTGTGGGTAGTGGGGATGGGGGGTGCAAATTGATTCTGTTGTGAGAGACAAGTTGATGTCTGCAACAAAACAGCAGCCGGTTCAATCAGTAAAAACTGAAACACTGGCAGTGAGCGCAGTCACGTGGAACCACATCAAATCTGATGTGGGCTTACACATCCCTGTACACAGTGGGGTTCAGCTGATATGGGCCTTTTGATGGAGGGTATTGATATTTTTAGACTGGAGATGCTGGAAGATGATATTCGGTATCATTAAATCGGAGGATTCTTGCCAAGAGCAGAATCCCTTAATACAACACGTAGGGGAAGAATGGGAATATGCACATCGAGCTGGTAAATGTAGTAAATCTGGAGGATGAGGCAGGCCGCTGTGAGACGCGTCACATGCTGTACATTCTGCATCACGACGAAGAACATCTCACTTTGTTGATTAGCGGCTCGCTGAGCCTCCTTTTGTAGTCCACTTTTTTGCTCCTATTAATACCCCCCCCCAAAAAAAAAAAAGCCTACACAGATTCGGTATTTCCCCAGAGAATCTATTCTTGGAAGAGTGAGAAATCCTATTAAAAGCCTTTGGAATGTTATGTGACAACAAGACTCTCAGCTAAAATCCATATTAATTAAAAGTCTGTCAGGGTCAGCAGCTCGTAAAGGCAAGGTGAGCAACAGCACCTATTTAATGATGAGTGAAAATCTGGAACACGTTCGGCCTTTGAATAGAGAATTAACTCACTGAAGAGATGCAGACAGAAAATATGGTGTTTAGCCCTCTGGGGTCCAGGGTATAATTGGCCGTTTTTGACTACTTTTGATTTTGCCATTATGTTTCACCTTAAAAACTATTTACCTTGCCTTGTTAGGGGTCATTATTTTCAGCACAACCTCACGTGTGTGACTGTACAGTTATTTCTTTCATTTTGACAAGTGTATTAACACAATGGACCTAAAATCACAAAAAACCCCATAAAATCCAAGTAGGAAAAAGTTAGTTTTTTTTTACTGTGAAAACCACAAATGTTTAACGAGCCATTTGTGTTACTTTTAATGCAAATATAAATTGTTGTTTGTTAAATTTGTGCATACGGCAGGCAATGCCTCAGGCTCAGAGCTCCCTCAGCTCCTTCCTGCCTGCTCCAAATTCAGCCGTCTCCTCATTGTTTAGATTCATTAAACAAAAAACGACTCTACTGCACTCTAAACAAACTACACCAAACACTACATAACACACAAACTACACACTCCAAACACACTAAATGTCACAAATCTCTCAACTCTCAAAACACGCTGTCTCTATCAACGCCACTGTCGCCACCGACCCTCCCACAACTTCCCCCTGTTTCTCAGCAACCAAATCACATGGTTTTCCATATAATTTTGTGACTGGTTGGTGCGGTGCCTTTTTCCACCAATAGCAAAGGGGGTGTCACGTGTTGCGGACACTTTCGTGATTGAAGCCAGTTTTTTATTGTTTTTTCCTGCACCAACGCGCAGCAAACGTGACGGCAATGTTCGCGAAAAAGCGTGGCGTACATTATTTATCTTAAGTCTGGTTTTACTTGGCCTATCAACATAATGTAAAAACTGGTAGATCCATCGCATAAGTCGGAACCGAGACTCACGGAGGCTACGTCTCGCTGCTACATCATCTTAAATTGGTCACATGATTTAGACGTGCCGGCACGTCCGTCGACCTCAGAGGAATAAAGGTGTTACTGAAAACATTCTGGCTGAATGTTTTTAATAACGCCCAAGTCAGCCTCGACCCAAAATGAATCTAGAATATCACATAAATAAATCCAGCCAACAAGCTGGCCTAATCCAGCCTGCAGCAATGGTATGTGTGGCACCACTGACTCAGCGCATGTCCCCAAGAAAATTCAAATATGCCTCGCCACGAATAGATGAACTAGAGTCAGAAAATAGGGGCTCGGAGGCAGGCGGGGACAGGACTGCCGGTGAATGACGGCAGCTGAGCTGTGTATAATGGGGAACACTTTCATGCAAACATTGTCACAGCGTCGCCGCGGCCAGCCTAGGATATGCCGGCTTGTACAACGGGCGATCCGAATTTCTCCTGTGCAAATTTTTCTGGAGTGGAGCTAAAAAATAAAGAAACAGAAATGGAAATTCTCCGTTACCTGCAGGCGATTTCTCACACATGGTCGGGAATAGAACCTAATGAGCTGCCAGACCTTGAGTGGGAAGAGAAGACTTTTACCTCTGGTGGTAGCAGGCTTTCCTCTCCGCCAGGCGGTTACACAAAAAATAAATAAATAAAAATCGACCAGATACGGTGAGGACTCACCTCGGTCTCGATTCCGTCTTTTTCAGACCCCGAGAGTTCACTGTGCTGAACAGTTGCAGCGCAGCACGAAGGTGGATGAAAGGAAAACAGAAAAGAGGATGGCTGTTGCCTGGAGAAGGCGTTAAGAACCTAACAGTGCATTCTAGGAAGGCTTATTTTTATGTGTTCGCTTTTCTCCCACCTCAAACACCATCAGGGTTTCTCATCAGTGCTGTTAAAATATGTATAAAAAAAAAAATTCAAAATATAAGTGAAATATGACCATATTTGGGTGCTAAAAAAAACAAACCAAAAAAACCCATCAATCTTACAGTAGCAGATTGTAGTAGTATTCCACACAGATTTATATCTTGTACTCCATGCTTCAATTTAATATTCCCTGCAGGCTACGGCGTCCCTCTTCGCTATTTGACTGTGATCCATGGACTCGCATTCTGTGCTACGCCGCTGCCCACGGGAGCTCTGTGCCAGACCAGTGGGCCGATGACCACTGCCCGGGCACGCGTCCAACAAGGCATCCCAGAGAAATAAGTAGTCTCTATGGTCACTGTGCTGGAGCGGGATGTAAGGACACAGCTACATTATTTCCCAGACACTCATTGTGAATGCAAACTTAATTTCCAGTGATTTATCTTTGTACTGAGAGAGGAGAGAGTGATCTGTAAAAAGACAAACACAATACATAATATCCAATAAGGCCACTACAAGCATGTCTGTCTGCAAAGAATGAAGATTGTAAAATGCCAGATGCCCAGAAATGGTCACCGGCCTCTCAGCTTAAACATGTCTGCCTAAATTATCAAAAAAGATGCAAACGCCAACTTCGTCCAACCTCGAGCCGTGACGCCGTCGTAATGCAGCGCGTCTTCAAGGGCTTACAGAGTAAACAAAAGACCTGACCGGACAGAAACTGCCTCAATCGCCGTGCAAGACAATTATGGGATTATGTGTGTAGATTAATCAAAAACCTTGGAAATCAAAAAAAAGCAAGGGCGCATTGTTGTGAGCCCAAGGCTACGGCTAATACAAGAAACACTGGGGTCACCGTTCCGTTCCGTTTTCTTTTTCCGCTTTTCCGTTCCATTGCCGCTTTTATCCCTCTAAGGGGTTGCGGGGCGAAGGCCAAGGTACAACCTGAATGAGTCGCCAGCTCATCGCAGGACCCTTACTGATGGCAGAGGCTGCTACACAGGTGCCAACTGCACATCAGGAGCAATTTTGGGGTTCAGTATCTTGCTCAAGGACACTTCGACATGCAGCTCAGTTGACATGAGCTACAGCACTGGGGTCACGTCATCGGTAATCATAATGGATGATTTTGGGGAGATTTAATGAGGTTTTAAAAAGAGGTCACATTCAACCATATGTACCACATGTAAGGCATTCTGAGACTGTTTCTAGGCCTTGTTTTTTGAATCTAAATAGATTTTAGCCAAAAATATCAATCAAAATCAAATACCAAATCAGGTCTTTGGCATTGGACCCGGACATAATCTCAAAGCATCATCAACTATCTTTCTCCACTAGCTTTAGATGTCACATTGTGTTGGCTGATGGTGGCGCTAGATGAAATATCCCAGGACCACTAAACACTCATAAACAGTCAACCACTCATAGTTGTACCTGATTTTATGTCAATCTATGCGGTAGCTGATGAGATATTCCAGTCCGGCCCGCAGTCCTGTATCGACCAGCATCCCCGGGGCCACGCCGCTAGCATGGCCAAGAATACAAACAGCGAGCCAACATTAGCACGCCAGTTTTATTGTCACGCCACTAGTGTAGCTAAAAGGGAGAAGTAACTCTTTTCCACAAGGATTACACACACATGGCAGCATAGGGGAAGGCTTTGAAACAGGATTTAGGCCAACATGAAGGGAGATACGCTCCACGGAAACCATAACTGACTGTCTGGCCATTATGTACCACAGCACCGAGGGCAAATGCCTCGTAGAAACCTACCCGGCAATGTTAATGATTTCTGAAATGAGCAAACAAACTGTGGGCACGTATTTTTGGGAGCGTCAAATGTTTCAAACTGGCCTGAGGACGTGCTGGGGGGGTTCGCGACCTCAGTGGGGCGTAACGGGCCGATGTGACCTAAATATGTCAGCGAAAAGGGTTTAAAATAAGAGCCGAGTCTCAAAACCTGTGTTACTGGATTCAAAATAAATCCGCACACATCCATCACCCTGACCACCAAAAATTCTTTCAACACCAACCTGTCCGTGTCAAGATCCCTCCTCGTTTGGGTTCGTGTCTCCTTCACATAATCCTTTGGTGGCAGGGAAACATTTTTTTTTCCCCTCCACTTTTTGAGAGCTCACATTTGCATTTCAAGGCGCCCGTCTTGCGGTGCAAAAAGTTTTGGGAAAGCAGTTTGCTGTGCTCCGGGTCTCTCTGTGTGCAGAAATCAATCAGTACACCACCACAGCTGTAGTCACTTTAGGAAAAAGAGCAGAAATGGTTGAAAGGGCCTGTGTTTTGAGTTTGAGAGGTAACGGTTTTTTGCCCTTCTGGCTCCCACAACTGTGGTTAACAGCTGCTATCAGGAGGCTCTCACCGAAGAAACAAAAAGAAAAAAAAAGGTGGTTTAAAAATGTACAGGAATCCAAAATAAAAAGCAATGCAAGGCAGGTTTTATTTGTATAACACCTTTCAACGAGGCAATTCAGAGTGCTTTACATAAGACATAGAGAGCCCTAAGCAAGGGAGTGCAAGGCAATATAGAAAGATGTGTTAAAATAGGATTTAACAGAGCAGCGTAGAGTAGAAAATAAAAAAAGCTAAAAAAAGGAAATGCCAGCACCTGGCAATGCAACTATAGTGCATGTATTTTGGCGGTGTTTTTCAGATGTATGGTAGCTAAAAAGAAAAACAGATTGTCGCTTCTCTCTGCTGAGTGACCTGTCCCAGGGGAAGCGTAGCACAGATCCGGATCAGAGATGGTTTTCGGCCCTACAGCAGTACAGGGTGCTGGGTTCTTTCCATCAGCCGACCTCCCATTTTGCAGGGAAATGATTTATTCTTAAGCTTTGCACCAAGAGAGTTCCAGAGAAGACTATAACTTGCTGATTTATTGGCTGACAGGCAGCTCTCCTGCTTCTTAATAGTCATGATGCCAGGGTTATTACAGATTGTTACCCAAATCAAAGCTCTTGCAACTGTCAGTAAGTTGTCATTTTGAATTTATACTGTTGATGTTGAAACAGCAGAGGAATGTTTGTTGAGTGGTGCCATTCTGAAGTGAGTTTGGCCTTAGTGTCTTTGCATCTTGGTTTTTGGAGCCAGAGGAGACCATATTTGGATGGCGGAGTTAGATATGATTGAGGACATGCTGTTATCAATCACAAGGTAGCCACACCAAAAAAGAATACCCTTCTTTGTACTTAATGGAACCACAAACCACATGCGGTTTTGAACTAGTGATTTTAGCCCGTAATTCATGAAGAAACTGTTTACATACATGACCGATCAAGTGCAAAGTAGGGTAATTTTTTTCATAAGCTTCAATATATTCCAACATCTCTACGAGTTGAGCTTCACTGTTTACAGCTAAAAGCTTCGTCTATATTTCATACATCAACTAGCGCCAACTAGCATCATCGTAGCATTAGAAAAGGTATTAGAGAATGTAAGTAAAGGGGAGGTCGAGCAGCGGACAGCCTGCGCGCTTTCATTTGTTTACGGAGCGATACATTAAATAAAAAATCTCAAACCTACCCTTTAGCCGTTTCCCAGCACTGCCAGCAAACTGGGACTTAGTAATTGAAATGAAGTGCCAGACAGAATGAGTCATAGACTGTCAATTAGATAAATTGTCAAAGCATTTGCTCAGCGGGTTCCCAGTCCACACTTATTATCAAATCACCTCAGGTTGGCGTCGTGTCATTTTGCACACAAATCATCTTGACAGCACAGATAATTGAGATTATGACAATTAGTATTCCTAAAGCACTTTGCCACCCTGGTATAAGACCATAGCCCATATTATCACCAACAGTATGTGGATAATCGCCGACAGGTCTTTCAGAGGCGGTTGGGCGCACGGTGACACCGTGGGCACGCACCTATCGGCCCATCTGTCTGTCTGAGTGCCTGTCTGGCTGTCAATCTAGTTACAAAACACTGCAGTGCTTAAAACTGTAGGGTCAACAGTATCCCGAGGAAGACAAGGACATAGATTATGACAGAGATTTGGCAACAGCTGCCCTCTTGGATTAACAAAAATAGCGGGAGGGGAAAAAATAGATTCATGGGCCATTAGCCAACAAACACCAAGCCATTCTTTTCTCTTTTTTTTCTTTCAATATAAAGGCTGCTTCCTTTCACTTCCCCCTGTTATTTTTAGCCCTGTTAAATCTGAGTCAGCGGCAACTTTCTCAAACAAAAACTCACCCCGGATCTCTCAAACGCCGCCACACATCAGGCTGACGTTGATCCATAAAAATGAATGAACGCTCCGAAGCATATGCAGAGGTGCTGAGGCGACCTGTAAATGTTTAGTGTGTTGACGCCCTGCACGGCGTGTGATCCGAGAGGGGAAACAATCCAGGTGATGAGATTACTTCGGGGTGGTTTTTCCTGCATAAGCCTCGCTGTATGCAGTCATTATCTGTTAAAAAAAATTGTGTTATGCATTTGAAAGGATAAATATAGAATGTTTTTTTCAACATTTGCATCCCCCAACGTATGCCCTTTGTGCATCATTGCCTTAAAACCTCCTCTCTAAATCCAAATTTTCTTTCCCCCCCTCCCTCTTTGCTGGATAAAACCCGCCAGTTCCATCTCGTTTCTTTATTCGGTATCATATTAATTTCAGCAAGACCTGCAAATCCACTCTGCCATTGCATAATTCATGGAGCCCCTCTGACAAAATTCCCTTTCATGTGGGCAATGTGCCCTGAACGAAAATCCTTGGAAACCTGGATAAGCCCAAATGGCTTATACCTGATGGCGATGCACAGCTGCGCTCAGGTAAACTGTCATTCTGTCTCGCAGAAATAAGGTCAGGAGTGAATGGTGTGCGATTTGATGTCATCAGCTACTCCAAAGCAGGTGACGCTCTAAATGTTTTTTTTTTCCCCCGACAGGGAGAGCGAAGGGGGGATTGTTAGCGGCTGAGGGCCATCTGTCGAGAGGTTCACTCACTCATACGTTTAGCATCTTTTTTCTTTTTTCAAGGCCGTTTCCTCTCCCCGCACCTGCTTCAGACCGGAGATTTGTTGTTGCACCGAAGCAATAAAAGCATGAGCCTGCTATATAGCTTTACATTACAATATTGCTGTTTAAATCTCCAGACATATATGAAATGAAAGTCTTGAATTGTCTCAGTTAGTGAGCAGGTTTTTAAATTTTTTTTATTATTATTATTTTTTTTTGATGGAGTGAGTGTACCCCTGCCAGAGAAGTCATTAAAGTTATCCAATATGTCAGTATTATTCATTGTACTTTAAGGAGGGTTCGAAGCAAAAAATGGGAAATTGGGTTGGGAGGGGGCCTGATGTTATTAAAATGACAGCCGACTAATTTCTTACAATATCCGCTCGGGCATGTTTTATGTTAAATTCATGTCATAAATGTGTTGTTTTTTTTGTTTTTTTTTTTATATCCCTGCCTTCATAATCATGTGGCATACATCCACATCAGGGAGCTCCCTAATTAGCAGCTGTGTTAGCTGTTTTAGTTCATCAATTCGGGATGCACACGTTGGGGGTTGGAATGCAGATGCACAGGCGGCATGTCTCATGTTCTCCACTCAGAGGTTTTTTTCCCCCTACATTCGCCAGAATTAACCTGCCAGCTACATGAGCACCGTGCCGCCTATTAGGCAGCCTGGATTTTCAGGAGAATTTTTTTTAAATATGGCTGACTGGCGACACAGCGGTCCCTGGTTTAATTACAGAGAACAACTTTGACAAACCCCGAAGAACAGGGCAGAACTTGGTAAGGGTCTTTTGAGGAAAGTTTCTCAAGTCGCTTAAGGTGGAATTTACACTTATCCAGTGAGGTGCGACACATGGTAGAAGAGATTTATTTATAAGTGACGGATTATACTTATCAGGTAATGTCCTTCATCCATGTGCAATAAATGCATGCATACATACATGTATTATAAACTTTGGTGCAGCATGGCTTCTTCTCTACCGGTGCTGGTGTCGTCAGTGTCACTCCTGTTCAGACGATATTAGACCGGTCGGGACTCTTCATTCTACTAACCACACAGAAGCTATGAGACAAGCCTATTTGTGGGATGTTTTAAGCTTGTTTGTAGCAGTGTAGCAGTCTTGCAAAGCCAGACTGCTCCACAGTTCTGGGACAGCACTGGAGTAAAAGAAAAAAATCCTTTTACTTAGTTGTATTTCTTTAAACCAGGGCCGCACAAAGGGGGCCCACAGGCAAATGTTTGGGCACCCCTACATTGAACCAAGTGTGTGTGTGTGTGTGTGTGTGTGTGTGTGTGTGTGTGTGTGTCTGCATGGCCGATTCACATGACCGGTTGGACCAAACTTCCATCAACCACCACCAGCAGCAGCAGCCAAGTGTCTCATTAGCTGCAAATAGCAGCAGTCAGCCTTTTACACACACCCTGTGATTCGATGCCTGGGACAATCGCACCCCCGCCCCTCCTCACTTCCTCCTCTTTTGAACTCTCGCTTCATGTCTCCCGCTCTTTACATCCCTCTCCCCCAGCGTCAGCTATTTCAACACAGGCCCCTGATTGGGGCCAAAACGTTTCCTGCCAAATGGCCAATCCCAAAGTGCTGTCTGCTGGATTAATACCTGAGCTCGCCAATTTATAATTGCCCCATTGTGGCATCTGTATACTGAGCGGATGCTGACAGGTTGGATCGCTCTCTCTCTCTCTCTCTCATTGTCTAATCATGATGCCCTTCTCTCCGCACCCTCAGACTTTTCCGTTTCTATCTTTCCCCTGAAGAAACAATAAATAACCCACTGTAAATTCACCGCCGCGTCTTCGAGATTCGAAAAGACCTTCCGAGACAACGATAAGAGAACAGAGTTTGATCAGTCCCCTCATTTTTCTCCCGGGGAAGTCTGTCTTAGCAACACACATCTTCGGATTACTTATTTCTGTAATAAGACTCGAGGGAGACGACTTTTTCTTCGAGAGGGGGTTGGGTAAGATCGAATGAATCTGTTCGAGTCCCATCAGAATTCAGCACATCACACCACAGGAATTTATCTCACGGGGCGGGCAAACTCAAAGCTAAATTAGGCAATGTGACATTTATTTGATGAAGAATTTGCATTCTTCTTCATTGCCATTCCCAACGCTTGCCAGCGCAAAGTCTTAAGTGATTCGGCATGAATGAAAGCCGATTAAATGGAATTTGGATGAACCAGTGTGGCTGCTCCTCTGACGGGATCCATGGCGGGGCAGAGCGGTGCCAGAGCCGAGACTCCTAACCTGTCGGACTGCATGTTTTATTCACGAGGAGGGGGAAAAAAAAAAGCACAGTTTTATTCATTTATCATGGTGATTTTTAATTAATGTTAATGACAGACAAAGAGAGGCAGATGGGTGTTGTTAATGTTTTGGCCAATAAAAGCACGATGAGTTTTGACTGTATTTAAATAGGGACTTAGATTGTTGTCAGCTTTCTATCATTTAAATGCCGGTAGTGTAGGAAAATGAGCAACCGAGGGCCCCCCACACCCCCATCCCACACTTTTTTGCTAGTGACAATCTACATAATGAAGCAAAAACTCGTCATCTGGCAGATTTCAGGCCTCTCTTGGATCGAGCGCGTGGCGATTCACCAAACTCTGGTCGAACTGTCAAAACAAGGCCGTGATGATTTCCCACTCCGATGAAAATCAGCAGCTTCGTCATTGGCCCTCAAATTACCTGCCTCACTAGCATCAGTTTTGCGTGTGAAGGAACCTCTGTCAAATTGACGATAATCTGCCAAATCAGGTTGGACTTTCAAATTAAAAGCTTGTCGACAAAGAGCTGCATATTATGACATATTATGACTTTTGGACAATTACTTTGTTAGGTTTAGGCACCGAAACGCCTTGGTTCCTTCTAAGCACCAAAACTTCTTGGAAATGTCAAGCGGGGTTAAGATTATCTCTGTTTTCTCTGGTCATGCAGCATCAATTCCAAAAAAGTATATTTATCTTTCTACTGCATAGACAGCCTAGTTTTATGCAAGGGCCGTCTTTTCAGTGGTGAAACACTAAGTAGATGCTGAACCCATTTGCCATGCAGTGTTGGTGTGTTGTTTTTTTTTCTCTGTACGGGGTGGGTTTTATTTGCTTCAAAGCCTTTGCGTGTACTGTACAGCCCTCTAGGTTGTTTATGCTCTGCAACTCAAAGGCTGAGTAAATCCTACAGAAACGTTCCAGAGGACATAAAAGGGGACAATAAACACATCACAAGCGCGGCAGTTAACACGCACGGCAACATACGGACGTGACATATACAGGCGTATAATGTCAGGGAGCAAAACTAGAAAGTCGTCCTAGAGAGTAATTTTTCTCTCATCACAGACATCGTAGTCCGTAAAATCTTCTCATGCATAAAACTTCTCCACCACGTCTATGAAAGATGTGTCTTATAGAGGGCCACTGCCATGTTGTCCTGGACATTTCGTGCACAGAAATGGAGCCACGGCAGGCGTGATTATGTTTTCCCCCTGGTTATGAATTAAGGATGCAAATGCAAACAATGCCAGCTGGCCTAAAGTGATCATTGCACACCGGTCAACAAGACCCCGAGCAGCTGCCCTGCTCCACCTACACCCAACGCTGGGAGGAATCAGTGCTGTGTCAGCACAACAGAACAAAAAGGGGGGGGGGGGGGGGGGGGGGGTTAGGAGGACGGAGAGAAAAAAAAAAATTCAAAAGCGAGCTGGTCACGTGTCGCCCTCGTCAGACGGTGTCAGAGACTGTTGCAGAGTGCCAGGCTGTATGATGTTGAATAGTGATCCTGTAACAGCTTAGTGAGAGGGGGGAATAAAGCCTTGAGTGCATAAAGAGAGCCACAGCAGAAGATCTTTCCATGTTAAAAATGCAGCGCACAGTCACGAATTCAGAATCAGCAAAATGGGAAGCTTTTTCTTCTGACAAGCCGTGAGAGCACTCGAGACTCACCAAGGATGACTCAAATTGCCAGCAAGTGTTTTTCTTTTTACTCCCTCCGCCCACGCCAGCCACTTGAAGAGAGGAAATTTAAGTGCAAGTTTCATGCAATTTACTTACCTCACACAGACCGCCGTCCATAAAGCAAGGTTTAAGGCTGTGTTTCTGGAGTTCTCTATTGATTCAAGGTTGCCTGTTCTCGCCCCCGCCGTGGAGAAATCTGTAAAAAGACAATTACGCACCGTCATTTACCTTCACCTGAGTGCTAAAAACAGCTTTCAGGAGTGCACATGCAAATAATGTACGACAGTGGAGCAAAAACTGCGAGGAGGGGAGGGTCGAAGGGGTTGGGAGGGGGAGCTGCTGCGTGAGGAGAAAACAACAGGTGCATTGGAGTTTAAAAAAAACAAAAAAAAAAAACAGGAGGTAATTTAGATGTTAGTTATTTTAGTTTGGCTGCTGATTTAGCAGTGGTCAGTGGTCGCTGTTTTGAATCCTTTAGTTTGGCATTACAGCTGGTGCCATTTTTGTTTTTTGACGAGAGCTTAACCATCTACTTTACTCAAAATTGGGACCATAGATTAGAAAATTGACCTCGTGCTGTATCGAAGAAGACTTAAAACTGGTGATTCAGATCACGACCACATTAGAAAACTGTTTACCGAGGTTATAAATCAAGCGAGAAGCAGGGTCAATCTCCCGTAAGCTGACGTACAGCCGGATTTTTTCTGCAACCGGTTGTTACATGGGAACGTCAAACTACGGTCAGTTTGTTTATTCAGTCATGAAAGAGATGATAGTTTGTTTATTCACTTTTGTTCACAAATTAGCTGTTAGAAAGTGGCAACACAACTTCATACTGTTTTATTTTGTTTGTATTTGGCGGACCCTGCCACCTCTCTAGCTTAAAACACAACTTATTTTCCTTGTAGAACAGAAAAAATAAATGTTTCTGAGTTCTTACTATTTCCTCATTAATATCGTAAATATTTAAATTTTTTGAATTTCCTCTCTGTCCCTTTAATGAGATCCTTTAAAAGAGAAATTCAAGACCCTTATTTCTTCCCACCTCTAAAAAAGTGTGAAGTTGTGGACCAAACATGATGACGGCTGCGGTTTAGCAGTGTCGCGGCACACACCTGCAGGCACTTGCTCTCTCTCTCTCTCTCTCTCTCTCTCTCTCTCTCACACACACACACACACACACACACACACACACACACACACACACCTCATGCAAACAATACTGCTGCAAGTGCAGAAAGCAGCTCCTTTTGTTCGAATTACAAAGAGACAGAGAGAGAAAATAAATAAATAAATGAAAAAATGTAAAAAAAAAAAAAAAAAAACTCCCACACATGACTCGGCTCTCGCAATAAACAAAACGAGAGGTTTGTTTGTGTAGTATTACTCACTTTTGGTGTCTTTTTCCTTGTGAGTGTGAGAAGAGAATATTGTTCAGCAACATCAATGTGACAGAATTAGAATAAAAAACAACCCGTCAGTGGAAGTGTCCCCTGTGATTGATTTTTATTGACTTTGTAATAACAGATCAAAAGGAGGCAGACTTAAAGGCGATATCCGCATGAGATTAGAGCCCGGGTTACCTCATTTGTAGAGCAGTGCAACAACTGGGATCTGCCTTGACTCATTTCGCTCACCTGTTGGGATCCATGATTACAGGCTTGTGCAGTCGGATGACGTACACGCTCATTTGATTTGAAAGCAAGCCGAGAAGAGGAGGGCGCAATCCAGATCATCAATGAAAGAAGTGGCTTCAGGGAGCGCACCGTGGCCCTCGTGGTCACGCAGCAGCACGTCCTGTGGTGTTTGACGAATGTTCCGGGAATACCGTCACTGTTCAGGCAGTAAAACCAACAATAAAGGCGTCACTTATCTAGACAGACACCCAAATTCGGCATCAGCGTTGTGTTATGGCAGCAGCGACGTCTGACTGCAGCCATGCTAGGCGATGCTCGCTGTTCCACTCGGCACGCCGCAGCCAAGTAAGTAAACCACTCGCATTCACAGCAAGTCAGAAAGATTAGCATCATCACACTTTAAACTGACAAAAGTAAAACACATTTAACTACGTGACATACTCACCCATGGTAAAACCACAAAAATCAAGGAAAACGAAACAACTCGGCCAGGTTAGATGCTTAGCTTGTGTACGCTCCCAACGGGGTACGTTAAGGACAGGACAACATGACCTGTGGAATCAAGGCGTTAGGTCACTGGAGGCTTGTATTTTTCCGAGAGGTTAATGGCCTTTAATGTGACAAAATTAAATGCATATACAAAAAGCAAGGCTAAAAGAGAAATGCACACCTGCCACCTTTTCCCTCCAAGGCACAGAAGAAACTGCCACAGTCTAAGAAACACAAATATCCCACATCAGATGTTTACGTTGTTTCTGTCTCACCATTTTCCACTCTTGTAATTTTGCCTTTGCTATCTGTGTCTATTCTGTGCACTGCTGGTTTATCTGTTCTGGAAGATGCCTCCTCTGTTGCTCCTCCTGAGGTTTATTCCATTTTTACCCCATCCAATGGGTTTCATGGAGGTTTTTTCCCTGTCCGAATTGAATTGGTCAAACTTTCTTAGGCAGGCACCTTTCAGGGAGGAGGCGAGTCCCCTTCTTTGGGGAAACAGAATTTAGCAGAGTCTGTCCTGCCTCAACTCAGCTCGAGAAAAAAAATGGATCTTGTAATTAGTCAACCCTGACTTTCAACTCTCAATGAGTTAATGCCCATAGAAGCACAAAAGGATTAGAAAATCTGCTGCAGCTGTGGGTGGCTGCATATACAAGTGTCGTATAAACCTAATCTATTACAAAACATGGTGCTTGTAGATCATAATGGCAGCTATTATTATGGTGGGCACAAAATCAGAGGAAAACAAACACCCGGGAGACCGTGATTCACAAGGGAATTTTGAAAGGCAACAGGGGCGCAGAACACCAGCGATAAGGGACAGAAAGTGTGTCTGAAGAGTGTCTATTACAGATAATGTACTTTGTCTATGGAACCAGGGCGATGCCAACTTTCAGGTAAGCTTACAAAAATACATCACCTGTGCCCCTTCTCTATCGTTCTCTCACTGTTTTGATCACAAACATGGATCTAGAGTTCAATTCTGAGGCTGCTCTGTAAAAAGTTTTCTACTAAATATTAGCTATAACAACGTCTAATTGACTATAGTCAATTTCAGGCTTATTCTAACTTCAGGTTAGTCCCGCCCACTTTTGGTATGAGCATGCTTCTGGTTAAGCCCGGCCCGTTCCAGCGCAGATACAGATCATTTCATTGGCTGAATAGGTGCAAAAATCAGTGCGATGTCTTCATGAGAAATTGGGATTTTTCATCAAAATATTCCTGAAAAAAAGAAATTCCACTAAAATCGCTCTCAGAGCTGCTAAAAGCTTTCACACTTTGCTTTTTTTTTCAAGTTGGGTGTGTATTCTATGCTTAAAGTCTTGATCTCAGGCCATGATCAGAAATAAGAACTACAAGAAAAATAGCCCTTTACACATTTCAGTGAGACCACTACAGTATGTCAGAGTAGCACAGAGGTCACCTGGAAAACACAGGATCACCTGCAGACAAGGCATTTCACCAAACACTGCATGGACTTTTTAGGCTGCTCAAGCAGAGTTTTCTTGATTATAGCATAGATAAGCATTACATGTCGATTAGTCTGTTATATCAGTTACATCACTCACATCGACCCCTTTTGTTATAATGCCGCACTGCTTTCATTTTGAACTAGAACTAGAGATTTGGCTGTTTGCTTTCGATCCAATTAGTCAGTCACTTCACTTCACACTTGCACTCTGGGCAATGATAGAAATTAGTTTTGACAAATGTGATTTTTGGCATTAAGATTCTTTCATTGCTTAATCACAGTTCTGGCTCAGTCATCGAGGGGGAAATTTCCCGTTTGGGGTTTGGTGGAGCATATTAGGCCAAGTGTGCACATATTCAAATAATATTCCAGGCCAAGAGTTCCTCCTCATAGAGATGTCTAACGGCTATTGACAGGGGCAGACCAGCTGAACTCTGGGGCCAGCCATCTGAATCATACTGAAAAGGTCAGTGGTTTGATACATAAACACCAATGGGAGGCTCTCAGCTGGAGCTGGAGAGTCTTGAGGCCCGGACTGCAGGCTGCTGATGTGCACTTGAAGTGAAGCATTTAACCCGCGGGTGCTGTGCCAGAGCTGACCCTGCCCCTTATGCCTCCACGTGGACTGGAATATATTGACAGGATTTACATTTATGCATGCCAGTGTGAGCGCTCTGGTAATATCAATGAATTTCAGGTAAAGAAAAAAAGGACCTCTAAGTTGGAGCAAAGTTTACCCTTTCCAGACCAAACAGTCAATACCGCATATCAGTGTGCACAGTCTGAAACCTGCTGAACACACACCGAATACAAATATGTACCATATGCACCATAATCTAGGATGAGCTGTCTATTCAGGTCATTACTGACTGTAATCCTTATTAGATACATGTAATCTTTATTTAACCAGGACACATGACTGGGAAAACATGTATTTGCTACGACAGCTTTGGCGTGCAGCTGCAGAGAGGAGCGAAGGACAAACAGAGACTTCCCTCTGGGAGCTGCCCAGTAAAAACCACAGTCTTTGCACTGAGCAGCTCTGCTAGTGTAGCTCAGGGGTTGTGCATCACTCTCAAGCAGTGCTTGTTTACTACTCCCCCCGTCTAATCCAGAGTCTCCCTGCTGGTCTGAAAGCAGCTGCCCTCAGGTCAGGACTGTGAAGTTATCAGCCAAACCTGGAAGGGACTGACTTTGTCTAATGTATTCTTGAAATCAAATCACTGCAATATAAAACTGTATAATGAATCGCAAAGTAAAGAAAAAGGGAATTAACCTGCGATTGCAATCAGAAAAACATAAGGAGACATAATGAATGCGTACCCGCACACACATACACACATACACAACACGCAGGAGCGTTAAATGGGAGGAAAGCCCACGGGGAGCCTGTTGGAGCAAATTAGCTTTACACGTAAGTCTATCAGCACTCAACACTAATATGCAGCAATACAATTGAATCATTGGCGCAATTATCTCAGTGACTGTCAGCTGTGTTTTGTTGTTCGGAGCAGTCGCATTACCCCAAAGTGAAAGGCTGCGCGTCTCAATTAAGGCACACAAAACACGCGAGGCAACGTCACCACCCGCTGCACTCATTGCACCACGTCCCGGGTGGTGAACCCTCATAATAAATTCCCACTTTACTCCCAGTGTCAAATATCCCTTAGAACAGAATATCCCCCTTTATAAAATGAGAGCGGGAGAAACAAACGAGATTAGTTTTGAGGGATATTAGATAACGTAGCTCTTGGCTGACAATTTCAACACCTTCCTCTATATTTTGGAGATATTGAAAAATGGTTGTCAGAGTCCCAGAATCACTACAGTGCATAGCAATTTTGAAATCAGTTCTTTTTTATGTTCACAGGGCTTACCGCCTTATTCTTTTTAGGCTGGTAAAAATATATTTCATGAACATTAAAACGACGGTGTTAAAAAAGGAACAGGGCTAATTGCAGAGTAACGCCAGTTTGAGCCATTTGGGGTATAATTATCTCACTGCATTTTTTTTTCCACATGTGAGCTCACTTTCATAGCCTCTTTTTTACTACAAAACCAACAGAGGCCAGCTTAAGATACCAACTCTGTGTTTGGTTCAAGACATAAACAAGGCTTCAGCCATGCTGGCAGAGACATTAATCCGGCAGTACGTCAATGCTAAAATACTTATATTTAGCAGGTGTTGTATCTGGATGCTTCGCTATACTCCTTTAGTGTGTTACCTTGCTAATATTTGAAAATAAGCACTATCCATCTAATTGCTTCCCGGACATTTCAGTAGCTTAAAAAGCTAGCTAGGAAAAAAGTCAGGAAGCAGCTCTTTAAAGTTGCAGTGGCATGACGTTGTTTCTGGGCTATCATTAACATGCTCACATGCCCACAATGACAATGCTAACATATGTTCAGCAGGTCAACTGTAATGTGCTAATGTTTGCTAACTTGCACTATCCATCCAATGCTAATGCTAATTATGGAGGGCTCCAGCAGTTAGCGTGGCTTCAAAAAAAAAAAAATGCAAGGTTGTATTCAATTAATCACTGAATCTATGCACCAAGGTCATGTCTACATATACAAAGTAATTGAATCTGGCAAAAAGATTAAAAACTGAACTTTAAACAGCTAATGAAGACACATCCTCCATCCCGCTGTGTATTTGTTCCGCTCCCTCTCCACCGAGGACCATCAAATCTTCAAACCGAAGCTTTAACGTACAAAACCGCCCGTCTCTGAACTCGCTGAGAGTAATTAGTAATGGATGCTCTCTCATGTAATCCCTCTCCCGTTCGAGCCTTCATTACATCCTGATCTGCGGGTGAGATGAGCATCAGCTAGCCTGCTGTGCCGCAGCTGGGTTTCCACTGATGAGGAGGTCCACACCAATCGATTTCCCAGCATTCACTCCGAGGCTCTGATCAGCAGAGGCTCCCTAGAACCAACCTTTTTTTTTTTTTTTTTTTTTTTTTTTTAATTTGTGACTTTATCTTGAATTTACTTTTGCAAAGCAGCTGAATCAAACACACAAGAAAAGAAGACAAACTTTCCTTGCAGTTCACTTGAAGGCTTACAATTAATTTTAGGGTTTGTTTTGATTTTTGCGTCTGATTACTGCAAAACTTTTTTCCAATAGATTGAGTCATTGAATCCACAACACTCAGAAGTGCCATCTGCAATTCATGGAGTCTGAAAACAAGGCGACAGTGCCACGCAGATGAAGCATTAGCACTGAGAGACCCCACAAAAGAAAGATCACCGGGAGTCTGTTTTGACTAAAGAAATGTTGTATTTATAAAAGCTGCTGTCACGACAGAGAATGGATAATGGCTCCTGGTGAAAGAAGTGAATAAAAAATATGCACTGGAGCAAAACGTTGAACTGAAAAACAGTAATGTTTATTGGATAAGGTCCCCTGGATTTCTCCCTTTTTGGACCATTTTTGTTAATTTAGGACGGCAGCTGTTGCCAGTTCTCTAAAACATGCGGCTGTATTTCTGGCAACCCGCTGGACATTGTTGACCTTCCTGCAGTGTTTTTAATTTCTGTCTTTTAAAAAGGTGCACTAAAACGCACACTAAAATGTGTAAACAAACTAAATAAACAATCTCCAATTTATTTCATGACTGAATAAAATTAATCAACAGACCAACCTTAAAAAGGACAAGATAATCGTTTACTCTGTGTGTATGTGGCGGACCCTGCCGCCTTTCTAGCTTCAAACAGTGTCCTGGCAATGTTATTTTCCTCTGAGAACACTATCCACTTATGGACAAAAAACTAATTCTGACTTTGTATTATTACCTCAATAATACTGTAAATATTGAAAAACTATATAATGCCCATTTAATGCAGTCATTTTCTAGTATGTCTCTCTCCAAACAAAGTAAAACCTGCTTTTATTCCAACACAGCCTTCTATTTTTAACAAAGAACTCCTATGTTCTCTGCCGTTGGCTCACTCGGCCTTAATGTTACCCAGTAAATCACTTTCTTGTCAGTCAGAGCTCAGTCGGAGTTAATTCAGCGGCTGATTTACACCGGAGATCTGAGGTGAACGCAATTAACTATAATGAATGAAGTGGTAGGCTGGAAAAAATAAACACAAGTTTGGCTCCTGATGATCAAGTTTAAGGTCACTGCATTAAAAAAAAAAAAAAAAAAAAAAAAAGCATTAGAATATATTCATGATGGAACAAAGTGGGCGTACAGCTTTCACCCGGGTCCACCTTTCATCTTTTTCGAAAAACAGTGAGGATGGCTCCGATGTCCCTTCCGTTTGCTGCGACGCAAAGAACATAAGCGGAATGTCCTTCATTCAGAGGTTCTTGCGGACAGCTCTCCTTTTTGTATTCCCACAAACACTCCCGGTCCTTATCTCGACTCTCAAACCGCCCAACTGCAGAGTCAGGGGGTGCACTCGGTTCCACGTTAGGGCGCTGTCCTCCTTTGATGTCCTCCCTCCAGTGGGCCCTCTAGCGATGGAATTTGTCACGTCCAAAAGCGAGCGGCTCCTTCTGTTCTCGAGCGAGGGATCAAGTCGAGTTCGCTCGGAGTGACCCTCACAAGAAGGGAGACGGTGGCTGAACTTTCCGCATTCGACTGCAGCCTGTTCAAACTTTGCATTGCCCACCTCTAACTTTCTAACTCGCCGCCCCGTGACCTCGCAAAAAACACATTTGGCCAGCACTCAACGATTCAGATGTTAATTATGACATTTAACCCTACTAGTGGTCAGAAAATCCTCATGGTACCACGGATACAGTTAAATTTCAACTTACGTTTGAAGCCAAGTTTCTGTGCTGTGGCACCTCCCTCAGCAGCTAACATGGGCATCCTTGAACTGGAGAGCACTGCTAAATAAAACTTCATGCTGGAAGAAAGCATTTCATACATTAGTTTCAGGGAGGTCAAGTATTTGTACATTGAACCTTCACTGTGCAATGTAACCTTTAAAATTAATCATCTGATTAAGCACATGTTAATTCACAAAAACATAATACATAACCCAGTAAGATGAAATAACAGAAGCCATAATTTTGATGCTGATCAAAGACCCCTGCGTTTCAGTCAAAGCTAGGATAGGTAAGAATAAAGAAACTAGCAAGAGCAGGCTGAATTTTCAAAGAGTCCAACCGAAAGAAATTTAACCATCTCAGTCAGATCTCCCTCCAAAACACGTGAATATGCACCGTCTCTCTACACTGATGCTAACTACTGCCCAGCTCACTACTGGTAGAGGTTAATTTTCTACTTTCCGCAAGCTAAATAGCTACGTAAAAGTAAAGCAAAATAGCTGTTACTAACATACCACAGTCTGAAGTGCCAGCGCAATAGCTACTACTTCCTGCTGTAGGTCAGGGGCTGTGTGCTTTGTGCTACCCATTTAGCATCTGAACAACAGTCTGTAGCTGCCACCCACTTGTTCTTATCCTCAGAGGTTGTGTGTTTTGTGCTAATGAGTTAGCTGGCTGCTGAACAACAGGGCCGGGTATCACCAGGTACCTCGCGATATGATACAATCACGATATTTAGCCCGTGATAATAATAATATCACACTACAGCGATTCTGCGATAATCAATATATTGCATCCACAATACATCACAATATCTGTGTCACTGAAGAAATTCAAAGTTTATTGACTGCACTGAATCCATTTCACAGGAATTAGTAAACATTGTCAATCAATTTCACATGAATGACAGCCACTCACATGTAAAAAAGCATCCAAACATCATCATCATGAATGTAAAACAAACAGACATGGCTGTTTGTTAGCACTCGCCGCTATCAAGCTAGCATGTTTGTACTGGGAACCTTTGCTGCACTCACCTCCATTCTCGTGACATCAGGCGGTTAGCAGCTTTAGCAATACATCTGTTGGCCTTGTGGAAGATTAGGTTTAAAAATGTCTGAAGAACATATGGACTAATCTAAGTAACTTGAGAACAACCATGACTTCCAGCAAGATGCAGCCACAGATATTTAATATAATGGGCATGGTTGTGCTATTGTATAACACGTGCACTGTCTATCACTATCCACAAACATCGATTCCAAACTCCCTCATCCGTGTGCTTGTCTCAGAAAAAAACCCAGTCACTCATAATTACCTCTACCTAGCATGTTTTCTAAATGGATAAAGCCATTCTAGGGAGTAGAGACAAATGGCTTGAAGAAAAAAACATCAAGCGCGGCGTCAATCTCCACGTTTTCTTTTCCCTGACAAAGAAAAAGTCGAGGCTGCCGCAGCGCGAAAGCCTCCTTGGTGGAAGGCCTGCTCTTAGGCCACAGAAATAAAAATAATTGTTCGTCTGAGCAGTTATTAGGTGCAGCTCAAAAATAAAAATAAAAAAATACAGGGAAACACAAACAAAATTGCGGGTGCAAATTCTCTGCAGGACGATGTTATTCCCTCGCTTCTGAAATTGTGTTAACGTGACAGCCCAGTCTCAGCAGCGCGGCAGCACAATCAAAAGAGAGTAAAAAGTGAGAGGGAGGAAAAGAAAGTAAGCCAGGAGAGCGAGAGAGAGGGGTTGGGGGGGAGAAGTGGAAAGAGTCACTGATAAAGTCGAAAAAGGAAAAGAGTTGGTGGGGGAGGGAGGCGGGGAGGGTGCTAGAAAAGTGGCAAGAAAACTGCAGTCCCACTCTGGGGACTGTTTGGAGTCTGAAGTAGTGCAGTCTCTTTGAATGCAAGCCAACAGGAATCTGTGCCGCCACCGCCACTGCTGCAGCAGAAGAGATTCCTTTTTTTGGTTTGTTTGTTAAAGGCGGAGGGGAGATTCCTTTGCACCTCTCTGGTCTCATCCTTTTTTTTTTTCACCTGCGCTCGAGCTTTAAATGTTTTCTTCTGAGAGAACAGCGATCTCTTAAAGCGCCATTTAACTTGGATTAATTGTAACGCCGTCTCAGATGTGTCACGGGGGACACCGCTGAACCGCTCCGAAGCTTTTAAAACCAAAGCGATGACACACGCATGTGGACGCTATTGACTTCCTTTACAAAGCCACTCGAGGGTTGCTTGCAGACAGAGTGCTTTAACAGTAAAGACTAGGACTTACAAAGCTAGTTAACGGTGTCATAACTGGATGGGGAATATTGGCATTTTCTTCCCACAAACAAAAAAACAATTCAAAACCTCATAAGAAAAAGACACAATTTAGACCTGCGCTGTCACTTTCCTGCCATTACTGCTGGAATAAATCTCAGCCAAAATCCAGATATATTAGAAAACAGGACCGTGGCTGTAGCCTATAAATAGAACTATAAATAGAAGTGGTGCTTTGTGGTATAGCATCTTCTTTTGATTCTGACGCTAGCTGCAGCAGCTGTTTGATGTGAGCAGAGACGCCGTCTGTCTCCTCACAAATTAGGACGCACACACTTTGCGGGAATTGGATGTGTCGTTGTCGCTGCACAATGGCTCCGTTTCGTTCGATCCGATTTTAATCAGATGTGCGTGCAAAAGTAAAGAAATGTCTTTTGTCCCGGCGTTTATTTGTGATTACTTTCCAGATGTGGGTCTTCACAGAGATGAATGGATTAATTGATCCTGCGGACATAAAGATGGATGACTGCTATAGATCTGTGATGGCCAACCACCTGCAGGGGTCGAGGTGGGTGGAGTTGGGGAGGACCTGTTCAACTATGTACCACCAAATAATGCACCATCAGAGATGAACAACAGAGAAAAAAGTTATACAGTCCAGCAGGAAATGGCTCATAATGGCAATATAGAATCTGTCAAGAGAAGACCGACCAGCTTTCATCAGGACAAAGAGAAACATTTAAAACCAACTCCCTGCCCCTGCGCATTTTCTTTTCTTTTGTTAAAGCCACCGCACGCTCGTGGTCCGCCCACTAGGGTGGTTTCGCTTCCTGCCTGATTGGACCTCAGGATAGTGTGGGCGTGCGCACAAGACACTTGACGACTCCCTCGCTTCTCCTCTTAAGTTTTGTTGGGTGTCACAGAAGTGCTTGGGGGAGGGGAGGGGGGAACAGTTTGGAGGTTTTCTGACCGATCAGTTCTCTGGGAAAATGGCATTATCGTCACGGATGTAATCAGTCTGCTCTATTCATACATCTGCAATGACGGGGCAGTGACATAATAAACCCATGGTGGTTTAGAAATCCACACAGTCAGTGAAAACTAATGGTTATCATGTGTTTAACTTCTGTTTGTATAATCGTGTGCTCTTATGTACTAGGATTATTACACTGCAGCACAGTACACTGGCACAGCTTCCTGATACACTTGACAGAACAAAGCCAATGTAACATTTTTGTTCAGTCAGGTCAGAATGAAGGGTCTGTTCGGTCCTTCTTTGTAGGTGGAAAAATTCTGAGATGTGATGTACCTTTTATAAACCCTGCCTCCAGATTGAACATTGTTTTATGGAGGAGAGGCAATATCACGGCAACGACCGTGGACAGTCAGGGAGGACGGAAGCCCGCCGTCAAGGATAAAGAGGGGACAAACAAAGAATGGATATTGATTAGAGATTGATTATCTGTTGTGCCCTTATGCAAATGTGTCTCGTCAGTGCCAGTGGTTTGGAATTGGAGTGGATTTCCTTCACCTTGCAGACGATTGCACAGTTGTCCAATTTAATACCTCAAAGATTTAATTAATTTCCAGAGGAAAATGAACCTTCTCTAATTGTCGCCATTCTACTGTCCCCGTTTGCCCTCTATCTCCTCCGAATTTGTTGCCTCGACTCGGCATCGCAAGTCAACATGACTACAAGCAAGTCATCCTGCCCGAGGATTACCGGTGTAAGCTGTCACACTCAGGCACGCCGCAGATGTGCCTTTGCTTTGCTAAACCTTTTATAATTGCATTTTTTATTTATGGAATTTCTAACTATTACCGAGCAGTAAATGGATCACGGTTAGAGCTCCGCGTTTGCGTGCAATTTTTATTTATTCTTTTTGGAGACGATCAATTGTGAGGCAGAGAAATGAAATGCTGTGATTACGCCGAATCTGCCCCTTCTTGTGTGATTTATCATGCAGAAGAAATGAGGCATAGCTTGGCTGGGAACCTTCTGTATATCTACAATTGCAAAGAACAAAATCTTACAGTATGAGAGTGGCTGTTTGTCTTTAAAAACACCTGATTAGTAAACCAGAGAGCTGGATGATAATGACTACAATGCCCGCCGTCAAGGATACATTTGACAGTAGCTTGGATAGAAATGGGGTGGTAAGCACTCAAGCAACCCCCGTTTCACCACTTGCAGGGAGCGGTTTGGTAGGCAAATGTCTGAGACAGGAGATGGGATCACGAGTTTAGGATTTTAGAATTATTTCATTCTGCACTATACAGTATACGATATATACACTGTTGGACATTCAGGTAACCATCGTCAGAGGGACTTGCTGCTTTTTTCTCTGTAAGGCTGTACTCTTTAGGCTGATTTAAAATGCTTTATTGAACAATGTTTCGCCCCCCCCCCAAAAAAAAAAACTGGGCATGTGCTGAATAGGAGAAATCAATTAAAATATATAAACTGCTAATAATGTAAAATAAATACATAAATAAATACATTTCATTTGTAAAACTGTTTTACATTCATCAAATTCGGGGATCTACAATAGTCTCTAAACTCATAGGAAATTGGTGTGTTGTCATATATTTGACTTTTTGCATGTAGTATTTTGCCATTATGAAATCAGCACATTCACATTCGCAATACCAGTCCATACTTTACATCCACGTGATTTAAATTCAACAGATGCATATGTTAGCTTAACCATTGTTCCGTTCGTTCATTTTCAAATGAATCTCTTTAATATTGAGTAATATGGGATTATGTAAGAATTTTATGTTTTTGAACTGGGCTCATATAGATGGTTTCTAGCTTATGTGTTTACTTCCTGGCTATGCTGCCACGCTGCTCTTTCAATTTTTTATCAAGGGTAATGGCAAAAGTTGTGCAGGTACTTGATTATAAAGACATCTGACATATAATGTTGACATAATAATGACGCACAATGAAACGTTGTGGGATGGGAAGTCATTACAGTCAAGTAAAACTGTTTTTCTGATTCCAAGTGAATGACTTGTGCAGGATGAGTTAACCATGAAAGCTTTACCAGTCACAGTGAGCTTTTCAAGTGGGTTTATGGGCCAATTATGGGGGCTTTTAAGAAAGTTAAATTTCTGTTGCTGAACAATTATCAGTCGGTAGCTCAAGGCAGGTTCAATTGTTATGAAGACCAAGCACAGCTGCCCTGTGCACAATCTGACACAAGCCAATTGTACGCTACCTATTTTAAGCACAAATGAACTGAACAAGCAAAGCAAACCAAGAGCGAGCAGTTTGCAGTAGAATATTGGAATGTGCTGGGACAAAGGGCTCTAATGCCATAGCCACTGAGATTGTCTGCGACACCATTAGCCGACAAATGACCATCAAGGCTCCTGGATTCGACTTTGTTTTGGATCCGTTCTTTGGGCAGCACTTGAAAATAAAAGCATATGTGCACATATATAAGTATAAACATGCGTATGTTCAAACACCATGCGTGAGTGTTTGGGAGAGTTTGGTGAACTGCAGGTGTACCAATGCGACCTACTTCAGCGACACCGGTGGAGACAACAGTCGGCACCGCTGAGGCCTCCACTGTGGATCTAAGAGCTTCTTAACAGCACCGTGCCCTGCAGGTTAGCTTGATGAGCAAACATTAGTGAGGTATTCAAGAGTGCACTATGTCGCAGTCAGATATAATGAGCTACATTGCCCGCAGAGCTTTGTCTCTTTCTGTCGTAGCATGCAGATATATTTAGCATATTAATAAGTTACGGATAACAGACACATTTAGCATGTTAATAGGACCCTGATAACATTTGTCTGTGGGCTTAGGGGACTGGCCTCCCATCATTTTAGATGCAAAGCACCTAATGAAACTAGCTCGAGTCACTCAGGCTAACAAGTTGTGCATTGACGCTTGGCAGACTGCAGCTTGTCAGCACAGTGACTATCCAGACCAGTTGTTCACTTGCAAACCTCACTGTTTGCAGGAATCTAAAATGATACTGAGCCAAAGCCCAGACTTTTAGGTTATGTTTCAGGGGTCAGAAAACCCCCAGCTGAGTAGTAACGTAAATAAGAAAAAAACCCTTGCAACATAACATTACTTAACAATATGTTTTGTGCTAACTCATGTCTTGGAGAGGACAGAACACTTTCTCTGAAACCATCCACTTCCTCTGAAACAATCAAATCATCCAAAACCTATCCAACAGCATAATGGGTATGGTCAGATTTAGGGTCCAAAGAGAGTTCAGACATGTGGTAATAACAGCAGAACAGAGTGAACCAACTGGTGTCAAAGGTTACAGCTAAGGCGCTGGAAAAAAATGACTTCAGAAAAAGTATTTGCACCAAGACTTCCAATAGAAAGTGTGGCGACAGATACAAGGGGATCATCTGACCTGGACAAGAAATAAGGACCTTCACTCTCCATAACAGCAGCTATTTAAACTCCTGCAGGTAAAGAAAGTAAAATGGAGGGATTATTCCAGCCGAGCGAGTTGAAATTGCAGAAGTGATTACCTACTTTCTCTTACCAGCTGTTGGCAGGTCTTAACTCCTGGCAGGGCAGCTCTGCAACCGTTTGTGCCTTCTTTCCAATGCTTAGCATTAATAACACATTATGCTTATTATGCCAACATGAAGAACCTCGGCTTGTACTAATTAATATTCTCTTCACTTGGCATGTTCAAGTGATTTGTTTTGACTAATATGTCTTTTCTTTCAAGTGTCTGCAATGTAGGAGACGTGGTTCGGTCTTCTTTATTGTCACTTGAAATAGAGCTGAAAGGAGCACTTAAAGTTAAGCTAAAATAGAAAAATGAACCCTTTTAGATCACATCCATGGTCATATTGTCCACCCACATAACAACAAATGCCAAAAGAATTTAGAAAAAGAAGCATTTCATTGTAATTTAATGTGAACAGTCATTTTTTTCTTTCCTGTAAAAGAAAAAAGTTCCAGGTCCTTACATTAGCTTGAACTAACTGATTTCAACCAACAACATCATGTCATCGACTCATCAATCATCATCAAAACTTTATATCATATGGCCAAAATGTGCTTTGAGCTAACAAGCTAACATTAGAAAAAGTCACGGATCTAAAATCACAGGCTCAAAGTAAACAGTGCCGGTATCAAGTCTCCAAGGGGGTTTATAGAGCTTCCTGTTCGTCACCCAGCTATAAAGTTGTTGTTAGACAGTTACTGCTTGGATGTTCTGCCATGCAGCAACGTTAGCGGCAAGATAACCAACCATGGTGCTCGACGTCTTGTTGTCAGTTGTTTTGGAACTGCTGTCTCAAATGTGCCATATTTCAAGGTAAAAATACAGATTGCAACTAACAGCTTGTTAGTTAATGCTTGTATTCAGCCACTTTTCTAGCCTTTCTGTTTTGTTACACCCAGTGTGTTTCACTTCCACAAGTAAATAAATGTGCCAAAGATGATATTTTTGAATTCATTTAACATAGCGCATTACCCATCATATCTTGTCACGGTATCAAACTGTAAAGCTAGCTAGGAAGTGGTGGAGCGCTAATGTTGGCGTTTGTTTACCAGAAGCTTGAGCCTGAGCGTGATGGCCCCTGTGTGAATAAGGTCAACTGGCTCGTTTAAATACCAATCAGTGTCTCCGACAAGCCTCTACAGGAACAAATGGCAAAAAATATGGCTTCCGTTTCATGGGGACTGCAACATTTCTGGCTCGGCAGTCAGAAAAATAATGATGATTAAAAATTATCTAGTCATAGTATTTTAAAATGAAAACAGTACCCTCATTTGCTGGGGGTTTCAGTTAATTAGTTTCAGTAGAAAAATGGAATTCCCAATTTAAAATTGTGGCCTGAGGGAGTCCACACCCTTTGGCAACAAGCTCCCACCTGCAGCCTATTGATAAAGTGATGTCTGAGAGTGTCTCGTGTTTTTAACAGTTACAGTTACATTAGTCTTGGAATCCAATGTCACCATCCACATTTGTGATTTCCTTTTTATTCCCGGCTGCCAACACTGATAAGAGAAATACAGCAGATGTTTCCTCCAAGGCTTAATGGGTAGAAAAATGGAAGGTTACAATATAACCTCACCTTACCTTGTTTCTCAGAGCTTAAAATACCTGCATTGGTGTTCGCCCTCATTTCCTGCCAGACTTGTATGTTTTTCCTATGTCTTTTAATCTTTTCAGGCAGGCGTTATTCAGATGTTCTTGTTGTTCCTACTGGTAAGGTAAACACACACTGAAAGGATTATGTTTTCTTTCGCAAGCCCTCCATTTTTCCTCAGCTAATGGCAGCAAGACTCTGTTTCATCTGCGATGACTAAGCTGGTCTGAATATGGCAGGTGAACACAGCGGCCTTCATAATGGCGACCCATGCTGTTTCATAAAATACCTCAGTGTCAGCCTACACAATGTTTTCAGTCTTGATCTGCAGTGACTCGAACTCTGAAAAACGTAATTAAAGTCCTCTTTCACTTGAAAAATGTGCTTTCGCTCATTGTTACGTCGGCTGGATGTTCGACCTTCGCTGCGTGGGATGAGGCGTGTGTTAAACACTAGTAGGTTGTTTTTATTCATCATTCGTGCGCTACAAGGGGATACGTTCTCTGCACCCATGTTCGATTTTGTCTTTGTGATGTTGCAATTTGTCATAAAAACATGGCCCGGTGTAATGAAAAAGCCCTGCGAAGCAACACTCTGATTCCAAACAGAGTATTTAATACAGTATATGTCTAAATACATATCTGGAGAAAATCCTTAATGGGTAAACATAATAATGTATGGCACAAAAAAAAGTTTTTTCAAGGCTACAATATCTTTCATAAAATGAGCTTTTCAAAACAAAAGTTTTGGTCTTTGTTGGTCATTGTTCCTTAAAGGTGTATGTATTATAGTCCAGATTTTCTACTAAGTTAATGAGAGGGTGAAACTGTTTCTTTAGGCTCCACCTCAAACCATCTTCTCAGGTAGACATGAGATTTGAATGGGAAACCTTCAGGACACAAGCTTTATACCGTATATGATTATATTATTTATGATTCAAACTAGCAAGTCAACAGCGTGGCTAACACAGTCAAACATTCAAAGCACGCGCAAGAACCAGGACATAGCGAGCTAGCCAGTATTGCTTGGCCAGTAGTCCAGCTTGGCGTCTCTCTTGTAGGCTTTTATTTCTTTTCTAAAGCTCTTGCCAGCGATTAAAATCCAGTCTGGGCTTTACTTCTTGCTCATTTAATCACTCTTTTTCTATTTTTTCTATTCTGCTCTTCCCAGGACCGTTTTCCACTTGCCCACCTCCAGTTCTGGTGCCCTTCCTGGCACTGCCTCCTCCCAGTCTGTCTGACCACATAGGTTAATGGTTAAAGCAGCTTATTAGTTATGGCTGTAGTTATTACGGCTCCAAAGCAAGAAAGTCAAGCCTTGTAGTATAAAGAGCGACAAAGTCTGCATAGGGAGGATGTCGGTGATGGATGGTTGGGACTTTCATGTCCTGACTTTTCACACAATATCGATGCATTGGTCGCATGAGAATCTTAACTTAATCTTAGTTATTTTGAGCCAAACCACAAACGTGCCCTGAATCTAACCAAGTAGTTTTCTCAACTAAAGCTAACTAAACTGTGAGTGTACGATAAAGATCCTTAAAGACTGACGCTGCTATGCTGCAACTGCAAAGTTTCCCTTTCGGAATGGTGATTTATGTTGTTTTGGGAGTCACTGGTAATCAACCGTCCTTCTAGCAGACTAGCAGCTGTTAGAGTTACCTTTGCTGCAACTGAAGCTACCTGTCCATCAGGACACTCTGTATATCATTTAGAGTTGGGGCAGAGCAGGACACCTGAGGGGAAACCAGAACACATTTTTGCAATAAAAATGATCAGTTTCACCAATACAGCTCCTGGTGTGTGTGATTTAGTACTGTGAAGCATTTCACACTTCTTACATTAGGTCCTACCTGCTGTCCCCCATTACATTGTGCAAGAGCAGGCATTCAGATTTTGAAGAAGGAATGAAAGAGGCACTATTCTCCCGATTGTAAGCGAGCATGCCATTTAGCTGTTACTTAAAGGTGTAATTACGTATTGTTGCTTTTTTGAAACTGGCAGCTCTACAGCAAACCGCAAAAATATCAATCTAAGAATGGATGTTTTTCCCACTAAAAAGATGACAATATAGTCTGTATTGCTTTTGTGTTGCAACACTGGTCTGTACAAAAGGCATTTCCCATTGTTTGATACAGTACAAAATCAATAGGCATCCTGAATGGCAAGGTGAAGTGCCGAGATAATACATGTAAAAGCATAAGAGAGAAGATAATAGAGAGAACCGTGCAGCGGTGGAAAAGGAATGGCACAGTCAGAGATAGATGATGCATTTATGACCGATACCAGCATTTCAACAATTCCATCACTCTGGAAAAAATTAACTTGACATTTCTAGGACAGCACAAATTGAAACATTAACGGCGTGCGGCCTCCTGCGAAGCAACGAACAGGCTCGAGCAACGTCGGCGCAATGTCATTTGTTTATACAGAGACTCTCAGCAAGCTAAAGGTCATGAGATTTTTGAATCAACATTATGAAATGGATTTATGGGGTTGGGTAGTTATCTACAGCGCACCATAGCTTTTTTTTCCACATCTGTGGAATACAGCGGAGTCAGGTTGAGCTGATAATAAAAGCCAGTGCCAGTCAGTTATAGGGCAAGCAAAACAAACGCCATCCATTTGCATTTTTCTTTATTTTTTCCTTCAGCCGTGCCATTTACATTAATGCTATATGAGGGACAATATTTAAATATTCTGACATCTTCCCAAGGAGATTTGTAATGCATATCATGTAGGCTTTGCTGCAGTTTGTACACTGATTGATATTCACATAATGCGTGTTGTATTTGAGCTGAAATAAAGCTTCAGATTAGCCCCCTCGCAGGCTCCTTACAAAGCCAATTGGAAATGCTGCAAAAACATGACTGAATGATTCCATATACTTGGCATAGGGTACGATCTATGCATCCTTATTTACTCACTTTTTATTTTTATTTTCAGTTTTTGTTGGTTGGCTGCTGACATAGTAAAAATTCAATTACATCTGATATTTTTTTGTGACTATAACCAGCTTTTTTTCACAGGAAGGTTGCACCATCTCCAGCTGTTTTTTTTTTGTTTTTTTTGTGCCAACCAAGAACAGATATTATACACAAAACCATGATGTTTCTCATAATCCTAACCAATTCATTTTTGGGCCTAAAGCAGCTGCAACTGAAGCTACCTGTCCATCAGGAAAAGCTAGGGGTAACAAAAGAGAACTTGAAAATTGAACCTAAACAAACTTAAAGTTGCAACATAAAGATTTGACTTAAATGTGGTTTTTGCAGCTTCACTAATAGCAGAAAACCTTCAGCTTTTACCATCTCCAGACCTCTTATCCTGTGGGCTCTACTGTTGGCGCCACTGCAGCAAAGACAACACTGGCACGACGGCTTCCGCTAACAGTCTGGCTACTGTCCAAAGCAAAAAACAAGCATCAGAATGCCAATTTGACCTGGAAACCTTGGTGCTATGAAAGGGCAAAGTAAAATGCTTGATTGTATTAAGAAGCAGGCACATTTGAAACCATTTCAAGTCCTGGTGGTAAGGAGAAACACACACTGATGTTTTAGTCATGCAAAATACTTGATCACATTCCAAACTTGTCAGTTACTGACGCTTTGGGATGCAGACCAAGCGGTTTTTGACGAGTTGGCGATGAAAATCGCCAATTGTCACTCTTACAAATTGGACCTAGTACATACAGTATGGATATGGTTCTTGATAGAAGACTAAAAACACATCATGTCCTATACATTTTCAGCAGAGTTTTGGAAAAAAAATGTTTTTGCCTCCGTGCAACACACTTGCAGGTTGGATAAGCAGGATTGTGCCGACAAGGTCAGCAGTTCAGATCCCCTTCGTATCTGTGAAATAGCTGCAGAGAGAAAGTGAGTAAGTGAGTAATTCTCATCCCCGCAGTGGTCTGGCTAAGTGCTTTCTGTCAGGGTTTAAGCCCTGCATGTATCCAGATTAGCCCTGAATAGCTTTTGATCAGGGAGTTTAAGTAACTTTTACATAATTCTCACCATTCCACCTCCCGCTGTCATCGTGCCTCTATTGCACTGCCTACAGAAGTTCACTGTGCACAAAAACTGCAGGTAAAGTTCACACCAGCAGCCCCGGCAGCGGCGGCGTTATAATCAGCTTTGAGGGCGTCAGAGAACACACCGTGGTTGATGTGTCAGTGTGTGTAGTTCGCCAGTCATCTTTCTCCATGTCTGAAGGGAGATGATCCATATAATTATCATCACAGTGCACCGTCTGAAGCAAGAAAGTCTGTTCAGCCTACAGTGTCTGTGCATAAACATCAGAAACGGCCTCATTTATCAGAACATCTCTCAATCCTACTCCAACTGTGAACCTGGCGTAAGATAGGGCACCTAAAGTGTGGAGGAGTGCAGTTACTCGTTTCTGACCAATCAAAGTCCTTTACATGTTCAGCATCCAATGCCTAATTTAGGTTTAGGAAAACTTTGCGGTTTGGCTTAAGTCACCATTGTACCAAAATTATTTATTAATGATGATAATTCACCATTGACTATTTCTTATGTGGACTCACATCTTTCCACAACTGTACCTGACTTCTTCTCTTACCTCCATAATAACTGCTACAACTGCAAGAGGTCATCACCTAAGAAAATGTGTCTGTACAGGTTGTAACGAGCTGCTCTCTCAGTCAATCCACCGCATATGGTCGTCTTTTGATTTGCCTGGCCTATCAGTATTGTGGCCGCACCCCTTTCCTCTGTTGTCATTATACAGGGATGTTTTTAAATTCTTTGTTGCAAGACTCAAGCCAGCTTGCCTTGCATATATTTTTATGTAAAATATGCCAAGTTGATAGTCAGAAGTATTTTAATGGTCCTATTTGTTTTGTCAGCAGTCTTTCTGGTCCTTCAGCTCTGCAGGGAAGCCATTATTCTTATAATATCCCCGAAGCTCAGACGTTGTTGTCTGAATCTGTCTCATAGCATCACACTCTTCCTCGACCTGTTAGAAATTGAATTACACTTGGTCAATAGCTGTCTTTGTAATTGAATATACTGCATTAAAATGCTGCAGCAATCTGGTTTGAACGCGATGCAGCGATACAGCCCGAAAAAGCCTGTGGCTTCACACACCGCGCATTGCCAGTTCTAAGTTTATCAAAGTCATTGACCTATAAAATCCAAGGTTCATCCTGTAGTCCTGGGGTGAGCTGGGTCTGTAAAAAATACCTTGCTCTGGGGACCGTCAGAGGCCACCAGTTACAGGTGTTCAAGTGAAATTGGACAGGGCTGAATTGTACAAGCGCCGTGAGCCAATGAATGCTGAGTTTTGGGGGAAAAAGGCACTCAGGCCTTAGGAATCTCTTCAGTGGCTTGCAGCAGAAGACACCAGTGTGTATGTGGATCAATCTGTTTCTAAGAATCCTCGGGAGGCAGGAGACAGCACCCCGAAAAGGACCAGGCAAAGGTAATTTAAAGGTTTAAATGCATTTCTCTTGATTAGGACATCACATAAACGTGTGTGCGTATGCTGGCACTGGAACCCATGCGCTTTAATGTAAACCCCGTCTCATGTGTATTTATTCATTTCCCTACCCATCTCTCAGGCTTCCTTATCTCGGATCTGCACATTAAGCATATGTCAGAGTCGGGTAAAGTATAATTTCTGACACATCGATTTCCATCTGCTTCAGACATTTTCTGATTTATAGCGTGTCACTTCCGTCAGTCGAGCGGGGACACTCATCAATATTTTGTGCACACTATTTCTTTTTTTGAGACAGAGGGCAGAGCAGGGCCGGACCGAGATGGTTCAGAGTCATGAAACATTCATACCGTATGCATATTTTCCTATCATGCACTCTGCCCACAATGAATCGTATATATAGGTTCATGAGCTTTTTGACCATTTCGACAGCAAAAACTTTGAGAGCAAATGTCACTCATGATATGTATGATGGCGCACGCGTTCAAGTTGATGCACGAGCGATGCCGTGCAACTCAAATGGTTTCACGCTTTGCATGCATCAAATATTACACATAAATATTGAGGCAGGGTTTTCTACTATGGGGGACGCGTCAAGGTTAAAGGCAGGATAATCTTCATTTTGGTGTTCAAAGTCTCTTTACCAGAACTGCAAGGGAAACTTCAAAGACAAGATTATTAGTTTATGTTTTTGTGGGGGTTTTTTATTGGGTTTTATTTAAATCCGCAGAAATCGTGACATAGCAGGCTCACAGGCATATTCTGTTTGCTACATGCCCAAAAGGACACGGCTGTCACTGAATTATATAACCAATCTTTGTTTCAATTGTCATCATCAGCATGGCAGGCCGCTGCTGCCCCAGAGAAAACTTTGAAACCTCTGAAATTTAGTCACATATTCCGGGTAGCTCCACAAATAGAGCTTTTTTTTTCCTTCTTTTTTTTTTTTTTTTGCATAAGCTGGAGGAGAGGGCTACGGGCAAATTGCTTAGGTTAATGACTTTGTGAATTATTCATGTTTAGGTCTAAGTGAAATGGGGGAGTCTGAGTAATCTGGCCGACAGTGGTAGTCATAGTGCTGGCAACTGAAAATCTCTGCTTCCTGATGTGAAAAAGGGAACCCTTTTACTTTCAACTCTGCATAACATTCCAGTTGTCATCCTCTTTTTTTCTTTAACAGTAACCTCACTTTTGAAGATTGATTTGAATTTTGATGAGGTGGAGGATTTTTTTGACACTGATTGACAGAAAAAGACCCTCTGAATCTAAATCCAAAGAGCAATGCAGCGTTAAATTGTTGGAGATGATGAGGATTACTAGCATTAAACCAGTTGTTTTTGTTTTGGTGGTCAACACAAAATCCACAAAAGGATTTATATTACTTTTTTTTTTTTTTTTTTAAATACGTATGCAGTAGCATCCCCAAGACGTGTTTGCACACTATAATGTGTAAAATTGGTGGAGTTACCCTTCAAAGGTAAGGGATACATGGTTTAAAATGAATAAATTGTAGAAGTAGTGCCTTAAATCAGTGGCTAACATGACATAGTTAGCTTAAGGAGTAAACGGCTTATGTAATATAACATATACAGAGTTAGCCACGAGTAGGCTAAACAGTTGTAGTTAGCCTAAAGTCATAAATAAAGCTTAACAGTTGAAATAATTAGCTTAAACTAAAACAGTTAGTAATGAATAAAGCTAAAAGTAATGATAAGGTTTAACAATGTCCTGGAATAGTTGGCTTGATCTAAAACAGTTCAAATAGTTTGCTAAAAACAATGGATAAACAAAATAGTCAAAAGTTATGGATGAACAGAGTTAGCCACAAGTCCTTAGCTAATAGTTATAGTCTATTGTATGTTGGCTTGTGAGGTAAATGGTTGAAATAGTTAGCTTCAACTAATGTATAAACTGTTGCAATAGTTATCTTAAATTCAAGCTCAATCATTCATCCATTCAGGCCTACTCCAATAATGAATAATAATTAAAAGTGTTTAATGATAATCCCTGTATAATTAGATTATAATTATAATCTATTCATAAGAACATATTTGAATGGAGAGGACGACGGGGCACTTGAGCTCATCTCACAGGGCTGTAGGGGTGGCGTCATTCAGAGAGCGGTGCTGTATAACCTTTTCTCTCTTAACATTTTAAAAATGAGCCTGAAAAATATTGTTCCCCGGTGGAATTTTTAAGCCTTCGTCTGGCTGGAGTGGCTTTTAATGGCTCATTTTCAGCGGAGTCCCCCTTCCTTACAATGCCTGATTTGATTAGAGGAGTCAATTTCCTGAAATACGAATATAATTAGTTTTGAAAAGAACTTCGCTCAGTGCTGAGTTTCAGCTGAAATACAGTGCAATGCCTGCTGTACTCATTTATCACACCCAACAATAGCACCAGTGATAAAAAGGGGGAAAAGAAAAAGAGTTTTGGTTTGTGGGAAATAAAACAGTGTGGCGTCGAAGTTGCATCACTTAATGATTCTTCTTTTCCTTTTGACTCTTCCGGAGATCAAACATATGCATCCCTTTTTATTTGCGGATTTACCTCGACGGGAGGCTTTTGCATCATTTTTTTTCTCCTTTTTTTTTAGCTTAGCGCGCCCCGCGACCCTGTCAAAAGCAACCACCCACTCCATGCGCGCACTTGATCATCCACGCTGGCACAAATCACCTTTTTCTTTCTTTTCCCGGAGAGATTGCCGCCTCCCTTGTGCAGTTTTAACTTCAATGGGGGTTAGGAACACAATTACCTCACCGTCCCCCTTGAAATATAATCTGGGACTGTAAAGAAAAACGTAGAGAAGGGGAGATGGATGATGGTGGTGGTGGAGGGGGGGGCAAGCAGAAATGAGGGCAGGTGTAAGGGAGATAAGGAACGTTAGCTGTGCTCATAAGATGATGATTCAGAAAAGGAACGGTGGGGGGAACAGAGTTCAAATGGGCTGAGCTTTCAAACGGCGCCTTAATCATTCCCTCCGTGTATAACCTCTTATGGTTTGCCAAAACCTCTGCAGGAGGAAAGGATGGTTCCTGCATATGAAACTGGGAAACAGACATCAGAAAAGACTTATATCACAGCGGGGGGAAGACTTCACGCCGACAACATGAAAACATCCAACTGTAACGCGCAATACAGTACTATATTTGCAACAGCCGTCTGAGCACACTGTCAACAAAAGAATCATTTTGGTGTTACAGAAGCAGAGTCATGCCTGGATGAGAATAAGATGTCAGCCATTAGACGGAATTAATAAAAATCTGTCTGAAACCAGCGAGGCTGTCCTCCCCAAGGCTTTTTACATCAAATTAGATAGCATTCAAACCTGCAGAGCTCTTAAAGCTCTAATTGCACACGAGATAAGGCAATCAAAGGCGTAGCAAATCTGTTTCATAACAAAATAATGTTTAAAAAAAAGAAACTCTCTGCCTCCGCCGTGCCGGGTGACTCACTCCACGAATCAAACACGCACGCACTGAAAGACGACAGGTACGCTGAATCGTGACAGAGTTTCAGACAATTATTCCGAGGTGCGATGATTATTTTAAACATCAGTAAATTATCATTCCAGTGTTAAGATTATTCTGCCCGTTAGTCAGTCACTGTGTTTTCTATTCAATACTCACATTAAGCTCACATTAACTTAACTGTAGTGAGTCCAATTCAGCTTTTAAGGTAATAGCCCTCCTGTTCATATGCCAGTTCTCTGCACAAGGAATACCATAAATGGTTGACGTAGTTGCTTAAGGTGAAGGCCAGGGCTGTAAGTAATATGAGATGTAAACAACTGATGAAGTTAGCTTAAAGGGACAGTTTAATAGTTGAAATAGTTGTTTCAAAAAGTTGAAATGGCTAGAAGTAGTCCAATGCATAGACAGTTAGCTGCATGTCAGTTGTAGTTAGCCTAAAATGAATAAGGTTCAAAAACTAAAAGAAAAGTGAGCTTAAAGTAAGAGCTTAATAGTTGGAATACATAGCCAAAACTTAAAGTAGGTTAATGGATAGACAGTTAGCTACACGCTTAAAATGATAAATAAGTTTTAAGCTAATGAAGTTAGCCCAAAGTAACAGATGGCTAAATAGCTGAAATAACTAAAAGTAATGGATAAAAAGGATGATTGTGCCTGTCACCTGAACATTAGGGGATGAATCTTTATGGTTGAGTTAGAGGGAACCAGTCTGTGTTTCAGTATTAGTAAATACCGAGTAGGAAAAAGTTAGATTTTTGATTGTGAAAACCACAAATATGTTTAATGAACCAATTTTATTACTTAGAATGCAAATACAAATTGTTGTTTGCTAAAGCTGTGCATAAGTTTTTGAAATTTACAAAGTCATATGTAACTATTTACATTTAAATGCAGGCAATGCCTCGAGCTCAGGGCTTCTCAGCTCTCCTGCCTGTTCCACATTCAGCAGTCTCCTAATTGTATTGACTCACAAAACAAAAAAAACGACTACACTACACACTAAACACACTACACTGAACACTATATGATACACTAATTATACACTCCAAACACGCTATATGTCACACATCTCTCAACTCTCACAACAACCATCTCTATCGCTGTCTCTATCTACTGTCTGTCTCTCTGTCACCGTCCCTCCCACAGCTTCCCCCGTTCCTCAGCAACCATCACGTGATTTATCATATCATTTTGTGATTGGTTGGTATGATGCCTTTTTCCAGCAACAGGAACGTGTTTTTTTGCTTGTAAGCACTTTGTGCTTGAGGACATTTTCGCGAGAGCAGCCCGTTTTTATCGCTTCATCCTGCACCAAATGTGCAGCAAACATGACGGCAATGTTAGCGAAAACGTGGCCTACAATATTGATCATAACTCCGGTTTTACTTGGCCTATCAACACAATTTAAAAAGTTGTATATAGTTTGAAGGCCGTGCCAGTACATAAAGTTAGCACCGAGACTCAACGAGGCTCCGTCTCGGTGCTACGTCATCTTAAATCAGTCACGTGATTTGATCACGCCGGCGTGATCGTCGACTCTTAAGGGTCAATCAGTTCACAGGATGTGTTTGACCATGTTTTGGCACCCAATGCAGATGTTTTTAAACCAAAGCATAATATTTTACTAACTATAAGTGTTTTTTTCATACCGATACCTTACCAGATAAAAAGCGCAGTGTTGGACCGAAGTGGTGGACAGACTGACCTGGACCAATGCATACTGGCATCCCAAGAGCCACAGCGTGAGCATAACATGCCAATTTCCAAGTTTTCTTGGAGCCCTTGCAGCCATGTTTGGAACCCAACCATCGACCGCTGGTCCATTTTCTTAGATGCCGGTGTTTCAAACAAACCACTGCTATTGTTTCCATGAATGTATAATGCATTACTCATGTACCCGAGGTTCCTCCCCGAATACCACTGCACAGTCCGAGATGTTTTCAGCAGCTTCTTTAACAAGTGGATATACTCTCTCGATTTCTATAGAGAGCAGAGAGGCATTACCCCCCTCACACCTTTATTAATCAACCACAAGTCTGCTCCTATGTTCTTTTGAGAAATGGTGTTTACAGCGAAGAAGCCGAAACAGGGAAAAAAATGTGATTTAACACCAGCTCAGCCTGTAGTGGTGGAGAGTTGAAACTAATGCAGTTCTGACCTACAAGCTAAAAAAAAAGGAGAATTTCATGCATAAAAAAGAAGTTTAAGAAGTGGAAATATTCCTCGCCTCATGTTTTTGGTGTCTGGAGTTCAGCCCCTCTCGACCGTATCTTGTGTTTCTCCCCAGCCGCGAAACTTTTCCTTTTTTTTTCCGAGCACGGGCCTTATCTTTCAGGTTTTTCAGTGCATGTAGCGCAGACATGCTCCAAGTCTGTCCTGATTTCACATTAACTTCGGCTTACCGCCCTAAGCACGGCACACTTGGGGGAGGGAGTGGGGGGACAACGCCAATGTTTACGTCTGGAAGAGGATTAAAAACCAACATGTGGACCTTCTTTACATCCCTCGCATGTATAAGATGCTCTTGTTGCTGAGAGCGCAATAAGTGAACAGCCGGGATGATGGGATGATGGGATGATCGGGGGGGGAGCTGCAAAGCATGTCCCACTCGGCGCACTTCAGAACACGAGATCAAGGCTCGCTCAATTAAGAATAATTTTCCATGGAGCTTTATGCTAAACCGGCGCTACTGCTCCATTAACGGGTCTGACTGCTGTACATATTTAATACATGCGCCGTCTCCAAGAGAAGACGAGCTTCAAAGCGGCGATGTGTGTCACAGACGACGGTGGCAGCAACGACGCGGCGCTGCAACGTTTACCAGTGGGTCTTCTCGACACTGTTTTCAGAATGACTCACACAGCTGGGGACTAAAAATAGCCTCCTCGGCTCGCAATCTCTCCCTCTTATCTCTTCACCGCCACCCCCCCGCAACACTCCCTGCTTCTGTTTTTCCATCTCATCTCTTCATTGGTGTCTTCGGCATTCTTGCGCGCTTTTTTTTTTTTTCCCACACAAATACCCCCAAACTGGTGAGTTAGAGTGTGAATCATCATCAGTATCCTCTGGAAATGCAAAAAATAACACACAAGGAGAGGATGGGGGGGACTAAACAAAAAAAAACAAACAAAAAAAAGGGTAACGATGATGTAGCACAGCTGGGAAACAACGAACTCGGAATATAGGTCACAGCGAGATGATGGTATCAAAGCTTAAAATCAGACAATGAGAAATGATATGGCTTTGTTCCATATTTATTATCATGCAGACGTAACCTACTATTTCTCCCCAGCCCGCTGTGTACCATGAGACGCTATTATTTTTATTCTTGTCTTTGCAAAAAAAAAAAAAAAAAAGGCAAAGTGAAATTAATCCAAATGAAAATTATTCTGTAAAATTGCATCCCACATGCTCCTAAAATGCTCCTCTTTTCCTTTTCTTTTTTTTTTCCCTCTTCCTCCACCACCTTGCTCCCCTCTCAATCGCTCGCCCCGGATTTTTCCACTTGGGAGTTGCAGAGTACAACCGCAGGCTTGTAGTGACGGTCACTGAGCTGTTCCACTGGAGCAGTTAGAGTGTTAAGTGCCGGACTAGAAAGCACCTTGACAGGAGCCGCTGACGGGGGACAGATTGTTCCATGTCGATACGCGGGAACCTGATATCAGGCTTTTATTAAATATAAGCAATCAAGTAGCACAGTGTTTCCCAGGAGCTGTGCGAGAGCGAAGCTTAAATACTACGTGTTCTTTGATTCTTTACATAGAGGCTTATTGTCCCCTCGTTTGTTTTAACCGTCGGGTTCAACTGAGGGTCAGCTCCGGAACCGATTAGATAAAAGGCGTAGCAGGTTATCATGCGCAGGGTCTAAAATGTGATTAGAGCACAGAGCACTCTCTCAGTTTACACCAGGTTCAACATCAACAATAACCGGTGTTTGCCGATATGGCCTGACAATAATCCTGCAGTACCTTATATACTGCATTACATAATTTATATCTTGATGTCTAGAAATCTCCTCAAAAGTACTTCATACATGCCATTTTTCAGTCAGACACCTACGTGACATATTGGAGGGGTGACTATTGGTACTTTCACAAAGTAAGAATTTTTATAAGTAGGGTTAGAGTCCATTAAGGATTTGGATAAAATGACTGAATTAAGGGTTAACATAACATGACATAACCCACGCAGGCATCCGCAACATGTGTGCGCTATTGGGGAATGTAACCTTGCGTACATCCCCTGTACAAAGGAGGAAGTCTTGCCCACGATATCTTTTATCCGCTCATCTGCTGGCTTCATCGGAAACCTGTAGAACACTGGTCGTGTTCCCCAGAGGCTTGATTGTCGGACAATATTCAATTGATGGTTCCAAAATTGAACACGTGACATAATTTGACTGTGGAATAAGAATAAAGAATGGATGTTTGCGATTGAGGTTCAGTTCAGCTCAGAAGGAAGTGAGTGAGGAGTAACAGCCTCCGTTCAAATGACTGACAAGGTAACAAAACAAGGTGAACTCTGAGAGACTGGGAGACATATCTGAAGTTTGTTAACACAAATTTTCTGTAGAATCTATAAAGTAATTAGGTATTTAACAATTGTGCTACCAAAACATCATTAATACAGAAGGGTTAAGGGGGCTAAATCGGCTAAATGTTCCAGATGACTGCTGGGGTAGAACAATCTACAGTATCTTTGTGTTTAGGAACCTCAAACTTGCTTGCCAACCCACCAACCTTCTTGCGTTCTTTGGATTGACTGCAGTACAATGAAAGGGCTGTTTCGTAATACTTTACAGGTCTTGCATAAAATCAGCACTGCTATTCCCAAACCTTCGTTTTGTTTCCCAGTGCTGTACCCCATAGGTACCCAGTATTTACAGAAATAAATCATTCCCTCTATCCTCTAAAATTCCCAGTTGTTACTCCTTTGTTCCCCAAGGTCCTATTATCTTCTACTGTACTGCGTTTAAGCACCATTAGGAACCGGTGTGTTTTATTTACTATTGATACAGCCAAATTGCACATTAAATCACGTGCTGGATAACAAATTGTTGCATTTTACCTTTTATTGTCTAGATTTAAATATGAACTATACAGAAATACTATTTTTCACTGCAATCTGACTACACTGCTACCTCTATTGTACCTTCCAGCTACCAGCCTGTGTCTGTAGCACTACACCAGTACTGCACTGTACTGTACATATTGTACCTGATGTTTCAGTAATGCCTGCAGGTGGTTTGAGGTCTGCCACAGATTCCATCACTCAACAGCAGTTCCGCTTCCATGGGTGTATGGTAATGTTCGTAGTCCAACCGGTATCCTCTCGCACGCCCTCGCCAGCTGACTTCCCTCCCCGCAAACTCCTGGCGAGGATGAGTTGTTCATTAGTAAAACCAAGAGCTCAGACCTAATAGACTTTCATCTGTGTATCCAAGTACGCTGCATTTTCAAAAACATTACTAAGTGGCGCTTGGCAGGAGCAGCGAGTGGGAATTTCATCCAGTGAACCTTGTTTACTTTAATGGCTTTAATACTAGCGGTGTGAATTTCTTGAGTGCTATAGCTGCTAATAAGAGGCACAGCTCCATATGAGTCAACGCTGGCACCTGTGACGCTTGTGTGGTAACATGGAAACTGCGCCCTCGCATTAAAGCCGCCCATTCTGCTGTATTAAGGAGCAGTTTGCCTGTCATCTGAAGCAGATTGGAATCACAAATCATTTTAAAACCCTGTTTTGGCTGGAACGATCCTACTCATGAATTCAAAACATGCATTCAACCGCTGACACTTGCACCTTACCCCCCGGCTCTGTCTATTCCTGTTCAACAAATATGTTCCAGCCCCTTTCTATGTTTATTTATATTTACGACATCTGAGAGTTGTCATCCTTAAATCGTGTACTGATGGGTAACGTCTAGCCTCTTTTAAAAAAGGTGCAGTCTGTAAGGTCTGGCCACCTTTTCCAAAGTCACTCCAAACAAATAGGGGGCAGTATATCACCAGAGCAACCACTAATTGTGCCCCACTGTACTATCTTTTAGCTATAGTTGTAGATGCTAGACGCCAAATGCTAATTAGCTTAGATAGCTGCGGCTGTAGATACCAATGGCTGCAGGGGCTGGCTGGTTTGCATGCTAACTTCAGTAGATAAATCTGTAACACAAAAGAACACAGACATCTTAATGTCAACATTGTTATTTGTTCACATTCTGTTGAAAATGTCATATAGTTTTTTGTGTTTAAATAGATATTTCTGGCCACATCTTACAAGTGACTCCTTTATTTTTTTTTATAATTTGTTATCATTTTGCATATGCAAGTAAATATTATGAGGTGGTCCAGTAAATGCGACTCTCGCTGCAATATGCCTCGGACAGTTCAATGTCGAAGGAAGTGGGAGGAAGTGCTTTTGGGAAGACTTAAACCTATAATGTAATTACCCTGAGAAGTGCCAGTGACAGAGAGCAAAACAACTTTGCTGGGGAAGGCTGGATTGAATTAGAGCTGAGCCCCCCGAAAATAGCTGCTTCTTGGAAACAACAGAACGGCGTAGTATCCAGTAACAAAGAACAAGATATGACAGCGGTGCTGCATTGGTGCTCGCGCTCGTTTGATGCACACGGGGCTGCAGACACCTTGGGAGACATCAGTCGGACGGTGACAGAGTCTGCTTTGTGTGACTCATGGCTCTTCTCCTGCAGTGGTCTGTAAACGTGTTGCAGTCGGTTGTTTTTCCTACTACTGCCGCCTCCAGGTATCTCCTCGTATTGTTTTTCACTTCATCGGATCTTTGTCCCCCCCCTCCTCGGGCGGGGAGGTGAATCTCCACCATGTAGAAATGTTTTTACCATCACTTTAACTCACTATATTTCAGCATCACTGGATTTCCTTTTCTTTTCAAAACCCGAGCTTGTTAATAGCTCCACCCTTGAGAAATTTTTCTACCACAGTGTGCATTAGGCTCTCCTTCACTCAGAAAAAAAAAAAAAAATACGATTAGTAGGCAGTCCCAGTCGCTGACTGCGTAATTACAGTAGCTGCTGCCTTAGTAAATCAGACATTAATTTCACACAGATTGCAAGTGCATATTGCATGAAAGGCACTGCGGAATATCCACTGCACCGTCTTGTGGAAACGTGGTCTGAGTGTGTGGCTGACTTCTCTTAAGCAGCATATCCCGTGTGATTTCAAGAGATTCTGTAAATGTGAGGCTGAAATGTCAGGGTGGTAACATGTTGAGCTGGCATTGCATCCGTGACTGTAGCCCGTCGCTGGTGAGACCAATAAAAGCCTTGTCTTTCTGTAACACTGCCTAAACAGTGTTTTCCGTCAAAGCAACGGACAGTAATCGGAGAAAGGCAAGATTGCCTCACTAACTAGCTCCCTCGTTGATGCAACAGTTGGTGTGGCAATCATTAAAGCATGGACAGCTCTGCTCTGGGAATTATCTACGTCCTCGACCAATCAGCTGGCTTGGACGACAGTACCTGTTGCGTAAATTATCGAAAGGCCCAGAGGCGGCTGGCGTCCGGCGCCATATGCTTGGTTGGATGTGTGTGGTAGATATGTGTGGGAATTCTCTCCGCCTTCACCTCATATCAAAAAAACCCTGACTACCTCACAGGCTTCAGCGTCTGTTCTTCGTGGAGGTACAGACTCTGAGCCCCTTCCAATCCATTTTTGATTGCCACTGTGCCTGTCAGTCATCTGATTTAGAGGGAACCCGTCGCAGCCATGTTATCCATCCCGGAGACAGTTTGACTTGACAGACTCGTTCTGAAAGCCTGCAGGAGCAGCTCGGCTCAACGAAGCAGCGGAATCATCAGGTTATGTCAGGTAAAAAAAAAAAAAAAAAAAAAAAAAAAAAGTAGGAGAGTTACACTGCCTGATGGGTCTTGAAGGGAATTTCATCATATGTCTTTCATGAAATTAACTAAGTGGTTTTATCCGTTGAAAGCTGCATGGCTCTGGCGTGGGTGGGTATTCACGGGCCCCTGGAGAGCTGAATCCCGAGGTGGTCCATTTAGCACACCCGTCTAGCTGACATTTAACGGTTCCATATTATTCTGTTTTCTAAGGTCCACACTTTTATTTTGGGAGCGTACTAGAAAATGTTTGAATGTAAGATTCAAAACTGTCAGCACCTGTCTATTTGAACTCTTTAACTTCTTTAAATTCTGAAGTAAACCCTGATCACAAAGTCTGAGAAATATATAAATATCACACTAGTGTGCCAACCTGCCTACTTTCTACAACTTACTTGCCGACTCTACCTTTTCAAAAACACCAAAATGGGGATTTCTAGGTGAAATTGTTAGGCTGCTAGCTGCAGCCATGCTGCTAACGCTGAGTTGGCGGTAACCCTAGATATTTGCAGAGCTAATGTTAACCCCTTCAATACTAGCTGTTTTTTGAGTTTAGTTCTAATTGGTCCATTTTTGCATGCAAACACCCTAAACTACTGCAGTGAACCTATTATGTATTCATTACTGCGCTAAGGTAGCATTGTCACTGTGTGCATGCTGGTGTGTATGCTGACGTTAGCATTCGGCCTTAAGGACAGCTTCGCCGAGCTGCTAGCATGTCTGACTCCTCTTTGGATTGTGGACAACTGAACAGCAAACCAGACGCTTCATCGTCAGTGATTTATATTTAATTCACCAACAACTACATTTGAATTTTTGCCATCTAGATGGCAGCTGTGTCCACTGACACCAGCCGTCTGCATTCTAAAAAAAATAATGACTTCATGCCCTGCCAATAGCTATGTGCACATATCAAAGCGTGTTTCCATTTTAACCAGACGGGAGCAGGTTAATATCAAATGCCGTGGACGCGCATCAGTGTCTCATGTGTAAAGGAGGCTTGGGGAAGGACTGAATGAAGTGTATACATGCACACACTGACCAGACAGCCCATTACACTTGAAGTCTGCCTATCACCGCCCACCTACACACACACACGCACACACAATGCTGCTGTGTTACCATTTTCTCATTCCCTTTATATCTTTCTGTTCTCTCTTTTCAGCTTCCAAGCGCAGGGTGCGGGGAGTCATTTGCTAATTGGTTTTGCAGAGGAAAACGTATTCGCTCGCCTCTTTCTCCTCAATACCCCAGGGCTCTCTTCCTCTTAGATGATTCCCCTGTCTCCTGCTCCTGCCAACTCAGCCGAGCATTCAGCGAGGCTTGTTATTCTTCGGCGCAGTGTAAATCTGCCGAGCTGCAGGGGCTTCAAAAACACTCCCCCCCCCCCCCGCCCACCGCCCCAAAAACCCGGAATCCATAAAATGTTTAAGGGAAGGGCGGGCTCGGTTGCCTTACACGGACAGTTAAAGACGTGACTTTGCTAAACTTCTGCGTGTGGAAAAAAGGCTTGATAAATAAGTGTAATGTCACAATCACTAAGAGGATTGGAGAGGGAATGCTTGACGTTGCTGCATTTTTCGAGGATTTCTGCAAGTTCTGTTGAGCCTCGCAACATGGGGTGGATTTCAAGTTTGGCTTCCTAATTAATTAGTTCGGGGGGGTCTTGCAGCAGGCACGAGCATGTGCAGTGGAACTCGAAAAAAGGAGCGAAACTCTCAAAGCCAATGAATCGCCCCCAGCAAGAAATGAGAGTTTATATTTGTACATGGCACTACATGAACCAGTTTTGTTTTTTTTAAAGAGAGAAGGCAAGAAAAAGGCAGGCTTCAACCTCCTAATTAAAAAAGGAAACAAATTATATGGTGCAGATGAAGGGGCGCTATTTAGAGAGAAGTGTCTCCGGGTGCTAGGTCACAGGTCAGGGTGCTGTTGCTACGTTCACTTAAATCGCAATCTCCCCCAGAAATCTATGTCACTCGACAGTCAAAACACAGCAAACAACAACATTTCACAAAATATAACACATTTCACAAACACACCTCTCAAAACATCAGATTTTGGGATGTTATTGTGTTTTTCTGAAACGCCATTGTGTTTTGACCCTCAGGGCCACCATACCTAATGCATCCAAGAAGGATTAAAAAAACAGAACCTCTGGCGACAACAGAAATCTCTTTCGGTTGTAGCACCTAAATGTGATTTATCCATGTAGTTCAGTTAGTTGTTAGCTTGCGGTTGAACTGTGACAGTGTAATTAAACTGCTAACGTTTCTTCTTCTGGTGTTTCGTGGCAAAACAAACAGACTCAGCTATATTTCAGGCCGAGAATTTGTCTAGTCCCAGAGTAGCCTTCACATCGATACAGCAACAAACCAGGACAAACTAACACAGCATTTCTTCATACCGAAAAAGACATTTTTAGGCCTTAATGTGCTATATTTGCCAAATTTACAAGATGGGATGAGTGATTAAGAATTTGTCACGGACAGCATTTCACAAAGTCTCTAAAGTTTCCCTTCGACAGCAACTCGTTTCTTTAGGGGGCGTCTGCGGCTGATTTGCCGGTGTCTTAAATTACTCGTGCAGGTTTTTCTCCTAATTGAATATACAGGGAATAAATGCAGAGGCAGGATTGGATCATTTGTCATCTAGTTTGCAGAAACAATTCTCATTTTAATACCGGGTGTAAATGGGTTGAAAGTGTAAATTGATTGATTTTTATCTGGTATCAGAGCTGGGTCCAGGTTCCAAGTCTGGTTACGGCACATTTGGCATGCATCATACATACGATGGCTCAGTACACAGGCAGATGATGCTACGCTAGTTATGCTACATTAGGTGTAAGTATATGTAGAGCTTTAAAAATTAAAATGCACGCTAACTGAAACTATAGATGTGCTTGCTTTGACAGAGGCTTTGATATATCCGTCAAAGCGTCTGTGTGCCAAAATTTGGATATAAATAAATTATACATAAAATATATTATTTAATATTAAATGCACCAATAATGATAATAAAATAATGTGTCCTGAATTTAAACTTAATTAGCTTCTGTATTTATTTACCTTTGTATTAATTCAACTATTAACTTACTTTTCCTTTTAATCTAACATTTTATTTCTGTGTTTATTTGTGCATTCTTCTCCCTTTGTCTTGCCACAAACGTAATTACTGCATTATTTTTCCTGGACTTTTTCTTCATCCCTTTCTGCCTCATTATAAATGAGGGGGCTGTCAATCACAGTGTGTCACGGGGTCAACTTGTCACCTATTGGTTGATCCCTCACCAGAGTGAGTATACTGACTACATTTAGCATGCCTCCTCACTGATGGCAGCTGGCTGACCTAGATGACCAAAAAAAAAAATTATAAAATCTAGCTTGTTATTCTCACAATAGAACGTGCTGATTTGCCAACCTGCAACCACGCGGATCTCTCAAAATGCGTCAGCTTGAGTAGCTTGGATAATAGTGATGTGGGGAGACAGAATTAGATGAGTTTGTCATACCACAAATGAGACGCCAATTACGTTGGAATTGTGTTAGACGCCGCCAGAGCTGAGTGACTCCGCGGGGCCTCCTCTTAAAGTATTGTCACGGCGTTTCACAACCTTTCAAACTGCGTTAACACGTCGTTTGCACCGAGGATGTGTCCTTAGCCTCGGCAAGCTGTTCTCCCCCGCTTTCGTTGCTGGTGAGACGAAAACCACAGATGGCCGCATCTGCTCAGGGGTATTGAGGAATTTGGAAGAAAGAAAATACAGCGGCAAAGTCATAAAGACTTCAAAAACATGCCGCGTGAGGGATGAGAAAAGGCCTTGTTCTCATTCCAGAGACCAAGCCTCAGATAGTCAAGCTTCAAGAGTCAGAAGCTGTACATCTAGATACAGGCTGTCAACCTTGGTTTGTATAATTACCTCATCAATATTGTTATCCCAGAATTACAATAGAGCTAAAAATCATCCAGGTTTCCATGGAGGTCTTACTTGTTAAGGAAACCGTCTCAAGTTTCCATTTGTCAGCTCCTTTCAACCTTAAGGTTTCCCCACCTGACATTTAAAAGGCGTGAAATGTTAAAAGAAAAATGTAGTTAAAAACATTGAACAACAACAGAATGTGAAGAAATAACAGTTTGTCAAAGACATCCATGTATTGTGCTCTGGAGATATCTACTGAAGGAAGCATGCTAACCAGCTAGCCCCAGCAACTCCCATCTCTCAGTCCAGACCACAAGCTCAGTCCACGACCCCCCCCCCCCACAGTGTCACCTAAAGTGTGCAGCGTTAAGCATTTACCCTTGTACTAGCTGCCCCGCTATTTGTTAGGAGGTGGACAATTCTCACATACTGCACCCTAAAGTGTCTTCCAGTAAATACAGAGTTTTTGTTGATGAGATGCTGAAAAGACATTTCTTTTTCCTTACATTATATTACAGCGCTGAGCACAGCTTCAAAAAAAATCTCCAAAAATGTTGTAGCCACCACCAGGAATTAAACAAAATCAGCAGACAGGAGCCGACACACTGGCTGTCACCCTCCTGACAAGTTCAGAGATGAACTCTCAAGTTTCACCCGTGTGACTGCCACTGTCTCGTGTCCTCTGGGTTATGTGTGCATCTCAGAGCAGAGATGAAACTCCATGGGCAATGTTTTGTCTGCTGTCATGCCGAGCTTTATTTACACCCTAAGCTCCTTTGACTTTTGGGACTTTGCTGCTGTCTCACAGCTCATCACATCTCTCCGATACTGAGAGAAACTGTGCAAGTGCGTATCTGAAATAAAGAGGTAACACATTTTTACCATCGTTGCAGTCATTTCATTGTAAAATACATTAAAATCCACTACCCATGCTTCACATATTCCACAAAGGAGGGAATGTGTTGAATACAATATAGCATTATGGATTTAAGCGGTTGCAATAAAAGAAAAATCAACCCCAAACATACCAGATTTGTTGCTTATAAAACGTGCTTGAAAATTAAAGATATTGAAATGAAAAATGTGAGTAAAAGCGTTGACTGTGCGTTTTTATTCTAGGTCCATGAATACAGGAGGAGCCCTTTAACAGCACTCTGGGGGTTTAACCCCTCCGTCCAAGCCGGTGAGGGCCCACATAAAGATAAAAGCTCCACTAAAGGAGGGCTGCACTCAGTGCATCCGAGCTCAGAGCTAAATGCAATGTAGCAGAGTTATATTACAGTCATGATTGATTAATTCAAGCGATATCAGTTGCCATGGGTTAGGGTTAGGGCTGTCTAACAGAATCTGAGTAACAGATATCAGAGCTGGTTGACTGCAGCCACCGACACCACCTCAGTCCAGGATGTCACAAACCCGGAGAATGCTAAACAGATGCGGCGACGGGGCTTTGCCCATGCCAAGTAAGCCGTTGTAAGGGTTACTTGGGTCTAGCAACGCACAGTTTCAGCCTCTTCCAGAAGGAAATTTAAAGTGTTGCCCAGTTGATCCATTTTTGGTTTCTGTGTATCCCTTTCACTGCTGACTGCTCCCGACCTGAAGGAACACTCAGTTCTCTCGTGAGAATGTGTGTACACTGGATGTTATGTTTTCCATCACTGCTTATTGGAGCTGGTGCTGATACACACCGACGACCTCTGCTGTTATCTTGATCAGAGATGTTGCCAACTGCAACCCTCTGGCTTAATATAGAATCACTGCTGTGTCCAAGAGCAGTGTCTTAACAGACAGTAACTTGAGGGTCTTGACAAGTTAAAAAAGGTGATCTAGTTACCGAAGAGTTCCATTCAAATTCAGAGTCAAAGTCATGCCATCTACCTCTCTCTAACTTGTTAAAAAAGTTTATCTTCTTCAGATGTTTGTCTGGTGGTGGGCTCAGTTTTCAGTGATGAAGAAATCCCGACGTGGAGCCCTTAACCCATGAGGTATCACTCCAAAACTCCCTGGCCGTGACGGCAACAATGGACTCTGACTTTACTGATATCCCGATCTCGAAAGCAGCCAGCACAATGATGCCAAATGTCCTCGAAGCAGGATCAGGTAGTCTGCTCACAGCGACCACAGGAAGGGAGCTTCTCTCCCAGTGGCGGAGGGATCGCCGCTGTCAGATGAAGACAGGATCCCATTACCTCCCTCATCCATCTCCTCATTTTCTCCCACTTCTTCTCCGGGGGCGTAAGTGGAGATAGACAGGAACAGATGGTCCAGCTGCACCGGAGCTGTGGACACTCGTCTACTAGCTGTCCGACACACGGACCTCACGTAGAGCGCGAGGAAAGTAAGCCAAGGGTTGTTTATGCTGTTCGACCAGACCATTGGGGGGCATCCTGAATGTGGAAAGTTATCTTGGACCACTTCCTCTTGTCCCAAAGCAAATGGTTATTGAACTACTGTTTGGAAAGAGCCATAAATGAGACAAATTAAAGTGGATGGAGTCGTTATGTAGAGCTGATACAACTGTTGAGCCAGCTATATGATGTATTTAAAGGAGATGTGTTGTGCTCATTTTCAGGTTCTTGATTTTATTTTGAGTTACTTCTCGAACATGCTTTAAGATCAGTCACCGTCCAGTGCTTCTGAGACGCCCTATCTTTTTCGCTCCCATCTCTTTAAGGAACCCCCTCTCCTCCCGAGGATCAAGTCTCCTCTGAGAGTCAGCTCACACACACCCGAGCCAGCACCGCCCGCCTTGTCTCCAATCACCTCTGTAGCATTTTCTTTGAGTTAGCGTCACTTCTACAGCGAATACACTACCAACTTTATTCTACATGTGTGACACGATAACGTAGTGATGTCAAGAAGTCACGAAATTAAAGGCGGGACAACTGGTGATGCGTTTCAGGCACTTCTGGAGCGGCTGGAGACTTTTTAACTTTCAAAGCCTTTTACAAGAACCTCTATAAAAACACTGAAGGACAGGCAGGAAATGAAGAAGTAAAAAAGGTCACCTTTAAAATGTGTCTTTGACTAAAAATTTTTTATTTTCACATCTACAGATTTATTATCATCTCACGACAAAACTCCTTAGCACACGCTACGCTGAACATAGAATGCACCACGGGGACCGTTTGGACATAAGTGCCAAAAGCTGTACATTTAGAAACACACCTCTTTAAATATTTGATGACCTTCCATAAATGTTACATGGCACTTCGTCTCGCTCAGCACACACTCGTGCTCACAGCAGGTCACTATTTATTACGTTCATCGGTAGCTGTGTGGCTGAGAGGTATCGTCCTCAGCCTTTGACGGTGATTCTGACTGACACATCAGAATGGATACATGTGAGTCATCCGGCTGCTAGAATAGCCAGTTCTCTGCATCTCACTCCGAACACAGGCATGGAACACGTTTGTCTCTCTTGGTGGCAGGAACAACGGCATGGACGTGACTTAACTTAGCCCTTCTGCTCGAGTAACGCGTGTTAACGCTTTCGATGACTTCCGGCTTCGCGTGCCCGTCTCCCAGACACAGCAGCCCAGATGTCACGTATACAATCAAAACAACACGACACTAGTGTGCAGGCAGTGGGCGCAGCCTTGCATTTAGCACACTGCGGTATCTCTAAAGTTAATTGCCTCACTGTTCCGAGAGGGATAAATGCAAGGTATGTACAGAAGGTTTAGGGTACAAGTGATCTCGGGAGTGGAGAGAGTAATTGCACGGTACATGCATCCAAGCGCAGCATTAAAGGCAGACGTTTGAACACCGCAATTAGCTGGATTACATAATTTGAAATGAACAGTTGAGTGAATAAACCCTCCTGTGTGGACCATGGAAACGTCTCAAGCATATATGCGTCCACCGATGCAGGGTCAAATCTTCGGGGTTGTGTCGATTTCAGTAAGATAGGATGGAGAGATGGATAGATAGATAGACAGATAGATGTCAAACTATTAGAATATTATGGATGAGAGGAGCCAATAAACTGCTCAGCATTACCTCCATCTTGCTGCTGGTCATTGCTTGGATGTGTTAGATTTGAATGAACATGTTGACTTTACCCTGTTGTGTTTTATTTCAGCGTTCCATTTTCAAATGAGATCTAGTATCTGAGTCCATTAGCGCAGCAGTGGCCAAACAGATTGATCATTTTGGGCTGGAGGAGAGAAAAACTTCCCTGTCTCTGAGACAGTGTTAGTGGGTTAGCATTGTGGATAAACAGATTGATTAGAGTATCTCAAGCTGTCTCTCCCTCCTTATGTGCATCCCCCGGCCCCAACCAACTGCTGCGTGACTCATTATTTAATAACAAAAAAAAAAAAAAAGAGGCCTGTTTGCGCCACACTTACCGTCTCGGTTTGCGTGTCTGCCACAAAAGCAAGAAAAAAAAAAAAGACAGTGTGTCAGGCAGCGGGCCAAAACAATCATTTTTCCTGCTGGATTAAATGGTCTTTTAAAGTAACTAATGAGAAGATGCCCTATAATTTCATTTCTGATTTATGCCTATTCATGAGCGGCCGCACTGCAAACAGCTCACTGTGTGTCCCGTTAGCTTTTGTTCGATGACACTGAAATCTGACACACTTTTTTTTGCAAGATCGAGCAAACACGTCGCCACAATGAAACGGCAGCTTAATTACGGAGGTTTCTTTAGTGTTCATTTAAAGCAACTAGCTGTCAGTGCTTAATGTTGCACTGCGCAAGACTAGCATGGGCTAGCTAGCATGACACAACGGCGGCTTGTAGCAAGAATAATGCCAAGTATATACAGAAAGTCAGCTTTATGGGTAATGAGACATCACAGATGCACCCGCAACCACCAACAAACCACGAAGGGATTCACATTCAACGGGACGCTCGACATCTCCAGCTGCGTTTGCAGCGACCAAAATAGGTAGTTTGAGCCAAAACACTAAAGAAATGTCCAGTTTCAACACATTATCTTATATTACCAACATTAATTCTGGAGATTGGGTTGGAAGATATCAAAAAACAAGTCCATAAGTGATTCATGGTGTTCTGTCTCACACCACAATAAACCCAAGTTCCCCAATCTGAGCTCTAACAGAACAACTGAAGCCCCCGCTTGTAAGATGAAATAAATAATGTTTGTTCTCCCTGTGAGGTAGAAGCACATTGCCGCATTGAAAATGAACCTATATAAACGTAGGGTTAGGGCTGAACCATTCTTTTGGGCATTAGCTTTTAACCCACAGACGTTTTTTCATCCATATATACACGCCCCAGTACTCTCCACGCTGTACATCTCTGCACGATTGCATACACACAGCCACTCTCTTCCAGCCAATTTAACTCACACAAAGCTGAATTAACTAGTAATCTCTGTTTTCTCCCCGAGGCTGTCTTCACTTTACACTTGTCTCAGTGAATTATCGGAAAGGCGCTGCATTCTCTTTTTTTTTCCTCTTTCTTTTTCTCCACCTCCCCCCAGGGCTGCGTTTATACATTGGAGGGGCCCTGGAACAAACGTTGCACATTCAGCCACTTCTGACGCATTTGCATTCTTGCCTCTGCCGTCGTGCATTCGCTTTTGATGCGACGTATAAAAGTGTTCCATGGGACTTCAAGATGGCAATTTTTTGCAACCATGACAACAAAGCTAAGTGCATGATGGTAGCGAAAGGGTAACGCAGCTTGTTTTCTGAAACAGCCCTCCCATTACTGGGAGGCAGAGGGAGGGCTTTCATGGCAGTAATTGTCACCTGACAAATTACAGAGTCATTGATACAGAATGTATATATCAGAAATCAGTGTACGGTCCTCTCACACGGCGCTCAAGTGTCAATGCTGCGTGAGGGATGTAAGGATGGACAGGGCTTGTTAACAATCTGTGCCGCGCTCTCGGACATCATGTCAACTTCCCTCTCAGTTCAATGACTCTCCAGCCGATCAGTGGGCGAGGGAGCGCACGCTGTGCCCGGAGGCCGCACCGCGTCTAGTGAATCTGCAACAGTTGAAGGCGAAACAGGCCGCGGCTCACCTGCTGTCACTCCGAGGACTGCTCGCTGCCTCATCCCCGCCTCGCCCCCCAGTCCGCCATTAATCACAACGTCGTGCCAGACACGCTAAAGCGACGCAAGCAATTAACCGATTAAGTTGAAAATGAATGCGGCCGTATACACCAGCTTTGCATGTAGGAGGCCTTGTAATGAATTGTGCTGAGTCGGGACCTTTGGCGTAGAGAGTGTGCATATTGAAAGGGGACCTTCGGGGGGGATCCTTGAGGTTTAAGGCCAGGGACGTTCATCTCAGCTTTGTCTTATTCACGGAATCATTGATTTTTAAATGTGATTTCAATTAGGATTTTTGGCTCAGTCACTGAAGGAAAACGATGTCCTAATTTGAACGTTTGTCATGTAGTTTGCTCTCATTTAGAGCCACGTTATTTTCACTGTGTGTGTGTGTGGATGACGTGAACCGGAAAAAAAAAAAAAAAACAGACACATGGGCAGCAAACCTTTCACACATCACCGTCTCAAAATATCACCTGACTCTATTGTTTGGGATTCACGGTGCAGGGAGAAATCACAAGGTGCTTGACATAATTAAAAGAATTAATTGACTTTTTGCTGGGAGAAGCTCTGAATCATCCCTCCACATTTAAACCCTTCACGCCGCCTAATTAATATTAAAAACTCTCTGAGGTTTTGTGCTTCTGGCAATGTTAATGGCAATGTCTCCTCGGTGGCATACCATTAGGTAAAATGTCTCCGACTGGCTCTAAACCAAATTCCTGGAAAATAATCTTTGAACAGGGTACTACAGTAGGTAAAGCACAGCAATATGTATTCTATCATGCACAGACCACAGAACACATAGACAGATGGAATATTTTCTCGTTTGTTGTCATAACACATGTATTATATCCCCATGGTGAAGTTAACGTTATGTCAAGCCCATCGTCCGTGACAAACGGTTTGCATCATATGACATATTAAATACTTTTGTGTTTGTGTTGTTTACATTTTCAAATGGGTGTGGTTTGGTTAGGGTGTGACACAAACAAGAGATCTGTCTAGAATAGAATAACTTCAGTATCTAGGCAGAATCCGGCACAAATACACAGTGTGCTTTCTTTACTGATCAATTTCTGTCACATTTCATAAAGTAATTAATGCCTACATTTATTTCAATTGTTATACTTTAATTAAAATTGTTAAACATTTAATTAAAGTGTATTATTATTTACTTAGTTATTTCTAATATCTAATCTAATCACATGACAAATGCACAGTCGCTTGATTATTCAAACAGAACGAATGCACTTTTTATTGTTTCTTTCTGAATGTATTTTGTTGTTATTCATTGTGGCAGCACGGGAGCTGTCCAGTGCTGAAGTCGGTCACATCAACATGGGAAAGACATTTTTTGTCTTTACCTTTTGGTCCCTTGTTCATTTTACAGATTCTGTTGAATATTTTGTGAATGTGTGTCACATCTGCTACACCGCCGCCGTTGAACAACAATAAAATCTGCAGTCCCACAGATGGATGCCCGAGTGAACACAGGCCTCATCCGCTGCGGCAATTGTACAACCAATCGAATTTTCCAGCCTGTTGGAAACACTGGCAAACACGGACGAATACTACAGTGTACGTTTTGTTTGTTTTCGGTCCGTCTCTGCGGTGACAGTGCCGTCACATCGGGGCAAGTATTTGGGATTTCAGCGGGACGCCGTAGTTGAGACCACCACAATGCATTCGCATTCAATCTTAAAATATTTTGACACTCCGAACTAAGAACTCGCAATATAAATTCAAATCAACAGCGATACAAGCGGCTTTTCATATCAGGTCATGTTGTCTTTGACCGCCTGCTGGACATGTTTTTTGTCCTCTCCTTCCTCTGTTATTGCAGCCTGAGTTCAATGGAAAATATTCATGACTGCTGACAAGTCCCTGTGTGTGGGCTCTGCTTCTCACAGCTTTCACCATGGAAACCGCAGATGGTTGAATTAGAATGACAATGGCTGATATTATAATCCAAATGGTCCTCGTTGTGGCAGATAGAGGAGTGTGATGATGATGTTGTGCGCTCCTGCATGATGACGATGATGCTTGGCTCCTGCAGATAAAAAAAACCCCAAATAAATAAACCACTTGTCTCAGTGTTCTGCTTGCAGATTTCTTTAGTTTTTTCCCATTCCTGCTCCAGCAGAGGCGGTTAACATTTCAAGAAGTAAGTTTGTGATTAAAATGTCGCCCGGTCAAACCTGGTTTGGAAAAATCCAACCTGAGGGTTAGCGGAGGAGACACACTGTGCTCCCTCACTCGACAGTTACTGTCAAGGTCTGGCTGTATAGTACGAGACCGCGGCAGCGCTACAGTAGGTACATCCCCAACACGAGTCTGTCTGGTTGTAACACTCCCTGCCCACGTAGCTGCTCCCACCAGTTTACTGCTGTCACTCTGAATAGTGGAAAATCCCGAAAGAACCGTAGACGTGTGTGATTCTGTTAGGATCAGGCGTTTCTTCCGTCCACCGGAGGCCTTCTTACAGAAGCTGATTATGGAGAGACGGTCACCATTGTATTGAAATGAACACTTCAGACGACAGCCAGCGTATTACTGTCTAATTATTCAGTGTACAAGTTTATTTAAAATGATGGTTATATACTGGCCTGTTTTCACTGCAATTGTAATGTAGTTATAGGGGATATTAAAGGGGCACTATGAAGTTTTTGAGAAGAAATCAAAACTCGGTATTTTAATATTTACAATATTAATGAGGGAATGAAAATGCAAACTCAGAAATACGTAGTTTTTCCATAACTGAACAAACACGTTGCTCTCGGGGGTAAATAAGCTCGAAGCTGGGAAGGTGGCAGAGTCAAACAAAGTAAAACAGTATGAAATTGTTTACTCAGTTTATTTTTTATTTATCTGTTTTTCCCCCTTACTTTCAGTGTTTAACATGTATTTTTGTGCATGCAAAAAGGTCTCTTAGGTTCAAATGTCCAACAGACGTTCTTTTATCCCACAAAACGCTGCTCCTGAAACGCCTCGTCAGTAGTCCCTCCTTTAATTCTGTGACTTTTTGACATCATTATGTCACCACATATCTATACCTAAATTACACATTAGGTACCCAGTAGGGATTTATTTGATGTCCAATAAGTCTTTACAATGTCTTGCATAAGCTTTATATGACTTTGACCTCTGTAAACTTAAATGCAGCAGTCTGCACCTTGCTGGTCATCTATACAACCCTTTCCAGACTTTTCGAAACCCGATCCTAAAAATGTGCTAGAAAAAAATAAGTCTGAGTCAAAATGTCAGTGTACGTCTGATCTTACACATCAAATATTAAAGAAACTTCAACTTTAAAAGGTGAATCTGGAGATTTATTCGCCTCTAAAGCATGCCTTCGTGTCATAAGACCCTTTAGTTCTTTACTTTTTAAAAAGTTTATCTGAGTTTACCACAACTTGTGACTGCTCATCCATCACCTTAGTGACAGATTATACAAATGCACAAATGCTCGGAAAAAATGAAATGAATAAAAATAGCGATGTGATGAACCTGACTGAAAAAGATGCACCTGTGGTTTCTTTAAGGTATACAGTTCAAGAAACTGTCTTTCATTTGCACAAGAAGTTGCAATCGTTGTACTTTGGGGGTCACAGAGTCACAAACTTTGACAGGTAAAAGCAACCTCCATACAACAAGCGGGTTTAACATTTTTAAAAACCGAGCAGAAGCTCCTGTCAAATCCACTGACAGGCTCAAAGGTTAGATGCAGCTTTTGGGCCACAAACACCGCAAGTTTGTTGGGTGTAAAAAGAGGGACATTGATTCAGAACACAGCCTAATCCCAACTGTGAAACATGATGGCAGATCTGTGTTGCTAGACTCTTGCTTAAAATCGCCTGTGGAACTGAGGGATCCAGGTACCATGAGGATTTAGATCAAAATCTGGATGCCCATGACAGGAAACTTGGCTCGTGGTTGGATCTTTTCTGGCAGGTTAATGATCCACCTCAACATCCACACAAACACTTCGACCTTCGAGTCAGACATCCCAGCCTCATGCAATACCCAGGGACTGTGAATGTGATGTGGGCCCCTCAGGATCAACTGTTATAACTTTACTGATCTCTTCATTTAGCGCCATCATCTGGTAAAGACATTAATTCATCCAATACTTGTTAATGACCAAAAACCAAAAACCAAAGAGCTAACGACAGTCCTATGAGCACCAGCCGTGCTTTATGTTTAATGCCAATTAGCAAATGTTAGCATGCTAATAACCTTAGCCAAGATGGTAAAAGTCACATTTACATTAATTCACACATACACTCAAACACTGATGGTGGTGGCTGCCATGCAATGTGCCGACCAGTACGTCAGGAGCAGTTTAGGGTTCAGTATCTTGCCCAAGGACCCTTCGACTGGACGTGACATGAATAAAACTCGCACATTACCTCGTTCCTGAACGTTTCTGCTGGAGTCACGTAAATGAACCTTTATCAGAAATGAACTATGTAGCAATAAATACAACAACTCCCACGATCCCTCACGGCAGAAATTACATACTGTGCATTCAGTCACACTAGAGTGAGAATCGCACTTTGAACCTCTTGGAAATGTGAGAAATGTAAATGCAGATCGAAGACTGAATGCCAGGGCGTATTTTTCTCTGTGTGCATTTCAGCCTTGTTGCCGTTTGTGTTTGACTACAGACCTCTGACCGGAATAATACTAGAACCACCAAACTTTGGTAAGTACCAAGAACTTTTTTTTTCTGTCTTGATCTGTCTGTCAACATTTTAAGTATTATATAAGATTCCTTTTCATTTTTTTTCATATCAAGTGTCATTCTTGGCCATGAAGCAGCTCAGTGGTAGACGGTGGTAAACAGGTAAATGTGGTAAAGGGCCCACCTCATGTCAAGAGCCCACTCCAGCCTGAATAGGTTTGGGACAAAAGGGTTTAAGCAGCCGGTGCTATCTTTAAGCCTCCTCAAGGTTGTGCCACGTACCCTGTCAGGGCCACATACTGGTTCTTCACACAACATGACCCACTGCGCCGCTGCTGCATAATACATCACCTCCTTGACACCAAACGGGGAGAGACACCGCTGCAGCTTACATCTTCCGACTCGTAAAAGACAGGTCTTTGAAGCTCCACTGCGTGTTAACTCCACAGAGTGTCAGGAGCATCGCGACCTGACATTGCCTTGGAAATAAATAAATAAAAAATACAGGACTTTGAATGCACGGCGGCACTCGGAGAGAAGCCAGACTGTCTGTGTAAAGATAAATTTGCTGCTGGGATAGAGGGAGGGGGTAAAGAAAAAAAAACAAAACAAAAAAGAAGACTGGGTTTATCTCAAACGCATTGTTGTACGCAATGACAGGTAAATAATGATGCGGTGTTATCAGGACGAGGCCAAAAAAAGGCCCCTGTTTTCTCCCAACCTGACAATTTAGCGTCCTTGTCATGTGCTACAAAGACTGGAGTTACGAAATCAGGCCTGCTCTCATTTCCTCGACAGCTGTGTGGGGAGATGCCTGTCCTTCAGTATGAAACAGGCACAAGGGGGAACATGTGATACTGCAGGGTATTAGATAGATTTGTTCTCAGTCGGTATTTGAAATCAAAGTCAAACTTGTGCGTGGCGGGCTAAGTTGTCCATTGAGAGCTGGAGCAAGCAGTGACTGAAGCGCTGCAGGATTGAGATCAAATTGGTTGCATTTCTCAGTTACCTGCCTCTGTCGCCTCCGTCACAGCGAAAACAATCGACTGGACTTGACAGCAATTATGTCCTTGTTTGACAAAAACTTTTAATCCGATGTGCTATTGATTTCGAGGTCAGCCTTAAATTAGGGGCAGGATTAAACAAACAGAGTTTACTTCCAGGGCCGCGGACATCAAATTGCAATCAGGCCGCTTTGTCAAAAGCTCCACCGAGGGAAAAATGGAGACTGGAGGGAAAAAAAAAAAAAAAAACCTTTCCAGTGTACCGCCGATGTGTGCAGCTTCATGATCAATAATGAAATTGTTATTTTTGTGTCTCGCAATGTTGGCTGAACTGCGGGAGAACATGCAATTAACTGTTATTGAATCTTGTCCAATTTTCAGCTGTAAAAGCTTGCACTGAATGACAGAAAGCGCAGTATAAAGAGGCCGTGTCGCACAAAACGTTGTCATTAAAGCTTCTAAGTGTCGGCTCCCTTTTGTGACAGATTAATGCCGTTCTACAGAAGGAAAAAAAAAGAAAAAAAAAAGCTAATTAGATGTTCAGACAAAAAAAAAAAACTGTGGCGTGCTCATGTTTGTTATTCCTATAAATGGATGCTCACGGGGAGGTGTAGTGCTTGCTGCCATCTTAAGGTATATTTACACTGTCAGAGAGCGTTTGAACTGTAATAAATCTGGCAACTTTGCACTCAACTCTTTGTCAGCAGTCTGCTCATTTAAACTTTTAAAAAGTTGAGCCAGGGCGTAACTCGTCTGACAACGCTGCATTTCTTTTCGCGAGAGCTCCTTGTTTCGTCTGTCTGCAGTCTGAAAGGCGAACACAGCACATTTTCTACGTTAAAGTCGACTGGAAGGTCTTGGGGAATGCTGCATGTGACAAAAAAAAAATATATATATATATATATATATATATATATATATATATATATATATATATATATATATATATATATATATATATATATATATATATATATATATATATATATATATATATATATATATATATATGTGTATACCCTTTTGTGGCGGCTAGAAATAAATAACTGACCAGACTTCTGAAGTCAACTCCCCAGCTCAGCTTGGGGGCTAGCAGCTTGAGGCTAACTAACATGACACACCAGTGTGCCTGGAGGTTGAGTTGCATTGTGGGTAATGTAGACAGCTGGTTTTTGACAAGGCAGGATAAAGAGTGAAATAAAAAAAAAACTACAATATTTCAGTTCCACACATTGGACCAACCATAATGGGGAAAAGCTATTGTAGTTTTTTTTTCTTGGTATCCTCCAAACCTTTCCACAAAAGACAAAAGCATGTGATCTCTGGAATGAATTCTGCACTGTTTGAGGTTGGAGTTGCATTGTGGGTGGCAGGTTTGGGCAAGGCAGAAGAAAGAGTGTCAAAAAATAAAATTAAATTAAAAATAAAATTGTTGCTGTAAAATGTTGTTGTTGACCAAGAGTCAGAAGACCAAAATAGGGAAAGCTGTCGATCCATAAATAAGCACAGTCACCAGAATATTTATAAGTTTGCAACAGAGCTGATGAGCTAATTGGCAGTTTGCTCCATGACAGAGAGCGCTTGTGTACAGGATTTTGACTGATTTTAGCATGTCCCTTGCTTGCTAGGGTGTTAGCCATTAGCTTTCAAGCTAAACCAGCTAGCTTTATGCCGACAGTCATACAACACAAAGCCTGTAAGCACTACTCATCTGCCAAACTTTGCTAACTTTGTAGTGTGATCACAACAAGTCTCCGAGTTTCTGTATTGAAGCAGGACTGGCACAGAGACACTAAATCTAAATTAACCAATCTTGACACTGCAAGTAAGTTTTCTTCAATAAGTTGGTGTACATCTCTCAGAGCATGTCCACTTGCTTAGAATACAGAGAGGAATCAAGGACAGACTGTGGAAAGTTCTTCTCATTGGATCTGACTTTACGTCGAGTTTCAAGCGATTACAGGCGTGATGCCTGCCTTGCGCCCTTCCCCGCTGCCACAACACTCCGGACAGCTCTCCTCGCCACTCATTCAGTCTTTTTTTTCCTGCGTTCAAAGTGTTCCGTCTGACTCACCAAACGTCTGAACTCGACGAGAGAGAACAACAGCGCTAATCTGAACAGATTTCCTGTCCGTCCTGTTGGAACTGAGCGTCGGCTGGCACGCGCGCTTCAAAACGCAGTGAATTTCAATAGCAGTCTGGCAACAAAGCGACCAGCCCGACAAGACTGACTATTAGCTCTCTCTCTCTCTCTCACACACACACACGCACCCAGAAATCAATTACCTACTGTTGCCTAAAATGGCGCCTGAGTAAGCAGAAGTGTAAAAAATGTAAAGGTAATTAGCAGAAGGCGTTAAGTCGATTTGGGGGCCCCGCTGAGAGTGTCTGAGTGCATCCGTGCATTTTTGTCCATGTGTGGGTAAGTGTATGTGCATAGCTCTCTGCAAAACCACAGCCAAGGGTGCCATTGTGACTGAAATCGGCTGCATGTTATTGCCTGCCACAAACATCTGTACAGCACGGAGGACATACGGAATTCACAGAAACACTGCAGAGAGACACTTTCTACTCATACTGCATAGCCAAAAGTATGTAGCCTCCTCCCCCCCCTTCCCACAAAGTGTATAGATATAACACCTATATGTGATTGTTCAGCATCTCATTCCAGAACCACTGGCACAAACATGCTGCTGTAACAGGCTTCTGCAAGGCTTTCAACAAGATTTTAAGCATCTGGCTGCAGGGATTTTGGTCCCATTCAGCCCGGAGAAGAAAACGGTTGGTTTTTTGAATGGTTGTGCTTTTGGGTGCTCCTTTTTTTAAGTTGTCAATTATGTTCTTGTGTCCAAACATGGCATTGAAATGCAAAAAAAGAGCCACAAAATGATTAAGAGTTTTTTGAAAAACTGGAACAGATCTAAGTGTTCCTGGCTAAAACGTACTCTGTAGGGTTTGTGTACATGTGCTTGAATGCTCCCTTTATTCCACCCCGACAGCACAAACTCAACCCTTACCAAAGTGAATTTTATCAGGCAAATCACTGTTTCACAAACTGTAAATATCTTTGCCTAAACCTAGCAGACCTGCCATGTTTCAATGCTGAGAGTAAAACTATTTAAAAGTTTGTGTCCATGTACACAAATCCTGTATATTACCATTCCTGACAATTTCATAAACTACCGTTATGCTGTGCTTGTGCAGAAAGGAGGCAGTGCCAGAATTCAGTACGCTGCTGTGCCGGGGAAACATTTCACAAATGTAAAATTGAATGTCAAATTCTGTGGGGAAACAACAATGGTGTAACAAAATGTACTGGAGTTACATAGAAGTTCTGATTGACATCACCCTCAGATTTAACCTTTGTAGGAAAATGTCTGCTGTGTGTTCCGAAGAAAACAAATAGAGAATACCATACATGTGAAAAGTATGTGGACACCTGACATGTTCCACCCATACAGTATGTGTTCCCAGTCATAACTGTGTCATTTAAAGATATACAGTAAAACACAACGGTCCAACCTATCTAACGCTGCTGCCACGCTTCAATTATATGCTGCGCTGCTTTCACGTCCACCGAACAGAGGTGTCCCAGACCAACTGCCAGTTTGGAGGAAAACCCCAGCCAACAACAGCTGATTTACAATTCCAACCAAATGTTAGTAAAGGTGTTGTCATTAATAAGATACAGGAGCATCAAACATGCATTTTAGATGAGCGAGAGAATTTAACTGAAAAGTACAATTTAACAGTATGTGAGCTAGAACGTGTTGCAGGGGTTTCATAACCGGAATTTATTGTGAACAAGCATTGTGATTGGTTCTACATGCTGCTGTAACAGCCTCCATTGTTCCCAGATTTAGTCACAACAACATTAGTGTGTTCTGTCGCTGACATTGGGTGAACAGGTCCAATTGGATAATAAAGAAATACAACATTTTTGAGCCTTGTCCATCACAGGAATGCAGAAACGTGTTCAGAAATCAGGGCTGATGAAGCTGCTCTGCCGTGATTCCTGTTATATCATACAGGCTGTGTTTGCTTTTTAATTAATTTTTACAAAAAAATTAAAATACATTGTGTTCAAAAATTACATGAAAGATCTAAATCTCCACGCTACATGTATGTGTCCCTTGTTATCTGTTGGCCTGCCTGTCTACCTCTCTCGCTCTTGACGCTCAAGGTGAGTTCAGCCCTTCACAGCCCAGTGGGCTGGTAACATTTCCTACCCATTAGGATAGCTAGCTATGCGAACACACACACACACACACACACACACACTGGCACACACAGACCCCTCGCACACGCACACACACACACACACACACACACACACACACACACACACACACACACACTCTCTCACAAAGGCGGGGAAGAAAAAAGGGGAATGTGGACCGGCCAGCCAAGGTTTTCCGGTAAACAGGTCTCATCCTGCCACACGCCACCCTCAATTGTGGTTAACGCTGCCGTGATCAGAGGCTCCCCGACACTCCTCTGTTGCTTCGGCACCCAAAGGCGAAGGAGGAGCAGTGAGGAAGAAATGGAGGGGGGGTGTTATTGAGGAAGAGTAGAAGGATGAGAGATAGTGCAATAAACGAGGAGGGAGGAAGGAGGAGAATGCAGGGGGTCAGGAGGGAGTGGGATGCAGAGAAGGAGGAGGAGGTGACAAGTGACGGAGGCGACAAGAAGGCAGTGGGTGAATAAGGAAGGAGGCGGGACAGCGTGTGTGTGTGTGTGTGTGTGTGGGCTGAGTTGAAAATAAAAGGAGGGAAGAGTGGAAGGTGAAAAGAGATTGGCGGGGGGAGTGTTTGCGTACGACACGAGGGGGGGGGTTGTGTTTGACAGAGCAGTGATACGTTGAAAAGGAACATCAGCGCTGTTATTTCTGCTCCACTCTCCTGTCATTAGCCTGCATCACTGCGGCGGCAATTATCTCCACGACGGCGTGCGCTTGTGTGTGTGTGTGTGTTCGTAAATTAATTAGGAGTGAGAAAATGAGGGATGGAGGGAAGGAGAGAAGGGAAGAGTGATCATTCTCCTCATCAAGCACTGACAAAATACCATTTAAAAGCACGCACACACACACACACATCCCAGAGGGCGTGTGTGTGTGTTTTCAGTCCAATCAAGCCTCTAATTATTTGATGTGTCCGTTTACTGTGCATTTTTGTGTGTGTGTGCGCCTCATGCCGGACTCAGTCACACAATCACATGGGTGAGTAGGTGTGTTTCTAACTTTGTGCGCAACTTTTTGTGACTCAATCTCAATGTGTGTGTGTCTGTGTGTGTGTGCCAAACCCAGTCAAGAAGCCTCCCTCAGTCTGAACTCTTTCCCCATTACTCTTTTGCATGTAGCTCTTTTTCCTGTCCCTCCTGTTTCTTCTTCTTTTGTTTTCTATTTCAGCAACAAATTGTGTGCGTGTGTGTGTTTGCAAGTGCGCCCCCATCAGTGTATGTGTGCGTTTCGGCGATGGTAGACTAAGCCGAGCAGTTTTGTTGCCCCAGTGTGGCCCCGGTGATTCACCTTTTTCTCCTCCAGGTTTCCACCTGGCCACTGGAGCGAGGCACTGATACGACCTGACACCTGTCTGCTTGGATGGCCAGCAACAGGCCTCACACAACATATACGCCCGCACACACACACACACACACACACGCACGCACACACACTCTACGCACCCATGCATAAACACACAATATCACGCTCGAGCCCTCATTTGCACACATACAGGCCAAGGCGCCATCCCGTGCCATGGCGCAGGGGGCTCAGCGGCGAAGGTAGATCATACGCTCGCGGAAGTGAAGGCGTTCCTTTTGTTTCCTCTCTCATCCAGAAACCTCACAGCGAAAAAAAAAAAAAAATCCCAACATCACTGTGCTCGCAAGTGCCTCGAAAGCTGACAAAACCCTCCTGTGTTCTGTAAGAGAGTCGCGCCGTGATGTGTGTAAATATGTCAGAGTTTATCTTGTGCTGTTTTTTTTTTTTTGTTTTTTTCTCTTCACGAGGCAACAAGGCGCCGTGATTCACAGCCAGCCCCGACTGCATTCACGCAACGCCACTCGGCATGCTATAAAGAAAAGTGTTTGAGTCGCGTATATATGTAGAGATGCTCCGCCAAAGCAAAATGAGGCTCGCTGAACACTGTGGCATTTTCTAAATACCTTAGGGGCTGCGAGTATCAAATATTCAGCAACCACCAAATACGGTTTCATGAAAAAATAATACAGTCAAAGTCTGCTGTGAGATAAACTGGCTGATTCTATATGATTTCATCTCAGCAGTTTAATGCTCCTCAGGCAAAAAGAGAGACTTGAAAAACAACCTAGAAGATTATAAATACTTATGCTACTAGAGTCTACAGCAGACCAATTAACTACTTTTAATGAGGTGCCAAGGGGCCAGACTTTTGCATTCCATAAGTCTGACCTGTAGCTTAGAATTTAAATGTTAATGTTGAAATGTTAAGTCTAAATGTTAGTGTTAAAAGGTGGAATTCATACTCAAGACAAATGGGAGGTAGAGTAGAGCAACCGCTAATGCTGCTAACCATAGCTGCCGTTAGCCAGTTAGCTCGGTTAGCTGGGCAGCTACCGGTCCAGACCAGGGGTACAGAGAACTGGGGGCTATGCATGGCTGCACACTTTGGACAGGATATTCATAATGACATGCTCACATGGCTATGCTAACCTATTTAGAGAGACAATGCTAATGCCAGCAAGCACATACGATGACTGTTCCATAAGCAAGGAAAGTGTTCAGCACGCTCACAAGTTACATTTGCTAATTAGCACTAAACAGAAATACTAGTACTTTTTGTATTGGTCTATGCTGTTTTTTCCAGCAGGGAAGTAACTTTTCGTGAAATAACTAAATAGCAACTCATAACGGCTGCCAACTGTAGCTGCCATTAGCTCAGTTAGCCGTGCAGCTAGCAATCCTGCTTGGGAGTACCAGGAAAGGTCTGCGTTTACACCATTGGCACAGCTGGTTAGCATGCTACACGTGCTTTGTAACACAATGCATGGACATCATCACAGCTTCGAAACTATCACTCTGTCACATTCTGTTTGAGAAGTCTTGAATGATTTCAATCCAAAAGTCGAACATATTATACCATTAAGTGTGTGTACACAACACAGTCGTGTTTGTAGCTTTCGGAGGCTGTCATCTACCCCGGCACAGCAAAACTAAGCTAAATGCTAATGTCAGCACGCCAACATATACACAATGACAATGCTTACATACTGATGATTAGCAAGAGCAATGCTTACCGTAGTCACCATCTCAGTTTGGCATGCTAACATAGTGTCGCTAGTGTAAAAAAAAAGCCTCACTGACTTTTACGGTATATCCTCTGGGAATCATGACTAATCTGTCAAATTGTGTGGTCAGCCATCTGGGGTAAGTACAAAAATGTAACCGGTTTTGGTGCTTAAAGAAACCATGGGGACCATGAATGTCTGTACAAATGTTGAGGACATGATGGACATCATCATGATCATCATCACCACCACCACCATCATCTCTAAAGCCATGCCACCAGCATGCTTAAAATAAATAAATAAATAATTAAAAAAGCAACTGACACTAAAAAGTCTGCTGCGTCTGATTTAGCCTGTCTTTGACTAAAAGTTAATATAGTGGGCAGAATGGGAAAGATGTAAGCATGTGAGCGATAAAAGCAAATGCAGCGTGCGTAACTGTACTCATCTTTTTTACGACACTCCCCTCTCGAGCTGGCATTATCATCACCGCCGAGGACAATGGCAGCAAGTGCAATCAAAGCCAGGGTAATGTGTCATCGCTGTGATACTTTAAATAGCCCTGTCAAAGTGAATTTGTTGCCATTGGAAAATTCTGAATGCGGGCCGCGTCAATATGACCCAGTGTTCTCAGCTTTTATCATTTTTGCTGGCTCTGTCAGATAAATCGTGGAGGCTTTTTTTTTTTTTAAACCAGATAAAAAAAAATTTAAAAAAAGAAAAACAAACAAGTCTTATATAAAAAGGGGACTGAAATGATTTGTTAGCTTGATCTCCCTGGCACCCAGTGTCTATCTGGAGTCATTCGGCAAAGCTGAAGTTGCACTTCAAAGCATGTGGGTGTGTGGAAGCTTGTTGAAAGGCCAGGCTACAGCGTGCAGGCTACACATTTGATGAATGCATCGTTACAAAGTGTGTACGCGTGCATGCGCGCGTGTGTTAACAATCCATATGTAAAATTCACAGAATATTCTATTTATAAGTGTGGCCACTCCATACAAAGAGTGCAAGTCATCAAAGATTCAAGAGACATAAGATTCCTGTGAATGCATGATTTAACAAGTGCAAGGGTTGATTAAGTGTATAAGTCCTATTTCCTTTGCCAACATAATTTTTCATTAATTACACTAACTTGTTTAGGCATCTGTGGGCAGATGCTGTCTAACAAGTCACAACTATGCATATAAAACATTAAATGCAGTTCATTATACTTGAAGTCTGTATTGTATTTGCAGGGTAGAACCCCATCTCCAGCAAAGTATATCCTTAGTCATATATATATTTTGTCGGGAACACATTGTCTTTGCTGATCACTGGCTGCATGTTTTTAATCCAGACACTGTAATGTTACTGCAGAGAGGCAGAAGGAGGGACAGCAGGGCAGGGCAGTTGGTTAGAAAAACTACAACTGTGGAGCTAGACGAAAAGTACTAAAATCAGAGGGATATACCCTCTGGAAACCATGATTGTTTTTGCCAATCCATACTTTGAGATATTTCACAAAATAGGTGAAAACTTTTAACAAGTGGGAGGAATAACTTCAGGAAAAGTCACATGCTTGTCTAAGTCATTAGGAATTCATCCTCTGGGAACCATGAATGTCAGAGCTGACTAACTAAAAGACTAACTAAAAACTCTGTCTTGTGCTTTAAGTCTTGTTATGCATTTCAATGTTTGACCAAGGGACCACAACCTTTTCATAACCAAGTTCTAAACTTATAACACAGATAACATAGAGAAAACCAAAAAAGGGAACAATCCATACACTAGCAGACAAACACATATACAAGTGTTAAATAGAATTAGTAGATGGTTTACAGACACAATCATTGTGCTGACATTGCTAGGAGGGCATCCTGTAGGGACACCTAAACCTACTGGTAAATTAGTTTAAATTGAATGTTATTGTGAGGATTCTATAACAACGCAGCGACTTCAAGTAGATTTTCACATCAAGAGATGTCACATTTAACTTGATATGAGGTAAGCCCAACAAGTCAACATTATTCCGCTTTTCTATTCAGCATCATCAACATGACAAACTGTATTAAACGTGATGTGACCACTTCTCTCCAATTGGCCTCTACGTCAGTGCTGGATGCAGTCAGTGAAGATGGGAGCTGTATCAGTGATTGTGTCCTCCCACTCTGTCCAGCCTCCATGTATTAGCACGGCGTGTCTTCATTTCGTGTTTGAGTAACACTGTAACAGCAGTTGTCTGCGTCTCTCCCCGTGATTTTTTTCTCTCTCTCTCTCTCTCTCTCTCTCTCCCGCGATTTCCATGTGGCGAATTGTATGATTCAAAGCTCTGGCAGTGGTTTCAGCAGTTTGTGGCAGTTTTGAGCACGCTGACATCGAACGCTGTGAACAGACTTGCTAATTTGTGGTCTGGATGCTGTTTGCCTGTGTTCTCATGCAGGCGGTAGGCATAGCGGAGCAAAGCTCTGACAGCGTTACAGCTCGCGAAACCTTTCGTGCCACCAGTGTTGATGACAATGGATCCGGGGAGGCAGCCCCAAAGACAAATTCAAATGATAATGTGGTTAATGAGCAGATACGGAGACACCCGATTGCAATGGAGCGGCAAGAATTTAGCAAATGATGCTTCCTCAAAAACAAATAGGTCTGTGCTTTTTTCATCCTGAACTAAGTTTTACCTTCCCTTCTCTGAGTTTTTGCCCAGGGTGCCTTATCCAGGGCCAAAAAAGCAATACTTCATTATTTTCCTTGCTCCTGCAGATGCTACAACCGCAGACGTACTACTTTTAACAACACAGGCTCCATGGCAACAGTGTGCTAATGATGCACTGTTGCTCCATCCTCTGATTCACATTGTTTGGGTTGTCATTGTGAGCTCCTTTCAGCCCGGGAAAGTGTGAGGCTTGATGAGGCACTCATCAGTCACTTAGGGAACACAAGCATCGGGCTGCAAAATTCCTATCTGGAAAGTTTTTTCCAAAAAATAAGCCCCTACAAACACTGGGCCCATGTGCAGTGTGGTTGTGTCTATTTCTTACTTATTTCTTATAGCAGCAGCACAGTCAAGAAAGTATTAGTCCCTGGTATTTTGTTTTCATTTAAAGACCGGAAACACCCTTGGCTCTCATTCCAAAGATGGTCAAAGTCTATCAAAGGAAGCCCCTAGGCCACAGTCTGAACCACCAGAGGTAGACCGGCTGTTGTGGTCGACCCGTCCATTAAGGGCGAGACCAGCAGCACCCCCTTCAAACATCCCACAGCGTTTGACACCGCTGATGAAGACCAGAAGCTGCCCCCCGATGCAGGGGTGTGTCAGTGATAGAAGGGGCCTTACAAATTCCTCACATCTAATGAGTCCATCTTTCCTCCCTCCTGCCACATTTGCTTTGATTCATTCTAGCATCCACATGGAGCTGACAGTGGCTGGCTGATTTTCCGAGCGCACGCTGCGGATGAGTTGACCTAACAAAGGAAAAAAAAGGGAGGACCGGCAGACAAAGATTGGAAAATGAAGTCACAGCTGTCCCCTGTGGTCAAAAGTGACAGAATGTCACAAACTAAATTATGTGCTGGTGCTGGAACTGACAGAGAAATGTACATGTTGCATGTCAACATGTAGCACCAGACTGTTTTTACATGCAGCAACTGTCATTCTACTGTATTACACTGCCTTCAGGATATCAGAACCACAAGTTAAATGTACGTGAGTGATGTTAAGCTGTAAATTAGGATTCAGTCACCTCCAGTTTGCTTACATGTCAGCCCGGACACAAGCAATATTAAAATAGCAAAGCTGTGGTCCAAGTTATGCAACAATAACATCTTCCAAATGTGTTTTAGATGGAGGTGTTACATGCAAAACGCGAGATGAGAGATGGCAAGAAGGAGCTGGCATTACATGAACAGTAGGTCACAGCTCAATCACAATAGACAAATGCATAGAAAACTGGTCAAAATGCAATGAATACAATATAAACTACAATTTCAATGTGAAACTGGTATGTTTTCATTTTAAGAAGAAATTATCAAGGATCATTTTAACTGTATATTTTCAAAGACTTAAATGCATTGTAGATGGATGCATTGTAGGAAGAGATCCAACTCAAAGATGAAAAAAATCCCTAATTAATTTTCTGAAAAAGATAAAAAATTGTTTATCAGCCCATCGCAATATTGATCACCACACAACTTTGATCACAATGCACTATTGTTTCACAGCCCAACGCAATATTATTTCACAACAAAATATTGATCACGACACACTATTGATCACAACACAGTATTGATCACAACACAATATTACTTCACAACACAACATAATATTGTTTCCATGGTGCGACCACGGCCTAGGGGAATCCCTGGCGCAACATGAAAATGAGACTCACCCCTTCCTGTCCTCCAAGCACCACCAGCAGTGAAGCATTCTTTATTCAAACACATCTTGCACACAATCGAACATGGTGGCAGTCTGGCTGACTGAGGAGAGCAGACAGGAAATGGGAGGAGCCAGCCCCAGGACCATTTAGCTCCCTGGAACCTGCATTCACTCAAACACACCTGCAACCAATCACACATAGAAGGTTACCTGAGTGTGAGACAAGCAGAGGGAGACAAGCACGAATACAAACTTTTATATGACCAACACAATATTGTTTCGCAACACAACACAACATTCTTTCCCAGCAATCACATGCACAATTCTTGTTATTACGATTCTTCCAGGCTTTTTTATCTTACCTGTGGAAATACACAACCATTTTGAATACATGATTATATGTGGCTTTATTATCATAACATTTACTGGTAACTGCTTCTTTCCACAAGCCATCGCTGAACACAAAAGGGCACTGACATGCACACCACCCAAGGACAATGTGCAATAACTGAACAACAATCATTGTATACAAAAACACTGTACATTTTTTGGGCCTTTTTTATAGGACAGCTGGGGATCAACAGGAAAGAGGATGGGAGAGAGGGGGAGTAACACACAGCAAAGAGCCCAGGCTGGGAATTGAACCCAGAGCTGCCACAGCAAGGACACCTGCTCTACCAACTGAGCTGAACAGCATCCAGTACAAGCATCCTTGTACTTTTTACTCTGTTTATGTCATGTGAATACTTGGACGTTGCTAAAATTTCATTGTACACTGTGCAATGACAATAAAAAGGATTCTGAACTGCATATTTAATGAGCTATTTCTTGAAAATGCAAATTTCCTTTAACATGTCCTAGAATTTTAACACTAACATGCTAAATGAGCTATTAAATCCTGTGTATTTTTTTTGTAGGTGCTTGAAGTGACCTTCCTCATTGACAATTACAGATACAGACAGCCACTGTACATGAAAAACTCCCTAAAATACTAATATTTGAAAACTAAGTCATCATATAAAGTCTTGCAGAGATAACGTCAGTGTCAACGTTTTCTTCCAGAAAATGCATTTCAAGTTTTTAGAATTAACACATACCAACAACTGCCATCATGCCAATCCTGTGACTAGCTGCCAGTCCCTGCTGACTGATCCCACTCATTAAGCAATTCACGAAGACATACAGCAATGGATTGCATTTGCCACTGCCAGAGCTAATCAGAGGCATGAAGGAGGAGGTTAGCAAATTTTAATGCCAACGGCCAAAAATATTGGACATGTTTCCTCTTGCTTAAGTTTCAAATGCCAAAATGGCTGAATAGCATTTTCAACTACATAAAGTGAGTCTCCATCTCTCTCTCACCATTCAGAATATTAAAAAACATTCTTATTCACCGCTCATGGTCAGCCGTCTCCAGACTGAAATGTCTTTGCTTCGCTGTTAAATGGTAAATGACGAAACATTTTCAGTGGCGTATGCAGGACATTTTTACTGGGGTGGCCAAGATGGGACACACAGCTAGTGTATGGTGGCCATGGCATCGCAAAGTTTAATGCCACGTATGCAGCCGACCGCGGTTGATTGTCTATGTTTAAGTATGGGGTTTGCTGTGTATTAGGACATACATAGCATACACTTTGGGCAAAATTGGACCATCCTTTTCAAATCAAATCACGTATGACAGTGCACGACAACTTCAGGTAACTGTTCATGAATGACGCATCTGGAGAAAACAGAACTTGACATACCATGTTTAGCAGGTGGAGCTCCAGACACTGCTGGATTACACTCATCTCTCACTATCGCCTGATCCTCTGGGTGTGGCTGGTCAGCTGTGGGAATACACAGATATCTGTGAATTCTGAGCCATCAATAGGATGGAGGTTCTGCCACACACACACACACACACACACACACACACACACACACATTTTTTACACTTTTGACTGGGCCTTTCCACTGCTGCTGGCAGATGCTGTGGCTGGCTCTGATTCTCACTTTTCTTTTTGAAGAAGCTCTGAATATCTCGGCTTCTCTTCATAGCTATTCTCTTAACAAAGATGGGGGAAATGCAGTTAAGTCAATCAGTCAAGCAATCAGTCAGTCAATTCACTTTGAAGTAATATCGATAACTACAAACAACAAGCAAGATCATTGTCAAATTGGGTTAGAATCAGTGTGCAAAATGCAGGTGTTGGTGGGGCTCTGGAGCCCCTGAAATAACAGATCTGACAATATGCCTAATTATGTCTATTCATAGTATCTACAAAGGTTTATTTTTACATAACTACCGACATGTTCGATTGCTTTTAATAACACAATTAACACATATTGAATCTCAAGCATTTGTGGCATTTGACTGCAATTTGTTCTATGAAGATGAGCTAATTGATCTAAACAAAAAGTGCTTTGTCTCCAAGAGCAAAAAGTCTTTAAACAGCCCTTAAATCACAGAGCAAATAAATAAATCCCAACTTGTGTTATAACGTTAGCTCCTTATATCTAGACTATCACACTATTTCACACACTGGTTGGTCAAAAATATAACATTAGCTCTACTGAACACACACATCTGCAAAAAACACCCTCAGTCTTCAGTAAAGAACGCAGCCGTTCATATTTCATGGCGGTATGCAAATAACAATCATTTTTAAAAATGCTAACGTTAAATGCTTAACTTGGTTTGCAGGCTGCTAAGCTAGCTAGTGCAGTGTAGTTCGTCTTTTAGCTGCCACTTAGTGCTAGATAAAGGTTTCCTACACATTCAGAGAGAACTACGACATAACTAAACATTAAGTTACCTCCGAATAGACAAATTTTAGCGTCTTTAGCCAGCCGTTGACGCTGTAGCTGTAACAGTCTTCCTGTTTCATTAACAACCGGACCGGACCGGCCCGGACCGGACCAGCAGCAGCAGATGCAGCGTGCCGTGCCCATCTCTCATGGCTCACCTATCAGACCTGCATTGCCATTGGCCAAACGTCCGCTGACCAGAAATCAGCTCTCACAGCCTCAGTACGACCATTACTGTGTTAGTTAAAACTGTAAAGCTGGTCCTAAATCAGCTGATCAGCTGTCATCATTGATTGACGGCATTTCGTTTGTTTCTTGTGTTGACGAACTTGGCCAACTACCTATCAGATCTGGGGAGGCCAAGGGGTGGCCAATGAGATTTCAGGGGTGGCCCCGGCCACCCCAGGCCACCCCCCCATAACTGAATATTTTATATCAGAGGTTAAATTGTTGTTGCAAATATGTTTGTTTCTGTTACATAAAATGTAGCTTTTTTAAAAAAAAGTTGTGGATGCTTTCACATATTCAAGCCTCTAAAACACAGTAAAAGTGCAATCTTCAATAATTGGCCACCTGCCCAATCAATCCTCTGCAAATTTCTTCTAACAATTTAGCTAGTTAGCTTAGTTAGCCATGTATCTAGCAGTCCAAACTGTGAGCTGGGGTCGTTTCCGTAGATGGACCAGGAGCTTTGTACTGGGACAGACCGGGGCTAACTGGTTAGCATGCTAACTCCAGTAGATATCCCCACAACACAAAACATACACGTCATAAGGTTTTCAAGAAAAAATTGTACACCAAGCAGCTTTAAAATTAAACAATCTCAGAGTAAACAAAGCAGATGACACTTCATTTTAAGAGATCATAAGCCTCATGGGGTTTATGGTGAGATATTTGTCATTAAATGTTCAACTTAAGTTGAATAATTTGCCTGGCGGCTGCTTGCACGCCTTGTGTTTTGCCGTGCGCTGGCCCCTTAGAGAGCAATCAAGTGCTCATAATTCCAAAATTCCACAAATCCAAACACATCCGTCAATCCATCGCTCCAACTGAATCCATTCCTGATAGCAATCTGACCCCAATCTGGTGCCAGATCTGCAGAGGATTGCAGTTTCCCTTCTCCATTCCACTGGCCTCTGCAGTGCCAGGCGGGATCAATCAAGCCCTGCTGAGGTACCTGAGAGGAAGTGAAGTTGTGTTTGACCCCGTAGGTTCGCTGCCAGACGATGATAGTGAACAGAGTGGACAGGTTCAGCCTGCCTCCACTCTCCTGACGACCAACCTGGACTAGACCGGACAGCCGGGGGAATAGAGATGAGCAGTGGGATGACAATTGTATGAGAGTGTGTGTGTGTGTGTGTGTGTGTGTGTGTGTGTGTGTGTGTGTGTGTGTGTGTGTGCGTGTGTGTGTGTGTAGATATGTAGGTGAGTGCGCTCTCTAGTGAGAGTATGCACTTGTATTTGCATGTGTGCATGTGTTTTGATTGTGAAGTGGCTGCTGTGCATGTGAGTGGGGTTAGGAGCTAGAGCGATGCAGTGGGGGCTGTGGCTCTTAGAAGTTTTAGAGTGTGTGCGTGTGTGTAGTATAGTGTAGTGTAGTGTAGTGTTTGTGAACACTTTGCATGCAAATCCATGAAGCCATAAGATACTGCAGCAATTTTTTATATATCAATTAAATATTCAAAACTCCATAAGAAAAAGTGTTATTTTAGTGTTAGAAAAAGTGTCAAAAAAATAAAACAGACACTAAACACCTCAGGCATGTTTTGTTTTTTCGTGTTGACAGCCACTGATGCCTTTGATTGATCTGCTCATTAAATAGATTTCACAGATTATCTCACAGGTTATTAAGCCACGCAGGCTGCACCCCTGCGATGTGATTTTTCAGATTGCAACTGAAGCGACACACCGTGGGCTTTTCTGCGGAAAGATAGTTGATTGTTGGCTCAATCTCCACCCGTTCGTTTATTATCGGATCTTCCGCGGTGTCATAGTGGAGAGAGGTCGATCCAAGCTGAAGACAAAATACACAGATTAAACTTGTGAAATTGATGTTTTCTGGGGAGCTGGGCCGTGAATAAGATGGCAACACAGTTAAGAAGACTGTAATTGGAGTCACAATAGGCAGTTGTATGTGTGAATGGCATAGTAAGGTAAGTAGACTTGTAAAAGCAAGCATGCAAACAGTAATTAAAATGGATGAATTAATTAGCTTTGCCTTACTGTACTTCATTCCTGAACCATAGCCAATAAAAACCAGCTTGGCATAGGAACACAATACAAAAGCCTGCCTTATAGCATTTTTCCCCCTTTTGTTATTGTAATAATTTAGTTCTACTGAATAACCTCTCTCTTCAACTATGACACACATGGTACACGACAATCTGAAACAGAAATGTATTTCATTCAACCCACATAACTGACAAAGCCTGTCGTGCAGTTGTAGGACACAGTCCAAGGACCACATATCTGTGTGTCCCACGGTCTGCTGTCGGCCCAGTCTGTTCCACTGTCTACTCATACAAACAGCCCAATGTCCTGTTCTTCACAGGGTTCCCTTCACACGTCACCTGTCGCTGCCATGGCTGGAGCAAATATATTTATCCTCAAAGAGCAGTGCTGGAAAATAGCAAAGCATGTGTCCTCAGTACTGACATTTTACACATTCTGAACACTTTCTCACTCCCAGGTCGTCAAATATTCACCCTTCAGCTTCAGCTTTGCATGTGAAGGGAAAGTTACACTTTCAAAATACATTTTGCTGACAAACATTTTACATACTATGACATCTAAATACTTAGGTTTAGGTACCACAACTACTCAGTTAGGTTTCAGACTCTCGTAACTTGTGTTTCACTTATGTTACTTACATAACTCAACTTAAAAACAAATGAATCTTTAGTCTTTGTCACACACAGGATGCAAACCACAATCTTAAGGGGAAAAGTCCCATGTATGACACATCCGTTCTCTCACTCTTTGTACTACTACACTAGAAGGGCAGTTTAAGAAATAACACTAGAGACATAAGTACAGCGTCAAACTAGGTTTAGTCACCCAAACTACTTGGAACAGCTCATACTTTGGGTTAAAATAACTACATGCAGTCATGTCACTTACAAAACTTCTGTTACATAATTTACATACTTATGCAACAAAACAAACCTAAGAACAAATCAATCTTGACTCTTGATCACATATGGGATGCAAACCAGTCTCCAGGGGTAAAGTCCAGCCAGCGTCTGACGCATGCCTGCACCGCAGCTACTTAAAATGCTGACATTTCTCACTCTTTGTGCTACTGTAACATCAGTGTTAACCTCAGAGGTGTTGGGCCACTGACCAGGCTGCTGTATTTGACATGCTGGCAGCGAGAACTATCTGGATTTTACATATACTGCAACATGCTCTCATAGATTGCACTGTTAAAGACACAGTCACCACGGAGGATCCACAGTCACATTTTAGATGTTTGTGACTTGTCTGTCGTTGCACCAAAGAGACATTTCCCCTCCAAACTCCTCACATCTTGTCATTTGAATAACTTTCCAAGGCTCATACAGGCCATTTTCTTATCTTTTTTTCTTCCAATTTATCATCTCACGACCCTTCCATGGTTTATCTGGTGAACCTTTGGAAGGGGGCCAGACCCCTAAGGCTGAGAACCACTTGACAGCCAGGCCATATATAAAGTAGTCGAAAACAAGCCCCACCTCAACCAACAGAGAAATGCTGCTTACACGTCGTTGCATCACTGGAAAAAGAAAAAACAAAACAAAAAAAAACCAATGCTGTCATGTCGTATAGAATACCATATCAAAGTGGCTATTTTTCTGCAGAAGTAGTACTTTTCCATCTGATTCTTTAAGTGCATTTTGCAGATAAAACTTAAGATTGCAGACCTATTAATGTTCACATGATGTTATAGGCTGTTAATCTATACACCCAGAGCACAACATGAAACACACAATATAATTAGAAAAAGACAACAGTGGGTAAATTGTGTTTGTGTAACCAGGCCCACTCAAGACCAAACGTTTGTATTTTATTAGCACATCCAGGCAGATCCTTCTCACTGTGACAAACCAGCATAAATAAATAATAAGCATTTAACCTTCCCTCCCCATTCGCCTTGCCGGAGCATCCTGTATATCTTCATACACGTAATCAATTCGCCTCCCTCATAGAGTGGAGCTGCGAAATGACACAACATGCTGCCTCTCTTCTAATAGGGGAAATAAAAGACACCACAGAGGCAGGTGGAAACTGCCACCGAGAACAAACAGAGCATCGATTTCCAGTCATTGTTCCTATACGCAGCCCCCATTCGCCATAGGAGGAAGAGGAGTGGGTGGAAGTGGAGGGTCTCCGCGGATTTACATTATTGAAAAGCGGTAATTGGCCGGGCTCAGTGTTTCAGGATGCGTCCCGTTCATCTCAAGTGTGCCACATCTATAGTCTTAAGCAGTTGTGATGCAATACGTGAGGTAACAAACAGTTAGAGCTCAGGTGCAGGCGGGGCGTTATTTTGAAGGGACTGTTGAAAATAATCGAGGGAGAAACGGCTCTGCGGTTATAGGATGTCACAGTCAATGTCAGTACATTCAATGTGACCTTAAACACGTCGTAATCTGGTGTTTCTGCGCTCTTCTTTTTTATAATTCCTAAAATCCAAAAAGGCCTCCTCCTCTCACTCGACTGCTATGACATTAGCTGTTAAACTTTATAGGCGAGGGGCCCATAAAAAGGCGCCACACCTGGGCCTTAGCCCAACGCTGCCAGGGGCCCCCGCCATGTAGTTAGGTTTATAGGAGAGAGGTAGTAAAGAGATGCCATCCAAAATGAGATACCCACCACTCTAAAAATATTGACACCTACTCCTTACAAAATGATTGCTGACATGAAAGCCGAGCGCAGGATGTAGTGCCGTGCCATCGAGGGGTATTTAGCACGCGCCTGTGTGTGTATGTGAAAGATTAGGAGCTCTGGCCGCGGCCAACATCACAGGGCAAATTAGCATTAATAACACTATTTGATTCCAAATAAAAGGAGCAAACAAACGCGTACACACACACCTGGCTTCCCAAATTCAGTCAACAGATGGGTACACCGCAGGCCAGTTATTGTGGAGGGAAAAATGATAATGAGCAATTCACTGTAGGGCACAATCACAGAAAAGCAGGGTGGAATGGGCTCATATTTTTTGGCCAGCATGCCGTCCAAGGTGCGGCGATGCCCAGAATAGGGGCAGCGGTAAGCGGGATACAACAATGTTTTTGAGTCTTCGTGGCCAGCAGCTGGCTGGAGAGCAGCTTTCCTCTGCCATCAGAGAAACTCCTGACAAACATGTGTCGATGTTGAACATTTGTACGTCATGAACTGGTCCTTTTGAGGGCCAAATACAGAGCGGAAACTGCCAGGACAACATCAACTAGCAGAAACTTTGTTGTCAGTCACAGTTTGGTTGGTTTGCTTTAGGCAAGAAAAACAGTTGCTAAGGTTTAGGAAAAAGATCTTCAATTACAAAAATGCATATGATTAGTGCGTTATGTCATGTGATTTAAAGACATGAGGCATGCTTGTATAACTTACCATTGACTTTTATCCTGGGTCAGTCCTGTGCTGCCACTAGAGGTGGCAAGTGCGCGTGTTTGCCTGCCAGCAAGCAGTTTTATCCAAACCGCGAGCAGACCAGGACAACGTGACGCAGGCTAGCTTCATCGTGGTGAGTGATCTAATTGCTAAGAGGCTGAAACCTCATGCCGAAGGTGAATTTGCGGAGCGCCTCGCTGCCGCTGTGGAGCTGCGCACGCCAGAAAAAAACATCGCGCTGTTCCAAAGTGTAAGTTTATCTCAGAGAACCGTCTCAGACTGACATGGCACAAGACACTGAGAAATCACTGAAGGATTCTGCAAGACATTTCCAGTTTTTCTTTTTAACAAGACTCGGATCCGCTCAATACTGACTGACCCAAACCTGGAGAACCAGCTGAGAGTGGCTACGTCATCACTGCCACCTGACATCAGGCGTCTCACCAAGGAGAAGCAGTTCCAGCCATGGCACCAGGTCACACTGATATGATAATAATGCTGATAAGTAAGTTTCTTTTTTTCCACCTCAGATTGACAGTAGACAACCTTATAATGTACCTCAAATCATTTCAGAGCGTTCTGATGTGAAAATAAACAGATACAGCCCTCTTAAATCACTCAAAAAATGACATTGGAGCTATATTCAGCCTGCTTTCAAAAGAAAACTCCCTGTTTCCACTCAACAATTTCACCTCAGATTGATAGTCGACAATCTTGTATGAGTCAACTCAAAAATAAAGCTGAAATGATTTGAGGTATATTTTAGGTTATTTACTGCTTAAACTGCTAAACATCAGTGAATATAAAAACCAACAGGAACAGACAATTAATTGGATTAAACCACTAAGATACACTGAGATGGATGAAATTGAAATTGGCTAGAACATTAATTAATAGTCATGATATTTACATTATTGCAATTAAGTTAAAGAGGCTATAAAAATTATGTTGTGAGCTGCTCACCTTTAAAAAAAAAAATGTCATGTGGTATGAAAACTGAAATGGCCCTCGACAGGTGTAAAGGAAGGACGATGCATACCATACCAGAGAGGAAAAACCCATGCAATTTCATGCAAATAAGGTAATGTAAATTACCAAATTGTCATTCAGCATTAGACATTTTGGGGGTAAATAGCGAGGTCATGGTACATCGATCCGGCAGTGGGCTGAAATAGCCATCATGAAAGCCGGGGCAGGGGAAGCGGACGCGAATAAGTTTTAGTGCCCTTTCTCAGGCCATAGCTTCTGGAGGCACATGTCCCTGAAAGCCAAAAGTGAAATATGCACTCAGCATGTTGCCCGCAGTAGCTTCAGGAAAAAAAAGGAAGGGCTTACCAAATGGCATATTTAACAGCTTCCATTCACTGTGACATTTTTTAGTTGCAGCCCATTTTTGTGCAACTTCCTCTCAATCCCTGTGGTCACCTCTGTATCTGAGCCCTTTTTGTGGACACATTAATGGAGTGGGCTTGACATACACGCATTCCCCTTCTCTAAAAGTGACCCTCGGAAGGCACGAAAATACCTTTTCCAGATGGAAATTAAAGTGTGTGTGTGTGTGTGTGTGTGCAGGATGTGTGAAAAATGATGTTATGCTGCACAGTCATACGCTGATTTGGATTTCTCTGCTAAATCTATGCGTATAACGTTTGCCCTCGACTCAAAATCTATTTTGAGCTTGGTTGACTGGACATTTCTTACAATAAAGCTCCTGGGCAGGGGTGTACTGTAGGTGGTTAAGTATTTTGGAGAACAAGGAGGATCTTCAACTTCTTCTCATCTCTGATTCAGATTTGATTTCATTCACGCTTTGTGACATTTACCGTAAAATGCACACAGAATCAAAAAAAGGTCAAATAGTAATACAATACTTTACATTGCAGTTATTTGTTTGAGTCAAGGGGACTGTCCAAAAACAAGCCTGACTCTAAAACATCAGTAAAGCTGGTGAGACGCTTACTTTTTCCTTAAAAAAAGTTCTTACCCAAAAAATCTGATATTTAGGAACACGGGCTTCTACCTGTATCTATTTCTAACAATGCTGCTCATCTTTTGGACTATGAGTCAACCAGGAGTTTAATGTCCATCCGAGCCGTGGAAGTGCTCCAACAGCCAGGCACTCGATATAGTCTGTGCAGAAAATGATGCGCCTTTTCTTGGCCGAAATAAAGGCTCCAGATTCGCAACTCTGTCAGGAATTGGTGACATCGCACACATGCCATCTCCTCGTTCTGATAGCTGGAACTAAATGGATGCAGGAAATAAAAATGCATTAACCCTAATTTTATCTGGTTCCATCGTTTTGGAAGAGTGCCATTATTAAAAAGTGGCACCTGAGAAATAATTTAAAGCACCAAATTAAACCAAATCACAGCACTTCTTAGGATTATACTAAATCACTGGGATGCGCGGTCGAGATAACGATGATACATCTGCAAAGTGCAACCCCTGTGGATATAATGCATTTAGCAGAAATAACTCTGGTGAGTATGCCGTGTCTTGTGGGGCCGGCGCTATGCAGAAAATGCGTTTGTGCATTCAGGAGGAGTGAGCAGTAAGTCATGACCTCAGATGATTTGGTGGGGAGGGGGAGGCGTATCAGCTCAGCTGAGCTGGTTTCAGGTTGGATTGGCAGTGTTATGGCAGGGTGATAATGCTGCTGGATCAGAATCACTCACTCTGTTTGAGGATGCTGGTGCTCTCTGTGTTAATTAGGCCCCTCTCTGCTTCGCTCTCTCTCTGACAGCAGCTTTCGGCAGCTTGCTCTGTAAATCTGAAAACAACCCTCTGCCTCCTCCTGTCATCCCCACACATCACTCCCTTCCTCACTCTTTTGTTCTCCACATTTGATTGTGTTGCTTTGTTACAGTGAGTTCTAACGATTGGTTCCTGTACCGGCAGGGTTACTTCTGCAGGAGCCAGGGGCTATGGGGTTTTTGGAAAAATTGCAAGGAAGATTTTTTTTGTGTAATTACCAAATTAGCAGAGAGGTAGCAGAGAGGTACCTGAAATAGTCAGCTAATTAACTGCTTAAATAGTTAGCTGAAAATAAAGTTGAGGAATAAGTGGTTGAATTTGCTACGTAATGGATAAACTGAAATGCCACAAAGTTATATGCTGCTGGACCACTAGACTGGTTCAGACTGAGGAACTACGTGATACAACCTCCACAAATCATAGCTGTAATTTTGATGACTTATTTATTGATTGATTTATGTAGTACAACCCTATGCTGTGTCATGGCAAAACTAGTTTTAACTGATTATCATTAGCAAACATTGACAGATACCTAGTTTTAACTAGTTAGTATTAGTTACAATTAGTGGATAACAAATTTTAACTTATCAGCATCACCTAAAATCAACAGATAACTCAGTTTAACTAATTGCCATTAGCTGAAATTAATGGATGACCAGTTTTAACTAGCTGTACTACCTGGTAATGGGTCAACACTAGTCAAGTACATGAAAACATTGTTCTGTTATATCATTTATAGTGTTAAATCCAGATTGAGTTTAAACCATTGAACACATTCTGAAGTCAATGAAGGCGTATTCATCAGGAAGGCAGTTGGGAACCACTGATTTATTGCATTCTCTTCCTGTTTTGACATTTTAGATTATATGTAGCTGACTGATACCACAAAGCCACCCAGCCCTTACAGTGCACTTCAGACCTGCCTTGCCTTTTCACATCTTTGCTCGCAGGTGAAATGTTATTGATAACTCGGGAGAAGTTCCACCTCTTCTTTACCTCTCCCCGTCCAATCGTCATTCAAGCCAGATTAAATTGAGGAAATTCATATGAAATCATAGCTTTCACTTGGATTTACGCTTGTCAGTCTCTTTCACTGGGAAGCGTAAACGCTCCCTTTAGGACACTCGGAGGATTTAGCACCTTGTCTTTCATTTGCTGCCGTCTTGGCTGAGTCTTACCTTGAGGAAGAGATTGTCTTCCTCTCTACGGCATTGGCTGAATAAATGGCTTAACTGACTTCTAACTCTGTCGCTTTCACACCCTTTCATTTTTCTGTCTCTATCTTTCCCTGCTGTGCTTTCTCTCCGTCAGCAGAAAGCGATGCGGAGATCAAATTGCAGAGCAATAACGTTCTTATAGCACTTTGGTCAGACCGGCACTTATTAGAAAAGAGCAGAACCCTCTCTCGTTGAAACAGGGCTTCTGTCTTTTATCCGCAATTTTGTGTACATAAAGACATGCTCACATGGGCTCTTACTGCACATGTGTGGTGTGCACATGTGCAGAAGAGAGCCACGAAACCAATTAGATGAATAAATGAACCGATAATAATAGAAATTCAGCTGTCTCTGCAAGTGGACCCTTGCCAGGACCTCTGACTGCCTGCTTTTGAATAATGGATGTCTGAGTGACAGATGAATTCTGGGAGGTTCATATTTGTCACTGTCCTTGTGTGGCAGACGCATGCACACATGCACGCACGCTCACGCATATAGTAGGATTCCGAGCTGTCGCCACTGAGAGTCCAAGATAAACCTACAGCTCTGTCACTGCCTGACTGTAACCACGATCATCTGTGTATGTGCACCTACACACTAGATGCACACACACCCACACACACACACACACACACACAGCGGCATCCGCATGTTCCCCATGTCATCGGCGGGTTGCGGTGACTCCTTGAACCAACGAGAGGTATTCACTGTTGCGGTGGAGAATAATGATTGACTGGCTGGAGCCTGATCTGCGTCAGACAGAGTAGGAGACTCTGAACTGTGCTGCAGGCAATTACTTTGTTTTAGAGGGAAAGAAGGAGGGAGAGAGCGAGAGAGCGAGAGAGAAGCATAGAGGGGAGTGCAAGGGGGGAGGCAGGAGCAGGAGGGGGGAGGAGGGATTTGGCAGGCTTGGGGGGGAAGGGCTGCTGTGAGTTAACAGTGGCACCTGCTGGTAAACCACAGAACTGTGTATGGAGTCATATCAGCTGAGGAAGATACTGTAGAAGAAGGTTATGCTGTTATACCCTCACTCCTGTCTGTCTGACAGGATCTAATCGCCTATATTTACTTTGTTTTCCTTCATACTCTGCATTCGACCGCTGGTAAATAACGTTAAGCCATGTTCTACACACAACAGCATGTAGTTCTGTCTGCACCTTTGAGGGCTCCGCATCGATCGCATTGATTTATGACCTCTCACCCTTTAACCTCAAAGGTGCTGTGCTGTACCTCTGGTAACATGCCCTACATCTTACTAATTGCACTTTTTGGCACCTGTATTCACACGTAGCTCTTAATTATGTGGTTATACAGCAAAGGTGATGTTTCTATTGAGCAAGTTCTTTGAAACAGTTTGTGGTTTGTGTTTGAGCTCGTTCAGTGACTGATTAATTTAAGTTGTGTGCTCTTAACTAGCTGCTCCTGACTTCAGCCTTGCCACTTGTTAAATTGCACTCACTCTTTTGTAACTTTGCCAAGGCACAAACCCATTTTCTAAAAAGATGAAGGCAGAAAGTGTGAATTGAGCACCAGAATAACCAGCAACTAATGCTTGCTTTCGCTACCATTAGCTAGTTAGCGCAGTTAGCAGTGCATCTAGCAGTCCAGACCGGGAGCTCGGATTATCCGCTATCATCATTTTTCGTTAGCGAATTCCGCTGCCTAATTTATCCTGTCCAACACTGTCCAAAGCCTGGACTCATTTCTTTGTGCTCAAGACATAAAGGGATTAAAGTGATAATTGGAAGTCGGCTGTTAGATCATGTTGTGTACATGACCCCATGTCTAAACTAACGTCAGCTCATAACATTGTCTGTTAAAGTAGGCACTGAGGCGAGGAAGTCGAGGCATAAAAGCAAAATCCTTTAAACTATAGTGAAAAACCAAACAAAGAATTCCACAGTCCTGCCGCATGTAAAGCTGCTTCAAGTGCTACTTGCATATTAAATAGCTCTAAATTAGTGTTTGGTCAGTAACCCATGTCTCTCTCATGCAGTAGAAAAGAAAATTCAGGTGTTCAGCTTTCCTTGCTGCGCCATTGCCAGTGTAGGCGGTCCCTTCTGCCTACACTCATGCCTACACTGCCTACAGATTCCAACGGGTCCAGTGACGGCTAATATTACCAAACGATGAGAAACGAGTTAAGAATAAAAAGCAAAAGTTGTCGTACGATCGCGTTGAGGCAGAGTGGAGGGAGGGGATCGCTCACCGCAATACAGACAGGAAGTTGGCTGAAACGATGCTTACGGCAGCTTTAAACAACTTAGACAAATCGTCCACAGGCCTGTCAAGCAACTGAGAAAGAAAACGATGGTTTAATTTTTCATGTGCTCACATATGGCCAATAAAAAATTGAATGGTGTAAATTGCAACAAATCATGACATAGACAGCCTTTAAACTGCCGCCAGACGCTCAATCTGGCAAAATACAGTGGTGTCGGAAGCATCACGGAAACATGCTCGCGTGCACCACCATGCTGTCAGCACACTGACACGTTCACTCAATACAGCGCATGTTTAAAAGCGGCTTGTAAGTTGTGAACTGTACAGCGTTGTCACGTCTGGAGCTAGTTATCTCAAGGATCAAAGTGAAGAGTAACTGGCATGACGTGGTAATTAAAGCTATACCTCAAAAGACGGCGAAAACACGAGACAGAATGTGAATTAAGGGCTGCTTTGTGATTGCAGGATGGTGCAATTCCTTGAAACACCATCACGTCAGTATTGGCTCATTTAGGTAGGAAAATTCATACATTTCAGTGTTGAGTTTGTTTTTTCTCAGCTCGGAATTCCTTCCGTCACACATGTCGTCCTGGTCAAACGAAAAGTGAAGGCTGGCGATAGCCCCCGAGATGGAATTTGTTATGTTAAATAAATCATCCCTCCTGACCAGCAGACCTTAAGACAGACTGTGGTTTATCGATTTTGAGACGGAATACGAGATGAATTTTCAGCTGTGCATTAATGATACTGCCAGCCCCTCCCGTAGGTTCTGTCTGTGTTACTTTCAGACACTGAGTATACTCAGAAAATGCTTTCAATCATTCATACACCGCCTCCGACTTGATGCAGACATAGAGCATCAGATAAATCTTTCCCCTTCGTGCAAGAGGCATATTTGATAAAGTATGCTTTTTGTCCCAAATTATGCGCACTCACACCTGAGTCTCTCCCAGTACGACTTTGGTTTAGTGCTGCTAGCCATCCAGCGGCTCCACTGGAAGTGTCTGGGGTTAATTGCCGAGTTAAAGGGCGCCCACACAGAGGCTGTTAAAAAGAAAGGAGTGCATTACTCATTCACTTTCCTCACATGAGTATGCCCAAACAGTCGGCCTGAAGACTCAAAGTTGCAGTTGGCCGCCACCCACAAGCGAGCTTGCGCCGTTTCAAAAACATTTCGAAGCAGACGAGCCCGATGCGTCCTGTCAGACATTCAGCGGCTTCGACCGCTGGATGCCCCACTTTTAAGACAAATATTCAGAGAATGTGTTCAATTACTAAATCACCTTGGTCTGGTTGCCAGGCAACATTAATACCAGAACTGCTGCTTCCATTTCCTTTCAGCCTCTCCGGTGATTTGTCTTGTGTTGTTTATGTACATTAGTCTGAGAGAAAAGGGAAGAAGCCAAGAGAGAAAAAAAAAAACGCATTCGAAAGGATTTACAATCGAACGGGCGCAATGGTAAAGACACAGCTCCGTCGTAATGCATGCGAACGCCCACATAACAGCACACAGACTCACTTTGACTTCAGACTTTCTTCCACTGCTCCCGCTTGTTAATTACGTCCACGGTGTCCTTGGCTCCCCTGTTGAGCACTTTGTGATGTTCTGCAAAATGTTCCTCATGAATAAATCCGACACCGCCTCTCTCGGGATTGTGTGATGAAGGCGGCTTTATGGTTCATGTTGTTGTCAAATACATTAGGACACTCTATCTATTGTATGTTTATGTGTGTTTCACTTAAAGCTCACACGTCTGCACAGCACTGTTTGTGCATGTTTTCAGAGGCTCGTGTATCTCTGTGTATTCCAGCTTCTGCCTGAATGTAATGCGTAGGTGGCTATGTACGTGTGTGTCTGTGTGTGTGTGTGTGTGTGTGTGTGTGTGTGTGTGAGATCAAGACACAGACAGGCACAATCTGTCATCCTCAACGTCATCCGTCACCGCGGGGAAGCCGACAGACGCACACGTACACATGCCCGTCCAAAGGTTAACGAGCCCTCCGCGCTATGTGTGCTTTGCTTTAAGTGGCAGCGGCTGCGTGATGTATGTGCCGCTCCCCCCTCCCCTTTTGCCGCTCGGAGAGGCAAACGAGTCAATTGTCGCGATTCCGGATGGGACACATGGGAATTTGTCTCTCCTTTCAGCTTCGGGATAACTTTATTTGCCGGGAAGAAGTAAATGGGCCGGGGGGTTTGTCTCGTGGACACTGATGCAGCAACATTTTGACAGATAAGATTAAGGTGACAGTTTGTGCTGTTACACATGGTGGCAGGCTGTCTTCCACGCGGTCCGGAGACCACAGTTTTTGACAGCTTGAATGTATTTTGTGTTCATTTTAACTTCTATCTTTGTTTCATCTCGCAGTTTCTGGGATGTGCATATCTCCATGCTGTCCTGTTTTGTTTGTGCACTCAAACATTACATAACATCACATTTTTTTTACAGTATGTAATAGACCTTTAATACCTCAGCACAGTGATTTTAAAGGTTAAGTACCACAGAAAATCTTACTTTATCATTCAAATTCACAGTATAAATATGTGTTACATATATCGTATGAAATTCGCAGTATGTAAGACTTGCCCACCAAGCAAGGCAAAGCTAACCCCAAGTACCGAAGAAAGTGAAAAGTGGAAGTAATTGTAGACCTTCCCAAAAAACTACTGCAAAACTCGTCACAGATGTATTCTCAAAACCTCTCCTCTGAATACCAAAGTGCAGGGCAACATCCTTCATCCCCTGCGATCCCTTAAGTGTTTGTCTGTAAAAGTGATAGCCCATAAGGTCAGATACATTATACAGTACAAACCCCACTGACAGACAAGCATACAGTTCAATTAGAAAAAGGTTATGGCCGGGCCGAAGATTCTCTAACAGCATAATTATTAGAGAGGGGGACAAATGTCAAAGCCCTCATTAAATCCCTGTGGTGCCAGTGTGTCCAGTGAATAAATCCAAATGACCTCCATTCCAAGAAGGAGGGCACTGATGTCATCCCCTCTGTGGCAGCACTTAACCTCTTCCTCGCCATAAAATCTGACTGGGGTCAAGAACTGTGCAGTGCATTTCCACAGACAGTGGATGAGAGTGAGTGATGAGAGACTGGAGAGTACATAAAGTGCTAGAAAGCTGCAGTTGTGTACCTCCGATCACTCATAAGTGAGCGCCGCGGTGTGACTCCGTCCTGAACCAACTGTTGGAATGTGTGCATCGTGCCGCCATAATGAAATATTACATGAAGAATATCTTTGTCCTGTTCTTCAGTGTGTTATATATCTTATTGTGCTTGTAAATGTCTTGAAGGTTAAACAAAAAATGCTCATCTCTCCCACAGAAAACTGCTCCTGAAACACATCATCAGTAGCCCCGCCTTTAACTGACTTGTTGAGATCACTATGTCATGGTGTTGCACATTTGTATAATTTCTGCCTGCATTCATGGTGAAAACACAGCCAAAGGCCCGTTGAGTGTCGCTGGCTCGAGCGTCTCACCAGCAAAGATGACTGAACTGTGCTCGGTGCATAATGCTGTTTCCAGAGCTGAATTTTCATTGAGCCTTTTGTGTTGCCACTGCTAAGTCCCTCGCCGCCTTGAACCGTCGGTTAGACTTTAATTGTTTTTAGTGTTTTCTTCTATGTTGTGTTTCAGACCGATGAGTTATGAATGAGGCGTGTGGATTGAGATTTAAAATTCATGTCTTTTTATCAGTGTTCCTCACTCAAGATGCGCCTCTTCTCTCAGCAGAGAATGTTTTGTCGGAGAGGTTGGTGGGGTTTTGAGTGTTACATAACTTTGTCGTTAAGATTTGATGTATGACATTGTTGTACAGTGTGCCCCGCTTTTCTGTATCTTTGCTGGTGCCTCATCTGAAAGTCGCAGCCAATGTTCCAAAATAACACACATTGGTGGTATTTTCCTCCCATTACATTTAGTGATTTGTTCCATTTTCAGCCCACAATACTGGTGTATTCTCTCAGGATGTATTGTCTGTTAGACAGCCACTGAATTCTGTTTGAATATTCATGATCTCCTGTAGATTTAGCCTACCACCCCTGATTTTTCCTCTGGTTCCACTGTTTGGTTTCGGATGATTTGTGATATATCCAGTGTGTCTCAGCAGATATTGGATGGATTGCCATGAAATGAAATCTGGTGCAGTCATTCATGGTGCCCAGAGGATGGACCTTAAAGACTTTGGCGAGTGCCTGAATTTACATCTAGTGTTATCTACAAGCCAAAACATACAATTTGACAAGTGAAATATGTTAATATTGGATTGATTGATTTGAGAAAATCGGGGTTCACTGATGGTGAACCGCACTGAGATTAGTGATCCCTTAAGTAAATGGCCACCTATGAGGTTGGAGTGTATAAATATGTGGCTTTGAGTGAAATTTCTAGCAATTATTGGATAGATTTTAATTGATTTCGGTACAAATGTTCTGTCCCCCACCAAATTAATTGGAATTGCCTTGGAGATCATTTGACCTTTCGTCCAGCACTGGCATCAATGCAAAATTGTAATTTGTCCAAAACTTTGCTTTATGACCAACTAATGACATTCCCATCAGCCTCAGCTGCGCTTTGAGTTTAGAGATAATTACCTCTGCAAAGAAGGTTATGTTGTTTTCAAACCCACAATGTATTTCCGTGAATATTGACTAGAGGATAAGAAGAATTTCTCATGGATTAATGCATGGCAAAAATCTGGCGCATTAGCAGGCTGGTAGCTGAGTGAGCACAATGTGATGAGGATAAAGAGGACTGCTGGTCCTTGGTGGAGGTATACACTCTACTGAGTGCCATTCTTGCTGGCAAAATGTTAGCATGTTATCAGTGTGGTGATCATCAACCACCAACACTAGACTCGTGGATTATCCTCAGACCAAAATTTAGCCATCGGCGACCTATCCTCAGGGGGCAACAGCCAGTATTCGGGCCTCCAGTGGCGCACAGAGGAGGAAGTCTTGGCTGTGACATCCTTTATCTTCTTCAACTTGAGACATGAGGATGGTGTTCGAGTCAGAAGACGGCTCTCTGTATGAAAGCACATAAATTATTTATTTATTTTATAAAATCGCTTGAAAAGCTAAATCATCATCAAACGATAGCTGATGGATTGCGAGATTGCAATTTGGGCGACGCGTTACGCCTCATTTGCTCTCCATACACATCGCTTTGCCCGCTCATTTGTGATTGGTCAGTACTACTCGGTTCTGGAAGCAAAATCTTGTCCCTTGCCTACAGATTGCACATTCATATGCAGATATCTGTTTATAGAGATTACAACCCACACAAACTGCTCTGAATCCCTGCTTAATCTTGTTACTTCGTGAAATATAATTTAACAGTCTTCTAGTCTCATAATCCTCATGTTCATCTTGCAGTAATCCACAGATTTAGACATTAGAAACAATACACAGGGTGTTCATCACGCAGTAGTGTACGATATGACTGAGTGTGACGTCAGTTTGTGGATTAATCCGACACCGCGTCACTACACGTTTCTCAGTGGTTTCCCAAGACAGCAGCAATATTAACATCCCCACGACCAATGAGATTCAAGTTCTTACGTAACTTTCCCACGGGATGCAACAGATCCCACTTCCCTTTTTTTTGTCAGGTCTCCCCCTACATCATGTCTCTCAGGAGCCACCTGGTTAAAACAGGGTTGACGGAAGTCTATTATTAGTTCAAGTGCAATTTCCTTCCTGCGTCAGTACAAACTTGTGAGCAGTAGAACAGAAGTCTGTTGCTTCAAATCTCGATTCGTTGTTTGAAAAGAAACTCCATGTACTCAGGCTCTCATCCCGCTGGCCAACTGTAGTTCGCTGGCCAACTGTAGTTCGTTTGGATTTTGTTGAGGCTAAAGTATATTGAATTTGCTGCCAACAATAGAGCTTGGGAAAGTCTGCATTTGCGCGGTGATCGATATAGGTAGGCCTTGCATTTTCCAGTGAGGAGCACAAGGAAGAAAGAAAGCAAGATTGGTAGAAATGTAAAAAAGAAAAGGAGCGAGTCGTGCTCATTGTGCCGTTCCCTGCGCGAGACCGGGCTTCTAATTTCACTATGTTTTGCTTGGTGGATTAAATATTCTATTATGAAAGGCCCTTTTTTTTCAGCTGCTCCGATCAAATTGCTCAAGGAGAAAGAGAGAAAATGTGGCAATAGAAAGGAAGCCAGGAGGGAGGGAGAGTGAGAGAGTGAAAGAAGAAGATGAAAAAAAAATTAATTCCTAGGATTTATTCAACTCATATCACTCCATCCTATCTGGGCTTATACTCCGGCTTCAGAAAGAAAGTTGAGGGCGTTAGAGGAGGCACACAAAGGACGAGGATAAAGATGGGATCAGAGGGAGGCGAGGGAGGGCAGGCGGCGAGCGGCCGAATTGGGGTGGAAGCTTATCGGCGTAACGCACACCTGGGCCACCGTCCTCCGCCCGTTTTCTCATGTCTCGCAGATGAAAGCTCTCATAGGCCAGCAGCTGTGCAGAGTTCGGCGATCTCGCCTCTCCCGCGCTTGTATCATCCAGCGCTCCCTCTCTCGGCCTCGATGCTCCTCAAAGCTCCTGAGCTGTTTTTCTCTTGCATCCGCCCAAGCAGAAAAACAGACCGCCTGTAAAGCTGTTATGATTTCATCGCTGTCTGGTTTCTTTAAAAAAAAAAAAAACGAAGCAGCGAAGGAATCTCACACAACCACAGCATTCAATTTTTACTCTCATTAAGAGGTGCCAGGAAGTGATCCGTCCCTAGTCAAGGGGGGGTGACATTTAGATTGCAGCAGTGCTTCCACCCTGGTGGTTGACTCCATGTTTCGGTTGGAGTGACAACAAAGTGTTAATATTTTATTCATGCCGGTACATTTTTGTTGAGCCTTGATGAAACCCGTAGCTGTCCTTACAATCATGTGTGACAAGAAACGAAATTAAAGAAAGTCAGCCTTGATTGTTGTCAAACATCCAAGCCGAATGTAATCAGTGACGGCTGATTCTTACCTTTTTCGCCAGGACCGGTTTACCAACAGAGTGTAGCAGGGGTTTTTTCTAACGCGGAAGCTGGCAGAGCTCTGGTTCTGGCTGCGGCTCAACGAAATGCCTTTGGGATTTTTTCAACTTGATTTTGGATTATTGCAGGAATGGTCTGTGAAAAAGTTTTGTTCAGAAAGGAGAGTCGTAAGTGTCCAAAAACCTCCCAGCATAGGCTAACTTTTGGGGGAAAATGTGTACAAAAGATAAAACATAATATAGAATATTTAAGCACATATGAGATTTAGTTTTTTTGTTTCCTGCTTGTAGTGTTGCTGCAGGGCTCCAGCTCATTAAGTGAAAGTGATATAAGGTGTGGATCATTACGTCCTTTAATCAGTGACCGGAGGAAGGTTCAACGTTCAGGAAATTCTGCCAGTTTGTTCATTTCAGGTTTGCTTTATGTTGTTTTGGGAGAACGTTTCTCTCAAGCAGCTCAGCCCATAAAGGTTTAAAAGAGGAAAAAAAGAACCTTGTACAGGTCAAGATACATTTCCCATAAACCTCATTTTGTGTGACTCCCTCTCTCTGCCTGGTAAAACCCTCCATGCATTCAAACTTCCGTGCACCAGGCTTTCGGTGAAAATATAAGCTGTACTCTAAAGCTCGGATAATCCTCGCGACATCGCTTGAATTAACTTTCTCAGACAAGACAAACTCCTTCCCTTCAAGTCTTCAGCACCAAATAACATCTGCGGCCTTATTAGATGGGCTGTTTGTGCTACAGAGACAAAAAGTGCCACCAGCTCATCAGTGTTTCAAAGTCTCCCAACAAAAGATATCAAAGAGTTGTTTCCGAAAGTCGTCATTGTGATCGTAATGGTGATGGTTTTAGTATTGTTGTTCACAGCGGGTGTTCTGACGAGCGGGGGGGGATTCACGCACTGTTAAAGGCTTTTGGAGACAGCTAGCACATTACTCACAAACGTGGAGTGTTTACAGGCACAACAACACATCTGAAGACCGAGCACGCGCTTCCCACAGCAACTCCCCCCCGGCTCATAGCTTCCGTGATCAAAGACCATAATGTGGATGCGGGATGGAGAGAGGGAGGAAGGGGTGGAGGGAATGGACAGATGGGGGAGATGGGTGCGGGCTTGAATTAAGCATACGATTATAGAGCATTTCTTTTTTGAGCCGTGGCTGGATAGTACATCAGTGAATATTTGGAGCTTCTACTGAAGCAGCAATATTGAGTGAAATTATTTAATATTCATAGCAATGCTCAGAGGAACTGGGCACGACAAGGATGGACGGCGGTATATGTACTAGCATATAGTTGTGAAGTGCCATGTCTCTGCCATTGCATTGCTGAAGGGTATTAAGAAAGTGGCTGCAGTAAGAAAGCACATGTCCTATTTGCTGATGTATTTGTTAGCAGCATGGCTTGTGTTTGTGCATCACTTTGTCGGTTGGTCCACCATTTTGGTCCCGTCGGAAACATCCCTTCTATCAGAGATCATCATGAAATCTGCCAGACATTCATACAATTAGTTGCATTAACTTTAGTTGTGCCTCCACTTTTTGACAAATGGGTTACAACCACAAAAGGGGTCAAGTGAGTACTCGGCTGAAATGAGTATCCAGTGCAGATGATGTGGTTTGAATGTGTCGATATCCATATTCGCGATGAAGGAAAAATCGTCATTGGGAAGCTGACATTTATGAAATTTGTTCTGTAAATAGTTCTCGTACTCTTTGACTCCAATCATTGATCCAATACAGCAGCTTCTGATCAACCTATTTCAGGCTTCAATTAACAACTTGTGGTCACTCACTTCCTGTTCAAGTACAACCCACATCAGGTTGAAGCGCCGCCACGTTAGCATTTTGCTTTAAACGTTGCTGTACCTAACAGTCACTCAGAGCCGCTAGCGTATCCTCAGGCTCTTACACCCTGATCGTGCATACTGACAAAACAGCACCAGGCTACCTCTAGCCTCTCCTGAGGCTTTGGGCTCCCCGTGTTTGTTTGTGTTTTTCGTGGTCGAGTTGGAGCTAAGTGTTCAGAGCTGTAACAGTGCAAGGGGCTGCATTGGTTGCTATTTGGAAGTTACGAAATGAAATCAGACCCAAGAGGTCCAGTTTGAGTAATAGATCCATCAATTTGAAGGGCTTGTCAGGGGCCGAAAACACTGCGCAATCATTTCTACCACTTTTTTTTTTCTTTTTTTTTTCTGGAAGATTATCACTGGCAGCAAATCATTTTGTCTCTCAGAATAACAATTGCGAGGTTGCCAAGATGGCATTTGGGAGAGTTTCAGTCAGGATGAATGACAGCCCATCAGCGAGCACTTACTGTATTCAAAGTAGTAGCGAACTCCTCAAATCCTTGCTCGTGCACCTCCAATCTTGCCTTGCTCACACAAAATATTCACATCAGATCAACAGAAATAACTGCTGCCTTTTGAAGACGTTAACCTGCCACAGCGAGTGGGCGACTTTCATTTCCCTTCTTTTTTCGTACTAGCTTAGCAGAATAACAAACTGTGCCTTATCACCGCTGCACTGGAACACTCGAGGGATGCTGGGCAATAGCATTGCGTTGTGTGACTGCTCGTTTTTTATGCAGTATAAATAGAAATCATCCTCATAGAAAGGGTTGGGGAGGTTGGCTCTATTGTATCTTGCGAAGAGAAGAAAGCATTCTGTCTCAGTGGACGGACTGCTGTTTGTTTCCAACACATAAAAAAACCAACGTGGGACAATAGCAGGAGTCTGAAGACAGCCTGTACGGTGGCAGCAAGCGACTTGCCAATGAATGACCCCCATTTTGCCCTTAAAAAGTAATTATAGGAGTTTGATGTACCCGGGTGACTAATTTCTCCACCTTATAGGCTCTGAAAGGCCCGAGGCAGGGGATGTTGGCACAGGCGTGCTGCTATACAATGAGACGGAAAAAGAGAGAGAACTCGAGGGGGTCTGGACATACTGAGCATTAATATTTTATACTCAGCCTCCATTCGTCTCTCAACCCCTGTTTTTTTCTCAAATCTAATAAAAGTCAGGCACACGTGAGCAAGACACAGGGAGAACAAGGAGGGGGTGTGCTGCAAATGCATGTATGCCTCCGACGGCATCATTTCTACATTTAGATGAAAAAGAGCTCAGGCTCTCTAATGGCCTCCTTAGCAAGCTCAACTATTGAAATTACATGGTGGGATAAAAAAAAGAGGCACCTTATTTTCAAGGTTGTTTACTGTTCCCACGGGGACCAAAGGTTACCGCTGCGCAATCAAAGGCAGAGGTGTGCGCGAGGCGGGGACATTAGCCTGTGCAAATACATCATCCTATGAATAACACAACAGAGCGGTGATTTCTAAAGGACAAGGATGTGTAGGTGTGTGGCGGATGGACGACTCAGGGCTGGGAGGGTGCTGTGGTGTCGAACTCAGGGACCTCGGCTCGATCCTATTTCTAGTTCTGATCCCTAACCCCACGGCTGTCGAGTGCTCCCCTTCCCTCCTCAGATCAGACGTACAGTTGTGGTCAGAAGTTTACATTTGCTTGTGAAGAACATGTAATTCATGGCAGACTTGAGTTCCAGTGGTTTCTGCAACCCATTTTGGAATCTAATTTTGACTCGTTTGCAACTTAACTCCAAGTGTGTGCAAAAGAGAAGACATGATATAGAACATTTCAGTTGGATGGAGGGGCACAGCACATATCAGATTTAGTTCTTTTGTTTCCTGCTTGTAGTGTTGCTGCAGGGCTCCAGCTCTTTAAGTTAAAGTGATATCAGGTGTGGATCATTACATCCCCTAACCAGTAGCGAAGGTTCAATCTCCAGTAGGAAATACTGCCAGAAATACATTTTTAGCAAAGTGTTTTTTGCGGAATTATGTTGCCCCCTCTGCAGCATCCTGTGTTTAACTCAACCCTGTGCTTACCTGAGCAGGTGGTCTGTTGCAGTTTGGTTGTGGCTGAGGAGATAAAAATGCTGCATACTGGTTTGCGGCCAGTTTGTTCACTTCAGGTTAGCTTTTTTGTTGTTTTGGGTGAAGCAGTTCAGCTCATAAGAATTTTTTCAGTGTGCCTTCTAGAACTGTGGCGATTTTTCTCGCGCGCTCCTTTATGAAGCCGACTTTTCATTTGTGAGATGAACAATGTTTCTATATTCTCTCTAGTGTTTGAAACAGCCAGTATAGTTGTAATGCATCACTGAACGCTGCTACAGGGCTTGAAAAACCGAAGGGAAAAAGAATTGATACCAAAAAAAAAAAGGGCTGTAACTTTTCTTTAGTAGTGTATGATATAAAAAAAGGGTTTTCTCTGTGAGAACAGTTGGGGAACTGCATTACACATCGATGTGGTTCCCTCCTCCTTAATCCCAATCTAAACCCTGGTCAATAGCCAATATAAGTTTTCTCACAGAGCTACAACAGACTGCCTTTTGTTATGAACTCAATTCCGATAGAAGGGCAAAATTAGTTCACTCCAAGTCCACGCATGGGGAGAGAGAAAACAATGCTCTCATTTCCATGAAGACCGGGCCAGGTGTATAAATACATTGATCCCATTACAGTGTAAGGATGTCAAACCTTTGGCCTGACGGAAATCTTAATTAGAGCTAATCGCCCCAAAGGCACCGGTTGTGACAAGCAGCTGCTGAGTGCAGTGTGGAGAGGGATGACCATGCACACACACACACACACACACACACACACACACACACACACACACACACGCGTCAGAAACATTGGCGTTTCATTCTGACCTCTGGAGGGTTAATTTGCCTCCCGCTGCACCATTGTGAGGTCAGGAGCTTCCGCTGGTCCCCCCCCAGATCAGAGAGGACAGAACAGTGAAATGATTGAAAATCCTGCTGCACTCTTTTCAGAATTTACCTGCTCTGGCATTTAGCCGCCGCCCCCCCCCCCCCCCCCCCCCCCCCCTTCGAACATCAGGGAGGGATTCTAAAAATGGCTCCCGAGGTTGATAATTTGCTTTATTTGCCCTTGACTTTCCTTTGCTTTGGCAATCGGCATGAATTCCAGCCCAGTTTTTTTGGGGGGGGAATGGTAATTGAAAATGCCATGAAGTAAACAACATCACAAAGGGACACAAAACAGAGGGAGAGGGAGGAGGAGTGGAGGCTGGCTCCACTTCTTTGCCAGATGGTTAAAAGGTTCAAAAGCAGATTCATCACTTAGTCCAATCCCTTGTTTTTTTGTTTTGTTTTTTTTTTAACACAAGTGTTTGTGTAGATACATGTACAAAAGGCAAACACGCTGTTGATTGGCTTGTCACGGCGAGCGGTAGCAATTACCATTTAAAAAAGAGAAAACACAATTATAAAACAGAAGGAGCGAGTTTACAACAGATTTTCCTCTGAGAATGAAATGGCAAATTAAATGGAGCCTGGCATCTGTCAGTCATCTGACTAATGCTAATGTTGAAGCAGCTTTAAAGGGTCGCGACTCTCTCCACTTAGGAGTAATACATGATTTAAGAAAACAGCAGTGGCATGAAAACTTTTAGGGGGGGATCACAGTGTATAATGTGCTATAAATTCTTCAAACCCAGAGAAATGACTGGCAAGGTAATTCAGGATTTAGATGAAAAAATATACACAAAGAAGAGTGAAGTTTGTAACTAGGAGGAGTGTTTCGAGTTTGAAGGTTTCTCTCCTCGCGGGCGAGATAAATTGGGCCCTTCAACCGAAAACCAGAGCGAGAGCTCAGGGGCAAGTATTGTGTTTTGGATGCTACAGAAAATGTAAGAAGCCGGACGAGAGCTGCAGGTGAACCCGAAAGGGATTTTTGGTTTTCAGGAGAAAAGAGGAAAAAAAAAAGTATAGACGCGTTCACAATAGCCTCGGTTGGCTTCGCTTATTATCCAGGTGACCTTGTTGATCCGTGTTGGAACCTTATATTTCTGTGGAGTTACTGTTTCTTCTGATGCAGCGGCAGTCAAACCAAACCAAAAAAAAAAAAAAAAAAGCCCTGAAAGCTTGGTTTCAAATCTTCAGCGGCCTCTATAAACACTAAATAGAACTGAAAATAACAGTTCTGTGAAAAAGCACCGTCGGGTATTAAGAGTTTAATACCACCATTGTGCCTCATCAGGACTGTCTGTCAACACAAGAAAATCTCCCCGTGGAACTGAAATTTTCACGGGCAGGCCCGGTGAGACGCTGCTAATTCCAATCATCAGCGCAGCCCTCAATTTGCTTTCATGTTGTTGGTATCTGTAAAAATGCACAAACGCTGGTTCTGACTGGAATGGAAGTGGAGAGATGATCGAACGGGGAGAGTGGCAGAGGCAGCTTTGATGGTAAGACAGCGTCTCTTTTTCTAAGTTGTCCTGTCTCACCACTCCGGCGCTAAATGCTAGCCAAGTGGGCCGAATCCGGTACCATTATCTTCCTCTGCTGGTCGATGTGATTCCACAGTGCCATGAGCACAAAACCAGATGTTAGGAAAACTACCTTATGTTTACAGCCCTGAGATAGTATTAGATATAGATTTAAGAGACTGACTTTCGTGCAGTTCAGCTAAAGGACTATATGGAAACTCTGAAAAATGTGTCAGCTATACAAAAAACCACTAACTCACAGAATTCATCTGATTGGTCCAATAGCCGAGTTCACTTGCTCAACAATGGAGTCAACCCAGAGGGTTCAAGATTCAAAATAATCTTCGAAGCCTTGACTTTGGCTCATGGCCATCGCCATCTTGTGTTTTTGGATGGAGAAGTGGCCATATAAACTAACCCACTGAACTAACTAACCAACTCATAAGCTTGCATACAATTGGGCGTCTTTTTGCAAACAGTGCAGTTGCGGAATCCAGGTTAAACTCAGACTGGCTTCACTTTTTATTCACAAAAAGTGGTTCTCTCACTGACTGCAACGCTCTCTGGTCCGAGCTTTGTCACTGAACAATATCGAGGTCTGGCATCACAGTTGTCCTTTTCGCCGCATCTCAACCGAACAGACACTCGCCTCCGTTTCTGGGTACGAGACCGACGTTGGGGCTGTTGGCCCACTAATAAAGCTCCTATTGCTTCCGGGAAGGCCAAACCCTGCTGAGGAATCATGTTCATTAGCACAAACAGGGAGACGAGCTGTTTGTGAAATAAATGCGGCTGATTAGAGCGGCGAGAGAAATGAGAGGACGGGAGTCGGGGACGAGTGAAAAGGAGGGCAGCGGGGCTTCGACAGAGGGGGGTGAAGTGGCGTGAGTGGGGGAAGATAACCAGATTGAAACCGAGCAAAAGAAGAAACAGAAATGGAGGGAGACAAATAAACGGCGAGAGGACTAATGCGGCATAAAAAAGCCAATTTCCTAAACCTCTGAAACCCCCCCCTCCTTCCTGGGTGGAAACAATTACAGCGGACGGGGGGGAAGACAGTTATGATTAAACAAGTGAATGCCTTGACAGTGGAGATAAACTTTAGAGGACGAGCTGACAGAGTCGTGTTCGCCACAGAATATGATCGCTAATTCGCCGGCCTTATTCGGCGCCCGCGGTGAGAGCTGCAACACGGTATATGACAGCTCAGAGACGGATGCAGCGAAACACAACCCACACACACACACACACACACACACACACACACACACACACACACACGTCGACACACAACTGCGGGCTCAGAGAAGTGGAGGCTGAACTTTACATGACTCCCCCCTCCCCTCCTTATCAAGGATCACACAGCCCTGCTCCTCAAAGAAATCACATTGACGTTAATTATATTTATTTGATTGCTATGAAAGGCTGGACGGAGTATTTCATGGAGAAAACTAATTTCTCGAATAGGATGAGTGTTCAAATGAAATTACGCTGGATGGCCTTGGAGTGGCTGCATCTTCACCGTCGGATTGGGAAACAAGGGGACGGGTGACAGATTATCCGAGAAGCGTCAGCCAGAATTAACAAATTTTTTTTTAAAAAACTTGCAACGTCAAAGCGGCGGCGGGGGGGCCCACTCTGGCATCCGCTGAAAGCCAAGGATTGTCATCAAATAAATAATGTTTGGCTGGATCGGCTTCACCCTTTGGAAAAAAAAAAAACACTGCTGTGAAATTGGTATGCTTCTCCAAGGGAATCATAAGCAGATAAATAATTGTTACAAAAACCATGCCGGGGTTTTTAAACGGCGACGCTTCCATTTTCCACAAGAATTAGACATGCACTGTTTTAGTTCGACCAGTTCGGCCTGACCCAGAAAACTCCATTTTCCCCCCAGAACTGACTTTCTTTTTTTTTATGACTTACCTTTTATCATCGTGCAATGAATACTAACAGACCTATTTTGGACATATTAAGTCTCAGCGGACAGTGCGAAAAAGTTCAGCTCCTAAATAGGAATGAATATGGGAGGAAAAACAGCTCATCCAAACACAGATTTAAAAGACTGTTATATATTTCTCTCTCACCGTTAAGGTCAAAACTATAATTAAAGCTAAGTTTTTGAGTGTTGTCAGTGGGTTGTGCGACTCATGTTTGGTACAGGATGTTTTGGTACAGGATGTCAAGTGTTCGCAGTGTCTTTTAAGGACACTCGAGAATCCTCTTCACCCTCAGGAAGTGTTTGAAAAAAAACTTCTCCAGCTCCTTTGTGCTGCATTCCAAACTGTTTTGACCCGAGCCTCGAACCTGGCTTGTGCGTGGGTCTTTGAAGGTTCATTATGTGAGTTTGAGTGTAAGTTTCGGAAAACTCAAATGTTAACTCGAGTTATCGACAGGATGCAAAGAAATAACAGTTTTGATGTCTTGTTGATGTTTACTTTAGTTAGCATGATGGGACGCTTACTCATGGACGGGCATTTTCTCACGTATTGGACCTTTAGGCCCAACCCTGTTGGTTAATGACGGAATGTAACTAAGTACTCAAATACTTCATTATAATTTTGAGGTACTTCGACTGAAGTATTTCGATTGTTTGCTACTTTTATACATCCGCACTACAACATTTCAGGTTAAATTGCTAACTTTTGTTATCAGTTAACTGGTAGACATCATGCTCAATGCCAGTGTTTCCAACTGTTTTCCAATATAAGCAGGTCTTGCTTTTTCCAGAAGTCACCAAAATGTATACACTGGTTAACATATTGATGTCGTCATTACGCATTCATTTTCATTTACATTCAGTGTGGCGTTTGTGGTGATGGATCACGTTAAGCCATGTAAGAGCAGATAGAGCTCATTACAGGAACATTGAAGATAGAAGTAAAACAAACAAGCTATAGAAACACCCTCATCCATGATTAACACCTTCACAAGTTCCCTTTCAGTGGGAGTTTCACAGGCAGAGCGTGATGTAACTGCAGAAAGTCTATACGGCTGAACTCCCCCCACCCACGCACCTCACCTACTGACAGCCTGCACACGACACCAGAGGAAGACGGGGGAAACTCCGGCGCTGAGGAGTTGTAGACTTCCCTCCCTCCTTTCCTCTCTCTCTCTCTCCCTGATGGTCAGAGTAAGTCGCCACATTTGTCACTGGCCCTTTAGAAGAGGGTCTGGAGTTGGCAGGTTGGCCGCGCTGCATGCTGGGTCAGAGCCAAAGCAGCGCGGTTCTAAATCTGATTTATGTGATTCTGATGATCAGAAAAATGCTGAATATGAGCCGACTGTCGGTCAACCTATAGTTACAGTATATACACATGTCAATATGTATGATTTACTTTGGTACGGTTGTACTTGGGATTCTTCTGTGTCAAAAGTCTTGCAGAAAATCAACTTTCATTATCAGATATTTTAAGAATTAGTGCTATACATAGGGTTAACATCAAATCCTGAGCTAAATACGCTGCTCTTTAGCTGCTAAACGGTCCTCTATGTTTCCCTAGCTCATTGCTAACGTATTCTGTCTGACATTTTTAACATACAGCAGATTTTTTTAAAAAGCTTTTTCTGCATAAGACAGCAGCCGCTTCTGGAATCGACGCTAAAGAGAGCAGTGAGACCAGACCAGCAACTGAAACACTAATTTTTCAGACACCAAACGCTCCACTGATGCAGACGCTTGTATTTAAAGTTACAGTAATCTGAGCGTTCCCTCTTTTACATCCAGCAAAAACACGTTTAACCTCGGGCTGTAACAGCAGTAGGCATAAATAATAGATGATGTAAACATTTCCTTTAGATAGCGCGTTACGACTGGAGATGAACTGTTGAAATAACAGTAAAGAGAATCCATAATGGGAGAAATGTCGCTGTGTGCCACACTCATCAGCAGCACATCAAAATGAGATCTGTGTTGCTGTATTTTCAGGAAAATTGTCAATAACCACATTACATGTAGCCTGAAGCGGGGTGGTGACACCAGTTGCTATGATACACATCCTTTTTTCTTCCTTCTATCTCAGCAGGTCTTGCTCTTTTCTCTCAGTTTTCCACGGTCTCTTGGTCTCTATAGATAGATTCGGGCCTCTGTTCCAAATGTTCATCCGGTTTTCTGATGTAGCCTTTTCACCCGCCTTGTTTACAGATATAAAATGACAAGATAAGTGTGGAGGATGGCTCAGAAGCGAGCAGATGCCGGCATTTGGGTCCTGGTAATGGCAGTTTATGAGGAACAACAGAGGGCAGGGTGGGGAGCGGGGCGGCAGGGTGGGGGAGACCATTTTTGGATCAGGATTGCAGCCTTTGGCTCTGAACTCATTACCGCTCAAATCAAAAGGATCTGCGCGAGGAGCACGCGGCTGTCACTGAAATCTCTGCCCTGCTCTCCTCATCAGAACAGAACTTTTTCTTTCCCTGCCACGTCATTTTGCCCCCCTCACCACCACCACCACCACCTTCCTCCTCCCCTCCCGGTCCCCTTTCTCATCCAGAGATGACAGGCAGCAAGACTTCACACGGCCGCTGCAAACTGGGTCAATAACAAAGCGAGAGTGAGAGGAGAAAAGAGGGGAGCGGGCTGGCTGCCGCTCCAGATTTTAAGACGTGAATTATGAAACGTCACAAAAAGGGGTAATCTATCATACGTCATTTGTTTTAATTATTTCTCCCCCTCTCTCGCTGTGTGTGTGGGGGTGGACACGCGTTTGGGCTAGACTGAAAATACGCTCTTCAGTGTCTGCAGACCAACAGTCATGCCGCGGCTCCCTCTGCTGCCAGTTAAAGCAGAGGCTGATGTTGACAGGGTGCGCAATTGTGCAGTTTTTTTGTTTCATTTTTTTCCGGATGTTCTTCGATGACTTGACACGCCAAACGCGACTTAGATTAGCAACAGAGCAGCAGTCTGGAGCAGTTTAGGGTTCAGGATTAGTGGGCGCCATTGGTGCACTACAGCAAGGTGTAGGTTTGGTTTGGGAAGTGAAATCAGGAGGGGAAAAACACTCCGAGCCATTCAATTTGTACATTTCATACAAATAGCATTTCTGCAATATGCGTCATCAGGTTCAGATTCCAGGAGGAGGAGGAGGAAGAGGAGGAAGAGGAGGAGGGGGAGGAGGAGGAGGAGGGGGAGGTGGAGGAGGAGGAGGAGGGGGGGGGGTGGTGCTGGTACAGTTTCAGTTACACCACCAGGTATTTAAGAGACCACTGTTTGTGACTTGTTTCAACATTTGTTAGCATGAAACCACTGGATACATTGTTCTTTTCATGACTGAACACAACCACAAACTGACCTTTAAAGGACAACACAATTTCATTTGGTTTTACTCTGTTTGTATGTGGCGGACCCTGCCACCTCTCTAGCTTCAAACTGTGTTCTAGGGACCGTATTTTCCTCTGAGAACAGCTTGTTTACTCACTTGTGGAAAAAATACATGTTTCTTAGTTTGTATTATTACTTCATTAATATCGTGAATATGAAACTATGAGTGTGAACATCCTGTCTCAAAATGACACAGTGTCCATTTAAGGTAGATTTCAGACTCAGACTCACTCTCACATTCACACGCTTCTACCGACCTTAAATAATTCCATTTCAGGCACCTTTTTAATTTAACGACATTTCAAAGGCCGGTCCCTTCCCTTTCCTGTTCAAAGAATCCGAATCTGTCTCTTTTTTATTCAATACCAGCTGCAGCTGTCACACTGACTGTACCAAAAGCATTATAACAGTCGAAAATGAGAGTCGCTTCTGGTGCACCTGCTCATTCTTATTGATGTACGTTTTTGACAGGAAGGTTTTTTTTGTGTGTGTTTTTATTTTCTTTGGAAATGAAAACAACAAAAAAACAGGGTCAAACCTGCACGAGAAGGGGGGGGTATATGTTTTCCTAATAAATGCGGAAGACGCCCACACAGTTAAGTGAAGGATTCAAGCCAAATAGCTAGCAAACAAATCTGTAATTCTGAGTGTGCGAGCCAAGAGGTTGCGTGGGAGCCTTTCCATGTTTACCATTGTCTGTCTGGACTATCGTTGCTAAGCCATCAGTTAGAAAAAAAAAAAAAAAAAAAAGAAGAGAGCAGCTCCAGGTGCTCAGAAGACTTTCAGTCTGCGTCAGTGCAGCTCGGTGACACGCCACAAGTGTTGTTGCTGTTTTTAAAGCACGGCTTTACATTACAGGTTGGAAAAGGACAAAAAAACAATCTCTCTGCAGAACGAACTCAATAAGAGGTTGGCGAGAGATTCACAACCTCTTATCGAGGTTTTTTTTTTTTCTCCTCATGTCTTTTTTATAAAGAGCTTTCAGCGAAGTCAAGCATCAACAAAAGCTTCTGGACCATCCAGGGACCGGTCCCCCATGACCTCTGACCCCCATTAGCCTCTCGCACCCCTGCCACATGGATGGCAGGTGTTCATCAGCGTCTCGTCCCAGCTGTTAGAACGTCTCTGTCTTCGCACTTTTCTCCGGAACGAAAGTCACATCTTGTTTATAAAATTTTAAACTGCAAATGGATTTCGGGTCACTTCCTTCACCCCTGGCTGTCTGCAGAAATAACTACAAACCCGCGATGTAACACGTAGCACATGGGATGTCACCTAGATGCGATGAGCTGTCACAACAAGGGGAAGATTCTCTCACACTGCTGCTCAGTAACTTGTTTTTTTTTTTTACAATGTATTATTTTTAATCATGCCAAGTCTCTTTGGCTCCCTCATTTTCTGACAAACCCCAGTGATTTCTGAAGCATGTTTCACAGTGCTGTTTCTTCAGTTACACAGAAAAGGAATGTTGTTTACTACCTTTTTCGCTGTTAAACTCTGTTGGTGCCATAAAGCAATTAAGTCCTATACGATGTGATAATGTGTGTAATGCTGTCAGTCTACTGGTGTCGTAAGAGCAGCAAAATGTTTAACGTAACACAATTTGTGATTTCTCCAGCTAAGAGTCTCTCAATAAAAAGACAGAAGCAGTGCGGGATTATGGGATTTGTTGTCTTACTTAACAACCACCATTGCTTCTGAAAATCAGACGTGACTAAAGGCAGAATTTGAAAATAAAGATAAGAGATAAATTTACAGATTTCACCGGTTCGTACAATGTTGGAAACATACGCAATGATTTGAACAGCTTACCGAAATGACAGAGAGACACCACTGTTTGGCTGTATGTGAGCATGAAACCACTGGATATTGATTAAGGAGGAGACTTATTCTCACAACATATTACAGCCATATGAAGGTGATAGAATTTGGCACCTTGGGGACTCCATAGATGTGTGTAGTTCCACCTGATATTCAAAGCTGGCATTTCTAAATAGATTAACTCAAGAATATTCACATATTCATGACTTTCCTGCACTATAGAGAGCAAAAACAACCTGGAGTTCAGAGGGTTAAAGCCATATGTGTTCATTGCACTTCCATTCCAGCTATTGAGTGTGTTTTGAAGAATTTAGCTGTGCAGTTATCCAGCAGGACAGACATTACAATATCAATCCATAAACAGAGGGGACATCTCTCACAGTCCCGACTCACTCTGGGCTCTGCAGCCAAGCCCAGCCATTAAACCCCATTCGAGCCCGCTGCTCACAAGTCTGCTCACGTTGAGCCTAACAGCAGATTGCTCGGCCTGCTCGAACGCAGCACCACTATTGGCTCATGGCACATTGGGTATGGCTGAGGCATCAGCGGCTTCCTGAAAACATTAAGATCTTTTCTACTGCTCAGACGGCCCCGCTATAGAGCCCTTTGTGCCAGGAAGAAAGAGAATGGGGAAGGATTTAAAAGGAGGGAGAGAGAGTGACACATCGACGGAGGAGGAAACCAACTGGTGCTCACATAATGACATATAGTTTGAGCCAGAGAGCTTTGGGATTCATATGCGCCGGGCGTCTTAGCCTTCATTCACACCCAGGAACTGAAAATCACGTCTTTACCCTCGCATGACCCAGAACTAATAGATTTTTTTTTTTGAGACGGAGAATAGATGCGATCTGGGGTGCATTAGGCTAAAAATCAACTTGTCTTTTCCTGTACACACACACGCAGTCTCGCAGAAACAAGATCTGGTTCCTGCTGTGACCTAAAATCCTATTTCATCGCCGCTCAGCTTTGGCAACGACTTAATCTTTTTCCCCAACTCGGACGCTTTGGCAGTCTGCACAACAAAGACGCAGCCCTCCATAAGTGACGGCTCGCGCTTTAAATGCTGAATGGTGAGAAAACAAAAACATACAGAGGACCGCCAATGCACTCCGTCGATATTTACGGCTTTGCATTGAAACCTATGATTGTCCTGAGATTTATTTTATTCTTAATGCGGAGGAATTCGCTGGAAGAGTTGTTGGGGTTGCTTCTTGGCAGAGCGGGAGGAGCGATGTACCTTGCTCGCTATTACACTGTCCTGCCAAAAGTCCAGACGTGATGGCAAGATATTACCTCCACCTAATCCATCACCTGTGTGGTTGAAAAACAGTTAACCAGATTTTACACTGAGAGCAAACTGAGGATGATAAATCCCCCCATTCTTCTGTAGCCCATTAATTTCATGCTGAGTTCAATATTGTTTTTTTTCTCCCATTTCGTGCACACGCTAATAATCAGAATGCTTATTATCTCAGGTGCTAAGTCCGTTTCTCAGCTTAAACATCTCCATCTTTTTTCTAACGAAGAAGTAATTTCCCATTTCTATGCAATCTGGCAAACGCGAAGCCCCCTTTTTTATTCCTGTTTCATAATTAGCTGCTGCTGGAAACAATGTTGTTGCTCGGGAGTAACTCAAAATCACAGCAGCTCGAAACACTGTTGATGATTGCATGAGTGAGCTGGCAGCAAGAGGCTTGTCGGGACTTTGGAAGAGAAACTCCGCTCACGCCGCCTCCGCCACCGCCGCCCCGTCGCTCTCATGTACAGTCAGAGTGCTGGTCTCCGTTGTCCGATTGGATTTGGCCCTCGTTTCGACCCCATCTAGAATACGAGCAGTGTTAATGAAGCTAAAAGTGTGACTGTGGCTTACCAAGGGCGCAGCGATGGTTATAAAGAGCCCCGCGAGTGTCTCAAAGTGATATGTCGCTGTGGCTGAACATGATCTGTTTTCCATTTTAATTTTCACTTTTGAACGTGATAATCAACCGGAGGTCACAGGTGGTTAAATAGAAGCTGGCACTGCTTTGTCATTGTTAAAGGCAGCGGGAGCATACAGTAGATGTGTCCAGAGATGACGTTCTAACACATCATGGTTTACATATACAAGGTAATTTATGCATCATTATACGGCACAAGGTTGCATAAGAAAGTGAGGGTTTATAAATGTATTCATGCTACACAAATTATAGAACATATATGCAGTTATTAGCGTAGAAATATATACATGAACACGTAGAACATCTTTTGAATAATAAGAATATATTTAAGCAGCGTGTCATGAATAGCAGAATAACCCGAGGAGTCTGGAACCAAAAGCAGGAAGCACCCAACAGGAACATGGAACAAGGAGACACAGGAACACAAGGGCAAAACAGAACAGACGAACAACAAAGAAAGAGGAGACAATAAGGATTTAAATACATGGGGTAATTAATGAATTAATTATTAGAACACTGGGGAGGAGCAAGAAGGGTGGGGACAACGTGATACATAAGGCCATAACTTCAAAATAAAATGACAAAACCAAAGTCTCAGACTAGTACATACTTGTCAAACATGACACTTTCTCCATAGGGTCACAAGTGAAAAAGGTTGAAGAAGACAGGTTTAACCTTGAGCAGTGCTTCGTATTTCATAAACTTACTCTAAATACTTTTCCCACCAAATACAAGTAGTTTTCACCACTGTTTCCAGTTTCAAATGATGTTCCGTACATTTACCTTTGGCTGACGTCGAACTCTGACGCACCAAATCCAGCACAGAAATTGCAATATTTTGAAATCTTTGTCTGGCATCATGCACAGTGAGTTGTATTCTTTTTGAAAAGTGAGTTTTTAAAAAATAGATATACGACCGACTCATTGTTTTTCTCTCCGACTGAGGAATTATTCACAGAGAGAGTACATCTCTGACTAAACCAAAGAGCTTGTTTTCTAAGACCAGCACAGGGAGCCCCAAGAGGCCTGGCTCTTTGATACTTTCTGTAAGGTTGAGTAAACAAAGATATATTGAAAGAGCATAATTTGCAGCCCACGCATTATATATACACACGCAGAAAGACTTGGCAAATGTCGTGCTCTCCCTGTGTCTCTGAAAAGAAAAGTTCTGCGACGGGCACCCGGCGCTTGATTATGATTCTCCGTCCGTCCGTCTCCATTTCCTCCAAACATTTCTTTACCACCTGGCGCCGACCCAAATGGCTCAGTGATGCCGCCGAGGTGTCCGTGGCTTTGCCCGAGGGAAAATATCTATTATCCTCCCCTCCTTGTTTTTCTTGCCTGCCAGAGGAATAACCGCTCAACGATCCAGGGCTTTCACCTCTACTCTGATAAAGGTTATCTTGGCAATTTAGTGTTGGCGATATCGCATTATGGAGAGAGTTATGAGGCGGAAATCAAATTTTGCTCCCAGTGACTCTGAGGAGAGGGAAGATGAAAGGTGTACGGGACTGCACAGTAATGACATGGTGGAAATGGGAGTGTGTTTCCGCATGCAAGGGTGTGGGAAGTGCATATGTGTATATGTGTGCATGGGCATCCACTCGCATGTCTACTATCCTACACGGCCCTCCAGGGAACGTCAAAGCTGCCATTTCTCTGGAAAGTGCTTTTTACTGGATTGGCTCATCCCACTGTATGCTCACATTAAACATGAAAGTCTTCAATGGGTATTTTCAGCCAAGCTGCTTGATGGACATGTTGGGTCCTGCTAATAAGTCTCAGAACGGCTAGCTGGGCTTTGCAGGTTGCTATATGCCAACTGTTGAGGCAGCCAGAGATGTAGTTAGTCAGTTTGTCTTTCTTTTTTTGTTTTTATTCGCCCCCCCCACCCCCCAGCATACTTCACCTGAGATGAAAAGCTGTAATGTGGAGGTTTTTCAAACTGAGCGTGCGGAGGAAGAGACGTGTGGTGTCAGACGCAATTTGCGTCAAAAATCGCTCAAAGAAACAGTACGCATATATGGAGATCTGTAACTTCTGGATGTGTGAGTCAATGTCCACTGTGAGTGAAAAAAAAAAATCCATAAATCAGCATGGAATTCATAGAGATGCTTCCTGTAACTGCAGAACTTGCCTTAAAAACCATCACGTTTTGAAGTTATCTTCGGTATTGCACTCATCCAGCTGTTGTTCTTTCTACATCCATGGACACAAAGTAAACAGAGAGTGCTAATGGCGAGTTCGGCCATACTTCTAACAGTGCCAAAATGTGATGTAGTCCATAGCTAAAAAACTGACTCCATGGCAACCTTCCTCTTTACTTTTGGATTGGAAATCTTTATTGTCCCTGAGGGGCACTTTGACCAGGCCTCTATCTAAATGAAGGGACATAATATATATAAAGGCAAAGCTTTAAGAGTACACCCGTCCTTTGTTAAGTGTAATAGCAACTAGACCTACAGCTTGTTTAAGAGCCCAACGGCTGATGGAACAAATGATCTCATTTTGTCATCTGAGATGGTGCCCAGGTACCTGTCTCTATGGCTTATGCTGCTGATAAAATCAGTTCCCATCTCTTTTGTAAGCGTGTCTGTGTCTTCTTGCCCTCCAGGTGCTTGACAACAAAATTCAGTGGTGTCAGTGTGGCGTCCTCTCACCCCGTCCTTGAGTGAATCGGAGCAGGTTCGCTCTGTGGCACAGACGGCAAACTCCTTTTCCCAATCCAGCCTCTCATAACCAGTGAGGTGAGTGACGTTTATCATATGACACCTTTGGCGAAGAGACCTTGAGCTCTGGATTCTTTCCATCACATGGAAACTTTGATATTTGCAATATTAATGAGGTAATAACACAAACTCAGACAATTTTATTGTTTCAATAACTGAAAAAACAAGCTGTCCTTAGAGGAAATAAGGTCCCGAGAACACTGTTTGAAGGTGGCAAACAAAGTAAAACAGTGTGAAACTGCATTCTCCTTTAAGGTCGGCTTGTTCAGGCATGAAAACAAAGAGTTTGTTTATTTAGTTTGATCTGACAATGGAGATCTTTCTCTTCTGATTGTAATGTCTTCCCCAAAGCCACACAGCACTCCATTTTCTTCACATCTGCCTGTGCAGAAGTTCTCCAGACATCAATTTCATCAATCTGAATCCGAGCGCCCTCTGAGGAGGCCGCCCTACATTCAGACGGCTCATCAGCGAAATTCTGTGAATCAGACCTCAAGTAAAATTGTTCTTCCGCCAAGACGAAGTCAGATCTATCCGGGTTAAAAACCTCTTCTTTTTCTTGTCCTGAATTCCCACCATGCCCCCCACGAATTACATAATCAGAGAATCAAAAAGAATAATAATAAAAGTTTAAAAAATCCATTAATATTAGATTTTTCGCTGACACAGTCTGTTAGCTGCAGATATAGTTGCCTTGTGTTGAAGGGTTGCAGATGTCCGATCAAGGAGACACATTTACTCGACCCCTTTTTTTGCCATTTGCATTGCTGATATGTTTCCCTGCGCCACCGGCGGGCAGCTATAAGGGAAGCAAAGTGCATCCTGGCACACTCTCCTGTATGCTCGCATCGTATGGACGCCATTTGTAAAAGTGAGGCCGATAACCCAGCGTGCGGAGTAACGCCTCCCTCCCCTTTAGGGGAAAAAAAAAAGAAAAGGAAATTGGAGAGACACATTGCTATCAGTGCAACCGAGGGAACCTACAGAGCACACCACCACATCACACCTCCCGTATTTGTCAGATGCATTATCACATTATTATATTCACAGTTTACCCAACTCCCCGGAGAGCAGAAAAAATAAATAAATAAAAAAAATATGCTGTTGTGAGGCTCATTCTGCCAAAAAGGTTGCCATGACAATGAATTTTCACTTTTTTTTCTCTCCCCCCGTTCACTTATAGTGTATTCAACTCTGCTCCTTCATGTGCGATTGTTAAAACATTACCATTAGAACACTTTCGCCTGAGGATACAGTTCCAGCTGCTGCTTTGTGTTTTGTAGAAATTGTTCTGGTTTCTATAAAAAAATAAAAGAATAAAAGACACCGTGTAACCTTTTGCACCTCTGATGTGGTCGCTGGGAGCCCGGTTTCCCGCGGCAAATTGGTTACGTGATGGTGTTCGTCTTACTGTTGGGGATAAAAATCTATTTTCGAGCAAAGCCAGGGAACATTTTTGTATCGTGGTGAACTCACACAGTCTAGTTGTGTCCTTCCTCCCCGTTACATGATGTCCTCGAAACAATTTCAGGTCACACAAAGAACTAGTGAATGGATTATATTTGTTTTGTGTCTCCATGACCCCTTTTGATACCGCCTCATTGTACTGGCTCTCAAGTGCTGCTGCGTACAGAAAACGGTTCTAAAACTTGAAGGAACAGTGGTTTCAGGAGGAGCTGAAACAGAGAAGCGGTTTGAAATCGAAGCAGCAGAGGCCAGCGGATGCTGAGTTTTGCCCTGACACACGCCTCCAGTTTCTAATGCAGACACTTTTGTGGAATTATGGTCCTCGAGCCCAAAATGAGATTACCCCGGTGACATCACGGTGATATCTCCGGGCTTGTTTTTCTCGAGGCATGTTGAGACGGAGTGCTTTTTTTTTTTCATCCCACATCACAGGTACAAATTTGACCACCGAGCCACATGCAGAAACAGCCAGTGCACCTATTGAAGGTATGGACAGTGAGCTAGCTGGTAACGGACACGCTGATCACATCTTCTACTGATCTCAAAACTCATCAGGAGCTACATGTCTTCTTCTGCCGGTCAAGCACATAACTTCCGGTTTAGCCTTCCGCTAACTTGAAACTGAATACAATATTTTAATGATGTGGCTCTTTCCAAAGGATTAACTGGGCTAATTGTCAAATGTCAAGATGGCTGCCAAAGGACTTGATTTTACACCTGATAATTGGCACAACAGTGTTAAGCTTCAACGTGAGCATGTTAGCACGCTGTCAATTCATTTAGCTCCGAGCACATGCGTCTTTAATAGCCTCACAGTGCCGCGAGTGTTGCCGTCGACCTTTAGTCCCGTAATAGAGCTAATTAATGTCTGACCGCATCAGCTTTTCAAACACAAAACAGATGTCAAAAGGTTGCATCTCGGTTTCCTCTCAGTAAATCTCCTCCCTCTGATTCAACCTACTAGTACAGTATTCTCTTATTTTGATAGATGACTACGACACACACACACACACACACATACACACACAGTGAGAGACTCATTAAACACATCACAACAGTGACCCCAGCTGGACATCTAAAACCCTGAGATCTGATACCAGGTCTGGGCTTGTGTGGTGTGGGGGCGGAATGACTCCCTGCACCTCCCACAGCGGTCACACCTCTAACCCTTTTCATCACTTCACCGAGAGGGGGGGAAAAAAGAAGCTTAAGTTAAACCCCATCCAGAGGGCTTTTTGCTCCGGCGCTGTACCACAGAATCACAGACTGAGAGCATTTCGGTGTCACTGAGAGCATCTGCACTGTCTGTGGCTGGTTTTATTCTCACTGTGCCAGCTATTTCACTCTTCCCCGCTCTATAGCTGGCTCTGTTGCGTTTGTTCCCACTTGAGCCATCCATAGGGAAAAATGCCTCCAGTCCTGAGACGTATTGGATGAATGCAAAACCTCTGTATAATTTCTGCATATAATAATATATATATATGCATATAATTTTTAAGCTTCTTCTTTTTCTAATGTTGAACACAGAAGTCCTGCAAACATAAACCCTTATCTGTCAGGCTTAGATATACATATACATATGCAATATTTATGAAAAAAAGGAGATCACCTATGCAGGCGGGAAATGAATGTCTATATACTCTCGGGCACAACGCTGGCACACACAGGCCTCCACACACACAATGAATGCATCCCTGCGCCAGATGAACGCCCTTGTGGTTTCAACACCCTCCCCGCTAATACTAATCTTTGACATTTCCGAGAGCATGGAAGCCTCTTTGCAATGTGTGCTGCATTTTTTGTATATACTTGATCTTGTCCTGAAGGACGATATTGTTAAGAATGAGATTTGAGACTTGCAGAGCACAGAGTGACCAGACAATCAGTGGGAGACAGTGGGCATGTGTCCTAATCCATAAGTGTGTGCTGCTGGCTGTTTTATGAAAACCCAAAACAGTGGTCTTAAGATGGTTTTTATGTGTGACATGAGTCATAAAGATACCCCGTGCCCATATGCAAAGTACACAAGCCAGGCGTCATACAATGAAACCATTTGCTATGAAGTTAAGACGTGCTGCCAGTTCTTTAGTTCAGGTGATATGAACGCACACTTTATCGTTTGTTCCTCCACAGCGAACGGAATTGTTTGCACAATATTTAGAGCTTGTACATGTCACCGAATCGGGGGGGTCCACGAAACCAAGTCTGTAAGAGTTGTCTTCAACCATCTACCGCAACATATTCTCACTCCCAACTTGTAAAATACAGCAACTTGTTCACTGACCATAAGCTACAAACTATGATGCTTCACTTAGCCTGCTAGCATTGGTTTTGCACGAGATGGGCTCTGCGCTCAAGTTAGCAGTGACTGGTTTGACCTCGAGGAAGTATTGTGACTTTCAGGCTGTTTATAAGGTTATGAAAAGGTCACAGTTTGGTTAGGTTTAAGCACCAAAACTACTTGGTTAGCTTCAGAAAAAGAAAAAAGCTACCTTCAGTCCTGTCAAATTTCATAGATTCTCTTACACAATTCATGTAAGTTACATAATTCACACACTGACTTACGTAACATAACTTTAAAAACAAATAAATCTTGAGTCTTTGTAACACACAGGTCTCAAGAGTTAAAGTCCTATGCATGACCCGTCTAACCACCCCGTCCACCCCCCGACTCGGCCTTCTCTAACTCTTTGTGCACTAGAGGAGCTTCAAGAGATAACACAGCATCAAAAGTCAGAGCGTGGAGGGCCACTGACCAGCCTGCTGTTTCTGACATGTTGGGAGTGAGAATGGGCTGCGACTGGCGTGTGATTCATTCATTATATAACTGTATAACGACATGATAATTGCAGGCCTTTTGTGCACCTCACAAAAACAAAAGTTTCACAAATTAATGAATAAATAATCAATCATTAAAATCAAACTGTTTTCACGGCTGAGTGTGGAGGAGGACCAGGGTGATGATAATGATGATTAACTACTGTTTTAAAATGTAATGACGGGCCGTTTTGGGGTAGGAGTATTATTTGCAGCACAATGACAAGAAAATGCGTGAAAGGAAATGAGTAAATGTTTGTGTTAAAAGTCATTTTCACATCATTTATGCTCTTGAAATTACATTTTCTAGCAAAATGAGAGATTTATTTGCTTAAGAGGAAACAGTATTGAAATTAGTATAATAGTGTTTCCAGCCAACTTCATAGACAGGTTCTCACCACCCACACAAGAAAATGGGTTTACCCGGGCCTCACTCAGTACCCATATCATGACTCCAAGCACCAACGGCAACTATTCTGTGATTCCTTTTTCTCCTCTCCAATTCTGCCCCGACCGAGCATGCTCTCAGCGTCCACCGAGACGCTTCAGTATAGCCTCTGTACTGCATGTAGTCTCTGTATTGTAATGAAAAAGGGAGGCGGCGGAGAAGTCAACAAGAGCTGGAACACAGTCAGTATTCAAAGCTGTGAACTCTATAGGGTCATGTTATTCATGCAGGCCCACAGAGCAAAATGCAGAGAGGAAAATAACAGACGCGAACAACGACGTGTTTATGTGCAGTAGTGGGAAGTCGTTTCAGAGCATGGATTATTTGACTTTCGTTGATTATCTGCTCAAAGTTCCACAGAAAAGTGTTAACGCGCAAAATTAAATGGCCGATGTCCCACAGTGTGTCTCCGTTCTTTTTTTTGCTGATTTCGGTTCTCGCATGTGAAGTAATAACAGCGCAAAAATCCAATTCATTTTATTTAGGTCATTCCCCTGGAGTCTGCCACAATAAAACACCCTCTTGATCTGAGCCAGTCAGATATTGTTCTGTGTCTGTGAGGGTACCAAGACTAACTAGCTCCACACTGCAATGCAATGCAATAGACCCACAGTGTTTGTTGATAATCCATGCAGGAGACGTGGAAACGAAGCGGTGAGGATGCTGGATTCTTCCTCGGGACGTGTGGCACTAGTGTCAGTTCTGTAAACACTTTTGTGATAAACAAATGAATCCAACTTCTGATCGATACATATCAGTTTCAAACTTAAATGAACAACTTCCAGTCACACCAACGCCCAGTTACTAACTTTCTCAGAGAGTGTGGCGGGGAGTTTTATTCATCCTCAAGGGGAGCATCCAAAGGGTCTTATAAAAACTTGGATATGCACTATTAGCATCAGCCTTTTAGCATGATATCAAATACATGCATATTTAAAACCCCTTTTACACTTCAGGATTTCTTTTTTAAAATGAGTCAGTTGGAAACAGTGTTTTCAACCAAGTCATGGTGTTAGTGTCAGCTTAATCAGGCTGCAAGATGTTTTTATGCAGCAGCTTTTTATTTAAACAGAACCCCTGAATTTGTATCACTTTGTTATGTTCGCTCCAGTATCTCAAAAGGATATACTATTCTATATCAATTTCTCTATGTTTGTGATAATATCTTTCTTTAGCAGCTATTTATACTGTCACTGTATATTCATCACTTTGTGTCAAAAGGTAATATGCTGGACCTGCTGATTTAATGTGTTTTAGCTTGACATATATAGTCATTAAGTGCCTTCTGAAGAGCTTTTCTTGAAAGAAATTGCTCCGAAACAAAGTTTTCACAAATCAGTCTGAAACTGCTCTTTTAGCCAAGTGGTGGGGCTGAACTTCGCTTCATTAGATGCATTAAATCTGCCGGCAGACAGAAATATGTAGCCTGCTTTCATCTACCTGTGTCTGAAATCAAGGAACCAACGCTGTGGCTTGTAGCGACAGTAACCAAGTCTTGGCAAACTGCTAATTAGCCACAAATGACTTCAACATATTACATTATCATGGAACATAATGCACTTTTTCTTGTTTCTGCATTCCACACATTCTAAGTGAATGCAGTAGTAGTGGTGTTAAACCTGTCAGCTCTAATGGCCCACTCATCCGGCTACAGTATCACATCACAGCAATACAGCAGCTTTGGCTCTGTCAGCATGTGTGCCGGTGAGGCAGGACAGGCAATGGACTCTAAGACTCTGTCCTTTTACAAAGCTATTTCAAACAGTTCGCAGTGTCTGCTTGACAATCCAGACACAGTTCATCTCCTACAGCAGCAGGGGGTTTAGGTTTCATTTCAATTTTCTCTTTCTTTTTCTTCTTTTTTTTCTTTCCTCCACGAGCAGGGCATTCTTGCCTGGCTCAGCAGGAGTGAGAGTCAGTGTTCAGGTATTCTGGGAGAAGAAAAGAAAGGGCCATTGCTTGTGGCGCAGCACAGAAAAAAAAAACTTTTGGGGGGAAATTGCTGTAACTTGGCCATCATTAAATACTCAATTTGCAGACCTTGCCGGCTCCACAGTAAAATACACAATTATCACGCTAGATTCAGCAGCCTGAGAGACGGCTGGGCGTCCAAGGCCAAGGCTCACCGATACAGGAACACAAGCTAGAATCAATTAAGTGAACTTTTATTGTCAAGGTGGATGAACACATTTTCAAGGCAGGTGAAGCTATGTTATTGTCTGCCTGTGAGCTATTAATCTGAAAAAAAGATTAGACTAGATGGTGCTACACTTACTTAAATCTTCAGTTTTCTTGTGCCAAAGTACAGATGTCACGCTTCTGGCATTTATCTGCTGAACTGAAATGCTAAAGATGTTTCTGACACTGCGTGGAGGCAATAAAGGAGCCTTCCGTGTTCGACATCCACTCTTAATAGCACCGGGTCCCTTAAGAAAACACAGTCCTGATTGAAAGCGCACGACGCGCCACGAGTAGGACCAGAAATGGAGGGTGTCTGTCCACTTGAGTGAAAGTTTCCCCAGCGAGAGAAGCAACTAACCCAGGTGTTTACATAATCAGCATGGCGTTGGCGCGCGTGTGAAATAGGTGGAAAATTAGTCATCAGCCTAAATCGTCGCCCCGCGCTCGTGGTTACGCTCAGCTGCATAGCTCATCGGCAGCAGGCCCGTCTGCCGAGGATTCGTTTTTTCAAATTCGCTGTGGTTGCGTCATAGCGCCACAGATGGGAAAGCCGCAGTCAATGAAACGTGTTGTTTGCATGAAAAATCCATGACGGTCCGGGGAGGAAATTGCTGAGAGGAGGAGGAACTTGTATCAGCGAGCTGGAAAAACAAAAAGGGAGCATCATGTACTCTCGCAGATAAAGGACCTCATTCTTGTTTTTTGTTTGCGGGTAACTCTGGGACCCCTCACACTTAAACAGCATGTTTTGTGCTACTGTGAAATACCATAAATAAGAGATCAAACAAAATTCTGCACTAGATGCACAAGGGGCCCCTATAGCCAGACAGAGCAGCAGCTCAACTGATGGAAAACTTTAGCTCAAACTTAAATACCAAACTACAGAAGAGTATACCTTTCTGCTGAAAATGGCCGCGCATACATGCACAAAAATAGACATAAATATAATGTACATGTATTCAGATAATGTTTGTAAGATTTTTTTTTTTTTTTTTTTTTGAAATGTCAATTACCTGTCAACAAAGTCCTTCATTTCTTGAAGACATGATGCAAACACATAGTTTGACCTTGTGCATGTGTACAATTTTCTCTTTACATAACCACACCATGCAGAGTGGCTGGGAGACTTGTTCTGTTTCAAGACATTGTTTCTTTTGAAATACCAAAAACGTTTTAGCTTGCCAAGTGCGCCATTATGGCATCCCGCTAGCAGCTAACTGTGTCTGTCTGCTGTTTGCTACTTGAGAGGTAGTTAAGCATCAGATTTTCAATGTTTTGATGAGTGGGTCCCTGTTTTGGTTGGTAGGAATACACAGAGAAAAGAGGCAGTGTGCAAGAGAAAGGCTAACTGAACATTAGAAATATAAAAGCACTTTGGATTGGTTGTTAATCATTTCATTTACATACCAAAATCCACAGTTGCAATCAGCTGACAGTAAGTGGTACATGTGGTACATGTGCTCCTGACAATCAGCTTGAAGGACATGGTGTTTTCCATTATTATGTCTGATTAGAGTTCCACTCACGGTTACATTAGCCATCAGAAAATTGCCCTGAAACACTGTAATTGCCCCGCACCTGAAAAACAGAATATGATTCTGACGTGGGGAATGGATTAATATTTATCAGATGGATCAGAAATAGTAACAGCCGTGTGTTTGAGTGGTGCTGCAGCTTGTTGTGTTTTAATTGTATCAAGTTAGGTGACACCATGCAGTTACAATAATGATTTGGACATTTAAAAACGCAGTGTGTTTTGGACCGCACGGTCAAAGAAGAAGAAGGCTGGCCAATGAAATGGAGCCGCGTCGACACCTCACCAAAAACAGGAAATGCATGCTTCGATTCTTCGGACCTGGCTCGCACTAGGACAGTCACTATAGTTTTAAGAGCTCTCTTTCCTGTGTTTTCTCTGACCATTTTTGTTTTCTGTTTTCCATTAGTTTCCCCTGGCATTTTGTTCAGCATCATGTATGGTTTAATTTAATTTAAGTTATTGAAGACGGGGCAAAAAGGTCTCAGAGCTAACGGTACTAAGTTAAATGGATATTTAGCACCATTTAGCCATCTGGATTGTTTTGATATGAGTGGAAGAGTTGAGGAAATACTGGCCATTTTTATTTGGGAGTTAACTGTGCAGTGTAGCTAATAAACTATGTTAGCTTCCTCCATTTTGGACTCTCCGGCTCTCCATCCCCTCATAGGTCAACCTGCTAACAGTCATTAACCCATGTTTAACTTGTGTGTGTGTGGATATAGAATATTAAAGATAGAGGTTGTAAAAATTGGGATTTAAGGAGGTTTCAATCAAGCAAAGTCTGCATGTCTTACTTCTCTGTTCCAGCTGTCACCACTCAACATTTTCATTATTTTTGACAACATAAACACCAACACGTGGCTTTTAGGTTAAATGAAGACCAGCCAGGGAGACAAGAAAACACAAAGGAAGATAAATTGTTCAGAGAAAGAGGGCAGTTAATTTGCCAAGTCACACTCGCAGCTGATTAAAGTGGCTTCTTCTCCCAGTGCTGTGGTGCTCACAACTTCGTAATTACTCCGTCTGGAATTGATCAGACACTCTATTACTAAAATGGAGTGGAGAGGAGTGGGAGATGTCGAAGCTGTCATTGTTTTCAATGAAAGGTCTGCTCCGTTTGTCCGTGTCCCCGGCTGACTGAGTGCAGGCTAATTGGCCTTTTTTGAAAAGGGGAAAGGTTTCGGTTTTCCAACACTGTGTTTGGACTTTTAAGCTGTGTGTTTTCTGTGACTTGAATTTTGCCTTGAATCTAACACCAAACTTTCTGATTTACATTTCTGTCATGTTTTGTCTTTCTGCATTCCCTCATCTATGCTCCAAGTGTTCTATCTATAAATATGCATCCTTCCCTGCTGCCTAACTGATGAATTACTTTCACAAAAGCAGACACTCATCAATTAGTCATTAAGAATAATTAAGAATCCTTCCAGGGGATGGTCTTGGATGTTTAAACAGATCTGATTATTTAATTTCACTTGGTTTTTGCTTTTTTCTATTGTCAAATCCAGCTCCTATCAATTGAAGCCTGCAGTATCAGAAGACATCCACAAGGGGGAGCTGCTCAACTGTTAGTCACAACAACTGGGAGTAAACAGTATTGGCCTGCTAATTAGTTGTACTATTTCCTATGGATCGCTTTTACCCTGAGATCTATAGCAGCCTCAAATGGTTTAAAATGAGCGCCGAGTGTTCGGGGACGTCCAGTATGATAAACATGGTGCTGTGTAAGTCAAAGTCTAGTCGATATACAGACAGGAAACTGCTGCGAAGCCCTTTGAGAAAACCACTTAAGTGCAATTTAAAGGTACTTAGCTTAGTCTTTCCATTTTGTGTTAATCTATACTTCTAATCCTTCACATTTGAAGGCACCGTGTGTGAAGAATTTATAAACTTCACTCAAGTGATGAAGCAGTTCCACGGTGTAAACAATACCCCATTAAAGTAGCAATTTATAATAATATCATTGATATCTAAGTAATTAAATTAACTAAACATTAGTAAATGGCACTCAACTATCAATAAATAATGAAATGCTTTATACATGATTGATTGGGCAGTTGTAAAGGTTTTTAAACAGGTAATATAAACATCAGTTGTAACTAACAGTATTCATAGATGAACTACTAACAGCTGGTACAGGTACTAACAAACATTTTGCAACTTCGCAGTTAACAATTACTTAATACATTGGTAAAAGAAAATTGAAATTCTGTATAAACAGTGAAATCACATTGACTAATGTCTAAATAACATGTTATTCATAAGAACCACCAGCCAAATAAAGTCAAAAGTAAGAAAAGTAAGAGTAGCCATGATGCAGAATGCAGAATTTGGAGTTCTACATATTTATCTAGATTAGATTATCATAATGGCATTGTTAACTGTTTAGTGGTTTGATCTAAAGAAAGTGCAATAGTTACTCTATACTCATTTTGTATAGAAAAAATTTAGTTGCAGAGTGAAAAAAAAAGTGAAATTCTTCCCTCTGAAGTGCCGTGTAGTGCAAGTATACAGTATCATAAAATGGCAATACGAAAGGAGAGTTGAAGTACCTCAAAATGGGAACTTTCTACCATTGTGGATACAATTATAGTGTACAGCCACAGATATTTTGGATATTTAGAGTTAGAACAGCTCACTTTAATGGTGCACTTATTTTTAATCAGAAGAGCAAGACATTCAATTGTAATGCCTAATCAAACTACATCAACAAACCCTTGTTATGAATAAACAATGCGACCTTAAAGGGCAACACAATTTCAGACTGTTTTTCTTTGTTTACATGCGGCGGACCCTGCCACCTTTCTAGCTTCAAACAGCGTTCTGGTGACCTTATTTTCCTCTGAGAACAGCTTGTTATTCACTTATGGAAGTTATTTTTTATTATAACCTCATTCCTAATGTAAATCCTGAGTTTGAATGTCTTCTCCAAAACTACGATACATAAGGTTATATCATTGTCAACAGGTCTTTGCTTTTATTCAACATCACCAGCTAAGAAAGTTGTTTTTATTTCAAGCCTGAGACTTTCAACTTTAACACCAGCATAATCTGTTGCAGCAAGCCCATTCCAGTGGACTGATATGGAAAGTGCTACTTTAAAAAGAAAATGGGTCAGCAGCGATAAGAGATGTTCGGCTGCAGGGAGGGCAGCCCTGGTACAGTCCGTCCCCGGCAGTGTTTGGGCTCCTGCTGTATAATTGATCAGACCGCTGGGTGTGAATGGCCGCTCCCTCGCAGCCAATGGCTGAGCACCGGATGCGAGATATCCGCTGCAACAACAAGCGCTCTGTTCCCCCTTCAGCTTGACGCCATTTACAGCCCAAATCCCGACCTCCCCTCCGGAAAGAGCAAAAAAAAAAAAAAAAAAAAACACACACACGAGAGAAAAAAGTACTTGCAAACCCCTCAGAGCCTTGCGGATAAAACACACCGATTTAAAAGTACTTCTGAGCCGGACTTTTTCTCCGTCTTTCCCCCCTCCTCGCTGCAGCACCGGAGGAAGTTTTGCGCTCCGCCGGTCACCGACTGAACTTCTCGCCTGGTTTAATGCCTCGTGCTCTGGCGCAAAAAAACACGGGATTTACGTCTTAGCGCCGCTTTCTTGTTTTTTTTTTTTTTTTTTTTTTTTCTTCGCAAAAGTGCGCTGCGGTTCGGAGACCTTTTTTTTCCTCAATGGACTTTCTACCGACGTTTTCCCAGACTGAGTCGCCGCTGTAGGGGGAGTAAAACTCTGCTCAAACTGGATTTATATCACCTAGACGGGGGCTAAAGTGTCGAAAACACGGTACGTGGAGCACACACCGGAGCGGAGGGGGCTTGTGTGTTTATCATAGCATTTATAGCCCTCTTTCTCACTCTTGCTTTGGCACAAATGTACTGTTAATGTCTTAGTAGAAGAAGCTGTGCACTTTTGAGCTTCTTAATTTTGGTTATTGCTTATTCAAAAGCACAATTTTCACTTGAAATTGAGCTTACGCCTCTGTTTAGGCCGAGTCTAATGTCTAATTTATTAGGAATTAGTCGTGTCCAAGTTGGCACATGGGTTCAAATTTACATTCATAGACCATAATGTGTGCTTTTATGACGCAGTTTTTTTTTAACCCCCTGAAAATATGTGTATTTGCATTATCAATTGTTTAACACAGTGGAAAATATTCTTATCAGTCTTCCATCAGAAACAATATGACTCATGTAGGTTTCTATAGTTGACTCAAAATGCTGAGTACAGTTCTTACTGCAGCCTTGTCAATTTTTCCATTTTACATCTTTAAAGGGGCACAATGTACTTTCACAAAAGTTTTTATTCTTACAATATTAATGAGGTCAAATATTTATTATTTTTTTTCCCCCCCATAACTGAATAAACAAGCTGTTTTCAGAGGAAAATAAGCCAAAAGCTAGAAATGTGGTGGGGTCCGCCAAATACAAACAAAGCAAAACAGTATGAAATTGTGTTGTCCTTGACGGTCGGTCTGTTTATCCAGTAAAGAACATGAGGAGAGTTTGTGTAGGCGGTCAATGGAGATCTTTCTCTTCTGATTAAAACTGTGCCCACAGAAACCACATAGTGCACCTTTAACCTGTCACTTTTAAAAGCTGCTGCCATCACTTTGCTCCAGGTTGCTTCCAGCCCCCTGCCCCGCACTTCACCCCCCCCACCCACCATGGCCAACATGGCTCGCACACCTCCACCCCCCACCAACAGGTTAAAAATCTGAGCGTGCCTGCAAGCCCTCTTCATTTGAAGCCAAAAAAACCCCTCATAAAGAAACCCTCATGCATACTCACAGAGAGGCGCACTCCCACCCCCCACCGCCCTTGAACGCATCACTTGCACTCCACATGGACTCTTTCATGCTCCAAACTTTTCTTTTTTTTTATCTTGTCACTCATCTTCTTTTCAGGGGTGTCACAATGTAAAAATGTGTTAGAATGGGGAAGGTGGCTGCGAGCCATTTGTCATGCAACAAACAAAAGGCCTTTTCCTGTATTGTCATTGAAAAGGTGGGGGGGGGGGCTCGCAACCCCAAAGACTGCATTTGAAAGCTAATTAGCACAAGGAAGGAGAATTAAGGCCAGCACTGTCAGTTTCTTCACTTTGGTGTGTTGCGTTGGTGAAAACAAGGCCATGTGTTTGATTATGTTAGATTACAGTGACAGTGCAACATTTTAATGTTACTCTGTCTAAATGAGTCAGATTACAACTGATCTGGAGTGTTGTTTAGTTCCCTCTTTAATTTCTCAAGATATTCCATAGAGAAAGTTGTAACTACGTTTGCTATGTTTGATACAGTGTTATTATATTACATAAGTTCAAGCACATGGCCATTATTGTTGAAATGAAAAGTCATTTTCAGTATCGATTTAATCTGGGTTAGGCTACGGCTGCAACTAACAATTACTCTGATTATCAGTTGAGCTGGCAATTATTTGTTCGCGCAATCGTCTTTAAAATTTAAAAAAAAATAGAGACATGTCTGTTAGAAGTCCCCACAGTCCAAGTTGAGGTGATGTTTTGGGTGATCAGCAATCGGAAGTCAAATAATTTATCTTTAATTAGTGAAAAGCATCAAAATCTCTTGTTTGAGGAACAAGAACCGGCAAAAGAAGTGCAAGGAAAAAAAAAGTTTTAGGGCATAAAAGTAGTTTGTGACTCTAGCCATTAAATTACTTATTACTTGTTGCACCTCAACTTCAGTTTTTGTCTCATTTCATCGTTTTGTTTGTTTGTGCGTTATTCATAAGCTTGCTTTCCTAAGCCTTTTATTATATAAAATGTAATTTATCGTTTATTTGTTGCATATTGGTCTGCGGAAAATGTCAACTTGGGCTTTCAAAAGTTGTTACAGATATATTTATCCTCTTTTTAAAAATAAAAGTCTAACTTTAAACAACAAAAATACTTTTTTGGGACATTTTGGTCACAAGAAGGTCAAGACTTTCTTGATTTTTTATTTATTTATTTATTTTTTATTTATTTTTTTCCTGATACGGGTCTACAGATGATAAGCAACAAATAAGCAACAAATAAGTGTATTTTTCAAAGCTTCAAGCCCAGGTTGTTGTCTTCCGTTGACCAACATCCCAGAATATGTAGATGTAAAGTTTTCATGAAAGGCAAAAAGTACCTAAATATATTCATTTGATGAGCCCAACCAATGAAATTTTATCAATAATCATCAGTATAGCTGCAGATTAATTCTTTATTAAGTATTTTGGGGCACTTTTGTTGCAGACAGTGTCGAGACAACAGGAAATGAGTGAGAGAGATGCAACAAAGATCAGAACTTCATTGTCGTTCATAGTTGTTAAATCAAACTGCAGGGTCTTATTGGTTTTCAGCATATTTGCTTATTTTTTCCCGTTTAGGTTAGTCATTGTTGTGACATAGGTAGCTAGAAACAGGAAGTTTGCGCAAACTATTGTCAGTGACGCATCTAAATTGAATAAACATATCAGTTCTTGAACATGAAGCCTACATCTGGAGCTTAGGACTTCAGTTATCATCTGTTTTTTCTAGTGGCCTCAGATGTTGTTTATAGCTTCTATAGGTTTGCTTTTGATTGAAAGCAAGAAAAGCTGATTGTAAAGGCCCGACCAAACATTACATCATCCCTGTCACCCAAACTCTGATGTGCTTGTTTTGGCCCTCCATTTCCATAATGGCGCCTGTACAGATATCGGTTATGATTTGCATGGCATCATTTGCATGGCTTGTCACAGACGGCTATAAACTGTCTGTTTCTCGTGCAGGACTTCAGATGTGTCCCATGCCAGCCAGAGCGGCCCTTCAGTCCCGAGATGGATTCCAGAAGTCAGAGCGACAGCGACGGGGGAGGAGGACTCCACGGGAGGTCACCGGCATCGACGGACTCGCAGGACGTGCCGCATGACGAAGGGAGACCGCAACCACGGCCTCCGCAAACCCACGATGCTCCATCAGATCCTGGGTTGACCAACGGGCAGCCGCCTCATACTCCGGCAGTGCTATCTCTGGATCAGATCAGGATAACTGGGAGTAGTAATGAGTATACAGAAGGGCCCACAGTGGCCCAAAGGTCGCCTGCATCTGAGCATCGGCAACAGAAGAGTGACTTGAATACGTCACCCAGTTCAAGGACCAGTGAGCAGCAGGAGACTCCGGAAGAGAGGCCTAATAATCTCCGCAACCTGCCTTCAGTGATTCAGTATGGAAACACAGACAGTTCCAGGGAAGGCGTGCTGCGATCCTCCAGTGCAGAGGACTCCCAGAGCAGCATCAGGACCAGCGTGGGGAGCTCTTCTTCTGGCCAGAGGCTCCTCAGCAGCCCTGCAGGCAGCAACCAGATAATCAGAACCCAGCCGAAACGTGCAGAGCTTAGCACAGAGGAGCTGAAACCCCTGAACAATGAGTCCAGGGCTGTGGTGGCCGTGCCAGGCAGCGGAGGCTCTAAAAATCACCGTATACACTCCAACAAGTGCGAGGACTGCGGTCGGTGCTGCTGCTCAGAGTGCAGTCGCCCGCGGGTGCTTCCTTCCTGCTGGATGTGTGGTCGTCGGTGCATGTGCTCAGCGCACAGCGTGGTGGAGAACGGGACGTGCGTCTGCTGCATCAAGGGGCTTTTCTACCACTGCTCCAGCGACGACGAGGACACGTGCGCCGACAAGCCCTTCTCCTGCACGCAGCCGCACTGCTGCGTGCGCTGGACCACCGTGTCGCTCCTCGCCCTGCTCTTCCCCTGTCTCCTGTGCTACCTCCCAGCTAAAGGATGTGTGGCTGTGTGCCAGTGCTGCTATGACCGAGTCACACGACCCGGCTGTCGGTGTTAAAATGCAGAAGGATGGAGAGACTCCATGTTGACTGAACTGATAGATGTTTTTTGGCCCTGTAGTCGTCTAGTCGAAAGGTTGGATTAGAGAGCTAATGATGCTGTGTGCTTGAGTTTTTGTGTTTGCCATCGTCATGCCCATCAGATCTGGGCTGGGAAAAAGTGAAATTTTGCCTTAAACTTGTCAAACAGCCTTAGTAGTTGACAGATATTCTGGTAGAGGCACTGGAGGTGCGTCAGCACACCCTGGCATTATGAGTTTCACTTTAAACCAAAATAAGCGCTCCACATGTTAAAAGGTATGAATATTCAACTACTGTTTCATTTCTTCACTCAAGTGCCCAGATGTGGTGTTGTTGCTATGAGAGTCCAAATGGATAGCCTTTTTTTCTAACATTTAATACAACTTATATGCTAAGAACAGACTCCTATTACTAACTGTATGTAAAGTAGTAAATGCAAAGGGTATGTACATTAGAAAATGAGTTTGACAGATGTTTTATTTTTGTACATATAATAATACTTCAACTGTGAAAAAGTTTTTTCTGCCATACCAGAGGCACCTTGATGAATCCACATTTATATGAATCAGTCAGCCTCATTCACACCATGTTTGTACATTCACTGCAATGTATGTCAATCATTTTGTCATTTACAAAGGAAAAGTCTTATCCCTTCTACTTGTAAATTGTACAGTGACCTTATATGAAAAATTTATTTTCTAATTCCAACATTTGCTTAGTGTAAAGTTAAAAAAATATATATTTATTTGAAGGTTTATTATTTTATAATGAAAAATATTTATTTTGAGAAAAAGGCATCGTTAATGTGTCACCTCTCGCGGGGCTATTCTGTAGTGGCTGGAGATATCTGAGGTGACGTGTAGGAGTGTCAAAGCTGGATGAATAGTTCACTATGAATTAGAAGACAAATATATTAACGTTTGAAATTAAACAACCTTGAAGTCTGACGGAGCATCTTTCCTGTTGTTTGTCTGTATTGTCTTGTGTACTATTTAATTTAAAGGAGCACTTTGTAGTTTTGGAGAGGAAATTGTGTTTCATGTGTTTACCGTCAATGAAGAGCTTTCTCTTCTGATGCAATGTCTCTCCCAAAAACTACACAGTGCACCTTTAAACCAAAGGCTTGTCATGATCTGAAGGGACCTCTCTGCAGACATGACCAGAACCTTTACAAGTATCAGGTTTTGTCTGGGCTCCCACTCATTTTGAGACGTTTTCCCATGGATTGAGGCCCGACTTAAGCACCATTCTCAGCATCTTTAATTGAACCCCTGCACGAACACCTCGGGCAGCAGAGCTATCATCAACCCCAGCTCTGCCATTTTGTCTCGGCAACGCAATCACTCCACGATGTTTACGGAGATCAAACGAGGAAACGAGGACACATTAATGTTCACCCATTAATGCTCACCCAGGGCCCTCTTAAGGAAAACATCTGGCTGTGGTAAAGCCATGTGTATAGGAATGCGCACATCTGTTTGCATGCGCTCCCCCCAAAAGAAAAAACCCTATCTTTTTTATTTATCCTGTGAATCGAGCACTTCACCTTTTTTTTCTGTGTGCAAATATGCACTCATGTAAGCCTACTATTACGCCCTGGCCTGGCTTCAAGTTTAATTTCATACACCTTCCTTGGTTCCTGCAGATACCGGGCCCTTTTTTTCTCCTCCATGCTTTTCCCTTTTTTTCCTTCTTCTTTTTTTTTTTTTTAATCAAAGGTTTGTTCAGGAATTCCTTGGGTTTTGAGTGTCCCTGCAGGCGAAACATAAGCCTGAAACATAAGCCCCTGACACTTGTTGACAGCATACGGACGTGTTTGCGGCACGGTATGCATTCAGAGTCGTGATTGACACGCCGAGGCCCAACCTGCGCTCACTTGTTTGTTATTCATCCCCTCGCCTCTGACTGACGGGGGTTTGCTTTACATAATTATCAACTTTCACCTATTTTCTTTTCTTTTTTCTTTTTTTTTCTTTTTTTTTTTTTACAGCAGCGTCGGGAGGCAGAGGAGGTGGAAACATAACGGCAGAATCCCATTAGGGACAGAAAAGGGAGAGCTGATCTGGTGTTTAGTCTTTATTTTTCCAGTCGCAGGCCTCCCCTCTCCCTGCATTGTCTCAGCTGTGAATGAAGAGGGGAAAGGGGTGGGTGTGGAGGAGGAGGAGGAGGGGGGTGGGTTGTTAGGAAGAGGGACCGCAAAGGGTTAAAAGCATCACTTTGAATGACAAAGACCTAACAGTTTACCCCCGTATTCAGCCCGGCATGCATTCATCCTGTTTTCAATAGTCGGGGGGTCATTTTGGCTCCCCAACGCTCCTCTGGGCTACCTGCTCCTACTTGGTATTCCCATAGGGAGACGGTTGTCTTGTTGGGAGGGGGGGTGGGGAGGGCAATCAGTTGGATGTGTTGAAGACAAAAAAATAGTCCTAATCGTTTGAGTATAATGTGCTAATGAGGAAAAAGTCATTCTTGAATTCATCATTTATCTACAGCAAAACTTCAGATCAGTTGTTTGGAAGCCATTTTCAGAAAAAAAAAGCCTAAGGGGCCCTCCTCGGATGTTGTCGGGTCATTTCAGTTCCCCTGCGCTGTTTCTCTGGATTGGAAAAGGGTTTCTTGGTGAAGTACGACTCTTTAAGGGAAAAAAAAGTGTAACCTGATGTTCATGGTGTGCTAAACACTGATCTCAAATCAGTATGTTACCATAATTGAGTGAGTTTATTTAAAATGAATTGTTCCTACTTGAAGAGGCGCTATGTAGTCTACATACAATATTAATGAGGTAACAATACAAACTCAAAGATTTATTTTTTCCACAAGTAAATAAAAAAGTTGCTCTCAGAGAAAAATAAGGTCACAGAACACTTGTTGAGGCTGGAAAGCTGGCTGGGTCCGCCAAATATAAAGTATAAACAGTATGAAACCACGTTATGCTTTTAAGGTCACATTGTTTATCCCATTTATTTGGACATAGAGAGTAGGTGAAAAAAGAGCTAATTTTAGCAAAAAACAGCGAATGAAAATGTATCCCCAAAAACTTCACACTGCCCCTTTAATGTGCTCAACTTTTGGTCCGTCTGTTTACTTCCTCGACGGACAAACTGGCCAAAAAGAAGTGAGAACTGGTGCAACAACAAACAGAAAAGCTGAAGGAAAAAAAAGTGAGAGTTGTTGCATAAAAGGATAAAAACAAGAAATGCAGAGCGAGATTGTTTATCCACCCGGCAGTCTCAGTGATTTGGCAAGCAGAGAGTAGCACTAGGAGGAGGAGGAGGAGGGGGTGGGATGTGAATTGGGGGAAAAAAAGGCCCCAGAACGGCTCTCTTTGTTGGTTTTAGCCGCCATGGCCCCTGCGGCTCATGGCGGCTGTGGGGCAGAGCGGCCTATTCACCCTGCTCACCAAGGCAGAACGCGGCACAGGAAGACAGGAAGGAAGCGGGGCTATTCTTCATGGACGCATTGTCTGTCTGTCTGACGGCCAGGCTTAAGCAATCAAACAGCACTGTGAGACAGAGGGAGAGAGAGGAAGTACAGGGCGGTGAGAGAGAGAGAGAGACGTGCGCCACAAGCATTACAACTGTTCACAACATGAAGAGAAAAACATGAAAACAAATATTTTCATGTTTGTGCACAAATGCTTCAATACCATTTTGCGGCCGCAACACCCATTTCAGTGTGAAACGTAAATGTGTCACTGCAGCAGAAGTGTGACGCAGCCGGGCAGAATAAGGTCAGACACCATTTTAGATATTTAAGTAGACGTATTACAGTACCCACAGAGAGACAGATGTGAAAACAAAATCAATAAAGACACACTGGCATCAGTATTTCACAGTGCTCAGTACATACTGTTTGCACCTGTTGGCTCTTACCTGTTGGAAGAAGAATGTGACCGGCCATACCTGCCTCATGTCCTGTTTGATGGTTTAAACAGTGGCAATGCAGCGTAATTTATGAGCCTGCAGGAATGTGAATGTAAAACTTGATTCTGCAAAAACACCCAACCAAACTGTTGCTTGAAATATACCGTGGCAGACTTAAAGGTACAGAATGTAACAACTGGCCACCTGCGTAATTCATACTCCAGACCGACAGGGGGCAGCACAGTTACTGCTGCTTACTGCTGACAGCTGTAGCTGCCAATAGCTTAGTTAGCCATAATGGTATTAGCTGACTCTGCTAAAGAGAGGGAGTGTCAGTGTTCCAGCAAGAGCTCATTAGCATGCTTATTTAAATGCATATCTGCTATGCAGTACACTTATAATACATCATTTTAATTCAGTTTAAACTAAAATTCTTACATTTTGTAATTTTAAGTGTACTTTATATGTAGTAACTGTAGTAACAGTGCATGTAATTTTGGGGGTTTGACTTGTGCAGGCTAGTTACTTGGTTAGAATGTTAAATTAGCGACTAAAATTGTAATTATTTAATTTTTACTGCAGTTGTTCCTCAGTGTTCCTTAGATGTTGGATAGATGTTAGCAAGAAATTTAACCTTAACATCAACTTCCACTAGACTTTTCCCATGAGATATTAGCAGGATAGTTAGCAACATAACTATAGCAGGTAAAATAGTTGTGTTGTCACTTTAGAGGAGGCCAGGGCTTCTGATGACAGTTTGGTTGTCTCTCATTTGAACACTTTGTCAAATGTTAGCTGACGTGTTTCTCGCCAGTAGGCTAGGTGACACTGTGTTACAATTGGCCTGGGTTTCCCCTATTTTGCTCCCATTGGTCTTATCAGTCTCTTCACAAACACCTCTTGTTTTACCCTTTTTATTTCTTCCTTTATAGTGAAAAATGTGATAATATTTTTTTCTCTTTTGTGGTAAATCATCGTCCTGATAGTGACTGGACTTTTTCCACTGCAGTTTATCGCGCACGACGGTGACGACAGCACAAACTCCGACATTTTTCGAGGTGCGTTGACTGAATCGAGTGTTCAGAATGAAGCTAGTCGCTGAGAAGTCAAAGCAGCACATCAACATGGCTGCACGGGGAGGCTAAAGAACGTAGGTGTAGTGAAAAACAAAAGAAGTCACCACACCTTTCTGTTCTCTACCAGTGAAACGTTTTCTCAGAAGCTGAACTTTTCTTTTCTTGTTTTCCGATGTGGGCGGCAGAGACTTGCACACATCTAGAGCTCAAAGCCAGAGCGCACACCCCACACCTGACTGTGGTTTTTTAGACTTTCCATTGAGTTTGTCCTCGACGACTGTCACTGCGTATTCAGCAGAGTTACATACACAAAGTAGTCCCAAGTGCTAACACGTCCCTTTTTTTTCCAAGTTTCATGATCACTGCAGAGCGGCCGGCAGACTCGTTCACCTCCGCAGCTTTGAGAGCGCGCGCAGGCTTTGCGAGGTGAATTATGGGGCACGCCTGCAGTTAAAAAAAAAAAAAAAAAATCTAAATCTCACGCAGCCCAGTTCTGTCTCGGTGACAGCTGAACTACTGTTATGCCTTGAGGAGGGAAGATTACGGCAGCCAGGAAAGGCAAAGAGAGCAAACAGAGGGAGCGAGGGAGACACCCGAGAGTGTATCTGTCATAAAAGTTTAGCGGGCGCGAAGAGATGGAGAGTGTGTGTGTGTGTGTGTGTGTGTGTGTGTGTGTGTGTGTGTGTGTGCAGTGCAAGGGGCTGCAGATGCATCTTTTTTGCACATGTTGAAAAATGCCCAAAAAACTGTCCCCCCACCCCCTTGTGCGCGTGTGCAGATGTTCACATATGCATGTGTGTTCTTGCACACGTGCGCGTTTCTGTGGGCATAATCGAGCCCCCCTCTCCAGACAATGAAGCCCGACTGGAGGCCTAAGTCTAATAGCAGCACTTAACTTCAATCCACCACAGGAAGTTGGCTCATCTGCACGTGTACACACACACACACACACACACACACACACACACACACACACACACACACAGAGTTGGTGAGTCGCTGACAGCCAGTGGATATTTGTTGGCGACACCGTGGCTGCAAGGCTCTTTACAGCTTAGCGGCCAATTGTTGTTCACCCAGCTACACACACGCACACACACACTAAGAGCTTAGAGCTTCAGTTGTTATCCTGAAAGGCAATCCTGATCCCTCCGCTACACAGTAGGACAGACACACATAAAAAGAGGAATTAGTGCGGTCTGACAGCTCACTACACAGCATCGCGTTTAGTGTGTGCATGTGTGCGATGGTGGCAATTATGTGTGTGTGTGTGTGTGTGTCTTGGGAGGGTGCACGCACATGTGGATGCATGTGTGTAATCACTCGCAGACTTTGAATGATATAGTTGGGGATCTATGGAGAGAGTGGCAGACGCACGGTTACCTTGGTGATGCTAAAATATTTACTCAGAGGGAAGAGCGAAAAAATTGTGTCTTACTCAGTGTCTTAAATTTCAGAGGTGTATTCTGTAAAGATTTTAATGGTGTTTTATAAAAAGACGCTTTATCCTTTCGAGATCACTTGAGAACCGATTGGTCGATTACATGAGCGACAAATAGCGGCTGGGATTTTTTTTAACACACGCTAATCTCTTGTTATTTACGTAAACACGCTCGGTGATGATTCATTCAAGAAAGTCCACGAGTGCAGTGCATCTGTATCTGCTCTATCACTTCACAGAATCAAAAACTTCTGAAGCAGCTTGAGAAATAGTTTCAATTGATCAGAAGAGTTTTTCATGCCATTTATTCATCAAAACCAGGATTTTTAGGATTTAACAAAGCATTGACATTCAGATTGGTGATATCTAGTACCATCTAAACAATCTCTGTATAATTTCAACGCTCTCAAAACAGCTATCATACATGCAATGTGCATTACAGGTGTTAGCCTGCACCACAACTATCATCATCACCATTCCCTATCACTATAGGCACTGTGCTGAAGCTGTGGTTCCATGTCTGCTTTCGGTCACTGAGCTAAATGCCTTAAATGTAGAAGTGTATTGATGGCCGAGTTAATCCATCATTATTAATTTCAACTGAAATTCTCACGTGCTGCCCCTTTATAAATGTTAAAGTATAATGATAGTGAAACAGACATGTAGCCACATTAGCACTGCAATAGTACGGTTTCTGTCCTACTGGTTTAGTTATACTCTCCGTCTTCGCTGGCGATGTAAAACCGAAACAATGATCTAAATGTTGCAAAAAGCGGATTATTTTTCGGTAACACGTTCAGTGACACCTCTCACATTGCACAAAGTCCCTTTAGTAGTGCATCTTTAGCACATGAGTTTACTTCCTTTTGTTTCTATATTAATATGACATTTTCCTTAAATCTTTGCGTCTTCCCGGTGAAAACCCTTACATAACCCTAAAACTTTTAAAATGACACAATCCGAGAAGAGAAAAATCACTCCTCATCAGGATGTGATTAATCACCGCGTGTCAGAGGCCGAAAAGGGTTGAGAAGAAGTGATTAAATGACATATCTCGTGGCTTCGACAAGCTATTTTGAACGCATGCTACACTCTTCTGTTGATACAAGGAAAGGGGAAAGGGCGACTCCAACATGCACGCTAACACACAACGGACGGCAGCCAAATTTATTTCCCTGTATGAGTAATGATTCCTATCCGACCACATTTGCAAGCTGACTTCTCTTTTTTCAGGCACCCCATTCACCCCGCTGATATCACGCAACCCTCCACCTGAATAGTGTCATTGAGACCCAGATCGAATTATTCAAATTACCGCAAGGGGAAGGAGAGTGGGGGACATTTGCAAGGCAAATCTACGCGGACATAACTGGCACTGCAGAGAGAAATATGATATAGCAGCACTATAATACAAGATACACTCTCGAAAGTCCGCTCAGCTGTGAAAAACGGGAAAGATGTAAAAACCTGTTAAGCTAATGTCCTTCCGCCCCTAACTGCACACTGACCACGGCGTCGGTGTGTGCACATTGAGAAACAGACGGAGTGGCCGAGCGAGGAGTTCTGGAGGGGAATTACAGGATGATATTACTATATATGTCTCCGCTGTCATCCGGGCCGGAGATTGGGTGAGGGGAGAGTGTGAGGTCATGTGGAACAAAGCCGCGGGAAGAGGAAGATATGATCAACCTGTGTGCCATTGAGCTCCATTAGAAACAGATTTAGCCTTTCTATGGCTCAAACTTAATGACGCATCGGGTATGTCGTGGAGGTTAAGAGACTGTAACTAAGACGGGCCGCGCTGAACGGAAATGTGCCATTAAATGTGAAATACTGAAGCGCACAGGAGACCTCCCGGCATGTGTTTGTATTTAATTGAATTTTCGCCTTTGGTACACTCTAAGGAAGAGGCTAGCATGGTCAGAGCGTAAATTCCTCTTTAGTGGTTTTGTTTGACAGCAACATCGGGCGGGAAAAGTCAGTAGTACACAGTGATATGGTATTACCTGCTACCCACACAGGCTGTTAAACACATTTATTGGTTATTATTCTGAAACGCTTTATTTATTTTTCTTTTTACTGCAGTTGTTTCTTTTCATGTCAAAATGGCAGCTTATCGTTGACTTATAAAGCAAACTATCAAAGCTATACAGTGTCTGAAGCGGTGTCTCCAGATCGGAGCGCGCCACAATCGGTGTGTGTTCAACACGTTGAACACTGGCCACAACACTGTACTAAGTGCTTCTTGATCTCAGTGACATTGCATTTAACATTCACAACAGAATAAACATCCCATCAGTATTTGGAAAAACATTGTTGTATGATCACTGGATACGATGGTGCTCCGTATGTGTTCTATGTCAAGATCTTCGAGTCTTAGATCATCGGTACAATCAGGATGTAGGTAAACTCAAACCACTTGCTGCCTGATGTGTAATGTGGTTTGAGATTATTGTTTTCAACAATTCGAAATGAGTCGTTCCTCTGAAGCATTAACCACCAAATGCGTGCATGTACGTGTTGCACAGGAAACGCGGGGGAGCTGCAACCTCTGTCCACTCTTATACAGACTCATGGGAACTTAAATTGTTGTGTATCAGTATTAGCGCTGACGACATCTTCTAAAAAAAGTGACGTTGATTGGGTTCGATGCTTCTTGGTTAAAATCCGATCTCTGTTCCCTACGCTCTCTCTGCCGGAGGAAATTGATCTTTTGAGTCTGTCAGACAGCTATGAGAGCTCTGCGAGCCGCGGGGTCTTGTTACCATTCACAGGTGCGGCACGCTGACAGGCTGACGATGACAGCTGAGCCGGGCCGAGGTGTGTGTATGTACGTGCGCGGCTGCGACGTGCACACCAGAGCGCGCGTGTGTGTGTGCGTTGCCCCGGCCCGAAGACAGAAATTTGTCAATGGCTGCAGAGATTGTCGGCATACCTGAGATTCCTCCGGATTCCAAACAACCGGTGACAAGACAGGAGGGAGAGAGGCCTATAAGAGAGAGGGGCTTTCTGCCGGAGTCATCCACTCTGCCACGGGCACAGGTGCAATATTTCACAAGATAAAGGCCCCTCTGTTCGAGGAACACGCCGCTTTACAGCCGCGATGTACAGGGAATAATAAGAGGCAGCAGAGACGGGCAGCTTCAGGATGTCCATGTGTCCATGTCCATAATACATTCCCGAATGTTAAACGTTGAAAGGGACAGACGTCTTAGGTTCAAACTTGAAAAGTATCAACATTTGAAGGCTCCACAGGGCAATGGCGCACAGCAATTAGTGGCAGATGTTTGTTGATTTAGGCTAACTTGGATGCTATCTCCACAAATATGTTGGGTTAAATGTTTGATGCTCTTCTAGGAAACCACAAACAAGAAAAAATAGCTGCAACAGCTCTTATTGCCTTACCAAAAATGTAAAAAAAAAATTTCAGTTTGATAGTATGAGTGATACTCAAATGTGAACAATATGTTCCATAATCAATGTCTTGTAAGGCCTCAGAGGGCTTTTTTACCTGATGAAGTCCCACGTATATATGCACAGTTTTACAGCGAGTTTGAAAATGAGGCACCAGATGCAAACTGAGCGCGAGTGTTTGCAGAGCTCACCTCGCGTTCCATCTCTTGATTTGCTGCCGGGCTGCGAGACAGAGATTGCCTCATTGCAGGGACCCCGAAGTTAGAGAAAACAAGCTGCACACTTAACATGTCATTTCACTGCGAGGCATCTTAAGAAGTAGCGCTGCAGCTGGCCCCGAGCCAAGAGCAACAGAATTCCTTCAGCTTGGAATGCCTGCTTGATTAATATAGAAAACAGAGTCTCGCTTGAGCTCATCTGGTGCAGAAGTGTGGCACTTTTCTGCTAGTTAAGTTGCCGATCAAAATAACGAGCCGTGTCTGCCGTGGCTTCAGGAAGAACTTGACTATTTAAGGCCGGAGCACTCCAGCTAATGGCTCACTGCACTCACCTCTTCGATACAGTTTTCAAACTGAACTTCTCTTCCTGTCATGTCTCAACCGCTCGCACTAAATCACCTTTATGTCCTGTAACAGTCAAAAATCAATGCTGTAGTGTCCGAGGTCTCATGAACGCACCCCCCATTAACATTGATTTTCCTGACACCGACGCTGGATGAATACCACACATGGGAGCGCTTGTCCCTTTAGGAATTTGTGTGCGCAGGTGAGCGCCTAAGCGCGTATTTGGGAATCGCCGTGTTTGCGTGTGCGCTCGGCCCCTGAAAGAGGAAGTTCCTGTGGCGAGACGGGCCCTAAGCTGAGCACACACGCGCGCCACTGGAAAAGCTCTGGAAAACAACTTCCTGTGGTCACCTGCGCTCAATGACCCTGAAGAAAGAGACCCTTACAAACCAAAACTCACTGTCTGTCTCACACACACACACACACACACACACACACACACACACACTCTGTGCTAACCAGGCTGTCGACATGGTCGGAGCCAGGCCTTGGCTGTGACACACAGGGGAAGGAGGATGAATGGGACCCTCAGAGAAAACCTTCAGTGTGACGGGCGGGAGAGAGAGAGAGGGAGGGAGGAAAAAAATGATTCAACCCGGCAATCCTTTAAATCTCTCTGACATCCTCAAACAAGCGTTTATTTTTCACTTTAAACGACGAGAAGTGTCCGAGCGTTGTGGAGACGGCTCACTCTCTCCCTCCACAAGGGACAACAGAGGCGAGTCACCAAACACGGCAGCCGCACGCCGTCGGCCAAAATCTGCATGAAATTACAACACGCCGCCCGCCGCTGGGTCAGTTTCCATATATATCCCTCTGTTTTTTGGCACGGTGCACGGCTCCATGAAATCATCATGCCTACTTGGGTTTTGCTTGCTCAACACTGTCGGGTGGACTATTAGGTGTCCACGTCTGTGGGGCAGGTTCAGGGGCTGCATTCAAGACAAGAAGTGGTAGTGTAATAAATTCACTTTTTTTTTTTTTTTTGTATGAAAGGGCGATTTTCTTTACACTTGCAGAGAAAATAATACACGCTCGAAGGCTTCAGACTTTTTTTTTTTTTCGTTTGCCTGATTGGCTCAAACTGAAGTCTGCTTTTGAATGAGCTGACCTGGCGTGCACATTTATATTCTATGTCACTACTTTTAGTTAACTATTTCAATCATTCGTCCTTGCACTTTTAGCTAACAACTTCAAGTCTTTACAGACGATGGCTGACTATTCCAAGTTCAGCTCGATAGACTTGTTTTGCAAACTCTGGTCCGCTTAGAGTATTAGTAGTGTTCTGCCTAAAAAAAAACCTGGATGTATCTTAGAGACTGTATCTATCAATCTATCTATATGTTCATGCACCACTGCAGGTACAAGTACCAGACAGTGTGAGCTGTGGTGAGTCACCCTACGGCTCTAATGTGTGATGAGCTGACAGTGAAGCTGCAGTCTGTGGCAGCTGACAGCAAGCTGACAAGGTGCCATGTTTCAAATGGATATGTGTTGAATAAATGAGAAGGAGAAGGGTGGGGATTAAATGTTGGGTTGATGGAACGATATTACATTTTGGAATTACAGATACATCACATAAAGCTTCAACGTGTCACCGTTCTGAAAAGTGGCGAAACTAAGATACCCACACTTACATAAAGCTGGGGGGGATTTTCGTAGCCCACTTCCTCTGAGAGACCGCTTTTATGTTTGGGCACAGCAGCTTTCTTTTTTTCTAAAATTCCAGCACAGCCCCCTGACATGACAGCAGGCGAGCGCTATCTGCTCTGCAGCTCCCCCTCGACGAAACAGGACCATCATTCTCCTGGCCGGAGAGACGAGTGACGACAACCTTTCTGCTGGTCTTAAAAACAAATAACCCGCGGAGGGGCTGCCAGGTGTTGCTCTACAAGGACACTGACAGAAGCTGAAGGTCAAAAGATGAGACAGATGGGGGATGGATGGAAAGTTGCATCATGGGGGTTGTAGGATGCAGGAGGGGACTAAAAACTCATGCATGTCTCACAAAACACAAGCATCTTTGACAGGACGTCGTCAGTGTTATTTTTGTCCACATTCTGTTGATAACTTCACTTCATTTTTGAACATTTAAAACTATAATGTTAACTTATCGCACTGTTAAAGGTACTCTGCACCATTTCTGACCACTAGTAGCGCTGTGGAGCAGTGTTTTGATAAGTCAGCTCCGGCTTTGTTTACGTCTTGCACACGTTTGTGGACAGAAAGCTAAGCTAATATTTGAGCGACATGTTGACTTTGATTACATATCAAGATATCAGATGGCCGCCGACCATTGAGTCCAGTTCTGATCTGAGGTTTTTGCCTCATCACTGTCGCCAAGTGCTTGCTCATGGGTCAGTGTTGGGTGTCTGTGAGTCAGTTCATCAAGAGGTGTCCTGGAGCTGCTCAGTCTGTAGTTTCATGAAGTGACTTTTGTTGTGACTGTGATTGCTGATGTTTTTGCTAGCATGAGAGGCTACCCGGTATGCTACAACCTGTACTCTGGCTTTGTCTTCAAAATATCGCCTGTGTTTCATGGCCTTCAGCCAAAGAGTCAGCCCGTGGCTTACACTCCACAGTCAGAGGAATACTGTGTATAATCTTATTTTCATTGGCTCCCCCATAATCCCCTCTGTGCTACAGAGGAAGTTACTTATCAAGGATCTGGTCAGCCTAAGCTTCATGTTACTGCCTCTTTAACCAACCCAATATCCTGCTTGTGTGTGTGCATGTGTGTGTGTGTGTGTGCGTGTGTGTGTGTTTACCATGCGTTTCTTGGAAGGAGGCGGACTACTTCATGTTTAGACTCAAACAGACACACACGCTGCCATGGACACACATACCCAAACAGCCGTGCGCTCACGTACACACACACACACACACACACACAGAGACTGCTGCTCTTTGAGGCCGCAGAGCGAGAGCAGCAAATGATCGCCGTAAAAGTTTGCTGTTGCTATCGACAAAGCGGCCTCTGTTCTTAATTTGTGCCCCCCCACCACCTCCGACCACCACCGCCACAGACGCCCCCTCTCCTCCCTCCTCTTCCTCCTCCTCCTCCTCCCACACATTTCATGCCTTCTCCCTTTTACATCCCTCTCTCTCGCTCCCCTCTGTCCCCCCCTGCCTCCTCTCTTTTCTGTCTCTATGTCAGCCCCCCCCTCCACCATGCTCCATCCTCTCTCCCTCTCATCCTCTTCATTCAGCTCACTCCTCTCCCCTCCCCTCTCCCAGCTCGCACTTCGGATGTAGGGCAGGAAAAAGGAAACAGCGCCAAGCTCTGTCTGAAGGGGGGAGAGCAGGAGCTGGGACTGCGGCAAAGGGGGACCATTTTGATGTGTGTGTGTGTGTGTGTGTGTGTGTGTGTGTGTGTGTGTGTGTGTGTGTGTGTGTGTGTGTGTGTGTGAGTTTAGGTGTCAAGGGAGAGAGCAGGCACAGGAGGGAGGAAGGATGGGGGAGTGTTAGGGAGGATCTGCTTCACAGATCAGTGTGTGGGGTTTCCAGAGAGCCGCAGCGTGTGCAGGTGATGCTGCCGCAGCTCTGGCCTCCAGACTCCCATGGATTTGGTTAATTTAGGTTTTATTTGTACTTAAACATTTCCTCAGCAGACTTGTTCTCAGGTAGAGCCAACCGTTTGTTTTGTCGTGGCCGTAACAGCAACAGCTACAGAATAATGAAACCATCAGTGTGTGGATTGGCTCCCTATAAACTCGGCATTCACCATAATCTCCCGGGAAAATGAAGGCAGCCTGGCACCGTTTTTAGAATGAATGGATAAACTTGCTTTGCCAGAAAATTAGAAATGATCAAAGATCATCAGTGACAAATTACGCTCATTAGGTGTTTAATTGATAAATGACTTACAAAATGATGTTTTCTTTATTTAACTTCGCTCTCTCTTCAAACTCAACGCTAAACAAATGATGTTTGAGCACTGCTTGAATGGAGACGGATGGAAAAGTACTCACACAACAATGTTCTTACTTCAGAGATTAGAGTGTCCGCCCAGGTGTCATGTTCCATTACTGCCAGTCAGCGCAGTGACCACCGCAGGCTCATTTGACCTGGGAAATAATGCTGATTGTACCTTTTTCCCATGGGATGAAAAAACCCAAATGTTAGTTCTTTGGGGCTGTAATTAGGCACAGTGTTGCTTTCAGCTATATTCTATATGCTGGTTCATAAGGGCGGCCACGGTTAGCAACCACGTTAGTGTCAGGGTGACTTGCTATTTTGGGTGTGTCGAGCGTCGTTTTTTTTATAGAGACAGACATTTTGAAAATGCAGACAGTGAAAGAGAGAAGACTGATGACTGAAACTGCCCCCTAAGACTTGAATTAAATATATGATATGTAGCTTGTAATTGTGGATAATCTGTGCATAACATTTGGCAAGGGAGTGAAATCAAACTCGCATTACTGGACCATTAGAAAATGATGGAAGTGACGAGGACGAAGACAGAAGGTGAAGTCATCTGGCTGGACGCATTAATTGATGGAATCCGGGGGAAAACAGGGGATGAGCAGGGGGAGATTGTAGGTCAGAATGTAAAGTTGGAATTAATTAGGGCCCATCGCGGGGCAAATGAATGGCCCATTGTTATCGTGGACAGACAAGCGAGGAGGAACAATCTGGGCTTTGTGCTCCGGGTTCACCTCTCCGTCCCCCATTTTCTCACTACATGGACACGGAGAGAATATTGAGCGTCATATCGTAAGCTTGCAGTTATTGTCTCCAGCAATGCACGATCAAAACTTTTTTTAACGAGAGAAATAAACTTATCTACAACATGTTTCTTCAGTGTGACAACGTGACACCCTGAATGATTTGCACTGATGGCACATGTGCATGCCTCGCGTGTCTTATGATGTATGGACGTTGTAGCGAGACTGAGGGCTCTGTTTGAACTCAACAGAGGGGAGAATGGGACAGGCAGGTGGCTCTTATCTCTGGCAGACCACAGCACGGGGACACTCGCTGCATTGTACTCCCCCCTCCCCTCGCTCGCACACACGCTCTCACGAGCACTCTGGAGCGCCGGGCCCGCTGGCTCGGTACCAACCATCTGCCGCGGAGGACAGGAGCCTTCCACTCCTCGGCGGTGATGTATGGTGTCTGGCTGCTGCTTGCCACCTCACCCCACAGTCACAAGTTCAACACTTCATCATATAGAGCCAGAAGTGGGTCATACTCCGGCACTAATTGCTTTGAATGCTCAGAGTGTTTGAGTGCGCGGCTTTGCACTCCGCGTGCTAAGAACTACAAGGGTTTGGAATTATACTTGAAGGAAAATCAATATTATAAATGCTGAGTCTTATGATGTGTTCCAAGGGCAGCGGGTATTAAGTCACTATGTCTTTGACTTGGTTTTAAGCCCTGTCAGTGGCGAGGCTTTGTGGATGGCACATTTGGCACAGCTGGTCTGACACTTTGGTCAAGACTGAAATATCTTAACAGCTATTGAATGTGCCGCTATGTGGTTAGGTACTAACGTTCATGGTCGCTACAGAATGAATCTTACAGGAACCCCCTGATGATCCCTTGACATTTCTTCCAGCGCTACCAAGAGGTCAACATTTATAATGTTGAGTGAAGTAACTGTACTATTTCAGAAAATATTCTGTTACACTGCTAACCACAGAGCTTTGTGGCTCTGCTTCTCTGCCTCCCTGTAGACCTGTCCTGTCAAGTGAGAATGCTCATCTTAGCACTATCATTCAAACTAATTTGATTTACAACTTCCTTAATTCTGATGCAACTAGGTCCAGATTTATTTCGTCTTGGCCCTAAATGATCCTTCTTATTGACTCCAGTCCTGCATTCAATCTCAGGCGTCTGCCACTGAACTGGAGAGCGCTGCCAGTAAGTGCTGTTTATTCCTATCCAACTAATGGGGATCTATGCATCAGAGAGACCGTTAGACAACCTTTCCTCCCTATTGACATCTTGATAAGTGGAAAATTGGGCCTGGAAATGGAGCTGGAGAAGGTTTACGGAGTCTCTCCACCCTGCATAATTGCAGCCTCGAAGCTGGCTGTAATTAATCTTTGAGAAAACTTGTCAAATTATTAATAGGGCCCTTAAGTGATGGCCCTGAAAGGAGGCCACTGTTCGGAGATGGAGGAGAGGGAGCGAGAGCTTTTGGAGGGGCTGTTTACTGTGAAAATACGAAGAGGTCGCTCTCCAGGAGTTCCGCGACTCCACGTGTCAAGGCTCTCCACACATGAAGGAGTTAAAGGGAATGTAGGCCTCTCCGGAAACCAGAGAGCTCAGACTCAAAACTCGAAATGTCATCGGGTATAAAGTGAGCTGCTCTGTGGACACTTAATGGAAGATTGATTTTAGTCAACGCAGCAAGTCTATGGCTTCGGGAGTGAGATGTTCACGTTCTGATACATGGAAGAATTCTTAATATCCCTGTCTTCCAGCACATAGGCTACACTCTTTACCCTCGCAGCCTCTCACCCCACCCCCTGCTCCTGGTGAACACAACAACCATTGTTGCACCAACTGGCCACCTCACACCATCCCGTTCACTGTTTTGCATCTTTGCAAGCCTCTCTAGTTAGCGTCGTGCAAGAGGGATTACTCACCTGTATCAATCTGTGGTTGTGCAACCGCGCCAAAGGCTAATGTAAATTATTTCCAGGAATAAGCTTACTCAAAGGTAAACAAGAACTAGGAGGCTGCACGCTAGTGGCTCTGTGCTGTGAGCTAAACCACAGCAAGCTAACATTCCCACAGTGACGATACTAGAATGCTGACTTTTAGCAGGTGTCACGCTCATAATGGATGGACGCTCATGGATGTCTCTCCAAAGTGTCTGTCATAAAGTATTAAACCGGTGGAAAATTGGTATTCTATAGTTGTTGAGATATTTCACTCAAACACATAAACATCAGCCTCATGGTGGTGATAAAGCAAAAGTCAGGAAAACACCAAAGTGTGTAGGAATTATCCTCTGAGGACAATGAATGTCTGTACCTAACTTCATGGCATTCCAACCATTAATTTAGACAGACTTTATCATCTTGTCTCAATTGTTGGACCGACCATTATTCCCGGAGGACAGTGAGCTAGCATGGCTAAAACCATGTGGCTGTATTCCATCATATTTCATCTGAACAATGATGGTAATACATAGTTTTATACGCCTCATAGGCTTCCTATTATATCACACTGTATGTTGTCATCACAGCTGGAAGAATTAATCTGTTTAGAGTTCCCATCATCATTCTAGATTTAACATGAAATTCAATCCGAAAGGAACTGGAGCAGTACTGCTTTGCCTTTCATAATTAGAGTTGATTGTGTTAGTGCAAATTTAACTGAACAACTCACACTACTGTCTGCCACAGTTGGCTGATAATATACTCTATAGTCAATTTCATATCACTCCATTGTTAGCATGGAAACCAATTACATGCTTGAGCACAGTTCTTCTGCTTTCATAAGGAAAAAGAGGCAAAACATTCAATGAGGGGAAACGACTGCACAGTGAAAATAAAAACAAGATTACATTTTATGGGATGCCAAAGGCCATAATCCTTATTGGCAATTATTGGAGCATAAAACTCCAGAAAATAGTGCAAGTTTAGTGAATACTGGAGGCAGAAGAAGACTTAACTTTTTAAAAGATTTGCAACAACCGCAGTAGTAACGTGACTGAATTTCAGATATTGTACTTTATTTTCCAAATCTTCCTCCTCCTGCATGGCGTGTCCTTCTGCAGATTAATGAGAGGTTGCGTTGTGGTGTATTATTCCTCAACTAGCAGACCAGGTGGCATCCACAGGAGAGTGTCAATATTTGCTGACGTTGATCTTGTCCCAGTGTCTGTAGATTATAAGTGCTGTTCCAGAAACACAGTGCTGCAAGGGAACAAGGGATAAATGGTGCAGAAGTCAAACAAAACAGAAGAAGAAAAAAAAAAATCTGTTTGTTGTTCAGTCTGGGTTTAACAGGTGGCTTCGAGCAATGAGATCAGACATTGGGTGACAAAATTGGTTAGGTGAAGGATATTGGTGCTGCTGAAGCTTGTTTTCATCCATGTTAGTACTTGTTTAGCAATATTAGCAGCTTGCCAAAAGAAATCGCTTTTAAGATCAAAACAAACACTTCCTACTGTGACCAACTAGCCCGTCGCCACTTTGCGTCCAAGCTCCCAGTCCAGGGTAGAGTCAGCTAATTCAAATGCTAGCTGTTTGGTTTACTAAACTCACTAGCTAACGGCAGCTAGCTGTTTGTTAGCCGCAGCTGTTTGGAGTTATTTAGAGTGTGAATGTGACAGGTTGCCAAAACTTGCGTATTGCACCTTTATATTCTTTTTTTAGTCATTTTTTAGGTCTATTTTCGCACCACACAGGATCATGCAAACCAGTTTAGACAATTCCAGGAAAGAACCAATGTAAACTTTCTTTTCCCTTAAAATTCTGCCAGTGCAGGACAGCCCACCATCAAAGGAATACCCCACACATTGATTATACAATATTTAGAGTATGACTTCAAAGATCTTCACATCCCACTGACAAATTCCTTGTTCTTTTTAAAGAGACAACCTATAGGCCACATTGGTGCTCGTGTGGAACCTTCCCAGCTTTCACATTTGTGGGAAATGCCCGAAAAATCCCTTTGTATGTGCACAGTGTGTGCGCTGGGAGGGGTGTGCTGTGTGCACATGCAGCCACAGCTTCATGCTTGACATTCGACAACAGACAGGTATGTCCTGGAAGCCGTTCCAAAACCCATTCTTCCTGTGTATATATAAAAGATACCCCAGGGCCCTGCTGTTTGTAGTGATCCCTGAATGAAGGAGGCGTGTGTGTACATGTGGAAGCCCAAAAGCGGAACACACAGCTTTTCTGTTCTTCCGCAACACCATGTTTCATGCCCACTTGAAAGCCGCGCTGCCTTGTGCCAAAGAGATTACATATTTCCTCACCTAGTGCCACAGGGTGAAGGAGCTGTGCTGTTGTGTGGGTGACTGTTGTCAGTGTATGCATGGTTCAATAGACAGGCAGTTATTTATAAATGACACAGGGGTCTTTTTTTGTAAGTGATATATTTGTATTAAGATAAGTGTTTAGCAGTAAGTAGCTCTATATTACAAAAGTAATCATTGTTATAGAATATTTGGTCAGTTGCCAATGTCTCTCTGCTCATGCAGTAAAAGGGAAAAGCCACTTCCTGGTATCCCTGCCCATTTTATCCAATCAGGACAGAGAACTCCATAAAGAGGCGGTTCTCTCGGCTATGTGTACTGCTGCCCAGTCATGTGATGACATAGAGAGGGAAGGGATGCTATCTCCAAAACGGACGGGAAGTTAGCCTAAACAACGATAATGGTTACAGCAGCAGCGGTTAGCTTAATTTTGAATTAGCTTTTTGTCCTTACAGTTTCTTCTTGTTCAGATTGAACAACTAGTTGTTTGGATGTATTAATAATCTTAGAGGTGCTGGTAGGCAGATGTATTTTGTCAGCTTTGGACAGCGCCAAGCTAGCTGTCACTCCCCGTATTTAGTCTTCATGCTAAGCTAAGCTAACCACCTCCTGGCTCCAGCTTCATATTAGGTATGCACATATGCAAATATGGTATCAATTTTCTCACCACCACCTTGGCAAGAAGGCTAATTTCTCAAAATGTTGAACTTGCCCACATGCCTTGATTACAAACTCATCACTATGTCTCAAATGTTCTGCTTTTACCTAAAGCCACAACGGCTTCTGAGCGCGATCATTTTAATTAGATATGCAGAAAGTGAAACCTAAAACACAAGACCATCTGTAAATGGAAAAAGTCGACAGTTAAAGAGTCAATAACCGCTTTCGTTTGCGATCGTATCGCTTCAGTGGTTGTGCAGTTTTTATGTGTGGTTAATTTCCATCCTGATCTTACCTGATCTAGGCGTGATTAGTAAGCTATCAGACCAGAATCATTTTCTATACAGGAAGTCATTTATACCGGCCGTTGGTCGCCCAGTAAATGTTTCCATCGTGTAGCCCACATCTTCGGAAAACCACAACTCGTAGTTTTTTTTTAAAACTGAAAAAGATAATGATGGTTGATTTGGAAAGTTTTCAAATGCCGTTAGATTTGTTTTTGAACATGCCTGCCTGCCGTTTCCAACATTTCCAATCTGCATTGACTTACTGCGCTAGCTCCATAATTAAATAGTGTCATTCAAAGAGAAAAAGAGCATATTCTCCAATATGTCAAGCAAATGTTTTCCAAGTAGTTAATAAACAAATTTTATTTAGATAAAACTATTTAAGAAACACAGTTAGCGCACTTGCTGTGTATGCTTTTTGCTAAGGGAAGCTGTCGGCTATCAAAAGAGACCCACACACTGTGAAGTAGACACACACTTCACTGGATGGTTTTAAGCACACACACACACTCTCTCACCCACATACGCTGGGCAGTAGCCAGGCAGCCGAGGCCCTCAGATATGCTGTTGACAGAGATTATCAGCACAGTTCTCTGGCTGCCTTTCTCCCCTCCGCATGTGACGGAGTTTACTTTGGGCTCGGACCGGGGCCCTGACGGGGCTCCACCTGGTCCTCGACGAGGGCGAGAGAGACTCTCGGATCCTGATTCAGAGGGACGGAAAAAAAAAAAAAAAAAAAGCATGAGCAAGAGCGGACGAAAGAGAATGAGTTCAGAAATGGGAGAGGGCCTCATAAAGGGAAACATTTGCAAACCGGAAAAGAGTTATGTAAATGGGTCAGTCATTAAGGCCTTCTAAAAGAGAGGAGGCCAGATTGGGGCCAGGGGCAGGCGGGCAGGCAAGCAGGGGAACATAAACCCATTATGTGAATAGGCTTCTCTGTTCAATGTAAGCTCCTCTGTCTTTACTTCTTCTTTTCTTTTTTTTTCCCAAGGCTAGATTTTGGTTTCAGGATACAGTCCTCGCTAAATGCTAATATCAGCAATAGGTGTGCACTTCCAAGAGTATCTTCAAGCAGTCATCACAGTATTTACTGCAGCAACGAGGCTTTTACTTGACTCGTCCTCTCAGTGCGAGCTTCCCCCCCGGTGGACACTGATTGTTATTCAGTGCGCTTCTGTGTTACTGTGGGTTTTTTTTTTTTTTGGCTACATCAACACTGCAGGCCTTTTCGTAGTTAATTCAGGAGAACCCTGTGCAGATTAAACTTTTTTTTTGTACACCACTGTTTGAACTGATAACAATGTAGAAAAAAATCTATTTCTGTGAAACTGACTGAGTTATCTTTTCCTCACGTACAAATCGAATCAGGTTTTTTTTTTTTTTTTTTTGGGCTTTCTTCCTCCACGGTAACATTAAGCGAGGCTGCCAAAATGACTGTCTGAAGAGTGTGCGATATGAGAGAAACTTCAATTAGGCAGATTGCGACAGCTTTGACATCCGCTGTTTTGAGCGGCCGCAGTTAATTAGACATCAAGACATTCCTCTGGCACACGAAGGAGCACCGTGTTTGTTTCCATTGCTGTGGGTTTTGACAGCCCGGTTGTTTGCAGTCCTCACAATTGGACCCATGAAAGAGACATGACACTACCTAGACTCCCTCCTTTACATAATGTGGGATAAACACAACGCTGAGTGTGTGTGTGTGTGTGTGTGTGTGTGTGTGTGTGTGTGGGAGCTGCCTATGACCCAGTTAACTCGCAAAGTAACTGACACACAAATGTGTTGTCACTTTTTTTGAAGACTGAGTGAAGGGCAGTAGATTTGGCATCCGACAGCTTGTGATGGATTCCAGCAAGCATTTAAAGGGGAAAGAGCGTCGCTGATGGCTTTATGGCGCGACAGTGTGCACCAGCCTGTGGTCGTTATCTGTCTGTAAAATAAGAAAAAAGTAAAACTAAGTGGGAGCTGGGTAGCCGAGCTTGCCGACGGGCGCTTTCTGAGTAAGATGGTAACTTAACAGCACCATGGATTTGCTCAATTGTTGAATATTTAAATGGGGAAAGGGCATCTTTGGAGGCTATGCAGTCATCTGACGGTGAAATAACCAAATGAAAAGTAATTCCTAGTAGCAATTCGTGGTGACTTTAGCAAACTGAGCTAAAAATCTCGAATTCTCTGACTGGGACTAGTCGAGCTTGCTAGCCGATAACACTGGCACATAGTATTGGCCTCGAAAAATTGCTATTTAGGTTCCTGGAGGTAGTCTTAAGTAACCATCCACAGCATATACGTGTGGCTTTGTGGGATTTCAAGCTGCTGACAAAGTAGCAGTTCTGGCAGTTGGAGCTCACATAGCTGTTGTCAGCGTTACAGAACAGAAAAGAGGAAGAGACAGACAAAGGGGGAACAACATCCTGTGTCTAATGTGACACCTATCAAAACCTGCTGTATAATTTACACAGGAAGGAAAGAGCAACACCTGAGCCCTGTCTGTCAGGAGACAGCTTGCAGCTGCAAGGATTTCACAGTTCAGTTCAGTCTCGGCGGTGAAAGTCTCGGAGCTTCCTCAACAAGCACGGGGCTCCTCTCACACGAGACCTGGCCTTGAGTAAGGTTGTTAAGATTTGTCTTTCTCCCGATGCAGGAAGTGTTGTTTAATGGAGAAAGATTATCCAAAAGTATCATGTGTATGAGTGTCCTGGCCTCCAGTTTGTGTGTTCCAACTGCCAGAGGATGTCACGGTTCTCAGATACACTGTGGTGCAGAGGGCAGTGGGCCCAACCGGCTCTGGATCCCTGATTTGACTTTTTTTCTCTTCCTCAATAAGGTTTGGTGGCTGCAGGAGCACGGCGATCTCAGGGACCTCATGCTGCTGTCACTGCAAGGCACTCAAACTGTAACATCTCCACTGGAGAAGACTTCGACATACAGTCACCTCCCATAGGTGTGCAACCACCGCCTCCCTGTGGCAAAACACGCAACCACAATATTGCCACCCTGCAGGTGTTGAACAGATCGCCCGCTCATCACAGTCTGCATGTTTTCTTGCTGCATGTCGAGCTTGTGCGAACCTAATCAAATTTGGAGCATGAGATCTGTAAGACAAAGTGCTTATTCAAGTCCAGTGAGTCTGCACTGTGGCTGTCGAGATGGATATCTCTAATATGTCGATAGCTTTCAATTTGATTTGGATGAGAATTTGTACAGACACTCATGTTCCCCAGAGGATGATCCTCAATGACTTTGATTACTGCCAAACAGCAAACATGAGTGTTGGTTGAAATAAGCTGTTTCCACAGTCCACCTTCATGGTCGTTTTGTTGTGATGAGGACAGGCTGTTTGGTCCCACCTGGACTGTACTTGCTTAACATGTTCAGGGTTGTCATTGTAGGCATATTAGCATGCTCACATTATGCTGTAAGTACTATAAGAGCCAAAAAGCTGCTAGCATGGTTGTAGAACATATAGTATAACTAGCGTTGAAACTGAAAACATAGAAAATACTGTCAGCTTTTTGATACTAAAGCATTGTGGGTAGAAGTGCCACGGGGCTCTGCTGATGGTAGATTGAGTCGTGCAACTCTCACTGAATTCATACATATATATTGAGCTTTAAACTTGGCAGCTTCAGGACCAAAACTACACAGAGAACGTTGAATTCTGATCTGATAAGAGAGCTGCACATCCCTCCCGCTTTGGCCGGGAGGGATGTGCAGCCCTTATCTTGAGATACTAATCTGATGACAGTTGCATCATATGAGGGACCCAAAAACCACACTCTGACACTCTCAGGACCAAAAGTGGAATCTTGGTTTCAATCTATATGTTTTATCAGTAGTTTATTTCGGGCTGCATCTTAAATGTTATTTTGAGCGCAGTTTGGTGGAATCTTGTGCTGACAGAGAGCCACTTAATGACCTACAGTACTGATTTTTCTGCTCTTTGACTGGTGTTGTCTTCTTACATAAAGTCAAGCTTGTAGGCATGGGCAGCTGTGTGAGGAGAGAGGGCCTAGTTAATAGCCTGAGGCACTCGGGTGTAAGGACACATTGATCTAGCGGGGAGCATAAAGCACTCCCAGAGCAGTGCTAAGGAGCCGCTGGCTTATATTTATCAAGCCTCTCCGAGCGGGACGGCTGAACCCGGATCAGTGGTCGGGTCACATCGCCATTTAAACCTCGATATAACTACAAGAGTAAAATGGGTCACAAATCACCAGTGTAGCACAGCTGGGCTTCAGAGAGACTGGACCATAAAAATAAGATATCAGATCATCAATGAAACAGGAGCCATTTAATAAAACGAGGGGGAGAAGAGAGGTGTCGGATCAATATTTTACCATACTTTGATGGATATCTGCTCATCAAAGATGGAAGAGCCCATTCAACTTCAATGGGGCCCGCAGTGGTGCTGCACCCCCCGGGCTCACACAATGCATACGGCTGAGGAGTCGCTCTGCCTCTAAACTTGCAGCACTTAAATTGAATATAAAGGATGAAATATGCAAGTTGTACTCAGCTTAAAAAAAAAAAAGCGAGGGTGTTCACAGTGGCAGAGAGGCTAAAGCTGACACTGATGGGAGCTTTGAACCGAGTAAGTAAGGTGCATAGAGCTGCAAACAAAACGGCTCGGGTAAATGTTTACAGGCAGCGTTTGGCTCCATCTAGTGGACTAAATGAGTACGAGCTGCTGCGGCGTGGTCACAGGTCATCTCATCTGCCAACGCCGTCAGTGTTTAGATTCAAGAAATAACTAGAGTTATAGTGCTATGTTGTACAGAAAGAAGAGATATAAGACTATAAAACTCAACAAATCACTTATTTAATTAAAAAAAAAAAAAGATTGTTTGTTGACCCTGAATGCAAAAGGCCTGGTTACTGATGGTGTCGAGCCTGCACTGTTTCCCTGAGGAAACATGAACACTCATATGTGCGAAGGGGCTCTATAATCTATTATAGATATTATCTAGGTTCCAGAGCACGAGTTGCTTTAAATCATAAAACTCAAACAACTAAAGCTGCCCTGCTTAATATTTCAACAACAGCAATGGGTGTAACGACTGTGTGTAGCATAAAAGGGGCTCGTTCATATTAACTCATCCTTCAAACTTGAACTTCTCTTCGTCCTTAGCGCCACACGTCTAATAAGTGCACGCCCTCGTGCTGTAAAGATGAAGCACACGAGCATCACATTCGTTACCTCAAGTAGTGGTCGTTTGAACATTATATTTCAGGTCATTTATTCTTTATTGAACTGTGAAGTGAAGGCCGGGGGGGAGATAATACAACAGAGGATGACGGGCGAAGCCGGTTGAAGGACGGTTTCACAGTGAGAGCAGAGGAGCTACGGCAGCGAATGAGCCTGATGATGGACTGGATCACAGTCAGCAAGTGTTCATGCCTCACACTTAAATGAGAACACCTATAATGAGCAGAGGAAGATCCATCACACTACTTTTATATTTCACCAGACTTAAGTATTAGAAAGTTGTCCAAGACACAAAAAAACTCCAATTTCTCTTCACTGTAATGCAAATCAATGTTCTGGCTTTCTCCCCTGGAAAGATACGCAGCAGATGTATGAGAACAGACTCTGTGTTTCAACCGATTTCACCATTAAACCAGTGAACGCAATATACCCAGACTCCCTTTACGAATTTCTGGATTTTGTGAGTTGTTGAGTGCTTTCTTTTTTCCTTCATAAAAACATCAGCTTTTCATGGTTTTGTTGTAGCAGTCTGCCTCCACTGTTCCGTGTCTGAGGTGCATCTTACCTGCCACCATCTTGCAGCTGTTCTTTGCCACCTATGGAAAAGTCCCCAGGTTCCCTTAAAAAACATTCAATTTTATGTGTTGTCAAGACAGGAAACAATTTTTCAAGCTTTTTTTAACCACCAACAACCAATTTTTAATCATTTGGGTGTTCTTGTGAATTCGGCACTAAAAGCAGTAAACAGGCTCTGTATCATGTTAAAACAGAGACGTAACTCGAGGTTTAAAGGGGCTCTTGTTGAACTGTTGTGCTGGAAGCCTCGTACCCATTTTTCACGTCAAGCTACAATCTGCTTACATATGGCCAATGAGAAAGTGATAAATACATGTAAATTGCTACAAAGTGTTGCATAGAGCCCCTTGAAGTATAAAAAAAAAGAAAAAAAAAAACAGAAACAGAAATCCAACATATTGGCAGGCTTTTGAACTTTATTGGCATTTTTGCTAGACCTCATCTGTCAATTTAATTCCAGTTATGATCAAATGCATGACAACTGTTTTCAGAGGATGTTACAACAAGAAAAAAAAAATATGGCTGCCATCTCATTTTTTTCTTCATTTATTTACAAACAAAGAAATGTATCTGTACTAGATGAATTTTTAATATTACCCCACTCGTTCAGGTGGATAAATCATGCAGCTGAGCTTTAAATTGGCTGAAAGATCTTGATATTGCTGAAAGAGGCTTAAGTGGGATATGACCAGAGTGAAAAAGAAAGAAAGAAAGAAGAGCTTTAACAAAAAAAAAAAAAAAGGAAATCGGGCAATACTATGCTGTCACAGTTTAGGCTAAAAGCGAAGACACACAATAACAACTTTATCATTTTTGAAAAAATAAAAAGTGCAAAAGGCAAATTATCCATTTGGGATGATTAAGAATTCCAGTTAAAAACTTGGATGGCTAACTTTTTTTTTATTATTATTATTATTTTTTTTTTTCCATTTTCTCTATCCGCCACACCAAGTTAAGCAGATTCACAAATCATACTGTACAGAAGTTCTTCAAAGTGCAAATATTATGAATTGGCATAAGCTGGTATATACATCTCATTTTCTGGATGACTTAAGAATCAAAAAGCACGTCTCATACTCTCATTCGCGCGGGACAGTGTCCCCTGTCTTTCATCGCCGTTACACCCCGCGAGAAACGTATATTTCAGATAGTCGGATGATTAAAAAGGTTGTTTTTTTTCTCCACCGCGTACCCGATAGGAGGATACATCACAGAATTCACAATTCCTCGCTCCGTAAAAAAAAAAAAAAGAACATTTTGAGTCTAATCTAAATCAGAGGAAATCCCAGAGAGAGATCCGCGTGTTGGCTTTTTGCTAACTCATGCACAACATGCACAACCGGTCACATTTATATTTGATTTTTATTGCATCGCACTCTCTGATTTACGGATTATTAAAATTATTTTTGTCGGCAGGTGTGTACAGCACACGCACACACACACACACACACACACACACACACACACCCACCCACGTTCACACACACATAACTTAATCTTCTCTGTGATCCCGCCGCGCATTAACCAGCACCTCACTCTGGACCGACCCTGATCTCTGATGACTAAACTATTCGACTACTTTTACATCCATAATTACTGTATGTCGTTACAAAGAACTAAGTTGCATACTTTAATTTCAAAGAGTCTAACTCGAGCCTGGCACGCGGCAGCTACTGCACTGTATGTAAAATGCTGATTATCAGCTCCACTCCCACAGCACCGCAGCAGGGCTGACCCTCGGCCACTGCCCTGTCTTTCTTTTCCGATCGGGATGGAGCACCTGTGGCCTAAAAACGCTGATTTATCCAAGCTTGAAGATGCTTTTTCATTGGGCGTTTTCAGTGGTCAGTGCAGAGTAATGGAGGGACGGGGGGAAAAGGGCTGTTTATCATGCTTGACAGGCGAACAAGGAGATTGTGTTGTGATAAACCTCAAAAAGACTGCGATTGAGGAGAGAATGAAGTTTTGGTTTCGGTTGTTGAGACACTCTTTTCGTTTTTCTTTGATTCAAATGGAGAAAGTGCCAACCGGTGCAGCGGTACATGTAGCCCTCCTCTGCTCAGAGTGTGATGATCCACGAGCATTTGTACTGCATAGGTCAGGTGAGCATGACAATAATCACTAAAAGGCAAAGAAAGGAGAAAATTTACTACTTTTTTTTGGTAAATAAAATGCATTTTACCGACTGCCTATGATCTGCTTTTGGTTGGTTAATCTGAAGCGTTTGCTTAATTGCTCGGAGATATAGTTGTGTCCCGTTTCGGATCATTCCAGTTGTCGCGGATTCATTTAACTGATAACCTGTTTCCTGTCTTGTTGCATATTCTAGGTCACAGCAAAGAAAAAGGTCAGTGGGAGTCTAAAACACTAAACGCATCAGGGTTTTTTGATATGTAAACTGATAAATGCACATTTTTGGATTTCCTCACACGTGCACAGTTAAGCGCCTTAAGACGAGAACATCTTTAATCTTGCCTCTGCTTTTTACTTAAGCTTTATTAAGATCGGAAGGGCTGAGATTCCAGTAGGTGGAGTCTGGCCGAGGCGAGCGCTAACTTGGGCGTAAAAAAATGCTACATCGCGGTTAAAGTAAGACTTGCTCGAAACACCCTGAAATTGAATAGTGGAATGGCAGAACTAGCGCTGACGATGTATAGTTTGATGTGCACTTTTGTGGCAAAGTCGGAGGGAAAATCTGAATATCAAATGCTTTGGAGCAGGTTTCAACGTCCTACACGTTTTCTATTTTGAACATTTAAAATGCTTCCTTAGAGACAAGATGATTTTCTAAATGAATCATGAGCTGATAACACTGCCGTCACTATTCGTCCACCAGAGGAAGCAATATCATAGCTTAGTTGCCTTTGATTTAAGACACTGTTTCATTAAAATAGTTTCATTGTGCTTTTATTTCATATTTCATTTTGTACCTCTCCTGTTTATACCAAGTGTTTGCCTCAGGTAACGAAGGTGGTGTATCTTAAGCGCACTCCTACTCCCGAGAGACGTGACATACCGTTTTTTTTTTCTTCACACGACCCTAGAGCAGCGAAAAAGCTTTGAATCAAAGGAAAATGAAAACAAAAAACAAAGCCAAGGAAGAGATCTGATCATCAAAGACTTGTTTTTCTTTTTTTTTTGGCTCGGTTTAGAAGTGGAGGCTTCAGAGTGAGTCGTGTTATGCTTTTAATGAGACTGGTATCGCTTTCTCCATACTTTCTTTCCTTCGTTCCTTCCCCCGGCTCCTCTCTTCACTGCAAGACTTCTCGGTCAGGTCATTCGAGGGGGGGGCGGGGGAGAAAGGAACGTCACATTGGAAAGGAATGGTGATGGCGTGGAAACCTGTGGGAAATCAAATGAAGTCATTAGAGCAGGGAGGAATATAGATTTCTCAGGCTTCATGGGCTTTCAGAGGAGATTTTACCTATTTAATAGAGGAAGAAGAGGCGCGTTCTGTGCGAGGTGGCCATATTCTCTGACATGTTGCGCACTTTTAGGTAGTTAACGAAGCCCCTGAAGAACAGCAGGAGACCTGTGGAAGGGAAAACACGGGTCAACCCACAGCAGAGATCTCCATTTGAGACTGTAATATAATGCAACAGTTACTGCCAAACACTCACCGAGCAACAGGAAGATCCACCAGAGCCAGTACTGACCGTTGAAGTAGCCAGTGAAGTAGTCGGAGAACTGGACACAAAGGAAAAGACATTCAGCAATTTAATTAAAAAAAATGTAGAACCTAACCTTGAAAACCTAAACGTTCCAATCAAGCATCTTCCAAACTCTCTCAACTTTGTCAAAGCCCTGTTGGGAAAAAAAGCAATCCGTGTACATACTCTGACGATAAGGATCCATTTGATCAGGGAAAGGCCGAAGCCACAGATGGCTCCGTAGCGCCCTGCGATGGTATTGGTCAGACAGAAGGACAGGCAGAATCCGATCCAGTTGAACAGGAAGGCCACTGGCGGGGGGAACATTTGACAAGACTTTAGCTTTTTGCTTTACAACAAGCAAAAGAAACACTATGCTCTTATTTAGCCCTGCCATACATTTGATTATGTACATGATTTGAGAAAGGCTGGAGAATTTTCAAAATAAAAGCAAACATTTTGCTGAGTGTTTTTTTAAAGACAGTCTGATTAGGACAACTTCAAGAAAAGGTAAACACAGGATAATATAGGATAATAATCATTTCAATTGTGGCCTTGTTTCATGTTGTGATGTTCCATAGAACAACATTTCCCCTTTTGTTTGAGAGACAAAAACAATCAGAGACAACCTTGTAAGGTATCTATGAAATACACTATACTTATCAGAAACCATCTTGCTATTATAATCAAGCGTCATATGTTGACAGGTTTTTGCCTTCTCAACAGAAGCGTTAAAAATGTTAACATGACTTACTGAAAAAGGCCAACATGAAGATTCCATCGTTCCCAACTCGAAGCTGATCAGCGTCGCTGAAATCGTCTCTGGGGGGGAATTCGTCATCCTGACGTAGACACACACACACAAACAGCTGATAAGTTTGGCTAAAAATACACAGCAACAGACACGCCTACAACACAATGAGTTGAGTCAGTGTCTGACTCATGACTGATTACTACCAATTACTTGGTTCTTTCATGTCAAAGAGGGTGAAGTAGTTGCAATGCAGCACGCTTTGAGGTAAACCTCCATCCACTGGACATGCATGTATAGGGACAGACCACAAAAATAGTATGTGTGGAGCGCCGCATAGCTCAGTCGGTAGCGCGCGCGACCCATGTGCCGAGGCTTTGCAGCGGACCCGGGTTCGACTCCCGGCCCGGGTCCCTTTGTTGCGTGTCACTCCCCATCTCTTTCCCTGTTTCCTGTCCAACTCCTCAAGCTGTACTATCAAAAAAGGCCAAAAAAATACTTTTAAAAAAAAATAGTATGTGTGTGAGTGTTTGAACTCACCCGTGGCATCACGTCCACAGTGGAGGCAGCCATGGCGGCCGCTTTGGCCTTCTCCGCCTCGTCATATGTGGGCAGTGATGTGGCGACGCTGTAGGGCGGAGGCACAGGGAAGTCACCTTGGAAACTAGTCTCTGTGGGAGAAGGAGAAGATTTGGTTATAAAAGGAGAAAAAAGGGGACCGCGTACAGTATGTAGCTAAGCAGCTGCCAATAATGTGGTAATGCTGTCATGGAAATCAGCACTGACTCAAGAGTCAGACAGACAACTGCCAGAAAACGCCACAGTTTTGCTGCTTTCGCTATTTTAGGAAGCATGAACCCACACTGTGGAAAAATAAATGTGCTGCTAAGAAAAAAAGAACTGTTAGAGAGATGTGAAAGACTCCTATTGCACATACCGGGTGCTGCAGCTGTTGCGCCCAGCTCAATGGAGGCATAAGGAGGTGGAGGTGCCTCGGCATCCCCTTGAGTCCTCGACCCCGATGCCTCCCCAGCTGCTGCTGTTGCCGCGGCGGCAGACGCCTGGCCGGCCTGACTCTGGCCCTGGCTGCTGGATGTACCGGCCTGAGCTGTGGCAGAAGTGCACGGCTGCTGCTCGCTGGTCGAAGCCTCCGAGGAGTCATCCTCATTGTGCAACTGGAATAGAGGATGAGACACAAGCAGATCAGCTGATCAGTCAGCCAAAAAGTGAGGCCGCTCCAGGGGATGTTCGCACTGTTCCAAATTTCTAAAGCTGGCATCAATCTTGTACTTTCTGCTCGGCTGAGAAAAGCAGAGCCTTGTGAAGACGGCCATAAAATATGGAAGCCACTACTTGTGAGTTGGCATGTAAGATTGTGTGATGGTAGCTCCCACTTTGATAAAAATAAAAACTAGGGCTGCAAGGATAAGTTAAGAAAGTTAAGAAAACTAGTTTCTGACTATTCGATTAAATCATTTTAGTCATTCCAAGCAAAACTGTCAAACATTTGCTAGTTCCAGCTTCTTAAATGCAAAGCTTTGCTGCTTTTCTCTGCCATTTGTGACAGCAAATGGAAAGTCCTTGGGTTTTAGACTGCTGGTTTGACAACAGATCAATTTGAATATGTCACATTGGGTCCTGTGAACATTTTTTAGACTAAACATCGAATCAGATAAAAAGAATAACTAGCAGAATAATCAGTGATGACGTTAGTTGCAGCTCTGATAACAACAAAGTGAAGCTGGTGTTCAGCACCGTTTCCTGAAAGCAACACCGATATCAGCTAGTTATTACGTAACCAAGTGAGCTCTGCATCTGTTTTTAGTCGTTGGCACGAAACGTGGCTCAGGCAGAACTGTTTATTTTTTATTTAACTTATTTTTCATTTATTTTCGAGTTGAATGAGTGGGATGACATAACAACTTATAATAACAGGCAGTATGTAACAGGATAATCTTTCACAGCACATGGTTCATTCTTCCCAGAATCTTTATTCATTGTCATGGTCAATTTCCTCAGCAAGTTTTTTCTTCATAGAGAACTTATTGTCTAGTTGTTCTTTGTTGGAGTGATTACTTGCAGCCTTTCCTCGCTTTCTTGCAGCCAAAAACTCTCTGTAAAGTTGTTTTTATTGGTAGTGGTGGTGTCTGCCATTCCCACAGTGGATTCCAACTGCCCACCTAAACATGAAGGAGTAGACCAGCTCAGTTTCTTCACGCCGTATGACAGCTGTATGAATTTTCTGCTAACGCACACACAACGTTTCCTGTTTTCACATTGGGGCAGCTTTTGTTGTGAAGTAGTCAATGCAGGATTACAACTCATCTTGTGCTATTAGAAAGAGTGTGCTTGAAATAAAATGCCTGGTTTGTGTACGTATGTCTGCTGGGCATGATCAGAGCGTTTGCCCTCAGCAGAATGTTTGACACCGTGAGCATGGAGAGGGGAGGGCTGCATCTGTGTGTCAACAACAGGAAGGTCTCTGGAAAAGTGATACAGATATGTAATCAGTTAATGAGCGTCCCCCCAGCTACAGCTGAGCAAGTTAGGTTCTGGCTTAAGTACATTCATTTTTGTCAGAGCAAAGAGCCAAATGCCTACTGAAATTACAGAGGGGCAATGGAACATGGTGGTCACAGGGTGGCTGGTGGGAAATGTGGCTCCGTGAAGCGAGGGCGTGAATCCTCCTCACCTTCTCTGACCTTGAGAAACTTAACTTTCACCCAGACGGACAACAACAACCGTTTGTGTAACCTTGTGCTCTATCTGGCAGGACTAAGAGAACTGAAAAACTACTGTAACAAAATGCTGTTTTTCTTATGTAATCCTGTAATCCAGTTAAATTATCCACACCACACACATGGGGTAGGTTTATGGTTTATTCACTGGTAACTCGCCCCGAGGAGAACGCTTCATTACCCAGCACTAACAGATAACAGCAACAGTCGGATCATGCGTCTTGCTGCTACTATGCACTCAATGTGGCTGAGCATGTTCAACTTCCTCCAAGCCGTAAAAAAACACATTTCTGAGCAGCGCAAGCAAGGGAGGATTTAAGTGACGGTTGATAAGACTAGATTTCCGAAAATGAGGGCACAACACGAGGTCCCGGTTAGAATGAAACAGTATACTGTTGTTCTGCTGGCTTGTGATGATGAGGCACCAAACATCATAAACCTCCTGCTTTTTAACTTTTTAGTCAAATACTTTCATCGAGGACGGCATGTGAAAAACGTTTCCCTGCTGCAGGCGATTTTAGTTTCAGTTTTAAGCTCGGACTACTCGTGGGTTGAAAGCCTTTTATTTCCATAATGATGTGTTTGAGACGATCAAAAATCAGGTCTTTTATTTCACATTTTCTCCTACGTAATGGCAGTATTCTTGTTGTGGGGAAACACCCTTTGTAATAACAACCTGACGTCAGCAGGTCGATAACTGAGAAGTCACACATGTGAGTAATAAGGAGAGCTTAAGCCACCTCGTTGAGGCCCAAAAGCACCGGGTCGATGTACAGAAGGCAGTGAGTGAATGAGCGTCCGACGACTGGCTCGGACTCAAGGACAAAGCGTAACACACCCCCACGCACACTGCACAGGCGATTACATAAGATCTTAACAACATAGCCACAAGCCTCCTCGGGTGTCCAGATATACCCGAAACGTGTGCAGGCCTGCTCAGAGCCTGCCGTGCCAACACTCGTAGAAATCGGTATTTTGAGAAGAAAGAGGGAAAAAATGTGAAGTGAACAAGTTTGGGCATAATGAAATGAAGATGGCGCTGCTTGAATAAGTTAAACAACACAGTATATGAGTAATACCAAACAAACCTCTGTTCAAAAACGGTATTATTGTTGAAATCTGCACTTTGGTCAGGGTTGAAAAGTTGGAGCGCAATCCTGATTTGCTTTGGCTCCCGCTGAACCCGACGGGATTATCACTCACAAAGCCAGAACTGCAGGAATGGGAGCACAAAGCAGACTTTTATCTCAAATTGGCCATAACAGTCGGTCGGCTTTTTCCAAAAAACTTCTCAGCCACCATTGTTGGATGGCAACGACCTCTGCATTCAATGGCGGTTAACCCTACATAACCAAAACATTGTGAGGGTGCCTTTTTTTAAAACATTTTTTTTAATGTATCTGGCATTCTACATTGCTTTGGGCAGGGCCTTTTTAATAAAAATAAAATAAATTGAGTATTACCTTGTAAATACTACGTATTTTTACTTATTTATCTGTTTCAATAATGCTGTACCTTGTAAAAAGAATAGTTATTATTATTATATTGTTATTTTAATTTTTTATTAAGGAAATTAAACAAGTCATCCCTTACAAAAATTAGTTGTTTTCAATCGGGTTATTTCTAAGGAAATGTAAACTTAACCAACATAAGTTATCAAGTTAATAGTAACTTTTATCAGTGTAATGTCCTTCACATGACTCTAACTAGCCCAGACACCAAAGCCTTTGCCAGTTTTGGAAATGTTAATATCATTCAGTAATAATGAATCAAACATAACCATATTCAAATATTAGCCACCTTATAAAGTCCCTCTGCTAACACTAGCTTGAAGCTAAACTAGCCGACACTTTAAACTTTTAATTTATTGACCACCGTGTAACCTAACATGGGTTTAATGGCAAGTAACTATACCTACGTTAGTGTATTTCAAACATTGTATTAGGATATTCACTTTCAAGGCCGACATATTCATTTTGACAGGCTAGCTAACGATAGCCTAGCCGATGCGGAAGTGCTTGATAGAAGAGAGCAGCCATAACAAAACAATTGTAGAAAATAAATTGAGAGAAAACACAACAGAAGTGACAACTCAGAGGCAAACTAGGACGTTTTATCGAGACGTCTACGTGAAGTAACACTTTATAATCGTGTAATAACACTTAGGCGGCGTCTTAATGTCAGCGAGGCCTCGCTTCCTGCCACAGGCAGGCCGAGGTAACGCGTTAGGAGTCGGCTGTTATGATCCCCTCTTGCCCCGGACTCACCACTTGGTATCGGCTTGCTGGGTCCATCCCGACGCTTGTTCAGCTGGCAGGCGAGCCAGCCGAGGAGAACCAGAGGGGGAACTGACTTTGTCGTCGCTCCCTTTGTTTGAGTCAAAGGCAGGAAACACTTGTTCTCAAGCACTGCCAGTTATCGGGTGCAGCGAGCGATGAGACAAATGGCTGCAACCTACAGAGCGCTCGGTTAGAAAAACAGCCTTGTCGGTAAAACGTTCAGCGGTGAGTGAAGCTGATCTGCCCACACGACACTTCCGATGTGATACTTCAAAATAAAATGTATTGAAATGAGACGCTTCACATTTTTTTAACAGGAATAATGCCACTGTGCTGAGCAATTAAGTCGTAATAACTTGTACCTTCAAGAGCTCTGTCTTTAAAATGTTTTTTTTTTTGCTAATTTCCAAATAAGTTGAAGGTAAACCAAGTCATACCTTGCAAATACTAGTTATTTGTATTTATGTATTTATTTCACGAATGTCTTATGAAGGAGATGAAAATAAGTCTTACCTTGTAAAAACAAATAGTTATTAAGATTTAAGTAGTTTTTAAAACTAATTTCTCATTAAGGAGATAAAACAATTCATACCTTGCAAAAATGAGTTGTTGATATCTTGTTTTTACTAAGAAGGAAATTTAAATATACTCCACATAAGTTAAGTTAATAGTTACATTTTGATTAGTGTAATTTCCTTCACATGACTCTCACTAACCCAGAAAATAAAGTCATTGCTACCTTTGGAAATTTAAATATTGTTTGGCTAAATAAAAATCACATTTGAATACCAGCCATCAGAATATTTAACTTTTACTTAAGTAAAAGTATCCTGTTTAAGTGTTATCAGGAAGTACCATGAGCACTTATTATGCAGCGTGTTTAAGATGTAGTCTGTAAATATGTTTTTGTTGTATTTGCAAAAACCCTGATCTGACAATAGAATAAAGATACAGGTCAGCTGTCTGTGGCTCCGCTTGGCTGTAATTTGATTTGCAAGAATCCATCTCTCCAGGATCAACACAACCAATCAGAGCCAAGGAGAGTGTCTGAGAAGTGTCAATCATTCTCCTACATATGCTGTGGCAGCCCCCTCTTCCCCATACTGGGCAGTGCGCAGGCGCAGTGCCTGCTGTCACCTGGTCAGATAGTTCAAGTTCAAGTCCAAACTGTAAACAATGGTGGAACAGCAACAGAGCTGAAGAATGCCCCACCATAGCCCCTGTCAAAGAGAAGAAATAAGTAAGCTGACGCAGATATGTAGTGTAAAAACAAAGAATTGGACCAAGCCAGAGAGAAAACGAGAATAAATATCGGAGCATCATTTCAGAGCTGGAGGAGCCGTGGGATTTGTAAGACTCAAGAGATGCGCAGAGTTAGCTGCTTTTCTGCTGGACAGGTAAGGACCCCTGCTTTATTTATGTTTCATTCTGTGTTTTAACCACAAGGGTATGTAGGTGACGGTTACAGTAATACTCATAACAGCGCATATCCCCATATGATGTTGCAGTCGAGCTACGTAGCTTTATGCTATATCTAGCTTGTTAGCTTGTATGCTAACTCCGGTGTTTAGCTTTGTCATTATGGCTACTGGTTAGCAAAAGTGTCTTTCAAGTGACCGGGCAGTTATAATGTTAGTTTGTGTTCAGTACGCTCTAAAGTGGTTGAATTGGTTTAGAGAAATAATGTTACTCATGCTTCAGAAAGGCAGCATGGTGTTGATGATAACCTGAATGAATACCTGTGACTTTGTCCACAGCGATGTGAGGAATATTGTTTGTTACATGGGTTACTGTAGATGGTTATTTAGTTGTATTGGTCAGAAAAATCGGGGCTTATGTTGTTGGTGTTATTTTGGATAGCCCTCTTGGTTATCTGGCTTCCTCTGTTACCATGGTTACAAGCGTGCTCTTGCAGGCTCCTCTGTGGTGAGGGGCTTTGAAGGCAGGGTAATTGTACAGTAACTTTGCTGTTGGCTACTTTGCGTATTTATCCCACTAGAATTTGGTGTATTTCTGTTCGACTGACGTACTCCTTTTTGTGGAACTATTTTTTTTTTACTATAACAGCCTTTTGCTGCTCATTATCTTGAAATTATCCATCGAGAAAACTTTTCAATATGACATAGCCGTTTTATTTTGAAGGCTGAATGTCGTCACATCCGCATTTAAGTCCAACTCCCGTGACTTGACACTGAGGCAGTCGATCGCGGATTTCCACGGATTGAGGAAGCACGATGACGCAAACGCATGCAGAAACGGTGAATCAGTGAGCCGCTAGGTGGAGCCAAAGCCCAAATATGACACATATCCACTGCCAAATCATCTCCATGATGTTTAAAACCAGGTTAATAATCTTGCATGACTCAGTTTTTGGGTGGGGTGTCACAAAATAATCCCTTCATCGCCCGAAGCGAGTTGTATTTTAATGTGCTGTGTTTTTCTTATTTTTCTTTAAGTGTTAATTATTGAAGGTAGCAGCAGAAAATAGGCCAAGGAGAAGAGTTTGGCAGGAGGCCTATCAGCTCGGCTTCACAGACATAACTCACACTGCAGCACAGTTAAAAAACACTCCGGCCTTGGACACATCTCTGCACTCAGTGGACTCTTTTACATTTTTACACAATGTTCTTTTAGAATGAATACATAATAAAAGCAGGATTTATAAGCAGTGAAAAGTACCTAATAGGTTTTGTTGCCTCAGCCTTACTTGGTCTGGTATAACCTCATGGAGGCATGATGGCAATAAATGTTTTTAAGGTTTAGGTAGATTCTGCTGTTGTTTTACCATTTCCTGTTTTCCCACAATGGCGACTTGTTACTGAGGTACTTGAAATACTCCTTATTTTTCCATTTCACCTGGGTTAATTGATAGCAGTTTACTTATTCAAAACTAGAATGATGATACAGACAAAAATCCATAACCGAAGAATGTTTAACCCAGAATAAACATTTGTTTTTTAACCTTCCTGGAGTAATATCACCATCTCTTATGTTGAGAAGATGCAGATAAGAACATGCTAATAGATTAATCCTGACTCAAGGAGCCTTCGGACCAAATCACAAGGTCTACATCCACTTAAACTGGAAGTCTTATTTATGATTTTTCTTTTTTTCATTTTTTATTTTTGTAGTGCTGCAACTAACTTCGTTTTTCCCCCATATATGTGTATTGAAACAAAATGGTGATACATAGTTCACATGTAAAACAGTACATTTTTAAATGACTTTTTCAACTCTGAAAAAGTCAGGAATCAGATTACTTCAGAATAACCAAGTAAAGTGCACTGAAGTTGTTTGAGCTGAAAAGTTTCCCAACTTTACATCATAAGTCCACATTACTTGATACCTTTGACGTAATTGGCTTCCTTGAATTTTTGCAGTCAAGTCACTCTGTCAAATTTTGATGATTTTTTGATTGTATGTCACAAAAAAATAACACTTGCAAGGTGAAAAGGTGTCATTGACACCGGGGCTGCTGGGGACATCATTTACTTGAGATGTGCTAAAAATGGCACTCAACAAGAAATGCTGAGTGTGATTTTTGATGTACCATTGTGCCATTTCTTTCCCACTGTAATTATCTGCTCCCTCATATCATCCCCTTATTACAGTGCCCACAGTCACATATGTTGAAGACATCTGAGCTTTATGTCTTCACTAATTCTCACTCAGATTTATACTGAAAACTTTTAGAACTTTGCCACTTCACCAGGTAGTGTTTCTTATGCTATTTCACCTCCACGATCTCTCACCAGAAATAATACAGTAAAGCCCCTCTGGCGATCCCTTTCCCAGATACCAAGAGATCTGTCCCTCTGCATGTTTAGCACCTTAGAAAAGATCAGGTCCTGAACCCCCGCGAGCTCTTAAAAAACAGCCCATTCCTGCAGAGAATAACCTCAGATGGATTTCATGTTTTTTTGCTCTTGCCCTCAACATGTTGCCAACATTAACAGCTCACCGTCAGGGAGAAATAACACGCAGCTGTTTCACAATCAACCAAGTTGAGCCGTCCTGTATGTGTTTGTTTTAGTGATTTCATTAAACCTTCTTTGATAAAGCAGTCGCTGCCTGAAGCAACAGGCTGACCCAGAACCATCAAGTTCAAAGTAAGTCGCTGGGCTGCGGCGTGCGCGGAGGACTTTGTTTCATCATTCAGCACTGATTTGATAAACTGCCTATGCATCCAATATTTACTTTCCTCCCCATCCCCAGACTGCAGACGGCATGCATAATACACCGTGCATTTGTTTATTATGGATATATATGCAGAGTGAGGCAGGTTTGTGTCTTTAGCTCCTGTTCAAGTTTACTCTGTCATGTGTTTTTTGCCTCTGGGCTAATCCTGGATCAGCGCTGCAGTGGATCAGGGTATAATAGGCTCTTGGTACCTTTATGAATGCAAGTACCGGAGTTTCAAGGATAAAGCACAAAGAGGTTCAGGAAACATTATGGCTTGAGTGAAAAAAAAATGGTTTACAGAAGCCAATATAAAGCTGTAAACACCTACATTTTGTCTTTAGAATAATAGGAATGATGATATAGTACATTTTGAAGGTAAATGCTGGTATGATGTAGGGCTTCAACTACTGATCATTCTCCTTATCGATTAATCTGTTGATTATTTTAATAATTCATCATTCAGCCTAATGTTGCCCCCATAGGTTTTAATTTGGCTCACTGGATGATTCCACCAAAAACGGAAGTTAAGAAAAATTGACCAACAACAATATAAATCACTGTGTATGCTGTAAATAGGCCTTTTTGAATAGGCCTATTTAGGATATCGCATCCCTAATTATTACAACTTCCCTTCGTTGACAGACTTCAGCCCACTGTGCTTGGATTATGAAAAAAAGTGAACTCTTAATGCTAACTGTTTGTCACCATGATGGACAAAACTAAATATTTAGCTCCAACCAAAATAAAAGCTCAAAGAACAGATTGAGTGCTATCAACGTCTTCCTCGCTGCCAGCTTATTTTCCTTTGATCGACTATTGGATCAATCATACATTTTTGCAGTTCTACTATGAGGGCTGATGGATTTTGCGGTTCCTTGATGTTGGGACAGATGGATTTTGATTGCCCCCAGGTGCAAATAAAGTTTTTTGACTATAATTCTTAGGTTGATGTATGTTGGGGTTGGTGGATAGGTCAAACAAACGCAGGACTTTGCAAGAAAGAACTGTGGACACTTTTGTGGAAGAACTCCACTGTGTGATCCAACAACGTTCCTCCACTCCTATCTACCTGATCTATCGCACTAATACACTTGCCGCTCTTCCAATTTGCCAAAAGCTGCGGTAAAGCCACCCTAAACAGAGCGAACGATGAACGCACAGCGAGGTATTGATAAAAGGCTCTTCTTGAATTAAATATTAATCCCATTCGCTAAGAAGGGGATTACTGTAGTACATGTATCAGTTAAGCAGCTCGCACTGAGACAGAGAAGGACGGAGAGGATGGAAGATGTTGGGCGGGGAAAAAAATGGGAAAAAGACGTGAGGTGCTATGACAAAAAGCAGGTGCTATATCCTGCGTCATAAAGTGTTTTGCCCTTTGCAAGTCGGCGGGCATTAGCAGCATTAAAGATTAATGTGTAGTGGTGATGTATGACTTCCTGCCTGTGCCTTTTTTGAAGCAGCAGACCTGTGTGAGAGTAAAGCCCAGCTGCAGTTAGAACCCCACTTTTCGAGCCTATAATGGCACTTTAGAACATCCATCACTGACACACACGCACACACACACACCTGCGAACACACATACAAACACCCACTCACCCCCCCCCCCCCCCCCCCCCCCCCCCCCCCCCCACCCCCACACACACACACACACACACACACACACACACACACCACACAATCAGGATGTTGTTACTTGGCAACATCATTTCAAGGTAAATAGGTGCTATAAAAAGGTGTTATGTAAAGGAACGGTGGGTGTCTCTGTCAGATGCAGCGGCTTTTCAGCGAGGCAGACTCATTCTCATGCTTGTGAAAGCACAGCTATTTGACTGGAGGTGAGCGTTTTGTTCGAGCCTGATGGAGTCGTGTATTACAGGAGAAGACATCTGTTAGGTTTTGCAAGGCTACAAGCAGCAATTTAATTGCCTTGCTGCGGTGTGTTTTGATGGAATTTATATTTCGGGAGGGGAAGATTGCATTAGAGGAGGGGAAATGGGGAAATTTAATATATTTCCAAGACTGCTACATATACATGCTTACAAAGGAGATCATAAATCAGTCTTTACAGCACAAAGAGTCATTTTTTATGTTAGGGACTGAATTAAATTATTAAGGGTATGGAGTTAAAAAAGAGTCAGACAAAGGGAAGGGGTGTGTATTTCCTCAGCAGACTATGCTTAACATTTTTTATCATATAATTCCAAGTAACGCAGGTAATATATGTAACGCAACTACATCTATATACTTTAACAAAAAACATGATCTTTTCCCAAACCTAACTGAGCAGTTTTGTTGTCTAAAACTAACCAAACTGCTAAAATTAGATGTGAACCACATGTTTAATGTTGTGATTATGACTATGGATGAATTCATCCAAGAAATCCATAGTCCAGCCACATTAAACAACTTGTCCATAGGCTTGTATAGACAACTGAGAGAGGCGGGGAAGGCTTATTTTTCATGTCATATTTCAATTTGCTCACATATGACCAATAATAAAGTTGTTAATACATGTACATTTCTACAAATTGTTACACAGAGCCCCTTTTAAACCCAAGTAAATAGTCTTTCATTACTTTTCTATCATTGGAACCTTAATTTTCCATGTATTTAGAATTTTGCTTATGGTAAGTGTTACAGGTTTATGGGAAAATTTCAGACTTTAAGTGTTTAGATCAGTGAATAACAAAGATTTAATCTACTGGGTACTTGATTTGAATCCCGATTGAAAGAAGCTGCACACGAAACACAGTAGCCCATCCGATGTGTATTCATCTGAAGTACTGGTCTATGTCGTTCTAACCCTTTGCTGGCATACTTCTCTCTGTTGAAGACCATAACATACTGTGCAGAAGATTCCTTTTTTGTTTCAAGTCAATAAAGGCATCATTGCAGACCTTTCTAATAAGACTGTGTTAACCACTCAATGCGATGAGGCCTCTGAATGCATTATAGATGAATGCATGCACTTGTTTCATCAGAATACGTGTTTCATCATTCGATGCAATTTTTAAAGAATACTGACTAAGCTGCCAAGATGCGAATCCAGCTGCTGTTCAGCCCACCTCGCTCACACTGGCTGTACATGAGAATAGAGCAGTAATTGTAAAGTGTAAACAAGCAGAAACTCTGTCCATGAAATTGGCCCCTGTGCACTGCAAACTCCAAACATAGAGTAATTAAACGCGTAATTATGGCGTCTATGGCTCTATCGACACAGGCTGTATAAAACGTCTTTTAAATAAGCGTCAGTATGAGCTACAAGCAGCTGCTAATTAACAAGAAATGTGGAAACGGAGAGCATTAATCACAAGTACACGCCTCTCTGTGTTTGCAGATGAGTGTGTGGGCGTGTGAATCTGTATTGGGAGGGTGGTGGGGTGGGGGAGATGCAGGGTGAGGTGCATGCATGTGTACTGTATGTGCTCGCAGCATCCAGCAGAGGGCAGGAAACACAAAGTTATATTATGAGGCTGTATTTGTTCTCTCACCATGCTGTCACCTCTCCTTCAGATGATGACACACACTCATGGAATCCAAATATGATCATGCATTTTTTTTTTTGTGATGCTTAAACGTGTGTCTTTTTATGAGTCAGAAATATGCATTGGATTTGTCAGAAAAAACATTTCTCTGCTTGTATTCTGTTTCTCAGCTTTATTGTGTCTTTAAATTAAAGGTGCAATGTTTTTTTTTTAATTTTTTTTATTGATAATATACCAGAATAAGCTAACATTATCAACAGAACCTGAAGTAATAACAGTGTCGATATATATATATATATATATTGACATCTATGTATGTTTAAGTGAGCATGCCAACCAGCTAGCCCCCTAACAAGTGAGTCTGAGCAAAGTTAAAACATCAAGACCCATTTAATTAGAATCCTTTGTCTCCTGCAGAGAAAACTGGAACAAAACCAACAGAAAAACTGACCTTTTCACCTTTTTCGAGATATATGGCTACGTTTAAAACAAAGATACTTTTGTGTCTACACACAAACCTCTCCCCGGCAGCCACCGCTCACTTTGTTCCGATCATTAATGAGCCCGGGGAACCGAAGTGCTCCTGTCGCCGGGGAGGGAGAACAAATTGGACGACAGGCTGATGATATCTGAACAAAAGGAAATGGGAACGTGCGCTCCAATAACTGGCTACGTGGCTTCATCCGTGATTTCATCCGATACTGTCATCCGTTCAAAATAATTCATGAAACACGGAACATTATTTCGGAGGGTGATCTGCCACAAGATACTGATGAATCGAGAGGAGAGATGTAAATTATTCCTCTACATCAGAATATAAGATTGGGTGACTTTTTTTTTGAAGATGGTGATTTTGGCAGTGCGAGATGTTCACATAATGACAGAGTGCAAGTAGATGAAACTCAGGAAACTGTGGTCCCATACACTAATTATGTTTAATGCCAGAGAACTTCAGATAGACTTGAATATTTGGAATAAATGAAGCTGTCTGAGATCGAGTGTTTTCATACTCAAAGTGAAGGGGTTTTCATCAAGTATCATCATGCAGCAGACAGCACTGCTGCACCAAGGTCTCATACGCAGTTTGACAATGTAACAACCTGCAGCTATGACTCTTACAGTTACATAAGACACTTTTATTTTTTTTTAAATCAGGGTTAATTTAGTCAATTTAAAAACCATCAGAACCTGTTATTCCTCACCTGGCCACTAGTTGTCCTTGGTGTGTTTCCCTGAACAGATACATGCTTGTCCCTCATTACTCAAGAGACCCCAAAGCCAGTGTTCACCTTTTTGCCATATTATCATATTGTGTGTTCAACAATTGTCTTCTGACCAAGTTAAGTGTTGAATGTGAAGTGTTGCTCTCGCCCCTGCCTCAGACATCAGAATGTGAATCTTCACTCCTGTGCCACTTCCCTAAATCCTTTACTTACTTCACTGTTTCTCCATTTTGATTTGTAAGCATTTGGTGTCGGGTTGTGGGTCAGTTAGGATTCACATTTCTAAAAAATCAAAGGTACTGTGCAAAACAATTTGTCACTGGAGTAATTACTCAAAACATATAGGCGTGTTTGGTGGCTGTGGCTCGGGGGTAGAACCAGCATCTTGTTATCGCAAGGTCATTGGTTCGATTGCCCTAGTCTGCATGTCGAAGTGTCCTTGGGCAAGATACTGAACCCCAAACTGCTCCTGATGTGCTGGTCGGCACCTTGCATGGCAGCCATTGCCATCGGTGTATGAATGTATAATTGATTACTGTAAGTCGCTTTGGACAAAAAGCATGTGATAAATGCCCTAAATGTAAATGTATAAGTGGCAGCATATCGCTAGAGTGGCTGCTAACTGTAGCTAGTTAGGTAGCAGTCTGGACTGGGAGATCGGAGCACCAGCGAAGTGTTGTTGTTTTTTTACTGCCAGCGCAGGAGCTTGTTAGGCTAGCTGGTTAGAGTGCTAGTTTCAGTTGGCATCTCTGCAACAAAATACATAGATGTCAATGTTGAAACTGTTTTTTCCTCACATTTTAAATGTTTACACCTTAAAGGTTCAGCAGTAAACAGTAGGCTGCTAGACACAAAGTCCAGTCTGAATGAATTAAAAAACAGACGGCAGACTTTTTGGCACGTTCCAACACTTTATCTAGTTCATAGCCACGAGCAACGATGAAACAGACATTAGACATTTGGTGTACAACAACCCCCGAGGAAAAATATCTGGGGCTTTTACTGCTAAATGCTCTACCATGTTCAAGAGCTAACAATGAACTTTGTCTGATGGCTAGTGCTGGGCAGATGATGAAAACCTGCGGCTGAAAGTGATGCCAGTGCCAGTGCACAGCTGGATTTGAAAGCTTTCTCATAAGAAACAGCTGACGCTGAATCACTCCCTAGAGCTGAAGTGAACACATGACACAACTGGCAGCTGCAGCTAGAAATGTTGCCAATGAGAAACAATCAGCTAAAAGACACAAAAACGAAATGCTGTATGTTCACAGGCTAGACGTTTGTCTTTGTCTGAAAGCCATCAAGTGCTGGAAACCTGAAAGCTGCAGATCAAAATGACGCATGAGATAGAGAAAAAACAAACAATGCAACAAGTAGCAGGTTTTTGAAAGTATTTGAAATGAACAAAAGTTGAAAATAATGCAGGTGAGTGGTGGGAGTGAACCAAAACATTAAAGCGGTGAGGTTCGAAGCCAAAACAATGAGCTAAAAGATGCTAAAACTCTCCGTAATGCTGATGCAATCTGGGACATTTTTGTTAAGAACTCTGTGGGGGTTTACTCTGTTAGAACCCTTTCACATTACACATATTCATTTATTCTACAGTTAACATACACATATTGAGTATGGCAGCTTTAAAGTGTACTTTGGGGGTAACTAGTAAATGCAACGTTTGGGCCAACGTTTGTATTAACAAGTGTCCTTCAGATATATGAGATTAGCGGATAAGTGTGTGGTCCCCTGTCAAAAACAATTTGACAGTTTATTATATTTATGAAAATCACTCCCGAAAAAAGTGTTGTCGTGCCCGTGTTACTTTATGAGACGCCTTCAATTTACACCGGGTGATGTCTTCAAGTAAATCAAACACCCTAACACTGCTGTATTCTCCGGAGACACAATGACAGCTGTACAACTGCAGATGCAGGGACGCAGTCGTGTTCAGTTCGATAACATTAATCAGGTTTGTGTGTTATAGCCGCAAATTCGAAGCCGGTCCGCGCGAGACTGTCCTCTCCAGTGGTCAGCATTCCCTTTAATCTACCTCCAAAGTGCCTGTTTCTTTCTTAATGATTATTGCAGAGAGCAGATGTGACTTGAGATGTTAGTGAGTTGTTTCTGGGTCATACATAATAGGACATGTTTTTCTCTGTAGTATTGAACACTTGGGGAATAGCCCCCTTTTTAAATGTTTAATGATTCGAGGGATGTGTTGTGCCTCTTCAAGAAAAAGTTTATCCTGTAAGGACTCGGAGGGGTTTGTTCGTACGTGTGAGCCATCAAAATGTTGTCTGGTACGGTACGTCCTCGCCTCCTTGCTGACGCCAGGAAAGTATGTCTTACAAAATAAGAGACGGGTCATGACGAGAGAGAAGGTGCGCGTAATGAATGACGGGAGGGAACGAGACGGAGGGCAAGAACAGTCGGGGGGGTGGGGAGAAGTAGGCTAATACACCGCTGCCGCTGTTGTGTATCATTGAGTTCATAAAACAGAAAAGGCATCATCAAAAAGCACATCGAAGAGCCAGTGTATTCCCCCTAGTCTCCAAGACAGTCTTTTGATGCTGAAAACACACTTTCTTTCTCTCTCCATCCTTCCCTTCTCCCTCCTACTCTCTCCCACGCTCCCCTCCATCGCTCGCCATGCTGCTGATGAATTAAAAGAAAGTATGTCAGTTGGCAAGCAGGGAGGGGAGAGAAGAAAGAACGAAGACATCAGAAAGAATTCATTCAGTGAGTCTCTCAACAAGCAACGCGGGCTGAGTCTTCGCCGCCGCGTGAGTTTTATTTCGACGCCTCGAAGGCAGCTATTTGGGTCAGCCACGAGGGCTGAGAATCCACCTTGGTTCGTCCACTCTGGTCAACACAAGCGCAACCAAAAAAGGGGATTGATGTATTGGTAGACTGCGTCATAGTCGCATTAGATCAGCTTGGCCCTCCATGGGATGCTTCATTTTTTAACAAGCAGCACTAAACACATGTACTGTATGTAGGAAGCCCCGGCTGTGGAAGCTGCTGTTGCTATGCGACTGTTGGAGGGCCCTGTTTGGAGTATCGTATGGCAGTGTTGTGCTAAAAGTTGAAATGTTTTCATCTCACGGTTGATGATCCGAGCGCTGCAACCTTTCAGCACCGCATTGTGCGAGCAAGCATTGAAATTTCTGTTCAAAAAAAAAGGACGAGGGGGGGGGAAAGTGGATTCTCTCAACTAGGTTAATGTTCCCAGCATGAATGCAGCTGCTCTTTGGATTATGTAACAGACAAACACCTCATAAACTTGAACAGATTAGACTAATTTGTGTTTTAAAGGGACAATATAACCCTTGCTGAACAGAAAAGCAAGTTAAAACTGCGTGACAATAATAAATGCTAATGTTATAATAGCATTAGTAAAGACGACACAGGTACTTTGTTTGCCACAGTGCAGTTAGACATCTAAAATTTGTTAGTTAGCTAATATTAGCCTCTCTTTGCATTCTTAAACAGAACACCTACTGAACTTTATCAGGATAAATGTTGTTTAAAAGTAAGACAATAGCAAGTGCCAATTACACAATGATGCTAGATGCTAGAACAAGATGTTATAGTAGCATGAGTACAGAAGTAACATGATGATCAATGTGAAATGGAACCTTTCACAGACCAGCTGTTCATTTTCACTATGAGCATGCCGATGGTAGCATTCGGCTCAAAGCACCGCAGGTACAGCCTCACAGTGCTGCGAGCGCGCCGTAGGCTCCTGCTCCTGTTCAACCACAATTTATATTGCTTGTTGGAAGAATATTTCATATAACTAACATATTTCTTCTTAGTTGTTGTGGATGCTGCTGCCATTGCGACCCCATTTCCCCAGTGGAGTAATAACAGTTGCAGCCAGCCTCCATCTCATTCTTGACAAGACATAAAAAATATATACAATAATTAAATATTCATATTCTTTCATTGCCCATTGATGAAAGCAGTAAGTCACTCACCACAGTGCTTCAGAGTGGCTCTACATTGCTCCGGGTCATACCCTAATGATGGCTCTTATACCCCCCCCCCCCCAAAAAAAAAAAAAAAAAAATCAAATCAAGCCTTCTTAGGCTTATTGTCTGTAAATGAAGAACTTTGATTCGAGCAGAGCTTTGACATCATTCATCAATGCATCCTGAATATCCGAGACAGTCTTTGACCAATTATACAGATCCAGCAGATACTTTGCACTGGCAGCTAATGATGTCGAGCCCTGGGGCTACCCCTTTATCTGTCTAGTTATCCCATGCCATAGTTTCTAGCATTCCATTTGTCATTCCTTTTCAAAGCTTCTACATCAGGATCCAGACTCTGGAGTGGATAAGATCCAAATGAGTGATAGCGGGGCACAGAGAGGGGGATTCTGCTTGTAGAAAAAAAAAAAAAATGTTTTCTTTTTGTTGATAACCTTTGGTTGACTTTTGGTTTACAACCCCCTCGAGTGCTTTTTATTAGTGACTTGGCTTCTTGTTTGCCCGAGGTCATCTATCAGTACCTCTGTCATCATCTTGACGTCCACCCAGACCCCTGAGAAACACAAGGCAGGACTTAGAGCTCCGATAGTCCTTTTATTCATCTGTTTGGAAGGACTCAGGACAGTTGTTTCCAACACTGCAGCTGAAAGAACCGAGGAGTAGGAATATGTTTTTGCAGGGATGATCTAGGGACCTGAAGTGCTAGAAACAGCTTGACAGGACGAGAAATCTCTTGCAAATCTGTGCTTTGGTCGTGTGATGAGAGGCAAGAACTGGGTGTACTGTGAGTAGGAAGTTGGGCAGGTGCGGCTGGATAAACAAACATATTGACTGAATATGCTATATTAAACCTCCGAAGCTTCTGTTGCATCACACAGTTAGCTGATTTCTCCCCTTTTTCTCCAAGCCTTCACCTTGATCTAACTGTCCAACTAGCCTGATTATCCTGCGTTTGGCCTTGCGTTCCCCTTTAGCCCTCATGATTGGCTGGGGCTCATTATAACGCATTGAAACTGCCAGAAGAGTATAAGTTGCTTGGCTATGTGGGCTCGAGTATGTCCTAGAGACAATATATGCACCTTGTTATCCACAACAGCTCCACTCACACACACGCCCCACCCCGCTCAAACTGCTGAACAATGATATTCTTTAATGACTATTTTAATGACAAACTGTGAAATATACCTTGGGGTTAGAACCCCTATATACATTATAAAGACTCCTAAGGAAAGAGATTAAAAATCTATCACGCGTACCCCAAGGGACTCATATATCGTGGGCAGGCAGGGGGGGGAATTGGAAAGCCAAGCTCAGCATATTCTTAAGTGATTATGCATAAATAGTGTGTGATAAAGGCAATCTATATTTTCTCTACCTTAGATGAAGGGGAGGTGATCACGATCCCTAAAGGGACTCCATCAGGCAGTTTACTCTCACAGGCAGCGCTTAAGACTTCTCACCCTAATGCTCAAAGAGTTTTCTTGTTGAACTATATCCAATCTAAAACTGACAGATGTGTTTTAAAATACCGTACGTAATTTTGTCAAATTTGCTTCTAGCCATAAAGCCATACGGCTTTTTAACGTCCTGCAGATACAAAGCAAGGATGGCATGCATTTGCAGGTGTTTTTACCACCTGTTTGTTTATGGGTGACTCATCCAGATTAAATTACTGAGCAATTCAGATGTTATGCTGTCTCTGCACTTTTAAAGGGTCCCTCCAGCAAGTTAGTGCTTCTTCTCTATAAAGTTTGGCTACTTGCAAGAGACAGATTCTTGTACAGAGAAAAAGAATGGTTGAAAATGTTGCAGTAGAAGCTGAGATATCCTGACTTTTCATGCCTGCCATCTCCAAAAACACTGGATCCTTGTGGCTCATTATGTCATTATAATGTCATACTCCAGACTGCCGCACTTGCTTTGGGGGGGATAGAAAACCAAAGATTGTAAAGTCTACTGATTAAAATTTGGACTCTACATATTGGATTCACCAAGTGTTGAAAGTAATCTGTTAGCAACCAATTTGGCTAGGCTTGGATTCTCAGAGTTGGCTGTTAAACCGTATGACCATACTCTCAACGCCCCCCACAATGATAGCTGGCCATTATTAGTTACTGTCACCGAAAATTCATATTCACGTATCTTATGTGTCTCAAAGCTCAGTGTCAAAACTTTGCTTAGTAAACGTTATTCCTAGTTTCATGCTGACATCTGTGAAACTGCCGTTTCATCCCTCCTTGGCACTTAGTAACATATTTCTAAGCAGCTGAGTGGGAAAAGCTATTTAGATCAGCCTTTGACTTGTAATTTTAAGATTACATTTTTCCCCATTGCTGATGGTTACATTAAAACAAAATCCATTATTAACCTTGATAGTGTTGATTCAAGCTAATTTAGTTTTACTTTTTATCTGGTGCGACAATGAGGTAAGCTTTGGGGCAGCCATCTTGGAATGATGTGCAAATGCTCCAAAATTGGGATTATCGCTTAATTTGCTTGTCGATATGGCGTGATTGCAGCTTTACAGCCAGAGTGTTAAATGTGATTATGTTCTGTATTGTTTGTAGGTTCAGGGCGAGCCAAAGATGTGATGATTCAAGTGGTCCGACTTCTCGTCAGTGGGAATGATAAGAGCACCAGTGCTATCTGATTCATCGCCTCTGCCTCGAGCTCCCTGTTCAGTAGGTGTTGGATTTGTTTAGCAATTTCCAAACGTGTCCTAATGTTTCACTGTTGTCACCCACAGTTGAAAGTAAAAACCCACCAATTGTTCCCAGTTGTGTCTCTTTTTACGAGCGGTCCCTGAGAGACGACGCCATTTGAGACGGACTTGTGCTTGATTAATTGGATTGCTTGGATTACCTACGTATACCCGACTGGTCCTTGGAGTAAATGAAATGCCATGTGTTATTTATAGTTACTCGTTAACTCAGGTTTGTCGTCCCAGTGTTAACATTAGCTATGCATGTTACGGTATAAATTGAGGTTTCTTGTATATTTCCATCCTCTCTTTATCTTTCTGGAGCATTCTGTTACAACTGTGGGGCCCAAACTTATGCTGAACTAACTAATTATATTAGAAACTTTTATTTTTTCGTCATTCTGTGTAAATGTGCTGTTGTACGTTGATAAAATCAAAAATAGTCCTGTGCTGGGTCCCTTTGGTGGCTCTGACCTCCTTTATAATGGCCTAATTTTAATCATTAAGGAAACTCTTTGTAAAAATCCACGTTATTACACTGTGGGGTTCTGGTGGAGCTTCCTCTCGCTGATTTACTGTTGGGGGGAAAAAAAGTGGGAGGGCCCAAATATTTGCCGCAAGGGATCGGGACCTCTCAGCAGTCACTCTGATGTTAACAACCTTAACACAGGAGCAGAATGATGTGAAATCACATCTCGCAGTGATCAGCTAGAGGCCACCCACCCCTTGACTGATTGGGAGACTGATCAGCCGCTCCTCTTCATCTGGGGGGACGTAGCAGGGACTAATTAATGAGGTATGCAGTTCTCTGAGAGCGTTTCCGAGCACTGTTCCTGTCTGTACTTACAATAGTTTCCTACAACTCACAAATATGTTATCTCAAGTAAATGTTTGCTGCCACAATATACTACAAAATGGCCCAGTTTTTCCAATTGTTGATATGCAGAATTTGGTAAATAGCTTACTATCTGAAATATTAGAACATAGGGAAATGTTGTTAGAACAGATTGCGTCCACCTGACTCTGTCCTCACACCCTGGGTAATTAAACTGTTGAGGAATACAAACATGTATGATAAAATGTGGCATTTGAAGCATAATTGTTGCTTTTGTTAAACAAAAACTATGATACGGCAATTGTACAACCTTTTTCTGAGATGAAACTAGACATTAACAAAAAATCTCACATCTTTGTAACAATTGCTATATATTTAGCCACTTGTCGTGCTCGGCTAGTAATCAGCATCTTCTATTTCGGTAACATTATGTCTTTTCCTGTAATATTAACTAACATGACAGGTTCTTGGAACGAAAATAGTAATATATTTGTGGACTAAATCCCACTAAAAATTAGTAAAGATGCATGAAAAGAGACAAGCCAGCTAAGTAAGATAACGTTGACATCAGCCAACTGTATTTACTGAGAAGTGTCTTGGATTATATTTGCCAACATGGGAACATGGATATGAACCTTCTTTAAATAGGCCATAAACAGGTAAATAGTGAATAGATAGAGAAATGATGACTGTTAACTAAATCTTCCAATAGATGATGCAAGACAACTGCATTTACTACTGACTAGGACTATATTTGCCTGTTTTTACTGCAAATTAACACCAACCTCCAACTGCATAGTCTAAAGAAGGATAACATCCTTAACCATACCTGTAAAGACAGAAATTAGGCCAAAGTTCCACTGGAAATTAGGCAAACATTGTGTTTTTGTCGATTGAAACCAGACAAAAACTAAATACAGCAAATACCTATCACTAAATCAAAACTGGGGCAAAAAAGGATGCTGAGCTGAAGTTCCGGTAGCATAAACAATCTGACTGATTGAATGTAACCTCAATATTTAAAGTCAAGGGACCTCAGTTTTATCTGCTAAGAAATGTTAGATGCAAGCTGATATATTAAAGACTTGAGCTCTAGTTCTATTTTAAACTGCAGAAGAACAAAATCCCCAGGGCACGAATAAAAAGTTCCACTACTTTTGTACCACTTGTGCAGACGAACCACTGACGTAATCATGAACTCTGTGGCAACTGAGCAGGATGGAAAGTCGACAGGTTACGATGCCCAATAATAACCTCCACCCCCACAGCGTCTTTATCTTCTTCAGTCTTTGCTCATCCAGGGATTTACTGTACTCTTATTCATCCACGCTCTGGCACATATTCATAAAGTTCACTTCATACCGGAGCTCAGCTGGGAGTTGCCAAGTACAATACAAAGTCGTCAACTGTCACTGAGTAGCTGCACTGGGAACAGATGGGGATCAAGTGCCTTGCTCAGGGGCACCTGTAGACTTGAAGTGGAGTTTCATCTTAAGTCTTAGCATACGTGCAGGCAGCTTTAATCATGTCAGAATTCTCAAGCGTTAATAAAATATGGTTTATTGGATCTTTGAGAGGCTGATCATCGTGTTAGCTCGCTCTACATGTACATTGCAGATTCTTCATGGAGTGTCATGCATGCTCGCAATACCAAATACACAGGTACAATGTATATAATTTATTTGATGGTTTAACATGATAATCTACTGAAAAAGGAAGAGAAACATACAGAGATATACAGTATAAATCTAAGCCTAAATACATTTTGTGGCAGCACAGAACATTTCACATTCCATTATGGGACCAAGGCCATACAACACCTGAAGTCTTTAATGACTCTTTTATTTTTTTGTTTTTCTTTTAAATGTAGGCTCATATGGCATAATGTCATCTCTAAAAGGAGCAGTTGGCAGCTCTCATAAGTGAGTTTGTAAAATAACTTTTAAAAAAAAAATAAAATAAAATCTTCCAAAGTTTTGTAGTTGCATGCATGATAAACAAGTATCTAGAGTTTGTAACAGTTACCGTCTCTTTCACTTCAACTGCACTAATGAGTTTAGTTATTGAAAAAGAAAAAGAGTATGACTCGTACAACGACCAACTTCAAATATGGGTTTTAAATCTCACTACCTCACCTGAAAGTTATTGTTTGAATCAAAGTGAACCAGCCAGCCAGGAAGATCTTTTTTGGACTGTTTCGGCCTTTAAACTACACAAAGCAGCTTGAAGGATCTTTGGACCAACTGGCTCTATGCCTTTAAAATGCTCTATCTTGAATACATGAGGTCACGAAACATTGCTTTGTGCCCAAGACCAAAGCCAAGAACATCCTCTTATCGTGTGTTCAGTCTGAACGCCTCATTACAAAGTCAGAGCAAAGACGCATGAGTCAAAGGTTTCAAAAAACGCAGGCATGCCATGGATTTATGACTCCACTTTGTTGACATACAGCTGTATAGAAGTAACAAAGAGCCACAGTTTGTGGTCAGTTTAGTCAGAGGCTGAACTGAACATGAACATAGACTCATAGACAATTAATTGCTAAAAGACAATTCGGACATCGGCTATTCGGGGTGAACACGATCTGTGAATGAACGGGTCAAATTTGCACGAATATCAGGTTTAAAAGGTTAAAAATTGTCTTTCATTCTGAACACACCATTAGCACGATGTTTTGGCTTGTGATACAGTATCTGTAGACATAATTTGATCTATGACCGGAGCTTTCTTCTGTCTTGGACCCAGGTCGTATGTGTACTGCATCCCGTCTACACAGTAGAAAACAGGATAAGAATCCAGCAAGAGACTCGGGTTCACTTGAATGTGGACTCAGCTGGAGCCCTAATTGATCAGGGTTGAGGTCAATCCTGTTTCCAGAAATAAAATTGCATTTGTGCAGGAACAATCCAAGTACAATACATTCAGTTCATAGTCATGTATCAGTCAGTCTGTACACATGAAACTTTACAATTATTTTTTTTAAACTTCAAATTGATCCCAACTCTGTTGGTGGCTCAAGCTTCTCAATCACAACAAAACTCAGTGTTATCAAGTAGTATTTTTTTTTTTTTTTGTCCCTACATGTACTCTTGTACATGCACAAACAGTGTATGTATGTCATGTATCTATGCATCAGATTTACATCATCGTCCATGAGTTGTAACAGTTTGATTGCTCTGCAGCCGCAGGTGGAATGGCACAGTTTATCAACAGAGTGGGGCAGGAGAGCTAGTTTCTTTTTTTATCCACAAATCTATTAAAACGTTGATATTTGTCCACAGTGGAGCAAGCGGCACAGAAAACAAATGGTCAACCCTCGCCCTTCCTCTCTCAGGCTCTCTTTATCCATTTCCCATCTCTCTCTCGCACACACATGCACATGCACACACTCTTTAATACACCATCCCTTCCCCTGTCTTTCTTCATCGCTCAGTCAACGTAAGAATGGGCGTTACATTCTGATGGAGAAATGATGACCATGGCTCATTATCCTCTACCTGAAGAATGGATCCAATACATTCAGTGCTAGTATGTGCTTATTATTCGACGGACCCGGTCACCTCGGTCCATCCGGAGTCAATGAAATCCCATTTTGCATCACTTTCTTCCTGTACGGCAGGGCATACAGTAACTCTTAAATGCAGAGTGAACATACATACAGTGTCTAGTGTGTTTAATTCAGCATGGTCGGATGTTTGAGGAGAAATGTATTCAGAGTGCCCCACAAATGCTTAGAAACTAAACTGATGCTTGGAACTGGTCAGTAATTTGTTTTATCCATGTCTTTTTTTTTCTTCTTCTTCTTCTTCTTCCTTTTTTTTTGAAACTAAATAGTCTGACAGTTAAACGCCAGTATGACAATCACAAAATGCTCAATATTTGATCATTTTCATTTCAGGTTGTACACACAGTATATATATACACATTTATGTATATACACATCTATGTACTTATGTACAAAAAAATGGGTTTTCATTCCTCCACTCTATCACCATAACAGAGTAATTGTTAAGCAAAAGAGAAAAAATGAAGAAATCAACAAGACAGGTTAGGAAATCAAATGAATACCTGAAGACACAGAGTACAAAAATATCATAAAATTTCTTGGGTTGAGTAACGGTGTCGCCCAAAAGGCCCTTGGCAGTTGTTAAAGTTTAAAGTCAGACCAGTATTTAGAGGAAGTTTGATAAATTGGAGTGCAATTCTGTCGCGCTTTTTGCTCGAAGTGCTGATCGAAGGTAGAAGAGAAGAAATGGCAGTTTCATTCAAAGTTGTGCTTATTTTTCCTTATCAAATTACCATAAAAAGGATATTTCTGTGACACTTTCCTTTGAGAAGAAAAAGATGCCAAATAGCAAAAGATTCAGAACCTGAGTCACAATCATCCTGAACAGAGGACGAAACCCTCAACGTTTAAGCTATTGTGTTTTGGGTAAAAGGTTTCTCAGATCTGTAACTTATCAACACTTATAAACAAATACACATCACCAGAGTCTTCTGTAAAGTTGTGACATATCCCAAGGCAAAAAAGGAGTCATTATTTTTCACTATGGCTGATCATTACATGCATTAATAGTGCATAGGGTACCAGTCAAACATACATTAGTTTGTTTAATGGACTTTTAGGAGTTGTGTGCACTTATCTGACCACCTTTGTAGTATAAAGTTCTCTTACTCGTTAATTTAATTAGAAAAATTCTTGCATCAGCTGCTATTGTTTTTGTTTGGTTTTTTTTGCAAATACTGTATTATTTATTCAATTGCTGGCTTTGTATCTTTCTATTTACACATTACTGAGAGGGCAAATGTTGGGAAATGACTGTCACAAGTCCCAATTACAGTACATACATTAGAAAATAAAAAGACCTTAGTACTAAGGATTCAAAGACTGCAAATATAAAAACAATTGACGAGAACTTGGTCCAAAACTCAATAGTCTTTTCTCAGTCAGCTCTTTTTTTGTTTTTGTTTTTTTTGTTTTTTTGTCTTGAGGTGTTGCAGTCTTTAACTCGACAGATTCCATCATGTATAAAAGCAACAGAAAAAAAAGGAAGAATAAGGAACAAAATGAAAAAGAAATCAAACAAACAACAACAAACATCTCAACGAAACAGTCTAATCAGACATAGTAGAGCCAGTAGATGAGGTTGAACAGTGAGAAAACGGAAGGGAAGATGATCCGTGACCAGCGGTCGATGGCATTCACATCCGTCAGGTCGGGGATTTTGATTTTAAGCTGCGAGGACCGCCTCCGCAGACGGCTGCGTTTGATCTGGGCGGCCCGGTCGAGGGAGTGGCGGCTGGCGGAGCGCGGGCCGATCCCACCGCTCTGCTTTCGGTACTGGATGTGCGTCGAGGCCGTGCTGTCCAACTGCACCATGGACTGAGAGTTCCTTATGTCTGCCACGCTGGTGGTGATCTCACCTCCCGCCACTTCGTTATGGATCTCTAGGGTGGTTAGCAGGATGTTCCCGTGGCCATGCGGTTCCGCCTGAATAGATAAAGAAATTAGAAAACTAATTAACAACATTATGGGCAAATAAATGGAACAGCTAGAGAGGACACTACCTTGGCTTTTAAGGCACTGCACAATGCATTCAAGACAATGAAATGAAGATGTTATCATAAAAGAATTACAGAATGGGCATAATGGGCACAGGCCCATGGTCCCAGTGGGTCGGCCACCATTTAAAGCGACTGTACACAATTCTTTTTGGATAGTCAAACGACAAAAAAGAAAAGGTGGATACAAAACTGACTACAAAAACCCACAAAGATCTACGAAGACAATCAAAATGACCACAAACAGACACAAGACTGATTACAAAGAGATTCAAACAGATACAGAGAGGAAAAGCGACTTCAGAGAGATGCAAAATGACCACAGAGGCACAAAATGGTATCATTGGTAACAATTTTGTGCCTTGAGTGTCTTGCTCCCGTGTAGGAGGGGTACTGGTTGTTTCACATGCTCTGCCATGGGCCCATTGTCTTGTAATCCTTCCATGGATGTCATGCTTTTGCCATGGCAACAAGTCAGCGGTCCAAATTACACGTCCAGTAACTCTCGTTTTAATGGTTATGTGATATTGATCCCCTTCGCAGTTCCTTGAAAAAATACCATAAAGCAATGAAAAAAGCTGTCTCCGTGGAACACTGGGACAGTGTTTCTCAGTGGTGTGCTTTGCCTCTGCTCCTGACTCGACAGTTGTGTAAAATAACATTCACACTTCACCTGTCTTCAGTGAATTGTAACTAATACCATGCTGTTTTGAATATTACAGAGAAACATTTTTGAGTGGCAGTATGAGCAGTTACAGACATAGATTCTCTCTTTTGCACCTGCCACCGGGTGCATGATGGTACTGTGTCGACAGCAATTTGTAAAGGCAGGCATTCTAAGACCACCATCCAAATGGCAATTTAAAATTTGGTACAATTTTAAAATGACTCACTAGCACCACTGGAGCCACTGCAGTGTTGGCTGCTTTGCATAATTAAAGAACTGCTGTAAAGTTTCCATTGATACTTTTCTTCTAAATAATTAAAATGATTCAAAATGTCAGGATAAGGGAGAAATTGCAGAAATTGATTGGACTTCGGTGTTATTTCTCCTGTTACAACTTGTAGAACGTACATCATCACTGTCGACGATTTAATGTAACACGGGATATACATCATACCTATGATGTCTGCGCCACAAAACATATCAAAGAAAATGGTCAATGGTGATCATTCATGCAAATGTAGCAGCTGTGGAAGTCCAGCATTTCTCAATTTTAATGAAACCTAATTTGAAAAGAAACCCTGAAAGCTGTGTTCAGCCAGAAAGCATTCAAATTTGTATTTTTTTACAAGAACTTTGACAGCTGGATCATTTGTCTTGTTAGGCACCACAAAATGCCAATTTATTAACAGCACAGCTGTTAGCTGTAAGTTGGCTAGTACTGAGACGTCACCAAGACCTCCATTTCTTTCTGTAATTTACCTCCAGTTTCCCTTTCCTCTTGTCAGTGTGTGTTTTTGCAGTAAAGCTAAATTCATAAAGCCATGACCTGCTTCAGTTCCTGGTGAACTGACGTCTATTCATGCCAACTAGCAACTTTCCATTGTTTTAACATGTTCTCTCCACTCAAGGAAGGTCTTACCTTTGAGGTTTATTCTGCCAAATGCTGAATATTCTAAACTATGTAAGCTAGAACATATTCATATTATTCAACAATACACATTCCAGCATAGATGCATGATGGGAGACCTCGGCACTGACTACCCACAGAAAGTCAGAATGCTTCACTATACAAGCAATGTCACTTTATATGAAAGCTGTGCGAGAAATGATGATTCCGGTGAGAAACGACACACAGGCGGCATGCATTCAGGATGACCCCTGAAAGAAGAAAACAGGTTCATATCTGAACACTGACTTTAAAATGCAAGAGCGGGCAAGAGCATCATTTCAATGCAGGCAAAAAAAAAAAACCCAGATGAAAAAGTCAAAGTCGAAATGAATTCTCCTGAGAGTATGGCAATGTTATGAAGATGTCTGCTGTCGCTTGAATTCATTCCATGGATGGGGAAATAATTTGCATCGAGGCAAAAAAAAGAAAATGAAAAAAACATCCATGGCAGCTGATGGCGATGGCGGAGTTGACTCAAGGAGATTGAAGAGTCTCACTGAATAAACAACTCACCGAGCGTGAGTGGCGAAGACCTTTAACCTGATTGGACCGCTTTAGGGACGCGGTCCGACTACCTGCCTCCTGAGGAGATGAAAATATTCAGCCACATTCGGTGAACAAATACCTGAGAACCAATTTACTTTAAAAAAAAACAACAAATTTGATCAACTGAAGGCTCCACCGGGGGGGGATACAGGTCCCTATGAATAATAATGATAATTAATGCATTAATTTCCTTTTGCTGCTTCTGCTATCAAGACCTGAGGAAAAAAATGACATTTATTGATTAACATATACTTATTGATGCAATCTTCAATCTGTTCATCCACAGGTCCAGGCAACAACTCACCCTCGCCGCATCGTACTTGGCCGCCCTCTCATTGTTGGCCTTCTCCGCCTTCTCCGCCAGCTTCTTTTGCATCTGAGGGCCCCTCCCGAAGAAGATGTAGTTGACGAAGGCGTACTCCAGCAGGGCCAGGAAGACCATGACGAAGCAGCCCATCAGGTACATGTCGATGGCCTTGACGTAGGGGATCTTGGGCAGCGTCTCCCTCAAGTGGGTGTTGATCGTGGTCATTGTCAGCACCGTGGTGATCCCTTTTGAGAAAGATAAACACAAACATGGTATTTTTAGAGGGTCCATCTTGGAGAAAGATTTTTTCAATTATAAAGCTGGTCTAGGTGCTATAAACTCAAATAGCGGCAATCTAAAACAAAAACTGAAT